>NC_089651.1:55347825-56595950 GCF_037042795.1 Molothrus aeneus | reverse complement strand
AACAGAAATAGCTTTCCTCAGATCCACCAACACATTTCAACCAAGTTACTACTTGGGAGAAAATAATCCTGCTAAGCCCCCTCCCCCATCAGTGTTTTATAGCACTTCTTTGATGCCAGCCCCAGCCTCCCACCTCTCCCCCTCAGGGACACTCCTGTCTGCCAGCTGTGCCAGTGAAAGCACCAACACAGCCCCGTGCTTTTACAGCTCTCCAAAAGGCCAACCCTGATTCTAAATCCTTGGCCCCATTTAATATTTTGCTGTTAAAATACTCTCCCCCATCCCAGCAATGTTTTACATCAGTGTTCAATAGCTGTTTTTCCCCATTTACAGGGAGATGCCAACACCAGAGCACACTAACTTTTACATTTTTCTTCCAAAACCATCCAAAGCATTTAAAAAAAAACTTTCCTCCAATTACCCCTGCAGCCAGATCACTGTATTATCGCATGGCACAATCATCCAATGTATTTATTATCCTCCTATAAGTGTGCATTGTCATACCCACTTTGCAGAGGAGAAGCTAATGGGCAAAGCTCTGGATTCAGCCATGAAATTCAGCTCTGAACTCCTCACCAAAACCACCTGACTGCTGAAATCAGGGCAGAATTGCACACAGCTGTGTCTGGTCAAAAGCCCACCATGACTGCAGGTTCTAGTCTGATCCCACCAGCAGCCTGGCCCAGATGTGTGTCCTGCATTGGGTGGCATTCCTACATCCCACTCTACAGCCACACAAGGTGCACAGCTCCTCCCTGGGTCCAGCTGACATCCACCCCTGCTTCCCTGGCCCAGCAGCTTCACAGAATTCACAGAATCACTGGGCCAGTAAAAATCATTGAGTCCAACCCATGCCCCAACACCTCAAGTCAACCATGGCACCCAGTGCCACATCCAGGCTTTTTTTAAACCTTCCTGATACTACAGTAGTGCAAATCCTAAATTAAGATAATAGTGATAATAAAGATAGGCCTGTAAAATCCCTGTTACCATTGATATTTGTTTGACAAGAACTTAATGAATATTTAAATTAGATGACTATCAGTAGTAAAATGTAGGAGCTCCCACTGTTCTTCCCCTTGCAGGGGACACTGCACAGAAGGGAGGGACAGCTGCTTTGGAGGCAGTTGGGCATTTGGCATTCCTTTTGAATAAATTCTTATTAAAATGAAGGCTTTCAATCCCACTTGTATGGTCAGTCACTGATGTTTAAATGGTGAACCTGAGAGCTTTTTGGGTTTTTTCCATGAACACACTCAGCTAATGGAACATGTTTACTTTAAAGCTCCAATGCCTTACTGCCACACAGATGTGATGACCTGACCACCTGCACTTTTGCACAGAGCTGCAAGCCAGGACTGGCTGAAATGGTATTGCAAAGCACAGTCATAAATTAAAGCCACGATTGTCCACAGATATGAGTGAGTTTGGCTTCCAGTCCTGTGGCAGTGCTGGACAAGAGCTGGAGTTGGATAAGATCATTCAGCAGCACAGACAAGAAAATTCCTCATTTCAACCCCCTGAGGATGAGCGGCCAAGGGCTCCAAAGTCTGATGCTAAGCAGCTTCAAATCAGTTTGCACACACATTCCCTGCCCAACATCTCCTTCCAGAGCCACCTCAGCTTACTAGATTACTTTATTCTTTCACCTGAGAAACAGTGCCAGCCATCAGAAAGAGAGCCCTGCACAAGCTCAGGGGGTCTCTGTTGGATTGAATTTCCTGCATTTCTTTCCATCTGAAAGCTTTACAGGTCTTGGGACTGCCAGGGTCTGCTTCTTCCTCATCACATTAGTCAAGGGTGTTAAGCAACATATGGGAATGCACAGCCTGAAAAATGGTGGTAATTACACCACAACAGGCAGCAGGGCAAACAGCAGTACCCTGTTAACTGAATGGTAAAAGCACCACTTTGCTGGAAAAATCCTTATTTTGCAGTGAAGAGACCGTAATTCTAGAATCTTTCCCTCTAAGAGCTCTGAAGTAAAAGGCTGATTAGGGCTTTTTTTACACATTTGATATGCAATAGAATTTGGGTTTAATGGGTCACAGCTTTTGAAGTAGACAGTTGGGGCAGGAATATTTAACTTACCACTTACCAGAAGAGAGTGACACAAACACAGATAAGAATTAACTAGTGAAATGAGTCAAACCATTTCTTATAGTAATGCTTCATCATTCCTGTTTCTTCAAAAAGCCATCACCTCCTTACCAAATGGCACATCTAACATTTCACACACTGCACAAAGTCCTGTGCAAAGGTAAATGGTAATTAAAACACAATCACTTCCCTAAAGTAATTACAGTGGGTGCAGGAGGAAAGTAAAGAAGAAGAAGTTAACCAAAGTTCATGAGAATTACATTCACCAAAAATTCCAGCAAGTTCTGTGCCTCTAGCACACTTTGCTCCATCCTTATTTATCATCTTCTCCATTTTGAATATTATCTCCAACATTGCCTCATTTCCATGCAAATCTCTCCAGTATTTCAGAAAAAACTGAATTGTGTCTGTCAGACAATCATCCACCTATCACATCAATCTTTCTCTTTCCATTCTCCATCAAAAAAATAATCCCAGAGTGCTGTCCTTACTCTTGTTACTGTCCAGAACTAAGACCCAGGGATCAAAACCATCCTGAGCCTTCCTCTCTGTGCCTCAGTGTGTCAAAACTGTCACCAATAACAAGCACAGGACACAAAGGGTCTCCAGCACTACTGAACTGTAGCACAGGAGCCAAAGGGATCATCTCAAAGAAAAAAGTTTCCTGAGCAAAGTTGGCAGCTGTCAGTATCCCTGTGTGAAATGACTTCACAGCTCCTTGCTGCATTTGAGCCGCGAGGCTTTTTTCTCTTGTTGATTTTTTTCCCCTTTAATACTTTTAAAGGATTTTTTTTTTTTTTTAGTGGGACACCAAGTCCTTGTCACATTAAGATGAACTCAGGATAGCAATGTTGCTGGAGGCAGGATGCCAGAACATCACTTGCACACTGAGAACACCACCTAAATTGCCTGTCTTGTTAAAATATAATGGAAAGTTTGTAAACACACCTTCAAAGTACTGCACTGTATGAAAAGGTGCTTCCAGCTCTGCGCTCCTGGGCTCTTTTTTTATGTGTATGCCAGTGCAGAAGTTTGTGCTGTATAAATCTGTGTGCTGGTGTGGTTTAGATACTCATAGATATACATATAATATGTACATACACACATACACAGTGCAAAGGTGAATGATCATACAACAGCAGTGGGCTCGGAATTTTGGCAGGTGCAAATTTTCCTTTGACTCTTCTAATTTGCTCATTCTTTCTAGTTCTTTAAAATCCAATTTTGTTTGTTCATTTACTTAAATGTTCGGTTTTATCTTTACACAAATAACAAGAATGGATTTGAGACAATTAAAGGAATTATTCCAGCTATGAAATCCAGGCCATGTACAGCCCTGAGAGATGTGGTAAAAATGCCTGTTACCACAACAGTGAGTATTTATACAATATCTGTCTGAAAATATTAATGAGACAGAGAACAGGTAAAGCAATATTGCTTCCATTCAGTAGAACTCAGCCTGAACTCTGTGTGAAGATGGATTTTTGTGAATAATTATAGGGTATTTTTAGGAACAAAGTAAAGTACTTAACACTTAATATTAAAAGCCTCAAATTTGGAGATGATGTTTCCATCCTATTATTTGCAGAGTAATTCTGCTTCATAAAATGACCACAAAACTGCTTCACTCAACTCAAGAATAATATTTCTTACTCATCTAAGTCATCTACAGAAGCACTTTCCCTCTAATTCTCTATCCAGCCAATTCAGCACTTCCTGACAGAGCTTAGCAAACTTTTGTATCCAAAAGTTTCCATCTGATGCTGACAGATTAACTCTGATTAAATTTCTCTTCCCTGACATGTTTGCACTAAAACTAATGGAAAAAAAAAAGTCTCACAAAAAGTTGAAACAATTCACCTCCAGGTTTTATAAAACTAAAACCAACCACAGCAAAACATTTTTCCTGTCTTTAAATTTTAAATATTAGAAACCTGAACAATGGAAGAAAATCACATTTTGGTGCAAATAAAGAGCCTTAACAGCCTAAAAAAAAGTGGAACATTCATTATCTTCACACATACCCTCAGTTTATACTGCAATGGAATATTTTCCACAAAACCAAGCCATGAGTTCCTAGAACACTGGTAGCAATAAGGGCCAATCGAAACTCCTTATTGCCCAATTCATTAGCACCAGATTTCCATTTTATCAGCACATTTGTGCACATGACTAGTGTGAAACCTGCTCCCCACTCCCACTCTGGGGCAGAGCTCAGGGCTGGGCCTCAGCACCTCTTGTCTTTTGCTGGAATAATGCTGGTTTTGTCTAAAAAATTTCACACCAACGTTTTCAGACTTTCAAGGTGAATTAGCTTTACTCTACTTTGATTATTCACTCTGGAAACCTGTCCTCCATGGCAGTATTGATTTAGCTGTGACAGATGCTGAGCTGTCACCAATGCTGACAGCTTCTTCAGAGCTTCCTCTGTGGCTGTCTTGTAGAACAGCCAATCGCCAAGGGAAACCCAACTGTGAAAACAAGCACGTTTCCCACTTTCATACTCTATGAAATCACTTGTCCTGCTCTGTGCTGCATCCCTCTGGGAGGAGGAAAGAAACTGGCCTCTCAATTTGGCACTCAGCACTATCAATTAACCCTTTGTGTACTCAAAGCACATCATCCACCCCCCTGCCTGACATGTTGGTGGGACCGCGTTTGTCACAGGTCTGTGGCTTGGCAGTCACTCAGAGCTGCCACAAAACCACTTTTTACCAGGGGAGAAGGCTCTGTGGGGAAGGTGAATGTGCTTAAGGAAAAGGCTTCATTCCCTAAATGATGTTGATTTGAATTCCAGTATATTTGGGGAGTTTTTACAGCATTTCAGAGAACACCTATGGTCCTACGAAGACTCTGTGCTCACCTTTGCCAAGTGACACAAAGCACCCTTGTGCAGGGCAAAATGGCAGGCAACACCCCAAAATGTTTTTGCACTTGCATCAGAGGACATAAAGCCAGATAGTAATAGATCTTTTTATTTTTTTATTTATTTATAAATTTATATGTAGAACTGGCCATCAGCACTCTGAAGGCTATAAAAAGATCTATTTTGAGGTAAAACAAGCTGTCCAAGTATTGTAATAGTCACATTACCTCCACTTCTCTCCACCAGTCCCACAGCTCTGTACCATTCCCTTCTCCATACCACCAAAAATAAAAAACATTCCTGGAAACATTGCTAGCACACTGCACAAAGTCCTGTGCAAAGGTAAATGTTTGCACAGGACTAGCTAGGCATCAATACCAAAACATTTCTAGCCATCAGTGTTGTCCTGGCAAAAGGGGTTTAAGAATATTCAAAAGAACAACAGACTGCATATACTGTCAAATTAAGAGAAAAAAAAAGCCTGTTTTTTTATTTTGGCATCAGTGCACATACTGCTGAACTCTCCATGACTATGTGAGACTGGAAAAGTATCTTTATTTCCTGGCAGCAGCTCCTGGAGCTCCTCTCCTCCCTGTCCAACTCCTTCTGATCAGCACTTGTTTCTACCTGATTACCTCTCTGTTTTTCTTGCTCACTATTCCAGGAAGGAGATGCTGGAATTAGATTTGCTGCATTTCCATTCCTACATTAACACTAATTTCACTGAAGTCAATGAAATTACACTGGTGTCTGGAGAGTGTCTGAGGAGAATAATTGAGTGTATTTTACCACTTTCCTTCGACTTTTTTGATGACTGTTTCATGGCGTTTTAAAATGTCCCATTTCACTAAAATGCACTCACTCTGCTCTGGGATGCTGCAGTGAAGTTGCTCTGTGGGACCAAGGAGTTCTTGCTGTAAAGCTCCAGACAGTGCCTGGAGGATGCCAGGGATGGGAACACAGAGATGTGGACAGTGATAAATGTGACAAGCAGCACCACACTAACTGCTCACCCAGCCAAAACCCATCTCCTGACTGCAGCCCCCTCCAGATATGTATGAGAAGAGCTCAAGAAAGAGGGTGCAGAGTGCACTCCTGCCCTGGGCCACTCCTTTCAGGTTTCCACAAACCCAGAGAGCCCAGGGACTGCGCTCACACCGACTATCTCCAACCAGAATATCTCATACCACTCCACAAATCCATTTCTGGGTTTTTTTTCCTCACCAAAACATTATTTTTTTGGTGCTATTCTGCAAGCCTGCCTGCCCCAGCCTTTACACTGACCACCCTCAGCCACCCTTTCTAGAAAGAGAGTAATTGCTCCTCTCCATCTCCTCCACACCACTCTTGATTTTTAAACCATTGCCCACTCTGTGTTTGCAGCCCTCATGCCATGCCTCATTCCTGTCACCTTTCAGACACCCTTTTTAATCTTACAGCATCTTGCTGCAGAGCAGTGCAGTGTAGTGCAACAACATTAATTTCAATTGCCTGCCCAGGAATCCTATTTGCCTTTTGTTGACTGGTACTGAATATTGCACCGATATTTTCAAGAGAGTCTCAGCAGCAAGAGTCAGGTGTCATCCCTCAGTGGGAACTGCTAATTTAGAAAACATTACTGTGTAGGTATAGCTACCTCCTCATTTGTGTGCATTGACACTGAATTTCATCAGTCCTTTTCACAATCCTGTGGTGGGGATTGCTGGACCAAACCAGAAATCCTGATTTCAGATTTCAGCAGACCTGCAGCACAAGGGAGTTTTCTCCTATGCTTCTCCTAAGCTAAGTTGTCTCCTAAGCTGCATTTAAATACAACTATGAGTTAAAAATAGAAGTCTGTGCAAAATTTAATATTTTTAATTTTTTTTTAGGTTTATGCCGGTATCACAGCTTAGGTCACAATAATTGGGAAGATTTTATCATCTTTCTACTACAAGCAGGACTGACTATTTCCCAGAGCAAGACAAAGCTGTTCTTGGATGTTACCCAAGAGTGACTAAGCCAACCCTGAAAGTCCAGTAAAAATAAACGAGAGATTTGACAGAATAAAAATACCAAGATTTGACCCAACAGTTATAACAGTTATGGGATGGGATATCTCTCAAGCATTAACTCTTTAGCAGCAGGAGAAAGCATGAATTTCTAAAAGACACGTCCAGCCCTCCAGTCTGGTAGCCTGAATGTGCCATTAACACTGAACATCTTGTTTTCTTTACTCACACACCAGTGAGATCAGCCACAAATGCAAGAGGTTCATTTCACTGGCCTTGATGCCTTTGACATATTTGTTCACATGTTAAGAGCTGAGACAATGACTGCAGGGTCTCTCCCCCCAGTTATTTTGCCACCCTCAGTTGTTTCTCAGCTGTTGCAAGGCACTCACAGCTGGTCATGTGTGCCAATAATGTCCTTTTTTAGAGACAATGACATCTGAAATTACATACAAAACAGGCATTGCACATGGAATGGGGAGTTTGACAATACATTCGTGGTTTTTGTGTGCTTCTAAACACCTGCAAATATCACTCACATTGAGCTGTCCTACCACCAACCACTTCTGTAAGAAACTGCTGGAAGCCCTGCAGGATGGAGTCTTCAAACCTCAGGAAAATGATATTCAACAATCCACCTATTAGCACATCTCTTCAGGCCTTCCAGCCTGCTTCTCCCCAAGCCCTTGCAGTATAGTGCATTAATTTTATACTGAACTATTAATTGCAGTTGACTTTGCAAAGCTCTTTTCTTTACATTTTTTATTCAGTTTCGCAAACCTAATCCCAAAGGAGTTCATCTTATTCCCCACAGTTGTTTGATCAAATTGCAAATATTTCCTTTAATCTTTTCAGGCATTCAGATTTATTAACTATGGAGCAGAGCCTCTTCATCTCCTCTACTCATGGTCTGGGAGAAACAATCTTTCACATATTTCTCATTTTATACAAGTGCTCGTTCCTGCGACCACATATTAGTAAGCATAACATTAAAACACTTTTACCTAACCTAAATAAAAACAGTTTGAACCAAATTTGCAAGCTAACCTGCTTTAGTTCTTAATGATATTAATCTGAAGTCATTTTTCCCAGAGGTTGTGGTCCATAATTCACTGAGGTCAATAAAAAGTAGCTGCTGATGTTAGTGAGTTTTAGGGCTGGCAATAAACATGTAGGAGTGTATTTTCCTTTGAGAAGCTGTATGAGAAATTTCCCAAAGGCAGGAGAAAAGGCCTTTGGGACACAATTTTAATTTTCTTCATGCCTATTCATAGTTAGAATTAGGAATAATAACAATCATCATCATCATTTCACAGTCACTTCACATTTCTCATTAATACATACATTTTACAAAGAAAGGTAAATTATTCAATTTTGTTCCATACTTAAACATTTATGATTAAGTTCCACACTTAATCATTCATGTCAATTGTTCCTGTTCTATTTTTCATTACGAAATTCAGAATGAAATATTTTATAAAATTGAGACGTGCAGTCTTGGTTTTAAAAATTACTATTTCCCACTTCATTATTTTGCTGCTTTTATTCTATGAAAGAGGATAAGCTTTAGTAAAAAAAAAAAAAAAAAACCTTAACCTGAGTCTTAGTCTGAATTAATAACTGCAGAAGACCTTCTAAAGTCAAAGTAGAAGTCAAATGTCCTATTTTTCTTCAATATGTTCTACTTTTCCAACATCCAAGTAAAGATTTTTTTATAATAAATTAAGATTTCCTCCCATTTTTCCAGCAGAAAAACCAAGGGAAGGATTTTTTTCATTTCACTGTAGTGTGAAAAGAAAAATCTGAATAGCAGAGCAAGAGAATGGTCAAGAGAGGACTTTTCAGTTTTCTGGAAAACAAGGATATTAGTTCAGATATTAAAAGAAAAACCCTTGTGTATATCAATTCTTTTCCTCAAAATACATAATTAAGAATAAGAATAAATTTTCAACAAAACTAAGGATTTTCCCAAACACTTCTTATTTTATCTGAGTAAGTGAAAAAAAAAACTTGTGGTGGAAACTATCTCATTAACTCCCCTCATTTCTCCCTCCTCTCTACATCTGCCTTCAGCCTCTCATGAATTCTTCCAGAAGTGATATAGCTTATTTTTTATTTTGTTTAGTAGCTCAGCTGCCTCCCACCTGACATGACTCTAAGCTGTTTTTCTTCATTTTACTCAATGTTGCTCATAATTATTTAGCCTAATTGATAGGATGCCTCCTCTGGATAGAGCTGGTTGCCATGACACTGTAAGAAATTACTCCATATTTCTCCATTCCTGGATCTTCCTGAAGAATTTATGCAGAACATCTTCACCAGCTCCCTACCTTCGCACATCCATAAAAAATAATTAATGAGCTAATCCTTGCAGGCAGATTTCACTGGAATAATAGGGCTAAAATTGGGGGTGGTTTTTTGTAAAGCCTTCCTCTGCTGATAGTAACCAAGACTGCACAGCTTTATGCAATCACAGAATTGTTTAGGTTGGAGAAGACCCTTGAGATCGCTGAGTCCAACTCTTCACCCAACACTGCAAGGCCACCATTAAACCCCAAGTGCCACGTTCACATCTATTTCAAATCCTACCAGGGATGGAGACTCCACCACTATCAGGACCCAGGACATCCCTCTGGCTGTCCAGGCTCAGAGACCCTGGCACAGAGCCCAAGATGCCCCTGTGGTTTTGATTATGACCCCTGGAGCAAGTTACCAACCTTAGATGAAGATCTGTAAGCCATGACAAATTAAGTAGGATGACAGTGAATTTATCACGAGGTGAAAAAGGAGATTTTGGGGTTTTTTAGAATGGGGATTCAGGAGGCAAGATGGAGGGATCTGGGCATGTCCAGCCTTTCTCCTTCTTCTTCTTCTTCTTGGCCTCCATCTTCTGCTGTGATGCTGGCACTTTTAGATTGGTTTAGAGTAGAAGCTCACTGTCTAACATAGACGATAGGTATTGAAAAGTAATTGTAAACATTGTACACAGTTTTTGGTATAAAGACATAACACTGCCCCAGGGGCAGGCAGAGTGCCTGGACTGTTGCTGAGCTGATCTCAGCTGGACAGGAGAAGGAATTTTATAGATAAGGAACAATAAACAACCTTGAGACAGAGAAATGAAGAGCCCTGACTCCTTCTTCAAGCACTGGCCTGGGAAAAGAGACTTTCTAACATTTCTCGGGGTCACTCTGACCAGCAAGAGACCCCGAAACACCACGGCCCTGGGCAGCCTGTGCCAGTGCTTGACAAACCCTTCCATGAAGAAATTATTCCTAGTATTCAATTTAAACCTCTCCTGGAGCAACTGGACACCATTTCCTTTTCCCCATCACCTTTTACCCAGGAGCAGAGCCCAACCCCCACCTGGCTGCATCCTCCTATCAGGGAGTTGTACAGAGTGATGAGCTCTTCCCTGAACCTGCTTTTCTCCAGGCTAAACACTCCCAGCTCCCTCAGCTGCTCCTCATCTGACTTGTGCTCCATACCCTTCCCCAGCTCTGTTCCCTTCTCTGCACATGCTCCAGCCCCTCCACATCCATCTTGTCAAGAGGGCCCCAAAATTGGACACAGGATTTGAGGTGCAGCCTCAGCAGTGTCCAGCACAGGGGGACAATCACTGCCTGGTCCTGCTGGCCACACTGCTGCTGGTACAATCCAGGATGTGGAGGGACATAGGCCATGCTTGGTGTGACAAGCCAAGGGCACCCAGAGGAAGGCAACAAGCAATGAGGTGGCACAGCACCATCAGCATGAGGCAGCTGATGAGGATATGGTTTAGGAGACAAGCTGGGTGACAGCTGAGTCCTTTTGCAAAGACCCCTCGCCATTCACATCAATTAAAAACATGGAAGGAAGAAAATGCAGTTTTCAGTACACAGATGCCTAAGATGGAGCCTCACCCTAAAGGGCCAGGCAAGCTTCCTGAATTTCCAGCAATGTGATTTAAGACAGTGCATTTCAGAGCAGACATGAATGGCTGAGCTGATTTTCAGAGCTCTGCAGCTCTTGAGGAGGTGTACAGCTACAGAAAAAGGTTCACCTTGAGAGGAGTTCCTGCAAAGAGTAGGAGCACAGCCAGGAGCTCCAGACTAATTTGACATCCTAATTAGAAGGGTGGTCCTTGGTACAAGTTCCCCTCAATTCTGACAACCCCAACCCCTCCTGCCTGGCCCCTATATCACTCCAAACTTTAATCCCAATTTTCTCACAACCTCCTCTACCTCCTGACCCAGACCTTTCCAACCAGGAAAACATAATTAGAAAATTAATTGGAAAACATGAAATGAAGCCAAAGCATGTTAAGTACACCACAAGCAACATTCACAGCTCAATCCCTACAGTCCCTTTTGGCCTGGCTTTGGACAGTAATCACACTGCTGATATTCCAACCCTCTGGGCAATTATGAACAGTTTAGAGGACCACAGTTTGTATCTGAGGCAGTCAGAAATGCACAGCATGGACACAGTCCATTTGTCCTTGTGAATGTCTCTAGCAAAACAGAATATTAACTATATTCATTATTTTTACTTACACACACCATTGGAGTTGTGCTACTGCTCTTCAAAACTATGCACTCAATACTGCAGAAATTATACAGATTGGGGATAGCCAAGCTTTGCACGTAAGAAAAAAATCCATTTATTTTCATTTATACATTACTAAGAAACTTGCTGAGTAAAACCTGCTTTTATTGTTGTTGATGAAGATTCATTCACAAGGCTAGGATAAAAAGCTAATGAAAACTTAAGGAAAAAGTCAAATAACAAAACTGTATCTGAAGTCCTTCATGTTATCTCCCTTTCACACTTCAGAGGCATAAGGCTATTATGAAATTCCATTTTTTAAATTATTATTTGGGGCAGATTCACACCAGATTCGATAACTGATTTCTTCAGCTAATATATTTATTTTAATTTGTGAAACATTTCTGAGTGCTGCAACCAAAGTAACAGCAAATTAAAATTCTCAAAAGCTACAATTTACTGACTATAATTACTAAGAGCTTGCCCATCTCCCATCTCATTTACACAAAATGAATTTACAGTCCACTTCCAGGTTCCTCCCCTACAAGCAGTCAGCCAACAGCAAGTATTTCAAAGAACATAGACTCAGAAGGACTGTGTGGAGAGTGAGAAATGATCTTTTTGACCCTGCTCAGAGCCAACAGATAATTTAAGCAAACCTGTGTCTACCCTATAAATCTACTGCCACAAGCAGACATGGAGTCATTAATTGCTCCATAATTTGATAAGTAAAATAAATTAATGTCACCAAGACATTAATGAAGCACATATGGCAAAGTGTGTCCCCTCATGGTCTCCTAATTAATAGGTACCATATATATTTTTATATTTGCCTTTGCCATCCCCCTCAAAAATATGTAGAGATTGATATGGCTCAGATTTTCTTCTTCCCAGGAAGCTTTGATTTTGAGTCCAAATGGGAAAGAAAGAATAACTTTTAGATTTAAAAACTGTGGGCAGGTGGGGTTGGGTTATGGTGATAGAAATTAAAATTAAATTGGTTTTGCACTATTTTATATTCCACTAGGTAACATGAGACAATAAAAATCTCAAAGTTAAGGATGGTTAATGACAAAATTGATAGGTCAGTTTGTCCCATATGGAATTTACCAGTTCATAATGGAATGAAGGGGACACGGAGTGCTAACAAGGTTTTTAAAGATATTTTGGCAAGATCAGTTAAATGCCTCCTTTTTTGACAAATTAGCTTCTTCTATTGATATAATATTCTCCTTCAAAGATTTTAACTGGCTTTAATAATCTCCCAATTTGTTTCATAGGAAGGGATTTCTGCAATGCTCCAATGGTATTTGCATTCAGAGCATTCAGACTCACAAGGGCCACACTGAATATCCGTGTATTGAAACTCATGAGGATGTTCAGGCCAGTTACCACTGTGGCACAGTCCAGTACTAAATTACTCCAAGCAATTTGAAAGCAATTGTTCATCCAGTACCTTGATTTTTCTTAATTAGTGGAAGAAGAAAACTCTTCTCTTTTTGATCTCAGATCCTCACATGGGCTGAGATGACATCTGGGAAAGGCTACTGAGCACATTTACCATGACTGATCCCCACATGATATTTTTCACTTTCCTTCAGAGAAAAATAAAAAATAGAACTTCTCAGTGCCAACTTCTAAAAATACACAGCACAATCTTTCAGAAGCAAGTCTATTTCTCAGTGTGTTTCACCTACTTTATTTCAAATAGAAACTGAATCATTAAAACTCCTCTTTGTTACAATCATGACAGGGGCAAGCACACCTGTCCACAGAGGAGCAGTGGCTTTGTCCTCTGCATGGATCTAAAAGATGACTTAATGCTGTCACTGTCACTGATGAACTGGAGGCTCTGGAGGCTGTTCACCAGCTCTTTGTATCCAGCAGTTGGTCAGAGAAAAGAACATTACCCAGCACTTTCTTTTCCTAACTAAAAATAATTTTTAACAGGTTCTAAATTTATGGGCTTTACATTTAAATGACAAAAAGACAAGAAGAATCTGTATTAAGTGTAATGTCTTCTATTCAGAGAAGAGTGACAATAGACGTTCTGGAGGAAAAAAGGTTACATAAAACTGGAATCAGAAGAATCAAACTCCAGTGATTGCCGCAGTCCTTCCCTAAGAGCTGACAGAACTTTTAAACAGTCCCTGGCTGGGAAGGGAAAGGAAGGGGATGGAAAAGGGTGAAAGATGAGGAAGGAGGACTGAGGCAAGACTGAAAATTTTTAATATTTTTTCCTGTTGTTGGTAGTAACGGTTTTAGAATCTTTTTACCTTCGCTACATGAACTTTTCATGATCCATTCAAAATCGATACAGAAAAGCTGCCACCTATTTTGAGAACCCAAAAAGTGTCTGTATCCTGACAGTTTGACATTATCTGCATTGTTGGAGGTGCTGAATTAACACCACTGACAACAAAACCTCCTGACTGACTCCTTTGCTCCAGGCAACTCCAGAGATGTTTCTGGGAGTTGTGTATTGATTTTAGCACCGGCAGAAGTAAAGAGGAAATGAAAGGGAAAAGGCAAAAGAATTTAGATAGTGCTTTGCTTTGCTAGCCAAGCACTATTTCTGACTGAGAAAAGACATGACAAACTGGGTGATCAAAGATTTTAAGAAGTCAGCTGCACTGCGATGGCAAACACAGGTGCAATCTTCTCCTCTCTACCCGTATCCACAACAAGCACCTGACCGTGGTTATTTTAAGCTGCCTGTTTTCAGCTTTTCTTCTCAAGAAACATACTATAGCTGCTGCTTTTCCCACAAATAGGAGTAAACATGCAGGGAAAGGCATTTGACAAATAAAAGCCTATTACTTATGCAAAAAGTATACCTTTTTAAAAAAAGGCAAAACATTATCTTCATTTTCTCCCTTCTTCGTAAGGAGTATAAAATGGCTACGGTGTTCTCAGATGTTTTTTAATTGCTTGTTAATGTACTCAACTGTTTTTGCAAAAGTTGAAAAATAAAGCCTTCAAAAGTAGGAAGCATTTGCACAAAAAACACCATCTTGATAATTTGATTTTTTCCAAGAAGCAGGCTTTTTTTTAAGTCTTTTAAAATACCAATTTTGGAAGAAGCACTCCACTTAAAAAAAATTTACTTTTTCTCCTAATGCAATTATGTAATTGTATTAAATGCTCTTAGTCACAGAATTTTTTTTTTTAAAAAAAGAACCAGGGGCAGGGTACTGCAGGCAAAACTGGTCTGTACAGGCAGCTTTGCTGTGATGCCAGAGCATTTCAGCATAAACATTCAGGATGCAGAATTTCACTTGGATGAGTGCCGTGCAAAGTGAAAACTGAATCATTGTTAGGGTCTTTGGACAGCGTGGAACAGATCCAGAGCAAAAACAGAAGCAGAAAACAAACTTTAAGAAAATTCTGATGCCTGCATCATTGTGTTGCAATAAGGGCTAACCCTGGAATTACTCAGAACCATCAGCTGCTTCTCTTTTTAATCTAAATATTCCCGAGTCACCTTGAATGTTGCTTTTCTGCAGAGACTGAGAGACTCAGCAAAGATATGGGAGGGACCAGGCAGAAGGACCTGCAATCAGTGGAGGTTGCTGAAAACTCAGAGGATGTGGGAAAGGGTTCAGAAGAGTGGCCAGGCTTGGTCCTAGATGAGTGAGTTCACCTGGGAGGGAACACCTGGGGAAAAAACAGGCAGGAGCCCAGGGCAGGAAGAGGGATAAGCCAGAAAGGTGACCTGGAACCTCTAGAGGGTGAATGATGAGGGACTGAAACCCCTCAGCCCAGAGATGGTTCTTCAGGGAGATTTTCCTAGGGAAGCAGATGCCCAGCTCCCCCTCAGGACCCAGGGGAGGGTAGTGACTCTTCCATGGGGAATCACCCCTGGCTCAAAGAGCAGCTCCTGACTCCAGCTGCCCTTGTGGGGCTGGGTCCCAGATGGGCAGAGCATCCTGGCAGCCACCCTGCCTTATAACCTTCTGCTCGTGGGATTCCCAGCATTTAAATACTCACTGTGTTCAACAAGAAATCCACTAAACCTTGAACTCATTTGGCCATTTCCATAGTTCTGCCCCATGCTCCCATGCAGAAGGCAGGGAAAACGCTCCTTCCCCTGGACAGAATTTATAAGGTTTGTAGCCTCAGCCAGTGCTTTGAGGATTTGACATGGTGGGGCATTTTTGTAACCTCTGGTGTTCATCCTGCAAGACAAATCCTTGGAGAAAATCCTGTGGATCCAGTTTAGCTGTCCACATTCAGTCACCCTTGAAAGTGGGTATTTATTTTTGTCTTCAGATAACACTCCAAAGCTAGTTTCCTTTCACTAATACATCTCTATTAAATTTCTCTGCTAATTAAAGAAGTCAAGGCTATAGCTAAGGAATTGAAAAGTACTCTAATGGAATTACTACTCTGAGGTGGCTTGAATGTCATAATTTCCTTCTCCAAACATAGCAAAATCTTGACAATCACCTTAAAGACAAAGAGCAAGAATAAATGCTGCTGGCTTTTTCAAGGGGAAATATCATTATGGATAATAACACCTTCTGTGGTAACAGTAATACAGGAATTAAATATAGCAGCCTAGTGACTGAAATGCCTGTAAAGCATCTGCCACAAGATAAAGCATAGAGAAAACTCTGGGCTGAGAACCACCCTGGAAAACTGCAATTAAAAATCTCCAGCATAACTAAGCTATGGCTTCCATCAGACTACAAACACAGTCCATTTCAACTCTTCTTCATAATTAAGAAATTATTATCTAAGCTACTTTAACATCAGATTATGCAGCATTTGTGATTTTGTCATAATATCAAAGCTTCTTCTCGCTGCAATATTTCTATAAAATAGGGATTCAGTCTTTGCACTATCACATCATCTCAGGGAAGAGGTTAAATGATCCCTCAGCTTAACCCAGTGAACAAGACAGGTTAAAGAGCCAGACCTGTCTAACATCAGGTCTCTTGTCTTTCACACCACTGCTTCTGCATTTAACAAATGAAACACAACTAAGACCAACACTAAAATGTAGACTGCACTGACATTCTTGGTTTTGGGGGGTTTTTCCAAGGGTTTTTTGCATTAGAGCTCTTCCAATGTATCATCTTTGAGAGTCAATGTACTGTCAGGTATTTAATGTTTACACTGCAAAGGCTGTTCAGTGCATACACAGCTGGCATTTAATTTTTTAAAAAGAGGATGGAAATAAAAAACAGGAGAAGTGGAAGAATAGCAGACAAAAATCTTCTCTTTAATTAAAACCAGTGGTATTTAAATAATAATTGGGATGATAATTTGCACTGATGAATTTTACCCCAAGTCAGGCAAGACTAAGAAACAGAGTCATTGGGATAAAAAGGAAGAAGAGGATGTTCAGGAACAAATTTGACAATCCATTTCCTCCTCTTTTTTGTTTGATGCTCTTGATGAACATCTTGTCAGCAGTTTTAATATGTACCTCTAGAGCTGATCAAAAGCTGGGATAAGCAAATGGAGAAGTTGTAAAGCAGTAATCTGTGGATTTTCCAGCAAAGTGAGAGTAAAAAATAAACCAGCATTTGAAAAATGCCTTCCTGCTGTCAGTAGGAATAATTGCTTAGCAGTAGTTGAGCATCAAACCCCAAATTTACTCACATTAACCTTTTCTCCCCTACATCTTCTACAGAAGGTGGAAGAAAAACCAGATCTTCACAGGGCCCAGAAAATAAATTACTACAATGCTGAGCTGCAGGCTATCCTGAAAACCAGTTCTAGGCCACAGCTGCACAACAGCACATCCCTGCAGAGCTGCTCCTGTGGATGCTGGGAGCCATTGCCAGCCTCCTGCACTCACTCTGCCCTTGGAAAATCAACCCTGAGCATCAACCCTGAGTATCAAGGGTGTCACAGGACCTCCAAGCCTTAGTGTGCTTGCCAGCCTTTGGACTCACCACAGACAAACACAAAGCAACTTCCAAATCAAACTTACAAATTGCAGGATTATTTCCACAAAGTGAAAGACAGAAGGAAACAAAATAAAGAAAGGGATTGAGCACTCAAAGTGGCAGAATGTAAATAGCAGATGGTTTTACATAAGTGGCGAAAAGGGAAAAGTAAAGGAAAAAACCCAAACCTTCATTAAAGGGGCTAAAATATTGTAGATTGAAGTCTCATTTTAAAAATTGATGCATCCTGGGAAGCTGAAAAGCTCAAAAGGAGAGGAATTTTAGGATGTACAGGCTTTCATCTCTCCATCCTCAGCCTCTGCTCAGTGCTGGCCAGTAAATCCATATTCCTGGCTGGGTTCAAATACAGGCACAGCACACTCAAACCCAAACCTTCCTGGTACTCTCTGAGCCTCAACATCCAACTCTTCATTGCAAATCTTCCTAACTCAGATCCTCCCAGAGGACACTGCTGCAATAATATGATAATCACATTCACAAGACTCATCACAGGAGCAGTTTAACGTTCATCTAAGCCAATGATACCCCTGGTAAGGTAACTTGCCACTGCTTGCCAACATTTCCTGCCCTAAATGTCCCACAATAACTCCTGAGATCAGAAATCACTGGTTGTCCCTTGGAATGTTTTTGGGTATGTGCACAAAAGCATTTTCTAATTCTCTTCCCACCATGTCAGCCTTTAATCAGAAACAAGGTAAAAAGGCACTGTACCAGATTTAAAGATGTGCTTACACAAAACTCCACTCAACCTGGAGCCCTGGAGTGGAATTAGCAAAGGGATTAAAACCACGAGGTTGAGCAACAAAATTTCTGATGGAATTAGGATCCTGAGGTAAAGGAATAAACTTCTCGAGGAGGAGGAGAAAGGACCTTGAAATTCCCCACTGCATTCTCCAAGCAGAAGATGCTGTCCTTCTTTTTTCCTTCTTTCCCCACTGCTTTTTTTTTTTTCAGGCTAATAAAAGAACTGACAGACTAAAAGCTCAGAACATTTCAATCTGACTATGTTGATTGCTTCACTTATGGAAATTTTAGAATTGAAATGCACTTATTTTATTATAAACAAAATTATGCACTGTCCTTTCTATGAAGGCACTACCACTGCAAACAAGCCCCTTGCACAGAACAACCATTCCAGTTTCATCCAGGTCACTACTGACACTCCAAAGTCTGGGCCCTTTTATTTCCATGAGGTCTGGATGAGGAAAACCACACTTCTCTGCCATTTTTCCCTTGGACCATCTCTGCCTGTAGTTTTGCTCATCCTTTGCTGAGGTGAAATCTCAGGGATATGCATAAAACACACAGAAACAAGCTCTGCCAATGCAGCCACTGGAAGGAGAAGGCAAACTGAATCCTCCTCCTTGGAGCATTTAGCACAGCTATTTGGTACCTGTATTTCCTTAAAAGTGGGAGTCCTTTGCATCTGAAATAAGTTTGCTGTACTCTCTGTTAAGTACTTGATTAATGGACAGCTCTGTAGGTGCTGACTACAAAAAGGTGGGAGTCTGTCCTTTGTGTGGGAAAAGTGTGCATCAGATTTTCTAGTGAGAAATGGGCAAGATTAAAGCCAAAGCAAACAGAATGACTGCTACGAAATGGGCCCAAAGTGCCTTTTTAATAGATGTTTAAAATGTCTCCAATATTCTGTACTTAAAGACTTTGACAACATAATTCTGTGAAAAAGCTTATTTATCCTGCATAAAGAACACAGAGCACTCACCTCCCAAAGGAAAGAAAATACTTATGGCTGTTGCTGTGATAAATGTTTCAGACAACAGCAGAATCTCTCTCCTCTGCTAGCACAAAGAAACACAGGGAGGAGACCTCACATCCCAGTTAATTTACATGGATAGGATTGGAAAAGAGGAAGAAAAATTCCTGACCATAATTAATTTTAACCTTTTCTAATTTCATCATGATTCATGTTCAAAAATATTTTCATTAACTAATCCATACAGTACTGAGCTACATACTTAGCCTAATTAGATTACAGAAATGGTTTTAAATCAGGAAGGTTTAATTAGCAGCAATTATTTCCCATGTTCCATGCTATTTCCACTGCATGATGGGATCACATGGATTATCTCATAACGAAACAAAAAAAAAAGTATTTTTCTTGCAATTCCATATTCTACTGTGATGCACAACACAGGCTTATAGAAACAGATCAGCCATAAAAAATAACTCTGATTTGAGAGATACTCACTTTTACATCTCAACATCACAAATACACCCTGACTAAAGCTGGCTTGGTGAGAGAGAAGAGAGAAGAGAGAAGAGAAGAAGAGAAGAGGAGAAGGATTGAGGATTTCCTTGTTTTATTGAAAGGATCAGCCTCCAAGGTAACACACTCCATGTTCTACCTTGTCACAGAAAGTAAGTTGAAATTATTATCATGTTGCATAGCTGAGCCCATGCATCCTGTAGGTTTTCCCTTATTGTCAAAACAACAGGGTTAATTTCAGGATTTTGCCCTGGGACAACACAGATGGTCTGATCCCAATTATAGCCAAACAGAACTCCATAGTTGTGCCACAACAGCAATTTCGGGAGAAAGATTAGGAAAAATATTAATTATCATCTTCACAGAAACCATTTCAAGAAAAACAGTGTATAAATCTCTGAGGATAACAACAGAATTATTGACAAAACATCTCAATCTGATCAATGAGACACCCAGACTGCTTAAATGGAATTGAGTAAAGTCCATTGGTTAGTACTGGGTTCTGAAATGAACTAACAGAATCAAAACCTAAGAAATGGATTTGTCAAAAATCAAATCTGTCCTTATTTTGTGATACTCTCAACCAAATCTGCTGAGTAGGATAATAATTTTCTGGATATTTTTATTTAGGTGTCTTGAATGTGAAGCAACTATAAAAAGAAGGAAAGAGGATATTGCAAATATAAAGCTGATTGCCAAATTTCATTTGGGGCAGGAAATTGAAGTAAGGCAATACTATGTCTCACAAAAGTATAGTCAGCATTGGTTTTTTTTTAATTAAAAAGTAAGAAAATTAAACTATCATCTGCAGACTGAACACTGCATTCCACAGCTGAGACAGTTTCGCCTCCCACTCTAAACTTCCTTCCTTTCGTCAGACTAATTTGTTTTGGCCTGATATTTTCCAACGTCAAGGTGAATGTTCCTAGGAAATCTGAGGGAAAATTATTTTGGCTGGTTTTGATCTGTTGTCGCTCTACATGAAAAATACAGACTTTTTCATTAATTTTTGGAAGTATGTCTAAGAGCAACAGCAGCTATTGGCACACACACCTCAAATTCAACGCAATTTTTGATCACAGTAGGATAAAATGCACATAAAAACTTTGGAAATATCCTTGTAATATGAAAAGCATTCAAAACCAACATTTGTTCATCTACAGAAGAACTGGATTTATTGTGGGTTTTTTAAAACTTAATCCAAAATGTTTCAGACAGAAACAGGTTGAAAGAACAAAAAACCATGAAAATCTAATGCAGAAAGTGCAAAGCAATATAAAAACTGAAACCAGTGAGACTTTGGTTTCCTGTTCTTTATGAAGCAAAAAAGAAGTGTCTAATATAAATTTACTCTTAAGGCTTAGCACTCCAAGATCTCATGCTCAGAGGTCAGGAGCCTCTGAGTGGTGGCTTGATGGCTTCTCTTAACCTTGCTATTATCTTACATTTCCTTTTTGTGACTAATATTATTGTGTTGGTTTGGAGAGCAAAAGGAGAGCAAGGAGCAGATCCTAAACCAGTTTGAAATGTTCTATATTGATTGCAATGGGAAAGCCTTACAGAACACAGGGACATGATGTTAAAGCCAAGATCTCTCTGACAGGGAATGGGACATAAAACTCCCCAAAGCTGTGTTGGTGTTTTCAATATTTGCACATTATCCTATATAGCTCCCATTTCCAGTGTCTGTTAGGGGACTTTGGCATATTTATAGCAGATAGCTGTTGTGGCTTAGCAATGTCAGCCAGGTATTTCTTGCCATTCAACTAAATAACATTGGCTCTGCCTTAAACATGTTACTCTATCAATTTAAAAGATCAGGATGTATCAGACCATTGCCTTTATGCCTACATATGTTCATCACATTTGTCTGAGAAGCATGAGACAGGGACTAATTTCAGCACAAATCTGTACAGTTCCCATGTACCCTGGCTATAATAATCCTGGAACTATTTACCATGGAACACACTGCTCCTGGTAGAAAGAATTGCCTCCAGCCTCCTTGTTAGGCTCCATCCACTGAAGCAAAACAATGTATGTATTTTATTATTTTTTAAATTAGGATGAACTACAAGGTTCATCTGATTTATTCCCACAAATACTACAGCCCAGGCCCATGTGATCTCTTGGCTATCATGGAAAATCCTGACTGCAGACAATTAGGCCAGCCACAGCAATGCACACTATCCTACATTTACCTCTGCCTTCACCTCAGCTTTTAAGCTTAGATTGGCAAAGATTAAATGTCTCCTGCGCTCTTTGAACTTAACCCAAGGTCTGAACCAGTTATGTGGAGTCAGCTACAGAAATTCAGATTAATTCAGTGCAGTCAGATGGTTTTTTTAGGTTTTTTTCTTTTGATTCCTGGAATACTGCAATTTGTTTTTCTTAATTCCCTGTAACTCATAATATGGTTTGGTAGACACTTTACAAAAACGTGGAGTTCCTGCCCCCAACCATTTAACATTTAAACCAAGAAATCAGGTGTGGGTTTGGAGAGGAATAAAGCGCCACAATATTTATCAAACATCAAAGTCCACAATTCTACAAAATGTCAGATCTGGAAATTAAACCAAAAAAGTTTCACTTTCCTAGATGAAAGCCTCAGCCTTTAGACACCTCGACCCAAAATCCCTTGTTTCTATATTAAACATTGCCAATTAAAAGCAGCCACAGCTGAGTCCTTCTCCTTTTCATGTACACATGAAAACCCATCAGTAAACAACCTCCATGTGTTGCCATTACACCTGAGCATGCCTTGCTGCTGCAATTATAACCTGACAGACAATAAACTTATGAGAAAGTCTGAATAATTCTGACATTCTCATTGTAGTAACATAAAACCCATTAAAGATATCATGCCACTGCAGAGATGTCTATGTCACTTTGACACGATGATCTGCCTTTATCCACAGCAGAAATTTGGTTACAAACAGTAGAGCTGCACACAAAGGAATAAAGAGATAAATGCCTTTTGCAGAGATAAAGAACAGAGGACTCTGTTCCCTTTGAATTTATAATATTTCAGCAAACATCCTCTTTGTTGCCTTCTCAGCTGGCTGAAAATGGATTAGAAGGTGAGGATGCATAACTTCTCTATGGCCCATTATTTCTTATTATCATCCAGATGGAGCGTGGCTATTAGAGCACCACTAAAAACTCTAATGAACTGCAGTGTTGTAGATTACTAATTCTTCAGCAGCATGTTTGTGTATCAATAATAGACTGTAAAAACAACAACAACCTGACTAATTAGGCTGGATCAAATCTGCTCAGCTCGGCTTCCTGTCCCTCCTGTTCTGGGTGTCCATGTGGGTGTTCAGTACTGCTGCAGCTTCCATTAAACTCCTTCCAAAGCCTCTAATCACCCATGGAATATTGCAACCATTTAGAAACATTTGTTTAAATGCTTATAAGAAGCATTTAAACAAGAGCACATCCATGTTTAAAGCATATGAATAATTTTCTTGCTATTTTGTCTGTAATGCAGGGGAGTTTAAATCTCAGCTGTTCCTAAGACAGGAAGAAGTGGGAGGGCCCCAACATTTATCATTAAATCCTCTGTTTAGCAAAGCACTCAGGATTTAATTCATTAATATTTTCTGCTATTCCTGGGCTTGTTTGGGTTTTTAACAGAGTAAACAGAAACTTGTTCTAAGCTTGTGCTTTCATTTGCTTTGCTCCCTTAGCAGTTGGTGGAATATAAAAAAAGAGCTGCAGTGCTGGGTCCCACTCAGAAGCTTGGGAAAAAAAAATTTCTTCAAAAATATTCAAATCAGTCTGTGGGATCTACAAAGTAAAACTGTAACCCTGCTCCAACCCTGCTCATCAACACACACACAAATAAAGAGCATCTGTTGCAACCCCTGAAAAATATTAAGTTCAGCCAATGAAGATTTATTATTTTGACACAGAGTAATGTTTCAGATAAATCTCTCCAATTCTATCATTTTACATCCCATTTAACAGCCAGTGCCAACCCTTGACTTCCCAGAGGAAGTGCAAGATGTGATGGGGCTCAGCACAGCATCACTGCCATGGAATCACACACACCCAGCCTGGCTCCTCACTGGACAGGGCTCTGCTGAAATCACCTTGTGCACAGGGCAGGGCAGGGCTGGCCAACAATCTCCAAGGGCTGTGGCCATGCCACAGGTTTTGTAGGGATCTCACACGCTTGTCTTCCCCTTCTCTCCTCCTTTATTCATTTTCAGACAAGAAGATTTGATTACAAGATCCTTCTTGCATGACCAATCTTCACTCACACTTAATTATCTCAGACTCACAGCCATTAAATAGTTTCCTATCTTGGCACTGCTGCCAGCAGCTTTATCCTGAACTTCTTTCTTACATTATGGTCTTGCCCTTTTTTTTCCCCTTAAAAGATAGATTATGTTTGATTAACTAGGAAGTTACATTTCCTTTAGGTAAAGGTGGATTATCAATTTCAGCAGGAAATGCTTGCATTAATGAAGCTCAGTAGTAAACTTCTTTATGCCTCCATCTCCTATTCAAAAGTAAGGGAGTGGAAAGAGGCATCAGATTTTGTGCTTTGAAATATTCCTGGATGAGGAGGAAGAAGGAGGAAAATTAAGCTTGTCCTTTCACCATATACAGGAATGATGGTGTTTTCCAATGTCTTTACCAATCCCATCTCATTCAAACATATAATGTAAAAAAAAATAATTTTCATACATGGGACCTCATTGAAATGGATGCTGAGGTTTTTACAACACACCTACATGGATTTTAGGCATGAGCCTAAAAATGGGGCTTAACCCCCTAATTCCCTCTTGCCAATACTTGGAAGATTCACCAATAAACCTGAAATGTCAGAAATGTTCCCTTCATCACGGTTTGTGGCCAGAGAACACATAAAGGTAAGTTCTCATTGAGCAACAATGAGGTCAATGGGACTTAAAAACACACCATGAGTTTAAAGTTCCCAGTTCAGGAAGCACTGAAGGACTGGGTAAAATGAATTTTAAAAATAGACAGGAATTCATCACACCTCATTCTGCCCTCCTAGCCTTTAACTTAACATCCTTTGATCACATATGAGGCAAGAGAGATGAGGCCTGAGGGATGCAGCACCCATTCACAGGGAGGCAGTGTTTGCCTGGGTGACACTGATGCTGAGTTCAGGTTGTTCAACCTTGCCCATACAATGTCAGAATCACAATTTTTCTGTAGCTGCCACCATTACTGTTGGAATGTACAGGCAAAACCACAGATTTTGTAGGGCCATGGGTATGATTGCTCCTCCCAGTGTTCCAAATACATGAAAAAATCACTTTAAGGGGCTTTTACCTCAGAACTGACCATCTTCCACTGAGGAAGAGCTGACAAAATTCTCCCACCATGATGCCATCAGTACAGAGCTGGGCTTTTCCTGCAGAGGGATGCAGCCTCCACTCCATCTCCCTTTGTCACATCACCATGCAGAAATCAGCAGCATATATTTATAAACCCTTTTCCATCAACTTCATCCTATTTCGATTCTGATTACACTTCACAATGGAGCTTTGAGATGTGTTTTAATTTTCATGAGACACTTTGGAAGAAATTAAATATTCTGCTCTATTAGAAAATCCTTCATGTTGTTATGCAACAAAAATGTAGACAAAGTAAGATAAAAGCTTACTGATCTTTCAATTTTTT
Source organism: Molothrus aeneus (assembly GCF_037042795.1). Taxonomy (NCBI): domain Eukaryota; kingdom Metazoa; phylum Chordata; class Aves; order Passeriformes; family Icteridae; genus Molothrus; species Molothrus aeneus. The sequence goes on along the minus strand of NC_089651.1, from coordinate 56,570,657 downwards.
TAAAATATCTTTTTCTCTCTGTTGGTCTTCTTTTTACCTACTTGCTTAGTTTCCCCTAGAAAAAAGAGAGAAATGGCTGAAAGTAAAAAAATTGCTCCCAAATTTCTCTTTTTTTTTTTTCTCAGTCTTCAAGGAAAATTTTACTTCCATTCTTCTACTATACTTTCAGCATGTTATACCAAAATATGCAGTATTTTTAAAAAACACCAAACTTTAAAGAAATAAAGACAAGGAAAAAAAATGGGGGGAGAGGAACAAAATGTCTTACATTATTTTTTTCTTTCCTTAGTGTAAACCTTTATTAATGAAAAAGTCATTATGAAAACCCAGAGGCAAGAACTTTTAGCTCAGAGCTGTATTTCAGTTACAAAAATTTTTAAAGTCAAAAAAAGTCAGAACTCTTGTACTGAAATTAATCACTAGATGTTTAGGGATGGTCAACCACTAGAAAAATGAGCTTTGCCAGCTTGGCCTTGCTAAGACAAAACATGGATTTGTAGCTGTGCCTCACTCTCCCTCCAGCATCAGAGATTTGTGGGCTTGGGAGGGACCTCAAGGGACTGCAATCCTGAGGGAGGAGCAAGGATTACCTGTAGCAATGCTCATCAATGAACTGAAGTCTACCAAATCTGGTGCTGGCTCTGCCCATGATCTGCAAAGTTTTGCCCAAGCTGTAAAATTTTTGGTGGACAGGTGTTGGAAATCCCTGTTTCCAACATCAGTCTTTTGTTCCCTTCTAAGTGACCTGACTGCCCTCCAGGAAACACAGAAGATCAACATTTTTTTCCTTTCAAGCACATTCTTTCCATGATAGAAGTCAATCTTCATGCTCCCCTTAAGCTTCCATCAGCTTAAGCCAAAGTCAGTTCTTCCAACTGTTCCCTTGAGATCCTGCCTTGTAACACATTTTTATGATCTCCTCTCCCTCCAGCTGGTCTACAGCTCCCTTAAAGTGCTGTTTCCTTTGTAAAAAAGAAAGGAAAAAGGTGCCTACCCAGTCCTAGTCCCAGCAGAATAAATACCTTTTCAGCTTGTTTGTAGCACTGCTCCTGATAGCTTCCAGAGTGAAATTTACAGGTTTTACCCCACTGCTTTGCGGCTACATTCAGTCTACAGTCACCTATCCCTTTTCTCCTCCAATACCCTCCAAAATCCTCTCCAGCCTTGCAGCAGCAGACCCAGTTATTCCATAGACTGTGCTAGACTGTGCTTATGCATTTGATTTGCCCTCTTTGCATGTGGTGCACTGCATTTCCCTCTCTTGACATTCACCTTGCTGGTTTGGGGACGCCTTTCCAATAGATTGGGATGATTATGGATTCTGATGCTGTCATCTGAACTGCTTGCAACCCTGCCCAGAACTCTCCCAATGTGCTCTCTCTGTTCTGTCACTCATCTCTGCTAATGAAAGTGTTGAGCAGAATCACACGCAGGGCAAAAATCTCGCTGGCAATTCCCTCCAAGTTTGACAGCAAAGCCCTTGATTATATTTTGAGAGAGATTGTTCAATCAGTGATCACCAACTTTGTTATGACTGTGTTGAGATCATCTTTCACACATTTGCTGTAAGGCCACTAAGTAAAAAACTGTCAGAAAGACTTCTAAAAAGTTCAGATATATTGTATCTACTCAATTCCTTTTATTCTCTAGGCAGTTATCTTGTCAAAGAGAGAAATCAGATTAATTTTCCATGAACTCCTCTTGACAAATCCACGCTGGCTGCTGGCCAGTGGAAGAAAATTAGTCTTAATCATTCCTGACCAAAATATTCCTACTGAAACACAACTGGATTTGACTCAGCACTCGCAGGGATGCACAGCAGGTACCCAGGGGAGAGATGCCAGTTTGGATGCTCTCCCATCCTTCCTCCAAAATGGAAGGGAAAGGAGTAAAGCTCTTTAAGGAGTAATCCACAGTCATTCTCCCACACAGAGGATGCTTGTTTTTCCTGGTTCTACCAAAGTTTTTGCAGAAAAAGCCACAGGAAAGATGAACGAGGATGAGAGACACAGAGGCTGAGTCCTCAGTGCTCAGAATGTTCAAGAGGAACATGACATTGCACCAGTTCAGATCTACAGAAGGGAAGCAACTAGAAAACAAGAACTGGTATCTGTCATCTTTCATCCAATTTATCTGATATCTCCCAGTACCACCAAATGTGTTTCAGCACCACAGGCAGTACTGTGATAATGAAACCTCCCAGAGACTGAGGATTTTTGTATATTCTACAGAAACAACACAAAATCCCCCAGCTCGGTCAGCGTCTCTGGATGTGTGACAATGTCACACGGATTTTCTGAAAGTCAACCTAATAAAATTTTCTGAAAGTCAACCTAATAAAATTTAAGCATGGAAATCTATTGCTGGACATGAAAAATGGTATTTTAAGGCCTGCTTAAGTGGCATGATTCAAATTTTCTGCAACAGGACACTTGTTAAAACAAGTTGTCTCCTTGCTGAACTGCCCATCCTAATTTCCACTCCAGCTGATAAAACACAGCAATTATCTGCAAGCAGAATTGGGCCAATATTAATGAGATTTAAGAGAAAATACCTCTTTTTCAGGCAGGACTTACCTGTTCACTGGCCTGACTTACTTGGGTAACTCTCCCTTTCAAATGCCAGCCACACAGAAGTATTATCTCCTGGGTACACAAAATTAACCAAGGATCTCTGTGCAGACACAGACTCAGATCGCTCACTTGGCTCCCTGAAACTTCAGAACAGGCAAACACAAAGGGGCTCCCGAGCCCCTTCCATCCAAGCAGTGTGACACCCTGGGGGTTATCTTTTATCTCAGATTTGTTTATCCCTCTATAAAGCTATAAAACTGGGCTGTGTTGTGTTCTTAGCCAGTCAGATATATTTGCTGATCTAGCTGGGCTAATTAAAACTTTCTGTTTCCTGAGAGATACTGTTGTTTTGAGTAATCCAGGACTACTTGATAATCCCTCTGGGACCATCTCAGGTGATTGCCTGCATTCTGTGTGTGAGCATAAAAGTTCATTTTCAACATTTACGTATCATTTATTCAATAACAATTTTCAGTTGTTTTAAATAATATAGCCCAGTAGCATGAAATAACATTTCCTTCTTCATTGTTACCTCTTCCACTCACTGTCCTATCTCTCTTGATACCATAATTTCCTTTAAACACTTCAAGCCAATGACAATAAAAGTGAACCTTATATAAACACACGCTAGCTATAACCTTGAGAAAAAAAAATCCCATAAAGCTTCCCAAGGAGGCTGTTTTACAGTTTTAAAGCTCTTTATATAAAGACACATGTTTTTGCTATAAACTAGAACCTGAATATCTAAAAATCTCCTGCTCTGACAGAAGTACAGCAAAACAAAGCACATATGGCCCCAATCTGATGGATACAACCAGGTGCTGAAGCATGTCCTGAGAGGGGAAACAGAGCTGGGGAAGGGTCTGGAGCATAAACCTGATGAGGAGCAGCTGAGGGAGCTGGGGGTGTTTAGCCTGGAGAAAAGAAAGATGCGAGGGATCTCATTGCTCCCTACAAATCCCTGAAAGGAGGGTGTAGCCAGAGGGTGGTAGCATCTTCTCCCACAAGCAAGCCACAGGACATGAGGAAACAGCCTCAGGCTGCACCAGGGGAGGTTTAGATTGGATATTAGGAACAATTTCTTCATGGAAGGGGTGTCAAGCACCAGAACAGGCTGCCCAGGGCAGTGGTAAAATCACCATCCCTAGAGATATTTAGAAGACATGTAGATGTGGTATTTGGGGATGTGGTTTAGTGGTGGGCTTGGCAGCTTACCCCACAGTAATGGTTTGGCTCAATGACATTACAACTCTTTTCCAACTTAAACGATGATTTTACAATCTCACTCTTACACTCAAGTTCCATTAAAAAGTAGATGATGCTACATCTTTTACTCCCTAAGAGTAATTTGATTTTTTTTTTTACTGTAGGCTATTGAGATGTGATTATACTCTTAAGGCTTTTCCATGCAGCTGCTCAGAGAATATTGAGATTGCCAAGTTCAACTGCTGCACTGACACCAATAACCTGGCTCAAAATACTTCATCTGCCCCAGCTGTGAGACATAAGTAAGATTGGTAACAGCTAAAAGATATCACAGAAAGACCCTGATATCCTTTCTTTGTAGAGCTAATAGCACTTGGGCTATGGTTCAGCAATCCAGAAGTGTCAAAATGCTTTTTCAATAGCACTCAAGAGGAGAAATTTTCCCTTGCAAGGCAACTTCTTGTAACTTTCTGTGCCACTTTCTTCTTTTTGCACTAATGGGTAAATGTGAATGTACAGTTTTACTCTCTCCTGATTTGGATATTGAAGAACTTATCACCTTTCTCATTGCTTAAGGATTACATCTGTTTGTAGCAGACCAGGTTGCACAGTGAAATTGTGGATGTACCATCCCTGGAAGTGTTCAAGGCCAGGGACTGGACCCTCAGCAACCTGGTAGAAGATGTCCCTGCTCATGCCAGGGGTTTGCACCCAGATGATCTTAAAGGTTCCTTCCAGCTCAAATAATTTTATCACTTTGTGATTCTAAGAAAAAATTAAGAGCTTGCTAGCAGGGCTGTATTGTTGGAAGAGACGTTGCCCTTGCTGGCCCCTATTTTAAGAAACTTTAGGAGTGGCACAAAAATGGCACCAGTCCTCTACTGCTGAAGAGGTCAAACAAACCCTTCTGCAGCTCCTTGATGCAGAGCCACGTCTCTCCCACATCCCAGACCTCTGGAAAAGGAAGGAAAAGAAAGAAAGAAAGGAAAAGAAACTGCCCTTCCACAGAACTGACTCTTGTAGGACACCCTTAGGGGCAGACCTGGATTTCAACCACAGCTAAACACTCCAACCTATCAATTCCTACAGGTGTAAAACCTTCTCATATTAGTATCTGTTGCTAGGAAAAATACAATTCAATCCACATTGCTGGCAGTGATTTTTGCTAGAAGGTGCTATCTTACACACTTTCCTCAGGATCAAAAATTAAATCCTATGGGCTCTTGGGATTGCTTGTCTGGGAGGCTGCCAGACAAGCGCTTCCCTACAATGATACACTGTTGTGGCAGCGCGTGGGCTCAGCCACTGCTTAAAAAATTTGCTGGATAAACTTCCATGATTCATCCAAACAGCATTCAAGTGGCTAACTACCAAATATTGGCAGGGAACTGCTGAATGCTGCTGGAACAATGAGAAAAGCCACTCAAATCATGAATTTGGTTTGACAGATCAATGGAGGCTTGACTGACAGCCTCTGGCACCCCAAATCACAGCTCTGAACAAGCTGAGCAGCAGCAAGGGGGGTGCCATGAGCAGTCAGCAGCCTCTCAGTGCTGTTTCCCTAATACAGGAGGGTTTAGGGCCAGAGGTGGCTCAGATGAGAGCATCTGACTGATTTTAAAAAGGAAAGAGCAAGTCACAGAATCACAGAATAATGAGGTTGGAAGAGACCTCTAAGATCATTGAGTCCAACCTGTGCCCTAACACCTCAACTAGGCTATAGCACCAAGTGCCATGTCCAGACTTTTTTTAAACACATCCAGAGATGGTGATTCTGCCATCCCCCTGGGAAGAGCATTCCAGTACTTTATTATTCTTTTGGTGAAAAATTTTTTCCTAATATCCAACCTATACCTTCCCTGACATAGCTTGAGACTGTGTCCTCTATTCTCTCTGTTTAATAAAATTAGAAGGAGGGCAGGACACCTATGTGTTTAATAGAGATAACTGAGATATCACTGATATCTATATTTATGCGTCTAGCAGACACCTTCTGGTGACACAAGTCCCAGCACATGGCAGGGAGGTTGATACAGGATGATCTTTAAGGTCCTTTCCAACCCAAAGCATTCTGTGATTGTGGGATATCAAGAGGAACCCACCCACACTCTCCTTCATCATCTCTCCCATGAGCAATAATAACTTGGGGTCCAAGTGACAGCAATCACTTCTGTCTCCTTCTCAGAGCTGAAAATCATGAACCTGGGTATTTTAAGAGGAAAACAAGAAGTTAGCATTTTGAGCCATTAAACTAGAAACTCCTGGAAAGAGTAATCTAGAAATGAATCCCATTTTCCAGAGGAGGTTTCCTGTACAATCACTACAACAAATTCTTCTGCTCATATGCAAAACCAATGTGAATTGCCAGGCCTGTTTTCACCATAATTTAAAACCAGTCACTGAAAAATATCATCTCTCTCACAACATCTCCCCATAAAACTGGAGTAAATAGGAGCCAAAATAATTATGTATATAGATAAAAGTATTTCCCTAAAGGAAGAACAACAAAGCATGCTTTGCTCAGCCATTCTGGGGACCAATGGATAACTAAGAGATTCTTCTGAGTTTTTCACAGCCTGAGAAACAGTGAATTATTCAATGTTCACTGACACCCTGCCTTCAATGTCTCATTCTGCCCTTCCCTTGCTGCACAGATCATCAGAGCATTTCAGTGATCAGTGGAATATACTGGATTTCTCCAACTGCCTGGATGTACATGCCAGCTCCACTCAGCTGGACAAATAAACTCCTGTAATTGCTGTATTTATGGGGCCAGACTGATGCTGCAATCTGCTCTGTGCCACACTGAGCCATTTCACTGGTGCACATGGACAGGGCCAAACCCATTACTCCAGATTACAGCAGCAGCATGAAATGTGTCAGAGACCCTCTGAGCCCCAGGCTGGGTGCTGTGCTTCAACCTAGCAGGCAGCTAAAACTCCCCCAGCCACCTGCTCACTCCCTCTCCCCCACTGGAATGGGGAAAGAATCAGAAAAAAAGGCAAAACTCATGGGCTGATATAAGCACAGCTTCACAGGACAGAAAAGGAAGTGGGAAAAAAATAATAATAATGATAAAAGAATACAACAAGCGAGTGATGCACAATGCTATTGCTCACTGCCTGCTGACCAGCCACCCTCCAGCCCTCCCAGTTTTATTGTTTAACATGATGCCATATGGTATGCAAGTCCCTTTGGCCAGTTTGGGTCACTGTCCCAGCTGTGTCCCCTGACGGCTCCTGTGCCCCCCAGCCTCCTCGCTGGCAGGGAATGAGGAGCTGAAAAGTCCTTGACTTCCAGAGAGCACTGCCCAGCAACAGCAACATCATTCTCATTCTAAATCCAACACACAGCACTGTACCAGTTACTGGGAAGAAAACTAACTCTATCCCTGCCTAAACAAGGACTTTGGGAAGCTGCCTGCTGCCCTCACAGTGAAAGTACGGGAAGGAAGAAAGCATATGACTGTACTGGTGTTGTTTAAATAATCACACTCGTTCCTTCAAAAAACCCCATCTCTCCTGAACTTTTCAAGCTATTTCACCCAACCACACTGACACCTTCCCCAAAATGCTTTCTCCCTTTTATTTTCTGCTCACTAAAGGCCTGGTTTGTGCTGAGTATCAAGATAGTGATAGTGGTGTATGCACCAAAAGTTTCTTTCTGTTCTCTTTCATGATAAGATTTGGGGTTTTTTGGTGTTTGGGGTTTTTTGGGGGTTTTTTTGAGGGGGTTGTTGTTGGTTTTCTTGGGGTTTTTTGGGATTCTTTTTGTGAAAGACACAATCCTAGTCAGTTTTACCTCTGCATCTATGGCTGTGCTGCAGGAGCCTTAGAGCTGCTTGTGGACAGAAGTAGAGCAACACGCAGCAGAACAGGCTGAGATTTTGTTTGGAGGCTCTGAGCTGACAGAAGATAATGGGGGGTTTACAACAAAGGTCCTTCCTGAATGATAAATGGTTCCTGGTGCATTCGAAGGATCTGACAGACCTACCTATTTGTTCTGCTCTGCATAGAGAGGGGATGAAATGACCTAGATCAACACAAAAGGCGCTACAAAAATCAGATTTTCAATGCATATTCAGCAACTCTAGGCAGCAAACACACAATAGGTATTCAAACAACAACCCTGGTAAAAAACCTTGCTCCCTTGTCATAGGATGCTTTGTTGTCTATTTTTAGCTTTTCAAGTGTCAAGAAGCAACAGAAAAAAATACTGCTGAACAGCACTGGACACCAAGATAAAACAAGTGAGGGAAAAAGAAATCTGAAGCAAGCTCCACAAGATGAGGTTAAGTTATTCAAAGCTCTCTTTCCTGCAAGACAGGTGATGTATTTCAGCTTAAATATCCCACTCGATCTGTCCTCAGTGAACAAGCAGGTGACAAGCTGCCAATCCAGCTGAAAAGCTCCCCATCCATCAGGGCTTCCCCCGCCCCTGCCCCGCACCAAGCAGTGCTTCATCAGCACCTACAGAATCTGAATCTGGCTATTTTTAACAAGAACACCATCCTGCAATCCTGCCCACCCAGAAGGATTTGCAAACCTCTCCAAATACTCCTCCCAGGTCCTGATAACTTTGCCAGCATGAATAGGAAACTTGGGGCTTTCAGAACAAGCTGCAGCTCGCTGACAAGGCTGGCAAGATTTCCTTTCCTATCTCCAGTTTGCATGAGTAGGCAGCTGGGATTGTGATGAATTACTATCTCTGATTCCAGTGCTAAGTTTAAAACATTTATTTGGCATAGTCTGTTAGAAAAAAACCCACTGCCAATATCAGCTATCGGTATTAGCAAACTTCTTCAGGAGAAATACCAAAGGAATTTCACAGCCTCTCTCTGCTTATAACAGGAGCGTGTTTGTGGACCAGACATATTTATTGACTGAACTGTAATTGAATTTTACTGAATGTTTATCTCAAAACACTGTTTCAAAAGAGAAACTAAATCATCTTGGTTTGAAAATAACTCAGTTCTTAGTTACACCTTTTCACGAGGCCAAATCCTTCTCCCGAGCTCAGTGGACACTGAATGCCTGGGAAATTGCATTTTCCCTCAACTATTTGTTGTGCCTCTCTGTTTCATTTTGGAGCTCAGAGTGCCAGGCTTTCAGCAGCTGGCTCTGAAAAGCATGTCTCTACAATCCTGCAGGTCTAATCTATCTGCACAAATATTGCAAATATTAAGCTTATGACCAGAGCCTGTTCCAAAGCTGGTTTATTTTCTAACCAGTGGAAAAAGATCAATCAAGGTTTGGATTTCAGTCAGGAGCACTCATCACACTGATGTGCATGGATTAGGAATCTTTAAATCTGCACTGATGTTGTTGAAGAAGATTCACTATTTGATGATAATTGAACACTTTTACTTGTAAATTTTACTTGTAAATAAACCAAAAAGGTTTCTCCTGTCTGTAGCTTTCCTGCCTGCCACAGTGCTTTTCACTCCACAAGGGAAGGCACATTTATTTTGGTGTTATTATTTTGATGCAATAAGCAACTCAGTAGTCCTTTTGCCACACTTCTTAAATTTTAGATTCTACTTGTGACTTTGTCTGAAAGCTTGTAATCCTACACACAATTTCCAACTGCTAAATTCACAGTTGCCACTTATAAATTTGATGTGAACATTTATTAATTTTGTAGGTAATACTTATGGAAATTATTAGCCTGTGCCACATACACAGGCTCTTGTCAGTGCCAATTTTGATGCTGCTACTTTGTATTCCCCACCTTTAGGATGAGTTTCAGAGATGAAAAAGCAAGGAAGCAACCCACCTAGAACAGACACAAAGCAGGTTACAATCTCCCCTTCCTTTTCACCTGCTGAGGCCATGCATGTATTTTGTTGTTGTTATCATCATAAATAGTAGTAGTGGCATTATGTTTTTATGGCTCTCATCACACCCTAAGTCATTTACCACAGCTTTTTCTGTCAAATCTCCCTCAATAGGACAACAGAAGTCCCCACAAATAAAAAAAAAAAACAAAACAAAACCAAAACAAACAAACAAACAAACCAACCAAAAAAACCAAAAAAAAAACCCCAAACCCAAAACAAAACAAGGGAAGCAACTATTACAATGTATAAAAATGTTCTATATCTACTTTATTCTCCAAATCCCCAGGTTCTGTAAATACCACAAATCAGTGTCAACAAACAGCACATCAGCTCCTATGGGCTTTTGATGACCTATCTGCAATAGCTCACTAGTGCTCTGGCTTGGGCATTTGCTTTTTATGGACTTGGAAATGTTTTGCAACACATCAGCCCATCATGTATAGAAGGTGTTCAGCAGAAATTTCATTGCACCATGCTGCAAGAGTCCTAAAATTGCAACCTCTCTTTTTAAAAAACATTTTAAAATCTCCAAACAAATGTCTTTAATCTTCTAAAGATCTAGAAAGACTGTGGCGAGAAAACTTCCTTTTTATAGTTCAGTATTTCTCAGAGATGAGCTCAAAGTGTTAGCTGAGATAATTATCAGAGAGATTATGCAGATCTTATTATCAAAAGGTTTTGTTTGCTCTCTTGTTACATAATTGCTTAGTGTTTGCATGGTGCTCAGGAAATAGAAAGCACCAGATAAATACCACGAGTTATTGATTTAACAGAAAAATAATTCTCCAAATAGTATTAACATTTTAAGTTGTCTCTACTATATTTTGAAGATTTCTGGTTATCTGTAGAGCCCCTCAGTGATGTAACCTTGGCAGTGATGTAACCATGAAATGAGAGTTGTGCCTTACCACTCCTTGATTTTGGACTATTTCAGCAGAGCTGTGAAATAGCAGGAAGCAGAAAAAAAGGTGCAATACATTGTCTCATCATTTCCTACACTTCCAGCTTTGCTGGTGACAAAGGCCACCACACTCAGAAGACAAACTCTGGATTTATATCTCAAAGCAGTGCCATAAAGTAAACAATCAATTTATGGAATCACTAAATGTTTCAAGAATTGGATAAAACCACATCAAACAATTCCAGGCTTGTGTAAGTTTATAAGCAAAACACAGACTACCTGAATTCAAATACACTTTGTAACTTTGAACCAAATTCTAGCAAAGACCTTACAAACATGATAAAAGCCATCTTTAAAGTGCAAAGATGAGTCTCCAAGTATAAACTTGCCACTGGGCACACTTATGTACCCAGACCACTTAGCCCTGCCAGCAATTTAAAAGGTACAGCAACTACATAATTTCAATACCTATTTTCAAGAATTCCAAGTTCATTTCATGATTATTTACAGGCAACACAGGTTTTTTTAGGATGTCCAGAAAGCTTAAAGAAAGTGCACTATACAAGAATCACACAGAATCACACACAGAATAATGAGGTTGGAAGAGACTTCTAAGATCATTGAGCCCAATCTATGCCCTAACACCCTAACTAGGCTATAGCACCAAGTGCCATGTCCAGACATTTTTAAACACATCCAGAGATGGTGATTCTACCACCTCCCTGGGAAGAGCATTCCAGTACTTTATTATTCTTTTGGTGAAAAATTTTTTCCTAATATCCAACCTATACCTTCCCTGGCATAGCTTGATACTGTGTCCTCTACAAGCACGGTATTGGCCACAGAACACAAGAAAATCAGATTTTACTTACAGCCAACCATCATCATAGCCACCGAAAAAATCTTCTCCCCATCGGTGGTGGGTGCTATGTTCCCAAATCCTATGGTTGTAAGGCTTGTCATGGTAAAGTAGAGGGAGGATATGTACAAGGAGTCTTTGCTGGGCCCTCCTTCCCACTGGCCCGAGCCCGTGGTGTTGTAGCGATATGGGGTCCCGATGCTCAGGGCCAGCTGGTAGAGCCAGCTGTCTGTTTTGATGGTGTTGGTCAGTTCATCAATCACTTCGTAGTCCCCAATGCTGTACCAGATGCAGGCCAGCCAGTGGGCCACCAGCCCAAACACACACACCAGGAGCACCAGCACAGCAGCACCATATTCCAGGTAATGGTCCAGCTTCCTGGCCACCCGGCCCAGCCGCAGAAGGCGCACCACTTTTAAGGAGCTGAAGAGGCTACTGATTCCCTGGAAAGGAATAAAAAGCATTATTTGATCTGAAATATCCTGCTGGTTTAGCACAGAAGGCTATACAGCAATTCCTGCATCTGCTTAAAATCTTTCTATGTAATTTTTCAGGCCTCAGATAACAGAATACAAGATCAAACCCTCCTGTCCCTCCAGTGCTTTTGTCCTCGTCAGGCTAAATTGAGTTTGGCACTCACTAGGTGGATAAATTACTTTGTTCAAACTCGGTCTTTCAAAGCAACAGAAGGGTTCTGTAGAATCCAAAGTGGAAACAGCAAGTTTATTACAAAAGGAGTGGTTCAATGCTTCACCAGTTTGAAGTAAATTGGAGACTCTTTTGACCCCAAGAAGATAAAAGGAAGTGGAAGAGGAGTCACAGATGGGACTACAGCAACCCTGTGGAGTCTTCCCAGAGAACAGCCTTCTATTAAACCCAAGCAGAGGATTGTTATTCTGGCCAAAATGGAGGCACACCTACTTTAAGAACCCTCAACATTAAGAGATGCTCAAGAGAAACATCAGAATGTAATCTCAGTGGGAAACTCAGAGAAATCTTCCTATTGCTACTCTCATCCCCCAAACAGGAGCTGAGTAATTTCCTCCAGTACAAGACTCTCCACCTCTTATTATCCTTCAAACATAACTCTAGATATTTTTTTATTTACAAGAAGCCTCACTGATTGACCATGGAATTAAACAACTGGGGGCACATCACCTTCCTTGAGCAAGGGAAACACAGACCACAAGGCCTTATAGGGTTAATTTCCTTTCCAATCAACAGATATTTTCCTAAAGCAAGTGTTGGTGCAGTGTTGTTGTTTTTTCCTGTCATGCAAGATAGATGACATACAAATAAATGGAAATACAAATATTTAGGGAATAAGACCACAAGGACCATCAGAAAGTTAATAGAAACATCTGAGAAGGGATGAGAAATGCGTATGTCCTTCTCAATGCACAAATGGTTTGGGAGTTTGGAGATGCAGAAAGAGAACAAAAATATGCTCTTGATCTACTGCAATCCCATGATATAACTAACTTGTGCATTAAATTAACTAGTGGCTCAAAATAGAAGGTTTGTAAAGGAAGGTTTCTAATATAAAACATTCAGAAGCTGAAGACATTTAATTTAAAGTAGAAATTAAGACATAGAAAGCAATGAGGCAAACATTCCTCGTTACTGTGCCAAGATTAAATTGCCCTTTTCTATGCATCATTATCAAATCAGTCTAGTCAAAACACTGGCTAATTATATTATCAAACAGTAAAAGACTGGAGTTTCTGGAGTTTTCCATACCAGAAAAACATTTGTCTCTTTTGCACCTCTGTTTCTCTTTCTTTTGCACCTTCCCTCCCTTTTCCCAGCATTTGAAGGGTAACATACATCTGATATTTCTAGATGTAATCTGTTTGGCACAGTTCTTGTATGCTTTTTAAATCCTGTTGGAATGTGTTTCAGATCCCCAAATCCTTAATAAATTGAAGCTCTATATTTGCATTCAAGCTCTCATGATGACTAATACCACAGAGGGAAGTGGAATTTTCCCAATTCTGATTTCTGCATTTTGCATTTACACAAGACAGAGATCAGAGTATCATCCTTATTTCCATCTAAATGTATATCTACTTATTTGCTTTAGGATTTATGACCGGGAGACACTCTGAGCAACCAACTTTTCCAATAAACTGGGAAGTCCCTTCCAATATTCCTGACACAATGGACTGTGGCCAATGGACTACTGAACGAGGGTCCAACACCATAATAAAAATATATACATTAAAAAAAAAAGAGAGAACTTTAAACTAATTTCATAGTTATTCTGAAAATTGTCAGTATATTTTACTGAGTTAACCTTGACTTTGAAAGGTTACAACTGACAAAAGAGGGAGAAGACAGCACAGTGTTTTTCTCTTAGGACCCAATCCTGTTGCATTGGTCAAACAGAGATGCATTAATTCTGTTTTTTATTAAATTGTGACCATTCATTTCCAGGATTAAGGCTAGGGAAGGAGCTAAAAACCTGGGATTCAAACTTGGGGGGCCCATTTTTACACCCAGTAGTTTAAGTTTGTCCCAGTGGCACAGCTTACACTGCACTTTTTACTGCCCAAACAACCCTTGAACATAAGAGTTTACAGAGTGACCTCACCTCCATCCCCCACCCACACTTCATCTTCTCTAAGTTACATGGACAATTTAGCAGTTATACAAATAATACAAAAATACAGCATTTATTTCAAAGTCTGGGAGAAAGTTTGTGCTGTCTTTTTCTTTTTCCCTAAGCACAGGTAACAATCACATCTCTTATGTATAAAACAAAGAGAAATACTTCATTTTAGCTGACATTGAAATGTATTATTTCCAAGTAGCAATTCATTTAATTTAACAAATTAATTGTTAAAACTTTCACTGTAAATCTTAAAACCTCTTCAGTTTGACCCCTTAATTAAGGCCAAAAAAACAAGACATATTGAACATTGACATTTTATGTCTAATCTTCCAAAATAGGAAGACAATATTGGCAGCTTCAAAAGCTTCTTCCATAAAGCACTTTGTAGGAAACAGCAACTAAACAAATGCTAAATGAATATGTGATATATCAGGTATAGAGTATATATGTGTGTGTGTATATACATATATATATATATATATATATAAATCACATATGCACTAACTACCGTTGGGTCAAGCTGGTACCTTCATACTTACAAAATCACCAACAATTAATACACAATTGTTAATATGCAAATCTCTGCCTCAGACTCAGCAACATCTTTGACAGAAGTTATGTGATAGACTTAACTGCCTTGAATTACGTTTGGGCAATTAAGAAATTCAGTTTTCTAAACTCAATTGATTGCAGGATGCCTTTAATTTCATTTTTCTTTTAACTGTATTTATGCTTCATAATGAATACTTTGGAAACCCTCCTGCTCCAGGATGAGCATCTCCTCTGACAGAAGTAACTTCAGCATTCAAGGAACAGAGAGGTGATTAGAAATTGTGAATGGGGCATGTAATCCAGTTTGGATTTATTTATCCTGTGAATAAAGCACATGTTGGATCCTGGAGATCCAGCCTTCTGAGAGGAGCATTTGTGACTCCATTGCCATTTCAACTGGGCCAACTGTCTGTAACAGCTGCTGGGCTGTGTTCTCTAATTGAGAATATCTCCTTATGTTATCAACCATCCAATCCAGCCCCTTGGGGTTTTGGATAATGTATTTTATCACCTCCTAATCAGATGAGGACACTCAGCCTGCTCATCATCAATCATCTCAGCTGCAAAAATCTTTCCACTGAAAAACCACCTACTCCAAAACTGCGCTTTGGGTGTCAAGTTTGGAACCAAATTCCCATCTGACACACATCATCCACTTAACTATTCCAAATGTGAATCACAGGAGTCCTTCCCAGGGACTTCTAAAGCCACTGGATCAGGAGAGGACAAGAGCAGTGACTCTGAACCAGCCATTTTTGTGCCACCATTTCAATTCAGGAGACAGCTGAAGCTCTACAAAAGATGTAGACTCTGTCAAATTTATCCACAAAGATATTTTTGAGGGATGGATGTTTAACTTTGGAATTAACTCAGACATTCATGATTAAACAAAGCCCAGGTTGCTTGACACAAGCACCTTGCAAAGTCTGTGTTCTCAAATCCTCTTGATACACTAAGAAGGGAAATTAATAGTGGAGCCACAACTGATAACAGCACTCAGTCTGACATGCAGAGGGACCAATCCTTCCTTTCAAACTACCTGACTCTTGCCATTTCAGACCCTAGATGTAACCACACTGTCAAACTGTTGTTCTCCAGAATGAAAGAAGTGTCTAAGCTGTGTGTCTGCATCCAGCTGAACTTTTCCAGACACAGCAGTGAGACAGATGTTTCCCAAAATTGCCATGAATGGCGTGGGAACAGATCTTTGCACCTCCAGCAAGAACAGGGAGCAAAGTTCTCTTGCACTTAATGAATCCCTGACAAGCCAGGCAGCAGGAAGGATGAAGCTGATAAAGTTGTGTTATACAGGGGTCAAGAGCCAAACATGCAAGAGGATGAAGGGAACACTGTCACCAAAGGAAAAGGAAGGTTAACAGGGGCAGGAAATCATCTGAGTCCAAAATGACTCTACCTAAAACCTCCTAAACCAGGGAAAAGAGTGGAGTCTGTTCTACACTGAAGCAGCAGCAGAATAGCAGAGTTGCATGTTTGTAAAATCTGAAAAAGAATAGCTGGTTACTTGCTAATCTAATTAATCTTTTCTGAAGTTGGAAATTATTGCATAAATTATTTTTTAAAGTAAAATAAAAAACAAAAACAGCCATTAGTTTCAACCATCTAAATTTACAAAATTCTGCTTAAACCTCAAAATTAAATCCCAGTATACTGGAATGGTAAATCATGCATATCTTTTTCTTTCTGCTAGGGAACAATGTGTTTTTAACTCTAGGCACTTTTTCAATTAGATTTCACTCCATGATTATTTATTTATTTGTTGTTAGCTGTGGGTACACACGCAATGACAACAACAAAAAGAAACTAAGTATGCATTTTAAATGTGTTCTAAAACTGAAATACTCTGAGCTTTGAAAATGGGGATCAGTACTGCATCATTTAATAGAAAGCACTGTCTCAGAAAAGGTCAGAGGAAAAAAACAACTTTTCACTCAATTTTAATGTTCAGCACACTATGGCTTTGAAGAATTTATGGGGTGGCCAAGAACCAGAGCTATGAAATGTTGGTAGGATGTGTTGCAAAAGCAGTGAAAGGGTGATTGCACCATATACAAATGTTAAACTGAATTTAAGCTAGTATCTTTATGCTGGACACAAGCAACTACAGCAAAACTTCCATCAAAGTGATCAAATCCTCAGGGGATTTTGCAGCCAGGGCTCACTTGTGTGCAAGAGCAAAATGGGTTTTGTGTGGCCACAGCATGGACTGAGCTCCAAGCACCCTCTGGATCCCACAGAACGCTGCAAGCTGGTGGCCAAGCACCCTGTCCCTGTGAGCAGCCCATCCTTCCTCCCAGAGAGGAGGAGTGGGGCATGTCAGGGGAGTGATTCACCCCATCCACCTCTGCCAGATGGGGAGGGGATGAATCACCTCCCTCCCCTGCCACTGAGCACACGGGAGCTGAGGGCTATTGCTGGCACTGCTGCTGTGAGGAGAAATCAAACCCACCCCCAGAAACCCAGAGAGATGGATCTGCACACAACCCAATCTGTGCTGTGCACCAGAGAAACAGAAAATACAGAGCACTGCCTCCCAAGGTGAGACTGATCCTGCTCCAGGGGAGCTTGGGGAATAAATGCTATTAATAACAGGAGGCTGAGAGGCTCTGCAGATGCAGCAGCATGCTCATTTCTTCATTTAACAGCCAATTACTCCACATAATGTGATGCTACACTACCTACGGTTCTGGCAGGGCTTTGCACAAGTCCCCATTGGCTTGAGGAAGGAATTGAATCAGTTCATAAAAAAGTGAACAATCACAAAGTAAACTGGACTGGGGTTCTTGCTCTCCAAAGGGCAAGAGCTGGTAAATGATAAATATTGAACTAGAGATAGGAAAAAGTGAAGACAGGTGGACTATGAGAGGTAGAAGAGTCAGGCACCTGGAATGCCCTTACATCAAAAGGTACAAAAGGTTGTAACTCAAAGAAATGGAAAAACTTGTAAAGCTGAGCATCAGTTATAAATGAGTAAATAATCACCCAGAGGAAGAAAACAAACAGAACTGACAATATATATGAAATAAAAACTGATGAACAGAAAACTACACTTTTGAGAGGAATTAAAGTAAGAAGTGCCAAATGCCAGGTTGAACTACTTTTCATTCCAAAGAACACTAAAACAAATACCCAAAGATCCTTCAAATTCAAAATTGAAAAACAAACAAACAAACAAACAAAAAAACCATGCAGACACAAAAAAAAAAAACAACAACAACAAAAGAAAACGACAAAAACAAAACAAAATCCCTAAAGTGATCAAGCTGCAATGAAGTAAAAATAGGCTTGGGCTAAAAATTAAATGAATCCAGAGCATTAGTTTCCAAAAATGATGTTGCTATTTCCCATAAAATCTAATGCATCAAGAAGGAAATAAACAAATACATTACCTGAACAAATGTTAAGGGAAAGAGTAATTAGAAACTTTGAGATAAATCAAAATGCAATCAGTGGAGCAGTACGTTAGCTGAGCTCAGGCTAGCTGGGATCTATCCAAGGTTTCCTGATAGCTTTCTCTGATAACACAAACCATTTTCTAAATATAAGAAATGTAGTATTTCAGTAACATAAGAAGTGAAATTATTATGAAACACAGGGAAAACAGGGACCACCACTGTGATATCAGGGTGACTGAAGAACTTGTGGACCGAGTGGAAAAATGGAAATACTAAAAGGGAAGTCTAGCAGGGGTTACAAGTGGTGACTCCTAGTGATTTTTCTGGCTTCTTAGTGACATAAACATAAATAGTATATGGTCACAGAACCTGCTAATGGCACCTTTGGAACACACTGTCAGGAACAGAGAATAACCTTGTGGGAATAAAGGAAAATATGATAAAGCTTGGCAATATAGAGTCCCAAGGCATCCATTACAGCACAAATTATCAAAAATGTCTACAACTACAAGGGTCTTTAACTGTAGATTACTGAGAAAAAGAAATATTTGAATATATGGGTTAATCCCACATACCCAGCCCACATAACTCAGAGCAATCAGTGAGCTGCACTCACAGAAGAGGCTAATCCAGCTCCAGGACAGATCTGCTGAATGTTTCCACCATCAACAGGAAAAGCCAAACCCCAGTTGCAAAGTGAAGATGAATTCTCCACCTGGAGTAACCTGTAAAGCTCTGCCCTAAAGAGATGTATTTGAATTTCACTTCCTGCAGAGAGAGGCAGCTGGAACAGCCACAAAAATGCTCATAAAATTTCATAAATGAGTTGTCTAGACAAGATCAGTTTGCCTCAACTAAGGAAAGGAAAATAGGGGTGTTTATGCAGGGGAGGGATGACACTTCTTTCTAAGTACATCAAGGAGACAAACATGAGGGAGGGAAAAGAAATATTTAACCAAGGAGGTTAGCACAGGGAGGAATGTACAGACTGCAAATTAAGAGAGATTTATTAAGACATCATGAGGAAAGGTGGATTTTTGACCAGTTTATAGGATGGGTGATACAATGAACCTGCTCACCAAAGCTGATGACTCAGAGACTCAAAAGGACCCCATGAGTTTTATATTTTTTTTCTGCTTTAGCTTTTATCCTTTGAAAAATCAAAGTGAAGCAAATACAGTCTCAAGGGGGGATATATTTCACCCCAGCCTAAACTAGACCACAGAGGAATTTGCATCTGAGCTATCACAGCAGTGTCACTACATTCAAGGGTGAGAAATGGAAGTTTTAGGGCAGAATGACTCCTCAGACCTACACTGGAGTTGAATCTTAGAACAGGAGGAGCCATGCCCCAAATGTGCCTGTACCTCCTTGTGGACAATGCCTGGCCCCATGTTTCATCAGGTGAATCCCATGCTTAGCACATTTTGAAACACTTTCCAAAAACTTTCCTTAAAGATGCGTGGGCAAAATTTTCCTTACCTTTCTCTCACCAGAAGTAAAAAAACAAAAACAAAAAATCTCTGAAATAAATCACATGGCTGATTCTGTGAATTCTGTAATTAAAGCATTGAAGTGGTGAAAGAGGCAGGATTTTTGTAAACCTTGGGCAATCTCCACCAAACAGTTGTTCCACGATGTAAGAGGAAACAAAGTGCTTACAGATTTTGGGAATGACTGAAATGGTGAGCCCTGCCAACATCAGCAGGTGAGCCTGCAGGCACACAACCAAAAACTTCTATTCTGTGCAGAGCAGGAGGAGTATCTTGGAGGAGGTAAAGGCTCTTTGAAATGCAACCAGAAAATCATTCCCAAAAGAAATTTTCGAGCTTAGCTACTTAAATAGAGCTTAGCTCCAAAATCCCTGGTTAGCTCCTTAATTCTGCTTTCCTGGAGTTAATGTTAAAATAAATCTTCTAACTTGTATCAGAAATCTTTATTTCTTGGTAAACAATTAATACAATAAAGCTGCAGAGCTATGGAGCTACATGTCAAAACAAGCAAATGACAAAAAACAAAACAAAAAACAGCAACATTTCTGATTTATCACGACTTTAAAAGCAGAATTTAGAGTTGTATTCAATTATGTAGATACACACAGGAGTAAAGGGCTTTCCTTCTGCAGCAGCTACCTAGATCCCAGGTCCAGATACAAGCAGAGCCCAGTTAATACATGACCCTGCACCACTGGAAGTAATGGGAGTAGCGACTTCAGTGAGCAAAGATTTCAGTCCTTACAGCAAAATGAAAGCAAGCAGGTTTCTTAGTGCATTTTCCAAAAGTACCCCTAAATTTATTGCTTGGGATTTATCTTCTGGTTTTTTACCAGGGGCATGGAGAAACTTTCCTTTTTTTTTCCTCTAACACAAATGTCAATAAGCTGTAACATTATAAATAAAATTCCAGTGAACTGTTTATGGCACAACCCTACAGTGCAGCACATGACAAACAGTAAATAACTGAGGTTATAAAGAGAAGAGAAGGGTGATTACAAAATATTTCTTTCAGATAGAAGGGGGATGTGGCATCTTGAACTACTTATTTGTTAGTGCATGACTGTGCCCAAAAAAGAGAAAAAAGACAGCATCATGAAATATTATAATTTTCACTCACGTAGAGAAGGTGGGCAGAGGACAAAATGGGAATTTGTGCTACTCCCATCACCATCACTTCAGTGAGCATCTGATCAGATGATTTCATTTCCTCATCTCCTTTGTAAGCCTTCCCTTCCTTTGTGAGCAAAAGGGATCACACAGGACTCCAAGCTTCCCTTGAAAGTGCTCCACAAACAATTTCCTCTGCTGGACTCTGACTCAGAGCTTATACAGCTCTGACGGAAGATTTGATTTAAATGGCTTGTACCCAACATCTGCTTCCCAGATATATATACATCACATTAAAATAAAATATTTTAAAAAATGAAACAAAAGAAGACCACTGGGACATCTAATTACAGTTCATATGCCAGAACCCACATCAGAGAGGTGTATGAGGCTGTCAGGTCACCCACCACCCCCTGCCCTGGCTCTGGCTCAGCTCCTTCCTTTCACAAGTTGCCTCTCACATCATGGAGACTTTCAGGTGTTCCCACAGGGAAACCTGCAGACATATCCCAGACCTTGTACAGCATTAAAGTAGCTGGTTAATTAATTAAGAAAAAAAAAATTAAAAGCTGATTAATTAAACGGTGGCAGAACTTTAATAAAACCTTAGAATAAAAGCCAAATAGATGCAATTCTGCGAGTCAGTGCAATGGGTGATAGAGATGACTAAGTGAAAGGAGTGAAAATGGTGGAAATTTTACAAAATATATACCTACAGTAGATACATGTATAACTTAATACCATACCCATGCCACTGTATTATTCTACTATGGGTTTTCATTCACTACAACAATGACAGCATTCTCCACATTTAATTGTCTTCTGAGTGCATAACAAGGGGGGAAATGCCAGGTCCCAGGGTTAGTTCTTCTGTCATTACTTGCTGGGAATTTGCATTGTAGTTTAACACTGGTTGCAGCCAGGATTTAGTTCTGGGAATTATTTTCTCCATGTCAGCCACCAAGATTTAAAAAAGCTAGTTAGCCACAGACTGTACTTCAGAGCCAAAGTCACACTCTTGAAAGACACCAATTTATCTTCACCTTGCATGCATCACTCAGCCTGGTGCCCAAAAACTCTCCTTCAAATACCTCCCACAAAGGGAATGTTTGCAGTACAGCACTGCAGGTGTGAACATGGCTGCACCAGCTTAATCAGCTTTTATTTGCTTTCAATTTACAGGCATTGCAATTTTAGTTTCTATTAATTGCAGTGATACAAAGAAGTTCCTGACAGTGCTGAAATAGATCGATAATAGCAATTAAAAGAAAATTACAATTACAAGGAGTCCGTGCTTTATGTGCCCTGCATAGATCACTAAATTTTAAAGGCCACTGGGTCATGTAGTCTTACATTATTAAACAACAGGCACAGAACTTTGGTTTAGGTCATTTGAATTTCTCTGCTTTCATTTCCAGCCACTGGCTTGCAAAAATTAATTTCTGCAGAAAGGATGATCTTTTATACAACTCATCTGAAAACCATCTGGACCCCACCCTGACTTTGCGTCCCTTTCTTCACAGTTCATGATTTGTCATTTCAGGACCATGTTGCTGGCACAGAGGAGATCTAGCTTCTAGGTATTATTTCATGACTCAGAAATTCATGAATCTCAGTTAAAATTCCCAGAAAAAAAATCATATGTTTCAAAATAATAAGAGGCTTTCTCAGCTGAGTTTAACCCTTAATTTGTGGAAGAATTTTCCATTTGGCCAAAAGCTTGTCTATCCATCTAGTTTGAGGAATATTTACTCAAAATACTTACTTCCAGAGGCTCAAATGCATGTGAAGAAAAGAACCAAACACCTGCCCAACATCCTGGTGTCCTGGTATGTCAATCAATGTATTTGGTCCCGAAGGGAGATTTTAGCATAGTTTGACCATACCTGATCAGCATCCTTGCATCCTGCAAATTTGCTGACAATTTCACCATAATATAAATTTGATAATTCTGACTTGTATGGAAAAAATGGTTACAAACAATTGTTTGGTAGCCCAGAGAGAGGTTGGATATTTCTCTCTCCAACAGGCAGAACATAAAAAGGCTAAGTCTCAAGGTAACATAATTTTCCAGCTTCAAAAGCAGGGAGTCGTGATTTTATAAATTTTATAAACTGGGCCATACAGGAGTGGAAGAGTTGTTACATGCAGGTCATTACTCAGGGAAAAGAAAATTAGAAGCACTACAAGCAACATGGAACTTCAAGACAAAAATCTAATTTCCAGTCTCTACACACTTCACATCCTAATACCTACAGGAACCTGATGGGACCAAAATCTTTGGATCCAAACACGATATTCCCCTTTAATCCAAAGTTTAGTGTATTTTTATTATTTTTTTTAACTAAATCTGAAGTTTCAGAGAACCCTTATACTAAAAAAAAAAATTTCAGCCACGTTTCAGAGACTCTGAGCACACACACTCTGTTCTGGTTTGTTGCTTGAAAACTGCCTGGATTCCCCAGTATGTACTATGCTGTCCCCTGTCTCACTTATGTAAAGGAAAGTTTTTCTGTATGGTTTTGATTCAGCCAAAACGTATTTCAGTGCAGGATATGCTGCCTAATTAGAGAAGATATCATGCATTTTTCTGATTTTCTGGGACTATCATCCTAGCAAGTTTCCTAAATCAAATGTCCCACTAAGGATTCCACTTTCCTCCCCATTAGTTCATTTTTCTCCAGCCTATTTTACCTTGTTTTCCTGCCCTTTCAATACCACTTAGGCACTTAATTCCTCATCCATCACATAACTTAGATGTCAACAAGGTGTTTCTCATTATGTTACTTTCCCCCTCCCTCTCACACATCCCAATCCTCCTGAGCAGACTCCAACAGCCTGGCTCTGTAACTCCAGGCTTGGAAACCAACAGCTCTAATTCTGCCTCAAATCATCTTAATCCCCCCCAGGTCTCAATTTGTGTGTCAGAATCCTCTCCATCAAATCCTTCTAACAAGGCTCTACATGTAGTCAGCAACAAAAACTTTGATTTGCAGTCATGATTGCCTCAGGTGGGAACTCCAGCCTTCACCTGAAGCTGTCTGTGAGGGCAATGACACAGTTCCTACCTTGGATGCATTTGAAGGACTAAAACCCTTGGTAAAAAACCACACATTTCCTTTTATCAGCCTTTTTTTTTAATCTTCCAATTTATTTCCTTAATTTTGGCATCATAAAAAACACTCCAGTGCTTAAGGCATCTTAGTTCATTTCAAGCACCTGTATCACATAGAGCAGTCTACAGATACAACAGAGAGACAAAATCCCAACCCTCCTTGGCCATATCCTTCTTCATGAGTGAGAGATTTGCCCATAGGGAGGAAATGAAACCCCCCCCAATGGTGCTCCCCCTTCTCATCCAGCTCCTTAACAACTAGTAAAAAAGCATTTGATGCTTTATGTGGAAACAAGGGTCAGATGTAGGAAAAACAAGGGAAATTTGGGAAGTCACCTTTCACTCAGCTGGCATTTAGGGCTGTTCACTCTGATTTGGGTCCATCCCTCACCACCATACCAAGAACTCAAAGAGCACCAGGACCTGCACCCAAGGTCTTTATTGCTAAGCTCATTTTCTGCAACTTTATCTGAAATGCCACAATCATCAACTTTAAGACTTTTATCCAACACCCAGGGCCAAGACAAAGAGCTAAAACCTTGCAGAATCAAGACCTAAAAGAACTCTTCTCTCTCCTGCTTGCCTTAAGAAGGAAACACCCACTATCTAATGAGAAACATTGCTTTTAATCAGAGTATCTCTCCCAAATTAAGATTATGGATTTCCTTATTCTTTACCTGTGAGCAGTGTTTGAACACCCTGCTGCTGGGGGGCCAAAAAGTTAAATCCCAGGCAAGAAGCACCAGCTAAAATAAATGTTAAAAACCAAATGAAGATAAAGAGCATTAATAACTGCAACCACCCAGAACACACCAACCAGCTTGAAAGACTTAAATGTCACAAATGAAGACATATCACAAAAAAAATAACAAGATCTTCCCTGAAGGACAGGGAAAAGAGAAAATGTGGACCCAGGGAGGAAAGGCTGACTGTTTACATACCTGTTTTCAAAATCACTTAAATTCTTTTCAGACACTAGGGAAAGATGGAGATGGAGGGGAGGGAAATCAAACAAATACAAACCTGCTGGAGGCTCCAGAGCCATAACACAGCTCTTCATGACAAGGGAATCTTACTGTTGTCTCCTTTATTAAAAAGGAGTTAATGTTTCATTTGTTTGAAAGCAAATGACAGCTGCTCTAGGATCACTGGAGTTCATGATACCTTGCTATGGTTATTACATTTTGATTAAAGTTTGTCACTTTAGGTGTATCTCAATTATAATGCTCTGTGTCAAGATTCTCTTCCCTGTCACAAATATTGCAGATGGTTTTGGATGACACTCAAGCCATTCTAAAACCCCCATCTCTAAAATAAAAATCCACACATGGTGCTGGAACCCTCAGACCCCTCTTCACCAACACAGGAATGTCTTGCTGGTAAATCCCAGCAGCTCAAGGCCACCCCCTTGTATTTGCACAGAACATGAGCTGCCTCACTGGGTGATGCCTCAGGTTTTAGCTTTTATATTTTTGAGATTCTGTGCCACTTTAGTGTTTAGTTCTGAGCTTCTTATTAAGGGATGGTGAGCTCTCTTCACAGAATAGAGAGACAAAACAATTCCTTCTCTAGCTGGGGACCAAGGACAAATGATCCGAATCTCAGGCCCAAGAGCACAAACAACATGGACTGAAGAGAGAAAAACAAGAAGGATGGGAATTCACGGGCTGGAGCTGTAATTGGACAATTAACTCCAATATGCAAATGGAGCAGAACTTATAAAAGTGAGAGACCCTATGACCAGTTGTCCATTTTGTGACCATTTTGGGTTCATTTTGGGTGTAGCCCTGGTTGGGCTGTTGTGCTGCCCAAGATGGATCCACTGAGGCCTTTTAATAAATCCCTACTTTATTCTTTAACTCTGTCTAGTCTCTAGGTCAGCCTTCACAAGGCATCAGGGAAGAAGCTTCTAAACGAATCCTTAATTAAAACAACCCTTTTGAGACAGACTACAGCCACTCACCTCATCCACATTCTCAAAGGCATTGATGATGTCATATGGTAAACAGGACAGAAGATCAATCACAAACCACGTCTTCAGGTAGTTCATCCTTATGAGCTTGGGATCAGATATAACCTCTCCCCCAGGGCCAACAAAGGTGGTGTGAAAGTTCAAAACAATGTCCACCAGAAAAATAACATCCACGACACTGTCCAGCACCAGCCAGGCAATGTTGTTCTGCTTTGTCTTGAAGGACACGTTATATGGAACCATGATTGCTGTGTAGAAGGTTAGAATTAAGATGACCCAGTCCCAGGTGGTCTTAAAAGCACAATAGTGGAGTATAATGTGTGGTGGAGTCTTTGGAGCTTCTTGCTTGTACTGAGGAAGAATATCAGATCCCAGCTGGAGAACCTGTAAGAGGCAGAGAGGAAAATGTTACAGTTTTTAGTCAATAGGATCCAGAGAGGGGTCTTACAGATTTCTGTGAGGAGCAGCAGAGATGGGACTGTGCTTGTTGGACATTGCAAGGCAACCCACAGTTTCTAAATAATCTGATTTATTTAGGACATGTAGAGGCAGCTATCACTCAATGAAAGGGAGCAGCATGGCATCTGAGGATATTCCTGCAAAAAGGAAGGTCTTTGCAGATGGACTGAGGGGAAACCATGCCAACAGCAAGGGAAGAGAGGCTCCATACAGAGGTTTTGGGTACTGCCACACCAGCAGATGGTTTGCAGTTATGAACATAGAATCATAGAATGGTTAAGGTAGGAAGGGACCTAAAAGATGATCTATCTCCAACCCTCCTGCCATGGGCAGGGAATCTTCCACTACATCAGGTTGTTCCAAGCCCTATACAGCCTGGCCTTGAACATTTTCAGGGATGGGGCAGCCACAGCTTCTCTGGCAACCTGCTCCTGTGCCTCACCAGCCTCACAGAAAGGAGTTTCTTCCTAACAGGTAATCTAAACATGAACACTCATTCAGATTTGTAATAGTTACAAGACTAATTCTTTGTGCCTGACCTCTTTTTTAAATCACCGCTGAGCTAGAGCAACACCCTATCAAAGGTGACCCCAGCCTTGCTGGCTGATCCCTAAAATGAGGCATCATGTGCACAACCTCTGCCTAAAACCCTGCCAATATCACACTTCCTTCATATTTTCTTCAAAAAGTTGTTGCTCCCACAAGCTCAATATCACTAGTGGGTTCTCCTTTATTTCCTGTAATTACTTCTCATTTTTTCTGCATAGGACTATAATCTCCTGCATGCTCACTGCTGTAAAATAGTGGAACTGGAAACACTGCAAAAACCAAGCCAAATTCACTTAAGGCATTCCCAGCTAATCTAATTACCTCTTATCTCAGTCCAACACAAGAGACAAAAGCACAAAGGAATGCACACATGGCAATTTATTGCACTGACAACTGAAAGATGCATTTGGGGATCCATCTGGGGATCTGAAGTCTGTATGGGATAAAATAAGTAATTACAACAACTTTAAAACTCATTTCAGCCCTACACCTGCCCCATACTGGGTGATGCACCATATTTTCAGGATTGAAAACAGCAGCCTCAGATGTATAAAGTTGATGAAACACAGGATCTTTCGTCAATGGAGAGGAGTAAATGGCTCTGAATAAACTGTATAATAACTAAGAATATGAACTCAAGCACCACAAATTGGGATTCTCCATTAATTCTTTGCAGTCTTGTATTTTAGATGCTTTTAAGAGAAAGCTTTTGCTGAGATCAGACAGTAAAAGTCTGGCTCTGCTGAAAATCTGTTCTCCAGGAAACACCAAGGGACAACTACAGCAGCCTCCCTCATTCTGTGATGGGGGATATGACTTCCCAAGATGTCAAATCTGGGCCAATGTCAGGCTGAAGGGATGCAAACCTGCTCCTGCCTACCTGGTCCCACTCTCCCTCAGCCCATATTTAGCAATCAGGATCTGTAGGGAAAGTCAGTGGAGCTGACACAATGAAAAACTAACTTGTTACATTAATTAGCCAATTCTTTTCTACAGGATCAGCAGAATTGCACAGATTTATCCCATGGCCAGAAAAGCACTGCACCCACCACATAGGCAGCAGTGAGAGAGCAGCAGAGACCTCCAGGAGCCCATGGCTGCTCCCTTTGCCAACAGCCTCATGTCACACCAGCCCCAGTGTAACCCAGAGCCCTCTGTGGAGTGGTGTGGTCCCAATGGCACTTGCCAGAGACAAGCACAGATGCCAAACCCCTGGTGAGACCTATAAACCATCAAACTCCAGGTGTCCCTCTCCCAGTGCCCAGGACAGACTCACTGTCAGCACTTCTACACTCCTACAACCACTGCAGCACACTGAACTTGTTGGTGGATCCATGGGGTTTTCCCTGGAATTAAAGCAGCAATCAACACAGTCATTTTCTCACAGCAGCGTTGTGAAAATTTCTTTCAAAGTGAAAATTTCCACCTGCACTTAACATACCATTTTGGCTTTGCCTCGTAATTTGGTTGTTATCTCCAGATATCTCTTTGGACACATTAGTGCCCAACACTTTGCTGATAAATCAGCACTGGGACTTCTTTCCCTGGTTTCTTCAGGCCTGTTTGTTCCTTGCCTTGTTCACTGGGGCAGGAGCTGGAAATGTCCTCACCAGAGCTGGAAAAATAAACTACTTAGGGCTCAAGCAGAATGTGATTAGCATATGCTTGATAGTTCCCTGTGCCTCTGGTGGTGGAGTGCTTGGGAGCTCCCACGATACTGTAAAAGCATAATTATTATTCTTAACATAATCTCATGCTGAGTTTGACATGGTGAGTGGGTGGCAAGCGGCTGTGGAGACCACTGAACTATAATGATTATTTCTTTCATGCTGCATGGATTTTTAATCACCAAAGAATACACAATATCTTGTTAGTCAGCTGCATTCACCACAGACTGTCTGAATTATTCCTGTGTACAGCTAATAAAAATGACTGGTAACTGTTAAGTCTGATAAGGTGAGCAGCACATTCTGCAAAGGATGAGCCATGGAAGTAATGCTCCTCCTCAGAAACAGAAATATGGAAAATGGGGCCTGTACAGCAATGGTGAACCCCCCTCAGTCTGCCTTCCTCACAGCACTTTGCCCACAAAGCTCTTTCCATCCATAAACTACTTTCAAGAGAGGAGTTTGCACACTCTGCAAGCAACTACTCCTGAGTACAACCTCATCCCAGCTATTCCTGAGCACACCTACTCCCTTACCTGAGGTTTTGCTGCTGCCTGATCTAAATCTCCCTTGCCATTTTTTTTTCCTCTAGCTATAGTGCTCCTAGTGAACAATTTCCAAGAATGGCTGTAACTGGATTTACAGGACACTGAAACATCATGATTTTGAAAAGCATGAGGTGTCAGTAATCCAGCATTTATGCAAGCTATTGGTATGGGATCATTCAAGGGAAAATGCCACACTGCCAACACCTGAAAACTGTGGGTTTTCATTACGATAATTTGAGATTTTTATTATCAAAGTTTTCTAAAACCAGAAAGGTAATGAAACCAAAAAATCAAACATTTAAAGCTGCTATCACTTCTACAGGATAAGTTCTCTGGCAAAAGGGCTGTCTTTTTCAGTAGCTCATATACTTTGACCCTGTATTTTTGACCAATTTATTTTTCATTACCAGTGGACATGAAGATGAAGGCAGTACCTCTGTTTCATAAGTTAACCTGAAGGTATTCACTTGTTGCACCACCTGCACTGTTAAGGAGACATTTGCAACCTGCCAAAGAGTTCATTTCATCAGTTCTGAAGATAAAAGTGATGAGGGAAATATTGGAGGAATGGCTTTGCAGGAAAGTCAAGATCAGGGTATATATACAGTCCACGGGGACCCAGACTGGGATGATTCCAAAGAGGTTTCTCAAACAATCCCATTTTTCTGGGAGAGGGATTCAAGGACATCAATCCTGGTTCCATGTTCCAGCACAGTAGAGAAGTACACTGTGCACCCCAAGTTAAGGAACACCCAGGAAGCTGAGGACTGTGTGCACAGAAAGAGTGTCATTTAAGTAAAAGGGTTTTTATGACCTGTCCTAAACACGTGAGCTTGACACGTGATGCTGCTTTACGACAAGTAGAGGCAAGGCTGAAAAAATTAGAGTCAGGAATATTTTCCTCTAACATCCTTTGCCAATAGGAATCAGGGTGGGTTTTCTTCCCCCCACCTCCCCAGGAAAGGAGCAGGCTGGTGTCCACCCCACTGTCCTGGTTCAGGGCAAATTTAGGAGAGAACCCCCCAAAGGGGCTCCTCTAGGAAAGCAGATTCAATCGGCCCCTTTCCACAGCTGCTCCGGGAGAAAAATACCTCCTTGGAGAAAAGTGGAAAAAAACCTGTTTATTAAACAATAAAACCTAAACAATATTAAACAATAAAACCCATTGCTGCTCCAAAAGAGGTGACAAACTGGGAAAGTCCCTCCCCATGGTGCAGTTCAGCTCACTCAGTCTCTTATCAGCCCCTCCAGTGCTGGAAATGCCGCAGCCCAGGCCTGGCCTAGTGGGCCTCAGGTGGAGCTGCCCGTGCTCTGCTGGGTGTTCAGGCCAGAGCAGGTTTGAACAGGCCCAAAGAAAAGGGAAAAAAACCCCAGTCCAAGGAACTTCTTTGCCTCAGCTAGCTAAACTAACTAAAACAAAGGAGAAAGGAGAGCTCTGTCCCACTGTCTGTCCATCCACAGACAACACAGTCCAGGAGCAGGAATGTGGAGGAGTGAGTGCAGTGTCTGAAAACAAACTGCAGCTTCTCCTCTCCCCCCTTCACTCTCTGGAACAAGTCTTAAAGGTGCAAATCTTATTATTCAGCATCAACAGGACAAGATGATGGGGGATAAAAGCATCATAGAGTCAGCCCAGGACAGGCACTTACTTCGGCCAAGCGGGAGTGCTTGTGCACCACCTCAGCCTTGTTCATGGGCGTCAGCTGCTGCAGCACGCTGCGGCTGTTGGTCAGCGCCCGCGTCAGCCGGGCAAACTTGGTCCAGCCTGCAGGAAAAGAAGGGAACCGGGTCAGAAATCACATCAGAACTACTCAGGCATCATCCAGTGCTAGTTAAGATCCTTTCTGCTCAGTGATATTCAGTCTCAGACATGAATGGTTTCTCTATATTGCCACAGAGAAAGAGCAGCTTCAGGCTCCGGGCTTAAAGAGCTTGTAAAAGAGGGAAAATGCTGCTCCTTCAAGGCAGCACAGGTAAATGTGAAAGGAATCAAAACATTCTTTCTTCTGCCTTCTGGAGACATTGTGTTAGAGGGGTGACATCCCATTTTCAGCCTTCTGGGGACATTCTCTGCTGCTGAAATTTAATTCTAAGCCACTGAAGTTCAGGCAGAAGCTTCCCAAGCCTGCAAATCCTGCTGAAGGAAAATCCTTCCCAGCTACAGAAAGGCTCCTGCTGATTCAGGACCACTGGAGCAGCCCCAGAAGTCTGATCCTTAAGTCTTTACTGGTTTTTGCCCCAGCTAGACTTCAGGGACAAAAATAAACTGGAAAAAAATTAAAAAGACTGTACCAGCAGCAATGCTTCAAACTAAAAAAAAAAAAAAAAAATCATTAAGCATTTGAATTCAGTTTAAGAACTTGATTTCAAATGGCATTAAGAAATACATTTAGCTATTATACTAATGATAAACATCTGCTTTAATTGTAGCCTGGGACCCACACAGTGAGATGCCCCTGAGGAACATTTTCCTGCAACACCTGACAAGGAGCACTTTGTTACTGACAGCAGCACCAGCCCAGGGACATGTCAGCAAGTCATTCCTGCTGGAAAAACACCCCAGTGTTTGTGATGGTGTGGATGCATCAGTTGATGGGGCAGATGGGTACAGCAAAGAAAACACCAGGATTTTCAGCAGCATAGCACCTCAGTATTAAGCAGAAAAATTGAAAATCCAAGTATCTTTAGGAAGGAAATATATTCCCAAGGACATGGAAGGAGATGCTGAACATTCATTTTAGCCAGGTATAATGTCATTGTTTTAT
The DNA here is from genome assembly GCF_037042795.1 of Molothrus aeneus. Classification (NCBI taxonomy): domain Eukaryota; kingdom Metazoa; phylum Chordata; class Aves; order Passeriformes; family Icteridae; genus Molothrus; species Molothrus aeneus. The sequence goes on along the minus strand of NC_089651.1, from coordinate 56,539,022 downwards.
CAGAGAGTTATGGATAAAATATCAAACAAGTTACAGACAGAAAAGGGGTTCAGGAGAAGGTTTAACTTCTATTTAATTTGAATACTGAGTAGGTGAAAATTAGGAAAAACATTCATATTTGAGAAAGGAAACATAGCATTTCTACGTTAGAATCATCTCAGAACCACAGCATGGCTTGGGTTGGAAGGGACCTTAAAGACCATCTCATTCCAACTTCCTGCCATGGACAGGGACATCTTCCACCACACCAGGTTCCTCCATGCCCCATCCAACCTGGCCCTGAACACTCCCAGGGATGGGGCACCCACAGCTGCTCTGGGCAACCTGTGCCAGTGCTAGGCTTATTTTTAAATGCTTTATATTTTAAATGCTTTAAATTCCAAGTCAGGGACTTGGAATGTTAAGGGAAGCCCTGAGGGAGACGAAATATCAAGCAGGGAAGAGAAAAGACAGCAAAACTTCAAGAAAAAATGATGCACAAACTTGGCTTTGCCATTTACCACATACATATCGCATTCACATAAATGTAAATCCATTGTTCATCATTTCACAATCAGAACAGCTTAAAATACCATGACACGCCACCAGCACTGCACAAACATTTGTGTCTGGCTATTTATACATGACCTCAAAAATGCACATAAAAAATTCACTGGGAAAAGGTAAAAAATAGAAGCATTTTATTAACTTTTCAAATGTAAACTTTAAATGTGAGGTTTGGATATGTCTCATGCTTCTGGAGATTACAGGGATATTCAATTAGGAATATGCACTTTCTCTATTTAACAAGTTCAAGGCAGAATACAGTGATCTGTGAACTATTAATTTCTATTTAAAAAGTCCTTGCACTTTTCCTTCTCCTAATTGTCTCTAAAACTGCAGAAGCTTTAAGACAGAAGTCAGAACTGTTCTTTATTTTTCTAAACCAGCAATTTCAAGTGAGCCTGGTAACAGCATTGTGACAGCTCTGCCCCAGCATTTCTAGTAATTGCTGGAGGCCACATTGCATGCAGGTGATTTATTTTGGGTCACTGCACACACACAGCAAGAACCAGGGAAAAAGAACAGCTCTCCTCGAGGAAGGTGTTCATTCACTTCCAGTCCTGGGCAGGTACTCACAGGTACCAGCATGTACTCAGTCATGGTCCTCTTCCCCTGGAAAAATATTTCCCTGTGGTCCAGAAGGACAAATATGGTCCAGCCAACCTTTGTCATCCTGCCTCACAGCTAGTACAAGAGTGATGGAAAAGTGCTCAGCAAAAACAAAACCACCACAGACAAACTGCTGGGTGCAGCCCAAGTCACTCTCATTTGTCAAATCCCAGTGTTGTCACTACTCCAGCTCCATGCAGTAGTGACAGGGCCATGGGGATGTCCAGCAGGGAGAAGTGAAAAGCCCTGTACCTAAGGAGGTACAACCCCATGGACAATATATGCTGAGAAGTGGTTTGGCAGAAAATGGTGTGGGAATTCCCAGAGGACTGAGCTGAATGTGTCCATGGTGGAAATCCTTGGCTGAGTGAGACACAGAACTGCCAGCAGGTCCAGGAGGGTGATCCCTCCCATCTCCTCCTCACTGCTCAGGCCAGTTCCTGCAGTGAGGAGGATTTGGAGAAGAGTCAGAGGCTGCCAATGACAGGAGATGCTTCATGCACTCTCTAGAAACCCTCTGTCATGGTGCTTTGCAGGCTGAGAGATCCCTCTCATAAAAATACAGGATTTAAAATACCTCTCTTATAAAAGCAGAACTGGTAAGAAATCCCTTGTCACTGTTCTAGGTAAGAAAAGCATCTGTCCTGCAATAACCATAAATGCAGAATTCCTGGGGGAGTTAGGGAAGATGGAGCAATAAGCTGCACACCAGACAACAGCAACCCTTTTGCTGTAAAAATAAGAAGAAAGGAAAAACTATGATTTTTTTCAATCCTTCTTTACCACCACATGAAATCATCAATGTCATGTGAAAGAAAGAAGCCACATATTTTAGCATTCAAGGTTACTCCTCTGCTCATCTGCTGTGACCTCTTCTTTTCACAGGACAAACCATTTCATCGTGTCCTTTCTCCACCAAGACCAAAGCTTTGCTTTGTGCCAGAGCAGACCTTCTGCAAAACCCTCCCAGCCTCATTTAGAGACTTCACATTTTCACATTTCTTTCAGCCCTGTGAAGCCCATGATTCTGGACACTGGAAGCACAGAATACACTAACATGACTTTTATCTCCAATTCAGCACCAAGTCCAGCATTATTTTACCTGCTCCAATCTACCCATCTGCAATAGTGTGAAAAAAAGTACCAAGTTCTTTTGTTTCCTATTTACAACCCCAGAGAAATAAAAACACAGCAACAGAAAGATGCTGGGTTATGAGTGGGAAGGTGAAAATGCACACAGGCTGCCTTGTGTCTGAAATAATCTGCACAGGGTACATTTCTCTCTTTCTTGACCTTGTTGTAGACTAGACAAGTTCAGAATTATATTTGAAACCAATGTGTATGTTTAAATAGACCAGGGAAAATTTGCATAGCTGCCTACTGCTGTCAATGTTTCTTCAAAAGATTCTCTCCTTTCTTTTCCTCTTTAGACAGACACTTGAAAAGAATGATAATTTTATCTCAAGTATTAGTGACCGTCTGTCCTCACAGATATTTTCAGTCTGGAAGGAGTAAAGGAGATGCACAAATAGCAGGTGCAAGAGGGGCAAAAACAAAAATGTACTTATGAGAAAATGCAACACTTTTGATCCTTTCTTCAGCTCAGCTGGATTGCATCTTTCTTCCACAGCACTGCCTGAAAAAAGCACCCTGAACTTGCACCACTGCACTCAGATTCTGGGGAATAAAAGCATCATCATCAGGTCACACACCAGATCAGGCCAGCAGCTGCTTCTCCTTACAAGCAGTTAAACTGGGTGTTTCACACAGAGACCACCTCAAATGGAAAATTCTGGAGTAGCTTATAAATAAAATTATTGTTTCCCCTGATTCTCTTTAATTACTTTCTTATCCAGGGACAAAATAAGAAGCGTTTGTTCCCTGCTTTAAAAAAAAAACCCTCGTGATCTGCATTCACTCTCAGGATCCAAAACAATGATCTCTTAAACAGAAACCTAGCAAAATATTTGCCTGTTTCTATCCATTATTCAAAGTATAATTACTGCATTCTCAGTAAACTGGAGGTTTAACAGTTACAAGAACAGGACATGAAGAAGGCAAGCATGCTGATAGACATGGGCTAAACTACTCTCTGCCTTGGCCCAGCTGTAATGCTGCCCTCCCAAGCAGGAAACTTCCTTCTTCCTCCATGCATTTTAGACACAATTAAATATTTTACATCCACTATTCTCCATGCCTCTTGCCCTAAACCACACTGCCAATTTGACAGCCCTCTGACTGTGGGTCTAACTGAGACAGAGATGACTTTGTGATGTCCTTTACACAACAGCTGAGCCAGAGGTTTCTCTGAAGAGAAATAAAAACAGGAATACCAAATTAATTTTTAAAAAAGGTATTTTTTCTAAACCTTAGATGCTGTGACACTGGTTGAAGCTGTTGATGTTGTGACAGGATTCCTGGGGGAGTGCAGGAGCACAGGGGGGAGGTAGGGAATAGTCAGGTGAAGCAGTCAGAGCACCCAAACACCTCCACAGAGCACAGAGGAGGAAAAGCTTTCCAGAAGGGTCTGATGAATTCAGTGATTTATGAATGTATAGATTCTTACACCCCTACAGAAACTACATGGCTCCTGAGGGGGAAATGGTATTTCAAGGTTAGAAGTTGATCCTTTTGTCCCTCCACCACCAGGAAGTCCAAAATATCCCACTCACAGCACATGCCTTTCCATCAGCTCCTCCTCCAATAAAATTATTATGCCCACACATCTCTCTCCCTGGGATCCCAAATCCATCCTTCTGTTTTACACTGGACTGCTGGGATGGGCACATCTGTGCAGCATCTCTGGGATGGGCACAGCTCTGGGGCAGCTGCTCTGGACAAGCCTCCCCTCCACAGCCGCACTCGCTGCTTTCTCTGTGTGCAAAATCCTTTCCAGACTCATTTAGAGGCTTCACATTTTCACATTTCTGCCAGCTGCACCCTTGCACTGCCACAGGGACCTCTCTGTGCCCTTCTGGTCACCAGCCTGCTCCCCAACAACACACCCTGCAGATGGGTCCAGCACACAAACACCCCCAGCAGCTCCAACACTGCTCCTCATCCCTGCTGCCTTCCCTGGGCAGGGAGAAACATCAGCCAGCTCCAAGACATTGATGCAGTGTATGGCAGAGCATAAAAAAAAACAAAAAACAGACTAAAATCTTTCCAAAGAAAGTGCAGCAAGAGAGGCTTCCCCAAGCAGAAGTGATGCTGGAATGGATGAGACAGAATCATTGAATCGTTTAGGTTGGAAAAGACATCTGAGACTCTTTCCTGAAGGTTATGTGGAGACAAAACCTTGGAATCAGAAGGATATCCACGCTCACAAAGCTCACAAAACAGAAAATATTTTCAAATATAACTAAATGCAAGTGATAAAACCTTTAGAACTCTCACCATAATTTAATTAGGAGTTGAAAATTTGCAGTCTCTCTGACTGGGTTTGTGCACAGTTTCAAATGCAGATCTAACCACCCAGCTAGCATCCACACTGAAAAAAAAATACTTAGTTCATAAACTACATTATGTTATTTTAAAGCTAAATTCATATATCAGAGTTTATGAAGAGTTTAAAATCTCAAGGTGAAATGTTAATGTCCTTTATGGTGCACTTGCTCTGAAAAACCTCGACATGACTAGCTGCCCCTAATAAAGCATTAATGCAACTCTACTGGGTTGCAATTAACCTTTTTGTCAGGGTTTGTCTGGTCTTAAATAATAATGACTTTTAAATCAGTATAACAGGGAACTATCCCCTACCTTAGATTACAGGGAATACACTTGGGTTAAGAATTATATTCAGTGTAAAAAAACAATTCCAGCAGTGCTTGTGTTGATTCCTGCCTGCAGGAGCACAGGGAACAGATCCCAGCCATGGGAAGATTGTTCTGATGTAATTGAGAAGCACAAAGCAGTTAACATGCAGAATGCTTAAATAATACATAATTTATGACTTACCCACAAGAGCAAAGAGCTAGCACTGCTCAGAGTTAGGAAGTGTGGAATTCAATTGGTAACACAGATCATCCTTTGGCATAAATAGTTAGCATGTATAAATCCTAACTATTTCTAGGCTCTCAAGCAGTAAAATCATGACAATGGCTGGCTGTTTGCTCTTTACTGCAGGCAAAGTATGTCTGAAAGAGTTCACTGTCTCTCTGAAAAACTTGATAATCCCAGTATTGGGTTTTTAGAGACACAGGGGAATAAACAAGATTTCTGAATAAACAGCTTAATAGTCAAACAATGTTCAATCATTCCCATGGTGCAGTAAAAATATTTCTGGACTTAGAGCCTATTAAAATGAAATTCAAAATATTGGGATAAATTTCTGGAATTAAAACTCTGTGTGTTCCACTGTCTGAAAATGCACAGCACTCCTGGGATAATTTTTACATCCAACCTCCCTTCTTGCTCAGTGTTGTCTTCCCAGTTACTATCCACCCACTGCAACTGCTGGGGAGCTCAGTATGGATGAAGAACTATTGGGTAATCTTGGGCATATCATTTTACCTCTCTGAGCTTCAGCTTCTCCTCCTTAAAATGAAGATAATGCTAATTATCTAATTTGCAAGCCATTTTGAGATCTACTGATAAGGAGAGCTAAGATTTATATAACTCTAGACTACACTAGGCATACATTTTAAAATTGCAAAATATTTTTTAATTTAATTCTCAAATAGCCTTAAATGTACAGTGCCCAACTTCTTACATTTCACTTTTCTGCAAATAAGGCAGAAATTTTATACACAAACACAGGGCCACTGGGGTATTAGTTTCCATAAGTGTAGAAAAACAGGTGCAATTTTGGGGAAGAAGAAGGGGGAAAAATACTAATTAGTGTAAATATCCGTTAACTGGCTTTTACTAGTTGGTCAGATAGCAAAGTGCTCATCCCATCACATCATCTCATTCTGGCTCTGCATTTGAATCACCCCAGAGACACAGAGTGGCCAAAGCCTCTTGCACAGCAATCTTCACCAAATTGACCCTTGTGTGACACTCTCAACAAGATATTGAGACCACACAGTTCAGTAAATTACAGGTTAAATGGGTGAAAAATTTATTTCTTGGCAAGCATCAAACGAGGAGCAGTGGGAAATAGTAAAAATTTATTACTGGGATCCTTCTGGACACCAGTGGCCAGGCATCCTATTCAGTGCTTATCTCCAGGGTATGAAAGTCCTTATAAAATGACTGATAGAAGTGTCAAATGACAGGAGGATTAGAGGAATGTTAAACAGCACTGAGGACAGTCAGGAGGCTGTGCTTGATGCCTGGGCACGTGCCATTAAAACACGTTTAAAATGGAAAACAGTCATCCAGAGAAAAGCAATGAAAATTTTAACTCCAGCACAGGAGGGGGAAATGTCCCAGGGAAAGAATAGGTCTGAAAAGGATCCAAAGGTCTGGGTAGATGAGCAATTCAGCATGTAATTGGCTTTGGCAAAAAGTCACCTGCTCCTTGGATACATAACAGTAAGAACTCGGCTTGGAGGCTGAGCAATGAGCAATAATGAGGAATTAGCTGGAAACCCACCTGGCCACAATAATTGCTGCAGAAACTCACTGGGGACCTGGGGGGATGAAATCCAGGCCACCACAGCTTCATCCCTACTGCTGCCAATGATCTGGATTAAAGGGGACCTAAAATATCCACGTATCTGCCATCACCAGACCTTCAAACTCAGTCTAGACAGAGGTTTAAGGAGCTGAACTCATTTACTTTATCAAATGGAGGCACAGTGATGAGCTGATTATATGTGTAAGTGCCTTAGTGGGACTTTCTTAATACAGTGGGAAAGGAGACATAAGAAGATGCCATTTCAAGAAGCTGAAGCCAGGCTAATTTGACACTTCTTTAATGCCAAAAGCCTAATGGAGAAGCACAAAACATAGTAAGTAATGTAGTGCATGCTCAGCCTCTTCTAAATCAATACTGGATGCCTCCCTGGAGGGGATGATTTAGTTACACACAAGTTCATGGGTTCAGCAGAGGAGCAACTTAGTGAAGTGGAATGGCCTGTGTTACACAGATCAGACTTTTAAACCCCACTACATTTATAGTTATTATTTTAGATTTGGCTAATGATGAGTGTTCAGTTTTCTACACACAAAGTGTATCCATCTACAAACAGCTTCTGCTTCAAAGATCAGCTTCCAGTTTAATTCAATCTCTCACAGGGCTAGATTTCATTTCAATGGGATTTCATTTTCATTGCACATTAAACTTCCAGAAATTTGCAGACAGTTAATGTGCATTGATAGGTTGCTGATGGAGCACACAAAGGGCTCCAAAGGCTGTAACAGATTCAGAGAAAAAGTATTTCATTTCTGTGAAAGAAACTAAACAGCCCTGAATATGGAAATGGAAATTCCCCCTTCTTCAACACGGTGGGTCTCCAGCAGCAGTAAAGCAAAAAAGGATACAGAGAGGGAAGAGGGAGTGGAAATAAGGCCTTGGAGCATCACTCCTGAAAGTGAGGAAGTAAATCTCTCTGGGACTATTCAGCCTGTGCAGTGTCTGCAGAAAGTGCCAGCAGCACACCACTGAAGACATTAACAGGGATGAATAACAGGGATGCTTGTCCTGCAGGAACAGGAAAAAAGCAACCTTGGAAGGTCTTCCAGGTAAATGGCAAGCTGTGCCTATCCCAAATGGATGGTTTAAAATACTACCTAAAATAGTATTTTATCTGAATACTATCTAACAGTCTAAATACTAAAAGATATTCCCTCTCAGCATCACTGCTCTGAGTTGTCTGCTCTTGGCACTGAAAACCCACCTGGTGTCCTGGCAAACGCCCATTCTTGCCACCCCTCCCAAACCAAAGCCCTTTCTGCTGCACTCTAGACCCAGGGGAGAATGGAGAACTGGGGGTGATCTCCTTGCTGCCTGGAAGGGAGGGAAAATTCAGATCACAGCAGAAGGAAGCAGCATGAGAACAAGTGGGTCTCTATTGTGACCCTTGTTATTACAGCCATAGAAAAGAGCAATAAAAACATGTTAAGGATATCCAAATTGTAACCTATTAAATTACTGTGATGGATTACTGTCAAGGTGATGTACTCAACAGGGTACACTGTGCTTCAGCTAAAGGTAGAAACCTTATTTTCATGCTCTAATCTCTCCACCCACTTCTTCTATTATCAGGATGGATATCTCCTCAAGGAAAAAAAGGTTCCCATGTGCAACTAGTTATATATGCTTAATAACTTGCACTTATTAAAGATAAAAAAGGATCAGAATTATAGGCTTAGGAAGGATTAGCAAGCCATAAGTGCATATTTCTGCAACTACTACACTTTTTATAGCCCTGTCACACTCTGAGATAGAGTTGTATCATTATATAGAGTTATATAACCATGAAGAGTTATATCACTGGAAGCATTACAGCATTGTCCCAGACAGACTTGATTATCAGAGTCTGGCTCTAGCAAGTGAAAAGGGAAAAGAAAAAAAAAAGCAACTTCAGGATCCTGCTGTGCCATTTCCTGATCCCATCTGTTAACAGCACACCATTCTGAGTTGTAGGGGGCTCATTAACACAACTTTGCATCCTGATTCTACATCCCATCGCTATTCACTAGAACTTCCCCATCACTACAGATGTGACAAGCCTGATGTCTCACTCCACAGAGGCTCCAGATAACAAGTGAGAATCCCAGCCAACAAAAAATTCAAAGTTTACATAGAGGCCACGTTTTTTCTTCACTGATGATAACAAAGCGAATAAAATCATTGCACAACTAGGTGAAACTCCACTATTAACCAAAATTGCTGGTCTTTTTTTTTTTTTCCCTATACTTAAACTTTTTGTTCCATAGACTCTACAGCCCTCCTGGCTTCAAATGGTGTTAACATTTTAAGTGGCCCCATTCACCCTTCCAATAGTTAGAGCCCAAAAAAATGGCTTAATTTTTTTCCTGACAAATAAACAGAAGATTATTACCACTGTGTGTCTTTGGAGGAATTGAAAGTCTTCAGATGTTTTTAAAAGGCCATTGGGTAAAGACAGAATAAAAGCTCAGCAAGCTGATAAAAGCATCCAACTGTGACCTGACAATGGTACAAACATTAAAAAAAAAAAGATCCTTTGGGTTTTATTCGCCTAAAGAAAATACATAATAGGATCTTTCATATGCTTGTAATGGCCTTCCACCTCTGCTGAGCACAGAGACCTGGGCATCTGGCCCTCTGCTACCACAGGTGGGACCTGCTGCTTGTTTCTGAATCCACATCAGAAAAACACTCCCATTAGCAAAGAGGAGCAGAAGGAAAGGAGAGATCAGACAAGCAGAGCACAGCTCCTTAACCAGAAAATAAAGCACTGGCCCAGTGACCACCAAGGGCAGCCATCACCTCCTGCCTCACCATGAATTCTCACACCTCTTCTTCTTCCACACTGCCCCCATATCCACGGCTCATCAACCACTGGCTCAGGAGCTGGGGCACTAAAAATCCAAACCCAAACCAATGGAGGGGGTTCTCTCTACCCTCCAGACCTCCAAGCTGCCAGTGGCACCTTTACCCCAGAGGGAACACATCAACCAGGAGGCTGATCCTTCCTTCAACCAGGAGGCCGATCCTTCCTTCCATCATCAGTTTTGCTGCTTCTGCTGGAGTTGCTGGGGGGTTTTGACACTTTTGACTGGTTAGACACTTTTTGAAGTAATTTTCCATTTACAAGGAATGGCTTTACAGCAGGTTTTGGTCACTGTTATATTGCCATACATCATAGGTCTCCCACGCATCACCCAGCAATAACAGACTGGAGCACAAGTAACAAGAAAAGTCAGTCCAATCTTCAGTCAACTGCCTGTACCCTCTCAGAAAACAAGGGTCTTGATCTCTGTCACTGTATTTTATGAGAGGAAGGTGGCTTTAAAATATCCCTTTTCTCAAGTCTTGCTTACAGTCCAGAAAGTTTCAACAGCTTTCTGGTCTGCAGCAAATTCACAGCCCCCTGGGTGAGCCCAGGAAAAGTTTTCATTACTCTTACTCCCTCTGGCAAGCAAAGCTCCCTCCTCCTCCCTTCTTCCTCCTCCTCCTCCTCCTCCTTTCAGCATTAACAGAGTAAATGGTGAGCACACAGGTAAGCAGAGACACACCATCTGTCACAGTGTCCCAGACCTCTCTGACTCCCTCTGCTCACACGAGGCTTCTCCCCGTGAAGTCAACTGCATTTTTTGCGCTCAACAAAGACATTTTTAAACCCACATCAGGAAAACAAAAAATCCCACCTCACCCTGCCAAAGTGCTTTGTAGTAAGACAACTGTTTCATTTGTGTGTCCTGTTTTCCAAACCCAACAAGCTGCTTGACACTTTTGGGCAGATCTGCATCCTCAGCACCACTCTCTGTCCCCCAAACCTGCTGTTCCTTGGCAAGGTCTCCACGAGATGCCAACCCCACCAGGTATTTCCAGGAGTGGGGACACACAGACACTCTGCAGTGTAGATACAACCAGTGGCATGATTTAAATACCTCACATGGCATGATATACTGAAGCTTCACAACAAAGCAACACACCTTTGAACAGTGCAGAACATTTTGGTATGGAGAGATTATTGCATAATGACATCAATATTTTATTCCTGCTGAATTTTTTATCTCAAATTTACTGCTCCCATAAGTAACACACAGTAACTCATCTGCACCATAGTTACTTATGTATTATGTATTGCATGGTCCTGGCAGAATTTCTTAAGAAATATCCTTCTTTTAAAAAGGAAAAAAAAAATAGCCTTTTCAATGGCAAATCCCAGCACTCAACAGCAGCATCTTATTGAAACCCTTTCCCACAAGACACTAAAAATTCTCTGCTAAATTTTAACGTGAATATTTACCAATCTCATAATTCAAAAAGGAAGTGGCCTGGCAGCTTCTAAGCACATTGTAACGTTATCTGCAGGGACAATGAATTATGTATCTCTCATAGCACCATGTCTGACACAAAACCACTATGATCCCAGTGCCGTGGGATCCCAGAGACCCACACAGCTGAGACACACAGGGTGATGCAACAGTGCTGTTTTCCCACCCTGTAGCAAAGTGCTGCAAATATTTGAATATGTTTTCCTTATATCAAGGATGCAAAAGACAAGCTTTAATTTATACAGAAGCAGAAGAAAAATTGGGTCAGTGGTTTGTGATGATGAGGTTTCTTGGAGGAACAGATCAATGCACTTCAATGCTCTAACCAAAGCAGATTCTTAAGGCTCCAATTCTGTGCTTTAAAGAAATGTGGGAAATGTGGCTGCACTCCTTCTGCAATGTTCTGTTTGAGTTTTGGGGGTTTTAGAGTATAACTTTGACAGAAATAAGGGCTCTTTAGACATAGAGTCAAGCCTCTCTGGCTTCTGAGGGCAGTATTTTGTGATGCCCATCATTAATACCTGGCATTTTAATTAATGGTGCTCTCCAGTGCAGAGCAGCAGCACTCAAGTCATGCATTTCACTGCTACTGCTCTTTCCCATAGGAACACATATTCCTGTTCTGGATGCCACGTGGGTTCTGCTCCTCCTCAGCCACAAGATGGGGAGGGGAAGAGCTCAGCCTCTAGAGCACATCCCTGCCTCCCCTGGGAAGGCAGCAGAGTTTGAGAATCCCCCAGGCTGAGAATCCAAAGGAGGCAACATTCATCATTTCTGCATCTGAGAGCCACCTTCAGTATGTTCTCTCTGTCCTGCTGCAGACCAACACTTCTCAGTGCAACTCAGTCCTGTGGGAAGTGGGGCAGAGCTGGGAAAAAGGGGAGATTTGGGAGCTATTCCATGTGAGATTCATCTTGGTTCCCCCAGAAAGCATCAAATAGGGAACCTTACAAGAGGATTCTTGCAAAGACTGGCTTTTTCCTTGATGGGCTCACACTATGTATTACATACACTGCAGCAAGGAGCCAGTCCCATGCCTTCAGATACCTATAAAGTCCTTTTAATTAACTGACATTTACCCTAAAAAATTCTGATTCTTTCCAGGCAGAAGAATTCCACATTATGGAGCTGAAAGTGAAATACAGAACATTTGCAGGTTGCTAGCTAAATTGTAAAGGCAATAAAGTTTATGATGGCTGAGAAGGTATTCCTATATCAGGATCTTATAATTTTATGGATAATACTCTCTAGACAAAAAAAAACCCTGTCATATTTAGTGTTAGCTCAGAGGGGAGCCTTTCATTTTGAGTCTGCCTTTATAAACTGATTTCTCAGTTATCCAAACACTTGCAATAAGTGCTATCTAGATATTAAGAAGCTGTTTGCATTCAAATGGCACCAACGTTTTATCCTAAAGAAGATGGCTTAGAGCACACCAGCTCCAAGTGAGATATCATACCTTCTTCAAGCATGAAGGGAAAAACATAGTAAAGAATTAATCATCAGGAGGCAACTTCCAAGAGATGTGGATAATGTCCTTCTTTATGCAAGCATGCATTGTTTCACCCAAAGCAATACACATGTAAACCTGACACAAGACACGTGTTTTGTAACTAAAGCAGAGGATGATGCTGTCAGATCCTCTGTACCTTTCCCCACAAATTTCTCCTGCAAGGCTGCAGGCCTGGCCAGGAGCTGTTCAGTGACAAGAGCATTCCAACAAAATCCTGCCCTGCAGCTGATAAGTAACAAGCACAATGCCCACTGCCATGCAGTCATCACTCCTCAGCAGTAATAAATTACTCAAGCAGGATGTCTCACATTTCACCTCCAAGAGGGAGAATGGGAAGAAATATCAGCATCTCATCACAAGGAGCTGGAATTATTTTTTTCCTGAAAAGATGACACCTGTCCCATAACAGAAAGATCTCCCAAAACAGAACAGCATTCAAACCACTCAAAACTGTGTAATTTTTAGGAAATGCCTGCTGTAGTGATGAAGAAGTGAATTACAAAGAAAAATGAAGGTTTGTGACTCTACAAAAATATTGGTAGGGAATTTCCACTCATGGTGATTTAACCTTTTTTTCCTAAATAATTTAGGAGAGTGGCATTGAAACTCTGACAGGTCACAAAACATTTCCTCAGTTCAAGACACAGATCACAGACATGACAGGTCTGAGCTCAAGCATTTACTTCTATCCTTCACAAAAATAAAAATGTATTTCATGTTTACCTTTTGTTGAATCATCTTCGATCGGTTGCTTGAATAAAGTGATATCCTTAAAAGTGCACAAGAACAAAACCACTTTTTCGTGCTCATTTCTTATAGGTGCAATTTGCATGTAGAACCAAACTGGGGTTCCTGGAGCAGAGAAAAAAGTGACATTGGAATGTGGTGTAGCACAAACTACCCCCAACCCATAACATTTACACATTATTAAAACACACACGTAGTTTAGCTGTGTACCTCAATATTTCTGCATTTTTCAGAGTTTTTAATTTTACTTCCTCCAAGGAAAACAACATATTCCCATTTTTACAGATTCATTAATCTAACTAGATGATAAACAGAGACAGAAGGCTATATAAAAATTTATTCTGAAATAAAATGCATTGCTTTTCCCCTCTTGCTCTTGTTTTTTCCCAGCATGTTGCACAAACTGAGGTCTGAAATGTAGAAAGGTGAGAAAAAGCCAGGTGAATGGCATCTTTGATTCCCTCTTTACATAATATGGAGCTATCAAATCCAAAAATGATGGAATATACTGTGAATTGCTCCAAATATTATATGACTACATTATTTAAGAGGACCTGAGTTGGACTCTCAATGTCCTATCAGGACAAATCAGATTTGATTTTTTTTTTTTGTGTTTCAGGTCACACCTCCACCTCCTCACTGCCCTGCCCAGTGCAGCACTCTCCCAGCACAGTTATCTCTACCTAACTTCTGAAATAAAACCAAGTGTTTTTCAAATCCTACCACCCACCAAATAAACAGCTAAAAAGAGCCCTTGGTTTTAGAATGGCCAGCTTGGCTTTTGGTAAATCCCAGAGAGCTCCTGCAGGTGCTCAGGAGCTGCAGCTTCCAGGCTAACACACACATGGCAGTCCCCTACATATATGCAGAGGTGAAATCCCAGAACACTGGAGCAATTTTCTTGGAAAACCCTGTTTCCCTGCAGGGCTGGGAATGTCAGATGTTCTCCATCCAGCAGAGCTCTGTGTCCCTCCCTCCCAAATGAGCACCTACGCACGCTGCGCCATAAAAGCCTTCACAGCCAGATAATTACCTCTGGGATTTGATGTGCTTTCAGCCAGTTGACAGAATGGCTTTTCTCCTGAGCTGCCTGAGAGCTGACACACTGACACAAGCCTCTTGCCCACTGTTATCCCACAGGGGCACTCCTGGCCCCCCCAAATCTCCTCTGATGCACCAGGTCCGGGAGCTGTGCCAGGAGCTGCAGCACAGATCCCAGAGGGCAGAGAAAACCATTTGGGCTAGGATTACTGTGGGGAAGGTTAAAACCCACAAGGGTTTATTGAAATTCAACCCAGATTAAACCAGTAACTCACTACCAGTTAACTGGAGAAGTGGGAGAGATGTGGGACTGCTTTTTGTGATAATTCCAAAGCTATTATGCTGATTACTTGATCATCTTAATTCCCAGTTGCTAACCCAAGACAAAAGACTTTTCATAACTACTAAAACAGAGTGCTGCAGCTTTCTGGAGAAGTAATTTGCACTTATACCTGGGAATCCATTGGTACCCTTGGAGATAAAAGCAAGTGGGCAAAACACCCTGCACAAGGGTGCTGACAAAAATCCAAGACAGAGGCAAGGTGGCTACTGCTGTAGAAGCAGCAAAATGAGAAAAAGCAGTGAAGATGTTTCCCGTATTACCATATAGATATTCATATATAGAGATATAGAGAGAGGCATGCATATACATGTGTATATATATATGTAGGCATGCCTAATGTGGTTGGTGAATAGTTGTGTGGGCATATGTAAGGACTATGTAATAAGGGAATGCAGCAAAGCAGAAGAGAGTTGCAGCAAGCTTTCAAGTCTTGAAGCTGGAATCTACAAGCTGGGTTAGAACACCAAGGGGAATGCTGAAGGCAGCAGTGAAACAGATGCTGCAAGAGAACATCAGCCCTTAAAGATCATCTCTAACACAGCAGAGAAGGATGGGAAAACAACCTGAAAACCTCAAAATCTCCCTCTGCCAGAAGCAAAAGGGAATGGGTAAAGGCAAAAAAAAGCCAAACAAACAAAAAAAACCCAACATCAACAAAATAACCCCATATTGTACCACATTATCAAAAATTCACAGCACATCTGGACCTTCAGTTTGAAAATGTGGGTGGGACAGTGCTCTGAAGGCATTGCAAGCCTCATGTAGGTGATAAACACAAGCCTTTCCACACCTACACTCTGCAGAAGTACATTCATACCAACAGATAGCTAATCCTTATTTCCTTCTCTGCTCCAATTTTCAGCTGGTGGATTAGCAGGCAGTGTCTTCCTAAGGAGCATCTTCCACAAGGCTCAGAGAATGACAAATGGAAGGAAACCCTGAGCAGAGCAGCTGCTGAGCCCAGAGTGAGCCTGTTAGCATCAGTGAGGGGTTGAGGTTCTGGGCTTTGGGCGATGGAGAAGAAAGCTGACAACAGATGTTATGGATGGGAAGTGACTCAAACCCAGAGAGAAATACTGAGTAATTTTCCATAAAGTCCTTCTGTAATCCTGCATAATTTATGGAAAGTGTAGGCTTGGAGATCTGGGCAAAGGTGAAGATTTTATTAAGGTAACTGCAGCTCAATAAATCTCTGCAGCATCATCAAGCTCCAGCAGACAATCCACAACCCAAAGCAAAAAAGCATCTGCCTTGTTACAGGAAAGTCACCACGAGAAGACTTTTCTCTTTTTATACATAAATAAAATAGGAAGGAATAAAATTCAGGTCCATTCTAGAGCAAGAGCCAAGAGCAGCATTTACTAAGAGAAGCCAGGGTTGGAGTGAGCACAGGGTCTCTGGGATCCACTTTGGAAATCACATGGACACAGGGCACAGCAGTGCTGGGCACCACCACTGGCAAAGATACCCAACATGAGCCTGTCCCAGGAGATTCCCCTGATGTGAGGGGACATCCAGGTGACCTGGAATGCACAGGAAATGGGAAGAGAAGCAGAAGATCTGTGGAATAGACACATCCATATGCTTAGGAACCAAAGAGAGGTCATTTGGAGGGCTCCCCTGGGCACCTGCAGGAACAGCTGGACTTCAGAGCTGCTCTGCCTTCTCTCTTTAATTAATATGTTGGCTAAAATGCCTTGATGCAGGCAGAACTGAGAACTCTACAGGCATTTCCTGCTATTTTAGTGCCCACACAGGAAGATTGAGTCTAGAAAAGGGAAAGCAGAGGTAAAGCATCAGAGGAGGTGTCCAGGACGCTCCCTTCAATGTCATGAAAGGTTTGGGTGAGTTTGCAGTGAAATGGGGCAGTCAGGCACAGGGAGCTCTTTCCTGAGGCACAGCATTCCCTTCCCCCAGCCCCAGCATGCAGGGAAAAGCTCTGGTAATCCCCTGTCAGCATCAAAGGCAAAGCTCTGTCAATCCCATGTGAGCATCAAAGCCCACCCAGGGGAAGCATGGCCTCAGATTCTGGGCTCCAGGCAGGTGAACCAGGGAGGAAGATCCCCAGCCCCACACAGCACCTGCACCCTGTACTGAGAGCCAAACTGAGAACATCTCCATCAGGATTGGTCTTGGGCTGCTCTTGGCCACCAATCCAGTCACCTGGACTAATTCTGTGCAGATAGAGGAACCACCACCTTTAATCTGAATTTTGGCTTTCTATCTTGGAAGATGGCCTGTGCTAGTGAAGGAGACTGCTCATTTCCACTGACAACAACAGGAATCACAACCACCAGCTCAGCAGATCTGTTCACCATGCACAAGTCCAGCAGGAGGCCACAGAACAGCATGGGCTGTGCTCAGAATGTGCTCTAAATCAACAAGCCAGTACTGCCCAGGACAGAAAATGTGGCTGGAATGGCTCGTGGTTAAGACAAAATGAAGAAAATCTCCAGTTCTGGCAACTTCCTGCAAACCCAATGCCACCAAGAAGAAGGAACAGAGGCCCTGAATCTCACTGAGCCATGGAAGTCCCTGTTTTTCTAACTAAGCCCTGGGCCATGTGCCAGCTTAGTGCTCTCCCCAGAGCTGGCACGTGTTGGTTTACACACACAAGAGGCATCTCAACACCACCAGGAGCAGCCACTCCACAACCAGGGCCTGGCTTCTCACTTCTGGAGACATGGGGGAGTTTCCTGAGGGATGTGGGGGAATCTCATTCAGCATTTCCTTTCACTTAACCCAGTCAGTTTCCCTTCAGGGAAACAATCCTCAAAACTAAATATATTTTTGAAAGAAGGAGTCAGACTAGAGACAGCAGGGAACAACTACTATTCTTGGCAATCTGAATGCTTGGCCTGAAAAGAGAAATCTCTTTCTGAGTTGTGGCAACCAAAATGCCTGTTTCTTCTCCAAATCTTGCCCCAAATTTACCCATATGTCAAAATGAAAATTTCTTTCAGTCTATTGCATGCTTTAAATATGCTTTATCACTCCCAGCACCACACACAAATGTATACATACTGTTTTTCTTGTAGAGGAGAATTTCAAAGCAGTTTGACTCATAGTTGTCAAAAGTCTGTCTGACTTTTTCAATGGTCTTCTTGTCTGTCAGTTCACCATACATAAAACTGAAAAAAGAAAAAAATTCTCTTTTTTTCTAGACAAGCAACAACATTGTTACAGTCACCCAAAATAGCAGAAGCATTAAAGATGCTATGAACTGTCATTTACCAAGGTTTAATTATGATTTACACTCCACTTAAATATTTAGAGTGTCACAAGGACACCTACAATAGTGAGTAACCATGACCACCTTCTTACTGGAAATAAATCCAACATAATGCTTCATTAAGTGCTTTACTGAGTATATCTTTAAGGATATAAGGTTAGAAAAAGCTGATAGCTTATGAAACCATTATCACCACAGCTGCAGGCCATGGCAGTATTCCTGTCAAAACAGAGAAAATTGAACAAAACCTCTAAAATCTCCCAAATTTTCTTCAATCCTCCTGAAAATCCTTCTGGAGGAGGGATGTAAGCTACTACAGGTAAAGGCTGTTGGCTGAACCAATGGATGCAAATCTAATCGTGTCAAGATGCATCTGGGACAATAAGATATTTGGAATTCTTTTACTAAATACCAATCTAAATAGAGGTAGGATTTAAACAGTGAGGAGCAATGACTGCAATGTGTAGCTATGTCTGCACTACTATCAGACAACCAAATTCATCCTCATTTTCCTTACTGTATACTGCATTTCTTTAATAGTTCAGTGGAAAATACTAAAAAGCTTTTGGAGACTCATCTCTCTCCAGGCTGAGAATATAAAAATGTAATTTTAACTCTGCTATTTCTTGCCACTTAAGCACCTCATCTTTGCATTCTTTTCCAGGTCAGACCTCCAGCTGGTGTAAGCAAACCCAACCCCCTGACCTTGCTTTTGACAGCCTTTGTAAGGAAACAGCCAGGCTTTTATTGTCATTCTCCTCTGGATTAAAAATAAGTGAAGGCTGCTCTGTGCAAATTCCCAATTACAGGACTGAAAGAAAATGGAGCATCAGATAAAAGCTTCCAGACACTTGGATGAATATACTTTTAATTGATCAGACTTTTTCCCCCCCATTCTCTTAGTTCACAAACAGTTTGAGCCTCAGATGAAACCTACAACAGAAAACCCCGAGAATATGAAAGGGAAAAGCTCTCAGTGCCTCTGTGGTTTCAGTGCAGCTTCTCTTATTGATCAACAGACCTCCAAAGGTTCAATAAACATTTATTTTATGTCTACTGCTCTGAAAGAAACAATAAAACAACACAGTGGTTAGAGGCTCAGCAAGCATTAAAGTACTCAATGAAGGCCAGACCATGAATCTTTTCCCTTCACAGCCAGCCCAGGGAAGCAATGGAGCTGTTCCCACAACAGGATGGTGCCTGGTTGTAGCATTCACATTCTCTGAAAAAATCCCTTCACCCAGGATTTTTCTCCTGGGAAGCTGAGAAGCCTCAGAGAAAAGGAAAACAATTCTTATCTCATTTGCTTCTCCTCTGTTTTGCTCACGTGGAATGTGTTTGGAGATTGTTTACCCACAGGTGATTGTTCCATTGGATTCTGCTGTGAGTTGCTTTGACTTTTTGGCCAGTCAGGGCCAAGCTGTGTTGAGACTCCAGAAAAAGTCACCAGTTTTAATTATTAGCTTTTTTTAGCATTTAATAAGTATCCTGTCTGTATTCTTTATTATAGTATATCATTCTTTAATATAATATTATAAAGTAATTAATTAGCCTTCTGAGAACATGGAGTCAGATTCATCATTCCTGCCTTTGTTGGGACATTCCCAGCAAACACAACACCTGGTCTGGGTGATGGAGGCACCAGAGTGGCTGCAACATCTGAGTGTCACTACAGCTTCCTCTCCACTGCTAACACAGGCACAGGCATTGATTAGATGGGGTATTGGGAAAAACATCACTGAAAGGGTGCTCAGGCACTGGAGCAGGCTGCCCAGGAATGCTGTGGGATCACCAACCCTGGAAGTGCTCAGAAAACACGAGGATGTGGCACTTGGGAACGTGGCTGCGTGGTGAAGGTGGCAGTGCTGGGGTAGTGTCACCTTTGGGATGGCAAAGGAGGTGCCACCAGAGGAGCTGACAGCAGGGAATGGTTTTACCCAGGCACGAGGCTTCAGTAATGCCCTGATTGTCATTGACATGCACAGGTGTCTCGAGGACATGCAGAACACAGCCTGCTGCTGCTTTTCAAATGATCTGCCTTTTCTCATTTCACCTGATAACCTTTTATACCTTTATACAGGAGAGGACAACAAAAAGAGTTTCATATTTTTTTTTTTAATCTATGCCTTTTTAATGCTCTGATGCATCTCTTTTTTGTTTTCTTGAGACTTAAAACAATGTTTCTCATAATCCTGAAGGAAAAAATAGCAAGAATTTGTTGAGTGCTTGATTTTCCATCATTTATAATACAGAAAGTCATCACTAATTAGTGTTAAAATGACAAATCCTACTTGATGATGAGAGGTGGACGATACCAGTTAGTGCTGCAGAACATGATCAATCAACTTTATGTTTTAAATTACAAGCAGCTTATTGCTGCTGTAAACCTGTAATGCTCAAATCTCATATTATATTCACACATAAAGAGACATTATAAAGGCTTCTGGAACAATAAAAACATTTTTCAGAAGGCAATTTTTAACAGCACCAAAGGAAACTCTGAGCCTTTTACTGCATGAGTTATATAAGATTTTTGCTTATCACAAGTTTAATTTAATTTAGTCTGTCCTATTTTGTACACATGGAGGGACTCCTACTTCTTTAGTCAATCACTCTGTCTTTTTCTGCCTTTTCTTTTTTTTTTTTTTTTTTGTTATTTTGTGCTTGTCAAATGCCTTGAGTGCAAGCTGTACAAGACATAAATATCAAACCCACTCTGCTACTGGGAATCTTACTACACAGAAAACACACTTATCAAAGAGAAGCAAGACTTGCTGAAGTACACAGAGAGAGAGGCACAATCTTAGATATTTTCTCCACCTCTAAAACAGACCAGTTGTCATTTAGGATGCCTGGGCTCCCACTTTCCTGTTAAAGCATCTCTTGGCACAGAAAAGCCTCATCTGAAGGTTCACATCGTGCTGCTCTGTCCTTTGCCAGGATGCAGAGCAGCAGCATCAGAGCAGGTCTGGGTTTGCAGGGCAGCAGCATACTGCAAAAATTCCTCCTTCCTTTGACTGGAATTATCCAGGACAGAGGAAAAGTGAAGCACAGAAGGCATCCAACCCTACACCAAATTTACAGCTCTCTTCATCCAAAAGCAGACAGGGCATCAATTACAGGAGACAAACACCCGCAGAGCAGGAACAGCAAATACAGATACACATCTGTACACATTTAGCTTCAAAACTCTGCAAGGTGAAGAGCAAACACCATTGGCACTGCAAGAACACAAAACTCAGGCCACAGAGGTGCCATCCCAGCACCAAATCCACCCTTCTTCAAGTCCAGCTGTACCCACCACACACAATCCCATTTCTTTGAGCACAGTGGGAATTTTGCCTTTAGCTTCACTGGAGCCAGGATTTCCCTTGCAGACTGGTTTTTAATCCCACTTGTCAGGCCAGTAAATCAAAACAAGGCAGGGCAGAGATGCTGACCAAGTGTTCCAGTGGGAACAGTGGCTGTGAAAATCTCATGTGCAAGGAAAGGCAAGCAGAGCAAAGCCTGAGGTGAATGCCAAGTGCCAAATGCCAGGGTGGGTCCATTAAAGGATGCCTGCTCTTCCTAAGGTATGATGAAATCACAGAGCTTAGCTGACAAGCAGCAATATTTAGAGAACACTGAAATAACCTGCAACATTAAACTGCATTTCAGTGTTTTACAACTGTTTATTCTTTCATGAAGACACACATGGTCATGTCTGGGGACAACTGGGCACAGTGATTTTCCTGGATGCTGGTTGACCTACACCTCCAGGCAGGGCTTTTTTTTGGTTAAATGGATGTTAGAGGTGTCTCAGTCACACATGAACCCCATTCCTCCTGGACTGCCAGCTCATTTTCACCTGGCACAGCAGATGAAAAGTTCTTCCACCTAAAAATTCTCTGCATTTTAGCACTCACTTATACCAATTATTCTATATATCAGCCCAAGCTACACATGCAGTTTTGAGTGCCATGTGAGCTCAGAAAGAACAGATATCAACTCCCATCATCCAATATAGCCTGACTCCTATGTACAATGTGCTTTTTATATAGTGCCTGTGAAACTAAGGAGACTGGCACTCATACTGTGAGGGATTTCTAAGTGATTTTCCTGCCAGTGAGCATCCTGTTGCTGATTAAAAAGATGAGGGAAGTACAAATTCAAAGGAATTACCAGCCTGTCACAGGACTAGCTCACTGCCTGAGCTGGAACAAAACTCACTCACACCTACAATGCCTTCAGCTGATCCACCCCTCCCTGTAATCTGTATCAGGCAAGACCATCTAAGACTTAAAATCACAGAACCACGGAATTATTTAGGTTGGGAAAGACCTTTAAGATCATCAAATCCAACTGCTAACCCAACACTGCCACATCCATCACTAAACCATGTCCATGAGTGCCACACCAACACAGCACATGAACAGTCCCAATGCAGGGGATAGGGTGGGAAAGAGAATATAGTGAATTCTCACTGGACTATCAGGAGAAAAGTAGGGCTGAAAGATGATTTTGAAACACTTAAAGCCTGAGGCCAGTTGACCAAACATTGCAATATTTATAAATTGTCTTTTATCACACTCATGATCAGTAATAAAAACAACTTGGATCAGGAGCTAGATATACATTGTTTGTATCTGTATATTTAATTTGGTTGGATTTTTGGCATTGAAAAGCAGACCCTTCCAAAGGAGGTGGCACCACAGCACTCTTAGCCCAAAGCACTTGTCTTAGAGCAGTAAAACAAACCCTGCATCTAAATCAAATTTTATATATAATGTAACATAATCTGGGCATAACATAGCAAAACTGGACTGGGAGCCTGACTCGGAAACTGCTGTAAATAATAGCCCCAGATATCAAAAAAACCTCCAATGGCATTCTGCTGAATGGTCTAAGGAGGCACCATTGGCCTTTAATACCAACCATCTCCACACCTCTCATCAGAGAGCAGCTCCAGCTGCTCTGGAAGGCTGCATGTTCCATGTTACCTACACTGAAAATCTGTCCAGCTCTCACTTAATCCAAAATCTGTCCAGCTCTTACAGCTCTGGAATGTCTCCCAACAAGTTAGGAACATCTCTCTGCTCATGTAACTCATAGAATCCCTGAATGGTCTGGGTTGGAAGGGACCCTACAGATCATCCCGTTCCAACCCCCTGCCATGGGCAGGGACATCTTCCACCAGACCAGTTTGCTCAAAGCCCCATCCAGCCTGTCCAAGAGCCAGACACAACAGTGCTGGTCATGCCTTGACTAGAGAGGGCTCCCCTCAAAATCCAGATATGGGTGTCTAGAATGAAGGTGAAAGAAAAAAAACAATCTTTACTACCAATTCCATTTTCCACAGTTATTCCTCCTCAATTTGTACAATTCATCTCAATGACCTGTTTGAATGTGCTCAAAACAGGATCCTTATAAATAGTAACAGGAGATTATCATGTTCACAGTAAGCACCCAGATGGAACAAACCTTTTGGTCCCCTCAATATTTGAAGCACACGTGCATCATTATCAGACAGGTATTGCTAAATCTTCCTTTCCTCAACAGTGTCCTACAATCCCATTCTGGTTTTGTAATTATTTTAATGTGCACAGGCTATAAAAGCACTGGCTCACAGCAAACACAGTTCAGTAAGTATCCTTTCTGTATTCTTTAGTATAGCATGGTATTCTTTAATATAATATAACGTAATAAAGTAATAAATGAGCCTTCTGAGAACATGGAGTCAGATGCATCATTCCTGCCTTTGTCAGGGCACCTTGTTTACAATAACCAGCACATGTTGCTTTCTGGAGGAAGCAGTGACTGCCATCCAGGGACAGGCTCCCTGCCCACCCTGCCCCTGCCAGCTGATCACCAGTGTATGGCAGCATCATCTCCCAGAAATCAACACTTTAGATCACAGAATCATCACAGAATCACAGAATGGTTTGGGTTGAAAGGGACCTTAAAGATGCAAATCCCCTGCCATGGGCAGGGACACCTTCCACCAGACCAGGTTCCTCCAAGCTCTGTCCAGCCTGGCCTTGAACACTTCCAAACATTGCATCCTCTGTCCCCAGTGCCTGGAACTGGTCAGTCCCTGAAGGCAGAAAGGGAAAACCTACACAGACTTGTATCTCAACCCTCCCTTCTTGCCCCTGTCCCTTGTTTGCTTTGCTCACACACATTTACACACATCAGGGATCCAGTCCTCCTCCAAAAGCATCCCTTTCTAAAGGAGGCAGCAGGCACAGCTCAAATGCACATCCAGCCACAAATCACAGCTGCTGGCTCCTGAAAGACCACCAATAAAAGAAAAAAGCCATAAAGCTGCAATGCTTAGAGTAAATATATCAGCAGCCTAATCACTCTCTTGGGAATAAAGATGCACTTTGTGCATTACTGGGCTCTGTGTGTGCTTAATAATAGGGGCCAGCAGAAGAGCCCACTGCCTCCTGGCATGCAACAGCAGAACTCAGAACAATCTAGCAAAAGTGCCTTTGAACTATATCACCTAAAACCCCACCCTCTTTACTGGACCATTAGCTAGAGTGTATTCTCACCAATACTAGCCAGGATAAATTTCAAGGTGCTTTATACCATGTTCTGTATAAGTCGTGAGCTGTATAAATTCTGTATCAGCTTCATTTAAATCCTCTTTTAAGACTTCAACACCCACAAAACAGTGCCTTTCTTACCTCAATCCTTTCTCCCAAACCCTCACCATTCTTCCCAGCAGATTAAAAAGTTTCCAAGTGCACCAGGGGGCAGCAAAAAAGGCAATGGGCATACCTGCAGGTGCTGCTCTTCTGCATGACGTCAGCTCGGTGGTATCCAGAGAGTTTGCAAAATCCGTCATTACTGTAAACTACGGGCCAGTCCACGATCTGGGCGTTTCCCAACAAAAAACTGGATTCTGAAAAGGCAAAGAGCACAAGGGAGAAAGGGCTGCTGTCAGTGGCAAAGCACAATGAAATCCTTCTTGTGTTACACAGCAGATGCAGAGTTTTTTGTGACAGCGATTTCTACCTTGGCGTTTCAGAGGGAAATCCAAGTGGACATCTGAAAAGAATTTGGGATCAAACAGGATAACTCCTGGCAATGCAAGGAGCTTCCTACACCACAAAACACCAATATAAGCCCCAATACTTTAACAATTTAGAAAGCATTCATTTATTAACCACATATGGGCAAGACAGCACGTTTTATTTTTATTTGATACATATCTTGAAAGCAACATTAAATTAACGGGCAAACTGAGTTTTAAATGCTGAATTGTATCCATGACCAAAGCTGATAATGACTCTTTTGCTTGAGAGAAGGAATTTTTTCTTCCTGACAGGTCTGAGTCTGTTTTGCAGGACACAGCCAGCATCCCTGGGATGAAGGACAGAGTGCCAGGTGATGCTGGGGAAAGCAGATGTTTTAAAATTGCAGTCCATGGTAATCTTCAGTTTTCCTTATTTTTACTGTTAGTTTTCAATTCCATTTTCACTACAGCTATGGAACTATATGGTCCCATTCACTGCTGCTAAAAAGCTATTAAAATGTAGCTATTAACAATCACTGCTGCATAAAAATTACAGGAAATGTTCTTTTCAGCAGTTCTTGGTGGGGAAAAAAAGGGATATTTTTACAAATTTTCCTCATAATAGCCAAAGAATGGTTATGACAACAACAGACATTTACTCAGGTGTGCATACTGATTTAAACATAAAAGTGACACTGAGTTTGCATGAGCTACACATGCCCTACTCAGAGTGTTTATAACTGTGACTGGATTGTACATTCTGCAAATATTATTCTATTGGATATGGAACATGTATTTTAAAAAACAGTAATTCTATCTTTTTTCTTTATAAGCATGAATTTTGAAAAAAAAATAATCTGGAGATTATTGGATTTTCACAGAAAAGCAGATTTTAAAATATTTAAAAGCCAACCAATGGAAGAAATAGAAGTTTAGATTTTGTGAAATCTACTTTTACACTCAAGGCATTTATTCAGATCCTTTACAAATAGTCTTTAAGCCTAAATGTCAACTTTAAAAATTTGCTTTCCTGCCCAGAAAGATGCCCTGTCTACAAACAGCAGAAGACACAGAGTAAAACCTGAGCATTACATAAAATATCCCTGGATTCCACCAGCTCAAACCCCTGGGCCCCTGGGTTTGCTGGAGCTCATCTCACTGTACTGGCTGCAGTCCCCCCACACCTGCATCTCCACTGATATCTAAAGATTTTTTAGCTTTTTACATATTTTCATATATTTTTAGCCTTGTAGATTTTTAATATTTGTATACCTTCTAGTACTTTTCCTGCCCTTTCTCGTAATGAGCTAAACCCTTTTCTATCACATTCTCGAAATTCTGTTTAATCTTATACTTAAGGAGAGAATTTCTCATAAGGACGTTTTGTTTTCCACCAGAACTTAAAAAATATAACAAGAAAATAGGGCAAAGAAGCCCTGGGAGCAACTCCAAAGGGCTGACCCAAGGGTGGGTTACTGGGGTAACTGATTTCCTATTGGAGGCACTGGCCTGATACACTAATTAATTAACCTTAAAAAAAATTGTGAAAATCTTTTCTCATGTGTGCACAGAGCCGTATTTGTGCACCGTATTTTGCAGCTTTCATTAAAGAGTTGCTTTTTATTTTACCACTTCAACACTGTTGCAAGGCTTTTTTCCTTTTGTCATTAGGCAGCACCTCCAGTTTGGAAAAGGGGAGACACCCCCAAACCTGGGCTGTCCCCATGGCTGCCACCCCATCACCACCACACTCCAGAAGCTGGAGGTGCTGGGAGCATCAGCAATTCTGAATTTCCCATCCCACAGGGACACAACCCAAGGCTGCAAGTTAGATTTGGAAAGATTGTCTTTATAGAACCATCTCTGGCCGAAATTCTGCTCACACACTCTTGGGATCTCTCGCTGGTCAGAGTGACCCCAAGAAAAGCTGGAAAGTCTCTTTTCCCAGCCCAGTGCTTGAAGAAGGAGTCAGGGCTCTTCATTTCTCTGTCTCAAGGTTGTTTATTGCTCCTTATCTGTAAAATTCTTCCTGCTGTCCTGCCGAGGTCCATCCAGCAGGGCAGTTCCAGGCACTCTGCCTGCCCCAGGGCAGTGTTATGTCTTTATACTAAAAACTACGTGTGCAATGTTTACAATTACTTTCCAACACCTATCACCTATGTTAGACAGTGAGCTTCTACTCTAAACCAATCCAAAAGTGCCAACATCACAGCAGAAGATGGAGGCCAAGAAGAAGAAGGAGAAAGGCTGGACATGCCCAGATCCCTCCATCTTGCACCCTGAACCCCCATTCTAAAAACCCAAAAATCTGCTTTTTCACCTTGTGATAAATTCACTCTCATTCTACTTAATTTGTCATGGCTTGCAGATCTTCATCTAAGGTTGGTAACTTGCTCCATGGGTCATAATCAAAACCACAGGGGCATCTTGGGCTCTGTGCCAGGGTCTCTGAGCCCCCTGGCAGGGGTCTGGGCTGATCAGGACAGCCAGAGGGATGTCCTGGGTTCCAACAACACACCTTGACACAAAAGGCACAGCCTGGTGATGATGCACTCAGGGATGCTCTGCACATCCCTGAGCTCCCCAGAGGGCCACAGTCCAAGAGCAGACAAAGCTCCTGCAAAGCCTCCCCAGCCTCAGACATGAACTCAGTTGGGTACTCCCACCACATCCCTGTTTCACGACACAGGGCACACAGCAGAAGATATGTGGTGCAGCCAGGTAAATAGCATTTAATGGTTGTTTTCTATAGATTTTATACTTCTTTGCACCTGAGGGTCTCAAAATATTTGATAAGGCATTCAACAAACTGATCAAATCCACACAAGAAACTTAGGAGGGGACAAAATGTAAAGCCAAGCTATTGACAAATTGTTGTAGGTCTGTTTTTCTTTTCAATCCCATAAAGTTTGAAGTAAAAAAGACACTAGAAACATCTTGGTAGATATTAGTATTTTTAATTTTTAATGTTAGATCAGATCCATAATATTCATATTAGAAACTTGACCTGATTTTAGACAGTGGGGTTTTTTTTTGTCCCCTTGAATTTTCCTTTACTTAATTGACTTTTTTCCTTTACCCTTGTCTCCTAATGAAGCAAAGCTCATTCATCCATTCTCAGCACAGGAAAATGAATCATAGAATCTTTTAGGTTTGAAAAGACCTCCAAGATTATTGAGCCCAACTGCAAACTCAGCACTGCCAGGTCCATTACCAATATCTGTGTGTGTGTGTGTGTGTGTGTGTGTGTGTGTGTGTGTGTGTGTGTGTGTGTGTGTCTGTGCAATTCCAGTCAAAGGAAAATATTAAATCAATCTTTGCCTCTTGTTAGAGACCAATAAATCCAAGTGCATGCACAAATCCACAGGAATCCATGTTTCATTAATGCAGCTGCTCACTGAGCAACTTGATAAAATTGAAGGAAGAACAGGTCAGTGTCTGACCCTTCAGTTTTATTGAGTACCCAAATCTCAGTGTTCACAGGACCCTCTGTATTTAACCTGCCTCCTATTTTATCATGAGTCATTATTTTCTTCAGCCAAGACACCATTAATTCTTCCCTATTTCTACAGTAACAAATCATAACTCCATGCAGATTTAATTCTACATGAGCCAGTCCATACCCAGCTGCAAAAATCCAAACTGTGTACTGGATGACAGGACATTTTGAGAAAACCTCTCTGGTTTTGACTGTAATTTTATAAAATCATGTTATCACCGCTAACTATTCATTGAAAGTCCATTTCTGCAGTTCCCTCCAATGAGGATGGATCCACAGCCATTTCTGGACTAAATCCTGCATGGCTGACTTTCATATTCCCAAAGTTCAGATTCATGATTTCCTGGCTAAGAAAGGTCATCACAGTTGTATCTTTGATTATTATTTCCACAAGTCTATGGCAAATTCCACTCTCTCCAATTTCCAGCTGGCTGCCTGACCCAGGTGTAAGAAACAAAGGCTGGAAAAAACCTCATTTTATCTCCATCCCCAGTTGCCACAGGGCAGCCAAAACTGGAGGTGTTCAGACTCCCTTCATGGGAGAGGCAACCTCTCCTTCCCTGCTCAAGTCTTTGACAGATAAAAGGGGAGTTTTAGGCCCTCTTCAGAAGAAAAAGGAGCTAAGAAAATGTCTGGAATGGCAGGGTGATGGGCATGGCAGCAGCACTAGAACCTCCATAGCCACATTCCTGTCAGATCCAATAGACAAGAACTTTATTCTGCAAGCAAGTCTTTTGAGAGAATATGTTCTGTTGGAGGTATTGTCAATAAAAAGTGTTTCTTAACAGAGTTTAGTTACTTTTAACTGGGCATCAGTGAATCCAGTCACTACACCTACACCAGAACACATGAATTTACTTTAATTTTGTCACAACTTCACTGAAAGATCACAGCAGGGATTGCCAAGGACAGCCAAAGTTATGAATGGCAGGGCACAAATACAGCTGATGTCATCTCTAAGGTGCTGTAAACCAAAATTTGTGCAACATCCCTGCTGTGGCCAGAAAGGAAAATCTCTCTCTGAGAAGCTCCCAACCTCACAAGTGTTTTTCTACAGAAGCTGGGGACCTCCCCACTGGTCAGAGAGACACTGGTGACTGCTGCAAGCAGGACAGTAACTCTGGCAGGCTCTGGTCTGATCCAGCATGTGGTGAAACTCCAGGAAACTGGGATCCAGATGACCATGGTGTGGTATCTTGTACTCTGAAAACACTTACATGCAGCTAATTTCAAAACTCACATTATGATTATCCAGAAATCCCTGGTGATGGTTCATCCTTCTTGGATTTCACCAATGCACTGAAAGTGCACGTCCACATCCCATTTCCTTACAGGTAAAAGGCCAATTTTTATTATTTCTAAGCTTGTCTTGATGTCATTGCCTCCACCAACCATCTTCTCCACCCATTCCCCTTTCTGATGCGCTGTAGGGAACCCAAATCACAGCTCTGTAGGTTGTGCATGCTCCTTGACTGAACACCTCTGAACACCAGTGTCTCTCTGTCTGTCTGTCTGTCTGTCTGTCTGTAAGGAAAGCAGGGCCTGCCAGCAGATTTATCTGTCTCAGAGTTGCCAGATTCCTCTCAGGAAGGCAGCAGGCTTTTTATTAACTAACATAACTCTCCTATTTGCAAGGTTTAATGCTGATGGCAAGGAAACAGGGTATTAGAGGCATTCAGTCAGCAAAACTTCACGTTGGAAAACACAACTGAAGAAAACAATTTTTTAAAAGGCACTGCATTTGCTGTTGCCACGATTTTATTTTGTAAAAAAGGCTCTTTTGTATAAAGGCAGCCTATGCTGTAGAGCAGCAAGCTTTTAATCTTACTCTATCTTGCAGTAGCTGGCACTCAACACGGTGCTGAGCCTTGTGTTTGTTATTAAAACAAAATAAAAAGACCACAGCGGGCGAGCAATTTTTTAAACTAACAAAATGCCTAAAGCAGTGTAAAATTCTTGTTATGTAATGACAGGAGAGCAAGAAGAGCTAATTCATTCCAGGAGATATGCTTAACCAAGTGAGAAACATTGTCTCTAATCATCTTTTCTCAAGAATGTTTGGGTACCACTTGCAACCAAAATTGTTTAAATCATCATTTTTGAGAATTCCCTTTCTTCTCAAGGAAACTGGCAACTGACCTCTTTTAGAGAGGTCACCACTGAAAAGAGGTTCTAAAGAAAATAAAGTAGTGGCAGAACCCAAACAACAGTAATGATTATAATAACAAAAAGCAGCAGCGTTTTCATCTAGCGGCAAATTCCTACCTCTGTCAACTTTACACAGAGCTTCAGAACTGCCACCTTCCACTGCACAGCAAAGGCAGCTCAGACCTCATGGGGGCTGGGAAATATCTGCAATTTGCCTTTTTTTTCCCTAATAGAAAAGCCCCAAACCACTTCAACTGCTGTCAGTTGATTCTCCTCAAAACTACACAGGGTCAGCAAATTGCTGCAGACTTGTTTAGAGCATCTTGGGAAGGGTGTGCTCAGGAGAGGTGCAATAAAAAACGTCTCTTTTTTAATTTTCTTCGCTTTTCTGCGCAAGTCCTGGCCCTGACAATCCCAGATGTTTCTTCTGCTGACTCCAGCCACGTGCTGCAGATGTGCTGCATCCCCATGGAATACAGAGGAAGATCCTAAACCCTCTTGGAGGGCACAGCCCTCTGAAATCTGCCTCAACAGGCACCAGCATCCCTCCAGCTCTGGGGCTGGCTGCAGACAAACCTCTGCTCTTGAAGCACAACCTCCACCAGCACTTTGTACTCCTGTCTGTAAAACCACAGCGCTCTTTTCTAACAAACTAGTGTTTCCCCAGTGTCCTTAAAGCATGCAAAACATCAGTGTCATCCAATTTACCCAGTACATTAAGTGTTGCTTGCCTGAAAAAAAACAAAAAAAAACCTCTCAAAGGACTGACTCTTTACGTCATCTTTCTGTGCCAGTGTTGTCTTTATTTAATGCTCATATTATGAAGATGCAGAGGGCTAAAGCCAGAGCAAGGTGTGATCACACTGACTATGCTGAAATTATCTACTTCCTGCCTCAAAAACGTGCTCCTCAACTAAAACAGAAGATGAATAATCCAGCCCTGGCTGAAATATTAAATCCACATGTAAGCCACTCAGCTGGGAACACAGCAGCTTTCAGCAATTTAGCAAGCGAGCTCAAGAAGAAAAATTAGGGCCTGCCTGAAATTTTCCTCCTCAAAAGTCAGAAAATGAACTGCAGTCATTTGGAATGTGGAAGCCCACAAAGAGCCCCTGCCTTTCCTGTGGCACATCACTGACCCCAGGAAGAGCTCTGAGGCAGTAAAGACATGAGAGCATCTCTATGAATTACCTGAAAAAATGACATTTCACACAATTCTGATCACAGTTTCTCCCCCACGCATCCATTTATCCTAGAATTAAACTAACCCTCACCTATCCCAGTTATCATCTAAATGCCACTGCTGAATCTGCTCTCTAATAAAATTATGCAGAACACAACATAGATGTACTGGGACGAAATTCAAACTGGAGCACGCTGTAGCTCTCACTCAAGGCACACGGGTACCCTCAGGGAGAAGCAGAATCCAGACTTGCAGCTTTACACAAATGAAAGTGCTGCCTTCACATTCCCAGAGGAGAAAATTGTGGTACCAGGAGCTCTTCAGACACAGGGCTCCTCTTGTAAACACTGAGCGAGTCCTGGCTGAAGTTCCACAGGGCCTGGCTGCTTCTCCAAAAAACTGCTTGGGCAGAAAATCAGCTGCAGCCTCTGTGCTCTCCTCTCTGTGCCAGGGGCTGGAGCAAAGCTTTCCACAGGACTGATCCCAGAACCCCTCCTGGGTGGGGAGTCAGGCCCTGGGCACTTGGGATAGCCAGGGCTTAGCAGTTCCAATAGCCAGTCCCCTGAGTGTGCTGATTAAACAAGTATTGTCCTGGTTTTTTATCTGAAAAGCAGATTATTAGAGTACCAACTCCAAAATCTTCTATTATTTAATGTTATCAAATCAGAAAATCCTATTTCCTTCAGCTATCCAAGAGAATAACTTCAAATCCCAGTTTACCACCAGACAGCACTCTATAAAACAGGCTAATTAAATGTATTTCCACTTCCTGAAATTATTCTTTGGCTGCAAAATCTTTCCAACTGCAACAAGAAAACCTGAATGTTTCCTAAAAAAAAAAAAAATCAATGTAATTATTTTCCTTCTCACAGGTTTCAACATTAACCTGGGAATGCAGCAACTCTTGCAGTGACCTCTTGTGGCAAGCGCTCAGCAGCTCTCAAACTTCCCCCAAAAAGAGAGGATGGAAACCTCTCCCACCACCCCACCAAAAACAGAACGAAAGATAAGAAAGAAAAATAAGAAAAAGGAAGGAAGGAAGGAAGGAAGGAAGGAAGGAAGGAAGGAAGGAAGGAAGGAAGGAAGGAAGGAAGGAAGGAAGGAAGGAAGGAAGGAAGGAAGGAAGGAAGGAAGGAAGGAAGGAAGGAAGGAAGGAAGGAAGGAAGGAAGGGAAAGCAGAGCCACAATTAGAAATAAAACCACAAAGCAGCTGATCATATCTCAAGAAAATCCAGCTTTTCCTTTCACTAACAACATGGCATTCTCTAAGTTTCTAAATAAAATGGCACAGAGCTTCCCTAACTATTTTTTAGAAGTAAAAATAAACGCTTTAGACCATTCAGAACTCCCCTAATTTCAGCAGCAGCAAACAGAGATGCTTAATCTGTCTGTGCTCAGCGAGCCCACTTGAAAAGCAAGGAAAACAGGGTGTCTGCAATTGCAAACCCCTCACATATGTCATCTAGTAATGCTTGTCAGTGTAAAAATCCACTTTGCATTGATTTATGTGTCAGCAAGCTCCCTGCAGTCACAGAAACTGCAGAAGGAACCCTGTGCCTTCGAATGCCAAAGAAAACCCCAATGACATGAGCACCTTGGCAATCCCTTCTTTAACTTCTGAGTTGAACTGGAGGATGCAAACCTTCACCCCATGGTGCATCCTGCTTTCAAGCAGGGATTTAGGGAACTGCTGAGCTCTGCATTTTTCTCAGAGGATCCCAAGTGAGAGACACCCACTAAACCCGAAGTACTTTGCTTTAAAGAACTTTCTCTGTGCAGCATGTGTGATTTAATGGGTGCCAGATGAAAATGCAGCTTGGGTTAATGCAGGGGAGAGAAGCCCACATGCATCACGTCCCACATCCCTGCCTGGAAGACAGGAACCCTACACAGCTAGTAAGAACAGAAGAGACAAGAGACACTTATTTTAGCTGTAATACCAGTGGAATAACAATTAGAAAGGTGTCTTACTGATACAGATGTGGCACTTGTTTCCCCTTCCTTTCCAAGTAACCTGCCTTGGCAAAAACCACCTGTGAACGGGGCTGATCCTTTCACCCACCAGTCACAGGGACCCAGCAGGGCATAAAGGTCTGTGGGAAGGAATTGCTTTTTAGGAACACAGCATAAAGCTGAAAAAGGCCAGGAATAAAATGCTAGCTTCATTAAAACTCATGCTGAAATTCCCATGTAAGCCTTAGAGAGCCAAAATTTCATCCCAGTGTCCAAATGCATTTGTGAAAAGACCCACTTTCATGAGGAAGCTTCTAAGAGTTATTGCAACAGAAACAATATCAAATAATGATGATTCTTATCATATAGGTAAGATTATATAGTTTTTCACTAAATTCATCCCCTCTTCCAAACTGTTAGCAGTCTTTATTGCAGATTGCTGCCAAGACTCACCCTTTCCACAAATACATGCTCTACCATAAAAGCAAATTATGCCATTAACATATACTTAATTTTTCTGCTGATAGAATTTGTGTAAGTGAAACAAAACTTGTATGGCTCAACTTGCTGGGTGACTCTGCCCATGGGACAGGTCCATAAATCCCAGCCCTGATCTAGAGACTTGCCCAATTCTGTACCCTCTGCACTTGCACAGTGCTGAGCACAGGTCAGTATCACTCAGAGCTCTGAATGCACTGAAGAAGTGAACACAATATCAGTAATAATGGGCACAGCCTGCTGAGAACATCTTGGGAGAGAACATTGCCCTTAGGATGGTCCTTATTAAACATCCCAAATACTAATGGCAATAAAAGGCAGTCACCTTAATGTGATTTAGCCCAGTGCTCTCACAAAACACCTTTCAGCTCAGCAAAACACCTGGTGCTCTTAAGATCTAGGGCACAGCCAAGGCTGGAGCGAGATCGTATCAACCTTTGTGAGCCTCAGATAAGCCTCAGCGTATTTTTCCTGTGCTTTAAAAGAAGAAAGGGGGAAAATAAAGATTGCAGGGAGTGCACTGAGATTACCCTGAAGACAGGTCTGCTTGTCCCTTTCACCAGGCACAGCAGCCCTAAGGACAGAGGGCTCTCGCTGTGGGCTTTGGCTCTCCTTAAGGGGAGCTCAGCTGTGATGAGGGCAAAGACCCTGCAAAGCAGAGGCTGCCATGCACCCCCCATGCTTTGGGAAGGACCTGCAGCCTGTGATGCTGCCCATAAACCAACCTTCAACGCTGACCTAAAACACTTCACAAGCTCCAAGGTGTAAAACTGTCTCCAAAAGGAGACGTTGTTCCCCCAAGGGAACACGGTGGGCACCTCTCCATCGCTCTGGCAGCAGCTCCATCCTTCCCAAACACCCTGGCATGGAGAGAGGCATCCAGCAGGGCAGCCCAGCTCTCCCAGTCTCCCACACAGAGGGCAAAGAGCCTTGGTCACCATTTCATGGCCAGCCCAGCCACAGCCACCCTGTTTCTTTCTGCTCGGCTCCTTGGTGCTTTGCTCATGGCTGTACACTGTGAGGGCTTCTCCCACAATTTTAACCTGATGAGCAGCCAAAGATGAGGTAAAAAGGAAGGGTTCATGACATTCCTAAAGAGAAAGTGCCCAAATAATGCTGAAAATTTTATATATGATTGCTTTTAACACCAGGCTAGACACCACACCAAGCCTGCACACCGCTCCCAGTCCTGACTTTCCACATTTTAAAATTATTACAATTCTGTCTATAAATTTTGTTATTAGGATCCATCTCTGGCAACTCTGAGTAATTTATCTCCATCAACACTTCATTTTGAAGCCATTGCTTCTATTTCACCTGAAGAAGAACCTATCTGCTGAAATACCTGCCTGATTTTTTTCAGCAGTGTCCGTAGCCTAATAGAAGTTATTACCTGTACCTACAAACCCTCTCTTGGTTGTTAAGAAAAGATTTATGATCAAGAAGTGCAGTGGGATTGCATAAATGTGACAAATCTCAAAAGAGGATGTTCCTGAACCAGGAACAGTGACAGAAAACCTTTTGGGGGGAATGTTGAAGATGTATTTTAAAAAACAATCATCAGTCTTTCCTTCATCCCATTCCTCAAATTGTCAATGAAAAATCCCTTGGAACTTGGTGAATCCAAGTCTAAAAACAAGCCCAGCAGACCAAATCCTTGTCTTCTTCCAAGCACTGGCAGATACTCGAACCAGATTTGCTCCACTGTATACTATTAAGTTTGGATTAAACAGCACTGAATCCAATGCAAATTACTATTTCTATAAAAGATAAATAAGGCTGGATGACAAAAATAAGAACTAAATCATGTTTCAGCTCACAACACTGACAACTTACATGAGTTAAATACAAATTCCCAGTCTACTTTCCTCTTTGGGTCCAACAGGGAAGATTTACCTCTCTAGTGAGCACCATGCTTAGACATCATCAGTGGCATAAAAAAAGCAGAATGAATGACCAGATCAACATGATTTATGCTCCTAAATTAAACCAGGTTAAAAACTGGAGGGGATACATTCTTTTTAAGTATAATGTTCAAAAGCCTTCTGAGCTTTTCCAGTTTTTGATGTCCAAAGCTTTACTGAGCTTTCACCAGGGAGGATGTGGGATTTAATTAAATACAAAACCATGTATACAAAATACAAAACCATGGCATTCCCAAACCGTGCTCCCAGCCCTACCACTGACATGCTGCCTGACCTAGGGAAATCAGCTGTGATGCCCCAAGCCCCCATTCACGCCACAATTGGATGAACAGGTTGAGAAAACCTCTGTATGTCCTCTTCCACAAGGAGCCATGAAGTGTAATTAAATTCCACCCAACACTTTGAAATTGTCAGAGGGAAAGTGCTATATAAATGCCTGTTAATTAAGCCTGCATTTACTATTCTGGGAAATAAATACACTATTGTGGGAAAGCAGCTCTTGGAGATCGGGCAGCCACAGGGCTTGACAGGGAGTCAGCTGCCGACCACAGAACTGACAGAGGCAGCACAACAGGGAGGAAGACCCCAAAAAACAGCTTAATACAAAGCTGGCATTTTAACACAACATTTTAAAACATTTTAAACATTTTAAACATTTTAACACAACATTTTAAAACAAAACAACATTTTAACACAACATTTTAAAACAAATTCCAACTCCTCATCCCACTCCTGCTCATGAGGAAAATCCATGAATCACCAGTTCACTACCTGCTGTCTAAATCCACTCCAAGCCAGCACACCAGACCACACTGGTGTGACTGAGAGGTACATCCAGCACTGTGCAAAATGGAAAGGTGGAAAGGAACATTTTTCAGCATAATTTCACAATCCATTGGTGTCTTGATTAATACTAAATGTAGTAATTTTTCTCTATGCTCTGCTCTGCTCACCTTTCCCACTCCTGTCCCCAGGTGTACGCTGGCACAGCAGTGCTTCCCCATGGCAGCATCACCCTAAACTTGGGCTTACCAAGGAGTTATCTTTTAGCAAAACCCAAAGCCAAGCTCTCCTACATTTTGCAAACACTCCTATGTCTCAGTAGCTCTGTGCCAGTGCAAAAACTACATTAAAAAATTAATATAAGTAGCACAGGACTTGCCTAAAGCAGCATCTACACCAGCACACCCAAAGAGGCAGTGGGCTGCAAACACATCGTAACTTTAATGGAGCTGTGTACAGTGCTCTTGATCACTGCTTTGCAATAGAAAGGGTGAAATTAAGTCCAGCAGCAAGGAATAACTGGATGCCACAGTCCTGAACTAGCCCTGTAAATATTCACCTAACAGAGGAGCCATAAATGACCAAGTGCAGACAGTTCTTAACCCATTTGCTCAGCCACAGGACTGCCATCATCCAAACCACAGGCACTCCCTCACCGCTTTCCCGGCACCTTTGCCACAGACTTTAAAGTGCCACAGAATTGCAAAAAAACTTTGAACCCCCTGAATGGAAATAGTTACAAGTCCTAATTATTACAAAACTAAAGAACAAGAAGAAAAATATTTAAAAATTTAAAGACACGATGAGCGAAGAGGATAAATAGATAATCATAAAAGAGAAGAAGGTTCGAATTGGCAGTAGCGATTGCGATGTGAGAAGTGCGGGGAGACAGGGCAAGGACCGCGAGGGGATGCTCCGGAGGGGACGAGCGGATCGCGTTCCTTGAAGGCACCGCTTTGGCACGGACCCACCGGCGCGGCAACGCCGGAGGGACCGAGGGATGGATGGATGGACGGACGGACGGACGGATGGACGCATGACGGGGGGGATCTCTCACCGCTGGAGCGCCGGACGATGTTCTCCAGGAAGGTGTTCTGCGGTGCCACCAGCCCTCTCTTGCCCCCCGGCATCCTGCAGCGCCGGGCTCGGGGGCCGGGGGTGCGCGGCGGCAGCGGCGGCGGCGGCGGCGGCGGGGGGGGGCCGGCGGCGGCGGCGGCGGCAGCGCCCGGTGCCCGTGAGTCGCGCAGGGGCGGCCGCGGCCGCTCATGGTAGTGGCGCCCCCGCGGCGGCTGCAGCGCGGTCTGGGGCCGCGCCGCGCTCCGCGCTCCCAGCGCCGCGCCCGCCCCCCCTGCGCCTGCGCGCCCGCCCCGCCGGCCCGGGGGACGCCCGGGGATGGGGGGGGACGGGAGGGGATGGGGAGGATGCGGGGGGGACGGGAGGGGATGGGGAAGGACGCCCCGGGATGGGGAGGATGCGGGAGGCACCGCGCGGAGTCCGCGAGCATCCCCCGAGCATCCCACCCCACCCCACCCCGCCTTCGCTGGTCCCCTGCGAAGTTCTGCCCCGAGCGAAACTCAGCAAACGCCCTGGTTTTGCATCTGTACGTTGTTTTGTCTGTGGTTGTTCTTTGGGTTGTGTGGGTTTTGTTTTTTTTTCCCCAGCGGTTGGGTTTGAGGGAAAACACTCGGGAATGCTTGTGTGGCACACGGGAAGGCGGCCGCGCTTTGCCCGCAAAAGATAAACGCAAAGTGCAACGTAACGTGTTAAACGCCACTAGCCTTGCCTGAAGGCATCAAGACATTTCTTGGAGGATTCCCCCCTCTCCGTGCGAGGCAACAGGAGGCGGATTTGGGGTTTCTCTCCTCGTATTTTCTCTTTTCTCCTCGTATTCAGGGAGCAGGCTCTGCCGCGCCGGAGCCCCAGAGGAGCAGGTGAGTCAGTGCCGGGAGCCGCCACACCCGAGCTCCCGAGTCCGCTCTGCCCTGTTCCTGACCCAGCCGCCCTCCTCCCTCCAGCCCTTTCTTGACTAGGACAGTATTTTTTAAAGCTATGGACAGTAAAATCCTGGAAGGAATTTCTCGACCTACTGCTTCTGCCTCTGCTAATTTAGCATGCTGCTGCAGACAGGCAAGGATGGTAGAAGGAATAAGACATGGAAAATCAGTGTTTGTCCAGAACAGGAGCACGCTCTGCGGAGCACATCCCGCTGTGCCGCACGCTCCTGCCCTGCTTGGCGCAAGCAGCAGCGCTTCTCCCAGAGGACATCATTCCACTGTGGAAAAATCAATTTATTTATTTTTTTATTCTGCTTGCAACACCTGCTCCTTCCTGTGCTTGAGTCTTGGTCCAGCAAGGCACACTGAGGTCACCCGCACTCCAAGGCTTAAAGTTTAAAATCTCTACAACACCAGGAGCTGTTGCCGGAGCAGCACTTTCCTGGGTGCCACTACTGCTGTTCCTGGAAAATGTCTGGTTTTCCTTTCATTTAAACACATGCAAATTAGGAGCAGCTCAATTGGGAATGCTGACAGAAAACAAGTTTGAGGTGTGAACCATGCCCGATTTATCA
Organism: Molothrus aeneus; assembly: GCF_037042795.1. NCBI lineage: Eukaryota > Metazoa > Chordata > Aves > Passeriformes > Icteridae > Molothrus > Molothrus aeneus. The sequence goes on along the minus strand of NC_089651.1, from coordinate 56,499,557 downwards.
AACATTCCTGTTTTCCTCCCAGGTCTGGCATCTTCAGGGCTTTCCTTAGAGCGGTGTGGTTTAAAAGATGCTCCTGCTGAGTGCTGCCCCGAGGTGCAGGGGAATTTTTCTCTTGGTAATCGGATGGTGGAGGGCAACACCTTTGTTTGTTTCAAGTGACCTGTAGCTCACCTAACCCAGCTGTGCACAGGCAAATACTGAGTGACTGATCTGTCTGGACAGTGCTGCCAGGACCTCTTGCTCCTCAGTTCCCTCCCTCCCAACAAGTCTGAATTTTTCTACTCACTTCCCACCCTCATTTTGAAACCTAGACTTGCTACTTGCCCTCACACGCCCCTTTTCATCAAACTCCTTCTTGTTCACCCTTTCCACTAAACTTTTCATGCCCAGGAGTCAGTTCACCCTCCCTACTCCATCTCCTCAACTTCAGATCCCTTATTTTTAAGTTCTCTTGCTGTATTTCCAGTGGCACTAATTAAACAATAGGTTATGGAGAGGGACAAGCTCCAAAAACATATCTTTAAATGTCACAGACATCAGATAGAAATGGCAAGACGTGGTGAGATGTTTCTATACCAAGGGTGCAAAAAACTCCAGAGGACACTTCTTTCTTCTCCTGGAATGCTGGACAAGGCTAAAGATAATCTTGAAAAGAAAAGTCTGACAAACAAAGCAAACTGGGAACTGCAAAGAGACTCTTGTCTTCTTTTGGGAATCTTCAAATTGTGCTTGGAAACAGCATCGAACCGCCACGCAGGAAACTGTCAGAAAGGTTTGAGGTCAGTGTAAGTAGGAAAAAGACAGCTAGGGAGCTTCTTTCCACATCAAAAATACCCCAGTCTCAACCTGCTGTTCTCAAGTGTGGCAGAAGACCCACTGTGATTCAAAATGCCTTTTTTTTTCCAGAATACGTAAGTCAAAACAGTTTCAATTTTAAGGAATTAATTAATTGTTAAAACATTAAAAAGGAAAAAAAAAGTCGTTTAAGCTAAATGTAACAACATTCCTGATGGATGATCAGAGCATTCCTAGTTCTTCTTTCTTCCTGGCTTGCAAACTTTGTTTCTTTAAGGGAAGAAATGAGTTTTCCTTTCCTAAAAGGAAAAAGGGAGAAAGGGAATGAGCACATTGCTGTACCAGAGTAAAAGTAGTCACGATTCCTTCCTCTTCTGCTTCACCCTTTCCTTTCTTCTGAAATTTGAAGCACCTGCTCAGGGTGACTTTCCTCTTTTCTGGTATTTCTACAAAAGGCACAATCCCCCAAATCCACCCATCAGTGGGCAAGCACCGAGCTCCCACAGCAAGTGGAGACAGCACACACTATGAAGTTCAGCTGCACGTGGTGAAGAGCTGACCCTTGGAATCCAAACCTACAGGAGAGGGTTATTTTCCTTCAGGGACTATTAAACATTTCAGAACTGGTTCTTATTCACAGCACAGAGCTTTAAATGTGTCTTCTGTGAATTTATGAATTGAAGAATCATCGCTCCCAGGGCTCCTAGGAGAGGAGGGAGACACAGAGCAGCATAAACAGGTCAGGCACTGATCCAATCCAACAGCCTGAGTCATTGGCACATCCCAGCTGCTGAACAGCTCCACATCTCCTTTGCTCTCAGTGCTGTGTGTAACAAGGTGAGTCAGGTTCCCTGGGACCGCCCTGGGGACCCAGTGAGACTCACCCGTGTAGGTCTAAAAATGTTGTGAGCAGAGCTGAGTCATGGGATACCCTTGGCAGGGCTCAGAGCTGAGTGCTAGCCCAGGTGCACACAGAAGACTTCCCATTCTAAAAACCACCATCAAGATGAACGCGGGCTTTTGTTATGAACAATGTGATTGGTGCATATGAACTCCAAGTCAGCACTATTTGATTTCCAATGACCTGCATGTATTACTGTAACAACAGCTCAAGTGGGAAACAAATGCCAGAGACAGACATTTGAAGGATTTAACGTCCTTCATTTTAGCATCCTTAACATTTAATGGGGGAAAAGCAGGTAGACTTTTCTCCTTAAAGGCAAAAAAATCTACACCAAAGGATGTGATAGAAGAGACTTTTCTGCTAAGAGGCATTAGACCCTTAATAAATCTCTCTCCGTGAGTGAAGTACATCTGTTGTCAGATACTGGGGTAGGACAACAGGGGAGCTCATACTGCAACTTCTCCTCAGCAAGGAGGACTATTAGGTCAGGGGTTTTTTTACTGACTCCAGGAACATTACCCAAGAACTGTGGAGAGGTTTGTCAGAAATCTGCAGGAAGGAAAGAAGCATCTCTGAGCCCATCATCCTGCTCACTATAAAAATGGAATCTGAGTCTGAAAGTTGCTAAGGGGATGGCATCAGATCTGCATTTCTGCATTGCCTTCAGACAGTAGCCTTCAAAAAGGAGGAAATACCTCTGCTCACAGCAGCAGCTGATAATACCAGAAAAATACTTAGGTGACAAAAAATAGAGAGGGGGAGGAAGGAAATAAGTTGCTGTTTCTTTCCTAAAAATAAAAAGTTGCTGTTTCTTTCCTTCCCTGTTTTGAGGGGTTTTGCTTCTTACCCCATTACAAATTTGAAAAAGCACTTTGGCAGACAGGAAATCAATAAAAACTTGACAAAACTCGCTGCTTTTGGTATAAAAATTGATGGAAAGTATTGATGAAACCTCAGACCTAAAGTACTCGCTGGGTTCTAATTTGGCACCAATGAGAATTCTTTATTCTCTGTTGTGTTGGGCAAGTTAAGTCTGGACAGCTAGACCTGGAGGTTATGAATGTCCTGTCCCTCAGTCCCATTGGCAGTGCAAAGCAAAGGAATGAAGAACTTAAGGCAAGCAACAGCATTCAGCTGAGTCAAGCACACAGGAATCAGGAAGAATTAAGGCTCCCTGTGTATCCTGCACCTGGGATGCACTGAGGATGGCTCAGTGCATGGATAATGGCTAAGCCTCTCCCTTTTACACTTCTCATCCAATATGGCCCTGTGCCACCTTCCTGGGACCCCAGCCAACCTCTGCTCAAGGATGGCATGATTAATTTTTTGTGTGTGTGGTGCTCATCACTAATCTGCTGGTGCTTTGTAGGCACCATTGAATATCTTCTGCATTTTACCTCGTCATACCAGGATCAGACAGGAAACTGGAGCACAGGGAGATTAAGGTCAAAATGGTCAGGGAAATAACAGTGTCCAACTTGAGACATCCAGGATGCTTTAGCAGAGGAGTCCCAGTTCAGCAGAAGTTTGTGCATTCAGTATCTGGAGGCTTTGGTTACAGCTGTGAGAGCAAAGCAACTCTCCAAATCACAACCTCTGCATTCTCCAGGAGCTCATGAAAAATAGAGGAAGAATGGGAGAGCCTAGGCTTGAATGACTTGCACAGCTTCATGAGGATCCCTGTTTAACAGGAGATTTAACAGTAACACCTCTTGCTTGCTTTTAACATGACACTTTTTATAGCCCTTGCCTTATTATTTCATCACTTTCATTTTCTCTGGTGGGCACACACAAAGATATTACAGGCCAAAGTTTATTCATGCACATACATGAAATATTGTGGGGAATGTAACTGAAGACTGTGTTGCAATGCACAGACATAAAGGCAGAAGCAACCCAGCCACTATATGGCCATTGCCTCCCTTTGGATTGACTAGAAACCAAATTTTTCTTTTCCACAGCCTTTTCTTTAGCCAGAATCTGGAACTTAGGAAAAGAGCCTTTAACACATCATCATTTTATTAATGCTGTTTTTCATATTCCTTCACCTGCAAGGTCTGTGCTTCAGTTATCATGAGTCCAGCTGTGCAGACACAGGGAGCCATTAAACCTTCTGAAATGACCTAAAATAACACCTAGAATTGAACAGCATCTGAACTTTCAAAGTCCATTATCACAGCATCAGGCAGGTGCTGCAAGGCCCAAACCAAGGCTCCTGTGTACTTTCTCCCTGGGAGGAAGGGAGTGTCTCATTTTTAAGGGTACAGAGCTCATAATTCTAACCCTGAAAGGAAATCCTGACACCTGCTGCAGCACATCTGGGGCTAGGGAAGCATACAGTGATAAGAGTGAAAGTTTTCATGTCTTCAGGACCTTTCAGGAGAAAAGAGGTGGAAATCTCAAACTCCTACTTGGAAAGGAGAGAAGAGTCCTCTGATTTAACCTAAAGCCCCAGGATGACCAGTGCCATAGGATGGCAGCTTGCAGATGCCCAGGAAACAATTTTTGGGACAAGTAAATCACAGTCAGAGTCAGGTGTGAAAAATAAATGGTTGGTGTTCAGTAGTCAAAAATGGATGTGGAATAAGGGCAGGAAATGTTCTTCCATCATAAGGACAGCAAATATCAGCACCCACATTAATCACTGGGGGCTCTGATGAGTCCATGGCAACTTCCTCTCCCAGGGATTCATCCTGAGGAATAAGTTGATAGCAACCAATAATTTATTGGCAGGCTTTACAGAGATAAATCACTGCATTAATTACAGAGGACCAAGAGAAATGGACTCATCCCCTTTTCTTGTTGCTGTTGTTTTGGGGGAGGTTTTTTGGGTTTTTGTTTGTTTGTTTGTTGGGGTTTTTGTCGGGGGTTTTTTTGTTTGTTTTGTGGGGGGTTGGGGTTTTTTGTTGTTGTTTTTGGTGGGGGGGGTTTTGGTTTGTTGGGGTTTTTTTTGGGGGGGGGAGGGGGTTGGTGGTTTTTTAAAGGGGAAAATATTTGTGCCCTGAACAGGTAATACATTAAATAACAATCATGGGAAGATGGGATGACAGTGCTTCAACATCATACTCTTCAGCTTATTTTTGCCAATAGCTGAATCACCACAGAAAAGATTCAGAATTGGAAACAATCCACTGGTTTATCTTAGAAGAAGCATTTTGCATTTAAAGCAGTGTCCATCTAAGAACATGTCACAGAAGCTCATTCCACTTCTCTTGACCTTTTTGACTAATCCTGGATTTTTACCCCAAAATCATCCTTGCAGGCATGCTCTGAGGAAATCCATGACAGAAGCAAGGACTGCACAGGCTCACAGGTCCTTCCTGGGTACAGTTTGCAATACACTTGAAAAACACCCTGCTCTTGACTCCAGGGTTCCACATTTTGGGGAAGTCTCTGGACTACTTGAACCATAAATCCTTGGCACCAGAGGGGCAGGAAACTCAGAAATAAATGCTACCCTAGTAGCAGAAAGGGATATTTTTTCAGGCAGGAGTAGATAATAGCCTGGATTAAGTCTGATAGAAGCCCCAACAGGATGACACCCCCCACTGCACCCCAAAGGTCACAATCCCGTCAGAGGGGAACTGGGGGAGTGTGAAAGGAGCAGCAGCAAATAACCCCCACTCTTTGGAGCCATGGCCACATGTGGGAGATGAGAGGAGAGCGAGCACCCTGCAGGAGAATGGAGCCATTTTCTGCATCAGAGCTGTTTTTCAGGCTTCCTGCAGACTCCAAGACATGAATTGCTTCATAGGCTGTGCTCTGACCAGGCTTTTTGGGGGATTCCAAAGTGAAGACATTTTCTTTGGTAAAAAAGGGCAAGCTGAGAGTCCCTGCTCCTATGACTCGGGGATCTGGGGCTCTAATTTTCATCATGGCTCTTTTTTTATTTTTTTGGATGGTGAATATTTTTGTCCTTCCACAGGTGGTAGCCCACCCATGGGAAACTGCACTGGCAGGAAGGGGGACAGAGCAGTCAGTGATCACAGGTGCCTGGGGCAAAGTGAAACACTTCATTTTCCTCCCCAGAGGTGCTACAGGTTATTCCATAGCTGACACCTCTTCTGGACCCTTCTCCATGTGAGAATCGTGCCAGTTTTGGGGCCTCTTCTGAAAACAGCAGGAGCTACAGAAAAAAACCTTCCCCAGAACTGAAAGTCCACTGTGTTCACCACATTTTATGTTACAGGGAAACCTCTGAGAGCCTGGGGGTTGTGCCCCAAGAACACTTGAAGATCTCAAGACTTTCTGGCAGATGAAGGAGGGACATAAGTGGGTGACATAAAAAGTCCTGGAACTTAGGTACCTAAAAACCCAAACACCAGAAAAAGGTGTTAAACACAACATTTGCTTCTAATGTAGGAATTCTAAGTTAAGTGTTTTATGTGTTTGGGGGAATATGTTATAATAACAGTGATGCAGTTAAGAACAAGTTGTTGGGTGTTTTTTTCCAATTTTAAACTTATTTATATACACTTGTTTATAAAAATTATCTTCGAGAAGGAAATTACTTGCATCAGAGCTTACCTCAATTGCAATTTTATTATTCTTTTTTTAGAAATTGTCATTAGAGCTCAGCATGGGGCTAATTTTGAGTTTAAACAAACTTGTTAGAACTTGTGTTACTGGAAAGCCAGGAAGCGTAGCTGTCCAAGTGTAGGATGAGCAGCTGGCTGGCTGCTTTTTCTTTTTTAGATTAATTCAGTGTGAGTTTTCATATTGATTTTCACGGGAGCAGAAAGAAGCCCTTAAATTGGTATGTTTATAATAGTGACTCTACAGAGAAGTTAAAAAAGACTTAGCATGGAATTGCCTCTCTTTAGTGCAGTTAATCTCAACCTATCACCTCACTGGCAATGTTTTCTCACATTAAGTTTTATTAGGATTTGCTGCTGGCTCTGCAGAAAAACACAACATAGAGGCAGAATCTGCTGACACACAGACCTTTCATAACAAGTCACACAGATGCTACTCCAGCACTTCTTTGGAAAGCAGGAGCATCTTATGTGACTAATTGATTAGCATGGAAAAGGTGTTCCTAATTTGCTGTTCTGTTGGATACATAGAGTAACACCACTCCTCACTAACACAAACTGGCCCAGCAGATGGGATCCTGCTTATAATGCTGCTCAGCCTGAGTTTAGCACTGGAGGACACAAAATTCTGCTCAGTGGGAAGGAAGGATGTGCCAGGGCACTGACCAAGCAAATGTAAATAAAAAAATAATTCTTTCTAGGTGATCTGGTTCCTTCCCTCCTTCCCTTGTGTTGACAAACAGGGTAAGATAAAACACACATTTCTGTTTCTAGTGGGGGACCAGCCTGAAGCCTACAGACCTTGAGCTGCCTGCAGCACATTGGGACTGTAGGAAAAAGTCTTTGGATGAGGTGTCCCTCAGAGTAAAGCCACTGATTAATCGGATCCAACCCTCCCCTCCAAACAATTTCTGGCTGGATAAAAATGAACCAAAAATGAACCAAGCTCATCCTGCCTTCTTTTTTTTTTTTTTTTTTTTTTTTTTTTTTTTTTTTTTTTTTTTTTTTTTATGACAGGGGTTTAAAGAGGGCTCAAGGGAAAGGAGTTACTGTGTGCCCCTGATCCATTAGAATCTCTCTTCTCTGACAGTGGGGGAACAAGAGGTGCTGAGAGTATCCCAGGATAAAAGTCTGCAACTGCTACAGGTTGATAATTTCTTTATTTCAAAATCCTAATTTTTACTTTACTTTGAAAGAAGTTATTAGGTGGTGTAAAACCCATTTTAACATAAGGCAGTAATTAAATCCACATATTGAAAAAGAGCATCTGAACATTTTGGACAGTAATTTTTTTTGACATTGCTTTATGAAAGCAGGTCACAGCTGTATCCCCTGACTCTTTGACATCTAAGTCCTTTATCTATTTCCATGTTTCCAAATGCAGCTCAAGTTAACTACAGATTGTAGAAATCACTTCACCTAAAAAAGTTTTCCAGCTGCTGGGGTGTGACAGGAGTGCAGAGCAGGCTACAGTTTTCCACTTCATGTGTGAAGAGAAAAATGTTGCTCCTACACTCAGTGCTGTGAATACAAAATATAAATACAAAAGGAACATGTATATGAATAATGCCATGTACAGGAGTATGAGTGGTGTAGCCATAATAATTATCTCTGTAATAAATATTACTTTCATTTCCAAAGACCGCAATTTGTGCTTGCACTGTAGCTGCTCACTGGAATCCTTTGCATTCAGTAATCAAATAATTCAGGGAAAGGATTTCTCCAAAATTAAGGGCAGCAGTTGACTGTGCACTACTGAATCTCATTTCCATCAGAAAGATATAATTGCAGCCTTGCATTAATTTCTGGTTAGAAAACAGGGAATTATCAATACAAACAAATTTGTACCAGAAACACTTCTATTTTTCAAGTGCTTTTTGAGCTGCAAATCATGCAAAAATCATCTGATTGTTAATTACATCTATCTCACTTATCTTTGTCTCAGAATAGATACAGGCTAGACCTAAAGAAAAGCAGATTTATACAGTTACTAAATCTTCTGGGGGAAAAAAAAAAACCACCAAACAACAGAATCCTGCATCTTTTATAGGGTACAAGATTCACATCCTGCTGTTTTCAATCAAAGTAGTCGGAGATTTTTCTCTGCTAGGAATAGAAATACACATTTAATAAGCATAAACCTAATGCCCCCTGTTGGTTATACACAGCTTTAACCCTCGCCTGCGCCCACGGGGACTCCTCATCTCCTCCTGCTGACTCAAGCATCCCACAGAACATTTAAGGCTTTGCATGGGCACAGAGATTATGCTCCAGACTCACCTGAATTAATTTCTCTCCTCCCTCACAGGCACAGAGTCACATTCTGGTATATGAATTGTTTCTGTACCTACAAGGGCAGCCCATACCATCAGAGTGCTCTGCAACATCCTGTCCTCAATCTCTGCACATGGAAATTGCAGGAAAATGGATTCATAGAATCATTAGGGTCAAAAACACCTCTAAGATCACTGAGCCCGGATTTTAACCCAGCACTGCCAAGCCCACCACTAACCCACGTCCCCAGGTGCCACATCTACACATCTCTCAGATCCCTCCAGGGATGGTGACTCCACCACTGCCCTTGGCAGCCTGTTCCAGTGCTTGACACTCCTTCAGCAACAAAGCTATTCCAAAAATCTAATCTCAACCTCCCCTGGCACAGCTTAAGGACATTTTCACTTGTCCCATCACCTGGGAGAAGAGACCAACTCCCACCTGGCTGCAGCCTCCTTGCAGGGAGCTGTAGAGAGCAGCAAGGTCCCCCCTGAGTCTCCTGCTCTCCTGACTAAGCAGCCAGCAGCCACAGCCTGGGGCTTCTGTGTTCCCTGTTAGAAAAAGGCAAAATGCTAATTGGGGGTCAGGTGTTTAAAGCCAAAATTACTTGGGGTTTTTGGCCTTTCCACAACACATTTCACTGGTTTCTGAGGAGAGCTCCAAACTGAAAACTAACAGCATCTCCAGCTGGGTGTGTATTCTGTAGTCAATTTAACCTAAATTTGGAATTGCCCTTCCTTGAAAAAAAAGTCTTAGGAACGATTAAACAAAAATACACAAAATTAAGTGAAGGGCTTTTTACCAAAATTCCTCTGGCCAGTAGCACATTTTCTGCTGAGTGAATATTGAGCACAGTGGCTCACCTGGGTCTGCACAGCAGAAGATGCTGAGAGACTCCTGCTGCCTGTGGTCTCAGGAGCAGCAAGAGCCAACATCTTCAGAGGCAGGAATCACTCCTGTGAGTGAAGGGAGGCTGCTTGTACCCCTCTCTGTACCTCTGCCTTTCAGCAAAAACCTCTGCCAGCCACAGCTGAACACTCTCTGTTGTTGCCCTGTTTTTTTAAGTTTTTCTAAGCCTTCTGATGTTGACATTCTTGCAGCAAACTTTCTCACACACTTTCCCTAAATAACTTATTGTTTTGCATTCTTTTATGGAGGAGGAGAAATTTGATGGACTGCTGGTTTGTCCAGTGTCATTGGAGAGGTGGCACTGTCACCCTCCAATCCGCTGTCACTTTTGGAAAACTATAAATGTTGGAGTCAGAAAATAAACTGCCCTTTTTTCTTCACCTTGAGAGCAGCGGTGTGTGCGCTCGTGTTCTTTCGTGTCCTAGGGTGACATCCTGTCCCTCCTACCTGGCAGACACATCCCCAGAGGAGATGCTGGACCAATCCTCCTGAGCACCTTGTCCCTCAGAAAGACACCACTCAGTATGGAATCACAGAGCCATTCCAGCTGGAAAAGACCTTTAAGGTTATGGAAGCGATGAATAGCTCAGACCTATGCAGCAGAGCAAAATGCAAAGATCATCCTCTTGTCCTCAGCTGGAAATACCATCAGAACTGGAGACACACAGCAGGAATCACCATCCTCTCACATTTTACTGCAAATGCCACCATTGAGGCTGTTCCATTTGTGAGGGTTCCTGTGCCACCCCCTCTTGTTTGAGCCTGTGATGCAACAAACTCCAGGTTTCCTCAGAGTCAGGGAGGCCAGGGCTGGGGATCTGCAGCAGCAGCCTCCTCCTGGGGTGTCCACCACACTGATGGAGGAACTGTTCAGAGCTGAAGGGACTTCCAGTGTCACAGAATTACAGAATGGTTTGGGTTGGAAGGGACCTTAAAGATTCTCTATTCCAAATCCCCTGCTATGGTCAGGTTCACCTTCCACCAGACCAGGTTGCTCAAAGTCCCATCCAGCCTGGCCTTGAACATTTCCAGGGATGGGGCATCCACAGCTGCTCTGGGCAACCTCTGCCAGGGCCTCACCTCCCTCACAGTCCAGAAATTCCTTCTAATATCTAATCTAAGCCAGCCCTCTCTCAGTTTGAAAACATTGCCCCTTAATCCCACTCCATTCCCTTAGCTCAGCTCCTGGAGTAGCTCCTCTCCTTGTAGCACAGCCTAATTTCTGTCTTCAGATTAAAAGCATGCCAGTGACAGCAGGGTTAGGAGCAAGAGGGACAAACTGAACTCTCTGTGAAAAGACAGAACCCTGAAATGCTGGGGAACGCAAGGAGGTATTTTGTATCTGCTGGCCACATGAACCTCATCTCCCTCAGCCTCAGCAGGCACAGCCAAAACCAGCACTGCTCCTTGGTCTTGCTTAAATCACTGCAGAGCTGTTTCTGCCTGCCCCAACCCTGCACAGCTTTTCTCAGGGCCCTCTCCTCACTCCCTGCCAGGCTGTAAGTGGCACCCAGCACTGCTGAAATCCCCAGGGACCCAGAGTGGGAGCCTGGGAGCCCCCCAAGTGCCACCCACCCCCTTGGTGCCCTGCAGGGGCACTGTGGCACTGGCAAAACCAGGCTGATTTGTCCCATTTTCATTCTTTGTCCCAGGCAGAGGGTGGGTTGGTGCTAATTCAGCCACCTGGGTCCCATCCAGCAGATCAGGGGGCAGCAGGTGCAGGTTTTGATATTGCACCCTGGGAGCCAAGATTTGGGGTGACACCCCTCCAGCCATCTCAGTTGTCTCTGGATGTGGGCAAACCTAAGTTTCATACCCAAAGTCTCCCAGTTTCCCATCCCTGACCCAGCTGTAAGTTATAAAAGACTCAGGTTCCTTAATTGCAGCAGCACATAGAGAAACAGCATGGCTGAAATTACAGTAAAAAACACAGGCAACAGAGAACCAAGCTGTAAGCATTTCTCTGAATCTAATCCAGCAAAGCCTGCAACAATTTTCCAATATCCAGTTGCTCCTTCAACAAAAGCAAATGTAATTTCCTCTCTGCCCTTAGTATGAAAACATTCTACATGAGATGATATTTTGGATATTCATTCATGAAATGTAAACCCTATCAGTAGTTAGGCAACAAAATTCCTTTGCTGCTTTTGTCATAAAATATCTTTACTGAGCCACTCTTGTACCAGCATTATTTGGATGGAATTAAAATGTTATTTCAGGTCCTTTGAAAAAGGTTTGGTGATATTTTTTCTCTTCCTGGCACTTTCCCCTCCTTTCTTTTCAATAAATTCAAGAAATCTCATCAGTGATAGGAGAGAGGGGAGACACTGCAAAGAGTATCTGGATTAATGTGTCAAAGTGGTTTTTGCAATCCAGCCTGACTTTATTCCATGCTGGGGAACCTGATGTTTATCCTCACATGCAGTTCTTTGTGACCTCCAAGGCCATGAAGATAAGAAGAGCAAAGCTTTTAAAATAATGCAGTGTCATATCTCTGAAAGATTCCTGTAAATCTGCCTTTGAGGCTGAAGGGAGGGAAGGGGAATCCAGCTGAACAAAAGCTTTCAAAAACACATGTGATACACTACAAATCTGTGTAACCACTCAAGGAAACTGGAAGAAAAGGAGCAAAGAAACTCCTGCAAAAAAGCACTGAAAATGGCATATGATGCAAGAAAATGATCAAGAAACTCTTGCAGCCTTTAAGGACATCAAGTAAGTGCAAAATGCTCAAAGTTGGCTTGGCTTGATCTCTGCTTGATTTGAATTTCAAGCTCTGATGTACAGTAAGCTTTGTCTCCACGCAAGGTTTTGAAGTCCTGCAGGACTGCCTGCCTGGATGCTTTAGCTTTGAAGCTGTCTAAAGCTTCCCTTGCCATCACTGATTTGCATTAAAATATATATTCTCCATTGCAGGACTTAGCAAATAGATTTCCTGCTCTTCCATCCCCTTGCTCCATCAGATTCTTTTCTTCGGGCTCCAAGTATATGCAGATTTAATGGGGAGATCTTTAAAAAATAATGCTTTCCTTAGAGAAAAGAATAAGTTAAAAGCCATTTGTTGTCTCATGCTGTCAGATATTTGCCAACAAAAACAGAAAACATAATACAATCAGAATTATCTATGCTGTGAAGCAAAACTGCCTGCCTCTCCTAAACCATTCTTTTGTCCTGGTTACATCAATTCCTGACACCGAAGTGTTTCCATGATTTCAGCCTCCTTCCAGGTGATGCCCAAGCCCAGTCCCATGGGCTGAGCAGAAGACATTGGGATGCACTTGATGGTTCAGGCTCTGCAGGTTCCCTGTGCCCTTCAGGCCCAGTGCTGGGTCCTCTGCCAGGCTCCAATGGCTCCCCCATCCTCCCAGCTCAGAGTATCTGTGCCTTTCCCTCCTTGTACAGCCTTTTCTTTCTCCCTCCCTTTTTTTCTTCTCACCCCTCTCCTTTTTCCTCCTTTTGACCCTGATCTCTTGCCTATTAAACTCCTCTTTTTGCACTTACCTCCTCCACCTGCCTCTTCCAAGAGTAGAACAGGTTCAGAACAAATAAACACAATGGATTCAGAGAGCAGCACTGCAATGGACTGAACCACCAAACTCACCCAAGGATATGGTGTTTTTACAAAGGGAAAAGAACACTCCTCTCTTTCATGTTCCATATCATGAGTAATAGTGATCTGGATCTGAAAATAATCTTTACCCATGGCCAATTTTAAGAAGGTTTCAGGCAAAGCATTATGTATTTTAGAAATGTGAATATAGTGTGGTGATCTGTGAGCTGGCATAAGCAGGCAGAGGAACAAGGAGCTGCATCAGTAAGGAACCCTTAAGAGATAAAAGCAATTTGATCTGCAGCATGAGCAGGTCTGTCTCCAGTTATTCTGTTGTCTTTGCCTAGGAGGTTGAAATATACCTATAAACTGGGAATTAAATAATGCAATTCTTCTTTTAATGAATAAGATTTACTAATCCTATATTGTGTAATCTGAAGAGAGACTCAGTGTAGAAAATATTGCCTGAAATTCTTTTTATTCAGATCATCTATGTTTTTTTCTTACTCCATCTACTATTTTATTTCTCAAATCCTGCAGCTTCAGGCTGTCCTTATGTTCTGAATCCTGTTTCAGCCCACAATAAATCAATCAATCAATCGATCAATCAATCAATCACAGGATCACCAAATGGTTTGGGTTGGAAGGGACCTTAAAGATCATCTCATTCCGACCTCCTGCCACGGACAGGGACATCTTCCACTACACCCGGTTCTTGAAAACCCCATCCAAAATGGCCTTGAACACTTCCAGGGATGAAGCAGCCACAGTTCCTCTGGGCAGCCTGTGCCAGTGCCTCAGCACCCTCACAGGGAAGAATTTCATATAAAATCTAAATCTGTCTTCCTTCATCATAAAGCCATTCCCCCTTGTCCATGGCCCCACGTGATCCAATCCCTCTGCATCCCATCTGTGCCCTGCACAGACACAGCTTTGTGTCACACACAGGAGCTCAATGTCACACACACCTCCCCCAGAGCATCACCCCTGGCTTCCCTTTGGTGCTGCCAATCCCCCTCCCTCTCCCCAGCACTCCTGAATAACCTGAGATCCCTCCGAAGTGAAACAACCCAACCCCTTGCAGTGTTTACATCTCTCCAGCAGCTCTTGGTGGAAATCACTTGAGCAGCTCTGGTTTATATCCTTGTGAGGTTTCTTAAACTGCTGCCCAGCTCTGATTAATTTGTCAAGCCCCTGGACTTTCTGTATTACTCCCTATTCCCTTGTTAACACAGCTTCCATAACGTTCTTGGCTTTTCACAGCTGCTTTGCATTGTGGAGACATTTTCCCCAGGTTCACAGGGATACCTAAAGTTGTTCTTTCCACATAACTCAGACCCTGTGTGCAAGGGTGCCTCTGCTCTACCCCGATTTTCAATTTCCTCCAGCTTTCCTAGCTAAGAGTGTCTCAACTGGCAGATTTTGAGGAATTAATATGAATCTGGAGCAAAAGTAAATTTTGCTGGAAATTCACCAAGCTCCAAGGCACATGATGTCTTCCACATTCCTGCAGGACATCTCAAATTTCTTCATGTTTTCCAGGCTCTGAGGGACCAGCATATCAAACACAGCATGCGATTCTGCTTGGGCCATCAGAAGCAGAAGTGGAGTCCTGCTTCTTTCTGGGCAGATTTCTATAAAAGAACACAGAAGACCTTAATAAATAATAGAAAAATTGGTAAATTTTCTTGGAGACTGCTGGTGAAAAATAGGCATAGCCTTATGTTACATCCTTCTGGGATTCCTCAAGCAGCTGGCTGGTTCAAATTAACTGAAGACATTTGTTAAGGCAACATGTCCTCTTAATTTGTAGTTTCCTTTTTTGAAAGGTGTTTTGATTAAATGGTTTTTCACTTATCAAACTTGAAGTCTTGAGTACAAAATTTAGGGGAAAGAAAAAAAAAAAAAGGGAATGATGTATAGGTTTATTTTTGACAGCTGGGATATTTTCCAGGCAGGCTACCACAAGACAGGGTGCAAATACACCCCTCAAGGGGCATCACTGTGACCAGAGCTCATCCAAATAGCATCAGGTGAGGGCAAGAGGCACTCAGCACAGATAAACTAGATTATTTAGGCATCTGCAGAGAGGCCTTTTCTTCTCTAACACACAATCAGCAGTTCTTTAACCAAAGTGAATCCATCGAGGAACTCCCACTTTGTCCTGATGATGCCTTGTGAAGGCTGACCTAGAGCAGAGACTAGACAGCTAGACAGAGTTAAAGAATGGAGAAGGGATTTATTAAAAGGCCTCAATGGATCTACCTTGGGCATCACAAGAGCCCAGCCAGGGCTGCACCCCTGGTGAACCCAAAATGGTCACAAAATCGATGACTGGTCACGAGGTCTCTCACTTTTATAAGTTCTGGTCCATTTGCATATTGGAGTTAATTGTCCAATTATAGCTTTAGATTATGAAGTCCCATCCTTCTTGTTTTTCTCTCTTCAGTCCATGCTGTTTATGCTCTTGGGCCTGAGATTTGGATCATTTGTCCTTGGTCCCCAGCTAGAGCAGGAATTGTTTTGTCTCCCTGCTCTGTGGAGAGAGCTCACCATCCCTTAATATGAAGCTCGGAATTACATACTAAAGCAGCACAGAATCTGAAAAATATAAAAGCTAAAACCTGAGGCATCACTGACAGTGGTTGCATCAAGGGGCTGGAGAAGTCACAGCTGGGGCTCACAGCACCTTGAGGGTCCACTGATTATTTCAAGTACAAAGTTCTCCAAGACTTCTACAGCCAGATGACCCCATGTAAGTGCTGCATTGGCCTGAATCATTTATTGACACTTTCCACTGCACAGCTGCTACCACATGTTCCTTTCACACTTCCCTGGTCCAAACTCTGTGGATGCCAAAATGACTGGGACTGAGGAGAAGAGTATGAGGTTGTTTCTGACTTCCTGGCAGCATTGAAAAATGATAATTTGGGGGAATCTGATTAAATCAGGTATATGAAACTAACTCATTGTTTTTCCTGCCTTTGAGAGCAGCTCTCACAAAGAATTTAATCAAGAGAAAATCAAGCCACAAATGAGCTCATATGACCAGAGTGAACCACAAATACTTGACTGCTCTGATTGTTATTTAATGAAGTTTGTATTAAGCTTTTAAGGGATTTTCATGAGGTTTTGTCACATTTCTTTTTAATTTTTAGTGGTTACTTTCAAAATGTGACAGTTTCCACAGTTACCTGGGTGCCCCTCACTGCAGCACCTTTCTGTTTCAATACACTCTATTTTTTTGTTTGTTCCATATGCAAACTTTGCAATGTAGATTACCATATCAACAAGCTGGTTTATCTTCTGCTGTGATATGCAGCCAAAGTAGCTCCAAAAATCAGGTGTGTTGCTGCTGAGAAACATTTTCAAAGCTACAAAGTTTTTGTGCTTTCATGACACAGAATAAAAACACAAGGGCAAAAACCTGAGGTGCTGCTGCAGATAAAAGATCCATTGTCCTGTTTCCAGCACTGACTGAGAACAGGTGTATGGGAGGGAATACAAGCACCCGGCAGCCATATGAGGGTACAGTCCATGTACTCCAAAATAGATATTTTGCACTCCAGGAGTTTCCTCAGCCAGAGATGTTTCCTTTGCATTTCACATTGACAGGCAGCTTCTTCCTCTGTGAGTTCATCTAGCTGCTCTTTGAACACTGAGACAAATATCTGAACCAAAAGTTCTGGTTTTTTGTTTGTTTGTAATAGGAAATCTGAAGGCAGCAGCTGCCATCACGACTGATTCTGAGAAAAATACATCTCATACAAAAATTATAATAAATCTCACAAAGGTTTATTATTCAACAAGGCCAGGTGCAACATCCTGCACATGGGTCAGGACAATCTGAGGTTTAGAATAGGAATAAATTATTGATTGTGAGGGTGGTATGGCCCTGGCACAGTGTGCCCAGAGAAGTTGTGAATGCTCCATTCCTGGAAATGTCCAAGGCCAGGTTGGATGGGGCTTGGAACAACCTGGGATAGTGGAAGCTGTCTTGGAACAAGATGGTCTTCAAGGTCCCTTCATTCATGGACTTGGCACCCAGGAAAACAAAACCAAAATGAACAGACCTAAACAACAAGCACTTCTCAAAGAGCTAACTTTTACACATACATAGCAAGACAACTTTTTATAGCTCCTACTGGTAATTCCCAATAAACATCCTTGAGCCTACTGGGGAAAAAAATACCCAAAAAACCCCACTCCAACTGAAAATTCTAATTGCAGACAGTATTTGCTTTTTTTAGTTTCAACAACAAAAAAAGCACCCTATTTCAATCATCACTAGCAGGTTCTCTTTCAGAGGACAAAAATATCCCATAGAAATGCAGGCTGTCAGAGATAATGTCACCTCATGGGTTTTGATCTTTATTCACTGTTTGCAAAACACATTTCCCCAAAATGAATTAATTTGGTGTAGTTCCCTAAAACCCAGGTAACTCCAGCTCCTGACTCCTCCCAGGACAGCCACTTTAACACTGAAATACAGTGAAACAGCCAAGCATCTGCCATTGCTGGGGCCTCCATTTCTTACATCACAAATGCTGCTCAGCCCAAACAAAGCTGATTTATGTCTGAAAACTCCTCTTTCTAATTGTCTGCCCCTGCCAGAAACAACTGAGCAAGAAATCTGCATAGCGTATGTTTTCTCTTGGTGTGTACTTAACCACAGGAGCGTATTTCTGTGGGAACATCACTGTGTCTCATAGATGAGCTGGTGCTGCCACGAGCTTTGCTCATTATTGCTTCCAAAAGCTTCTGGTCAGAGCCAGGCACAGCTTTTCCTCTCTGAGCAGTCACATCTGGACACAGACACAGTGTGGGGTGCAGCATTCACATTCTCTGAAAAAAATCCCTTTGCCCAGGATTTTTCTCCTGGGAAGCTGAGAAGCCTCAGAGAAAAGGAAAACAATTCTTATCTCATTTGCTTCTCCTCTGTTTTGCTCACGTGGAATGTGTTTGGAGATTGTTTACCCACAGTGATTGTTTCATTGGATTCTGCTGTGAGTTGTTTTGACTCTTTGGCCAATCAGGGCCAAGCTGTGTCAGGACTCTGGAAAGAGTTATGAGTTTTCATTCTTAACTTTTTAGCATTCTGTAAGTATCCTTTCTGTATTCTTTAGTATAATATAGTATTCTTTAATATAATATAGTATCATAAAATAATAAATTAGCCTTCTGAGAACATGGAGTCAGATTCATCATTCCTCCCTGCCATGAGGGTCCCTGCAAATACAATAGTGGGGCACATCCTTTCCAGCCTCTGCAGTGTTTGCTTGTGCAAATGCAAGAAGGGATAAACAACTGGCTTCCCCCTTTTCCAGCTTTGTTACTCCAAGCCTTTGCACAGATGCATCCTTTACATCTTCTTTCAAATTAATTGGCAAACCTTGAAGGAAAATGATGCTTTTGGCATCTCTGAATCATAATTAAATATGTCTCTGATAGACATGCAGCTTTCTGGTGACTTTAAAGATCGTTGTGGTTTGTTCTTTGATCATACACTCAGTGCAGACACAAGCTTGAGGTAAGGGTTTTCATCTCAATTCCACATAAGGAAAGAGACCACCCAGAAGGGCCATATGAGCTTTGGACCCTGGTTTTGAAGAACAGATGCATTTTAAATTTTATATTATTATTAAATTGTATCACTATATTATGTTATACATAGTGTTGTGTTACATAATGTTCCACAGTAATACAGGAAGATTTATAGACTCAAATTTTGCTCTCAGCTCCCTGAAATCTGTTTGTTAAAGCATGGAGCATGTACCTGACATGCCAATGAGACTGTTTTTCTTCCTATTATTATAGTAATGCTGCATTCTTATATAGTGCTTTCTTCAAACTCTCTATTGAGTTAGTGGAGCTGTCATTATTTAGAAGACCTGAGGTTATTGGCTCTGCTTGTGAAGGAAGACACACTGAGGGATTAATTGCTTTAATTATGCAATAAGCTGTCTGTTCCCATCTAAC
This sequence comes from Molothrus aeneus, assembly GCF_037042795.1. Taxonomy (NCBI): domain Eukaryota; kingdom Metazoa; phylum Chordata; class Aves; order Passeriformes; family Icteridae; genus Molothrus; species Molothrus aeneus. The sequence continues at coordinate 56,480,611 of NC_089651.1, read as the reverse complement.
TGCTGCTGCCTTGCTCCTACAGGACCTGTGCCCCTCAGTTTTGGCAAGCAGGAATTGCCACCAGGCCTCCATTGCCTTAATATTCACTTTCTTTTTGATTGTTCATATTTTGTAAGTGTTCATCCACAGAGTCTCTTGGAAAACTTTTGACCACTTAGGGGGCTGTTGTTCACTCAAAAATCCTTCTCTTGCCATGGCTGTGGCCAGCAAGCCACCCACATGTCCCTCGGTAGCTTTTGAGCCACACCAGGAGGTGACAGAACATTTGGCACTTTGCAGGTTTGGTGGGTAACACCTGACCTCAGTTTCCCCCGGGCTTGCAGCTGAGGAGGACCTCAGGGCCAATGTCCCATGAGAGCCTTTTCTGAGGTCAGGGAGGACAGAAATAGTGACTGCCACCAGCTATGGCATGGAAACCTGCTCCAGACTTCAGCAGAAGGGTAAACAACATGCCCAGGAGTGGTGGGATTTGGGGCATTTTCAGGCAATTTGCTGCTTTTCTCCAAAATTATCTTTTTTGGTGTTTTCATTTCCTGTGGAATGTTTCTACCACAAACCCTCATCTAAGCACCCAAATTAGGGAATAAGTTACATCCCTTGTCTAGTTAATATATATAATCCAACTGCTCACCACTGCAACTGAAGATTTTACCTCTACAGACATAATTCTATTTCAGGGTATTTGAAAACTGCCAAGGGAAAAAGATAAGCAAGCATACATCACAGACGTGAGAAAAAAAATCACACATTTAATCCAGCTGCCTATTGGGCAGGGTATTGTACCTCATCTTCCTAAGGTAATTTTTTTTTTTTTTAAGTTTTCCCAGACAATCACAATGGAGCTGCCAGTGCATTTTTACACAGAAGCCCAGTAGATGTAAGACAGTGATCTCCAAAAACTCTGTATTCATGGAGGATTTGGCCTAAAGTGTTAAAATATTTACTGCAGAGAGATTCATAGATCTATTAGAATTACATTTTATCTACTGATCCCACCTCCGACTGTTCCTAGTGCCTTAATTACTAAACTTGGATTTCTTCCAGGAAGAGATAAACACCAGTAGATAGATGGGAAGAAAAAAAAAAACCCAACAAAAAACAAAGGATAATTTAACATTTCCCTGGAGAAACAACAGAGAGGAAAACATTTAACAATAACCAAAATTAAGAATAGATTAAGAAGTTCAGTAGTCATTGTTCAGGAACAAAATCAGGCACACTAGAAAGGGGCACAAGACATGGTACAGCTTCCTGTACCCAGCTGGTCCCTGGTGCCCACTCACCCACCAAGGTTCCTCCTGCCCATCAAATCACCCTTTTTCCTGGACTTTTGGCACTCCTTAAATGGGTTATTCAAAGCTACAACACACCACTGAGACAATTTTCTTGTTTTTCCATACAAGGTCTTACCTTCTGATCATCACAACTTTGGTTTCCAAGGCTCGGTGACACCACAGGAGTTCACCAGTTCCCTTGCAATAATTTTTTCTGGTTTTCAGCTGGGTATAGGAATTAAACTAGAGGTAACACACAGGTAACTCACATTAACCATCACAACATGCTGCAGAGGGCCATCACAAGCTTTCCTGTGGACTAAAGTCAGGAGGGCAGAAAAGCAGACAGGAATTGTGCAAGGCAAAGTTCCCACAGAACCCTACTTTCAATACAAAGGTGTCTGGCACGAGCAAGAGCTCCAGGAAATCAGTTCCAAGTCCTTTCCTGGATGTCTATCTCACACACACATGCTGCTGGCTGTTGGAGAAGAGTTTTCCACGAAGACCTCACGTGTGCACACTCAAAAAAACCCCACCTGAACAAAACACTGCTCTGCCCATACTTTTCCTACCTAAAGATAAGCCAAGAGCACAATCTAAACACCCACAAGAGCTGGTTTATTTGTGTGCTGTTGCAAGGTGCTCAGAGGAGGGAAGGACATGCCAAGCTTGCAGACACTGTGTTGGCTGCTTCAAGATGAGCTATGGGATATTTTCCAGCTGGTGGCTTTTAGATTGCTGCCAAAGGCCTGCAGAGTCACTCCTCCCTAACGTTAAATTAAGGGGTCACAAATGGTAGAAAAAGAATAAGATAAGAGCATTTAAATGCACTTTTGCAGAAAATAATAGAGGTGCCTGTCTATGAAAAGTGCTGAAAAAAACCTGTTCTTGAAAACCAATGTGGTTGTGGTTCTCTGTCCCCATATCAAATCCCAAATCCCAGATTTGGTATGAAGAGGGAACAGAGATGGGGGTGTGCTCTGCAATCTCATCTCTTCTGCTCACCTGCCGTCCCTTCCCAGGGGGATGAACTCTCCAAACTCAGCTGGAAGCAAGTTCAGCCTGAGTCTTACCAAGCCCCAGTCACCAGCCAAGTACACCATGTGCATGTGGAAGACAGGGAGTGAGAGGAGAAAATCCCACTGTAGGTGGACAGGCAGTGTCAGGAGTTCAGCTCATGCTTTAGGCTGGTTCTTAGAAGAGTTGCCAAATCACATTCAGGGCAGAGATTTCTCTTCTGATGTGGTCGTTCCTTCAGTGTGAAGTAATTAACCAAATCTGGAGCCCATCCCTGCACACCACCCAAACTTGCCTCTTCCTGACTTAATTTGGATGCTCATTTTGCCATTCCTGTACAGTATAAAACCATAAATCACATTTCCTGGAAGAGTAGAGGAAAATTCATACCTTGCTCATCACACAGGACAAGACAGATATAATTTAAATACAGATGTTCTGAAGATGATGCATCTGAGGCATTTTTTCAGAAAATCAGACTTAGCTCTGAAACCATCTGGAACTTGAAAATGAGTACAGATTTCCCAGTTACATCATTAGAGTTTCAAAAAATAGTCCATTACATCAGATACAAACTAATTTACCTGCATTATTAGTCTTCATTAGTTGAATTACTAATCCTCTCAGGAGACTCAGCTGTGAACAGCAACCACCATGAACAAGGCTAAGTGCAAATAAAATCAACAATTATCTTTTTACCTGTTTTTGACATTTATACAATTTGTGCCAAACTCATCCCAAGAGCAACACAAAATTGACACCCTGGGTCAGTTCAGTCCACTCCCCTCAAATCTTCAGTCAATACTCATTTATTTTTCTTTCTCCTGTTTCCCCTAATTAAGCACATTCTCTCAGACACTACACATTAAACATTATTTAACATTTAAATATATCCTAGAATTTCTTTTTAATTTTTTTTTCTCCATCCAAGAGTCTCTCTTGGTTTTGCAGCACCATCAGCTCTTTCCAAGGGAGCAGAAATGAAGTAAAACCTTAATCCTAGCAAGATGTTTCTTGCTGTCAGCCTTCAGAAGGGATCTAATGAATTTCCATTCCCTGGCAAAGGAGAAGGCTTCAGCTTTCATGTGTTTTGTAGGTTATTGTAGAGCTGTGCATTTCTTTGTCTCCCCAAATCCAAAGAGAAATATTCCCTGAAATATCCTCAGCAGATTGTCACTGCTCTGTCCTCTGTACCTTCAGAGCCAGCTTCAGAGGGCCAGCAACTCACCAGCCTGAATTATGGATGGCCTGACTGCTCAAACATCACTTAACCAGGTTTTATTTAAAAAGATAACTCCATGAGATAGGGCAAGCCAGCCAATTATCCAGGAAAAAAATTAATGTGTACCTTTTCTTCACCCTTTCACTGAGGGTGTGGGCTCAGATTCTCTACCATTTTGAAAAGGTTGCATATATTCCAGCTTTTTCAACATTCTGTTTCATAAAGTGTAATTTGCTCAGTCTCTGCTCTTTCTAGGTGGTTGCTGTCAATTCATCATCTTCAAGTAGCACTCCATGGTTGATTTCTGCTATGTATTTATTTAATGTTTCATATTAACAGGGACAGATGCTCTCCTGAGTTGCTTTAGAAGTGTTGCACCACTAAGTCAGTGAGGTTATTACCAAAATAGAGGAGTGTTTGTACCAAAGGCTGTTCAACACCTCCAGGGTATTCCTAAATACCCAGTCATGGCAGTGCCACAGGGCTAATGTTGTTGTCACTGCCCACTTTCACCTCAATTTTATTTAGAGATATTCTTAGGATGCAAGATGTTGTTTCCTTAGGGCCATTTTGTCAGCCACAAAAGAAATTTAAAAAGTGATTGTGCTTGTCTTGTGAGATGTCTTCCCAGCTATGGTTTGTTAAAAGTTAAAATAGATCTTGCTGTGACCACATGGGGTCCCTCAGGTTTCTCCACCACCAGGGAACACCAGGACACAAGTGCAACAGCCAGTACCCCTGTTCCCACTGAAAGCAGAGGATTCCTTTTCCTAACAACCCTTGGGTCACTTCCCCAAGAACCAAGGTGAGTGTGCTCTGCAGCTGATCTCAAGCATTTATTGCACACCACTCTACTGACAGGTTTCCCTGAAGGACTTTCTTTTACACCTCTAATGACCCTAGAGTCAAATCTTCCTCATTTTAGGGAGAGGAGGGGTGTACCTGCATAAGTGAGCTGCAGTCTGTCCTGTGAGCTTCCCATTAAATTGTCCCCGATACTCTGTGAACTTGGCTGCAGCTCCTGTTCATTATGTCTGCAGACACTTGACTGAGAGCTCTCTGTAATGGAAATATTTGGCAACTGGGCTTTGTTACCATTTTTTCTGCTGATTTCATTTCTTCTTACCAAATACTGAAGGAATGAAGAAGATATCTGTTTTAAATAATGACAATATTTGACTTGGGAACATGAAGCAGCTGCTTTAGTATTAAGAAAAAAATAATTACTTTTAAATGATTTTGTCTGTCACGTGGGAAAGCACTGCAGAAAGGCACTGGGAAAAGAAAGAGCTACTTGCCATCAGCAAAGGTTACTGAAAACTTGTGGTGTGAAGGAAAGAACACAATGGCAGAACTCAAAGAGGACCTGATTTGGCAACCTTTATTATAAGCCAGTTTGTGCCCAGGTGGCCAAGGAGGCCACTGGCACCTGGCCTGAACCAGCAGTGTTGTGGCCAGCAGGACCAGGGAAGGGATGCTCTGTGCTGGGCATTGGTGAGGCCTCACCTCAAATCCTGGGTCCATTTTTGGGCTAAAATATTGCCTCACCTTCAGAAATTCAGTCATCCCCTTGCTTCCTTCAGTGTTGATTTGTATGGCCATGCACAGGACTCACATTTCACAGCAAGGGCTTAAGGTTGAGACACCGTCCTACATGTAAATAGGGAACCTCAGGAACCACTGCATAGCATCAAAACTCCTCCTTAATGTTAAATAAAAAAATATTTCATGTAATGATGCACATCAAGAGTGTTTGAAACTGAAATTCATTATGACAAAATGATGGGATTTCCCCAAATTTTCATTTTCTAAGCTGTGAGGAATATAAATTACAAACTCAGATCCAAGACAGCAATGGTACATTGGATTTAAGCATTTACTTTCCTTAATGGAAAGACAGGCAAAGGGAAAATTAAGAAGTTATTAATGATAAAAGTGTCTTCTGAATTCTCTGTACTTTAGCCTTGTGTTATGTTCTGAACAATAAAAAGGATGCAGTTGGCAGCAGCAAGAAGATAATAGTTTTCATAAGGGATGTTTGTGTCTAGCACAGCTTATTAAGAAAGTTTATATAAGCATCATGTCCCAGTACCTAATCCACCAAAATAGGTCAATCAAGCATTGCCAGAGAAAAAGAAACTTTTTTAAAAAAATAAACTGTTTGGGAACTTAATTCAGTTTTTATTAAACTACAGGGTTCTTTCATTTTTTTCAACACCAGGGATTAATGTGGATATGACAGAAGTCACATGTCTGACTTTGGCCTGTCAGTTCTTTCAGCCCATCAGTGCATTCTGGAAAAGGCAAGTTTGGCTCTTCCCCACTGAAAGATGGACAGCAGTGCACCTCTGCCAAAATATCAAAATTCCAGCAGCCAAACACCCAAACGTTTGGATTCTGGTGATGCTCCAGGATGTGCAATTCTTGTCTGGCAGATGCTTTTCTCCCTTCAGCCCATCCTGACTGAGCCACCACTGCCACCCACCCACCCTGTGCAAAGGTGGGATGCTGCTGCTGGCACAGCCTTTCCCTGCTGCCTTGTTATCTCTCTGAACATTCAGGTCCTAGCACTGCTGTTGTTCCTGTTTAATCCTTGGGATGACTCAGAATAGCTGCTACAATGCAATATTAGTTTGCTGTTTCTTGCATAAAATGTTTTGTGTTGCACACCAGGAGAGTAAACAGAGTGCTTCTCACTATTAAAGGTAGGAAATGAGGGTCTGGGGAACCAAAAAACCATCAGTCTGGAAAGAGAATAGCTCAAATTATTAAACAATCTGTTTATAAACACCAGGAGAACTATAAAGTGATAAAAAAAAAAAGCTAGAGTGTCAAGAACAAATAGTACCCAGCCCAAACTCATTTCCCTATTTGACAGGATGAGTGGGAAAGCAGGAGGTGGTAGATGTTGGATGTCTTGATTTCAGTGATGAGAAACAAGGGAAGCGTGGTTTCCAGGAGCTTGCAAAAAGGTGTCCCACCAATCTGTCCTCAGGCTGAGAGCACATGGGGCTCCTGACGTGTTCTGTCCTGCTCAGTTGCACTCAATACTTCCGTCCATCATGTTAATGACCTCAATTAAAGCTTCAGGAGCATGCAGGTGGCCTCAGTGAGGAGGATCCTTATAGGAACGTGCCCCCTGTTGATGGAGTGACAAAACTATCCTTTGTCTCCTTAAAAAGGAAAAAAGCCCAGAAGTTTCTTTCCTCAATTAGGCAAAAAGCCACCTCAGAGGACCTGGGGGACTTCACCTCAAACTTAAGGATAGCCAACTGGACAGAGGCCAAAAAGTCCTGCCTGAGCAATTTACTAGAAAAAGAAGAGAACAAAGAAACTAATGGCTTTTGTGAGGTGTTTTACCAGGAGCAAGAACCTCTTGCACCTGGCTCAGTTTTTCTCTGTAAAGAGTTGTCCTAGGGTGATGTTCTGATGCTTGTATCCCCATTCATGTGCTCTGTTTATGCTGGATATCATGTTCTGTGCCTTCAAGACTGGCTCTGAAGAGTGAAAGTTTTGTTTTGGTTTTGTTATCAGCCGCTCCCCCACGGCTGGCAGGACACAGAGACAGGGCAGTACATGGTGCTGCTTTTGCTTCTTGCTTGGCTTTTTGCTTTGCTCTTGCTTCTGCTTTGGTCCTGCTTTGCTCTTGCTCTTTGTCTCTGCTCATTAGTTAGTTTAGCTAAACAGTCCAAATTTCTCCCTGGACTGTTTTACCTTTCCTTTTTTTGGACCCACTCGAGCCTGCTCTGGGCTGGGGCCTGGCAAACACCGAGAGTTTGCCCCTTGTGGCCGAGTGGGGCCTACTCTGGGCAGCAGCTGCCCCAGCGCCGGAGGGACTGAGAACAGAGCGAGCACCCCCAGAGAGACTTTCTGAATTTGTCATCTTTTTCAGAGCAGTGACACAGTGGTGTCACCCAGTATTGTTCATTCTGTGTGCTGGGGGGTGCTGTGCCTGTTAAATAAACAGGTTCTTTCCACTTCTCTCCGAGGAATCCTTCCCGAACTGGTTGGGAGAAGGGCTGTGTGGGTTTGCTTTCTGGAGGGGCCCCTTTGGAGATTCTCTACCAAATTTGCCCTAAACCAGGACAAGAGTTTTGTTATTTTGCCTTTTATTAAAACTCTTTTGCTTCCAACACTACCACAGAAGCCATCCTGCTGATTTTATGCCTTCCAAGGTAGCTGAGCTATCTAGGGTGTGACATAGATCTCCGAGAGCTTGTGAGACCCGGCTCAAGGAGACCATATCAGGTCCTACCCACCAAGGAGGGCAGGACATGCCCAGAGACAAACCAGAGTGTGGCCATGCAGGGCCAAGAGCCGGGATGGTGGGGAAGGGATGCATTCCCCCTCCATGCTGTGCCAGACCAGCAAAGCATCAGCAGCCCCATATCCCTACAGACACATCTTTTAGGTGTTCAAGGTGTTAATTAGGGTTAGCTGTCAACCCAACGTAATTTGAAATTAGTCAGTTAAACTACATTGACAGCTTCTCTGGCACCCTCTGTAAGGGAAACATCTGCTGAAAATAAAAATATAAAAACCTCAAGCTATCTAACATTGGCTGTCAATAATATCTTATTTAAGCAAGACAATGTGTCCACAGCCCTGTCCCATGCTGTTCTATATTTCAGAACAGTTAGCAATAAATATCTGGCTATATGTTTGGAGAAAGCCACGGCAGCTGGGAACATTGACAAGCCAGCTCCATTTCCCTGTTATTTACTGTTCAGCAGAGGTATTGATAAGAGAGCTGGAGGGAGGATGCACATTTCTCTCCATCTGCTTTATTATACCCCTGTAAGGCACAGCATGAAGGTCCCTGTAGAGTCAAGTGAAGAAAATAATAACTAGGTTTTAGCAAAGAAGGAATTTAACTTGCACTTCTTCCATCCCAAGCTAATCCCACTGTACCTTTCAGAAACGTGGTCTCACATGTGGAAACCTCCTGCCAGACCTTTTTTCTCCTCCTCACCTGAGCCACAGGATACTTTGATCCCTTCCCATGGGCTTTCAGCTTCTCTCCCTGGTTTAGGTATTTATTAAAGACAAAGTCACTCTGACACTGAGACAAGTGGTGGGAAGTCTGAGGGGAGACATCTGTCTTCTCTCCAGGGAAGCTTGTCCCAATTTGCTAGAGCTGAGAGCAGTTCAAAACTCAGTTAAAAGACTTTATTAGTGTGCAGGAGGGGAAAGCTCATCAGCAAGCAGTGAATTGGGTATGCCAGGGTGAGATGGGGGAGTAGCACCAGAGTGAGCAACCTCTGAGTCCCCACAGATCACCTGGGTCTGCATCCAGAGGCAAGGGACAAAGAGCTCAGGGCAGCCAGGATTCAGTTCCAGGGATTTTCTACAAAATTCTTCTGGGAAGTTTATCTGTTGGGATGTGAGCTGATGATCCAGACCCCTGCCTTGGCCCTGCCTCCACATGTGGGACAGGACAGGGGCTCCCTGGGACCTTTCCAGCTGGAGGGAAGGACACTCGAGCTGCCCTGTAAATGATAAAGCCTCTGTCAGCATTTTTGGCATAGCTGCAGTCTTTAATTACAATTTTCAACTTTCATTTTCTCATTTTCGAAATTTTATTCACAGCAAGAAAAATATCATTACCCTCATTTCACAGCTACAGATTAACAAAATTACAGTGAAGTTCTGGGAAACACAGCAGGAGATCACCTAGTTCTGAGGCAGGGAGACATCCCTAGGTAACCCAGAGTCAGCAGGAAGTACCAGCAGGGCTCATCTCTGTGTTGTTTTGTGACCTGCTCTAAAGGAGGGGTAGCAATAAAAAAAGCACTGTTTTCCCCAAAATGCCCGCTCCCCACAGGATGTGTGTGATGAGCAGTCTCAGAGAAGGAGGCGGAATGTCTTGTGTACTATGACCATGTTTTTTTATCTCACATATATTTTCCTCGTGTTACTGATAACTCCTTAGGGCATTGGAATGGGAAGAACTCAAATTTTGCTTTCATTGCTTACTCTCCTGACTTACTTATTCATATTTAGGAGAGTCAGCATCAGCTTTGCTTAACATCCATATTCATTTTAATTTTATATTCCTCTCCCCTCACCCGATGCCACACTTTTCCAGAATTAACCACAGCCAGGCCAAACACACTGTTGAGCAATGAAGATGTTTCTATGCCTGTCACATTTCAAACTTGCTCTCACTCACCACAAAACCCACAGAGGAAGGATTACAGCAGAAGGAAAAATCAGCAGACACAGCCCAATCATTGGTTTACAGTCATTTCCTACCATCAGTTCAGTTTCTTACCCTCACCATATTTTAAGAGTGTATTGGAGTAAAAAGGGAATCCTCCAGGGATCCTCCTCTCTGCTTTCATCTGAGGTAGAGAACCTACAGCAAAGGGAGCAACCATCTCCTCCCTGATTTTCCCATTTTGTGGAAAAATCAGAGCATGGATCTGCTGCTGAGCACCCTGGTTCAGGCTGCCATTCTATTAAAAGGCTCTTAGTGACCACTAGGTGGGGAGAGAAACTTATTGTCCTTCACTCCCACGGAAAATAGGCAGGCAGCACGGTGTGCTCCCTCTCCCAACCCTCAGGGCTTAACCTGACCTTTTCCCTCCCTTCCCAGATAAGTAGTGGGGCCATAAACTCGATGTGATTAGAATTTTTTAAAAATCTCAGTATGATTTGCAGGTTTCATTTATGATCTGCAGCTTTTCTATACTCTGTTGCAATCTCTGAGATATAGGATCTTAAATTTGTTGATGGTGCAGGAGTATGTTTAATATTATGTGCAGGAAATGTTGGGCCAAAGTAATTTTTAGGGGTGAGTTCCTTACTGACAGATTTATTTGGCAGAGGGATTTGGACTATTGCGCACTTCTTTGGTTATTAAATAGAAGGTACTTTTAACAAAGAATTGGGTTTGCAACTTGTGAGTCCTAGGAGAGAATGATCAGATTCAGAGAGTTTAGGAAAGATGACTGAAGAGATGCAAGATGTGAATTATCTCTCCAGTTATCTCAGAGATGCCAATATTCCCTCTTTCCAAGGATTCAGTCATTCAAGTTCTCATTAGATGAGTACTTACAGAGTGCCTGGGGTCTGTGGAAGGGTAGATCTCCCTAAAGAATATCAAACCTTCTCTGTTGGCAGCCAGCAGCCCCAAGTCAGGCACTTTTATGAGCTGGCATGATCTGAGCCTGTGTGCCTGAGTGCTGCCTTGCAGAGCACCATGAACCCTCTCAGTGTTTGCTCCTGGCTGAAATGCTGCCTTCACCACTTGCCTGTGAAGAGAGGCACAGCTGATGAAGGAGCTCAGCACTGCCATGGCCAGTCCCTGCTCACACCCAGCTCCTTCTTTTCAGCCTGGATCTGCACTGAGCTGCAGCACCAACACGTCCTCAGAAACCCGAGCTCCTGGTATTTGCTTTAGAGACACAACCAGCAGCATCTCTCCTTCTCACTTGCAGCCTGAGCTGAGAACTACAACAGCGCCCACAAACAACTGTGGTTGCTATAAAAATTGTCTTTTAGTCACCTTTCAGTAGCAAATACCTTGAAAGCATTTGGCTTCGGTAGCTGTAAGTTTCTCACTTCGTGCCTGGTAGTAAACAACATTATCCTTCAAACAAGATGTGAAGGTTGCCATGGAGCTCCCAAATCTTTCTGGACCAAGAGAAGTTAATGTTTCAACTGCAGCATTTTGAGGAGGATATTCTGTGTGGTCTTTTTCCTCCACATTCCCTGATAGAGGAATCATTACCTATGACCAAATAAGAGAAGCACTTGGCAGCTACTGCACTCATCTACCAAGTTCAGTGTAATGTACTTCCAAGAAGAACATCTGGCTCTGTAATTTTGTTCCTTGGCAATGCAGCTGTTGTCTGCATGGCTGGCTACCCCTCTCTGCTGGCAGCTGTGAAGCTGCACTGGGCTATGCTTTGGACACAGACTGCTGCCTTATGATGTCTGGATGTTCTTTGTCCTTTCCTTCTTCTCAAAACTGCCTGCACCTAGGAATGATCTTGCTTTGCAAATTAATGCAAGGTGCAGTCCCTCAAATTTCACCTCCCTGCAGATGAAGCAGCTAGAAAAGATCAACAGCATAAGCCTATTTACCTACTCAGCAGAATTAGCAGCAGGTGTTAGAGAATTTAACACCCCACCTGCAGTTAGCAGGAACACATCACCACATATGCTGCCCCCACACAAGGTAAGAGAGGAAAGAACTCCTGTCTCAATCACAGGCCATTTTATGGAAGCTTTGCTGAGATCTTAAGTGAATCTGAGACAGAAAATAATGAGTTTTCAAGGGAATTTAAATGTCAGGTTTATCTGTTTAACAATAGTAAAAATTCAGGATGTACAGGTCTCAGGCCACCACCATTAAATCTGCAGAGGGGGAATGCAGCATTAATAACTGCAGTGCTGCTTAAACACAGAGGAAATGGCATGAACCTGGGCAGGGGGAGGTTTAGGGAAAAGTTTTTCTCCCAGAGCACTGGAACAGGCTCCCCAGAGCAGTGGTGACAGCACCAAGCCTGACAGAGCTCAAGGAGTGTTTGCACAATGCTTTCAGACACAGGGTGTGACCCTTGGGGTCTCCTGTGCAAGGCCAGGAGCTGGACTCCATAATCCTGGAGGATCCCTTCCAACTCATCTTATTCTGTGATTCTCTCATTCTGCACTGACAGCTGGCTGGTCCATCACTCAACTGTCCAGTAAATTCAAATCTTCTCAGAAAAAATTCAGATTTTACAAAAGACTCATAGGATAAAGATCCCAGAGCAATGCCTAACACTAAAATAAGAGATTTTTCACAATATAATAGAGATAGAGAAAAGAAATAGAGAATATAGAAATAGAGATTTTCATTTATGCTGGAGGAGAAACTCTTAGGGCTAGACAAAAGAACCAATGTATAGGCTAAAAAAAAGGTGAAAATGCCAGTAATGCAATGGATACCTTTAATGCCACATTTGTGTTGGGAGAAATGAGCCTTGCAACAATGAAACAAATATGTTAATATTCTATAATCACAGAATCATTAAGGTTGGAAAAGACCTCTAAGATCACTTTAGGTCCAACTGGTAATCCAGCAGCACCCTGTTACCACTGAACCATGTCCTGAGCACCAGGGAGCCCTGAATGATGTCTTTGTGTTGAACACCCTTCCTCACTGAAGGGAGTGTCTGCAAGGTGGGCAACAACAGGAGAAAAGACAGAGTAGACTGTAAATTACTGAAGAATGATGTATCACTAAGGGAAGGACAGAGTCCTTGGTTGTAACAACCAGATCATGTCTGGGATTGGGGTAAAGTCAAGATATTCCATAGGAATGAAGAAGTATCTTCCAACAGAGCACTTCAGGTTCATCAAGGAAAGGATGACAGGAAACATCCCTGTCCAGGTAGAGCATGCACTGGGTGAACACTGCCATCAAATTTCATTAGGATATGAAATTTGAAAAAATACCTGAGACAAAACACCACATGAACCCAAAAGTTTGAGTCCACTGGACAAAAAAACAAAACAAAAAAACCAACCCACCAACCAAAGCAAACAAAACAAAACAAAAAAAAAACACCAAAAAACAACAGCAACAATAACAACAAAAAATCCCCCACAATCTTGCACATGCTATGGCCATTGCCACAGTGTCTGGCCCAAAAACCAAGCAATTTGAGGTGTCTAAGAATTACTGTGCAACAGTGTGCTCCCACCAGAAATGGGCAGAGCAGGAGCAAAGTGATCACAAAAGCAATGAGAACAGGTTTTTTTGTAGAAACAAAAGAAAAGCCCAATTCAGAAAATGAAAAAAAATCTTCATCAGCTAACGAATGAAACAACAAAACCTTTATTTTAAAGTAGTTTGGAGGTGACAAGGCAGTGTCCCCTGAGGAGCAGTGACATTAAGGGTGTTAGAAGTCCCCTACCTGCCTGCTCCACAGAGAGTGGGAGTTTGCATAGACCACAATAACAGAGCTCAGTAGCTCAAGGTGACACAAACCCTGTTTTTAAACTGTAATGTTCCCACTTTAGTGCTCCATGTTTTTTCCATCAAACAGTTGGAGCAGTTCCCCAGGATGCAAACCACAGTTGGCCTCTGACGCTTGGAATAACCTTTAGAGCAGATAAACCCCCCATTTTCTGTCAGGTACAGCTGAGTGTTTGTTACAGCTCCTTGGTGAGTTGCTATGAAAACCAGTGTCAAATTAATAAAAGCCTTAGGAAAAAAATGTCACAGGGTCAGACACTGTTCCATATTTGGGGCTGCTAATTACAGAGAGGCAGGAGAGGCTGGGATTTCACCTGCTGGCACCCCGCTCACCGCTACTCGTAAAACAGAAAATGCCTTCACGGCTGGACACGGAGGTCAGCTGTGGGAAAAAAGAGAGAGAAGGAGAAGCAAATTGCTTGTTTAGGGTTTGAAAGCTCAAGTTCTCCCCCTGCATCTTAACAGCAAAGCTGTGTGTATCCACAGTTGGAAACAGCAGCTGTGAGCAGCTGCCTGTTGTGAGAAGTAACCTCGTGGTTGTGGGAAATTTCTTGCCCCACCAGTTCCATCCTGCTTAGATGTAAATGTGGTTTCTAGACTCTGGAAGGAAGAAAGGGTGGGATGTGATTTTGCACCTGAGAAGATCTCATGTCTCTATTGTCTTATCTTTTTGTGTTCCAAGCCCATTTTGAACCCACTCTTCTGAAACCCCAAAATTTGCCAGCTTGTTGGTTCCCAAACCGATTTGTGTTGGCTGGGAACCAAGGGACTTGGCAGCCAAAGAAATTTAGTCACAGGAAGTGTCCAAAGTTGGATTTTGCCTCTTGGGGCAGAATGGCAGCAGCTGGTAGGAGTTGTGTGATGCAACAAGTTCAAGCACAAATTCAAGCCCAGTCAGTGGGATGGTCCCAACAGGGAAAGGCAACAAGAGGAGCATGAAAGAGCTGAAGTAAGGAAAGGCCTCCTGGTGAAAAGTCATCAGGTGTTCATTGTTGATGTCTTCATGGTCTTTGATACAGCTGGGCAGGGAGAAGAAATGTGCTTTCCTAAAGGACATTTTCAGACAAACATCTCTGCTGTAGTAGAGGGAAGCACAGGAGCCCTGAGCTGAGACCTGAGAATTGTCTGCTCTGCTTGAGGGGCACCTGCAGGACAGTTTACACAGAAATCACAGTCACAGAATGGTTTGGGTTGGAAGGGACCTCAAAATCCATCTCATTCCAACCTCCCTGCCATGGGCAGGGACACCTTCCACTAGGCCAGGTTGGTAAAAGCCACATCCCACCTGGACATGAACATTTCCAGAGATGGGGCAGCCACACCTTCTGGGGCAACCTGGGCCAGGGCCTCACCACCCTCACAGTCAATAACTCCTTCCTAGTATCTAATCCAAATCCACCCTCCTTCAGTTTGAAGCCATTCCTCCCTCTCCTATCACAGTCTGCCCATATAAATAATTCCTCTCCAGCTCTCCTGGAGTCCTTTCTGGTACTGAAAGGTTACAATATGGTCACTCCAGAGCCTTCTTTTCTCCAGTCTGAACAGCCCCAACTCTCTCAGCCTTTCCTTGTAGCAGAAGAGCTCCATCCCTCTGATCATCTTCATGGCCTCCTCTGGACTCACTCCAGCAGCTCTACATCTTTCCATTTTAGCACCTTACACCCAGTCCTTCCCAAGTGCTGCAGAGTAGCAGATCCCACAGCAGGACAATCCCATAAACAGCCTCTCAGGCCCCCAGCTTGCACTCAGAGCAACCTGCTTTAGGCACAGCACATGACTCAAAGGCATTTATCTTAGCCAGAGATAACCAGTGCTCACGGGTCAAGGGCATGGGCTGCTATTTCTGGCAAGCCCAGAACCTCACACATCAGCTGGACACTTCCCCTCCTGGTTCCCCTGCTGTCACTTGCACCCTGCCCTGCTGGAGGCTGGAGCTGCTGAGTGTCCCTGTCCCTGTGCACAGTGCTGGGTGTGACAGGGGCATGCTCCCAATCCCCAAAGCACTGCTGGGTGCAAACCCTGCCTGCCAGAATGGAGCCATTGCAGCAGGGCCACGGTGACACCAGGGCACTTACATCAGATTATGCAAACACTGAATGAGAACACAAACCAGACCTTTTACGGAAATAAAGAGCCCTGGTTAAGTTTTCCCTCGTTTCCACTCAGCCCAGTTCCATCAAAAGCAAGGCAGGCAGTGACATGGGTGAGTGCTGAAAGGCTGTTGCTCTGCTATTCACGGCATGACAAGTCACAGAAGGAGCTGTCACATGAACCCACTCTCAGATGATTTCCCAATGGACTGTTTTCCAGTCCTCCTTACCTCAGCACAAATTTGGAAAGGGACTTGTTAACAAGACCTGGTCAAAAATTTGGGAAATCTCATGAGGACAGATTTCTGAAGAGCTTGACAGCTCCTTTTCTGGGAAAACCTATAAAGTAAGTTTATCTTTGTTATTCCATGTATTACTCTTTTTCTTTTTCATTTTTTTTTCTTTTTCACCAAAAATTAGAATGTAGCCCAGAATTATCTTGGTAAAATTGAAAGAGGCATTGAAATGGTAGTGATCCAAACTGTACTTCCAAATTGGTAAAAAAATTACCAGTACTCAAGACATCTGAGAAAAAACAGATATGTATGCAAGCACCATGCCATTATTCAGATGTCATGCCACAATTCAGATATTTAATGAATGGCTTTAAATGGGGATTTAAATTTGTAATGGTTAACCAGTAACTAAAATTGGAAAATTGGTCTCAGTGAGCATTTTGAAAGTGGATGAAGCTCTGAGGATGAGCTACAGGAAGGACTAAAAGCCACTGGAGGATTTCAAACAGTGTGACAGCAACAGGCTGAAATGAAGCCTCTTATTCCTGCTGCTCACTTGCAAACAAAGGATAGGGCTGTCACTCATGACAGAGGGAAAGTCACAACATATTCCAGGATTCCAACCCTTTTCCTCCTCAGGCAGAGCTGAGACATGGCTGAGAGAGGACAGGAAGGGCTGAAATGCTCTTGGAGGCCATCTGCTCTCTTTGCTGTGCACCTGGACAGCATCTGCCACATGGGTTTCCTGGCTCAGCTGATGATGGTGATGAAGGCTGGGCTAAAAAAAAGGTGAAAATGCCAGTAATGCAATGAATACCTTTAAAGCCACCTTCACATTGGGAGAAATGAGCCTTGCAAGGGATATTTGAAACAAATGGGTTAATATTCTGTAATCACAGACTCATTAAGGTTGGAAAAGACCTCTGAGATCACTGAGCCCAACTGGTAAGGATGAAGGCTGGTGGGCTCAGGACTGAGTGTGGGAGCCTGGCTGTGCTTCACCATCCTCACAAGCCCTCTGGGCCAGGGGATTAGGAGGAATTGCTCTGGAGGGTGTGACCACGATGGGATTTCTGCAGCCCTGTGCTCTCAGGCTGCTTGGGTGCCCAGGTGGAAAAAGACAAGATTGTGTGACACTTCACAGCTGGGACCCCTGGCAAATCCAGGGCAACACATGGCCACAGGGCTCAGACGAGCATAGTGTGCTTTGGGAAAAACTCTTCCAAGGAAATGTTCTCTTGGGTGATGCCTACTGACATCAGGCTGGGTCTCCAGATTGCCTGCAGGAAAACTGGGGGCTGTTCTGCTCCTACTTGCTCCTGTTTTGCTCCTTGGATGAGCAAAATCCATCACAGAAGTCTGAAGTGTAAATTACTGATGCTCATCAGCTGCTTGTTGTCTTCAAGTCAGTTTCTCTATTATTTTGCTTCATTTGTGGAATAAACCCACTTGGTTTGAGATGTTTGTTCATCTCCACACTCTACTGATCCCCTCCTGATCAGAAACCTCTGCCCAAAATCCACCACCGCAGGCAAGGAGGAGAAATTATGTGCTCTTTGCATATCAGAAAATGTAGAGTTCATCCCAATTCAACCCAAATAATCAGGTCTGATGCCTGCAGGGTGCAAATCAGAGAGACAAAAAAAAACCTGATCTTCCTGGCCATTTTCTAAACTTGCACTCTAACAACAGCAACCTGTATCTGACTATTACCAAATATCTCCTGAAAACAGTAGAAAAATTATGTCAATAATATTTCACTGGGAGTGGATCCACATATTATTCACTGTAGTTGCCATCTGCATCATATTTATTTTATGAAACAAAATTGGAAAATATTGGGAGTCAATTGTGCCCACTAAACCTCCAGAAGTATCACCAGTGCAAAATCCACTGCCATGAAGACAGGATGGTCCCAACTGCTCCTAAACTAAGGAAAATAACCCCCAGGGATTTCTCCCATTCACTGGGAGCAAACCCAGAGGGCTCTGAGATGGTGGCTAATGTTCAGCCAGGCTCATTTTACATAAATGTGCCACTGTGGGAGAACAGGGAGCAGGGAATGGGAGCCCTGACCCCTGAAATCTTCATGGGGCTGCCTGCACTGATTGCAGCCCAGTGCAGAGCACAGCAGCACTCACAGGATTCAGCAGCCACAGATCCCCCAGGAGACATTGTACCTGAATTTCACTGCTAAATAAGCAGAGCTTCCTCCTGAGAGATGTCAGCACCTTCTCAGGGAAGGAATGAGCCAGGCAGCAATGAGAAAGAAGCACAGATGGGTGAAGAGTTTCTAAATCAGCCTGAGTGTGCTATGAATGCCCAGCATGGTGTGTCTGCAGGGCTGTGTCTGCAGATCCTGCCACACACAAACCACAGCCATCAGCACAGCCACACTGACAGCTGCATCACCTCCAACAGAAGTGCTGCTTCTGACTGTTTTCCACCTCTCCCTCCCCCTTCCATTGTATGCTCAGCTATTTCTAGGTCCTGAGGCTTTGACCTAAGGCCTTAACCTCAAGCCTCATGCAATTTTTGGACATTTCAGCAGCTTAGGTAGGGTGGCCACACTCCTCATTCATTTTGCCACCACACCCAGACACCTTTAAAGCAAGAGGATGATTTGGCAGTGCAAACAAAACCTCTAATTCCTACAAAAGGAGCAAAGTAAGCTGCTGCTGCCAGCACTTCTCCCTTAATTCTCATCACTTGTGGAAAATCAAGCTATCCCTGTAGTGGGGGACACTATAGCAGGGGGATGTCAGCCTGCAGAAAACCAATGCAAATAGGGGAAAAATAGCAGAATAATTTTCTCTGCATTTTCTCCTTTAAAAAGCTCATTGTCAGGTTAGACCAAGCACTTTCTGGGTGGCCATCAGCAGGTTGGTTTAGCTGTGTCATGGGCCAACACCCTTCAGAAAAGGCAGGAGCTGGTCCCTGCCCTGAGGATCAGCAGTACAAATAGACAGAAAGAAGAAAGCATTCCTCATTCCTCTTTCACTCATGAGATAAGGGCTTTACTTGGACGATCCACTCCACTTGAGCCAGTCTGAGCAGCAGGTTTGGAAATGGTGCTCCCGGGCCTCATTGCAGAGCTTTGGCATAGGGCTGTGCTGAGAGCAGGCTCAGCAAGGAGACACAGCACAAAAACTGTGACATCCCTTTGCTTGCCACCTTGGTCCTCCTCCTGTCTGCCTGCTCTGGATTGTGGAGGCAGCAGCAGCCTTCTGCTTATTTTTGAGTGGAGGCAGAAAGATCAGATGAAGCAAAAAAGCACATTCCCTTCCTGGAAGCAGCCTGCTCCCTTCTTTCCAAGAGAGTAAAAACTCTGCATGAATGTTTTATGAATCAGACGTGTGTTCATTTCAACGATAAAGCCAGCTTGGCAATTTGGGCTGGAAAGGGGGAAGCTGAAAACCTCCAGATTCCAGCTGGCATGTTTTTAGACACGAACCTCTTCCCCCATTGGAAACATTACATTTGGACCCATCTAACTTGGGGAAGTTTCTCTGCTTTTAAAGAAATTGCAGATTATGTCCCAAGCATTACTCAGAGGTGAACAAAACAGATTTGTCCCTGTAATGGCTTCACTGAGTACCTGCACACACGGTGCTAATTGGTCACAGTGTTGGTGCCCTCAGTGCTGCTTGATTTCCTGATTGCAGCCTTTTTACATTCCCAGCAGTCCTCCATCAGCAGAGACAAATGCCATTTCGAGATGCAGAAGAGGCCTAGATGAGGTTTCTCTTTGTTTAACCTCCTGCTGTACTGCTCAACCTAAAATAAATGTAATTTAGGAAAAAAAAAATCTCAATGGAAAACATCATAGGTAGGGAGAAAGAAATTGCCTTAAGTGATGTTTTTTGCTGCTATGCTAATCCCAGGCTGAATTACCTGAGTCCACTTCTCCCTACTGTGACAGGGAGAGGTCAACAAGTTTTGTGAGAGAAGAGAAGAGAAGAGAAGAGAGAGAGAGGAGAGGAGAGGAGAGGAGAGGAGAGGAGAGGAGAGAGAGAGAGAGAAGAGAAGAGAAGAGAAGAGAAGAGAAGAGAAGAGAAGAGAAGAGAAGAGAAGAGAAGAGAAGAGAAGAGAAGAGAAGAGAAGAGAAGAGAAGAGAAGAGAAGAGAAGAGAAGAGAAGAGAAGAGAAGAGAAGAGAAGAGAAGAGAAGAGAAGAGAAGAGAAGAGATTACACAGTCATGCAAGAACAAAGCCATAAAGCAGAGAA
Source organism: Molothrus aeneus (assembly GCF_037042795.1). Classification (NCBI taxonomy): domain Eukaryota; kingdom Metazoa; phylum Chordata; class Aves; order Passeriformes; family Icteridae; genus Molothrus; species Molothrus aeneus. The sequence goes on along the minus strand of NC_089651.1, from coordinate 56,460,576 downwards.
GGCAGAGGCAACAGCCAGTGATTTTCTGGAAGGAAATGAGAGAATTCTGATGCAAACAGGGAGAATAAGCACCAGGTGCAGATATTCCAGTATCCAGAGGGAACTTTCACACCTCCAAGGAAAACTCATCCTCAAAGCCCAAACTTAAATACCTATGAACAGAAAACAGCAGGAAATGCAGACTCTGGATAAGTACCACCAGCTGGGGGGTGGGTGACACACAGAGAGCACTGTCTGCAGTCAGTGATACAGGATTAACTGTAAGGCAACAGGGAGAATCATCTGCCCTAGTAGAAAACTGCTCTCCCCATTCACAAACTCACAAACACAACATGTGCAGTTCTCATTTTACAGCAGCCTCCCCTGGGAAGCAAGAGGGGTCTTTGCTGGACAGGACATGAAACTTCCATTGCTTGACCTCCTCTCCCAAAAACCTGTCATTTTATCAGCTCATCTTTGCAAAGAGAGATCCTATGGCACTAATTATATCCATGGCAGCACCTTGAAGCAGGGAACCCCCACTGCTGGCATGGCCACCACGGTGGTGGTGCTGGTGGCAGCTGCCTGATGGGGTGGGATGGCTGGAGAGAGGCTTTCTCTCTCTCAACAAGCCTCAAAGCTGACTCTCAGCACCTCAGCAAGATGCCTCTAAAAAGGCTTCACACAGAGCACTTCCAGACCCCTCCTGTGGTCACTGTCAAACTGTCACTTTTTTTATCCTGAATTTGCTGCTTCTGCTTTTCAATATATCAAATTCACTTGAGGTCTCAGTGAGCACTTCACTGGGGTGGGAGGCTGATGAATGGGGCTGACAGAAAGAATGGGGGAGATGGGATGGAAGGAATAAGGATAAAATGCTCTCATTTAATTAAATCTTAGCACAATGTGGAGGGCCATCCAGGCAACCCTACAACAAACAGGAGCCATCCCAATATCTAAGACTGGAGGTGAGAGATATGGTGACTGTGGGGATGTCTTGAAGTCCTAAAGATTTTTTACTGCAAAAGGCTGGGTCTTGCAACAACATAGTCCAGGCAAGGTCCTGCATTTGACAGCCAGGGAAACTTGGTTTTGAACAGCACAGTGATAGTTAAGCTTAATATAGTTTTGCTATGTTCAGTCCAATATCAACACAATCCCTGCCCTAAAAATCTCAAAATCTAAACAGATTAGACAAAGGATAAGAAAAATGTGAGAAGATTTGCCTGAAATCAATTTACAGTTCAGTAGTAGTGCCAGAAACTTCATTTCCTCATCAACACTGGTAGGCTGAATGTGTCTATTCCTAGCAGCAAGGCATGGGGAGAAAAGCTTCACACAGTGTTGTCACCTTCAAAATCCCCCACCCTGGAGAGCTTCTCAAGCGTGAGAATGTAGAGACAGATCTGCTTGGTTTAGGGCAGGAGAGCATTTAGGAGAACAAGACATAAGAAAGAGTTAAGACCCTTTAAAATCAGTCAGGTCTGGTGAGGAAAACACTTAATGCATAACATCACTCTAACTGTCAGGTTTTAAACTCATAAGATTGCACAGAGTTAGACCATTGCATTTCAGGAGACACTGGAGAAATGTGGGGATGGCAGCTTGGCCAGGGGAAGAGAGCAGGGAGAGCACGACAGAGCTTCATATCCCTTTTTTCCTCCTGTGAGCCTGCACAGAAATACAGAATAAAGTTAATTGACCAAGATATTGCTAATTGCAGAGCTAATTTAAAAATTTGCAAGTGCTTCGTGTCCTGCAGATCTTCTCACCTAAAGTTTTTGCACCAGCCTTGAACTTGCTAATCCCCTAGGAGGCAGTGCCAGGCACCCCTGTCTGACCTGTGCTGATGAAGAGGAAGGTGATGCATCCCCACAGCTCATGGCAGTTGGAGATACTCTGCAGCCTTAGGAATAGATCTGCTTCCAGTAAATCCATTAATTAGCAAAAGGTCAGAGGCACTTCATCTAGAGCAGAGATTGCCTGAGAAATTTGGCTAGGAAGTGCCTCAGGTGACATCTTCACTCCACAGTGCTCATCTTCACTCCACCTGCCCACATCTGCTTGAGCTGTGGTGCCCTTGGCTAGAAACTTGTAAAATCAGTGGGAAACAGACTGGATACCTGAGCACCACACACATTTAAACAAGATTTCCAAGCATTCAGACTCGTTGGCTTTACGTTGTTTTTTTTATTTTTGCTTCAGACACGTCTTCCCAAGCTGTGGCTCATAACCAGCCTGCTCTTATTGGGTTTGTGGGATGGTAATGACTGAAATCTTGGGAAAAAAAATCTGACCAATTCTAATCTGATTAGTGAAATAGCAAAAAAAAAAAAAAAAAGCCCTGGATGTAGACTAAATCGTTAGAACTCTCTGACATTTGCTAATGATTACCAATAACCTTGTGGCTTCCAGGCTGGGCCTTGAAGGCAGCTCCATTGTTCAGAAGGGCTCTTGAGGGAGCTGAAACTTGCACAGCAGTGCAGAAGGGTCAGCTTAACCTATAGAATTGTCACTTGCCATTTGCAGGTTAACAAATCTTCTGTAAAATGCAACAGGATTGCCTCAAACTTTGCCAGACTGCTGGATGACAGGTCTGGCCTGTTAATTCACATAGCCAAGATAAGTAAAGCAACAACCCCAGAGCAGCAGAGGGGTAAGCACTCTCTCAGTCCCCAGAGTAAAGTGGTGTAAAACAACGTGATCAAACTTTGCTGAAGGGAAACCAGCTTCAAAACATTTAAAATGTTTTGATCCAGCTGATCTAAATGGTGCCAAACTGAGTTAAAGTCATAAGATTAAAAGAACATGTGTTTTTAGTCTGGATACAATTCTTATTTTATAACTTTATCATAACTCCTCTAAAGCTCCACATATCACCTATATAGGGAAAGCAAACTGGTAGCACTGAGTTTGAGGTTTGCAGGTCAGATGTCAACCTTCCTTCATCACCTTCAAGGTAAACTCCTCCTGTTGGTTTATTCCAGGCCATCCTTTATTTAGGCTCTGGCTTCATGGCTGCACTTCCATTATTCACACTGAGGGATATAAGGCCTTTTATTGATGCATTTTTAACTAAAACTGGTCCCCCACAAAGTGTCCCGTGCATCAGAGCTTGGAACTGGAAGAGTCTGCAAAGACCTAAGGAGTTCAGGAAGAATTTCTCCTTGATAGGATGGTCCAGCATTGGAATGGGCTGCCCAGGGAGGTGGTGGAGTCACCACCCATGGAAGTGTTCAGAAATGATTGGATGTGGCACTCAGTGCTGTGATTTAGCTGATGTGTGATAATGGAGCAAAGGTTGGACTCAATGACCTTGGACATTTTTCCCAACCTTAATGATTTTGGGATTCTCTGATTCTATGATCCTCCAATTCAGCCCCTTAATGGCATGAGAAAACCTTTAAATTTAGGAAGATCTTTTTTTTAAAGGCGAAGAGAGAATAAAGTCACTTTAATCCGCTAGGAAAAACAGCAAGGAAATTTCATCATTTAACCTCTTGCAAAAGAAGGGGATGTGGGCATAGTCCTGCTGGGACTTGCCCAGCTTTATGATCAGGGAGGAATGAGCCATGGGGATTTTGTTGCAGGCCTAAATCTGGCCCAATTAGCACTAAATCTTGCCTTAACTGGAGTATGTCTGATGTTGAAAAAAGCTTGCAGATAGATTAAAATGGGAAGCAAGACAGCTTTTGCTTTTGTCTGATAGAGGCAGTGGGGACCTGAACCATGAATTGTTGGAATGTTTTTTTTTCCTCTGGCTCTACAGTTACCTTGCAACAGCATGCACCTACAAATTTGGCAAACTTTCCCCCCCAGGCCACCAGGCTAGTAAGCAAAGGCACAGAGGGGATCAGGGTGCAGCCTCCTCAGAGCACAGGCTTGGAGTTTGACCTCAATTACAACTAGAAATAAGCTCAAAGAATAAATCCCTGTAACATGTGCTGCACCTCAGGGTGGCCCAGCCAGGCTGCTGATGGTGGGAGGGATCAGCAGAGCAAATGCTTGGAGAATGGGGGTTCTGATGCCCAGAGCTCTCAGGTTTTCTTGGATGAAGCTCAGCCTTGGGCTGCAGTTTGAAGCTAGGAGGATGCACCTGATCTCCTAACTCTGGGAAACATTTTAGTGATGCCTCTGATGGCGGGTGTGATGCTGGGCCTAACTCTGCCTGCTCAGCTCCCTGTTATCAGCAGGGAGGGGGGGATGGAGGAGGTGAAGGTCACAGGGCACAAATCACTGAATGACCAAGACTCCTGGCTAGAGACAGCAAAAGCAGAGCTCCCTGGGGCTCTCCAGGTGAACAGACAAACCTTGCTCACATGTTTTAACCCTCCTCCATCCCTTGAAGTGTTCAAGTCCAGGTTGGATGGGGCAGGGAACAACCTGGTCTAGTGAAGGTGTCCCATGGCAGGGGGATTAGGACTAAATGATCTCTGAGGTCCCATCTAACCCAAACTTTTACAGGATTCTATAATTCTAGCACCTCTTGGGGAAGGTGTCCAGAGCTGATCCAGCACAGGTAGATCATTGAAGAGCTCTGACAGACTTAGCCTGTCCAGGGGAGGTTGTAGGTGAGTCTGCTGTGCCTCTTCACCACAAACAAATTGAAGGACACACATTTTGGGACTGCAGACTTCCATTACTATGGCTGTGTTTGTCCTTACTCCTAAAGTACTCCTTTCTAAGGCTGTGTTGCTCTTTGCACTTCCAGGTGTGCACTGGTGTGTACTTTTGATCTCTCACCAGGTGTGAGCAGGGCAGGGGAAGTGTTTATCACCGGTGGAGTGCCAGCAGGGGGGTGTTTCCCCCTCTCAAAGCCTCCCAGCCTCGTGGAGGGGAAATGCAGCCAGCAGGACGTGCTGAGCTGCTGCACTGGGGTTTGTGTCAGTGTCTGGCTCGTTTCTGCTGGAAATTGCAAAATCTTTCCTGTGCATGGAGAGGGAAGTTTTGCCCTTTGTGTACATGTAGATTGTTGTATATTGAAATGGGGAGAAGGCTTAGGAGGCACGTGAAGCACCGGAACAAACCAGAGGAGGGGGCAGGAATCATGTTGCTCAAAGCTGGTTTTTCACAGACTGCTATAAAGGAGTTTGTTTGTTTGTTTGTTTAATTTTTTATTTCTCTAACTCTTAATTCTACTTTATTCTCTCTGTCTGTGTTTACATCTTTACATTAGGAGGGGAAAATCTATCTTTTTTGGAGGAGGAGGGATAAGGAAAAGGCAAGAGAAACTTTCTGAGTGCGTGAACTGAAAAATCAGTTATTTATTCTTTGTAACAAACACTTTAAAGAGCTATAGAGACAGAAAGTTGACATTATCTAGCCACTATACCTCCTCTCTGTTCCTCCATGTCCCCCTTTCCCTTTCTCAAATGGGAGAAAATACCTATTTGAGATGAGAGAAGGTCGTGCCTGGGATCAGCAGGAATCCCTGGGACAGGGGCAGAGCTCTCAGCATTTCCAGCACTCCCATATTCCAAATTCTCCCAAATCCTCCTCGTCGGGGCCGGCAGCCCAGAGAGCAGCTGGATGGAGCAGAGAGCCTAAAAAACTTCATTCTGCAGGGGGACCTCTAGTGTTTTCCTTTCTCCATGTCCTGGCAGAGTTCCTCCAAAGTACAAATACACACAGAGCTCCCATTGTTTGCAGCCCTTCACAAGCCCACTGATCCTAATATGGAATTCAGCAGGAAACCCATGATTTCCTGACACACAGCAAGCTGGAGAAAGAAAGGAAAAACTCCATTAAAAACCTCCAGACTCTCCTCCATGTAGAAATGAGATGGAAAATGGAGTGGATTTAACAGGAATCCCTGGTTCCTGCGGCCAGGCTGGAGGAAGGGAGACGCGGATGGAAGCTACAGACTGCTGATATTTTTTGAAGTCGCAATAAAGACTGGGAACGGCCGGGCAGGATGAGGATTTCCTGACTGGGACAAACGAAAAAGGACAGATCACTCTTTTCTTTTTTTTTTTTTTCTTAATGCTATTCCTCTCTGTGTGCTTAATTTATTCACCTCGATGATCCTCTTGACTGATCTGGTAACTGTAAGAAGCGGCTGTGACAGCCTGGAAACATTAGTATGATTTCCTGAGTTTGAGATTTGCTGCTCTCCCCCCCCACCCCCCACCCCCCTCCTTCTCCAAACTCAGGAAAAGTCAATACAATCGCACTTCATTTTTCCTTCATGTGCACTTGGAAGTCCTGGGAGCAGCAAGAGCAGTGGCAGCAGCAGCAAGAATGAACTGCAAGGAGGAAAATGACAACTGCACTGACGGGAGCAGGAGCAACACCAAGAAGATGCTGAAATGTGTGGTGGTTGGGGATGGTGCAGTTGGGAAAACCTGTTTGCTGATGAGCTATGCCAATGATGCCTTCCCAGAGGAGTATGTCCCCACTGTGTTTGACCACTATGCAGGTAAGAAAGTGCTTTAAAAGAAATTTAATCGAGAGCTGCAGGGCAGCCAGGTGGGAGGTGAAGGCAGCTCGAGGAGAGGACAGTTCAAAAGGGATGCACGGGTTACTTCTTGTCCAGGAATGTCATTCAGGCCTGGATGGTTGCCAGGCAGCTTAGATGGCAGCTCATAAAATTGGGACAATGCAGGATTTATTCAGAGAACTTATTTGTTTGCTTCTTATTTTTGTCTTGTTTTTGGCGAATAAGAAGCGTTAGGGATGGAGTTAAATCCACTGTGTTTTGGGACAACATATGTAATTCAGCCTCTATCACTTTGTATTCTTGGTTAGTTTTTGAAGTTCTGAGCTTTGCAGTTCGCAGTTAGGAAGACTCTCTCTATATATATATGTGTATATATATATATATATGTTATCACAGTCTTGTCCCTCTTGGCAAATGATGCATAAATTACAATATTTATATCCTATTTAAGGAATAATCTTTGACAATATATCCTATTTAAGGAGTGATCTTTGAGAAAACCAGCACAGTCTCTTTCCAAGCTGTCAGTATATGACTCTCCTTTCAGAGATGTTTGTTACTCCATCTATAAATAGATTTTGATACTACAACTTGATGGTAATGAAAAGCAGAAGAGGTGATTGATTTGAATCCTTCATAGTAGGGGAATTTGTAGTATAAGTAAAAAACACAAATATAATCAAGATCACCAATGATGTTCACTGCATTGCTGTGCAGAACAGACCCACAGATTAAGCAGAATATTCACAGGCCTCTCTCTGTAGCAATTACTGACTTTTTCCAGCTGTGTCCAAAGTTATCACACAGATGTTTCATAGGCTAAAACTGGTGTTCAAACATCTGCTTAAATTTTACTATCCCAAATTCTGCTGTTTTTCTTCTCACAGTGCTCCTTTGGCTTATGGGGTTTTTTTAATGAGATCCCAGGCACAGATTCTAGAAGCACTGCAAAACTCCTTGCTTATCTTGCAGCAGCAGTTGGAGTTTCCCTCCTCTCTCCCCACCTCCTTAAAAACTGAATTTTCATGGCGTGGCTTATCATAGATTTGGTATTCTGTAATGGGAAAAATCCCTGTTTGCATTCTGGCTCCGTGTCAGGTTGAGCAGATGAACTGGCCAAACAAGAAAGCTGTGTAATTGCAGACTCTGATCCGTGGAAATGTGATGACCTTTTCCTCCACAAGAGTGGGCAGCATCACTTCTAATGCAAGCAGCTCTCTCTTTTCTCTGCCCTTCCCACCAGATAGATTGAGTGATCCCTTTAGAAAAAAACATTTCCACAGACAAGATATACAACATTTATTAAACATTACATATTGCCTATTGGAAATACGTGCTTCCATGAGCCAAAATCCCTAAGGGCTGTCTTATAGTGCAACAGCACCGACTTTCCTGTGATAACTTCAGATCTGTTCACCCCTTACAAAATGCCGATCCCAGCATCCACTGCCCTTCTCCCTCTCTCCTCCATGCCCTGCAAATACCTCTGCCTATGGGAAAAGCCATCCAATAGTTGGTGCCAGACCATGTGGGCATCAGTTTTGGTGATTTTGGTGTGAGCCTGGGGCACATGCAAGGGCAGTGATGGCACTTGGTGGGGGCACCACTCTGAGTTTCTCCTCCCTAACCAGCCACAGGTGACTCTCAGGGACTTGCTTTGATTCCCTTTCCTCTGTTCTGAACTGTTGGAAATTGCCACTGGGCTCCAAAGTTACTGAGGGATACGAGGGCTGAGGGAAGGATGGGAAGATGAAGTAGCATAATCCTGATCTCTTTGGGGTAAAAGGAGTACGAAGGCACTTTTAAATCAAGCCTCATTTTCAGGTTTGAAGATTTAGCCTCTAAAATATCTCCAGCTATTTTTATCTGCCTTCTTAACTACTATAGCACATAAATATAAAAATATTTTCAGTGACAAAACTCATAAAGATAAGAGGGAAAAATAGCTCTGTTTATTAACATGTTGTTCTGAGATAATCCCTATCCAGTGGCTGTGGTCAAAACTAGCATTGATCACAAATGGAAATTCAGTGTTTTGAGGAATCCCATCGTTTATTAAAATGATTTCACTACAAAATTGCACACAAAGTCGAGCAGCAGGAATTACTTCTAAAGCAGAGTGCTGGAAAAAATCCCACTCATAAAAATATTACGTGGCATAAAGTATACCACAGCCTATTTAAAATACTGTGGGTATTGATTGAGCAAATAACTCACTTGGGGCAACCTTGCCCCTGAGCTTACAGTTTTTAGGACCTTCCATTGGATTTTCCACATCCATCTGCGTGGCAGCCCATGGTGAAGAGGAGAGGTGGGACAGCAGTACCATGGTCACAGAGGTACCATGGGCATGGTGGCAGCACAGGCAGCACAGCACATGGGAAAGCTGCACACATGGACAGATCCTGAAGGGTGTGGGAGGCTCTGGAAAATCACATTTGAATTTACCCCAGGAAAATGGTTTGTCCATCCCTGTCCTTGCCACTGCTGAAACCAACTGTTTCAGTTTTCCCAAACAAGCTGAAAACATCAGATTCAATGGTTAATTTCTGTGCTGGAAATGCTCACAAGCAATTAATTTCTGCAGATTTTTGCAAAGCTTCACTTTCCATGGGAGGTTTTCCACCCAGGCGTTATTACCAGCAGTGGTGTGTTAGCAAGGGCTTCCTCTTGCCTCACCAGGTCACAGCCTGGTTGTGACTCCTGGGGCATTTACCAATTTACTTCTTCCTAATGGAAAATGCAGGGGGTGGGGAGGGGAAGCATTACAACCCAAGGATTCCAGTGGTGATCTCAGAGCAGTTTCTCACTGCCACGACTCCAGCGACTCGGGGGAGACAGTGATGCTCTCCAGCCCAGCTTTGGGAAAAGCTCCAGCTGCACCAGGCCAAGGTCTTAACTGTTCATGGCCCTGAAGCACCAGCTCTGTGCACTTGCCCTGCTGCATCTCATCTCCTCAGCTCCTGCAGCTGAAGCAGGTGGAGGTAGCAGCAGGAGTGGTCAGGGGAAGAAACAGCTGAGTTCCTGCACTGTTAGATCTGCACAGTGCTTATTCAGTGCCTCTCACATGAAAGAGCTTGAAACTACTTTATAAAAGTTGGGCCCAACCTGCCTCTAAGAAAATCAAAGGCAGGATCTGAGTGTCACCCAGGGAAGGAGCAGATATTCCTGCAGGTAACTCACACAAGGAAGGAGCAGATATTCCTGCAGGTAACTCACCCAGGGAAGGAGCATGTATTCCTGCAGGTAACTCACACAAGGAAGGAGCAGATATTCCTGCAGATAACTCACACAGGGAAGGAGCAGATATTCCTGCAGGTAAGTAACTCACACAAGGAAGGAGCAGATATTCCTGCAGGTAACTCACCCAGGGAAGGAGCAGGTATTCCTGCAGGTAACTCACACAAGGAAGGAGCAGATATTCCTGCAGATATCTCACACAGGGAAGGAGCAGATATTCCTGCAGATAACTCACACAAGGAAGGAGCAGGTATTCCTGCAGATAACTCACACAGCATTTACAGCTTGGACGCAGCGGTGCCTGGCACGAAAAGCTCTTGGTGGCTCACCACGTGTGCAGCTGCACTGTACAAAAGTCCAGACCAGTTATTAGCTCCACACTAGTAATATCCTGCCTCAGATTTCACCCACAGTCCACAAAACCGAATTTCTTCAAGGGCCTGTTGCCAGTGTTGGGATGTGACGGGTGTAGAGTAGGATCAGAGCAATGCCAGACAGATGGGGAGGGCAAATTTGCTACTTGGATATGAAAATTGTTTCTTCCATTGGATGCATGGAATTTTATGAGTCTGGGTATTTCTCAAGGCATTTTGAAGAGGTTTTGCTGGAGGCCAGAGCCCTGAGTAGGTTTCCTTGTTTTGGTGAATTTCCAAATCCTTCACTGGAAGTGTTTAGCCACAAGGCAAATGGGTGTTTCTACGCAGGCTCACCAAAGTGCTATCCCAGCGACAAACAGGATATGGCTGGCAATAACTGTAACAATAGGGGCTGTTTGGATAGTGAGTAGATGCTTCAACATGCTGGTTCCACTCTGTCTTTTGAACATCAAATGCTGGTTTTCCATGAGCAAAGGTCTCTCAGCCAGGGTGACTTGTATTGTGCCTAGATATGTGAGGTTACAAATGTTTATTTAGGGCTGAGGTTGGACCAACAAAAAAACTCAATTCAACAGCTAGCAGAGTTGGTTTAATAGAACCAAAGGTAGCTGGCTTGCTCTGTGAAACACATAAGAAAAATGTGTGTTGTTACTTAGGAAATGAATATAAAATGGGAGCATCCCATTTTATATTCATGAAGCCTAAAACCAGCAATTTTTAGCATGAAATTTATTTGCCCTAAAATTTATATTCAGGCTTCCTGGAGAGGTGATCAATGTCCCAGGGCTGTCAGTGTTTAATAGGCATTTGTATAATGCCATTAATTATGTGCTGTGAGTTTTGGTCAGCCCTGAAATGATCAAGTAGTTGGACTAAATTATTGCTGTATGTAGGCCCCATCCATCTGAAACTATTCCATTCTATTCCAGAATTTCTTGTAAATTAAAAAAAAAAAAAACCAAAAAAAAACTTCTCCATGCTTAAAGAGCAGTAACAATGGCATGCAGCTAACTTGGCTCACTGTGCAGACAAGGGTGATTGGACTCATCAGAAGTCTGAGGAAAAGAGAGCTGTGAGTCTTAAGCTCAACTCCAGTTCAGGCATAATACAGAGATGAATACCATACAAACAGCTTCAGGAGCCAAAGTTGCATCTTTGACAGATGAGAGAGGTCAATCCCTCCAAGGGAGAACTGCAAAGCATCTGCAAGAAGTAGATGGTGTAAATATGTCCCTCCCTCCCCTCATGTGTCGGCACAAACTGGTGAACGTTTATAAATAGTGAACCCATTTGAAAAAAATTAGCTTTGGCATGTGATCAGCTAACTAATAGCATACAGAATAGCTCAGCCCTGACTGGGGCTCTGGAAATTAAAAGCAATATAGAAGAAGAGAGACATTACTTACTGTTAGGAGAGACACATTTTTTGTTCTTCAGTGGTGATTCAATGTAATCTGTCTGACTTTGCACTGCAGTGAGCTGGAGCATCACCAGTCTCACAGAGCAGTGATCCCAACCTTGTGGCCAAACAAGCTGTGTAAGAAGGGAGAGTCTCCTGCTCTGGCATTTTTAGTAGCATAGAAGCAGTTTGACTGCTCTTGCCCAGAGCAGGCAGCTTGTACCTGTGCAAATCCACAAATCTATTATATCCTGCCTGTATGTCACAGCAGTGACCCAAATCCCTGTTCCTAGTGTCCTCCCATGCAGGAAAGGAGTTGGAAGTGGGCTGTCAATGATCCTGGGGCTGCCCATGGCTGGTTGCTCTCTGTCCTGCGGCGGGCAGGAGCACCCAGGGGAGACAAGCCAAGTACCAGGCAGCAGCTCTGCTTTGCAGCCTCTACCAAGGAGCAGGAAACACCAGCCAAGACATGGCAGAAACCCAAGGGGAGCCCTAACATCCCAAATTTCTCCAGCTGCAGGCACAAGAGCACATCTGGCCACACTTTTGGTGTGCTAGCCATTTTGAATTGATTACTAATGCACACTGCTTTCAACCCATCCCCGCTTGCCACCGCGTGTGATAACCCCAAGATCATCACTTTTTTTGGTTTTTTCTCTGTTGAAACTCTGACAGGAAAAGACTGCCCAAGCAGAGCTGCAACTTCTGCACGGGTGCTGCCGTGGGAGTCTTCACACTGCCACATTCTTGAGACAGTTGTCTCCTATAAACAGTCTTGGTAGCACATTAGAGAAACTCTTCATACAAAGTTTGGGGTCATTAAACTCAAATAGATATAAATAGCACTGAAAGAGAGCTGTGATGTTTATTTGCATGGATATGTGCAGTGGGTTTTTTTTTTTCCCTTTCAATGTTCATCCAATTTTGATCACACAGATTTGAACTTTAGCCTTGAGACAAGGAAGCATTGACTCTTTTAAGAGCTGGCTCTTTAAACTGGCAGCCACTGAACAGAGATGTTAATTTTGCCTCTCAGGAGTTGAAAAGACTTCTCTGCCAATCTTCCTGGTATCATCTAGAATAGACCAGGGATCTCAATAAAACAATTAAGGTATGAGGACACAACAAACACACCAGTGCAATTCAAAAGTTTCCATGGCTGGATTTTTTGAAGATGACTTTTACAGAACCACTAATTCTCAGTCTCCCAACAGAAGGTTTCATTCTGTCCTGAGTCATACAAGTCAGAGGTGATGTAGTGATCCTCAGGTTTTTCACATCCAGGAAGCCTGAGCAGTCTTTTTACCAAAAAGATGCCTTTTTTCTGAATCACCAGGGTTGTGATTCACACTCATTTGGGAGGCTCCACATACACCCCCAAGCATTTTAGGGCCTTTTCCTCCTGAAGGTGCTGTCAGTATGCAGAGACCCAAGATAACTATCGCTGCTATCTCTTCCTCACACACATCCCTGTATTGTCCTGAGCCTGCACAGTCCACTTGAAGCCCATGGAGACAGAGGTGTGTGCCTTGGGTTTCTGTTTCTCAGGGCAGATGGTTTCTGCAGCACTGCTCTGAACACTGTGATGACAAAGTCCCCATTGTCCCCTGCCCCTACAGCTGTGAATGGGGATGAGCCTGCAGCACCCCAGCTGCTTCTTACCTTTGCCTCTGACTGTGTTGTGCAGCTTCTCCTAGTACTGCTGCCACTCCTGGATTGGTTTTACTTCGAATTTATGCTCCAGAGAGGCCCAGAAGAGCTCTGCACCAATCCCACACCCAGCCAGGAGCCAGGAACAGCCAGGAGCTGCAGCTGCCCAACACAGAGAAGTGATTTCTCCAGCCAGTGGATGTCCTTGTGCTTCAAGCACAGCAGGGGACAACACTGCACCATGAATGACATTGTCAGTCTGAAAACTGGGTGGAGAGAGTAAGGAAACTACAGCACACACCACAAAGGATAGGGCCAGGAATTAGAGGAGTAGATGGAGCAGCCATGTTGCTTTATCCAGATTTATCCAGATTTATCCAGCCTAAATTCCACCTAAGCCCCACTGTCTACTCTTTTGTATTAGATATGTGGTGCTTGGAGGGCAAGAAGAGTCACAAAGAATACTAAACAAGGAGTTGGACCATTTGAATGAGTGTTGGTGGCTTGGATGTAGAATGATGGGACTTTTCTTAAGGTCAGGCACAGGCCTGAGGGAATGGATTGGAAAGAAGGAAAAGTCAAATGGCTTAAAAAGAAATATTTCTTTGCATGGTATGTGATTAACCCAGGGAACTTATCACTTTGTAAAAGTTCTTGAGGACACAATTTTAACAAGGTGTGCAAAAAAAGGGGGTTGAACCATGTATTGGGGAGATTGAGCACTATCATAAGCTATCGACAAAGACTTCTGCAGGAAATGAGCTGGCACAACTTTGGTTTAGAGTTCAGGATAAGACCTAAATTTAGCCTGATGAATGGCAAATTATCTTAAAGCTGCCCACTGCTATGTCAGAGATGAAGACACCAGGCTGTGAGTTTGGCCCCACCTAGCACCTTGTGCCCAGGGCTTTAGAAAATAACTTTTTGGCATGATTCTTCTGATTTATGGATAGGCAAACAGATTTTGGAATTTTGCTTACCCAGCAATGGACTGCTGCAAAGAGACATGAAGGGAAAAATGACTTTTTTTTCTTCTCCACTACTCCAAGATAGTCAGGCCTAGTCTTTCCCTCCCCTTGTCATCTGCCTGGCATTGCAGGAGGTGACACCAGCTCAGAAGAACAAAACTGAAACTGTGGCCTCTGGCCCTTGAAGGACAATCTCTACAGCTTGACCTTAATCACATCCACTCAAAACCAATAATTGACTCAGTACATGTGGCCAAGCAACCCACATGAGGAAAGAAAAACAAAAATTCAGCAAAGAAGTCTAAGAAACCAAATTCCTAGACATGAAAACTTCATTTCTGCCAGATGTGGCAGTTTTTTCACTAAGTCATCATTGCAATGGCTTAGTTACTGCTCAAGTCAATGCTAAGTACCTCTGGTAAAACTTGCTTCTCATTTTCTGCTCTCTTGATAAAGAGATATCTTTGATACTTTGATGTCTGCACTAGTGATACACATGATGGCTACTCTGCATCACTGAGTAGATTTTGCCATGCAGGCAGTGCCTTTCCTATGTTCTGAATTTCCATTTGTTATGGCCAGACCTAATGACATCATGGAAATGGCAAGGGATGAGGAAGAGCAAACATACTTCCTCCAATTGTTCTCTTCAGACAAAGTCATTAAATAGTAATGACATCTCCTGTCAAATTAATATTTATCTCTGCAATGAAAAAATACAAGTTTTTATATTTCTCATCTGCTTTTAAGAGTGACCATTTGCCATTCTCCATTTATATTGTCCTTGTACCTCGAGCTATGGGTCTTCCACCTAAATCAGGGAATATGTTACTAAAGAATGAAATTTTACAAATTGTCACCCAATGTTTTATGCCAAGGGGGAGTGAATGAATGAATTCTAAACAGTATTATTGAACTAGTATTCATTTCTTTTTTCTCCCCAAATAATATCTGGAGAAATTAATTTTAAAGTAATGTCTAATAATTAAAAGATTACCAAAAAAAAGTTGATTTACCTTATTTAATGTCTAGCATAATTTGCATTTAAAGTGAGAGGTCTCCCTCCTTCATAGATTTAAGGCTGAGATCAAAACCCTTAAATGGAAAGTCATATGTGAGGCAAGGTGGCTTGGAAGGGTCCTGGGGGACGTGGTCACTTGCTGGGATTTGTTGTCCCCTAGCAGGTCCTCATCTCCAAAGTGGTGTTTGGGGTCCCAGGGAAGGGGAAGGCCTGAAGGATCATGACAGGCTGTTATTTCAGCTTACACAGTTCTCCACATTCAGTGTGTGTCCAGTGGAGCAGCAAAGACACCACTGGGATTGCCCCAGGGTTGCCTTTTTACCTCGGGAACTGGCACAGCAATGAATCCACAAATACACCAACCACCCTCAGGGGAAGAAAAGGCTGGAAAAAAACTTTCACTGACAGGAGAAATACTGGGGGGAAAAAACAAGAAATAACTCCCAGAGGAAGGAGATGGACAGCTGTAAAAATATTCCCAAGCACAGTGGCACGGGAGGCACAGTCAGGAGGGTGATGGCATTGGAGCAAGAAGGAAAAAGCAGCACAGTGCTGTGCCAACATCCTCACTCCTGGTTCAGGACAGTGTGCAGGTGTCTCATGGAAACAGCAGCCCCAGGGGTGAGCACAGGAGCCAGCACTTAGGCACCTGAAAGAGTTAAAGAGGGCTGTGCAGAGGGGCTGGGCAGAAAGGTCCTGCCACAGTGCAGGAGGATGCCTGAGATGACTCATTGGAACTGCTTCCAACCCCTGCAAACAGAGGCCACGTCTCTCACCAAAGACTCTCTGGCCCTGACTCCAGCTCTAACTTTGAAGTAATGGCATTAACAGTATCTGCTCATGCTCAGCTCTCTGCAGACTTTAAGGAAAAGCACAGCTTCAGCAATGAGTGGGAAAACATACATGTTCAAACATAGCATTAATTTCTGCCCCCTGGGAGATGGGACCAAAAGAGCATCTATTTGCAATAATATGCTGCTTTGCTGAGAACAGACTTAAAGGAAAATCCCATAAGGTTGGAAAATGTGTTTTAAGTTCACAAACTGTCTCATGCTCCATCTTCAGAGCTGGCAGCCATCCAGGTGCTGTGTCCTCACAGGCCAGACCCTCCCCATCTAGGACACACATGGTTTCTGAGCAATGCCCCTAGCTACATTTTAGAACTGGCTTTCTCCCATAACTGGGTGTAAAGTTAACATCTATGTCTAATTTTGGGAGCCCAGTTGCTGAAGTCTCTGTCCACAAGCAGCAGAAATGCAGAGACTTGATTTTTTATTTAGAAGTTGAGGCATTTCCACAAGGGAATCTCAGCTCTGGCACAAACTCACACTGAAAATGCCTCCTGAGACCATCTATTTTATGCTGTCTGTATCAAGCAGTGGCTTGTGGCAGTAATGCCCAGGACCTCATGTTGTCCATTCCAGCTGGGTTTGGGCTGTATGATCCTGCTTCCCAAATGGCTCCACATGGGCACAGAAACTTCCCTGAGGGCTCGTGGTGTATCTGCATATAAATCACAAAATAGCTCCAGAGAGCTGTTTTGAAACTGCATCTTTATTTTTGTTTAGTTATAGCTACACACAAACCTTTTCAGCTGTATCAAGAACACAAAGGAGACTGTAGAATTGCTTGTAGTTTCTGTTTAGTTTGAGCTCATTTTTGCTCATTGAAAACTTGCCATCAAAATTTTCAGCAAAAGCATGAACAACTTCTAGGAGGCCATTAGGATGCTATGATTTAAGCTCCTAGAAAGACCCTTTATCTCCACAGTACAGCTCTGCTTTGTTCTTGGTAGCCAGCAATGTAACCAGTGAATTGCAAAAATCCAGCACAGTTCCCTTCATCTCTTTGCCTTCTAGTTACTGCTCAGGATATTTTAAGCCTCTTCCAGGAATACAAGGGAGCAACACCTCTCGTTTTTAAAAAAATATATGTGAAGTACAGCATTAAGAAAATATTTTCCAGGAATATCAGCCATGAAAACAGGATCAATCTCAACATTAAAAGAGGAGTTCATACTCAAAAAAAATTCAGCTAATCTGCCAGAAGCCAGGCCTTATGGATGAAGTCCAAATTAGCTGAGCCAGCTCATGATATCATTAATATGGAGAATTTTCCTTGCCACACATAGAAATAGTCTCTCACAGATTGTGCCACTTGAAAATCTGCTGGGCATTTACCTAAACCATTTGGTTTGGTTCTAGTCCAGTTGGGTGAGGTTGCTGTGGTTCTTTTATTTTAATACTTTAGAGTGTTAAGTGCATTTTCTCCCTCAAGTGTCCCTCACGGGAAACTGCTGAAATGGTGAAATAATTCATTCTTCCATTATTTGAATCACATTGCCCAATTTACTTCCTTTCCTGTAAAGAGCTCCTTGTAGCAATACCATAAGTCCCTCCTAATGCTTCCAAGGAAGGAAGAAGCAACAGGGAGTGTGAATACAAATTGAGGTCCCAAATCTGAAGTAATGTTTGACAAAGGAAATCTGTGCCAAGATAATGGGGGAACAGCAATAACTTGTGTTCTCTCCATATGGTGCTCCCAACTGGGCTTCTCTCCCCCTGCCTTCTATTTAAATGCATGAACGTGAGAGATTAGGAAAAGAAAAATAATAACGCAAGTCTTGCAATGATTTTGCAAGGAGAACAGTATTTTGAGACTATGCCCAACAGGGTGGAAAATCCTGAGGACACAGGGGAGCCTTGTCCCTGGCCAAATGCATTCACAGTATGTCTTGGTGAGGTGCATGAGATAATTCTTACAAAAACCTTCTGACTAGAAAGCACTTTGTACTTTCCATCACATGTAGTCTTTCAAGGTCCTGATTTCTTTTCTGCTGCTTCCTCCAGCTTTCAGAATGAATGGCCACATTTCCTTCTCTTGGTAGTCATTTTCCACGCTGGTTTTTTTCTCATGAGCAGGGTCTTTCCACCTGAAATGTTAAAGAAAAAGAAAGACAGATTGTCTTCCCAAAGCTTTCCTGGGTACAGCATAGGCCATGGAGCTGGCCAGAACCAGCTATGGATCCTGCAGAGCCACCTCTGAGGCAGCTCTGGGTCCAAAACCAAACCACAGACATTGCACACATAGCAGCTGCCCTGGGTGATAATTGGTACCGGCTGTCTCTTCTGATTCCCTCTGATGCTGCCAAGCTGGCCAAGGCCAAGGGCATGAGAGCAGATGTTCTTCCTCCTGACAGATGTCAGCTCTGCCCCATGGAAAATGTCATCTGAGATGAGTGAGAACCAGCAACAGCCAGGCAGGGATGGTGGTGGGACCACCCCATGGTGACCACTATCCTTTCCAGCAGCCACCTCTTTCCTGGCAAAGCCCTGCCACAGAATTCCATAAAAATATTATCTCAGCATTGTCTAAGTTAGAGAGGGTCAAATGTGCCAAGGAGCTGCATGAGAACCAAAAAAATGTCCAATAGGAGAGAAGTGGAGAAGTGTGGGAAAGAAATGTACATCCTTAGAGGATGGGGGGGAAAGGTATGTTTAAGATCAGACAGTCCAGAAGATGTCCATAAATCACAAAACAAGTGATTTGTACCAACTATGTTTTGGGGGATATGACTCATAGGTTTGAACTTTTGGGGTTAGCAGAATTTCTGGCCAGAGCATTTTTCATTAACTGTCCCACCAAGAGAAAATGCTGATTCACAAAAGCTGAAGCATTTTTTAAATATTTGAGAGGACAAATTCTTGAGGTCCAGGGCCCTCTGGTTATTTCTGACAGTGCAGCAAAAAAGGCCCAAATTGAAAACATAATATCTGAAGGTTTTGTTTTCATTCCATTGTAAAATGAAAACAAATTGTAAAACCTCAGAAGTTGTCGCAAAGCTGAATTATCATCCCCTGGCCAGTTCTACTTCGTTGTTATTATTCTTTTTCCAGTTGCTGTATTGCAATCATTATTAACCAAGGGCAGGCTTCCTCTAAGTGAAATATTTGTGCAGCAAAGACAAAAAATTCCAAGGAAAGTGCTTCAAATAACATGAGTTTAGGTGTGGTTTTGGGCTCTCTCAACGTGAAGAGCTGCAGTGGTTGCAGGGAGAGGTTGGCAATCCTCACAAGCCTTGGCAAACCTGGTGGCAGAACCAGGCAAGTGCTCAGGAGAAGGGAAAACAGTCCTTGAGCTCAGTGTTGCTCATTCTGTCTTCACTCTCTGTGATACAGGCTACTGCAGAGGGGTTTTTTTCTCTTCTCTTTTGATGACTTCTGTCATCACAGAAATGCCCAATAAATCCACATTTGTGATTTATAAGATTATATATGTTTCTTTCCCAGAAGAAGGAAGTTACCCCAAACACTCTCGAGGGTTTTCAAGGGACATCTTCCCCCTGCCAGACACAATCCTGCTCCAGTGAGTGGCCCCCAAAGTTAGTGACACTGGAGCAAGGACTTAGCTGTGCTGCCCAGTGGACATGGAGGGAGGTGTCTGTGCCCACATTCTAGAAATGCTGTTTGTGAACTATGGAGGAAATATAAAGGACCTGATTGGGAGCTCATTCTGCATTCACTTAGGAAGAACACCATTATATTTAGGGGAACTGGGTTCTGTGCAATCAGTTCAGTTGAAATTCAACCTATATCCCCATTTCTGTCAAATCACCTCCAGGATCCCTCCCATATATCTGCATTTCTTTGTCTGCCATGTTAACAATTCAAGGCACTGCTGTTTGATAGGAGGGATTCATTCCACAAGCCTGGAGCTAAAACAGTCAGTCCTTCCCAGGAGCTTCTCCAGGGAGGGCTCAAAATCCTGTCATAAGCATGAATTACATCTGACCTAAGGAAGTTCATTTGGGGTGTCTGAGGACCACTGAATTTCAGATTTCCTATGTGGGCAACCCTTTTGAATGTGTTCCTGCTGTGAGCTGTCAGGCAAGAAACAAAACAGAGACAACAGAAGTAGTGAGAAGTCACTACTGATGGTGCCTGATGGATTTTCTTCCTCAGAAGAGCTGGAAGCATAACCTGAAAGAGGCTGGTTTCCTTTCCCAGTCAGTGTGATGGGTGTGGGTTCCTAAAATTAGATATAGCCTCTATTAGTTGTAAATATTTATGCCTGTTGCCATAATAAATGGCTTTTAGTCTGACGATCTTCAGCATGAAGAAATTGTGATAAATACATTTTCAGATAGAAAAAGGAAGAATAACAGATTTTAGGCAATGTTTTTTTCAAGGCTGGCTGTGCTCACACAAGACATGGGTTCATCTGGTTTTGGAAGGCTCACAGAGCTGGGGCCAAGCAAATCTAAGTCAGGAAGCCCTTGAGGGGAAGGAATGCATGACAATGATAAAAAGACAATAGATGAGTAAAATAAGAAAAAGAAGCAGGTATTTTAATTAATGCAATTCTGTGCAAAATTCTAAGCTCCCAAGGAATCAGAATAAAGATACAGATACACAGTAGATAATTTCTTCTTCAGAAGAATAAAGTATCAATTTTCTCCTTTTATATTTACAGAACATGCAGGGAAATGTTCATTTATTAATAATTCCATGCTTTATTTTTGTCAAAGAATTAGATTACAAACAAGCCATATGTTTGGGGACTTTTTTCCCCTAAATTTTGTTCTTTGTTGTGTTTATTTGTATAAAGAATTAGGGAAGTACCTATAGTTTCCATTTCAGGGAATTTTCCCCCAAATAATTTCATAGATGCCTCTTGCTAAGCAAAGACATCAGTTCTAATGTCCCTCTTTATTTCAATTCCTGTTAATTACAGGGACTCATTAATGAGCTTTATTTCTCTCTATGTTTTGGAATAATCAGAGGAATAAGAGGTTGATCAGCAGGGGAATACAGATGCCATTTCTCCAATTCTGGGAAATCTCCTATGTACCTGCTCAGAGAAAAGCAACCCCACCAAAATCCTGGTAAGGGCCAGAGTTCACCAGCAACAATAGGAGAGAACAGTAACAGGAACCAGAAAGTCAGGGCAGATCAGGCAAAACAAACACCAACTTCAAAAAATGTGCAGAGCCCAGAAGGAAACTGGACTTTGGCATTCACACTGTACAATGGAGTCTTTCCCAGGGCAGAAAAATATGTAGTTGGCTGGAAAAGTTTTCTCTCTTGCCTGCACACCTCAGGCCATGGCCAGATGTGAGAGGATGAAAAATACATTTTCCTCTTATGGAAAATTAGGGCAGGGTTTTTGGAGCCACCTTGAAGAGCTGGAGATCGTGTTCAAATTCAGCTTGAAAACAGAGATTTTGGGAAATCCTCCCCCTTCATTTTGACTTTTAACATGTTCAAATCCCCTCATTCACCTTCTTGAGCTGCTGAAGGTTCCCAGCTCCTCCATAGCCAAGAGTCCTGTCACAGCCATCAGGGTCTTCCCTGCAGGCCAGCAGGAAGCCCACCCTCAGCACCCACTGCATTTGTTTATAGACTGCTTTATTTGGGTGGTCATTAAACCCTTGGCTATGGAAATACAAGTGCTCAGTAGGAGTCTCAGCATCAGAGACTTTGGTAGCTGTAGCAGAGGATGTTTGACATCAGAGTTTCTGCAGTCACCCAGTTGGAGGGAAGGCCACAAATTCCCTGAGCTCAGCAAAAGCACAGAGTGACTGGGGGATGATCACTGACACAGGGAGTGCAATGGATACACTCCAGATGTCTCTTTAACATCTGCTGGGATTTATATTCACCCATTGGCAGATGGGAAACCTCAGTTATGAAAAAGAAAAAAAAAATCTATGGGCTGAGTTTATGGTAAGGTAGCCAAGACTAGAAGTTCTAGTGGTTTGTTTGTCATCCAGCTATTTCTAGAAATACCTCCCTCTGCCCTCTTGGACACCAGGGTGTGTATTTCCCAGACTTGTAGCTGTCTTAAAAGAAAACAGATCTTATACCAGGAAGAAGTGAGACTGTGGAGATCAATATGTCTGAAGGAACAGGGGTGGGGAAAACTCCAGGGAATAATGTTCAAGAGAGAAAGCATATTTGCTAGAAAAAACCTCTGCAGTTTGCCATCATCCACATAGCCTTGGGTGAAAAAAAAGAGCTTTTTTGGAGTGAGCAAACATAGGCAAGCATGGCAGCACAGGCTAAGGGATGTGGTCCTGAGTTCAAAAGGATACAGCCCTTGTTTCACCTTGAAATTAAAAAGTGAACAGAAGGTTATGAGCATGAAATTATCCATAGGATTGAGTGAATTTGTCCCTGGTGTGTTCCTGTAATTACAAGAAGATATCATTTTTCCATAACTCACCTACAGCTTACTTTAGCCCTGGTTTTGTGGACACCAGTCCATCACTGACCAGGTAGATATAACCTGAGGATGTCTGACTTGCACCATCTATCTGTTTGTTAAATGTCAGGGAGCCCCTCAGACACCCCAGGCTGCCTTATGAACATACCAGCAACAATTTAGCATTTTAGCTGAAGGGGATGGGTTTGAAGAGATTTATAGGGCTACATTTCCTGACATTTTTCTCATCCTAATTTCTCCAGAGGGTCTCAGCAGTGGTCAATCCATCTTTTATTTGAGAATCTGCTCCCAACTCAAAGTCCAAAGATCCTGAGCGTACAGAGGAATGTTGCTGCTCTGAGAGGGCAGAGATTTTTGAGAAACCCCTTTGTTTTGAAATCCTCTTAAAACCAAACCAAACCAGTTTCTTAGTGGTCCTCAGTGCGGTATAAACAAGATTTAATTCTCATATCTTTGCCATTTGCTCACTGCTTTCCCCACTGAAATGGCACCAGCTGGCCATTATTATTTCACACTCTGGAGGGTTCAAATGTTCATGAGCTCTCTGATTCTGGGAGCTCTCATTACCAAGAGCAAGAAAGGTTTCTGGGCTGTTTGGTCAAAAAACACACTTCATATATGAGCACAGCATAATAATGCATACTCTGCCTAATATTAAGCAACCCATTGCACATTATTGAATGCTTAAAAACAAAATGAACCACTCTTATTTTAGATGACCTTGATCATTAAAGCCCTGTGGCCAGCAGGCATCACAGCAGTTAATTGTAACAGTATTTAGCATCAAGGAGTAGGATATATTAAGCAAACATTAAGTTCAACCCATAAGCAGTCTCTAGTATAAGCACAGCAATACATAAAAGCAGGTTTGTGTCAATATTCACATTTTATTTGGAGGGAGGCACTGGCTTGGGAGGGTCAGACAGCTGCAGGGCAGGAGCCATGGCCAAATCATCTGTGTCCTGGACCAAAGCCTTACCCACAGCCCCGCTGCCCCCCCGTTTGCACTAAAGTTGCTCCTGCCTTTATTTTTCCCCTGGAAGAGCTGGAGGTTTAAGCCCTGTTTGCTTTGCCAAAACAGTTCCCAGTCGGCCATCTCATCGTGATTTCTTTTCTGTTTCAGTGTCTGCTCATACACAGGGAGTGGAATCACTCTGCTGAAGGCAATATTCCTGTTGGCATGGCCAGGACAGGGATTTCACCCTGTGCCCCAAAGCCTTTCCAGCTAGGCAGCCAGGCTTTCTTTTTATTGCCCTTCATGCTGTTTCTCCCAGCACTGCTGAGGCCATACCCACATGAGTGATGCTGGAGATCACTGAGCTGTGCCCTGAGGGGAACAGCAGAAATACAGAGTGAGGGACTATGGGCCACAGCAAGTTCTTGTGCTTTCTGCCACTAAAAGCTTCCCTCCAGATCTTCATTCAGCCCCTGTACAGGTGTAATTACACGTTTGCCTCCATGCATGGCAAGGGAAGTCCTTCCCATAATCATGTTTACACTCATCTGGGTTTAAACACTCATTAAAGATAAGCACACACTTGCGTGTTCTGCTGAAAAAAGCCCAGAATGAGGGAAGTCAGAATTACGCAATATGGAAAGAATACTCTCCATTTATTAAGCGTGTCTTGACAGTACATTAAAAAAAAAAACCATTCTGGAGCTTTCTTCTGGGCCAAATATTTCTCCCACTTCATACCATAGGTATGCTCCAATTGTGCTGGGAGCAGAATGGCAATACTATGAGTCACTCCATATTGTAGGCTGGAAGAACCATATTTTGTTCCAGAATGAAACAGATCGTAGGCATAAGATTTAAAAGGCAGCTTTTTGTAAACTTTACTCCAGTGTGTTCTGGAGCACGTTTTGATCAGTTGCACCATCCAGTCCCTCTCCAACTACAGCCCTGGCTGTGCTTATTTTTAAATTACAACTGCGCTGGGAATATAGCATGTCCAAATTACCTTGCAGTGGCGAGTGCAGGAGTTAAATTAATTTTTTGTGTTTCTTTCCAGAGCAACCCTCACGGCAGTAATTGCTGCCACACACTTTTGCCATCAATTCAGTGTTGTGACTGTGCTGAAGCACTCAGGCACAGATGAAATGATGATGTTCTTGCATCTCATAAGGGCCTGCTAAAGTGATCCAAATCTTTTTGTCTGCCAGCCTATAGGGAGTGAGAATGATCATCCTCCTGCTTTTGTTTTGCATAAATTACACAGGGTTGGCCCCCCCAAGACCTCCACAGGCTGAAGGCTTAGATTTAAATTTTCTCAGTAGGGTGGAAGAAAAATATAATTTAATTCCTGGTTTTTAGCAGATGCTGCAAAGCCTCTATGCTGTTCAGCACCAGTTTCATTTGGAACAATCCAGCATTGTCCCCTCTGCGTGGGCTCAGACACCAGCCAGCATCACCAGCCCCAGCACAGCCAAACTAGAAACTTCAGAGGAGCACTTGCAGTCCCTAAAAAACATCCACAGGGTTAAAAACAAACCCTGGGAAACAGTCCCCTGACCCACAGCCTTTCTCACTAGGACTGAAGCATTTTTAACTGCAACTGCCTGTCTCAAAACTGAAGGGACTGTTGCTGGTGTTTACTCTGGAAGTGCCTAAAGCACCAGCCGTGTTTTTCACTTCTGACAAGCAAAGCCCAAGTGGCAGAGCTTTGGCAGCTACATCAGCCAGCCACACTTTCTAGGGCTTGCCTCTGAGAAAAAACAGCATCAGTTTCCTCGTGTGGCACACACAGAAATCATGGACAAGGTTGGAGGTTCCTGTATATCCAGCAGCTGAAAAGCAAGGATTCCTTGCTGCAATTCCCATTTCATAGTGGGTTTGTGTTTAACCTGCCAAGTCTCCCACCGCCCTCTGCACACCTCAGTAGCTGTTCTACACCCAAGAAATCAGGGCAGATAGAGCAGCTCTGTAAATCTCCAGCTGCCTGGCCTTGGGTTCTGGCCAGAAATCCTTCCTTCCCCCCTCCATGGCGCACTCAACCCTTGTAAGCCCTGAGCTTTCCTGGGATCAGCTGCACCTGACGCCTTCGGTTCAGGGCCACATTCCTCCAGGGAGCTTTGAATCCCTCAAAGGGTCTGCTCCAAGCAGGGTTTTTTCTCCTTCCCTTAGGAAACCAGCAGTGCAGGATACCAGATTCTCCTTTCAGGGGATATACGTGCAGATAAAGCCTCAAAACTGTTGGTTGTGTGGAAATAGTTGGATGGTAGACAGAGGCATTTTGCTTTTGGTGGCAGCATCCTCCAGAGACAGCCTTCCCCATCAACACAGCAACCCACACAGCTGTGGGAAAGCTCCCCAATCCCTGGGTGCACACCAGAGCTGTGCACAGCACCCGTGGGAGCACAGGGAAGGGCACTGCAGGGTTAAAAATACACACTATCAGGCTGGAAAAACATGTCCTGTAAAACCAGGTTGGGATTATTTCTCTCTATATCAAGTCTGTCTTGCAAAGAATGCTCTTGGAATGGAAAGTATCCCAAAAGGTCACAAAAATAACAGAAGGTTTCAAAAATAAGGTGTGTAAAGGAAAAAAAAAATCCAGCATTGCAGACATCAAAGCTGTGTGGAAAAACAATACAGAGAAGCAAGGTAAAATTCCAGAGGGAGCAGGGAGGAAGAGAGAATAGGAAGCTCAGGGCAGAAGGATCCTCTTTTTTTAAATGGAGTTCATACCTACAGAATAGCCTAAATGACCTTCAACTGCCCAAAATTTAGAATAAAGGTTTTGTGCTAAAATTCAGCTGCCCAGTGAAATTCCTGTGGCACGGTTAAAGCAGATACACAGTTCAGAGGAAGAGTGGGCAGGGGGTGGATGTTCATTCACATGGCCCAGCACCTCATCTTCACCCTCTGAAGTAACACTGTCTGTTCTTGTCCTGTTTATTTGGTCAAATAAAAATCTACAGTAATATCCAAAAAAAGCCATTGTACCATCAACATACTGTGCTGGTTGAAGAGTGCACAGGCAAAGTAAAACAACTTTCACAGCATCCCTCCATCCTGAATCCAGTGGAAGTCCCAAGGAGAAGGGCATGTCTGTGGTGCCCCATTTGCTGTTGATCTAGCCTCTGGTTTTAAGTTTTAAACCTTCTGTGTCATAATGAGATTTCCATTTCTTTTCTGATGTGCTTGAGGCCTGCAGGTTATTGAGTTTAAAAGCCAAAACATACAGACGTAGAATTTTGCTTCAGGGTTGAAAAAACACATAACCTATTGGAAGGGTGGGATCAAGTTAGCCTTTGTTCTCCCAAATTTCACATAAACAAGCATGCTCATGTATCATGTACAAGACAAGCAAAACCAAGAGTGCCTTTTTGAGCTGGAATATTACTAGCCCATGGTGGGTGGCAGGAGCATATGTGCAAATTATAAGGCTTGAAATTTAGGACTTTGCTCCATAAAATGCCCACATGGATCAGATGAGGGGTTGCCACTTGTTGAATGAAATTCTGTGGACTGGGTCAGTTCCTGACAGCCTGAGCTGCCTGGGACAGCATTTGCAGGCTGTATGTGCATCAGAATTTGGTCAGAGATATTTTGGTCCTCACCAGTATTATTTGCCAGTGGATTGTTCTTGAGAAATATGCATTGACAACGTGTAGAGATTGATGCAAAATAAAACCACAACAATATAAAACAAGTAATTTCCAATTCCTGTAGTGGATAATACTTTATGATGCATGAAATAGCTGTAATGCAGAAATAAAACAGAACAGACAGAGCACAGATTAATGATTTGGGGTTTTTTTTAATTGTGATAATTATCCTTATTACTACAATATAACCATATAATTATACATTGAAACATATATTCTGCCTTTGTAAGACTTCTGGTGTAATTTCTCAGCCATTCAAAGCAGTCATTAAATGATGCTGGGAAACAGTCCACATTGTCTGATGTATTGCCTGCCTCCTCCCCCTCTGCTTTTGTGTGTTCTTCCTCTCTCCTCCTCCTCCTCCCAATCAGTTCCAGAGCTACAAAATATCACTGCCTGCCTCAAACTGTGGAAACCAGGGGCAATTCCACCAAAGTCAAACCTAGGAGAGGTGGACCACTCATACAGAGAGGGAGTCTCCTGGTCAGAGAAGGGGTTGAAGCCAGCTCATGGCAAGTGATGCCAAGAGAGTGCTTTAAATCTGCAAAGTCCATCTGAAAATCTTTCTAAATGTAAATGTGAGTGCAAGTGTGTGTGTAAACTTGTTCCTACAAAAGCCCATTGATTTTAGAATACCAGTGTCCCCTAAGGACATTAGCTGAGTACAAGGACAACCAGAGCCACAGTAGAGCCTATGGCAGATTCTGTTTTGCCACATTTAGCATATATTCATGAGATCTTATATGTGTGCAAATATTAGACACTGAATCACCTGTCAGTACCTCTGGGAGATATCTACCATCTGCTATTTCCCTGCTATGTGCCATTTGCTATTCCCAATGTCTTGCCTTGGACTGGCAGGTAGATGTACAGTCAGGAGGTTTCCTGGGACCCTATTTCTACCCCATCCCTTCTTGTGGAGCTGCATGTAGTATCTTCAAGCCTCACATAATTGTCTTTGGAGAACTGTGTTGTGTGAGCTGAGAGCTTTTTGTTAAAGGTTACTCATCAAAGGAACAAGGACAAAAAGCAATAATTAAATCTAAGGAGACAGGAAGAGAGAGAGAGAGAGAGGAGAAGGACAAGAAAACTATGACAACTTTCACCCCTTTATCTAAAACTATGTGCAAACATTCTCTGCTGTGAAAAACAATTTATATCTTAAATATATATGGCCAGATGGGTTTGGTAGCTCAGTGCTGCTTGAGACACAGAGTCATTGAGAAAAAAGTTATTATTAAAGCAGGCCCTTCCCAAGCTGTGCAAGGACTGGTTTCTGATTTTGGTAGTTGTTTTAACTTATGTTAGGTTTTGCTCAATAATAGAGAATCAAAAGCACAACTTAGTTGCCAGACCAGTTCTGACCTCTTAGCCAAAATAATGGAAAATTTTCAGAAAACACAGGAGAGGATAGAAAAGCTCATCACAATGCTTTTGCTGTCATTGCCTGGTTTTCCCAGGGACAGCTGATGGAGGGCTGTTCCACTGGAGGTGGAATTTCAATTAAGGACTTAACATTTTAGTAAGTAGAGACTGTAAGAACAAACTTGTGGAAGCAGAACAGCCATATTAACTCTATTTATGGATTTGCATTCAGGCTGTGCCTGGAAAGGACAATGCAGGCTCTTTCATTTCCTATGGAAAGCTGGGTACAACAGAGCCATTCTCCTGAGCATGTTGCATACAGGGGAGGCATTGGCTGCTTTTCATGTTGTGCAGAGTTCATCTCAGCAGATGGAGTCCCCATTGTGTTCCAGATGCAGCACACACACATCTGAGCACAGCACACGATCCAGACTTGCCTCTCTTCTGAAGTGAAAATGAGTCTTCAGCTTCTGCAGAACTTTGAGCTTCTGAAAGCTCCTTCCTGAAGTATTTTGTTCTTCCTTTCTCTACTTTCTTAGTCCAAATACATAACATCTCTTGTGCCTGGGCTGAAGACAGTAGGGTATCCCAGCTGACAAGCTCAGCTGCTATCATCCTTATTCATCATTGCAAGCAGCCTGTGAGCTTGCCTTCAGAGCAAGGGCAAGCTCTCCTGGGTGATCTGAGAGTCCAAAGCAGTGCCCTAAACTTCAGCTGCCATTTGGTGTTGGATCACACCAGCCATGTGCTGCTTTTGAGAGCTGATTCCCATACAGCCACAGAGGGGGCACTGTATCAGGTGTGAAGCTCCTGTGATTTATTAATTGGACAGGACTCCAAATCACCATTTTCTCCTGGTTTGGCTGGTCTTGAACACCAGCTTAAATCATCTGACATGGCTCATGATTTTTTTTTTTTCATATTCAAAGTGACAGCTCTTAAACCTTTTGTGCCAACAATCATTACTGTCCTAAAGAAGGATCTTCAAGACCTGAGCATAATGGAGTACAGAGGGATGAACACAAGTATCCACTTTGCATGGTGATTTCACTTTTAAGGATGACAGTTAACCTTCATTCCTAGGCTATTATTGTCCTTCTAGTTGCATATGTTGTGAATTACAGGCAGTGTCAAGGTCAGATTAGAAAGAGGGTCTTAAAAGCCAATTCCAGTTTTCAATACTATCAACACAATTTTTCCATTGACTCATTGGGATTCTACCCAAGGGAGATATCAGAATTGCTGGAACACCAAAGAACAGAAAACATAACCAAAGCACAAGGCTGGGGGCTCTGGGCATCTTCACAAAAGTCACTACAGCAGCAGAGGAGCAGGCTGAAAAACACCAAGTTTGGTAGCACAGTCGATGGAGTTTCTCTACATTTTTAAGCTTACACAGCAATACAAAAAAAGACAGCTTACTCAGCCTCTGAGTGTGCTTACCAGATTGTCCCACTATTCCCTGTCATGTGAGATTTTCAAGCCTCATGGTGAAGCATGACCTTGGGAAGCCTGGAAGGGAAAACATCTTCCAGGAACAGACTTCTCTTGAGAGTGCAGCCTCTACGTGCTCCCCAGAAATTGGAGACTCTGTCACTGACAGACAGACAAACAGCTGCCTTGGCAGGACAAACTTCTGGGGCAGCTTCTAGCAGCAGAGAAACAGAAAGACAGAAGTGGTGTGGTCTCACTTAAAATTCACAGACCTTACAGGAGCTCTGGTCTCTCAGTTCTTATTTCTGCCTCAAAAATAACTTGGGTACACACACAAAACCCAGCTCCTAACATCTGAAACTAAATGTTCAACTATGATCTTAATGTCTGCTGGTTTGTCATCAAAAAGATTTAAGTAAAAAATCAAGATTCACTTAAAACATAATTTTAAGACAATGTTTTTAGACAATTCGATGATTTTAGACAATTTTTTAGACAATTCAGTGATTGTCTAAAATCATTGAATCGTCTAAAAACATTAATTGTCTTAAATTTTTTAAGACGATTCAATGATTTTAGACAATTCAATGATTTTTCATACTCCAGGAATCACTGCATAATGCAACATGCCCATGCAAACCTCATGGATCTTTGTGTTTCCATGCAAGCCTAATCTAATCCTTTACCTAGCTGGTCTCTAATTGGTTGAAGATGAAGGTTTGCATGAACAGCTGAGGGCAAAATTCAGGTCCTCATGGCTGGTAGCAAGGTAGGACTTAACAGGACAGAAAAATGTAAATGTTTCGAGGAGAGAAAAGGAAAATTAAAAAGATTTAGACAATTTCTTAAATAATAAAGCAACTTCAGAGTTTCAAAAGAGCCTGACTTCATTTCTGATGTACAGTTCCCAGTGAGAATTGGTGGTTTTGTGCTCTTCTGTCATTTATCCACCTCTCAAAACTCCTTGCTAAAACCCTGTCCAGCAAAAAGCTCAAGGCAAATAGCTGACTTAAATATATGTGTCCTCTCCCAGCAGTCAGAGAGGGTCTGCAGGAACACACACATCTGCCCGCACACACCCAACCGCAAGATCACCGCCAAAGTGTTTTTCAGTGGAACCTCACCACAAATTTCTTTTAGATCTGCTTGCATAAATGTCAACATTGGCTTCTAAGCTTTTCCTCAATTTGACAGCAAGTGACATTTAAAGGGACAAAAGATCTTTTCACACACAGAGCAACAGAGGCTGTCACGCAAGGGTAAAATCTATAGAGTAACCACGCAAGTCCAGAGACAGAAGCACCACTCAGATGAATGCTACCATCTCCTCAGTCTTCTGCAAGGAAAGCAGTGCCTGTCAGATGCATTTCCCTGTCTTTTAACTCTGCTGTCAGCAGAACTGTCACTTGTTTGCAAGTCCACATGTGAAGTAGCCTTCCTAAGAATAGTTTCAACGTGTACACGCACAGAAGCAGTGTGACGGGGAGTGGACAACACTCACAGCCTGTGATACAGGAGGAGGAAAAAGTCATACATTTGCCATCCAGGTCCAAAAGGTTTGCTTCCTTCCTTCAGAGGTGTGGGTAAAAGATATCATAGAGCAGTGTAATGGTTTGGATGGAAAGGAACCTTTAAGACCATCTTGTTCCAATCTCCTTTCCCCTGGCAGTGACACCTTCCTCTAAATGAGGTTAGAGCCCACTCCTGCCTGGCCTTGAACACTTCCAGGGATGGGGCATCCATATCTTCTCTGAGCTATATTGCACTAGCCACAATTCCCAACAGAACTGATTAAAACCAGGCTTCCTTTCCCCCCTCCCCGCCCTGTAATTTCATTCAATTCAATATTTTCCAAAGAAACATCGCTCCCACCAAATTTGTCTTTAGAGAAAAGTAATCAGTTTCACCTTTCATAGACAACATTCCTTTTATAGACTTTAATTGGAAAGCAAATTTCTTAGGTTATGGCCATTCTTTTAAATGAACACATTATAAAAGGCCAGCATGAGACACAGGGAAATAGTCTTTTTTGGCATTCATTGCTGAGTAGTTTTGATTCTCCAGGCACCTTGTTGGTCCAGAGGGATGAAATTTAAGGTCCCTTCAACCCAAACCATTTCATGATTCTATGGTTCCATGATTCTGTGACTTCAGAAGATAAATAGTTTGAAGTGGACCACATTAGAGCAAGCTATAAGCACATGAAGCACCTCCCTGGCTGCCTCTCTCTGTCGTACACAGCACAGCTGAGGGAGCCCTGCTGTTATTCAGAGCACTTCAGCCACGAGCTGCAGTGACAAACAGCAACTCTGACTCATTGTTGATGTACCTCCAATGCCGAGTGTGTCTAATTTCCACTGAGTGTGTCTAATGAGCTGATACTTTATGGGTATTTCCTAAGCACTGTAATATGAGTCCTACAGATCCCCATGCTGGAAGTCAGCCTGCTGTTCTCTAAACACAAGTCTTGGTGCTGCAAGGCAGCAGTGGTTGTAGAAGTCCTGGTTTCTGTGGCATGACAGAGAGGGCAGAGCTTCAGCCCATGTTGGTGTGAGGGGAGGATGCAATGTCACGGTGCAGAGGGAGGATGCAGTGTGTGAGGAGCAGAGCCCATCCCTTTTTCCATCTGCTCTCTCTGGCCCAGCTGCCAGACTGACTCAGAGGCAGGAAGTCTCTCCCCCAGTGGGGAAGGACAGGGCAGCATGAACCACCAGAGCAGGATTAACACCAGTGGTGACCCTGTGGGGAAAGGGGAGAATGAGACACCAGCATTTGAGAGGAACATCCTCAGAAGGGATTTATCAGGCCTTTCCTGGCAATGTACTGAACTGTGAATAAGCCCAGTGGAAGTGTGTCCCACTCCTCTGTACCCACACTGTAAGATCAGTTCTTTTGAGCAAGGACCTCAGAGCAGCAGTGGGATCAGGGTCAGCCTCTTTCCCTGGCTGAGAGAAAGGTGATCTGCAAGTCACGATGCAGCAAAATTCCAGGAAGGAAAAAATGCCACCAGCTCAGGGAAACAATTGGCCTCTGGCCCTGGGCTGCCTTTGCACAGACACATCCTGGCTCCTCTCTGTGCAACTGCTTTGGATTCACAGCAAGCACCAGCCACAGCCAGGGGCCAGCAGCAAAGTTCAAGAATTAAATGATGCTTTTGACTCTTCATTGACCTGTGGAGCTGGATGATCTTCTAATAACCAGATTAGAGGTAGGTTGCCTTTTTACATTAGTTAGGGGGAAAGGCACCGAGGTGTGAGCTTCTTAAAAATAGAGTGTGTAAAACCAGGACCAGAATATCTAACCAGCCTGTCCAGACACACAGGGGAGCAGAAGGCTCTTGCTCTCCAGGCAGAATTGCTGCATAAATCTTTAGGATGGCAAGGCTGTACTGACATTTCAGTATCTAGGGCAAGGTGCTGTTCCTTCCACAGGCAGCACTGCCTTGCAGACATCTCCATACATGTGGACTAGAGACATATTTCAAAACAGCCAGAAAAGACAGAAGTATGGCAAGATGAAAGGGAAATTATTCAGGAATATGCAGTGAGCAGCAGTGCTTGCCATCTGAGCCTCAGCAGTGAAGCCTGCCAGCTTGCATCAGAGCAGACTCATCACTGACCGTGCAGTTAAATTGCCAAAAATAGTGCTGTGTACCTCAGACAGAGAGACTCCATCCATCCTGCTCCCATGCCAGGCTTCTGCATCACATCCCTCTGTCACAGAGATGTGGCTCCATTGAATTGGGCCAAGGGATTTCCACCACAGATTCTGATTCGCAATCCTTGTGCTGATTTTAAACCAATGGCATGTGGTGCAGTCACACCAAGGGCAGGGAGAAATCCTGCAGTGAGAGAAGGCTGCACTTGTGCCTGTGCTCTCTCTTTCCCATCCTCCTCGAAATCCTGGCTCTGATTTACAAAGGATCCCTAATCCTTACATATTTCAACAGTCACTAAATCAACCACTTTACATGGCTGCCACTATCTCCAATCTAAGTTGTCTCCAAGGATGAAACAAGCCAGGAAGTCACTCCCAACTTTCTGTCGCTCTCCAAGAAGACCAGGAAGCCTTTCAATGTTGTCATATTTATATCCACTGCAAGAGCTGCCCGTTTCCTCTAGCATCTCTCTAGGAACCATAGCAAACTGAAATGTGGTCAGGCACTGGAACAGGCTGCCCAGGCAGGTGGTGGAATCACCATCCCTAGAAGTGTTCAAAAGACATGTAGATGTGGCACCTGGGGACATGGCTTAGTGGCAACATGGCAGAGATGGACTTAATGTCTGGGCTCAACAATCTTATGTTCCAACCTTAATTAACCTGTGATTCTATGAAATACAGCCCTGTCAATCTAATATGAAAGTATGTTTGTTAAACCAGAGAAAGCCCTCCATGAATATTTTCAGTCTTATTTAATAATGCAGGTATAGCCCACCGATATTGCAGCTTACTTTTCAACTCTGATGCTAAATGCTTTGAAAATAAACAACAAAGTGTCTGTTTGGCAGAGGAGAAAGAGAGGAACATCAAGTTCACTTTGTGTGGTAGGAAAGGGCAGTAATTGCAGTGTGTCTATTTTGCAGCACAGGTTTGCTGCATGCAGCAGATCAAATTGTTAAAAAGGGGAGCTGTGAACATGAGGGGAGGCGGGGAGGAAGAAAAAAGAGCTGAAACCACAGTTGTTCAGACAAATGGGCTAATCACAGCCTGGGTTACAC
This sequence comes from Molothrus aeneus, assembly GCF_037042795.1. Classification (NCBI taxonomy): domain Eukaryota; kingdom Metazoa; phylum Chordata; class Aves; order Passeriformes; family Icteridae; genus Molothrus; species Molothrus aeneus. The sequence goes on along the minus strand of NC_089651.1, from coordinate 56,426,151 downwards.
ACACGTGCAGGTGCAGACTGATCCCAGCCAGCATCTGTGGAAAATGTCACTTGGCAGAGGGGCACACAAAGCAAACACTGTGTGCTCACACAGAGCCTGCTGCTGGGAAAGGGTCTCCATTGCACACCATGGCCTCTCAGAAAGGCATGTAAAATGGTAAAATGTCCATATTCCATCAGGGCTGGCTCAGTTCAGGTGCAGCAGAACTGTTTCCCTGACCTGCAAAGGGACTCTGGCTGATGGGGAGCCCTGGGGGGGAGCTGCCATGAGAGATGGCAGAGGGGCAGCAGTGCAGGGAGTGGGGGGGCTGGAATAAAATTCCATTTTATTCACTGGAATAAACACACCACCCCCAGCAGCATTTTTCTCACCTTCCTGCTCCCAGTTCAACATGGTCAAGATTGCACAGCCCTTCTCTTGCCTCTCCTCCTTGCCTGGTTGTGTAACATCTACAGCCAACCCTTATACACAGACTTTGTCCTGTTTCTTCTTTGATGTAAGAGCCCTGGATAACCCTGGGATCAAAGGAAAAGACAGATGGATAAAGCACACTAGGTGAAAGGAACCGAGTTCATTCTGCCTTCTGCGTTTCACTTACGCCCTGCCTCCCTGTGAGAAATGTTGGGTGGAACGAGAACAGAAAAACACAGGCAGAAGGAAAATAGAAATGATGTTTTGCTCAGAGCACTAGAAATATCAGAAATTTAAACAAAAGTTATTCGTTTTGTTGTACTTTAGCTGTGCCTTTGGGCTTTTGGACACAGCTCTGTGGTCCACGCTTGCTTCGTCTCCCCTTCTACTTTGTTTGGCCCCAAGCTGTGGCTGAGCACACAATGTGGTCACTGACTGCAGAGCAGAATTCCCAGTGCATCAGAGCATTAGCTGGCAGCTGGGCAGACAGATTTACACATCCCAGATGTCCAGGGTGCTGCCTCCAACTCATGCAGGCGGTGTCAGAGAGGGTTTAAAACCAGCAGCATCCTCCCCCTTGAATTTCTCTCCTGGTGCAGCTCTGTGGCAGCTCTCCTTATATGGATGGGTTAGAAAGCAGTCAAAGGGATATTCATAATAATTCCAGCCTGTGGCAGCAACAGAGATCTTCAAAATGCAACCTGGGGTTGCTACATGAGAGCCCTGGCTCCAGTATAACCCCTGCAAATCCAAATTTCCACCCCTGCAGCTTTTCTAAACCAGTTCTCCACAGCAGAACTCACTCACACCACTGGCATGAGTGAGAGTGTGGCACAAGATGGCTAAACCCATCCAAGAATCATAGAATTATTTGGGTTGGAAATTACCTTAAAGATCATCTAGTTCTGACCCACCTGCCACAGGCAGAGACAATTTCCAGCAGCCTAAGTTCCTCAAAGCTCCATCCAGCCTAACCTTGAACACTTCCAGCAGTGGGCCATCTGAAACTCCTCTGGGCTTGGTTTAAAATGCTTCAGACTATTTTGCTCACTCCAATTTTGTGACACCAAAGCAGAGAGTTGAAAGTTTCTCAGTCTTTTCTGAAGCTGTTGCTATGAGAATGCACAAAATTCTAAAAAACCCTTTTAAACAAGAAAACAAAGCAAACAACTTGGCTTTTGTCTATGCACAGAAGTGTGCTTCAGCTGAGCCCAGAGGTGTCTGAGTTAATATCTGTTTTACTTAATCTGGCAGCCTGATTTCTTCAAGGATGTACTTTCTGAATTGATTTCTGTGCACCTGTCAGACACATTGCTCTGGCAAGGCAGGAACTGGGGGAAAAACGTTATCTGATGAGTTCAGCTCTGGACAAAATGAGCACAAAACCCTGAGGTGCATTTTTATACAAGCATCAGCATGTTTCATTAAAAATCAATAGAAAATTGCAGAATACCTAAAAACTCAGCCACAACCCAGTGACTACAGAGAAACAAGCCCTGCCAGGCAGCTGTGGCTGAGAGGAACGTGTGCCTTGCTGGTGCTCAACATCAATTTCCAGCAGCAGTGATGCTTCACCACTCTAATCATGTTGTCAGGGAAAACAGCTCAAATAAAATATTGCAGGGACTTTAACTTTCCAAAAGCACATGTGGGCAATGCACTCTGTTCCCTGCTGCTCCACACACCTGCCAGAGCAAAGAAACAAGTAGACGTGAATCCTGACATACAATTTAGTGTGAGATGGGATGGACAAAAGGCTGGACTGGATGATCTTGGAGATCTTTTCCAGCCCTAATGATTCTATGATTCTGTGATTCTGTGACCTGGGATGAGTGGGGATGAGCAGGTCAGGCTCATCAACAGCCAGGCTCTGAGGCCACACATCCAGTCCTGTGTCCAGTTCTGGGCCCCTCAGTTTGGGAAGGACATTGAGGTGCTGGAGCAGGTTCAAACAAGGGTAGTGAAGCTGGTGAAGGGTCTGGAGCGCAAATTCTGTGAGGGATGTGGGGGTGTTTAGCCAGGAGAAGAGGAGGCTCAGGGGGGACTTTATTGCTTTGCAACTCCCTGACAGGAGGCTGTAGCCAAATGAGGGTCAGATTCTTCTCCCAAGCAGCCAGACAAGAGGACAAGGCCTCAAACTGCACCAGGGGAGGTTTAGGTTGGACCTCAGGAGGAATTTCTTCACAGCAAGGGTGATCAGACACTGGAATGGGCTGTCCAGGGGGGAGTTGGAGTCACCATCCCTGGAGGTGTGTAAAGGTAGGCTGCCCTCAGTGCCATGGCCTGGTTAACACCGTGCAGTTTGGTCACAGGCTGGACTCACTCATCCCAGAGCTCTTCTCCAACCCCGCTGGTTCTGTGATTCTGTGATCACTCAGCAGCATGTGCTGCCTGTAAGGATGGCCAAACCCAATCTCGGTATTGAGTGGAAGCCACAGACTCAAACCCAATCTCTGTATTGAGTGGAAGCCACAGACTCAAACCCAATCTCTGTATTGAGTGGAAGCCACAGACTCAAACCCAATCTCTGTATTGAGTGGAAGCCACAGACTGAGGCTCAGGGTTTTGTCGTCCAGCTGCCCAGCACCACCCTGAGGAGCCACGTCCCCTCTGAGCACCTTGCTTCCCTCACTGTGAAACAGGAAATTTCCTCTCTCCACCTCCATTGTTGGTGCTTGCTCTGCAGGGCCTCTCTCAGCCTGTTTGCACCGGCCTCATACAATGGAGTCATAATCCGAGGTGTTGCCACTGCAAAAATAGAAACGGAGAACAATGTTGCTCTTCAAAACAAGACTTTTCATGTATCTCATTGTGTAAAATACACTGCTCAAAATCCATTCACTGTGCTAAGCAGCAACTTAAATCAAAGGCAGAATTCACATCATACTTGGTAATCAATTGGGGGAAGTAGCTGTGGATTTTCTACCTTGATTCATTTCTCTTTTATTTGCAGTTTTCTGTGATTTTTCTTCAAAGTCCTTTTCCTCTGAAGTCAGATGGGATCCCCATTAGTGGCACTTTCATGTAGCTGAAGAAGTGTGTCAACGTTTTCTAATATAGATTAAAGCTCCAGAAGACAAGAGGGACTGAATTGTTGGGCTCTCAGGAGAGCAGTGGGAAATAGAAAAATTACCAGGCATGATGTTTAAGACTCTCTCAGAATGTTAAGAGCTGTGTATTTCAGTCAGTCCTTAAGCAAACACAGCTTTAAATAAAGCTAGGTATAAAATAAATAATATTTATGTCAGCTAAAAAAATAATTTGGAGAGATGCCAAATTTCATATAAGCTAATATTTTGATTTTAATTGAGCTATTTTCTGCTATCTTGTATTTTTCTGACTGTGTTCCTTTCTCACCTAAGGCAAAAAATTAAATGTTATAAAAATAATAATTTCTTCATAAGTTTCTGCTCTCTGCACCTAGTGACCGTTGCATGCATAACATTTTAACAGCAATTTGCATGAAAATATACACTGCTTGTTTCAAAATTAGTTCACTTGTTTTGCAGCTACATGATTGATGTTTCTCCCAAGCAAAAGTAACTCCTCTGAGCTCAGCAGAGCTGCCTCTGATGTTCACAAGGCAGCAGAGAAGGTGAATTAAACCTAATAAATCTTTTCAAGAGTAAATACACCCTAAATGGAGTTATAGCTAACAGGCAGTACAAGAAATTCGTGGAAATACCACTGAATTAAAACATTTCATTCAGAAATTGTATTCAAGCATGGAATGATTAACAGAACAGTTAAATTATTTAATCCTAACATGAGAGTTAGAAGTTTAAAGAGCTTTGGTTAGAGCAGAAACCCATCACTAATTCCTGTCACTTGGAAAAGCTACACATTTCAGAATTCATTTTCTTTGCACATGTGGATGAAAGGTTTGAAATTATAACATTTTCATAAGAACAAACTTCCTGCAAATAAAAAAAAAAGAAGTAAGTAAATGGATCTGCTGAAAAATACTCAACCATTTTACTTCAAAACTTTTAAATCAAGGTGAGGATTGAGCTTATCCATGCCAGCAGTTTAATGCATTTCCAACAGCCTGAAAAATCTGGACTCTGTGTTAAAGCTCGTTTTCACCTCTGTGTGGAGCACTCCACGGCAGCTGGAGGACCAGATCTGGATATTTGTGTCTGCTCTCAGTCCAGGCTGCAGCTCTGTCTCCCAGAAAGCCACCAGCTGTCCCAGTGCCTGTGGTGCCTCCCTGGCACCTCGGGGCTGTGTTCCCATCCAGGGTCACTGTTCCCATCCAGGGTCACTGGCTCAGGTGCAGGAGTCACTGTCATTGTCAGGGAAACAGCTTTGCTCAAACCGGCTCAGGTCTTTTTAAGAGGGAACAGAGGGAGCAGTTCAGATCAGGGTCAGTTGGTTCACACCATTTCACCTCATTTCTCCCAGTGGAAACATCTGAACTCCTCTGTCGAAAGTGAGAGCTTCCCATGGAAACTTCAGATTCTGTAGAAATCACATTTTATAGCTGAAAATTCCTCTCCAGCTCTACAGAGGAATTTGGATTTATTTTTTCTGTTCAAATGAAAAATCCTCTGGCCTCAGCTCAACCAGACACTTCAGCAGCTCCTCTGCACACCCTGGGCTGCAGCCAACCTGCAGCCTCTTGCTCTCCTGAGAGGAGCCTGCAAGACCCAGTTCTGTGCTGAAAGGGCCACCAAATCACCCCTAGAAATTGCCCTCCTGAGATCATGGAATATCACACTCTGCTTCTTGTGAGTGCAACCATGCTGAAATAAAGGATAAGGGCATCCAGAGCTCAGGTTTGCTCTCACCTCTCCCTTTCACAGGCACACAAAAACACACTGAGGTTTAAGACCATTTCATCCATCTCCATCTGTTGCTTTTCCAACATTACAATCACTCCATTGTCTGCAGCGCTGCCACACTGGACAGGAGAGTGGAAAGATCCTCAGCAGGGTGTAGAGAAAGCATTAGCAGCACTTAAAACCTTTGTGGCAGCCAAGAGAAAAACAATAATTCCTAACTTCAGATTTTCTTATCAGAAAGTTTAAATATTTCCAAGACTTTTGTTCACAGTGTTTAACATTTCTGCTTCTCAAGCCATACAGGCTTAGAGGTGCTGCCCAAATGTTTGGCTAATCTCTGCAAGCTGCAGGGCAAATAGCAGCTGAGGTTTGTTCCTGGTGCAAAGGACAATGGGCCTGATTCTTTTTCTGGGAAGTGCAAAGCAGAGTTTCTGCCCTGGTCCTCCTTAGGCTCAGGAACAGATATTTTGTTTTCAAGCCTCTCAAGCAACGCCTCATGGGGAAAAACCAGCATTAAGGTCAGACTTAAACAAGATGACAAAGTGTCAGAGGCTGGTGTTGGGAAGGGGGTACAAAATACCATTTATTCCTCCCCCTGCCCAGAACAGGACTGATGGCATGCAAAATGCCAGCTGCAGAAGCACTGGAGTTTGGGCAAACCTGATGCTCCTGAGCTCTCACACTGACCTCAGCACTACCCTGGGGCCTGCTTGATTCAGTTCAGTGTGCCAAACGTGCCCCTGCCCCACCAGTTCACAGCTCAGAGGATCAGATGCTATTTTAAGTCCCACTGCCCAGAGCCATCAGTTGCTATTTTAAGTTATTTTAAGTGATGCTGCCCTAACTCTGGAATGATGCCCGAGGCACCGCTGTGCTGGCTGAGCCAGGGAGTGCCTCTGACTGCAGAGGTCTTGCTCAAGTGCTCATGGCAGTGCCTGGGACACACACACACACACATGTCCTGCAGGTCTGTGCCCAAATACAGCACCCAAAACACCTCAGCCTGGCACTAGACACACCCTGGCTTCAGGTACCACAGCTAGCTCAGGACAGGCTTGCCCAGCTTACCTGGCACCGAGGATGAGGAAGAGGAGTCCCAGGCTCTTTGCACAGATAGCAGCCAAGCTGTGGTTGCCTCCTGGTTTATATCCCTCTATTATATTATAAATCATTCCTCTATTATATTGAAAATCATATTTCCCCTAATATCAGGTTCTTACAGAAAACACACTCTTATCCCCATCTTGTATACCAGGCAATTTTTTTCTTCCTTTCCAGCTTTGGTGTCTGTACTTTTTATTGAAGATGCTGGTAAGCAGAAAAGCCATTTTTCCCCCTGAATCACAGCTGGTGGGGGTAGGATGTGCCATAGTACTCTGCCAGTGTTGATAGGGCCTTCTGCCAGTGTAAGTCACTGGGACAGAGTCACTCCATCACTGGAAGGTCCAGCCCACAGTGGGGACAGCCCACCTACTGCAGAGCTGACTTTCTGTGCCTTTCCATCAGCACTGTCTGCTCCCACTGCCATCTAACCCAGACCCAAGCAGATCACCACAGGCTTTAGAAGGACACCTAGAGCAAGGAGCCAGCACTGTGAGGCAGCAGTGCCTCTGCAGGCTGCATTCCTCTCCTTTCCAGGGAAAAATATCCCCTTATCCTGACCTTTGAACAGTGCAAGTGTAGAGATGAGCTGCCTTGATTCCCCCCAGCCACACAGGGAGGCTTGTCCTCCCATGCTCTGGGAAACACCCTGTGTATTGCCTGGATACATTTCACTGCATTTTTTTTTTCATTTTGCCACTAATCTCCCATTTATTCTGATGCTATTTACCAAGTCTCATGTTCCCTTGATAACCAGATGCCTGACATAACTTTGGGGATATTCTTTTCCCCAGCACTCAGCTGAGTTAGGGGCATGACTTTTGCCTCACATGAACAGCAGAAAAGAGACAGGAAAATAGTCCAAAACTCCCTTTATTCCTATATTTTTCTCCCTCCATTCCCATTTTTTGTCTTTGGTGGAAAATTCCTACTCCTTTCTCTGCTTGCCATGATCTCAGCATCGCTGTTAGGAGTCTCCAAATACATCCTTCACTGCTAGGTTTCAAGATTTAATTAAAGACTCCTGACTCACTTTATCTAGGTTAAACTCAAAATGCTGTAGTATCTGGTCTTTTACAGATCAGGTCAGCATAATTTGTTAAAATACTTGTTATACTTGTTAAAGGTACTCCAATTATCAGTTGCACATTAATAATCAGAGAGCTTTACTGTGTTTGCTATTGACTTGAGTTATAGACCCAGCTCCAAAAAATTGATTTTCCTAAATATTGTGCTAGAGTAATGGAAACTTCAAAAATACTTAGTAGAGCTTAAAGTATTTTAAAAATCTATGTGTTGCCTTTTTTTTCTTTTGTAATAGGTTTACATTACAGTTGTAGCCAAAATTTTGTTCTTTCATTCATCTCAATGTCACAGACAATCACATGGTCTCAGAAAAGGCATTTCCCCTCCATCAGGATTAAGATAATATCCAGTATTCCTCATTGTTTAGGAACAATCACATTTTTTAGAGAACATGATCAGGTTCTATCTAGTTATATTGCTCAATGCTGCAGTTGTTAGTCTGCCTAGCATTTGGCTGGATTTAGATCTGTAACTTTCAATAAAGAGCAAAAAGACCTTCAATTAGATTACCATTGAAATTCACACATCAGACCCTATTTTCCCACAAATTTACTACATTTATCTGGCAGTTATTATTGGTTTCTAACTCAGGAGCAGAACTTCCTTCTATGAGGACAGCTGATGGTGCACAGGGAGCTGAAACATTCAGGAAGCACCTCCCAGCCTGTGGCAGTGCTCAGCCCTCCATTTAAGACAAACAGGAATCTAACAAAACACCCTCTTGGAGACAATGTCAATTGCTCTTCAATTCCCCAAGGACTGTAATCATGTTTGCCTTTTCCATCCAGCAGGGCTTTGCACAACCTTGAGGTCCCAAGAGCTCCCTCCACACTGTGTTACTGGAGAAACTGGGCACGGTTCTCTTGCAAACAGAGACCCCAGGGTTCCTTGGACCCTGCTATCAGTGGAGCTGAATTTGTTCAAGGATTGATTAGCACAGCAATAATTCATGGGGATACAGGGGAAATCCTCCAGTGCTGATTTTACAAACAATGAGGTCGATGATTCCGATAAATCAACTTCATTCATGCTGCCTATAAATAAGTAATGTCCCAGACTGAGCAGAAGCTGGCTCAAGATGTAGTGTCGTGCTTGTTCTGAAAGCTTTGGGAATTTCCATTCTCTTTCATCCATTTCTGGACCAAATTCATTCTGTTTCATTTTCCTAATCAACCTCCACTGCTTTTGTGTTCCATGTCATGTATGCTGGCCAGTGCTGAAGTCTGACTTCTCAGTGCATTTTGAAAGATTTAGAATATTTCATTAGAGCTGCTCGATTAAAAATGATTGGTGGACTGGTACACCTCCTCTGTTTGCTGTCTCTGAGTGGCAAATACCCAGCTGTGAAGAGCTGCACTGTTTTTTTCTCTCAGGTTCCAAAAATACCACACAGCTCAAGTTGTGAATCCTCCTCTAGGATGGCACCATCTCCATGAATCTGTTGCAATTATTGCAGAAGGGGACAATGGAACTGTCACTGGGTGCCAGCCTCCTTCCCCAAGGAGGCTGCAGCAGGAGTCAGGATTGGGCATTTTCCCACTGATTCCACTGGAATCTTCAAACCTGTATGGACAAGGAAGAGGGGAGGTGGTGCCCCTTAGAGAGAAGAGCCCCGGGTGAAGAGCAGTCCCTAGAGGCAGTGGGGAGATGTCTGGAAAGAGAACATTGAGAAGTGTTTGGATATCATTTTTCTGACCTGAAACATTCTCTTGAAAAAGCTTGTCACTGCATAGACAACCCCAGACTTCCCAAAGCCTTTAATGTTGACTTCCAAAAAACCTTTATAGTTGACTTCCATGCTCTGGGAGCACTGCAGGAGCATGGCTGTTCCCCTCCCTTTTTGTGAGATGCCTTCAGTGGGTGTTGGAGTTACAGTCTCCAGATTTTCCACTCAGCCACAGAGTGAAAAAAGAATGTAATAAAAAGACTTGCAAATACAAAAGCCAAGAATGACTGGACTTTAGCCTTAAGAAAGGAATAAAGCACAGCAAGACTCATTAAATAATGAGGATAATCAACCAATGAGAGCTTTAGATGAGCCATTGGGGGGTGACAGGTAGGAATAGGAAAGTCACGTTACCTCTGGCTAGATCATTAATGAAACCATTGCTAGACCACACTGTCTGGTCACAGCAACTGCTCAACAAAATATTTGGAAAACAGCTGCAAGAATAATTCAAGAACAAGAAAATATGCCTTGTAGGAAGACACTAGATAAGCTATTTAGAGCAGAATAAATGATGCTATGAATCCTATCTGGCTTTAGAATCACTAAATGTCTGTGGCCTAAAGACAAAGCAGTGAATTCCTCACCACCTCATTAGACCAAGAGCTACAGGAGTGAAATCAGCTGAATCCCAGCCCCGGAGGCCTCTCTGTGCTCCCACCACAGGGAGCAGACTGGAAATGTTTTTCAGATATTGTAAATATCAGATGGGCAGAAGTATTTGCTCAGCAGAACATAGATCTCATCCATTGATGAGGTGACAGGGAATGGTGAGGTTTACTCAGAGCCCTTCTTTTGGAAAACATTGGCTCTCAGAGGTCTGTGTGTGACTGGTGGCAGATGATTCCAAGAGCAATTCAAAGCATTTAGTAAAATTTACCTACAATGTGGGGTATTTTGGCCAATTACAGGGTAAAATAGCATGCTTTTGATTTGCTTTTTAGAATAATGTGGCTAAGCTGCAGGGTAAGTTTGAGGTAGAACATTGATTTGGCTGTAATCAAATCTTGTTTGTCATGAAGGAGGGAGTGGGAGAACATTCCTTGAGCATCAAATCACTCCAACTCCTGGAGATGACCCTTATGCATGGAAGTGAAGAAAGGCCCAGGCTGGAGCCACAGACCCTTGTTGAGCCAAGGGTCCTGTAACACCAGCTCTTACCTGCCCTGGGTACAAAATATTGCAGGATTGCCTTTCAGCCAAAGCAAAAAGGGATATTTCCAAGGGCAGCACTGCAAGTGAGGCTTCTGGCTAAAGTGGGAACCAGTCACAGGGCTCAGCTGGGCTGATTGCCATGGATTGGCCTGCATGTCTGTCCTTAAGGTCTTTTTACTCTTTTTTTTTTTGACTGTCTTCCTTTGGTGGCTGATGGACTGTAGCATCCCCAGGGCCTCGATTTGCAGTTTCCAGAGCATTCCCAGCTTGAGTTGCAGCAGTGCAACCTCTTCTGAAGGGCGGCCCACAGCAACAGAAATTGTTTCCCAGACAGTGACCCAAAAAAATCATAGCATTGTATGTAAAACCTAATCTCTAGGTTTTATTTTCTCCACCTGAATTAGCCAAAGAAAGATATTCTGAAGAAAAATATTACCCAAAACAGGATTCAGAAATGTACGTGAGGCACTTAGAAGGTGCTATAAAAATGCACTGCCCACCTTCACTTTGTTTTCTGATGGAATATTCAAAGCTCCTAATTCTTAAAGCCTGGGATATGTAGTTCCAGCTCAGTTACTTAGATGCCTGACCATTATGGGAACCAAAGGGAATTAAAGATCTGAATATCTTTGATCTAAATGCCTTTGAGGTGTTTTTGAGTTTCAATGCCTAGCTGGACAGGGATCCTCAAATTCCAGCCACAGAGACCCTTATTTAGGAGCTATGCAGTAAAAAAAGAAGACAATTTATAAACCAGACTTTTGAAATCATTCTTCTTCAAACTCCTACCAGAACACTCCTGTCCTGTCTGGTGTAAGCTCCAGAGAGCAGAAGACATCTGTAAAGTGGAGGGGAATTCCCAGTTCATTACAAGAGATTTCACAAAAGTGCATTTAGGAAGGAAGGAAAAATATTACCCAGTGAGCAAACACACAGTCAGTATCCCCAGGGACATCAGCAGCTGGAGAGCAGACCACATTCACTGTATCAGGAACTTCACATCACAGAAATTACCCTGAAAGGTGCCTTAGAAGGAACTTGCTGACCAAGATCTGTCCTTTTGCCCATGTTCTGGTTTTATCCTTTTTCCCAGATGAAAAAGAAACAGATTTGGGCACTTCTAGTGCCAGCAGGTCAACCAGAACTGCAGTTGTTCTTGTACTGGTGGCCATCCTGGGAGTGTTCAATGTCAGGCTGGATGGGGCATGGAGCAACCTGGTCTAGTGCCAGATATCCCTGCCATGGCAGGGGGCTAGGAGCTACACTGTCTTTAAGGTCCCTTTGACCCAAATCATTTTATCATTTTTTGATTATTCTGTGTTAAATAACATGCACCAGGTACATGTAATCATAGTGAACAGTCAAATGTACAGGTTAATACTGAGCTTGCTGCCTAGGGCTGAAGATGGCCCTTGTGAAAGTTTGAGGCTTCAAGCAATCTAATTTGCCCAAAACCATGAGAAAGCCTTTCCACCCAGGCAGGTGCTACCATCCCTGCTTGCTCACAGGCTCCTGGCTTCTTTCTCTGAAGTAGCTGGACCTTAATTTGTTGGCAGGAAGGCGCTAGAATAAATAGATGACTTTTCCTGTCTGATGTCACATTAGACACTGCTTGGCTCCTGTGTATATTCTGGCTGGGGGTTTCACAGTCTTTGGGTTCTGCAAGCACTTCCTCACTGGCATGGAAAAATTCCCCCTGATGTGCAAATCCACTCTCCAGTGCCACAGCTAAATGAGGCTGAGATATTGCATCCTAGCTCAGTGTCATACAGAGATTTATGTGTTGCTTTGCTCCATTAATCAAACTGAAGATGTTCTGAGAGTTCAGCAGACAATTTATGTCCCATTCCTGTCAGTGCAGTGAACATTGCTGCTGTCTGGCTGAAGGGCTCTTCCACGGGTGCAGTTCAGTCCCAAAAAGTTCCCAAACAAAGTGCAATGGGAGAAGAATTTGGCAAAGACTGGCCACTGACAGGTGGATCTGGGGCAATCTGGGTGTTGAGAACATCAATGAAAATTGAAAACAGAAACACAAACTAAGCACAAATTTAAAAACAGAGCTCCCAGCTCAGACTTGTTCATGGTCCACACACCAGGTCCCTCCCACACAATATTCCCATCTACACCTTGTCCTTCTGCTGTGGTGGTCAAGCTCTGTGTTGAGGTTCATTAGAACCCCAGACACACAGACCTGCAACAAAGCCTTGGAAGTGACCCAAAATAGTTATTCAAACTCTAGTAAGCAATACCCAGCTAATTTATGACCTAGAAATCGCATTTAAAGCAATGTTTTACACATTCTGCACTTGGTTAAAACCACCTAGAGAAGGGAGGGGAACATCTGCCCTGCTGCATCATCTGGTGCAAGCCAGACTGGAGAGAAAGGAGGGCCAGGACTGTGCAAATATTCAGCCTCATTTTACTGCAGTCTCTACTGCACTCAGTGTTAAAATCCAGGTTGTTTCAGTGCTTAATCAATACATCAATACAGTCAGTAAATGACAAGGAGAGTTCATATTTGTCTTGTTACTCCAAGACTGCTCATAAAGTCGAGTTCACAATCCCATAAAGGAGCCTGCATTACCCCAGTGGCTGGGAAGGAATTCCTCATTGGCTTCCCATAGGCCTGTCCACGGAGAGAACAGGAAAAGATAATAACAGGGTAAGTAAGAGTAAACTGAAATAAAGCCAAAAGTAAGTCCTACAAATCTAGCAGGGCAATCTCAGCTCATAAATATGAGCCACCAAGTGGATACTCTGAACAGACTTTTGCCTGACAGAGGCAGACTGATAAACTCGTGGTATAAAAACACCATGAAGTTTTCACAGGCAAAAGCCATTTATTTCACAGGCAAAAGGCATTTATTTTCACATCTGTTTTGCCTGCTTGAAAGTGTGGTGGAAATTTTAGCACCAATACATTAACCTGGACATCACTGTTTCAAGAGCCGGGGACCATTTGATTTGCCAGTGTGAGCCATTTGGTCCCCACTGCATTCAGAGCCAGGAATCCAAAGACAACACTCAAGCTTTAGCCAACAAGGCAGCTTTGCTGGGGTGGTAGCTGCAAATTCAGAGGTGATATGGGCAGGAAGAATATCCTCTGATGATGAGACAGGCTAGAACAATAGACAAGAAGAAAGAAAATATAAAGTTTGATGGGCAAAAGAAAAAGCAAGGGAGGGGAAAAAAAGGGGGGAAAAGTAAAAAGAAGAGAAAGAGAGAAAAAGAAAGAGAGAAAAAGAAAGAGAGAAAAAGTAAAAATATAGGACTGGTGCCATGCAGAAATTCACAGCAGGACGCATAAGGGGCAAGATGTAGAAGCAGAATTAAATGTGATATGCAAGCTGGGTAGACTCAGGATGTATTTTTCCAAGAGCCCTTGCAATTCTTATCCCTTGTGTGGGGGAAGAGTAATGGTAGGACACCACCAATCTCTTTCTTCCCCCTCAGCATTTCCCAGAGGTGACCAGGAGCCAAACTGAACTGCACAAGCCATCAATCACTGCTCAGTGTGTGGCTCCACAGACCTGCTGCAAAACATCCACCGTGACTTCATGGACCACAAAGTACAGATAAGAGTCTAGGAGTTAAATCCTTCTGGCAGAGCACAGCACACTCGAGGTGGACTGATCCTCTATCCAAACAGCTTATCTCCAAACCATATTAATTACTGGAACACAGCAGCAATTTGTATCTGCACCAGGGCTTTTTGCCAGTGCAGCTCTCTCAGTCAGATGCCACCAAGAAAGAGATGGGCCAGCAAAGCTTCACAGCAGAGTAAATTTCAGTGCAGCTTTTAAGGTTTTTAAGCACTAAAGACGTCTTTGCAAGCAGCACCCAACCCAGTCTGGCTGTGCTCTGGGTGAGCCAGCAGGAGAGGCAGAGCTGGATAACCCTGTCAGCACTGATGGGTGGCACATGGCTCTTCAGATTCAAGCTGATCTGCACTGTCACTGACATCTTTTATGAAAAATCCTTTCCTTAGGATTTTTCCTCCTGAGAAGCTGAGAGGCCTCAGGAACAAAATGTAAACAATTGTTATCTGCTGCTGTGGAATGCAACAGGTGCATCTTTGATTGGCCCATGTTGGATGTTTCTAATTAATGGCCAAACACAACCAGCTGGCTTGGACAGAGAGTCCAAGTCACAAGCCTTTGTTATCATTCTTTCCTATTCTATTCTTAGCCAGCCTTCTGATGAAACCCTTTCTTCTATTCTTTTAGTATAGTTTTAATATAATATATATCATAAAATAATAAATCAGCCTTCTGAAACATGGAGTCAGATCCTTGTCAAGTCCTAAGACCCCTGTGAACAGGGTCACAATCTGCATCTCCATGTGCCTCACAGCTGTCCTAAGAGCATCCTGCTCTGGAGGAGCTCTGCAGGCTCCCTGCACATTCCACCAAGGACTGACAGTGCAACTGCTCTTCGCAGCCCTAGAGACCCTGTGTCCTCCCAGACACCACCATGGCCAGCTGTACACTGCAGCTGGAAAATTGCCTTCAGCTGAAGGGTACATCTTCACAGCTGGTCCTTGAGCAGAGTAAAACCTCCAGAGCAGGTCTGGCTCCTGCATTTCTTGGCACAAGGGTGGATTGGAGGCTTGCCAAGGTTGCAAGTGGGGGGAAAAAAGGCAAATTTCCCGCTGCCTCCGGTGAGCTGTGCTGACACCTGTAACCCCCACTGCTTCTGAGAAGGCAGCTAAGAAAAGCAGGAGTGTTGCCAGTAACTTACACAGTTCATAGCTCTGCTGGGCATTCTGGGATTCCCTACACCACAAGCTGAAAGCCACGGCGCCAGGGAGGATTATTTTAAATTATTTCATTCAAGTCAGGGTTGGAGGAAGAGGATGGGGCATCTGGACTGTCTCCTGTCTGTGTTGGTGCCCATGTCCCCACTCTTGTGCTTCTTCCCCAAGCTCTTCCACCCGTGGGCATCCATGGCCAGTGTCCATGAGTTCCCTGGGAGCTGCATAGTGCAGAGCTGAGATGAGGAGAGGGAGCTCCCTCCCCTTCTCCACGTCCTCTTCAGTGCACACCCCAAGGCAGCCCCAGCAGTGGGTGAGTGCAGCCCATCCTGCTCTCATCAGCAAGTCTGGTCCTCACTGAGCCTTTGTACTTCCAGGATGTCAGGTTTGCTCCCTTTATGTGCTGACAACACTACTGTGCCTCTGCAAGCAAATAAAGCTGCTGAACAGTCTGCCTGTCCAGTCACACTGGCAGAGACTTTCAGTCCAAGAGATTTCAAACAGGACATTGTTCCCCAGTGCAGGAGCTATTAAATTCCATAAATTTGTAGCTGCTTTTCTACTACAAATTTTATCACCAAACAAACAAAAAAATCAGCAAGATACTGCATGATGTTTTCAAGCCTCTTTTTTTTTATTGTCCAAAATAACTATTACTCATTCCCAGCTCTCATTAATTGCAAGTTGTGATCACCTGATAGGCACCAGTCTGAGCCTCTTCCCCCATTCCTGACAAAGCTTTATGTTCATTCCTACGCTCTGCCACTTGTCCTCATGTTTAAAAAAATTAATAGTCCATATGCTGCAACAATATAATTATTTTAAGCAACCTTCCTGAAAAATGTTTGAAGGCTTCCTGTTGACTAATGGGTGGAACTGGATTGCCCCCCTTTCTTTCAGTTGAGTAGTAATGATTTAAGCAGATTAACTGGTTAACTAAATGTCATTAACCCAGATCATATCCTTTATAAGAAATAACACTGGTTACAGGAATCAGCTAATATGGGGTTCATCCAAAGGCAATGAGAAAGCATTTTTATCAATGTCAAAATTTTTCGATGGGCTCAAAATGAAGTTCAACGTGATTTCTGCTAAAGGAGTAAATATGCTGGATGTGATCAACAAACTAAGCTTTCCTTCATTTGCCACAGAATGTGGTCAACATCCCTGAAAACATTCAATATTCAAATATTCCTGTCCTTCAAATCATCCACCACATCACCCCAGGTACTAACACTGCCACTTTACCTGTGATG
Source organism: Molothrus aeneus (assembly GCF_037042795.1). NCBI lineage: Eukaryota > Metazoa > Chordata > Aves > Passeriformes > Icteridae > Molothrus > Molothrus aeneus. The sequence continues at coordinate 56,409,879 of NC_089651.1, read as the reverse complement.
GCACAGGCCAGGACAGCTGCCCCTCCAGTGAGACCCACCAAACACCAGCCACTGCTGAATGGTTCATCATTCCACAGCCTGGAAGAAATAAAATAATAAAAAACCCTCCCAATGATCCATGACCAACCCACCCCAATGCCCATGGTGGGGAGGCAGGAATCCTGTGCTTTCAAGTCCAGGATTTTCAGTTGGTGGCTGCAGAGGCAGGCAAATGTCCCCCTGTCTCTGGACCCCGATGGCAGCAGTGTGCGCAGCCCATCACCCTTGGCTGTTTGTACAGAAATGAGATCTTGGCATAAAGGATTTGCTTTTGTTGTGATTCAGTTTGGGTTGGATGGATGTGCTGGGCTCAGGATGCCCAGTGGAGGACACCTGCTAATGTGTCTGTTGGCATTTTGGCATTAAAACACATCAAAATGAGGCCACTGGCCTGTGCATAAGTAACATTTCTTGTTTCTCTCTTCCAGTAACCGTGACTGTGGGAGGACAACAACACTTGCTGGGGCTTTATGACACTGCAGGGCAGGTAAAGGACTGCAAAACATTTATCATTTTCCTTCCCCATGGTTTGTTTGTTACTATCATACACTGGGGTTTGTTGTTCATGATGTTTGTGGAGTTTGCTGGGGTTTTTTCACAAATAATAATAATCAGGTTTGAGTTGGAATGGTTGAACTGCTGACCTTCTCCCTTTTGTTTTCGTTCTGTTTCAGCAGTAAAACACACACAGATACATTCATCCCTAAGATTGTGTTTTGCCTAATCAAAAAAAGTAAAGTCTGATGAGGCTGTGCAACCCCCCATATATCCACCTCCTACTGCAAATACCATGCTTTATGTAGTCAGTGTTTTCTTCCCTTTACCACATGGTGGCATTGAAGATAGAATAATTCCCTTTTTCAAGATCAGAAAACTGGTGTAATTCAGCACCAGTCTATCAGTAACCAGCTGTTTACTTTCCAAGTGGTAACCCAGCCAGATTTCCATCCATCCCAACATGCCAACATTCTTCTCCCAGGACAAGGTGTCCATTACTAGAGAGTCTGTTTCCCATGCTTACTTGCATTTAGAATTCTTCTGCTGTTTCCACTGTCCACACTCTGCTATGGTGTGATTGCACTCAAAGCTTGCAGAATAATTTCACCCCCTGGAGAGGAGAAGAAATTATTTCTCACTGCTTTGCTCTGCCAGCAGAAAGGCAGAGGAAAGTACAGGGAGCAACACATTTTTTGTGGTGAAATTTCCCTCTCCTGACTCCAAATGCCGGCGAGTGACGAAATAAAGAAAGGGACATAGCCTGCACAGAAACCTTGCAAAAAATCATCTGCTGAGAGCAGAGGGAGGAGGCCCCAGGTTCCTCACAGACTGGGAATGTTGTAACCCACATCCACCAGCTCCTCCAGTCGCAGCTGACACTGAAGACAGCAGGAGAGAAAGCAGATTTGGGAACTTGCTTCACTCCCTCTGGGTTCCAGCAGCCCTGGATGCAGGGCTTTGCTTCCACCAGGAGCTCTTCTTGGTTTTGGCCATGACTGACTGCTATGAAAGGTACAAACAGTGCAGAAGGAGACCCTGCTGTCTGCAAAAGGCCACTTCAGGCAGAACATACTTTGCAGCACTCTGCAGAAAGATCAAAAAACCCACACCAGAACAGACTGTCACTTCCAGAAAAACCTGCACTCAGCAGAACTGGGGCTTTGATGCTTTGGATTTCACTTTCTTTAGTTTTATTCTTATCATGTTTCTGTAGGCAGCACCAGTCTTAGCTGCTTTGGTGGCCCTTACAGACCACACATCTTTCCTATCCACATGTGAAAACTGATGATCCAAAAGCCAATCCCAAAATATGACCCAAGCCCTTGCCCCATGTCCACATCCTGTTCAGTCTTTTATTCTGTGTTCAGAAACTCTGAGCTCAGAGCCTGTGCCATGATCCATCAGCCCTGCAAGCCTTTGCAAGCCAGACTGGAGTTATATTCAGTTCCCAGTCAGTTTTCACCCCTTGCCTTAATATTCCTACTTGTTTTGTAGGGCTGACAGTTCCACCTGCCACCCATTTCTGCAGCAACACCTCCTCTCATTTGTCCTCCTGAGCCAGAAGGAACACTCAGCTGTCTCTTTGACAAGCCTCACCCCTCCATCCATTCTTCAGCATTTTGCTTCAAACTAGACAGTTCACCACCTGCCTCCAAACCCTTTCTGTAGCTCACCAAGCCCAGGTCCCTTCCAGACCCTGCTCCAGAGGACGTGGCTCTCCAGGCAGAGCCCAGAGTGTGAATCAGCCCTTGATGACTGGATTGTCCCCGTGGAGGCTGGAGGGATGATGCTTCCCACATGCTCCAGTTATAACAACAGATCATCTGGGTTGTTTCCTCCCTCCTTCTCCTTGGGCTGTGTGGCTTTCCAAAGGCATCATCAGTGTGAAATCATAGCCAGAAATAGCCCTTGACACTGTGATGCTATAAAACATATGCTAATGAAATAACAATTGAAAAATGTACTCCTGCAGCAGGACCCTCTGTCAGCCTGAAGGGAGAGCTGGCAGAGACCCCAGATTTGAGGTATCTGGCTTTCTCTATCCCTGGCACAAATGGTCCTAGGAGGAAAAACTGTGGTCTTTTTGCTGGGCTGGACTCAGGTGCAAAATGCTTTAGCAGAGTGTACAAGAGATCAGCACAGCAACAACATAAAAACAAAAAAAAAGCCAATTCTGCTGCATTTTTGGGGCCCAAACACTGTTGAGCTGATGGCCAAGGTGGAGGGGAGGGAGGAGCACCAACTGATCTTGGCTCTGACAAGTCACAGGCAAATAACTCAGCAGGGCCAGGTCTGGCACTGGCATTTCCAGACCAAACCAGTGGCCAGGCAATGTTAACTGGGAAGCCTCGAGCTCCCTAAATAGCAGGCAGCACGATGCAAGCATGAGCTGGGAAAATAAATAAATTAATAAAAATAAATTGTTGATCAGCCACAGCTCAAGCCCACAAGGACTCGAGTCTCTTCCCAAACATTACTGTCACTTGCTACAGCACCCCTCCCTGCATGGGCCCCATACCCATGGAAACCTTCAGTCCCTTTTTTACATTATTTGTGAGATTGACCATCTCTGAAGGAGAAATTACCCAGTAGGGCTGTCTTTCCTAAAGGTCCATGGCAAGGTTTTATTTTATTTTATTTTATTTTATTTTTATTTTATTTGTTGCAAAGCTATCAGGCCTTCTCCTGGAGAGCAGGTACAGAGAAGGGGTCCTTGTCTGATGTGGTCTGGAGGATCCTGTTCGTGTACAGGAGCCCAGATCAACTCTTATCGATGATGTTTGTATTTTAACCTGTCTGTGAAAAATCCCATGTGCCCTGATGGGAGGTGAGGCCTCGGCTATGAGATGCATGGCTGTCCCTGCTTACAACTTACATAATGCTCTGTGCTGATAGCTCAAATCAGGAATGCTCTTCCTGAAAAAGGGTCTTCTAGGGACTCGGAAGGAACAAGGAAAATGAAATTAAATGCAGGCTCCTGGAGCTGTCACAGCCAAGCAGAGCACTCATGGTTTTAATCTGTAGTTTTAATGGTACAGTAAGTCCCAGCCCCTCTAAATATGCACGTCTGGAATATTGAAAATGGCTATATTTAGCCAATTTCTTCCCAAAACTCCTAGATGAGGATTCCTTGAGGCTTGCTGCCACCACGTGGCTGGTTCAGGAGCTAAACCAAAAGCACAGGAAAGCTCTTTGCCGGTATCAGCCCGCGGTGGCTGCGCCACAATCAACCTCAGGTTTAATGTTCTGGCTTCAAACAATGTCCCATAATCAGGCCAGGCTTTCCTAACCCACAGCATCCACATTAAACTGTCTCTACAATGCAATTTCTCCTCTGATGCCATCAGCTTGGCATCCACTTCGTCTCTATTAACCTCTGCTGGGAGCTGGCTGCCACCTCCAGAGCCTTGGATAAATCTCCTGTCACTGACTTTGCTTCTTCATGAGCTGCATCACTGGTGCACAAACCCCACAAACCCCACAAGCATCTCTGAGGGGTTTTGGCTTTTTTTTTCCTGCAATTCCTTGAATCCACTTCAATTCCTAATACACTTTCTTGGGAGGTGATACATCCAAACACCTCCTCCTGTAAATCCTTCTTCAGATCTTTCTGTGCCACTGTAAAGACACAGTTATGCCACTTGAAAAATACTCTGGTTTTACCCCAAATACTGTGGCTGTGAGGGCTGGTGGTAGTAAATGAGAATTTATTCTTCCTGTCAAAGTGGGTTTAGGACAATAAACATCCAGTTAGACAAAACAAAACATTTTGTTTGTGTTTCAGGATGCTTTTTTAAACTTTTCTTTCCTGACACAGAGCTAAATTTGGGCTCATGCTTCCTTTCAGAATAAATAATTAAACTTTTGAGGATTTTTTTAGAAACAGTTGGTGCAAACTGGTTTTGAGTAATTCATTGGTATATTTTGGAAAGTAGAGTTGATCCAGAAGGAGTCTGGGTCAATTTATTACTGTATAGTCAGTGAAAAAGAGACTTCAGAAAGGTGATTTGCCAGTCTCACAATTAAGTCCTCTCATTAGCTGACCCAATCAAAGCAAGGCAGAAGTAAGGCTGCACTAAAACATCATCTATTCTGACACACACTGATCCAGTCCTGCATCACCTTCTCCTGCAGGACAGGCAGCAGCCTGCATTGTTCCTGCCCCTAATGTGGGTTTTCCCTGCCTAAAATAAATGTTCTCGAGTCTGAGAAGCAGCATCCAGGTGTCTTTTTTCCCTTTTTTATTAACTTTATTTTCTGTTATTAACTAGTCTGTATCTGCAAAGCAAATCACACCAGATGAGTTTTCACACAGTTATAACCAAAAGCAACCAGACTGCAGAGATTTGAGACTTGTCCAGAATGCAGAAACCATAAACTGCAGATCTACATTGCAGTCAGGCTTGACAGCAGCATGTATTATTGTTTCCCACACTCCAACTTTGTGTTCCTTTCCCTTTTGTTAATTCTGAAACCCCTAAAAAAGCCTTTGGAGCAGATGTATCCTCTCTAAAAAGCATCTGTTTCATTGCACTGAAGTTTTTTAGGAGGTTTCATTGAACAGTACCCACCAGACACAGCTACAAATGCTCCCACTGTCAGAAAGAGCCAGGCTATCCCTTTCACATTGCTTGCAAAACCTCTGCTTGCTCTCAGCTTCTCAAGCCTGAAAACAGACCTAAATTCTTCCCTGAAACTCAGCTATCAAAGCCAGCTCATGACATAGCACAGCTGTGATTCAAGTGTCTGAAAATTCACCCTCTTCACCACTATGGAGAAAACATCTCCTTCCATCATCCATGGCCTGTGGAAACACTAAATCACCCACAGTGAGTACCCAGGTACTGCAGGCTGGATTTTATCTGCTTTCTGATTTCAGGACATCTTCTGCTGGCTGGCACACTGCTGTGCACTGTGCAGGACTGTTCAGCATCACCTTCTGCACCACCATCACCACAGATAACACAAACAAGACTTGTTCACACAATCACAGGATGATTGAGGTGGAAGGAACCTTCAAAATTATCAATTTCACACACACACACACACACCCACCCCAGCAGGGATAGGGACACTTTTCACTAGACCAGCTTGCTCACAGCCCCATCCAACTTTGAACACTTCCCAGAGATGGCACATCTTTCAGCTCTTTTTGGTAAAATGCTGATAAATCAGCACCCTTGTCCTCTGAGGGGTGGTTCCCCCTTCCTCCAGCAGCCACCTGGAGCTTGGGAAGTGTGAATGAGTTTGGACAGTGCTGACCACTCCATCAAACCCAACATGACAGCCCTCCTTGCAGCCATCCCCTCCCCTTGTGACACTCTTGCTGTTGTCCCCTGGCAGGAGGACTACAACCAGCTGAGACCCCTGTCCTACCCCAACACAGATGTGTTCCTGATCTGCTTCTCCGTGGTGAATCCTGCCTCCTACCACAACGTGCAGGAGGAGTGGGTGCCTGAGCTGAAAGTCTGCATGCCCAACGTGCCTTATGTCCTCATAGGAACACAGGTAAAGCCTCTCCTGAGCATCTGGAAACGTTTCCTATTTAACTCATAGGAAATTCAGCCAGATTTTCCCATTAGAGGAAATTTCAGGGACTAGGAAAGGAATCCAATGTGCAGGTGTCCAGACTGGCAACGCTCATCTCATCTTTTTATTCAAATGTATATTAATTATTTATGTGTCATAAATACCTATAGAGAGAAAAGTTTTCGTACAGGTCTCTGATGAGGAGAAAAAAAAAATCAAAGTTTGTGGCTAGAAGTAGAAGCTAAACTTCAAACTAAATTTTAAGAATGGGAGTAATCAGCCAAATGACATGGGAAGGAAGTAGCCTCCCTTCATGCTTTTGTATCAACATTACAACTGGTGACTCACCATCCTGCTTGTGTTACAGTGATTGTCAGACTGAATGATCAAACCCCTTCATTTTGGCCTTAAAATCTATTAATCTGTCAATCAAATAAAAATGCCTTAAATATAGGTTCATTACCAAGACACAGAGTGGATAGAGACTGTGAGGGTAGAGATTCAACCACATGGAAAATGTCAGAGCACTGGACAGTAACCTAAGTCAAATTAGAGAAACAAATCAAATGCTGGTCAAAACCAAAGTCTTCATGCCACAGGAAAGGCAAATAATTCAAACACTGGCTTTGTTTTCTACACTGGAATAATCTAAAACACCCATTTAAAAACAAAAGCATTATCCTTTGAATCACACAGTCTGAAAATGGACAGTTTTTAAATGTCAGAATACTTCACTTTGATGTTTTCCGTGGAAACAAAGGATTTTGTTTCAAGCCAGACTGAGCTGTGCCAGTCTGGCCTGTCAGGGTGGGGTTTGGGTGATGCAGTGCAGGGTTGCAGGAGCTTCCCCCACCAGTGGGGTTCTTTCCTGTACCACACCCAACAACCTGCAAAGGAGAGCTAATTCATGGTAAACTGGGAAAAAAAAAAAAAGTAAGTAAATGTGCAATTAATTTCTGAAGTATCACCTGAGTCGAGGAGTGATACAGCTGCCCTGATGTAAAGCCATGAGTCTCTGCCTCAAGAATCACAGCCCAGATTTTGTGTATTTTGCCCTAGATTGATCTCCGGGATGATCCCAAAACTTTGGCGCGGCTGCTTTACATGAAGGAGAAACCACTCACCTACGAGCACGGAGTGAAGCTGGCAAAGGAGGTAAAACAGCTTCTTCTGATGCCACATGAGGCTGACTGATCACAGCTTTCCTCTGGGTTTCCTTCCTTCAAGGCTCCCCCAAGGCCCCTTGGCCCCAGACAGAGATTGGAGCCTCTGTTCAAACAGGCTGGACCCAGGCACACCTTGTGACCCCTGAGCTTGAGCAGTGTCAGCTGGAACATAGAATATCCTGAGTGGGAAGGGACCCAAAAGGGTCAATGAGTCCAACTCCTGGGCATGCACATGACAATCCCAAAAATCACACCATGTATCAGAGAGAATGATCCAAACACTTCTGATCTCTGGCAGGTGCCATGACCAAGGTCTAAGGAAAGCATTGAGGAACACAGGGCAGCAGGTGGCAAATGGACATCAAAACAGATTTTACTACCTGTTTTATCTAAGTCAAGTGTTTCTTGCTCAGGGCTCTGCCAGGAGATGCATGTGGCAAACCCCTCTCTGCAGTCGAGCCACCTCCTGTCAAACTCCTCCCTTTCCCTTACAAAAGCACAGACAACTGGATTCCCACTTATCCATGGCACTGCAGGCAGCAGAGAAGGTGCTCCCAAAGTTTCTGTGGGACTGTACATTTCTCCTGGAAATGTAGGGGGTCAGAATCACTCCCCAAGCCCTGGGGTGCAGGATTCTGGATCCTGGCCTTGTCAACTTATATGCTGCAGGTGCTATTAACTGTCCCTGGCCCTCAAAATCAGAGCATCCATGAGCAGAACAAGCTGAATAAGCCACAAGGTTGCTGAATAAGCTGAGGCTGCTTTCCCAGGCCTCTGTGGGTGTTTGTGTCATGCCAGCACACCCAGGAGACTCCTATCTCAAAATGATGTTTCCCCATTCCCAGAAACCAGCTGGAAGCCCTCCCCAGGTAGCAGCTCCCTGGGACTGGAGGAGGCAGGACACAAGAGTGACAGTTCAGGGGAGAAGAGCCAAGTGTGTGAAGGGTTCAACTCCAACCCAGCATTTCCTCAGAAGCCTTCCCAGCTGCACAGGCAGGAGGCCAAGCTCCTGGTCCAGCCCTCAAACATGGGTGCAGCTCTCCTCTCTCTGGAGGGCTGTGCAGGGAATTCCTGCAGGCAATCAAATCACCCCCATGTGGTGAGATACTCATGTTGATGCTGATTCCTCAGGAAGACCACATGAGCTTGTCCCTTCACCCCACAGGCAGCCAGATACAAACAGAGAAATGGTCTGACTCCTTTCTAAATGCAGAAAGATGCTGGAACAGCATCACACTGTGTCTCCCAGCAGTGGATACTGACTCTCATTTTCCCTCCTCTCTTTCAGATCGGAGCCCAGTGCTACCTGGAGTGCTCAGCACTCACACAGAAAGGCCTTAAGACTGTCTTTGATGAGGCAATCATGACCATTTTCCACCCCAAGAAGAAGAAGAAGCGCTGTGCAAAGTGCCACAGGTGCTGCACCCTTGTGTGACGTCCCCTGGGAAGCAGAGCCAGCTGAGTTCAGTGAAACCAAGCAGGTTAGAAAGGCAATGAAGGTCACACACAACTGAAACAGGGAGCATGACCAGAAAAGGGTCCTTCTTATCCAAATATAGGAGCTCTCCATGCTGTGAAACCTCCAAGTTGCATCACCCTTGGCCAACTCCTGTCTCTGTGCTTTCCTAACCCTCCAGAGCTGTTTTGCAGCCTGTTCCCACTGCTGCAGACTGCACCAACAGAAACCAGGATGCCTGCTTGGCTCCCCACCTTAGGAATAAGGTGAAGGTGGCTTGTGACAAAACAAAGAGCTAAAGACAGCAAAAGAAACAGGAGAAACTCCTCTGGTGGCCTTAAGTAAGAATTGATCAAAATTAGGAATTTGCAGTCCTTAGGAATTAAATCTGAATTGACTGAAAGCACTTGGAGATCTGTAGAAATCTAATATGTAAGATATACACTATAGGTAGGATGTACTTTAAAATTGCTTTTCTTTTATAAGACTTGCTAGTTCAGGAGATACTTTAGTTTGTTCAAACCACAAGGAAGCAAAGGTGGAGTGATTCCAGTTTATTTTCACTTAATGGTGAAACTTCACAGCATCAGGATGTTGCTGCACCCAAGCTATCAAAATGGATCAACATTTACCTCCAGACTCAAGGAATGTTCTTAAACTAAAAAAAAAAAAAAATGCAAATAACTGTATTTTTACAGAAGAATGTTCAGGCTGAGCCATGTTTCCTTAAGCTGGGAAAGGAAGTACAGAGTTGTAGCATTAATGTACTGAAACAAAGAAATTCTGCCACCAAAGAATGTTGCCCTAGACATGAAATAGCAGCATGGAACAATCTCTCTTCCAACTGAGAACAAGAATGAGACATATTGCCATGGCAACTGAGAATTTACCTTACAGATCAGCTGGATTTCTACATCTCACCCAACAGCCAAGAACAGGAAAAGAAAAAAAAAAAGCCAAAGGTCATACTGACTTTAAGTGCTTTGAGGTGATCCAATTGCCTTAAAATTACCCTTTTTTTATGAAGTATTTCTGTAAAAAACCTCATCAAAGCAGAGTTGTGAACTTGTTGACTTTTTGTAGCCTCCCTCCTCCCATTGGTTTCTTCTCTGTCTGCTCCCATTTCTCCATCTCTACAGAGAGTTCTGTTCCACAGTGTGGCTGCCATGCTCAGGAGTGGACTTTTCCACCAGTGGCAGCTGCAGCCACCAGCATGGAGATGGGAAACCCAGCCCACAGGGGAAGGGAAGCTCCTGTGACCTCCCCTTGCTGCTGGGGAAATTTGTGCCTTGTCACTAAAGCCTCTGCCATGACCCTGCAGCTTCGCACATCGCAGCACAAACACTCAGAGGTGAACTCAAGGGTGTCTTGTTACTTGCAGCTGCCTCTGGGTACCCTGGCAGTGTTGCAAGTCTGTGTCGTCCTGGATTTCATCCCCCAAGCAGGAAATCCCAGCACCAGCACACACAGATTTGAAGATGTAACTCCTTGCAGAAGCTGTCTTTGTAGCCAGCATGTCCAGGAGAGCCAGGAGGGAGCAAGTGACAGCAGTGGGACAACAGTCCCAGGCTGGGGACATGGGCCCTGGTCCCCTCTGCACCCCATCCCAGGAGACTGGCAGCCCTCTCCCCTTGGGAAGCACAGTGTCCTGGCTGAGAACACACCTGCCACCAGACCTGGTGTTGGCCAGAGTGACAGCAGCAGGATGTGGGAACAGCACACAGGGTACATGGAAGGACCCAAGCTTGGTGCAGTGCCCAGTCCTGCATCAGGACCAGGCTCATGGATCTGAGCTCCTCCCTCAGCACTAATTCAATTTCATACAATTGTAGGATGCTGTGGGCTGGAAGGGACCTCAAAGATCACCTAATTCCAACCCCAGTTTACCATGGACAGGTACAGAAACCAGCTCTGACACCCCAAAACATTTCCAGGTAGAAATCAACAGTTCTCTCTGACCAAAGCCATCAGACCTGAGGCAAATGCTTTGCTCTTTTTTTTTTTTTACCCAGTAGCTTCCACTCACCATCCCTTTCCCCTTGCACACAAACATATTCAAATGAAAACACCGTTGAGCCATATCTGAAACAGACAAGTTCCCCTCATTGCTGGTGATTTTTGTGCATATTTTCTGTTTGGTTTTGTTATGTCCCAGGCATTTACTTCAGAGGGCCTGGCTGCTAAAGCCCAGCTCATGCCATGTAACAGACTTTTTGTCCATCCCCAGACAGAGCTGTGAGTGTTCACCTCAACAGGACACTGTCTATCAGCTGAACTATAAGGTGTAAAAATATATTAGAGTATGAGGAGAACTAGGCATGGATTAAATAAATTAATATTTAGGCTTACAATATGACTAGAAGTCCACTGAAACAACAACAACAAAAAGGCCTTGAACAGATTTCAGGGAAATTATATCTGCACTGTGCTGCCTTTCACTTCAGTGGAAATTAATTAGGATGATTGGTTTAGCTCATGTAGGTTGCTGGAGAGTGATGTATGAGTCTCTGGTGGAAGAAGGTGAAGTCTGGTTTAGCTGAAGCACAATGCAAGGGCTCAGGTTGAAGCTGCCTGATTTTCTTAGAGCTTCAAAAAATGTGGAAATAGAGGAAATAGAAAATCCAGAGTGACAGCTGAGCTCATCCTAACATAACAAGCACACTGGAAAAGTGAAATGGAGCACCCTGGCATGCAGCAAGGGAATGCCACAAATTATTAAATTGGGTTTTTTTGCCTGCCACTGAGTACCAGGGGTGGTTGTTAATCTTAATAGAATGGCATGGGATCAGCAGTAAAATCAAAAATCAAGTGGGAAGTTGTAGCATTGATGTAACTGCAGTGGTTTGAGGGAAATTACCTACAAAACATATGGTCATGGAGAAGCTGAAATGCTGCTGCCCTAATGTGTTAAACTGCAGCAACCTGAACAAATCCTTGCATACAGGAAGGAGATAGAAAAGTGGTAATATACATACAATGTTAAGGCTAAACAGGGGTTTCTTTGCACTTACAAAATGGAGCATGTCAAGCTTGTGAGACAGTAAAATTTCAAGTTTTGCAAACTGATTTTGACCAAAATTTGAATTCTGGGAGCTGCAAAAAAGGGACAGTGGTTACAATCCACTGAGAAATGGCCTCTGCATGCCATTCATTTTCATTTTTCTTCCAGCAAAAATAAATGGTTTTTGAACAGCCATGTTTAATGCAGGTCCCATAAACATTATTCCTGTGTTAGGTTACGTACACACACCTGTCCATGAAATGTGGCAATTTCTCCAGGATCTGCCCTGTTACACTATTTTTTTGTGTTGGAGAGGCAGGAACAGCACAGGCCAAGAGGCTTTAGAATGGGATTGTAGGCAGACGTAAGGAGAGTCATTGACTATCTGGCAAGTCATACCTAATGCCTTTTTTTAAAGCAGCAGATGGTGTGTGAAAGGCAGTAAAGCTTATTTTCAGAAAAACCACAACAGCAGACATAGTGCAAGTGCAGGCATAAGGCCACAGATATAAACTTCAAGTTATTTTTCAAGCACCATTAGTAATAAGGAAAGAAAATCAATAAAGGACTGCCAGGTGAAAGGAGATGAGTTTACTCACTGTGAGATGAGCTAGAAATCAGATCCCAATTTCACCTTAAAAGGAACACTGTTAAGGAGAGTCATAAAGGTTAGAAACCATCCCTGGAACTTATTTGACAGCATCCCCTTAATGCAGCTGATGTCAAAGCCTTTCCTGACAGAGCTGCCTTTGCTAATAGTCTGCTGTCATTTCAAAAGCACTCACAACTTACAGGAAACTTGCTGGATCCTGTAAAACTCATCTCCTTTGGCCTCTTCTGAAACCTTCCTGTTCTAACCAGAGTTCTTAACCTGAAGCTACTCAAGCAGAGTTCCCAAAGTGTTTTCATGCAAATCCCTGCAAGGAGAGATTAGAGGTATTTGAGAGAGATCTTAATTCATCACAGCTGTTATCACATTAAAACCTCCTACAGATGCCTCTGCCCTTTAGAGCCCTGTAAAAACACCAGGACAGTGGGACTGGGACAGTCCTGCCACTTCCAGCATGACTTGAAGGAGGTCCCACAAAAACTCACAGTTTGTCCTGTGCCTCCTAGAGCTCTGAAAAGTTGGGTAGAAGGCAGAAACAAGGCTCTAACCCCGCTCAGGTCCATTCTCATTTGTTCAACTGGATATATGCCCTGTGTAGGTACTGAATTCACCCCAAGTCCAGCATGACAATCAAAACAATTATTTCAGCAGCTGACATTGATATTTGTCACCTTTTTTCTCATCTGAAGCACTCAAAGCATTCAAGATAAACACAGAATTAAATAGCACTGCATCTTAATATGAAATAAAGTTATTCCAAGTGCTTTTATTAAAGGGAGAGATTTTGGTAGTCCTCCTCAACTGAAGAGAATCTCTTCACAAGGAACTCTCTCCAAGTTGTTCCTGTCTCATTCCATCCCACTGGCACTGTTCAGGTCAGGAGGGAGGCTGATTGGTGATCTGTCCTTGCAGTTTAATTACCAGAAAACCTCTGCCAGCTGCTCTAGTGGTGGTGGCCTGTGTTCTTTTGAATCCCTTCAGAAATGGTGACCCAATCACTTCCCTGGGCAGCCTATCTCTCCCTTTAATTCATATATGAAAGTTGCCCCTCTGCTTTTATACCTTGCTTAGTGTCTGTGACCTTTTCCTGTACCTTTTTTTCCCAAGTGACACAGCAAATACCTCTTGACTCACCACACGGAAACCTCATCTGGATTAAAAATAATTTGCAGTGGCATCAATCTGTCTCAGGCCAGGATTGTCTAAAAGCACATTTGTCTTCTCCCACAAAGCAATCCATATGCTCATTTGTTAAACAAAGAGGGAGAATGTAGGAATGTGGCTGCACATGCCTTTCTCCATGGATTTTCTTTTTCCCTGAGGAGGACCTGTAACGTTGTTCTATCCTACATTCAAAAAGGAAAATCTGGAAATAACAGAACATTTTGTTGGTTCACAACTCTATAGGACTGGAAGAGCATCTGCTGTGACAGGAGGTGAGCATGGAGTGACCCACGTCAGAAAACTTCTAGTCACATTTGAGCTCTTTGCAAAAATGATGACAAATTTCCACTATGAATGTTTATTTTCCTCCTGGTGAATAAAGACCATCTGAAAGCAGGAAAAAGCCTCCCACTGATTTCAGTAGTGGCTTGTGATCTCAGCTGTCTTCACCTATCAAAACAAAACAGGAATAGAAATATTTTTGCATCAAAAAGTCAGGACAAAATCACCAAGTCATGAATGCAACAGAATCACTTCTGCTTTGGGGGAGAGCTGCAAAATCAGGGCCCAGAGCCACAATTAGTCTGTTTGATCCTAAACCTTAAATTTCATTTTAAGATGTTAAGGGGACACCCATAACTAGAACAGCAACAACAAAAAATCTTCAACTTCTCTTTTCTTTGTTTCAGTTAAGTTTTCATAAACATGGGAACAAAAATCTGTTCTCTTGGGCAGTTCCAGGAGCCACATCATAACAGCAAAAAGAGTCAGAAGCTCATTGTAAGGAGGAAAATTACTTCAGAAACCCAGAACAACAAGCAAAAACTCATGTGCATTGCTGTCAGTGATGAAAAATCTGTTCAACTTTGAAAATATGGATCCCCATCCCTTTTCATATTGTGCAGACCATAATGCAGTGTTTGGCTGCTTCTAACTATAATGGTAGGGTGGGATTTTCAAAGATGCTCTATGTTGGCTTCATTTCAATTCTCATGAAGGCAATGGAAAATTTCAATGGGGTTTTCCACATGACTAATGTGGAAAATGCTTGAGAATCTTTATGTTTCCTCCTTTTCTGGCCTTTTATTTTGGCTGACCAAGCCTTGAGCACACAGATACACTGAGCCAGGTCCAAGAATCCTTTATACCTTCTGGCTGCTGGTTAAGGACTCCTGAAAGGAGTTGGGGCATCCAAAGACTTTGATGATGTCACCTTTGGAGGCTGGATCTGAAATGCCTCAGTTCAACCACTACTGAGCTGAAGATGAAAGTTACATTTTATTAACAGTGTAATATTCAAAACATATGGTTATCTCTGCTTAAAGACCCTAAACTCACTGCTGTCGTTTAATTTCATCTCATGCCATTCAGGACACCAGGTTTGATGTGGTTTTGGTGAAGATCAGCTTGAGCTCTCACTGATACCAACTCTGGTGAATTTTGACTTTGATTGGAGGTTAATGAATTCAGAGTAAACAGTTGTCACCAGTCTACAGTTTCCAGATCTTCCAACACATTTTTTGTATTGATAACATGTAGAAAAATTTGTCTGATGTCTGTCAAAGCAGTTTGTGGGTAAATCATATCCAGAGTGTGGCTATCATATTGTCCCTCTCAGTATTTTTCCCCTAAATAGGCAGCTGCTCTAAGTGCATCACAGACCTGGCAGGCACTGAACTGCCCTCTCAGCGTGGAGCAAATGAGCCCAAACTCTCCCCAAGCTTGTAAATATTAATTCACTGATAAGCAATAACAAAAATTTACGTGAGAGGGGAAAGACACTGACAAAGTCTTCTTCACTCACGAGCAGAAGTGACCCAAGCCCAGGGTGCCAGGTGGGAAATGCTACAGAGAAGGACATGGTGTGGTGGCCCTGATGCCCCAAAAAATAAGGATTGAGGCTGGTGAACGAGCTGGGAGATGCCTCTGTGGAGTCCCACCTGGGGCTCAGCAGCACCTCGAGACTGGGAGGACTTCAAAGAAGGCTGCAGAGAGGAGCAGGGAGATGGAGTGTGAGCACAACTGAATCCAGTTTAATGTGTCATGATGTTGATGCACTTCTACAAATACAAGAATTTCACTGCACAGAGATTCTCTGCTCCCCCGGGAACACAAAGACAAGGACATTTCATTCCTTTCTTTTTGTGCTTACTTAATAGTAATATTTAAAATTATTCCTTAATAAATGCTTAAAACTAACAGTTCAACAAGTTGTTCTGATTGAGTTGGTGAAGCAGATGTAATGACCTCAACACAAATCAGGACCTAACTCTCACCAGTCAGGTCTCAGCCAGTTAGGAGAAAGAGTCACTTCCTTGATGTGAGTAACTGAATTTTTCTCCAAAGCTGTGTGCAATATTGCTGGAATATGGGGCTGGTGAAACCAAAGGATGGGCACTAAAACAGTATGTCTGACTTTTGAGTGGTATGCCTTTTTTCCAAAGATTAACCAAATCTTCAGAATTCAAAGCAAAACAATTTCAAACCAAGGAAATTCAGTTTTTAAGCGAATGTGTTCTGCATAGTTTAAAAATCATGTAAACACTATTAATTTCCTATTTACAGCACATAATTCTGTACTCTTCTGTTTATCATCTTTTAAACATGTAATTACTGTATATTGTAATGCACATTAATATTGTTTATTGTACATAGTTTATTTTAACAAAATAAATGTATTTCAAAGTATTTTGACAGCATCCTTTTGGGGAGGTGTGCTGCTGTGTTTATTTTCCCAGATGCTCATCACATGAACCTTGCAGGACTTTTCAGGTAGGAAAAACATCTACCAACATGTTGGCAAGGAAGATAATGAGCTGTGCACCCTTTGGTCCAGCAGCCAGGGCAGGGAGGGTCAGGAGGGAGAGTGAAAGGCTTATGGTGGTGAAGAATTTACATGAGGAAAGACAGCCTTGCTGGTCTGGAAATAAGAATATGACTGACTCCAGTCTTCCAGGGATTCAGTGCAGAGATGTGGATCTTGTTTTTTAAAAAGTAACAAAATTAATTACAAAAAAAAAGTGCCTTTGTTACCCAGCTGTTCATTAAAATTAGTTTCAAGACCAGAAGCAATCTCATTGACCAGCTGGTCTGGTCTTCAAGTTAAGCCTAGAAATCCCACCACTCCTGAACAACATCCCTCATCTTGGCTGGACCAAAGCAAGTTTCACCAGAGGAAGGCTCTTTTCATGTTCCTGCAGCTTGTGAACCTCAGCAGGTTTAACCAGCCCTGCCTGCAGCACTTGCAGAGAAAAGACAAAGGATATCAAGGTTTATTCCAAATAAAGAGGCACTGCAGCCCAAATCCCTGGCTGCTGTGAATGGATACATCCTCAGAGGAGCCAGGACAATCCAAGAGGGCACAGCATATAGCCTGGAATATATTTTATTCACCTTCCCCCAGAGGAAGGTGGCATTACTCACCAGACTCTCCATGGCCTGATTTTATCTGGGAAGAGGAGGCACGGAGGACCCACATGTCTGGGGTTAACAGCAATGTGCCAAAGGAATCCCCCAGAGCAGAAAATTCCTAAATTGCTGCCAGATAAGGCTGGGTGGATGTAGCCAAGGGAAGGATGGAGCCGTGCAGCCTTGATGCTTTCACATTTCTCTGAATACCCACAGCTGGCCACAGTCCCTGGCAGGATGTTGGGTGAGACAGGCTTTGCTCTGAGCCTGGGTGCTGCTTCCAGTGTTTTCATGTGGGTACAAAGAGAGCAGGGGGCAGCTGCCTGTCCCATCTCCCAGACAGAAATCCAGTCAGTGCAGGGAACACCCCTGCAGGGAGGCATCCTGCCCTCCCTCTCATGGCAGCTCAGCTCTGTACTGGGGTAAATACACTGATTTCTGGCAGGGTCATTGGGGCTGGGCACACCAGCTGCAGGGGAGCTGAGCTCCCAGGGCCAGTGGACTGCTGTGGCTGTCATGGAACAGGAGGGCATTTTGACAAATCAAAGCTCTGCAGGGCAGTGATCGTTGCTGTTCAGGTTCAATGAGCTCCAATAAACCTATTAATTTCTAAAATAAACCTATTAATCCCTACAATAAAGGTAATAATTTCTATTTATCCTGCAGGCACTGAGTGCACTGCAGGATACAGATGTGCCTGGGGGGCTGACAGCCTGTACACCGCAGAACACACTGTAGAGAGGAAAAAACCACCTGCAGCAACATTCCCAGTGTCCAAAAGGGAAACTGAGGCACAAATAAATCCACTGCTTTTCGTGGGAGAGAGAATACCTGAGGTGTCATGGCCTTTGTGACAAACATTCCTTGCAAACACATACCAAAGACAGACAAGCTGTTCAACTGCTTTGGACAGGTTGGGTGGTGACATCTAAATCCATGGCTCTAAAAAGCATTAAAATGCCCCCAAGGAGGTGAACTTTGCCTGGGAAGAAGCTTCTCATGCTCTGAAATATGTGGGCTGTGTTGGCTGCCTACAAATTCTGGGCAGGATGTACCACCCCAGCTGCAGCATTAAGGATGTGAAAACTAAAGATCTGGTCACAGGTTGTGACAGGACAAGGAGTAAGGGTCTTAAACAAAAAGAGGGTTGATTTTTACAAGTGTTTTACAGTGAAGATGGTGAAACACTGGCTAGAGAGGTGGTGGATGCCCCATCCCTGGGAACATTCTAGGTGAGGTAGGACAGGGCTTTGAGGAATCTGGTCTAGTGGAAGATGTTCCTGCTCTTTGCAGGCAGGCTGGACTAGAAACAACTCAAACTATTCTGTAATTTTAAGTATAAAAAATGATATGAATTTAACAGAATTAAGGCCTACTGGTGCAATAACTTCTGGGGGTGAAGTTCCACATTTACAATCTGGTGTTGATTGGATTTCTGTCACTCAGGGCAGCTCCACAGCACCTCTTTTGCTCTCCTCCTTGAAAGATCATCTCAAAGTGGCATTTTGCTGACTTGGTTTCAGTCAGTAGATCCTTCCCACCTCCCCTTTCTGTTCCCCAGGCTGGCTGCATCAGTCAAAACCCTTTTCCCACCCTGCAGTGTTTTGTTCTGATCACTTGCTGAGGTTTCTACTGTCTCACCGTGTCCGGGTACAGCCCTGACTTCCTGCTGGCTGCAAAGGAAGGAAGTTTGCCACTTTCTAACCCTGCCTCTAATCCTGAGACTGAAGCACAGCCAGAGTCCATCAGAGAAATTCAGTGAAGGAAATGACTTCACAGCAAGGAGATGTTTTGCAGGTGTTCACAGCTCTGGCAAAGAGTTTGTAGGAGCTTATAGATATTCTACGTGAGAAATCTCTACACACAGAAAAGGAGGCACACATTGCTTGAAATTGCTTTCATACTACAGTTATGAGGTTTATTAAGGACACAAAACAATTTGCAGGTTTCCCATAATAACTGTAACACCAATTGACAATATCAAAGGGATCGTGAGGCGCAATTTGAAACAAAACATGAGGACTTTTTAAAGGGTAGTTAAACTCTGCATCAGCAAAATACTGCTCCTGATGCTGTTGGACATAGCAGTCTCTATTCAGAATTACAGAATGGGATCTTCCTACTTAGTCATAGTACAGCTTTTAAAGATAAAAAAAATTGTACCAACCAATAAATTACAGGTTAAATTAAATCTGTCTCAGTGTGGACAGGACACCTGGGGTAGTTTCAAGCATGCATCCCTGTAAATGAAGGTGACTGCATCCAGGAGACAAGGCACTGAGTGGGGGAGGACAGGTGCAGGTATCACTCTGAGCAGCAATTCTCTCCTAATGGCTATCTGAGAAGGTGTCTTCGTTTTGTGAGCTCCTTTGGGCCTCTCCCACTTGGCAAATCTTCCTTTGTTCACCTAATTTCCCATCTTGTTCAGGGGAGAAATGAGAGATGAATGTGAGTGTGTCCTCCTGCAGGTGGGAACCAGGGAACAAAGGCACTTGTGTGGCTGTGGTCACACGGGGCTCTTGTGGCAGCCCCCAGGTGTCCCCCTGGTTTGTAAAGAGTGGGTCTGAGGAGGTGTGAAGTGTCCTGTAGAACATCTGCTCTCTTTCCTGTGCTGGACATGTCTCACCCACCATTCCTGGACACTCTACAGCTTTCCTGCAGGCACATCTGGCTGTCCCCCAGCTCTGTGTGCACCCTCAGAGGAGCAGGTCTCAGGGAGCTGTGGGAACACCCTTCCTTAGCTCCCTCTTTCCCACCACCTCAGCCAGGGGCTCACTGAAACCAAACCATGATCCTTGCATTTTGGCTTGGTCCCTCTGACTCTGGAAATTGTCAGGAGAGATGCCTTGGGCTCTGCAGAGTCTCACTGATTCCATGTGAAGCCATTTTCCCTCCAATCCCTGGACAAAAGCAGATGGTTCTGTACATAATGTGTATCTCTTTGTTCTGGTTTTTTTTCAGGAATTGTCCCTTGTGAGGTAATTTTTTTTTTCAACAAAATAGCTCCAATAAAGCAAAGCACTGAAATACATGCTTAACTGTAAAAGTCCACTGATATCAAGCAAAACACTTAATCATGAGCTTAAGTCCTTGGCTGAGTCAGGGCTGAGTATGCATTCTCCCTAATTTCAAGGTAGTGATCTGAATACTTATTTCCATTTCATTGGCCTTGAGACCTTTTTCTTTGATTGTAACTCCTGAATGACTGCAGGGTAAGATTAACTAATTGGGGAGGGGGAGGTGGTGGAAGTGTTGGTAACTGCATTTATGTTACTGGGAAGAAGCTAAACCCCAGATGAATCAGGCTGTTGTGGAGAAGGCAATGCCTTTTTGGGGTGTTTTCACACCCCAGTGGCTGTTCTGTCCGTGTGCAGGGAGAAAGGTCACACAGAGGGAAGGGAAACTGCAACATTTCTTTTTACCATGTATTTGCTAGTCTAAGGCTGTGGGTTTCTACAGCAATAATGCTTTGAGCAGCATGAGGAGAGGGGATTAAGCCTCATCTGCCCAGAAAAATCAGTGAGCAGCAGCATTACAGGGAGAGATCAAATTCTGGGCTGCTTTACACCCTGCAGAATGCTGGAGGTACCAAGGGTGCGAAGCTGGGGGAGAATTTGTCCCCTCCTTGCCCAGGCTGGGAGGGGAGGTCAGTAGGTCTCACACTCGGTGGTGGCAGTGGAGCAGATGTCACAGTCACAGCGGATGGCCACGGGGTAGGTGTAGGAGGGGTCCACGCCAGGGGCACACCTGGGCAGCTTCACCGTCACCATCCTGGTCTCGTTGTAGGTGCAGATCCGGTGGTGGGACTCGATGTAAGGAGGCTCCAGGATTGGTTTCTGCAGGGGAGAACTGCTGGCCTCAGGCAAGAAGCAAGACAAACATCTGGAGCCCCAGTTTCCTCAAGGGGATTTTGTGTGAATAGAGGAGCTACTGGAGCAGGTGGAAGGGGCTGTGGAAAGAAATTTTAGGCTACATCCTTCAACACTTGCCTCTTGGAGCCCTGCCATGGAGAGGAGTGGGTGCATGTATGTGTTTCAGTTTGCTTAAAGCATAAAGCTCCAATTAAAACCTGCTTGAAGGAAGACAAAAGATTATCCCAAATGCTGGTTTTTAGCAGAGTCTGAGTGTTTCGACCAAATGCTTTCTTCCAAGAGCATTGATTTTCCATTAAACACATTCTGCTGGAAACCCTTCATGTGCACAAGCTGCCTAAGAGTGGGAGTGCATCCAGGTGCCAAGGGCTGGGTTTTTTCTCAGCCAGACCAGTCCTCTCTGTCAGGCTGCACTTCCCACAAATCCTAATGGCTGCACACTGTGGAGAAAGCTCTCAGCACAGCAGCCAGCAGAAAAGTCTGCAATTCCTCTGGAGAAAATCAGCTTGGCCAGAGACCTCAGCCATCAGAAGATGATGGGAGCCTGAAGGCCTTGAAACCCACCCTGCCATGTGGTATCACAGTGGCATTGGTTTTGCTGAAAAATCAGTTTCTCCTTAACAGGGGCACCCATTTTCCAAAGACTCCAGGAATGGGCAGCACATACAGGAATGGGAGCCCACTGCCTAATATCTCCCAGCTAGGAGACATTTTAATTTCTTTCTTTGCCTCTGTGCTGTGCAAAGAGCCCTCCCTGGGAAACAAAAACGTGGGAGAGAACAAATACAACATTTCAGCAAGAAGATGTGCAGAATACACCGACAGCCAGGTTTATTTAGCTGAGCTACACCCCAGGGGTATTGCAATACAGCAGGAGAGGCTGCAAGGTCTGAGATGCCAGAAGAGCTTGGGAGTAGGGGGAAGCAGGGGTTGAGAGATGCCTCACAGGCACCTTATCCCAGCATGGAATCTGCCACTGGTAGCCTCTCCCCTCATCCCAACAAGTCATGAAGAATGGGAGTCAGGGCTGGCACACAGACCCTGCTCCTCCTCTGGTCACTTATGTAGAGTCCTTGTCTTCATGTGGACAAGATCCCTCTGAGTCACTCGAGGTTTTCTGAATAAATTAAACTGGGATTGGCCCCTTGAGCTCTCTGGTTGCTGAACAGTAATGTCAGAAACTTGCTCTCTGACATGTGTGTGGAGGAACTTATGCTCAATCTTTCTCTCTCTGTACACCCCTAAAACTTAAACACTTCACATTTATACAGGGCTTAAAACGGGACCGAATTAGAAACAGACATTATCTTTGGGATCTGCTTTTTGGAATAAAATATATTACCCACTAATTGGGAGCTACATCCTAATCTCCAAGGAATACGGTTTTTTTCAAGCAAAGTAATAAAGTCCCTCTCTCCTTAAGTGTTCAAGCTGTAAGAGGCTTTCAGACTGCGTAGTAAGAGCATTACATAAGTGCTTCATTAATATCATCACATGGCTTCCATTCCCCTGTGGGGCAGTGGCAGGAGGGAGGGACAGCCAACAACAAACGCTGCCAGCGCAGCCAGGGGGCCATGGGCCCTGGGGGTGGGTGTCTTCAGAGGGATTTTTTGAGGTACAAACACCAGCCAGGGGTGTCCCTGTGCCACAGCCTCACCTCCCAGGTCTCGCAGCGTCCCCAGCAGGCGTCGGTGGTGACGCGGAGGCCGCGGCAGCCGCGTTTCCTGGCCAGGAAGGTGAATTCCCTCA
Source organism: Molothrus aeneus (assembly GCF_037042795.1). Lineage (NCBI taxonomy): Eukaryota > Metazoa > Chordata > Aves > Passeriformes > Icteridae > Molothrus > Molothrus aeneus. The sequence continues at coordinate 56,387,387 of NC_089651.1, read as the reverse complement.
CGGCGCAGCCCACGAACGTCCGCAGGTCCAGGGCCGAGGCCGCGGCGGCGGCGCGGCCGGGCAGCAGCAGGACAAGGAGAGCTCCGGGGATCAGCCAGGGCAGCTTCATGCTGAGGGCAGAGGGCAGAGGAGGGCAGGGCTGGCAGGGCCAGCAGAGCCCAGCAGGCGAGAAGGGCAGGTGGATGGGCTCAGATGAAGCAGGGGTAGCTCTTCCTCCCTTCAAACCTCATCCTCACTCAGCCTGGGAGAAGAGGGGCCGGGGGAGGAATGAGGGGTCACTACTCCCAGAAGTGGAAAATCTCAGTAAAAAGGTCTGTCACAGAATGCAGCAGTGTGAAGGCTTTCCCTGCAGAGCAGTGGGAGTTTGCCTGGAAGACATGAAGTCACCAGCCCATGCTTCAGCCCCGCTGAAATCTCCATATTGCACATTTGTTTTGCAGCGTATGCCTTTCTGCCACCCTGCTTGGGCTGTCCTGAGCTCACACAAAGCCAAGAGCTGCACAGCTGGGAGCCAAGCATCCCTGAATTTGTGCTACAATCTCAGCATCTCCCAGAAGTATTACTGGAGAGTAATTGAGTAAAAATAAAGGAGAGTAAAAATACTGGAGTATTACCAGCACCCAGTGCACTGGCCTGGTGCCATTCCTCTCCCAGGGCTGCAGCCAGAGGGGCTTGCACAGCTCACACCCAGCCTAGCCTGCCAAGGCAGTGACCAGAGCTGGGCTGACAGGGGGGACATGGCCAAGGTGACCACAGGAACCCTGAACTCCTCACACCTGAGCAGCCCAGCGCCCACCAAGACCTCCAATACCTGTTGACCTTCTGTCTCAGCAAAGAAAGCAAGCAACTTCTCTGGAACAGCTCTCCTGTCAAAAAAAGAGAGCTAGAAAGTAGCTTTAAGACATGAGGTCCATTTTACAATTCACATTTTACAATTCACATACTGTCATTGCATTTAAACACATCTGTCTTAGAAACCCCAGGTTTGACACTGAATTTTGAGAAAGTCATCTACTTCATGGGGCACAGACTGGTGTGTGCTGGGGTCTGTCCTCAGTTGGACAGACCAAAATTAAGTGAGCTGGGACTGCCATTTGCCTGTCTGATGCTTGAGTCTCTAGGCTCCTGTTAAACAAAATTATTTACATTTGCTAAATCAGAGCTTTAGATCAGCACATGATGTTTGCATCATATATGTCACCAGGTATACACTAGCGTCTTACATGTGATTAAAGAGAGTATGATTATATATAACCTTCAACAGGGTAAAAAAATGCTAAAGCTCCTTATTTTTTAAAAAATATATGTAGAGCAAAATAGACAAACTTCAGAACAAATCAAACATTTATCTTTTGCCACTTTAGCAAATCCTTCTGCTTTATTCATGAGCCAGAGCCATGACAGGGAGCAAACACAGACATGCACTCACCTAACTCGTTGGAGTCAGAATTCCTTTTGCAGTTTTAAATTGCAGATGGTGTTTCAGGATGTCAGAGAGAGCAGCAGGAGACCTGCACTGCAATCTCTGTCAGCTTTGTGACCAGTAGATCTCCCCAGCAGCTGCTACTGGGATGTCTAATTGCTCAAATTTATAGAAAGGGTCTTGTCAATCAAGGCAGATCCTTACTTGAACCCCCCAAGGCATCAAAGCCATTGACTGTAAAGCAAGACTCCCCTTTCCAGCAGTGATTAGCTTCAAGGGATTGTTGTTTTTGCAGGTTATTGTTTCATAACCTGATCAAAAAAGGAGTATCTTGGTGAGTGAAATTATGAGCATGCACTGGGGCAAAATGGATCTTCTTTTCCATAATGGAATATCAACACCTTTGTGAAGGAATTGGAAGCTGGCTCTGAAATTATCACTGCCTCTAATTTACAAGCCCTAAGTAAACATCCTCAAGGGAGACTTCTCAGATACTTGTACAAAAAATTGTCTGGATTTTTGTCAGCTAAAGAAGATCTTTTTTTACTTGACTTCTCTGTACAAGCAAGGGCAAAGGATGGGGGGAGGACGTGTGAGCTTACAAGGAAAGAAAGTGTTCTTCTCTTGGTGAGGCAGGCAGCTGAAACACAGGGGAGCTCCACTGTGAAGGGAAGTTTAGAAATCATTGTCCTCTGCCTTCACTGTGCAAACCCAATTCTCAGCTGTCCACAGGACAGGGAGCAGCTGATGAAGTTGTTTCTGTGTACAATTTGCTGGTCAGTGAGTTCATAAAAGTGAAGCCACAAACTCACACAATGGCCTGGAGAAAGACATCTCCCTTCCTTTCCACCATGGATGGACAGTGACTTCCCAGCTCCAGGACCCAGAACAATCCAGAAAAGACAGGGCAAGTGTCAGGGATTATGGATCCCTCAGGATGATGCTGTCAGAGGCAGCCACAGCAATACAACCCAGCCATGAGAATAGAAAACACAGGGGAAACCTTGATTCAAATAAAATCCATGCTACAATGTCTCAGAGGGAAAAACAAAATAAGTAGAAATCAAAAAAGAGTAGAGGAAAAAACCACAACAACCAGGCAAAACAGCTTCTGTTGATGTCCAGAACATGCATCTTATCAAATATGAAGCAGTGATTACTATGAGCTTGTTCATTTACCTTACAAATATCCCAGACATACTTCTGATGGATTGCATTCAGGCTTTCTGTAGTATGAGCTGTGGAAAACAGCAAGCTGCCATTGAGGAAATGAGATATTCAACCATTCAGGACCAAACAAGGTACACACCACAATGGTGCTCTCCCTTTTTCAGGGTACATAACCCATGGCTCGAGGTCCTTGTTTCTCTGCCAGGGTCAGCAGCCCCCATTTGGTGCAGCAGCAGAGCTCCCACTTGTTCTCAGAGCCCAGGGAACCCCAGAACACTTGCTGGGTTTCATTATTCAGCTTGGAGCAGCCACACAACCTGGAATGCAAAAGGCTGGTTATTTACTCTCAACTTCTACCTTTTCTGTCTAAATTAGGAAACAATGATTGGAGCAAGTGAAAGAGGAAAGGGACTGTCAGAAAAACAGAAAAGCAGCAGGCAGGCATTTGGTGCTGCTGCCATATTGCCATCATGACATGGGAAGCAACTTCTTCAGATAATTAATTCACTTAACAGACACCAAAAGAATAAAAAAAGAAGGAATAGCATGTTTAATAAAAATGTGAAAAGTTAGGAGGGAGGGGTTGTTTAAAATCCATCCCAGTATTCTCCCTCACTATTGTTTCCAGTCTCACTGGCAGTAAATGACTCCAGGTTCAAGTGAAGGGTGATCAGGTGAGATTTTGGAGCTGGAATGTTGAGTGGAGGTGTTGTAAATGTCTCCATCAGATCACCAGACAATGTCCCAGACACCTTTTTTCCCCATTGAAACCAAGAGGGAAAAGCAGAAATTCAAAGATAAATGATGTCACAGGGAAGTCAAGAGGATCAGCCAAAGTCTTGTCACTGGTCTAAAATGATCACTTTCCACTAAAATAACCCTGAAACTACTTTTCTGTAATTTTCACTGACCAAAAATAAAGCTAGAAAATAAACTTTTAAAGCTTTTTCAAAAATATACTGTTTAAAAGTTCCTGACTTATGGGGAAAGCATGTAAAAGTAAAAATACTGAGCTTAAGTTCCCTTTATTTGATTCTGGAAATGTACCAGCAAAAATGAGCCCAAGATTAGAGGCAGGTACAGGAAATACGTGCCAGATGGCAGATGAACCAGCTTTGACAGATCCCTCTTCTTCTGTGGATTAAAAAACCAGGTGCTGGAGTTTTTGTGTAATTCAGCTTGGTTTCAGTGACTCCAGCTAAGTAAGATCCTGTTCTCTCATCTCCATTTGTACTGAACGGCCTCTTAGAGTGAAACAAAAGAAAAATTGCAGACTCTCCCTTATTCTGTCTCTAGAAAATCCTGTCTGTTTGTGGGACAGACACCAATTCCTGAAGGATTTGCTTTGTGTTGTGTGAAAAGCCTGAGTGCTGGCTTTTTCCCACACAGAGTTTTTGCTGTATTACTGTTGTGTTTATCTCCTTTAAGCTAATCAATAAATACACCAGTAGGATTTCACATTGGGTTGATCATCAGAAAGTAGCTGAGCTGAGCTGTTTAATGAGACAGACCAAGGGAAATCCAATGCTGCACACACAGTAAACACTGCACAGAGCCGTGTAGGCTGTGGCAGGCCAAAAGAACCTGGTGACCATTCAGGCAAGAAAAGTCAGTGACTGGACAGGAGATATTTAATGCACTGCACACAGCAGGGGTTTGGAAAGGTGGGTGTTAGTTCAAAAGCACCACAGAAGGAGAAAGGGGTGAGGAATCCAGCTGGTGTGGGATGGCTGGCCAAGTTCACAGGAGGTGGCACCCAAGAGAGATTAGGGTTCAGTTTAGAAAAGAGTCATAAAACTATCAGGTAGGATACATAGCTATAAATGTTAGATGTAGTTTGATGAACTCACAGAAAAAAATAGCACTAGAATCACTTTTCCCTATACAAGTTAACATCTGACTTTATGTCTATAGTTTGTTTACTCTTTGCTGGTAGTTTTGAAAAAAAGATAACCTTTATGTCCTGAAACCAGCATTTCAAACAAGTGCATTAAGATTGTTTGATCCATCCCCACAGCTGCTGCATGTTTGTCTTGGAGAGTGACTTTCTGTCATTTTCTACATTCTGAAAGAATGCAAAGAGTTGGTTTGTAAAGGGACAGACAAAGCAGGTTTAACCTTGAGAGGGCACGGCTGATCTGTAAATGAAAATCAAAGGCAGCAAGTAAAGCTCCTTGTAAGGCTTTGGTAGAAACAGTGCCAAGTGCAAGCAGAGGGAGCAAAATGCAGCCATCAGGAAATGTGTTCCTGGGCAGGAATGAGATAAATGTGGGCTCTCCCTGCTAACAATGGGACACCAGTCCTTGCTGAAGGTCTTGGGCACACAAAGCCACTTCTGCTTTAAAAGACTTTCTGCTCATTTTGCTTCCTGGGCTTAACACAACACGAGCTGGCACCAGCTGAATGAGCATTAGGGGGACAAGAATGCAGTCAGGAAAGAGGATTTCTTGAGGCTGCTGTGGCAGTAAATCAGACCACACTCAGTACTCAGGGGAATGAGCCCTCTTACAGAGGAGATGAACACTTCTTGCAGCTTGTGGGGGTACCTGTGTTAGGAATGGCAGAACAGCCCAGTGAGCACACCTGTAAAATCCAGCCCTGCAGATCTGAAGTGCTGGGGAAAAGCTCTGTGCTGACTGCAGCAGAATCCCAGCTGTTTCAGCACTGCCTCAGCAGCATGGCTGTTATAAGGAATCTGTCAGACACTATTCTTCTCTTCCTTTTCCATCAGACTTGGAAAATGAAGTCCAAGGGTGAGGCTTAACAGTAACAAAAACCACTAATCCACAGTTTGCTTGAGGCACATCTATCCCAGAGAGATAACACTCTTCTGCTAAAAAAGGCCTGTAGCTATGATGGATTCAATCCAGAAGAGAACTAATGAAGGTCCTACAGACATTAGAAGAGCTGAAGCTTCTAAAATTTGGTAGTGCACATCTCTAACATACAGGTATTGCACCCTAAACAAGGTAATTCCAATAAAGATAAATCCATTGCAGAACTGCAGATTCAGTTCAGAACCTGGTCATAACCTGATTTGCTACTATATGGACCAAAACTATAGTTTGAACACATTTATTGAAATTCCTTTTTTTGTATGTTTATATACAGGGTACCTCAGAATAGCTGGTTTCTCAAACCTTAAACTTTGAGCAAAATGTTTCACAAGTAGAAATCAGAAGGAAAAATATAAAGGCAAAAAAGGAAGTAAAGACTCTCCATTGTCAAGAAAATAACAGGTTTGAACAAAATTAATCCTGGCCCAATGGCAAAGGATAGCAAAATTTAAAATAAAAGATGTTTAAAAATTAAAATAGAAGACCAGACCAGTTTGTCTGACATCTGTCCCAGTCAAACTAGTGCAAATACTGATTCCAGAGTCCTACTCCACTGTGGCTGTAAATTCCATGTTGCAAAGATTAACAGCTGCTGAAGACACATTTCTGAAACACTGAGTGGCAGAAAGAATTTACCTGCAGCAGGGGCATTCCTGGGGAGTTCCCTGAAGGTTCAGGAGTTATGATACAGACAATGGTGAGGAGACAAACACAAAAACACATATCCAGAAGGGATGAGGAGGAGAGTAAAGGTGCAGCACTGAGCCCAGGCTGTGGAACTCCTTTGTCATGGTCCTTAGGAAAGTAAGGAGACTCATTTCTTAAGGCAGCCATATTCTTGCTCTGGAAATGTGTATTTGTCAAGCATAGCTCCTGATAGTAAGCAATCAAACACCATTTCACCACACTGTTGGTAACATTCTTCCCAGTTTTCTCAGGCACTTTGGAAGCATGTGCACCCTCACATTGTCCTCAAACACAGCCACATTTTCTTCCCTACCAGACTGTCCCTTCATGGTGATGATGCTGATCACATTCAGCCCAGAATCTGGATTCAAGAATTCAAATCCAATGGAATTGGCTAAACATTGATGGGAGAGAGAACTGGGCTCTCTAATTGTACACCAGGGAATTGCCTGGAGATTTGATCTGAGTTCATTACAGTATGGAAAAGATTTTTCCAATAAATACAGATGCTATACAAACTTTATGTGGCTGACAATAACCACTTTAGCTCAAGTCCCTTCTGCACTGCATAGCTCTCCTCTAATAGTCTTTTTAGAAAAGACATTTTAGTCTTTTAGGACAGACTAATGAGCAATGACAGAGCTGCTCTGGGCTCAGAATTTGAAGATGAAGCTTCTTAATCAAAACTACAGAAGTTCAAAGATCCATTACCTTAATTCAATAATTTCCCTACTGTTCAAGGCCGGTGCACTGGAGAACAGACACTTTGTGTGACTCACATCACCCCCAGTGCTAATGCACCTTTTAAACATTGCCTTCATGATGAGTGAAGTTTGCAAATTAGACAAAGCTGGAAATGAAATCTCCTGAAACAAAGCTACTGTCTCTTCCTGTGAATCCTGTCAGAATAAACTCATAGAACTATTGAACTAATCCAAATCCAGCCAGGAGAACAAACAGGATGAGAGTCCCAAACCCCAGAGAGGCACTTGGCCAAATCAAACCTCAGCACAGCACAGACCCAGACAGTAACAGGCAAGAAGTGTCAGGAGTAAATTGAACCAAATCTTCCAGCCTGAAATCTTTTTACCCCCTGGGGAAATGTGGATCTCAGACAACACTTTGAGTCCTCCTATTTCCAGTTCTTCACCCCGTTCCCACTGATTTTTACAAGTTCCTTGTGGGTGCAGATTCACCCCATGTCATGGGACCAGCAGGGCTCACAGAGGCCAGGAAGAATTATATGTTCCAGCAGGCCAGAAACAAACCCCACCACCCTGCAGAGACAGCTGAGGTACCAGAGGCTGCCCAGGGCTCTGTTGTCTGTCTTGAGTCACCAACTTATCAGCAACTGAAGAATTACCAGGGGAGGAAGATAAGAAGAGTGAGAGATAACAAAGATCCATCTTTCACCTCTGAGCATCACTGCCACAGGCACATCACACTGTGACTGTCTCACCACTCTCTCAGGGAAGAATTTCTTCCTAATTAACATCACTTGTTATAGTTTACAGCTTATTTACAAATTCTGATATCACAGTAGTAATGATTTCACCTGAGCTGAAAGTTCAGGTCAGAGTCTGCACTCTCCTGCGTATGGATTAATCAATAGAGATTAACTGAAAAAAGTACCACAAATTCAATTTTATGGTGCTGATGCTACACACCTCTGCCTTTCTTCAAGCATGCTTTTTATTCTGCAGTCTTTGTAAGCTATGTCTACTTTAATAGATCAGACAGATAAATCCTGATTAAAAAAAAACCACTTTTGTCATTTAAAGACACTTTCAGACCAGACATTAATTTATAAAGATCGGACAAGTCTAACAAGACAAGTTTCATGTTTCACAGAGCTTCATACAGTGTTTGACTCTGACAATGTCAGCTATATCCTCTGAAGTTCAAGGGTCAAATATGTAAATCATGGCTAAGTATAATAATTTCTTGCTTTGCTTGCAACTGGCATGTGGCAAATAGATGTTGAAATCCAGCTGCTTAAATCTTCAATCATCCATTTAGGTTTTAACCCAGCAGTAAATGACTAAAAGGTGTGTTTGCAGAGGTGTGTGCCAAACTGTACCCCAGGGATTCCCACTCGACTCAAAGTACTAAAAGACTCTGAACTTCTTGGACATGTAAAGAATACAACATACAGATGTTGCTTTATAAGGAAAATGCATTACTAATGACTCACAGATTAAGCTGAAATGATAATAAAATGCTGGGTTTGACTCGAAACATAAGGCTAGAAAATTAAATTTAAGTTTTGCCTCTTTAATTGGCATCAAGGATCAGGTGTCCTGCAGGCTCCAGTTTCTGAACACTTCATAAAGCATCACCCAAGAGCTACAAGCACTGTAGGTTAAATTTACCAGGGTTAGCAATGGCCAAATCTCCACTGACACTGAAAGGGGAGAGCTGCTGGTCTGTACTTCCTTTAGAAATCCCTCCTCACAGAGGCTGGCCACAGAATGCCAAGAAGACACAGAACAAACTCCAGAGCCACAACCCAACATTTTACTGATCTTCCTGCTTTGGGTGGCATTCCCTGCACAGAGTGGAGAGCACTGGTGGAACTATGATGTGTCTCTAAAGAGACTGGTGCCAATGGCAGCTTCTGGACATCACAGTTGCACAGCCGTTTTCAACTGAGAAATTACCTTATTTTTTTTAATCCAAGGAGCCAGAGTGTTGACAGATTAAAATTGTCTAATCTGCTCTCTTCCCCTATTTAAGCTGTTTGAGTGCATGCACAGGACCATGTCCAGGCAAAGGTTTTCCAAACTTTCTAATTAATATATAAGAAACAGACAGTGGCTGCAGGTTGAGCAACAAAGATTTTGCATGACCCAAGAGGAACTCTGGAATAAAAAGGATTCTCCATGTCACAGGAAACTGGGAACTTCAAATCATGGTCCAAGGATGGATCCCTGCTCTAAGTGTGGTCTTCTTGACATCGTTGTCAAGGGGTTTTTATCACCAAAGCATGGGACACTGAATTTTCATACATTTTATTAAAAGGCTCAGGGCATTTCATCCAGATATGGTGTTATTCAGAATCTCTCCTCTGCCAAACCTGTTTGGCACATGCAAATAGGAAATTACTGGAGGCACTGAATACAGCTCCCCACTCCTTCTGTTGCCCTCTCCTCAGCACCTGAAGAGAAGGACAACAACCTCTCTAAACCCCACACAGAGGCCAGCCTAAAATAGTCACATACAAGGACAGGTAAAACCACAGAATCATTAAGGATGGAAAATACTTTTAAGATCACTGAGTCCAGCTGTTAATCCAGCACTGCCAAGCCCACCACTAAACCATGTCCCCAAGTGCCACATCTGCAAATCTTTTAAACACCTCCAGGAATGGTGATTTAATTTCCCCAAGCAACCTCTGCCAGTGCTTGACCATCTTTTGAGTGAAGAAATTTGTCCTAATGCCCAATCTAAATGTCCTGTGGCACAACTTGAGGTGGTTTCTCTTGTCCTGTTCCTTGTTACTTGGGAAAACAGACCCAGCCCTACCTGGCTACAGCTTCCCTTCAGGGAATTGTAGAGTTACAAGGTCTCCCCTGAGCCTCCTTTTCTCCAGGCTGAGGCCCCCCAGCTCCCTCAGCTGCTCCTCACAGCACTTGTGCTCCAGACCCTTCTCCAGCTCTGCTGTCCTTCCTGTTCCAGCCCCTCAATGTCATTCTTGTAGTGAGGGGCCCAAAACTGAGCCCAGGATCTGAGGTGCAGCCTCAGCAGTGCCCAGCACAGGGGACAATCACTGCCCTGTGCCCAGCACAGGGGACAATCACTGCCCTGCCCCTGCTGGCCACACTGCTGCTGACACTGGCCAGGTTCCATTGGCCTTTTTGGCCACCTGGGCACACCTGGCTCATGTTCAGCCACTGCTGATCAGCACCCCCAGGCAGTCAAGAGATCCAGACTGAGCTTTTCATTGACATGGATGAGACAACCCTATCCTGTGACATCTTCAAAAATGCCTTGTCTCCGTAATTCCTTAAACATCTGGTCATCTTTCAAGGCAGACAAAAGTTTGAACAGATTTTGACTGGTCTTTTCACCTCACTGTAGCACCTCCAGCTTTAAAACTTCATTCCAAGCCCACGTTTTCCCTTCTCCTCTCAGGTCTGGGGCAGAGCAGCACATTCCATGCAAAGCCCCTTTTTCCACAGTCTGCAAAGTGCTGGTCCACTTCCATTGCAGGGTGCCAAAACAGATGGTACACACCTTGCTTCTCAGCATCACAGTGACACTTACAAATCCATGCAAAATACCTTTCCTGGATTCATTTCTCCAAACAAAGCAAGTGAAATTATACTGCTTACTTTCCTTTTTTTTCTCATGTCAAAGAATAGGTTAGCAGGTTTTTTTTGCAAGACAGCATGTTTTATGTAATTAATAATAATGGAGAGTCTCAGAGGAGAAAATTTTTAGTAACACCAGTCACAAAATGACAACTGCACCAGGAAAGGGCAGTTCCCTGCTCCTGAAAGAAAAAAAAAAAATCTTTTCCATTTCCCCAGCAGCAGAATAACATCTTTTGAACAATGAGGCCCTGTTCATAACCAAATTCTTTTGTAGGCAGACATTGTGTCTAGACAGCCTCAGGAAAACTGCCTCACTTAACATCCCAGGGCTGGGTTCATTACATGTGCTGAAGTGTTTACCTGAATGCTCAGGTACAGATCACAAATTATGCAGCAGACATTTATTCAGTGGTTTTTTTTCTGGAGCTGATGGGTGTCATTGTAAAACAGGCAGGAAGCAAACTGGGATCACCTATTCCCTCTGGAGCTCATATCCATGAAAGCTTTCTAGAGGTCACACGGACAATGTGCACACAATAGTGGGTGATGTGAATAGGATCCATTTACTGCAGGAAGAGGAAATGAGTCCATGTCACCCCTGTTAGTACTGAACCATTTTCCCACATAGACACAGCAGATTTGTCCAATCTCCTCACAGATCTTTATTTTACTTTTGGTGACAGCAACAGGGCTTCCATCATTGACTCTGGCAGAAAGAGAATTAAGTCCTGCAGTTTACAGAAGAGCTGTACTTAATCTGTCTCGCCCCGTTTCTGTACTTGGAAGAGGCAAGATCTCCATCATTCAAGCTCATATTAGTGCAGTCATGGTAAAAATAATGACAATAATCTTTAAATAGACCCCAAACCTTAGCCTTGGATAGAAAACATCTGATTTATCTTTGAGATTTAAACAAAATCCCCTTCTGCAGAGGGACAAACTCTATTCCAGATTAACACAAACCTTTTTTCTGCATATCCTCCCCTCCAGGCATCTGATTCTTTGGGAAGTGAAGAACTCAGGGAAATGTGTGGTGGGATGGAAAACTCAAGGACTGGGGATCCAGTGGAGAGTGGGTGAGGGTTACCCCACGAAAGGGAGGAACCAGGTAGGGAGCAGGGATGTCCTCCCTGCATTGCTCACACTCCCACCCCAGTGGCACAGGGATGCCAGAAACCTTCTCCTCCTCCTCCTCCTCTCACCTCCTCAGTCCTGGTTCTGAGGGCAAAGAGATAACAGCCCCAGCTCTGCAGAGAGACACTTCCAGAAGGTGAGACTCTACTTGGAAAATGTATTAGCATGAATGGCCTGATGGGGAAAATGGATGGGAATGAGAGAACGTGAACACATGGAAAACAATTCAAGGTTTCAGTAAAGGAAAATACATTTTAAAGATGTGTTTGCATCTGCTGCCAAGTCAGGCAGCACAGAAGGAGACAAGTCAGTGTAGAAGTAAGGTCACAGAAGTTTAACTACCAGCATTTCCATAGCAAGCTTGAAATCACTGCTGCTAAGCCTTAACAGTGTTTTGCCCACCCTGGCTACTGAAAAAGAATGTTGTGGTAGAAATGCTTTCTTTTCATCTGATTTTTCTCTTTCTGGTCAATAAAGCACTGGAATATAAAACTGAATCCATTTTTGCTTTGAACTACCCTGCCACAATGAATGAAGGTTGACCCAATAGCAATCCCATGAAATCAGGCTTATGTTGAAGCAACAACTTAAGCACTAGAAATCAAGTTTTATTTATTGCTGCAAGATTTGGATTCCATGCCCACACTCCCTGCTGCACTGATGATGCAATCAAAACAGGATATTCTACATCAGTGACTAATTGACACCCAAAAAAACACCAAAAAGCCACCATGACATTAAATGGCTTATTTATAGATTCTGTTTTCCCAGACAATTAATTCAAGCATATAAATTTAATTATTAGATTTCAAATCCTAGTAATGGATTGGATATTGTCCCATGAAATTATATACAGCATACATGTTGTCAATGATTTTAGAGGGGATTGGTAAATTAGAATAGCAAGTGAGAAACAGTTTGATTGGGGATTTAACAGAAATATAAATTATAGAAATTATTATTGGAAGGGGGTAGGAAAAATTGTGTGTGTGTCTTTTCACAGTTTAATTTAGTTAATCTCTTTTCCAAGCAACTGAAATCATAGTGTAAAGGGTACATTCTGGGCACACCTGATTCCTGCTGGAAGAGTGTTCCCTTGCACCTGAACGCCAAGTTTGGTAAGTCTGAAGCACTTGGTGTAAACCAGGGGGATCTTGTTACAAAAGTGTATTTGAACTACAGAGAAAGTCACTAACTCACAGCCAGTGCAAGAAAACCAGATGAAAAGTTCAGGGGAAAAAAAAAACCAGCTGAAAAAGTTGGAAGTCGAGGGACTAAAATTCCATTGGACAGGTGGCCACCTCTGCTCTCTCAAATTCAGACAAAAATCAAGCAAGCAAGAACTCTTGGCCCTAAGCTGTATTAGCAGAAGAATCCAAAAGGTTTGTGCAGCTTGTGAGCTTGGGATCTTTGCAGATATTGATCAGAGGACTTTTTACAATGGGGTGGCGTGAGAGGACAAGGGGGAATGGCTTCAAACTGATGGAGGGCAGGGTTAGACAGGATATTGGGGAAAATTCTTTATTGTGAGGGTGCTGAGGCCCTGGCACAGGGTTGTGGCTGCCCCATCCCTGGGAGTGTTCAAGCCAGTTGGGATGGGACTTGGAGCAACCTGATCTGGTGGAAAGGCCTCTAAAAAAGTCCCATTTCTTTAGCTGACCACTTGGAAAGGCATTTGTTTGGAAAAGGCTGAAGTGCCCCCTGGTTTGTAGTTATGTCCCCCTTATGACAATCTCAACTAGAACAGCACATTTTGCTAAATTCAGCCCAGTACAAGTCCTTACCCTTGTGTTTGCAGAACCTAGTGCAGCACAGGAGAAAGAGGGGCTGGAGGCACCACACTGCAGTGGGAAATATTATTTTCTTTGTATTCCTGAGTCATTTTTGTCTGGCCAGAACTGATGTTGAAATGTGCATAACCACTGACCGTGACAATTATTGTCTGATGAGTGTCATGGAGAGCAAATAGCAATAATATCCCCTTGTGCTTGTGAAATAGTCTGTGGGCTAACAAACTAATTACCACTGTCTGAATTCCACATTTCCTTCCTCCAGAAATCAAGAGTGCCCTTTGCCAATTTGCAGTTTACTCCAAGATCTGGCACCTGCAGACTTGAGCCTGGTCCTCCTAGATGCCTGAAATGGAAGATTATGTAATGCAGATGCCCATGTTGGTTGGAGACAGTTAAATAAATATACAGTGATTTTTGACTCATGCACATCATAAACATTGCCAAATATCTAAAAAAGCAGGGGAGTTGCTGCACAGCCTTTGGGATGAGCATAAACTGTAACCCCACTCAGCACACTTTGCAGAATTAATATAAAAACCTAAAACTGAGCTGGATCAGTTGTCCAGTTTGCTCACATGTGCTGAAAGTTCAAAAGGCAAAGACTCAAACCTGACCCAAGTCTGCTCAGTTCACAAAAGGTTTGCAGATAACCTCTGCCTTTACTGAGGGCTGCAAAAATCCCTGTGCAAACACAAGGTCTCTGCTCCCTGGTGCCCAGCGTGCTCCTGCTGTGGCTGGGGCTCCAGGAATATTCACTGCTGGCTCACTGCTTCCTCTGCCAGGGAAGTGCACAGGCTTCTTACACAAGGCAAACCTTGCAAAGTAAGAATTTTGACAAGATTCAGGTGGTGTGTAGAATATTCTTTTCTCATTCTCTTTTTGGAAGCCCTTCCCAGATGCAGGGATAATGCCAAGTTCCCAGACACTTTCAGTGTGTATGGAAGAATGAACCACTGAATAAAAATCAGACATTTCTTTAAATGCATCTCAGGCTTTCCATCCTTCCTGAGTGACCCCCAGCTTCTCACACCTTCAGTGACTGAAGGGGGGATAATACTGAATAGAAAAGATGGACAGGGGAGAAACAAAACCAAACAAACATAAAAAAATAGTGCAAGATAAAGTTTTTGTATGACCTGTTTTGATGTCGTGGAAACCCCAGAAGAGCCTCTGGTCACTGCTCACAGTGGGTTGGAACACTTGCTTTTGAGGTATTTACTAACAAATTCAGGGTATTTGCTTCAGCTTCAGCTCCAATGTTGACTCTTTAAAGCCACAGATCATAGTTTGAGACCTTGTATCAGTGTCCAGTTTAACTCCCAAGCTATTCCTTCAGAGTACTGAGGCACAAATTAATGCAGCCTTGGGACCAGCCTGTACCTGCACACAAAAGTACTTTTGTAAGCTTCACACTTGTGATCTGAGGTCCAAACTTAATGTAAGATAAACCAGACATTCTGCTGTTGCATGAGAAACCAAATCATCCCTGAGAAGGAAAGACCAAGATGAAAAATTAGCAAAGCAATTGTCATTACTGAAAGTAGGAAACTAATTTAAGTTTTTAATTCCAAGCCTGTAAAGGTTGATTTCTAACTTGCAAGTAAGAAGACAAATCCTACCCTGGAGGCCAACTTACTGCATGTTCTCTTTATTTTTTTAAGTTCTTTAGAAAATACTTGCCTTGCAATAAGAAAGTAGAGAGACATGGAGTTGTTAAGCTGAATTGCTCTGAATATTGTCTTTAAAGTATTTAAAGAGATTTGTGATAATGAGCTCTTCTAACAAAGACAGGCAAGATCCAACTGATTAAAATTAAAGGTGGAAAAAAAATTGCAAAGAATTAAGGATTAGACTATCGGAACAAATAATGTTAAAAATGTGGTATTTAAAAACCAGGTGTTTAATAAATATTTCTCATTTTATGGAAGCAACCAGCTCTCCTACACTGCTGCTGAAGCCAGGCACCTGCAGTGCCCCTTTCCAGGCTCCATCCATGGCTCTCCCCAGAGGCTTTCCCCTGATGACCTCCAGCCTTTCCCTTCACCTCCACACTGCAAGGCAGAGCAGCACTGAAACGCTGCCATAAAGGAACAAATTCCTTCACCAGCTGCACAGGAGAAGGCTCAGAGGGCTCCCAAAGAACTCTGTGGGGCTTTAAAGCCTCTTTCCTGCATCCTGACCTCCCTTCAAAGGGGGTTTGTGTGAGGTACACAGATACTCACCGTCATCAGAGGATCTCTGAAAAAAAATTAACTTACTGAAAACCTAGTGTTTGCTATGGTAATTCTGGCTGGAATTTAAAATTACCACCTCATTGCTTCATTTTTGGGGATTTTTTTTCCCGGACAAGATTCCTTACATTTGATACATGCAGATGGGCACCTGACTGCTCCAAGTTCACTGCTGAAAAGGCTCATGAAGTTCAGATGGGAGGAGGTGGAAAAAAAAGCCAAGCACCTGGAAAACACTTCATTGCTTCTTTATTTAGATGCACCCACAGTACAGAGCCTCTTGAGCATGTGCAAAAGAGGAAGATAACACATTTATAGCTGGGAGCACCATTGAGTTTGAGTTTCTTTGATACCACTTTTAAGAAAGTAAACTGTTTCCAAAGAATGACATTTGAATCCAAGAGTTTAAGACCTGCTTGTACTTTATCCAGAGGTGGAAGATATTTTTATTGTTACTTGGATGTAGAGTAGAAGACATTTTCACAGTCTGGTTGGACCAGTCTATATATTTTCATATGCACCTTTTAATATATATAAAAAAGTTTCATTTTTCCCCCCTACCCACAGATAGTTAGATGCACCTAAGTTTAAAAACAGTAATGGGACCAGAGCATTCCTATGGGGAAAAATGAACTTTTGCTGCCCTCTCCTGCTTAAACAATGAAATGCTAAAATATTAAGATCTATGAATCTAATGCTAACCTTGAAACAAAAAGCATGACAGGTCATTCGCTATACTACAATCAAAAATAGGACAACAACAAGAAATGTATTGGTACTATTTATATTTGAAAACTCCTCATGGCTCCACGAGGTTATGAATACAACATATTTACAGCAGGTGATCCAAGTAACAAAAACTCTTAGAGAGGTTGTGATAAAAAGCACACGCTTCTGTGGATGGGAAGCAACACTTGGATAAAAGTTTTCTACCTAAAGTAGTTCCATTCTCTTTCAAGATGCTGTTTCATAGAGTTCAAAATGGAAAACTGGGCTACATAAAATCTGCTGCACATACCAACTAGGAAGAACTAATTCATGGCTCACTCCAGAGCTGCTAAGGGAAGCACAGGAGCCAAATTAAAAAACTGTAAGTAAATAAAAACATTCTTCAACCTTGAGTATCATCACTCTTGTCTTCTTTAAGGGCAACTGCTTTGGGATAGTGGTGTCACACAATTAAGAGAAATGGGCATCTTTGTTTTCAAAGACAGAATTAAAAGGAAATTATGTCGGTTTTACTTGGAGGGAGAAGAATCTCATCTTTCCCACTCCTCACAAAACAATAAAGAGCTTTTTAGAGCCCATAATATATTTTCTTTTCCATCAAGTGAGAGAGCCTAAGGCTGTACTTACACACGTATAATGCAAGTACAGCTGCTACATTTCTTACTCAAGCAATTCTTGGCTCCAACACCCTCGATTTTTCCATATTTGAGAACAGATTAAAAAATAAATTAAACCCTTTTACTTATGCTAACAAAACCAAGATTAAATTTACTGTGACCCTGCTAGCAAATGCTCCAATGGCATTAGAATACCTTTACTTAAAGCATTCCAACCTTTGGGAGAAAGACAAAAAACACTTGAAAGCAACAAAAGGAAAACAGTACGGGAGACGTGCAAGATGAAGAAAGCAACATGTGGTCAATTCAGAGTGTATGAGAGGAACTTTACTTGCACAGTTGTTACATCCCCATGACCCAATGCCCTCGCAGCTCCTTCCTGTGAGCAGGCAGTGCCCAACCCTTCCCCCCGAGACCAACGTGGCCCAGGACACGCAGGAGCACCCAGTGCCTGCCGGACGAGCAGTCAAGAACAACACTGACACCAACCAGGGTGGTTTGTGGAACTCAAGAAGCCAACAAAAGTGTAATTTATGATGCACTGATCACACTTGGGCCCACGGGCTGCCTTCCTCTTCCTCCTGCTGCAGCTCCAGCGGGAGCCCTGCCGGGCCGGGCACGGCGCTGGGGCTGCGGCGCACGCGGGGTCCTGGCAGCAGGCGCCTCTTCAGGTGCATCACCCAGCCTTTGGAGTCAAGGGACTTCATAACAACAGCACATCATCTCCTTCTCCTTGAAGGAACATTCCTTCCCAGAAGTGATAGATCATCTATGAACGTCAGACACGCCCCGCTGTCCCCGCGGCAGAGGCCACGAAATATTGCAACCCACCAGGTTCTGGTCAGTTTTGTATGATCAAGAGTAGAATGACACGGCAAAACAAAAAATAGTTATGAACAAACAACACTCACCTAAACTCTAAGTACAGGACAAGGTGCTTTTTCTAATTTCACATTGTTGTGTTTTACTCCACCGGGTGAAGAACATCAAGTTTTATTCCTCCATTCTTTCTCAGTTTTTCACAATGGAACATAGTCTTTGAGCATGAGTTTGAGTCCACCCTCTTGTACTGTGAAATGATCATTTCACACAGAAATCACACTAGCAAGTTTGTTTTTTTGGTAACAGAAATAAAAGACTGCCAAAATCAATGGGCTAAGGGACATGATTTGTTATAAATTTATTTAATCTTCAGTATTTCAGCTTGCACCTTTGCTTCAGCACTTTAAAATAAAATGTTTCAACTATGACAGTAACTGCCTAATTTACATTGAGTCCCAGTCAATGTTCTTAAAAGAAGCTCATAGTAATCCCATTAAATCATGTTGTGTTTGGTGTTGCATATGACTAGTTCCACTTTTTTTTTTTCTTTCCAGAATTAACAGTGTCAAGTTCTTACAAAGCCTTGAGTTTACAACATTTGTGTGTGCAGACCCAGGAGTACAAACTGTGACCTGATAATCCTGAAACAGTCAGTAGTCTAGGAGGGAATTCTTTTTTACTTTTTTTTCCGTGCCTGAAAACAAGAAAACTTCAAATTCTACTGTATATTTAAATGGTAGGAAGAAAAATATACAAGCTTGTATTTATACTGTATTTCTATCAATGGCAACAGGTCATAAATTCATGTTTGCAACTATCACAAAGACTCATGAACACCAATTCATTTTTATACTGTAAATACTGCTGGATTGATGGTTTAGGATTATCAATTCACTGTTGTCATATGTCTATAACAGTTCAAAAGCATCCTGGAGAAAAATCCTGAAACACATACCTTCCGGTATAGAATAATGCAACTGCATTAGCTAAATATATACTGTACAGAAGTCTTATCAGCATTTTACCTACCAAAGATGTAAGATTCCACTTTCAAATACAAAGCAGATAGCCAATAATGTATACTTATAATACAGCCCTCTTCTTTGTTTTTGTATTTTTTTTCCTCTTTTGTTTTAAACAATTTGGTCACAATGCACCTTTGATATAAAAGCATTTTAAACTTTATTATTAATACTCAGAACATTAGGATTTCCAGAATTTTTTTTTTTTCAGTAGCATTTGTAGAACCACTTTTGGTAACAAATACAGTAGTTAGGAATGAGCATCCAGATGAGAATGCAGAAGTGTATTATCCAGAATCCTTTCCAGCTAAGACCATAGGGCTGGTACTGTGATGAGTAATAGTACTAGAACCACAAAAACACTAGAGTATGTTTCTTAGAGGCTACATCCTCTTTTGCTGGAACACTTTATAAATACATATTAAAAAGTAAGGCAACAACTCCAAACTGTCCAAACTGCTATCTCAATTTCCAATTAGAACCATGACCACTGGAGATCAATTTCATGCTTGTGTTGTTTAGCATGTGTCTTTATTCTTTCAGAATGGTCCAATAAGAACATACTGTAATAATTTAGCAATTGGTGTTTCTAAACCAACTCTGGTACGTGTGTCCAATGCTGCATCACTAATACTGGTTAGGTATTGGAGTCCAGGGTGTTACCACTGCCCTTTTTTTGTTTTTTCCATGGATTGTGGACACTAATTTGGATTTGCAATAAATAGGTGCACGAATCCAAAGCTCCCTTTCCTACTATGTTTATCACCTACTTGTTTTTTAATTCCTAATGTTCAAATTAAGGAAGCACCAGAGACAGCCTGGTACTAAAAAAATGCTCACACCAGTAAACAAAACTTTTATTCAGGACCAATGTTTTTCATGGCCCTGATCTGAATGGACATTCAACTTATGAAGATATGCAAAAGGAAAAGAAAGTCAAATTACAGTAAAGTTATCCAGAGAAGGAGGATGTTACACAAACTCATAAGGAAATGACAGTCTTTTTTTCTCTTTTACTATAAATACACGTAACAGTTTAGCAGAAAGACAAGCTAAATTTTAAGATTGTTCACATTTGAAAGTTGTATTATACTCTCTGCTAACGATAAATAAGGAACAGGTCCTGACAATGGAATCTGACATTGCAATTTTCATCAACAGATCTTTGAAGACTCGTTTTAAAGAAGGGTTAAAACAATGATTATGTTTGCAAAGTTCTGAGAAGTCCATCTGTTGTCCAAACTTTGGATTAAAGTCCTTATTTTTTTCCTTTACTTAGAGACAGGTATATACAGTGCTGTTGTAATAATGAAACAAATGTGAAATCTACTGTAAAGTTGCACAATACAGAAAACTGTTGCTCCATCTTCTACTACATAAATGTGTGACTCCACAGGTTAATAATGCTGTTTTGTATTTTTGTTAAGTTGGAATTATTCCATCACGTCTAAGACCTCTCTTTAATTCCAAATCCTCCAGTTTTTTCCACAGTTCTTCACGCTCTTTCTCTTTCTTCTTCTCACTGACAGATGAAATAAAACAAAGAGTTAGCAGGAGAGAAGACTGGAGATAAATAATATTTATGTTAAAAAATATATAGCTGACATTAAATATCTGCACTAATTTTCTTGAACACAACTGCAATTTTCCTATCATATATTTAACTTTTTTTTTTGTATTTTCTTTTTCTTTTTGTTACCTACATAAATTTAACTAAACAAAGCAGTATGAGAAAAGCATAAAATGTAAGCTGACCAAAGTGACAGTGTTCATAGACACTCATCTGCAATGAGGAATTAAAAAATGCAGCGGACTTGTACTACAGAACTGATCTGTCAAAATTATAAAAATTAACATTTTGGACTAAGTTATGTAATTATTTTCATTTTATTTATTTAAGATAGAAATAATCCTGTAAATCACAGCAACTTTCTAGAAACCATTCCCTGATCCCTTTAGAATCACTCTTTTTACTTACATGACTGCTGGCTTCCCTATAGCTTAGGCACCAGCCAAGGCAAAGTTCAACCTACAAGATGTGCCTTTTGTGCAGTGAGTTACTCTTTTTCCACACCAAATTCCTGCAAGATCTGTGTAGCATTTGCTTTAACAACAGACTTTAGTGGCTGATTTGAGAAAATTAAACAGCAAACCTAGCATTTACTTTACCTGCATTGTTTGCTTTCTAAATTTCCTGTCTCTGCCTCAGCTTACTGTGAATAAATCTCCTTGAGACTGCAAGGCACAAAATGCTCTCAAGTTCTATGACATCACCTTGCAGGTTTAGATGAAATGGAAATCTAACAATGACAGATACACAGATTCTCTGCCAGTCACATTACAGAAGTCTTGAGAAGTATTTCAAGGGATTAGAACCATTCCTACACACTTTGATTCACTCAGCATACCAACATCTGGCTCATTTGTTTGGAATTCTGATTTCCCAAGAGGATTTTAAACATATAAAAAATACAAACAACTTTCAGATAAATCCTTGAAGAACAGTAAAGAGAAAAAAAGAGCCTACTGTTATTAGAAAGTATTTAAAATTAAATACAAGAGTAAGTGAAATAGCCTTACATTTTCAGGCTACTTACCAATATTTATCTTCTAATCATTAGGAAATACATGTCTGCTTACCTAAAGGTCTGTTAGAGGATGATCACCTCATCCAACTTACCTATTTGACCTATCCTAGCCATTAATATTGAACATATTTCTCCTCAAGCTTTAAGTGGTATCAAAGCTACCCTCCTAAAATGTGGTTTTATTAAGATGCTGAAGATTTTCTGAAAACCTTAAGGTAAATAGCCTATAAATATTCAGATTTTAAAATTATAAGAAGCAAATAAAAATGGTGACATGGTTAGCACCAGCCTTGGTAAGAAGGTACAATGTCACCAGGTGCAAAAGAAATTCTTTGTGCAGTTCAGCCACTAAACCTCCCCCATTATCCAGACATGGGACACACCACTGCAGTGTCTGGTGCTGTTCAGAGCAGAATTTCTCATCTTAAGGGGCAAAGTGCAACCACAAATGGATTCAGGTCACCAAGCTGCCTCAGTGAATATCTGGACTAGATGATCAGTCCTAAAATTCTCTGCCTTTTTGCTAGGAAACCACAGAGTTTGTCTCAACTGCACTATGTGATTGGCACTTATTTATCAACACATATCAAGAATATCTGGTTTCTTAGTTCAAATCCATCTCTAAACAAGTCTCTACAAGTAAAATACCATATTAATGAACTAGCCTGTTATGTGCAGATTTTTTGGGTGACTCCAGTCACACAAGCCAAAAAACTACAACAGCCAAAAGACTTTCAAGGTTGGACTACCCTAAAAACCTCTGCTGATATGCAGTGCCCTTTGCATTTCTTGGGGGAACTCTGAGTCACAGCCAAAGTATGGCTTAAATGAAGTTGCAACCTGTTCAAAGTTCCTGAAATTTGCTCATTTTTTTTTTACCTAATCTTTGCATAAGGTGAAACTTTTGAGAAAAGATGCTGCACTGTAATGGAAAAATAAAGATTAGGGAAAATGGCAGAAAAGACAGGAAGGCACTGAAGTTGAACTAATGTCTCTGTGAGTGGTGTATTTAATGGATCCTGCATGCTGAAAGACTCAGATACAGCAAGACCTCTGAATAAGAAACAAAAAGGCTGAGAAAATCTCTTTGCTTTAAGATCACATCCAGCCAACAAACAGCAGCTTGGAAAATCAAATCTTAGGGGTTTCTCCTCATGTCTCTTTCCAAACCTCAGTGTAACTTTTTTTTTTTAAGGTCTTTAAGCAAAGTGTTACCTTTCAACCCTTGTTTTCCTTTTATCATTGAAGAGCTTGATAGACTTCAGTGTTTTGGAATGTGAAGTCAAAAAGGAATTGCCAAGGAATGTGGATTCCCAAGTCATGCAATGGACACTGTATTTAATAAAGACTAAAGAACAACCTGCACACAATCTCACATCCTGCAATGAGAAACCCAGCAGCAGACAAGGGCAAAAACGGGGCAGTGTCTATAATGTCTGAGATTCTGCAACTGCATCTGAGTGTAAGGGGAGAACTAAACTGCAGGCCATGTGCACAGCTGACAAAAAAAAGCTTTAAAAAGTTACCGCTGACGATCTGACTTGTAAGTGGCTGTCAGCTCGTCAAACATGGTGCTGTTCATCTCCATAAATGCCTTCAACACATTGTAGACTAAAGCCACAATAGCCCTGTGAAACATGGAAAAAGAGGAAAGAAGAGAATCCATTAGTTTCAGGTGAAATCAAACGTGAAATAAAAAGTGTCTTCTCTTCCCAGCCTTTCTGTGACCAATTCTGTTCCTGCAAGTATGGTTATGTAAATTCTTCGATTTCACTGAAACTACTTTGGATTAACATCCTTAAAGGTGAGAATCAGCCTTCATGTCCCTTCTGACTACTGAAATGGAGCAGGCCAAAACTCTAGGGTGAAAGGCAACAACAGAAAGCTATTACATATAACTACAGCCTCTTCTCTCATGCTGTGGAGCAATTCTGAATGCAACTTCAGAGATTCAAATCATCAATGCTGGCAGAAGGAATAGAATTCAAACACAAAATGAAAGTGATTCATATTTCCTTATGACTCTCCTATGAAGCTGAATATTCAGTGCATCTATGCAAAATACAAAGCTGTATTTCAAGAGTGATTTCCTTGTGCTCATGCAGTTCATATTCATTTTCCCTTTCACAGTTCCTGATCCACTACTCTGGCTGTCATATTCAGACCCAAGGCTGCTTAAGAAGCAGCTCCGCAGCCAGGAGGCAGTGAATCAACAGTACAAGTGCCAGGAACCTTTGGAGCTAATCCTTACAGGACACACAAAATATGTGCCATTTCCCACGCACCCCTGTCTCTCTCATCTCTTTAAATAAACTTTCATTTTTGTTGCCTACATGAAAAATTTTCTTATAAACATAGAAATTCTTTAAATAGCTCCTTTATTTTAGACGTGTCTTTACCTGGCTCGTGTAACAAAATTACTGTGGGTATGAAAACTCTGAATTGGGATACTGGAATATTCTCATTACCAGAAGCATCTCAGTGCATAATATTAAAAGGTTGGAGACTGGTACTGGAAAGTGTCTTTTTGTGACCAGTGTTAAGTTACAGAGGCTTTCCAGCAGCATTAGATTTGTCATGTGAGCACACAAGCTTGAGAGTTTGACTAGGTACAGGAAAAAAAGACCAATGTTTGAAAAGATGAATCATTTTACAGTAAGGTCTCAAAGCAACTGGGACCTGAACATAGCACAGCTCATTAAAAATACTGGCTTTACTAAATGCTAATCATCTTGACTTACAAAAACTTTCCGACTAAAATAAAGGATATATGTCATCTTCCTGCAATAGAATTTTCCATAAAAACACTTTTTATTAGGCCATTCAGTTGAAAATAAAATTGCCTAATTACCACAATATCAATACTAAGTAACTGTTCAATTACTGTCATAAAGAACAGCTTTTAAATAAATTTAGAAAAAAAACCCAACCTAAGAATATATTGTCTGTATGTTTCATGGATGTTTAAAAAATGCCAACACCAAAAGTCTCCCAGAGGTATCAGTTGATGACACAGCCACAAAAGCTTTATTAATGCCAACTGATATTCTTCTAGACAATTTAGAATCAGGCTTAAGAGCCAAACAGTTTATAAAAAAACTGCGTAGGAGAAACACTTGATGAGCAACATTTTTCCTTCAATAGCAATGTAACATTTTATTTCTTCTTTTTTCCAGCTTGTGAGAAGGCCTATTTTTATCCTACAAAGTAGTGATTTTTGTACACATACCAGTTAATTAAAAACACTGAGACAAGCTCAAGTTCAGACTAATATATATTGTCATTAACAGAGTTGCACTTGCTCAGAGCAGCTTTGAGTGTGCATCTCTCCCATTCAGATGTTCTTCAGCAGACATTCCCTGAGTTTATCAGTGGGCTGTCAAATGCTAAGAGATAAAGTGTAAATGCACAAACTTACGGATTCCAGTGCTCTTTAGAAATCCTGTAAAGGCTGGAAAACATGATGGGAAGTATAACGTTTGAGTTCTCCTCTATCAAACTCATGATGTATTCATTATTCCAATAATACAGCGCTCTTTCAGCCACCTTTAAGTCAAAGAAATAAAATAGGAACAGGAATTCAGATATCTGTAATTTTGTGATTTTCTGATAGAAAAACAAATCACAGAGAAACTCCACAAAGATGAGCTAACAGCAGTTATTAGTTTTGGAATTAAACTACTCTAATCAGTAGCATAACATGCATTAATGGAATTAATTTCTATCCTGTAGTTCTGATCCCACAGCACCCACTCTCTATTTCCTGAGCAAAGTATTATTGCTCACTGAAGACTGGGTGCAGACACAGCATCAGTTGAGGAGGGGTAGGAAGAGCAGACAGACTTCCCATCACCCTTTCCCTCAAAATCAGGGAGAGTGCAGTTGGAAAAAACCCAGGAGTGCTGGGAAACCAGAGGAAGGAGACAGGGAAAGGCCCCATAGCTGGGCTGGAAAAGGGAGGAGAAAGTGTGGGGAAGGTACCAAGGACAGTAATTATCTTGGAGAGGAGCTGGGGGGTAGGAAGGAGGATGCTGATCTGAATTATGATTAAAAAAAGGATGTAGTCCAAGGAAGAGCTGAAAAGTCACATCTGTCTTTGTGCCAGGACAGATCACCAGGCTTAATATGGAGACACTACAGGCCATGAACTCTATATCCTCTTCACATCCATTACATCCATTATCCAGTTACATCCCATCCATTCCCCTTCCTCCCATTATACAATGTGATTAAAACAGGCTACAGAGTTTGTGTCACCTCTAACCACACACGTGGGTACATGGTTAGAAGGAATTGAGTCAGAAAACAGGGACTGCACAAGACTGCACCAAAACCTGGGAGCAAATCCATCCTCCAGAGTCTACAGGGCCAGCACCTGCCACCTGTAGGGCTCTCTTGCTGCTCAGAGTGACCCCAAGAAAAGCTGGAAAGTCTCTTTTCCCAGCCCAGTGCTTGAAGAAGGAGTCAGGGCTCTTCATTTCTCAGCCTCAAGGTTGTTTATTGTATCTTATCTGTAAAATTCTTTCTCCTGCCCTGCCGAGGTCCATCCAGCAGGACAGTTCCAGGCACTCTGCCTGCCCCAGGGCCAGTGTTATGTCTTTATACTAAAAACTACCTGTACGATGTTTACAATTACTTTTCAATACCTATCACCTATGTTAGACAGTGAGCTTCTACTCTAAACCCATCCAAAAGTGCCAACATCACAGCAGAAGATGGAGGCCAAGAAGAAGAAGGAGAAAGGCTGGACATGCCCAGATCCCTCCATCTTGCCTCCTGAATCCCCATTCTAAAAAACCCCAAAATCTACTTTTTCACCCCATGATAAATTCACTCTCATTCTACTTAATTTGTCATGGCTTGCAGATCTTCATCTAAGGTTGGTAACTTGCTCCATGGGTCATAATCAAACCCACAGGGGCATCTTGGGCTCTGTGCCAGGGTCTCTGAGCCCCCTGGCAGGGGTCTGGGCTGATCAGGACAGCCAGAGGGATGTCCTGGGTCCTGACAGCCACCCATAGTGGGAAGAGCTCAAAGCCTGCTTGGACACAGGTCAAGGATTTGTGAGGAGCTCAGAAGGAGCAGCTCTGTGCTGTAACCCCAAACACCTCCAACAAGTTATTAATGGAGCTCAGACCTAACCTTCCACCCCAACATATCCTCTTCCACAAAAGACAAGTACTTAAAAACATAACATAGAATAATATTTACATTTGGGGGGAGTTATGTTTGAAACTGAGACTATACATTCCTATATGAACTATAACCTTTACCACTGACCTGAAAATGAGGGCTAGAGACACACTTGGCAATTTGTTTAAACAAGGGTTCCTGGATTTTGACAAATTGTGATGGTTCAATTACATCCAAGATTTCCTCCAGCTCTCCTAGGAACATGACCTAAAGACAAAAAAGAAAGCATTGAACATAAAACTTCCAAATCATCTTGTTCTGCAGAATGCTGGTAACCTCCAAATTCTACTGCTTCAGGAAGAAATGGAAACCTCACTCAGCTCAGTGAGACCCTGTCTCAAAAAATGTCATCAGTTCTACCACTGGCAACTTCTGGACTCAGTCCCTTAAAACAAGGACAAGTTTCTTCTTCAAGTGCTGCATTTAACATATTTTGAATGAAATTCAGAATTGCTCCAGTATAAACATCCATGCTGAAAACCTTGTCTCATACAAAGATCTGAACAAAGGCTTAAACTTCAGTAACTAAGGAGATTCTCCTAATTTTACCTCATTTTTGAGAGCAATATTGAAAATAACAGTTTTGCTGTTTCACAAAACCTCACTAGGAAAACTCTGATTTGCATCTGAAACAAAAATGCACATGTTTAACTGCATCTTTCACATGTTTAGTAGGTAAACACCACAAAGTATCTTTCACCCTGACTGGAAAAATACTGTCATCATATATAAACAATTCCAAATCTAATAGAGTTTTCCAATGTTTATTTTTCTCCTTTCTAAAATATTCTCTGCAGCAGAACCAGGAACTGTTTTGTGAATAGGAACCAGACTTATCAAACTTTGCACAGTCAAAACTGTTCAAAAAACTAGAATTAAAGTATTGAAAAATCATCTACAAGAAATAATATCAAGCTTCACCAGAGCACGTGCTATCAACCACGAATTAAAGACCCCTGCTTATTATGTTTTAGAGCAAAATAACTCTTTTTTTTTTCTTTGTAATACCAGCATATCTCTTACCTCTTTCTGACTGCAGGTTTTTGGCCAGAATTTCATTAAACCTCTAATGACCTAAATTAGAAGGAAAAAGAAGTTAGATTTTGTACTTTTCTCTCTATGGGGTAAAGCATTCATAGTGAAAAAAAAAAGTATGAAAGAAATATTTACTGGTTCTGTGAGTGAGGGGTCCTTCTCCAGAAACTGTACTATGCAATATGCCAGCTGTGAAGAGATAAGAATTTACAAAAACAAAATTAGAACATTTCTATAAAAAAAACACAAAACCCCAACTTTTTTAAAAAGAAAAACTTAAGGCAAGATGCTATTCATCTCTCTCAAACTACATCCAATTTTAGACTGAGATGCAGAGTTTGCACTGTGCAAATCCATTCAAAGTTCAGTTTATAAGAAATGAGTTTATAAGAAACAATTGTTCTATACAAGAACAATTAGAGTGACGAAATAGCACATAAAATAAAAATCAGAACAACTTGGGATTCTAAATACAGTCACACAAGCAATGTTTTGAAGCTTCTGCTACTCCCTTAAAGTGCAACTTTTTACTAATTTTATACAGCAAAGTCATGAGAATTCTTGCAAGATGAGTCGACACAGCTAAAACCTGGAATAACATACTTAGAAAGCAGAGCTTTATCACCATAAGAAATACTGAAAATTTTCACTATCTGAAAATCAGAGAGAAAGGCAACAGGTAGCAGTATCAGAGGAAAAATTACATAATGAACGCTGGGGGTATAAAAAGATTTATGAGAGCATAAATGCAGTATATTAAGGAATCTTTGAGGGAGAATATGAAATGAAAAAATGTGGGTATTAGTATTCAGAAGGTTGCCAGGGGGAAGAAGAGCCTTGACAGGACAAGACTAAGGAAACCCAAACATCCTCTTTGGAGAGAGAATGGGAAAGGCAAACTTGTGAGAATGAGAAAAGAGCAGAGAGGAAAACCTAGAGAGAGCCCAACTACTAAATAAAATTTCCAAACTATTACAGATGCATGTTATGCTTTTAATTACCTAAGCAGAACAGAAGCTAAATATTTATCATATAAAGGATACTGAATTAATTTGGAAAAAAATCGATTGTGTTTTTTTTCCACATTTAGAATTTCCCTCCCTTTTTATGTTCATGTAATTAAATGCAACCTTTAAAAATATACATATAATTTTTACTGAACAGAAAATATTTTCATAATTTCTACCTGTGCATGGAAGAGCGATAAACTCCTGACTGTGTGTAAAGGGATCAGCACCTTCACCAGAAACTGTTTATGCTCTGCCTTGAGAGGTAAAGCAAAACCATTGATAATACTGGAAATGAGAAAAGAAATATTTGTTAGTGTCATCATCACAGAGAACAATACTGAGGTCTGAACAAGCACTTTCTAGATTAAAATATATTTAGCAGCCAGCAGCTGTTTACAAACAGCACTTGTAAACAGCTGTTGACTTTGGTCCTGATTTGTATTAACAGGGCAGTTCATATCTAGGTAGCAATCCAGCTCTCATTAGGAATAACCACATAAACAGCTGCACAAAACTGTTGCCAAACAGAGAAAACCTTGTCTATGTGGTCTGTAAATTCATCTGAGCAAGGTGGTCTTGAGTAATTAACCTACCAAAATTAGATTCACTCATAACATTCCCTCTGCTAAGTGTGCTCAGAATAATCCTCCAGCATGGAAGGATGAAGTGTGCAGTGTTTAATGGACTCACACACATAAAATCAACCCAACACTTTGGCTCTAACTTGTAGCTATATATTCTTGGCAAAGATGTGACAGAGATTTGCACATGGGCTTAAAGATGAGCATGTGCACACATCTGTTTTCAGAGTCAGGGATTATCATAATACTTTTTCCAAATCTGACACTATCCTGACGTGTGCACAAGGGCAGTCTGAGTTAGATAATAAATAAAGACTCCTTTACCTTCCTAAAATTTCCAACAGTTCAGCTACGCCATTGAAGTGTTCAGTTTCATAAACAAATCTAAAAAAAGAAAAGTTAAATATAAGCAATATATCAGTTTCCTAAAGGGTTCATAAATGAAACGCACCTTCTTCCACAACTTACCGTAGAAAAATATTATTAATCTGTTTTCGGATAAATGCTCTAAGGCCCAGGAACTTGCCATAAATTCTGTGCAAGACTGTTTTTAGGTAGTCTCGTTCCCGAGGGTCTTCGCTGTCAAACAGCTCCAACAGCTGTGTTTAAAGGAAAAAGAGAACTGAAACAGGAGACATTTGACCAGACTTCTGTATGAAACTGAATTCATGAAAACACATGAATGAAAGAATATGACATCCATGGTACCCAAGCAGCAGATATCCAGTATTAAAAAAGCCTGCTGGAACTTCAGTATAACATCATACACCTCAGAATAATAAATTTGTGATTAACTAGCTCCAAAATGCTGCCCTTCTTCTCCCCAAAAATAAATATGGTAAGACAGTTTGCCTTTTACCATCCACCATTCCCTGACTCTGCAGAACCAGAAGATCCTCATTTGCTCTAACACTTTGTTCTCACAAGGTTGTGTCAAGGTCACATTTTTCTAATTGCTTGTAATTCATATGATGAGCTCTTAAGCCTTCCCAGTGATTGCATGGCCCTCATGCTGTGGAAAGACTCAACAGGGAAGTCCATGCCAGCACTGGATCTGCTGCTATGGGATCTCCACCAATTGCCACAAATCAAAAGCATCAGAGGGAATTAATCCTTCACTTTGAACAAAATGGTGATTTCATTATCAATGCCAATTAAAAAAAAAAAAAAAAAATAAAAAACAACAATAACAAAACCCCCGCATTTATTAAGTTGTTCTTAAATACAGTGCAAAATAGTTATGTGAGATTCAGTCAAGAGAGATGGTGGTTTAGTGTCTGGTATTGTACAAAATATTTCCCAAACACTGTCACCTGAAGCTGCATGAAATGAGCAGCAGGAATATCACCTGCAGGTCTTTGTTTCATTCCCCTTGAATCCTCTGCCACAACAGTATGAGCTTTCCCTTAGCCACCCTCTTCATTTTTTTTGTGACACCACAACATTGGGTATTCTGGTGGATGTTTGGAATAAATTCAGAGGTAAACTTTAAAGCAAAAAGGACAACCAAGTGCCACAAATGTGCAGAAACCAGGGAATTTAGGCAATTTTTAGTAATCAAAGGCAACCAGTATCTGTCTTGCATGAAAAAATCTGTGAACCAGTACCTGTCTTGCAAGAGAAATAAAGACAGTTTGTCAAACAGGTCTTACAAATGGGTAAGATGCTGTCAGAAAATCATTGCAGGAGTGGCAGAAAACAAAATTATCTTAGGTTCACAAACAGATAAATTATAAATACCTATTGCAAGTAGATATGTCAGTGTATGCATGCTACACCTGATCTCTGTTAAACTGCTATATAATTCTGAGGAGGTGAAAAAAGATAAGAAAAAATATGATTTAAAGTTGTTAGGCTGTCTGGGGTTTTGCTTTCTAACATCCAGGTCTAGGACTGATGCACACATTCTTCCTCATTGTTTGGAACATTTCTGCAGCTTGCAGTGAGACCTCACTGTATCTTCCTTGCAGTAAGGATCTCTGGTGGGGATTTCATGAGGGAAGTATGAGGTTTGTCAGCTGCCCTCCAGAGGTTATAAACACATTGCTCTCCTCAATTAGTTCTGGATTTCAATAAATAAATAGTCACCTCATCCTTCCCCAAATAGCACATTTCAGCCTAAGACAGCAAACAGCTGGAAGCACTTATGTTTTTTGTTTTCTTACTGGATTGAAAAGTATTTATATTTCCAGTTCTCTTATACAGATCCTCTCTGGAAACATTGCTAAACTAAGTCTCTCATTAAAAAAATAATAATAATAAGACTATTCTTTTGCTATGTCCAATTTGTTTTCAGGTTTCAACAATAAAGTCTTATTTATATGAATAAGCTTCAAGACTTCCATAATTTATTTTGACTATTCTAAACATACACAGAAAAGGGAAATTAATTTTCCAAAATAGCAACCTACATAACAGAGACTTGTAGATATATTTGAATAGTATGTCTCTTAGCAACCACTGCCAACCATTTCAAACTGTACATAAGCAGGCTTTAGAAATGAACAGCTACACTGGTAAATACAGTATTTTATTAAAACATATAGCTGAAAGCAGAAATACAGCTATACTTAATAAAAGAAAGCAAAAATCATGTAAACAAGCAAAAAGTTTGAAAAAAGTCCAGTAAAAATCTAACTTTTTTTTTTCATATAGGCATCCTTACTGCCAAGAAACACTTCATTAAAATAAAAAAAAAATAATAATTTTGAGAAAAAGCTGATTCCAAATACTCCAAAAGTCCCGCTTGTGTTGTCAGTGTCACAAGACACCAAAATGCTTCTTGTTCTTAAGTCTCAAATTGCCTTCCTGTGTAAGGGATCTGCAGGTACTCAGCAGCTACTCCTGACACACAACAAACACAACAGGAAGTAGAAGGACACCCCAATTTCCTACAGCTCACAAAAAAATATTTACACAAATGGAAATATAACTATTTATATGTAGTGTGTATATGTGTGTATATATATATGTGTCTGAATAAAACTTTTTATAGAAAAATGTGAATTTTAAATTGATACCGTGCACAGCAACATAAAAATGTGCATCACCAAACTCCATGGCAAGAACAGAAATCCTTAGAACTCCTTTGACCTCTTAATTGTCATATCATGTTTTCTGATATGTAGGTTTTAAAATCTCATATTCCCCTCTTTCAGTAGATAATATTCTTCCATTTAGTAGATTTAATGAAAACTAGCAAGATTAAAATAAAAAAAAATAAATCCTTGGTTTAGACCCATTCTCCTGTGCCAAACTGACAGTTTTGAATGTCTTAAAAAGGCTGAGTGGGATGTTGCCAGTCATGACCAAGCTCAGCAGCACAGAACAGGAGCATCTAAGAATTATTTTTACCAGATTTTTGAAGGAGAGCACATGTATTCATCCTAATGCAATCCTGCTCTATCTAATCAAACTAAAACCAGCCTGGAAAAACCTGTCAGGAGTGATTTGTCATGCATATTCTTTTATCTCCACCAGGTACTGAACACATTGGTGCACCTCCTTGTCAAATCAGTACTGAGATGAACAAAAAGGAAACCACCAGAAGTTTGATCCAGATGAAAAAGGCTCGTGTTTAGGAGAAGGAAAAAGTAAAAATTTAAGTATATCCAACTGCTTTTGTAGGATGGAGAAGGTCTTGTGATATCGAGAAGGAAACTGAATTATCTTCTTTGAAACTTTGAATGTAAGGACAGAAATTGCTCTGTCCACTACATTTTTCAGGTATTCTTCATCCAAACAACACAGATGAACTGTAAAAGCACAACTTTTATTGCCTGAGCAGTACAGGGAAAAATAAAAGCTCCATGAGTGATAAGGGGCAAGAGAAAGGTCTTCAGAAATGCTGACTCTCTCCTGCCAGCTCCAGTTGCTTTTTCATTCAAGTGACAGCCTGCAAGGAAACTCCATTTTCTAACTAAATAGCAATCTTTCTAAATTCCCCTGATTTTCAAAAGCAAGCTACAGACAGCATCAAGCACAAAGTTCTTTTTGACTTGGCAGTTACACAGAAACTCACAAAGGGAAAACAAAACCCAAGACAGGCCTGTTCTCAAACCTGAAGACAAAAAAATGTATCTGTGGGGTGTCCTGGCTTACCCAGAAAACAAATGTATCAACAATACTAAGACACATGAAAACTGGTGTTTAAGTAGTCTCTCTAGATAGAGAGAACAGTATTTTGAGACTACTTGGTGGGAAACTTTTCATTTTTCAACAGTTACTGTTTCAGCTCTGTCTCAAAACCAGTAAGTCAAATATTTTGACTGAGGTATTGAAACTGGATCCAAACCATCTATTTTATGTATCTATAGTAACAGAGACTGGCATATAAACACACACACCTTTTTCCATTACCTCCACAGATTGAAAACTTTCATTGCAGATGCTGATTTAGACTTTTTCTATTGCAAATGAAGTTACACTTTCAAATTCTAAACTATATCTTTTAAAGGATTTTTTTTTTCCCAAAAGCACCACTAAGCCTTAAAGAAAACACACCAGCTTACCTGCAATACAAATTTCTGATCTATGTACTTTTTGGCAATGCTGGGCTGAAATTCTTGGCTTTCCAAAAATCGTATGAAAAACTCATATACAAGCTGCAAAACAAAAAATAAACAAAACATGGGTTTAGTTTATGACTTGATTACTCTTTATATTTTTAGTATTTCCCTAAATTATTTTGTTAGAAGATTAAATGCTTATTTTTCCCTAGTACAAAGGGTTAAAAAAATGGAGAAGATTTTTCTCCTTTATCAAATTGCCACCTTTTAGTTAAAATTAATTACATGAGCTTTTTAAGCTGCCTCTGCTTATTTAACTCCAGTCAAAGACATTTCATCACCAAGAACAGGCACTGCCATCTTGTAATGCTTGTTATCATCTTGTAAAGCTTCCCAGAGTAATTGGGAAGCACATTTAAACTGCCCTCTGAACTGCTGAAGACACATCAAATACAGACATTACAATTCTGAAGGGGTTGGTGAAACAGTTGGAAATATTTAAATTAAATTAGAAACTGCTTGGAGTAGTGTTCTAGTACAAATTGAAACACAGAAGAAGAATACCAACCAGAATTTATTCAGAAGTTCCTAACTTACTGTAAAGATTAGCCTCAGGGCTGGAGAAAATCTGCTTATTTTCATGCAGTTCCATCTCTACCTAAACTCTTCAGTGGGACATGCAAGACTTTTCATTTAGTGGAGAAAAAGAAGAGTATAAAAACCAGGGAACAAGGAAGTGAAGTGAAACAGAGACTGCTGTGGCCTCCTAAGACAGCAACTCTGATCTGTCACTGGTAATGAGCTACCAGCCAGCCATTCTCTTGGCAGAACCTTTTCATAAAGAGCAGCCACTGAAAACTTTTTTCTTTTTGTCTTTAGTGAGTATGAATATTGATACTGAAAGGAAAAAGGAAGCTTCAAAATTACATTTTAAAATCATTTTAAACTCTTCCCTGACA
Source organism: Molothrus aeneus (assembly GCF_037042795.1). Lineage (NCBI taxonomy): Eukaryota > Metazoa > Chordata > Aves > Passeriformes > Icteridae > Molothrus > Molothrus aeneus. The sequence goes on along the minus strand of NC_089651.1, from coordinate 56,352,732 downwards.
GCAACATGCTGCAAAACTGCTGCTGGTACTTTCTAACAGTGTTCTCTGCCTTCTCAAAGGAAGCAATAGGAAATCAAAAGAAAGAAAGAGGTTGAGAAATAAGTTGTGGGAAAAGTGACAGCTTACATAACACCAACATTAAATCATCAGAAAATCAATTCCATTGACTTTTCACAAATACTTGGTGAATTTCTTCTTGACAATGCTAAGTCATCCACTGGGTAAGAAATTCCCTCATTTCCATGCAAGTAATGACTTTTTGAACTACAGCACCAGTGTCACTGAATGTGCTGTTTCCAGGCAGGCACAGCTCCTCAGAGCTGCCTTGAAGTTTTGAAGATTCCTATTTTTTGTGAAATTTAAATATAAATGAGGGATGAACCTACATTTCAACAGATTCTGATTTAGAGAACATAAAAGAGTGAAAAAAAACACTCACAGCATTGTGCATGCAACTGTAAAATAAAATCCTCATTTCAGGCTGAGATCAATTCTGCTCCTTTGCTCACAAAAACACCCAAACTCCACAAACTGTTACTCAAGCAAACTTCCTGTAAATTTACCAGTGGTGTGAGTCATTATCCTGACTAACACACACAGGATTTTCATCTATATTTTCTATAAAGGAATTTACTGCATTAGTATCAAGGATGTTTTCTCCAGTTTATTTTATGTTCTTCATTCTATATCACAGAATGATGGAATTGTTTGGGTTGGAAAGGACATTAAGATCACCTCATTTCACCACCCCTGCCATGGGCAGAGACACCTTTCCCAAGACCAGGCTGCTCATCCAACGTGGCCTTCCACACTCCCAGAGATGGAGCAGCCACAGCTTCTCTGGCAACCTCTGTGCCAGGCCCTCACACCCTCACAAGTCAAGAGCTTCTTAACAAAGTGTAATCTGAATCTCTCCTTGTCCTTTCACTATCTGACCATGTAAAAAGTCACCCTCCCTTGTTTTTTTATCATCTCCCTTTCAAGTACAGGAAGGCTGCAATGAGGTTTCCCTGGAGCCTCCTCTTCTCCAGGATGAACAAGCCCTGCTTTCTCAGCCTGTGCTCACAGGACAGGTGCTCCAGCCCTCTGATCATCTCTGCACCCTCCTCTCTGGACGCACACCAACAGGTCCATGGTTTTCTTGTGCTAATAACCCCAGCCCTGGATGCAGTGTTATTCCACATGGGGGTCTCAAAAGCCCTCGTTTTGACAACTGAAATTCACAGGAAGGGATGCTACTGAGTGAGCGTGAATCCTGCTCCAAACACCTGGGAGCAAACCTTGACTCGAGGAGAAGGAGGACTTAGATAGGGATGCAGCTTCTCATTCATTTTTCTGATCAGCTGCCAACACCTGTACACTTTCCTATGAATATTAACCACCCTCAATAAAGCAAAACTGCCAGCAGTGTCATCCTTACAATGCTCTTGCTGCAGTTGTTGAAAAATACTTGTGCATCAAAGCAGTTGGGAAAGCAAAATAATTTTAAAATCAGTGAAGGAAAACAGGAATATGAGGGACACCATCAATATAATTTTGAAAGAAAGCTTTAACAGTTTGGAAATATCACAAAGTTCTCTCTCTTTTCTGTAGGTACTATATTAGAATCATCAACAGTATTAATAAATGCTAGTGTCTCACAGACTAGTTCTGATCCACAGGTTTAAAAAAAAAAAAGCTGAGAAAATTATTAGATACACCAAGCAATGACAAGAATTTCTTCTGAGGTAAATAATCAAAAACCTGTAAGTGCGGCCACGATGCCTCCAAGGTGGGCTCATCTTCTTCTGGATCAAATTCATTGCTGTCACTAGGTGGGAGAGTTCTGAAGATATTGCAAGATACCTGAAAAGGCAAAGAAAGGAGGATGAGATCCATTCTGCAAACAGGTAATAGATTTTAGGACCCTGTATGTCTGTACCTGCTCCATCCTCCATCCCTTGAACACTGTTTCTTTTTCCTGCTGTCTGACAAGGATCTTTAGCAGCAGCACAGGGCTAAGGAACCTGTCACTTTACAAACCTGCCACCAGCCTTGGCTTTTCTCCTTTCCTCTGATACCCCAGCATTACCCAGTCTGCCACCATGTTCCACCAACATGTAATTCCCAATCCTGATGGGCATCAGTGGGAGCCAGGACTGCTTAGGAGTTGTAGGAAATACCATCAACTCGTGTTTATAAGTGCTGTCATACAGCATTTGGTTATTTTTGTCTGTACAGAGAAACATTAATGATTAAGGCCTCATCTGTCAGCACTTGCTAGGAGTTGCAAGTGCTACTCACACATTAAATGCTTGGACACCTCATGCCAAGTACAGAACTTGGTACTAAATGAAAGCAAATAAGAGCATTTGCTCGACACTTAGCCTACATTTTATTTCATGGCTGGCTCGCTTTGCTTAATCTTATTTGGAGGTACTTTGGTGAGACTGCCTGGCTTTGTGAGGTTCATGCTATCAGCAAAGACTGAGCCAGAGAGCTTTCCTGGGTTAATCAGAGTGCTGAATGGAGCGTACAGCTTATTATGCAGCAAATCTGATAACTGCAAACATGCTGTAGGGCCCCTCAGCACTTGGAAGGTGATGATGTGCCTTCCTTGCCCTGCTCCTGTGCATCTGACCCATCCCTAAGCTGGTTAATCAAACAGCTGGGAAAAGCAGCATGTTATCCCCTAATCTATACATGACCCCTTCATAGTAGTTCAGACAAACTAAGCCATTTAAGACACAAAACTAGTATGTTCTTTAGCATCCTTGTTTATTTTTTCCAGCTTTTTTTGCTCCTGTAAATGTTTTAGTCTGTAAGGAGTATTTTCAGTATGTTGGCAACTTAGTGAGAAAGGGCACTTTAAAGCCCTTTATACAATATATATATTGTATATATATACAATATATACAATCCAAACACTGATAAAACCAGATTTAAATAGGGTGAAGTTTAAAAATTTGCAAGACAAACAGAACAGATTCAAGCACTGCAGAAACAGAAAGATGAAAGAGGCAAGTGCAGAAAAGCCCAGGTGGTGCACCCAGGTGAGGGATGTTCACTGAACCCAACAGAGTGAGAGCAAGGCAAACCGAGGAGCACAGAAAACAAGAGGCCACACTGGTTTGTGCTGGGCCTTGTCCCTTCCTGCCACAAGAGGGTGTGTGCCACTGCAGTTCCAGTCCGGCAGGCTCCACAGGAGCCCCACTCTGTAAAGCTCAGCGCTGCTTCCAGCCTGGACAGACTCAGCATTTCCTGCAGCTGTGCTGGGGTACTGAGCTCCTCCCGCCCTGTGCCACAGCACCGAGTGACTGCCAGCGCTCATTAGGAAAAGGTCCTTTCCTCCTTTCTCCTGCCTCTTCCCCAGCTCATTCACTTCTCTCAAGAGCCCCGTCATGAAGAGACATTTCTAATCTCATGAGAGGTCAAATAACTATTCCAGGAATACATACATGTTACAGTTTGTGTTTCCTCAAGGATTCCTGAGCTCCTCCTTCTACTATCCCTGATACGAAAACGCAGGGAGAGGAGGAGAGTGATCACAATTGGCAAGACAGAGTTTCTATGGTAGAACACAAGAGAGGATAGACAGCCCAAAGGATTTCCAAGTAAAAAGTGGGAAATGTACCTTAAATCCAAAGATTTGGGATTCTAAAATACTTACTCAAGCATTTTTTGTTAATGCTTTACAGTCAAAAATCCCATTGGATCAAAATAAGAAACTAAGAAAACCAAAGGCAGCTTTTTTTCCCCCTTTTCTGCTTTAAGTTTCATTTGAAACAAGAAAGAAAATTTTCTGCAAATTTAACTATACATGTATTGTTAAAACTTGTACCTACAGATCACTCATCAGCTGTTTTGTTTAGAAACTGGAACAAATACTGAATTATGGCACAAGTAAAACCTGCAAGGGAAAGTACATACTTTCAGAATGAAGAGCTAAACAAAGACAAATTCCTGTAAGACTCAAGTCAAACCAAGCCTCAAGCAGTTAGTGCCAGGGCCTTACCAGCATGACAGAAGCATGAGAGGTTCAGCAACAATTAGCTAAGTCCCAGCACAGACACCTGGATCTTGAGCTTGGGACAAAATTAGTATGATCTCTGGAGAGTGCCCATTAAAAAATACCAGTCTCAAGGCAACTCAAAAGCAGGTTTTTTTGCATAAGAAAATTATCATGCAGGAGTAAATGCAATGCAAGCTTGAATCCTGCTTGCATTACGGTCCTAGTATGCAGTTTGTTCTCTTTAATTTTCTGGTTTGCATTAGGAGTAAAGATAAGCTATGTGGAGCCAAAATGCAGATATCCTCCTGAGGAGAACAGACAGAACAGGTTATCTTTAAGTGATTTCCCCAGGTTATCATAACTTTAGGAGATAATGTGTGCCATTACAGTTACATTAATCACCACAACACAGCACGATAGCTCATTTACATGCAGTGTCAATTTATAGCATGCTTATCTAAATCAGTAGCCTCTGGGTGGTTAATGTTTATAAGCCTCTAAGGGAGAACTGAAGACAACAAGTCCTTCCATGCATGAACTGCCCAGCTGTACTTTGGAGACCCTGACAGCCACCACATAACACAGCAGCATCAGATCTGGAAAGACTTTTCCTCAGATAGGCATAAGGCAGCTATTTAGAATTTATCCCCGGGCCCAAGCAGCATGCCAAAATCCCTTCAGCTGGATAGCTGAACCATTTCTCTCCTGACCTTTCTTGGATCATCAAGCCAGAGGACATCCCTGCCAGGCCTGCACACACAGTCCCCAGTGATTCCTGTCCCAAAGCCAACACCAATGACCATGGATCAATACTGACTTCCGTCTGCCACGGATTAGGAATGCCTCCAAGCCCAGATGATCCTTTTGGAAGGCAAACCAGAACTCCAATATTCTAGAAAGTTGTATCGAGACAGATGTCCTCTCTCTGTCCTCAGAAACACCTGCACCCTCTTCTCCATGGCTGTACCTTTCAGAAGCACACACCAAACTGGGTGTACAAAGTCCACCAGAGCTCCTCCATCATGCAGAATCTCAACACCCAAGTGCCAGAAACCAACCTAACGAGCAGTTGAATCTACCCATTGGCACTGAACCAAAAACCAGACCCAAGTGGAAATGCTGAAATGACAGATTTCCAGACTGGAGATGCACAGAAACCTCTGAGCTCTGTGTCAGTCAGGCACAAGTCACAGAATCACAGGGTGGCTTGGGCCGGAAGGGACCTTTAAGGTCACATCCTTCCAACACCCTGCCATGGGCAGGGATGCCACCCACTAGACCAGGCTGCTGCAAACCCCATCCAGCCTAGCTTTGAACACTTCCAGGGATGGGCAATCACAGCTTCTCTGGGCAACCTGTGCCAGTGCTTCACTTGCCCTCTTAATAAAGAATTTCTTCTTAAGATCTGATCTAACACCTAACTCCAGCCAGATGCAAGACAAAAATTCTCCCAGGCAATTACAAGTCAATGTCAATTTGTTAAAAACAAACAAGACAGGGAAGGCTGCTCTGCAACCCCCCCCCCACAGAGAGTGAGCTGCAATTTCTGAACAGATCTGATGGTTGGTACCTGGCAATGCACAACCACAAAATTAAGACTATACAGGTAAAAGCATCAAGCTTCAAGAAATCTTTATCACCATATTTATATTCAAAATAACTTTTAGAAAAGAAGGTAGTAAAAGGATCAAGTTTGAAGTCAAAATTCATGTTTTGAGAAGTCCTCTCCCTGCCCCTCACTGGAGTGCTATAAAAGTGACAACACTGTAATAGAAACACTTCACAAATTGAATTGCAGCTGAGCACTTCTACTCTGTGCTGTTTGAAACAAAGATTTTTATCAGTAATAGTCTTCCTGAATGAAAGCTGAAATGAAAACAAACACACACACTGCAAAGTTTAATGTATTCTCTATATAAAACCAGGGTAAGTGGATACCCATTTAGCTTACAGGGAACACCTGTTCTTCAATTAAAAATATGTGGAATCATCTAAATAAACCCCATGTACATATAAAATTGAAACCCAGTATCTCTGCTCACAATGTTTAAACTGCTGTGCATAATAATAACACACAGAAGCAATAAAATGTAATTAAGTCATAACATGAAGCCATGCTAACCTGGAGACAACACTGGCCCCCAGAAAGACACTGGACTTGTCCTTCTGAAACACATCTGCATATGTGGAGTTTTTTAATATCATTTACAGATTTACATATTCTAGAGCCTGAAGCAACTACTGCAGTCACTCAGCTATAATCTCTCTATAAAACCACTGAATTGTTCCCAGAAGTTTGACTAAAGAACCTCTTACAAAATGTAGTATCTAGTTTTATCTTCAAAGATTATACACTGTTCCACCAGCTCTCTTTTCCTAAAGTTTCACTACTAATTTAGCTACAGCACTGTTTGTGATCTCAAGGTTGAATCTGCCTGATACCCTGTTGGCTCTTGCTAAACCACCAGATCTCTTTTCCACCTGTATATATATATTTGCATATGCAGTATGTGTCTATCTATAGATAGGTATTTTTTTATAGACATGACAACTCTCAACCTCTGTGTCATTAAATGGAAAAACAAAGCTCCTAAACCCAGGCAGTTGTTGGTTTCTCTGTTTGTTTTTAATCCTGTGATTATTTTTGCTTCCTTCCTTTGACCTCCCACCTGTGCACAAGTGCCCTGGGGTATAAAAAGCCAGACCATCTCCCTCTTTTCTCCTGCATGTTGTCATATTAATTTATCGACATTCACTTCTTTGAACAGTGCAGCGTACCAGAAATTCATATTAAGATACTCATGATAAGCAATCCACAATGCTCAGGTTCTTTTCTGCACCACTGCTTGCCTGAATACAGTCTTTCAGGGCTTAATATTATGTGCCTTCTTTTGCCCAGGAGCATTACTTTTGACTTGGCTGCATCAAAATGAACTACATTGGATTGTAAACACAGTCAACAATCCAGATCACAGGCTGGGGGAAAACAGTTCTTCTCATTTTCCCTTTACCTTTACGTCTTCTAAAAATTCAGTCAATAACCTGCAAGAATTTAGCTCTGGATCAGGGCTCCTAAACTTGTTAGCTTACCCTCACCCACTTAGTGGTGGTGGCAGCTTCCATCCATACAGATGAGGAAGCAGAAAACCCAAGATCCTTGGGCAATGCTTCTCTTGGCAGAACTACAACAGGAGTGAGTTTGTAGGAGAAAACAGCTGGATTTCAGGTGCAGTGTCCACACCATGTGTGTTTTAGAGGGAGGAGTTGCTTTCTAGTGATATCTTGCACTGAAAAAAGCAGTAGCTATACTTCTACAGTGGATGCTTTGCCCAAAAGAAACCCAACTGACAAACCCTGAAACTTCTCATAGAACCACAGAAGGGTTTGGGTTGGAAGGGACCTTATAGGTCATCTAATTCTAATCTGTCCTGCCACAGGTAGAGACACTTTCCACTAGACCAGGTTGCTCCAAGCCCCATCCAACCTGGCCCTAAACAATTCCAGGGATGAGGCAGCCACAGCTTCTCTGGACAACCTGTGCCAGTGGCTGGCCAAGCTAACAGTGAAGAATTCCATCCTACACATGTCATCTGGTCCTGTTCCCTTCCAAATTCAAGCCATTACCCTTTGTTCTCCCCTTCCAGTTTAAAGCCACTACCCCTTGTTCTAATCTTGTTCACTCTGGCAAGAACCAAGGTGGATTATGACACTTTGGATCTGAACTAGAAGTGTTAGCTCAGCCCCAGCCCTGGGTACAACCTCCTCCCTGCTGGGAACTGGAGCTCTGCAATTCCACTCTAGGTCACCCAGACCCAAACTATATCTGGGTACCCTACCAGTAACCCCATTCATCACTATCTCCTTGTAACTAAGGTTTCAGATGATTCAATGGAAGAATAATTTAATGTGTGCCAAGGTAATTCTATAATACAGTCTGAAAAATCATAGCAGTAGCTAAGTATCTTGCACAAATTAAAGCACAGTACCAGCAAAAAGAGCTCCTCACCTCTAGAGCAGGCAGGAGATCAAGTGAAAGCCTGCCAATGAATGAACTTGAACTCTAGACAGCATTACAAAACTCATGCTGTCCTGGACTCCAAACTAAAGAACAAAACACACAATTCAAAACTCAGGAAAACAATCCCTCAGAAGCAGATTAACATTGTGGTTGTCTGTAGACAAAATGCTTTAAAGGTACTTAAGAGGATGACACAGCCAAAATAGGGTGTGGGGATGTAAAGGTCCTACAAATAAATAAATAAATAAATAAATAAATACTGTTCCAGTGCTTCTTGAACAATAAAGTGTTTTCCCAGTTTATTTCTCTGCTTCAGACCTAGTCACTGCACTGTTATGCAGATAGAGCCTGACAGATGCAAGGCCCACGTAACCAACCACAGCAATAATGGATACAGGTAAATGTAATTACAGACTGTCCAGAAAAATTATTAGGGACAACTGCTGCAAGAGGAGCTGCCTCCAACTGATTTTTTGAGAAGGGCACAAAACATCAGAGCCTCTTCTTTTAATAAGCATTGTACATTTAATACGAGCTAGGTGTATAAAGAATGTGAGTAACAAAAACATCTAACAAAAGTATTTAGAAATAATCCATAAAAGAAACCGAAGTTAGATTCTTTTCTTGCTTCTACAGAATTGTTAAGCCTCACATTAAAGAAAGAAGAACAGAATGTAAAATATTATGTGATTTTTATGTGTTTTTTTTAACAATAGCATGTTTGCTCCATTATGGCTGCACCTACATGACAATTTTTAATCAAAAAACATGGGCGGAGGGATCAAAGGACATTGCATTTTCCTTCCAGCATTTCAGATGCCTTCAAAATCTGTTCTACTTCCACTGAGAATAAGTTAAGTTCAAGATTAATTCCTAATATTTGACAGAATTCCTGAACATATATAAAATTCCCATTAGAAAGGGATATGATTTGTCAATTCTTGTGAGAGTATATGATTTCATTGTTTTCCCTTAAACTCAAAATGACATTCATTTTATATTTTGAAATCTAATGCAAGAAGCAACAGGAACATACACACAGGTTTTTTGTTAAATCAGAAAGGTAAGACTGAATATAGATGGACCTGCAGAAAAATCTCTATCCAAGAACATTTTAATACAGAAACTCTGAAGATGTCATACTTAGTCATAAGACACAGCTAAAGCTATAGAAAATATAAAAACCATAATGCCTATGAAGTTTAACAGCTAGAACACTTCCTAAAAATAGGTTCCTCAACATACTAAAAAAAATCATGGCTTAGCAAGATATTCTTTATGTTTAACGGGTCTGTCACAAACAAACTCCTGAGCAGATTCTGCCCTCACATCTGCTGAGACAAACCTGCAGTAAAAATGAATGCAATCTCTCCAGATTTATGCCAGTAGAAAGAAGAGAGGGAAAAAAAAAAAACAAACCAGAATCTGACCTTTAAAATGCATTTTTTTGTGTTTATTTGGGTATTGATTTAACCAAGTTTCTTTCCCTGTGTTGCTTAACACAGCTTCTACACCACATGACATCTCCTATGATGTTTCACTCGGGCTGTACAGAAATTACAGTCTTATTTTACTCAATTTGCCATTACAGAAAAGATAAAGATGACAATGGGAAGCCAGAGGCATTTCAGCACTTAGAAAAGAGAACAAAGTATCACTACTCCATTCTAAAAGATGGATCTGAAGAGAGTTTCATTAGCCATCTCCTGTGGGCTGGCAAACACACACTGATGTGTAAACGTCAGGGCCTAGGTCTACAATTTCTAAAGAAGCAAGTAGGAGAGCTAAAAGGTTGCTCACCAACAAAGAGATTCATCCAGACTTCTCAGTTTAAAAGCTTGTCAATTTTTTCATCCATTTTTTCAATTAAATAGATGAGTTTCCTCAATCTATGTCTTAACATCCATAAAGCAAAACAGTTCTACCACATACACCCTTCAGGATACCACAGATAAAAACAAACATTTATTTCCTTCAACTACCACTGCTTAATCTACCAGCAAAAATCTGTATCATTAGTTTAAGCCTCCACATTTTGCTCAGACAGGAATAAATTTTAGATTAAGTGTCCAATTATTGGCTCATAAAGTCCTATTACTGGCATTTCCTTCTTAGCAGAGTGTGGCTTAATTGGCAAGGCCATTTTTCCTAAGATTTGCCTAATTCTAAAGAATGTCATCTGCCCTTCTGAACAACACATCAAACTGCAGGGGAAGCACGCTGAGCAATCCCCTCCTGAATAAATCTGTTCAGCTCATGGCCATTACCACAAATCCCAATTCCTCTCCCTATCAACTGATATTGATGACATGGATGAGGCCTCTGCAACTTGCTTTGGTGGTCATTAGGAGGTTTTGGTTTATTTTATTTTTTTGAATAACAAATAACATGCCAGACACTGTATCAAGCTATAGAGAGTGGTTTAAGGAAGCAGATTTGCACACAGGTTGACAAACAGCCAAGTGGTTTCACATTTAGCTATATACAACATCTTATCACATGCTCAAGAGAAGAAGATGAAAACATGTGATGCTACAAGTATGGCTAAAGCTTTTAATGGCACACATTTTAGATGGTCGGCATGAAAAACATCTCTAAGTTATCTGGCTGCCACAAATGACTTTTTCAAACCCTTATATTTTAGAAGCAATTAAAAATCTCAGCTCTTCTGAAGAATTCTACTGGCAATCTTTTCCTAGCCTAGTATGTCTAGAGTCAAACAACTTTTGGGTCACTAACAGAGATCATTAACATACACATACATTATAAAACCTTAAAACAAAGAAGTTTCTTCCACAAATACTATTTTTTGAACATTTTAGGTGATTTAGATGAGAAAACACTTTAGCTATTAATCCTTCTCTATAAATACTAGTAACTTTAAAAATATCACTTTTAGACTGGTGCACCTTTTTTTTTTCCTGCTCCTGGATGATGTTAAAACTCACAAAAGAACTTTTTTTCCCTTCACCTCCAAATCACAGTAGCCCAAAGGGACAAGCAGGAGATACTAATTCTCAGATTCATAAACACTAAACATAACAGGGCAGAGATCTTTCAAAGGGACATAAAACAACTGGGCTCAGTTTTGATCAGTTTTAAGATCCTGGTCTTTCAATCAAAACACTCCCATGACAATTGTGGCAGGCAGGCAGCAGGGATGCTAATTTGGTCAGAACACAGATATTGCTGTTTTCTTCACTATCATGACAGGTCTGAGACTGTCAACGTGACAGCTCCCTTGTGAACCCAGCTGGAGACTTTGGTGAAAATCCCCAAAAGGACATGAAGGTGGTAGCTGCACTTGTGAAGTCAACTGTGCACATTTAAGTCTGTCTCAGTGTATGATTATGGGCACAAAACTGAAACAAGAACATGTATTTACTGCAAAGAATAAGTTACACCAAAAAGTAGGGCTTTATTACAAAGTGACTAATGCCATCTCTTCACCCAGCAGTGTGTGCTGAAAACTTATTCTACAGCATTTCAGAAGAACTACCCTTCCCTCTAGGGCCTGTGCAACTGTTCTCAAAGTGGTGAACAAGTCTTGCTTTTATAGGCAAAGACCAGCAAGAAAAACCAGCATTTTTACCAGATAGTCCATCTACAAAAACCAAAACACCTGCAAGACTTTTCAAAAGCCCTGGTGAAGTGGTTTAGCAGAAACACTGCAGCAGCATTCACTGGGACCATCAGCAGGAATCATTCGTGCATCTGCTATGGGTGCACTCCCACAAATTCAGTATCACAGCACTGCATCCTGCTCCCATGGAGCACAGCCACCAAAGTGGTTTTCCAGCAGCACATGCACCCAAAACACCACTGGTTGTGACAGGCACAATCAGGGGAGTCCAGCTTTCAACTGCTTACACCTTCACCAAGGCTCAGGTGGCTGTTGCAGGCTGGAGCTTCACCCAAAATCTAAATTACAATTTACAATTATATTTACTTAAAATTTCCTCAGGAAATTCTTAAGAAAAAAAAAAAATCACATTCACTTCCTTAAATACTTATGCATCTTTTTGCTTATAAGAAAACAATCAGGTTTGGCCAGTCAGGGGCCACTGAGTAGCCAGACACAGGACATGAGAATATTCACAGTCCTCTCCTGCTTCAGTATCCCAGAACTGAAGAGGAAACAGCTTGGGTTCAGCACCACAAATGCAAAGTAGAAGAAAGCAGAATGAAGAAGGGCATGATGCCATGAAAGGAAAAGATGAGAGAACAGATTTCTATCAAAAAGGATCTAAGGTGAAACTGAAATTTCTTAAGCACCATTAGTAAATATCTATGAAATACACTGCAAATATTCAGGCTGCATCTTTATTTCCAATAACTCCTCCATATCATAGATACAGACTATATTTAAGGAAATTATTCAAAACCATGCTTTTCAAACTCTTTAGGCAATACCTCATTCCTTAAGTTAAAAACTGTTCTGTGAATCACTACAAGTGACTGCAGGGACAGTAGGAAATTATATCAAAGGGGTTTTACTTTACTGTTCAAGATCACACTGTTTCATAGATTACTATTTATGATTCAAATTGAACCTCATAAACAATTACAAATCAAATTCTTCTTGCTTCCTGGGGCCCAAGCTAAGGCAACACTAACTTACAGAGTTTTTATTCAAGAGATTTTGCTGCAGGAAACAACTATAACCAGTGTCAACCCAAGAATACAACCTCAGTAACAGAAATGCTATAAAAATTACCAAATTCTCTGGGGGGATGAGTTTGGAGGCATCTGCTACTCACAGAAAAAGTCCCCCATTTTACTGAAGTCATCTGTGCATCAACATCCTTTCTATGCAAAGGGTGTGATATACTTTGTTCATCACAAGGGGTACACATCAGATGAAACTAACACTTGCAAACCATTTAGATACTACAGCGCAGCACCAGCAGAAAAATTGAGAAGGAAAACAAGTTATTCTGTATTCTGCCTGGTATTTGAATGGTGCATGAGTTCACATTCTGAAGAAATAACACAGCAAGCAGTTCATTCACAAGACTGGTCCAGTGCAGAAAGGGGCAGGAGAGAGTGAGGGAGAAGGGAAAGAATCTGAACTCATAATTACAGGCTTTCTGACAATGCATACACACAAAGAAGCCATATAAAGATTTTCTCATACACCCTTAATTCTCTTTTTTTCCTTCATGATTAACTGCTTGATGGTTTTGTCACAATTTACAGCTATTTTTAAGTACTACAGACAAGCAACACAGCATGTATCTGTGTGTCAGAAAAGAAGCAAGGAGCATACACAATGCAATGCAAAAACTATTCATGTTTTTTCTTCTAACAGCACATAGCCAGTGGATGGATTCCACAATCACACAGTACTGTTAGGAAACTGTCAAGACCAAATCTATATTTAATTAATTGCTTTCTCATTTAGAGAACAGGTTATAAGGGTTCTGTTCAGTAGCACAGAACAAACATTTTAAAGCAGTGATTGATTTTGCCAGTTGCAATGAACATTCTTCACCATAGAGCATCTGGTACTGTTTCCATTTTTACAATGAAAACACTATTATTTAACAATTTATATATACAAGGTATGGCTTTATAGTTGAGCAATCTTGCTCACTCTAACAGCACCTGCAATGAATCCACATAACCCAACCAGGAAATTGACACAACAATCCTGTACAACATTTTTAGCATTTATTATTTTAAAATTATTATCCATGCATACTTTAAGGTATCTGTAACTGAAGCAGACAACCAAGAACTTGGAGTAAGTTCAAAGAAAGATAAGAAACTTGCAAAAATTATTCCATTATTTACACTGGGAGGAGAGGGAAGATAGACTGGAGCAAACACGAGGGACTCTGATTTAATGGCTGCTGGCTTTCTCTATCAGGAAACAATCCAGGTTTCCTTTCATAATTTGTGACACTATAATAACCATAATCTACTTGACTTTCATTAAAAATATATAAAATGAATATTCTTGTCTTTGGAGAATTATCCCCAAGCAATGTCTATCAGCAAATCCAAGCCAAAGGCATCATTTAATCCACCTACTCCAGGGTTCAATTTCGCCCACAGGGTGTAACTGGAAGTGCAAGTGAGTTTAAAAGGAGACCATGAGAAAGAAAGAACTCACCATTCTAACTACTTCAGGGTAAGTCTGCTCTGTCAAACAGCCTCTGCTTATTGTAATGTAGTCCACCAGTTCATTAAGAGTGGAGCGCTTGTATTCTTTCATTTTAAGGTCTGAAAGCGTGTCCATGAAGTCAAAAATGACACAGCACTGTTGAAGTTTCTTTAGGAACAGTTCAGGCTGCTCTGAAGATGGAACGTCTATGAAACAAGAAAGGAAATCTTTGTGAGTCTGGCATCTTATTATACAAAACAGGATTTCTTTTTGAAGATCAATTTCAAAGGAAAGCAGCATTCATACAATTCTTGTAAAACAGAGCTCAGATTAACAAATGAACCACTTACAGGAACTGTATTGCTATTGTGTGTTTGAGATCTTGAACATATTGCAGAAGGAATTTAATCATCAACTGCTATGAGGAAAATAAAGTTCACCAAGAAAGTCCAGGCTGAAGCAGAGAATGGAAACACACCAGCACTCAAGACATCATTTTACAATAAACAACTACTTTGACTGGAGGCTGGTTTTTACCATCGTTAACTTCAACTCCAAAGGAGGATGAAAGAAGTGTCAAACACATCAAGCTTGATTAATTTGTATTTCTAAAAACACCACGTCATTTATAACCCTGTATGAATATACATGAATACCTATATATGAACACACAGCAAGGCCATAATTCCACAAACAAGTTTTGAGTTTCAATCATTATCCCCATATTGACACTTCCCATAGCAAAATCAATTTCACTGAAACACAGTGAGGATTTTTTTTCTGTACTGTGAACACATAACATGCATCAATAGGAACATTTTCACAAAAAATAGTATGTGCTTGACCAATAAAGTAAACAGAACTCACTACTTTTGCTCTGTTTTCTTAATTCACAGCAAATGAAAAGATTTAATACAATAATAAAAGAAATGTCAACTTCTTAGTTGTTGGTTACTTTACCACATGCTTCAAAAGAATACAGAGACAGCTTCATTTATCCAGTGTTCATGTACAAAAGAGGAGGACAGCAATACCAGGAAGTTGTAGAGATGAAATCCACATTTTTACTCTAAAGGTCTGTCCTCAGACTAGGGAGCTTCCTTTCAACTACCTGGTTTTATTTAGGCACCAATGCCTGCCTCAGCACCAAAATCCATCAGTTGACCTTCCTGATCTCACTTTAAAAAAAGCTTTAGTAGTAAAGAATTTGTGTTTATTTCTTGAAACCTGGGCTTCTCAAAGGCCAATCTAAGATGGAACTTCTCACTGCTGACACAGAATAAGTCATAGAAAGGAATACCTGGCAAATGCTGGGAGGTGTTAGTAATTGTATGGTACTTTTAAATAGTTTTAAGACTTAAGCACCACAAATCTGTTTTGCTTAAACACAGTGCTTCAATTTAATTAAAACCAGTGTTTAAACACTAAAAAGAATAAACATGGAGTGCAGTACAAATAAAGATGCAACAGTTTCTTCAACCTGTTTTTGTTTACAGCACTGAAGTAGTGACAGGATTCAACAGGGAATGTACACAGGAGAAGAATCCTCCACAAACAGCTCTGGAATACTGAGGGTCCCAAAACCAGGCACCCTAAAGCCATTCCACTGGCCAGGTCTCTCTCACACATTCAAACACCTCAGAGGAGGCAGAGCTGAAACCCAAGATGAGCCAAGGAGACAGAGAAACTCATTAGTCTTCATCCACAACAAAAAAGATCATTTCTATACATGACCTTTCTAAGGTTACAGCCCTGCAGGACATAAAGGGCCTGGGGAAGCAGAGTTCTGTGACTGCTCTCTTGACTACCTGCCTTCAAATAACACAGAGATTAATGGACTTCAGAATTCACTGTTATTAACAAGCAGGCAACAGTTAAATGATGAAACATTTCTTCCAAAGACAGCCTTATACACAGGCTGAAAAAAAAGAAAAAAAAAGTGCAATTGGTTAGTTTTCAAAAGCTTTTTTTTAAAAACTTACACTCTTTCTTCTTTATTACACCTATAAAGCACCACAGACCTTGAAAATATTTCAAAGGTATCAATACAATCTATGTTGCTACATGACCATAATGGGGTTTTAGTTGCACTGTTCTACATGACTTTAACATGTTTGTTTTGACCAACAAGGACATTATAGTTAAAGAAAAACAGGCTGAAATCAAGTGGAATCCATTAGGATGTAATTCAGCACAAGTTAAAACCAGACTCATATATATGACTCAAGATTACACTCATTTTAAGCAGAGTTCATATTAAATAAAAAATTTTAAATTACTAAAGCATTAAAATAAGTCACGAAAGTTTGTTTTCTTTTTCTTTCTTAAGTATCTGGAGGTGTGGGAACAAAACAAAAAATATAATTACATTCTTCTCAAGAAAAACCACTCTAAAACCCTTCACGAAATTCATGCCAGTCTGACTACATGAACAGGCCATATGAACCACAGGGAAAAAGCTAAGAAAAACCAAACCACAGCCAAGCAAAAAACCTCCAAACAAACAACAAGAAAACCTCAAAGCCCCACAGAATAAAACCCCACAAACCAATTGTTCTGGTCATATCTGCTTTTCTTTATTAAGCAAGTTGCCACTCACACTAGGGAATACAACTCTAAGAAGTTTCACTCAGTAATTTTTCTCAATGTTCCTGCGAATTTGGGGTGATTTGGGGTGCCTTGGGAACAGGGTAACACCTAATGCCTAATGAGGGTTTTAGTACTTGGAAACATGGGAAGTATATGAGAGTAAATATGCTTGAAAAATTAGGGGGTCCTAAGACAAGAAAAGGGTGGTACAAATAAATAAAATCAGTATTCCATGTTCCCAGCCTTCAGACAGAGACCATGGTATTGGCTGGTTTGAGATTCTGGGAGGGAGGGGTCTTTTTCTGGTATTTGGGGCACATACCCTACAGACCCCACAGCAGAACTCCTGAACTCCTTAAGGCAGCAGCTTGGAATGAAACACACGGCTCCCTACAGATGTTCACAGCTGGCTGAGGAAAGACAGCAAACCCTTTTCTTCTCAGCAGATACTCAGAGCTTTCAATGAATTTTACTCCCATGCTAACACACAGCCACACATTTTTTTTAGGTCTCAAAATTTAATAACCTGCAATATTACCATTGTATCTACTTTCACATAAAAGAACAGAAAATTGAGCAACCACTCTAATAAATCTGTGTAAATACACATAACACTTTAATAACCTATAAAATAAAATTAAAGTGACACTATTAAGTAGCATGTGTGATTTATGTCAAATACACAGAGGAGTATACATTTATTAAAACCTAAATTTAAAGCAAGATAAATTTCTGTTTGGGTGACTGTGAGAACTCTCCTCATTTTCAGGTCTTTGCTACAATTTAATTTTCAGGCTTGTCACTTTTCTCTTCAGGCATTTAAAACTGTTCAGAGCTTTTGAAATACAGTGAGTATTCACAGACTCAAAGGAAATCGGCTTAGTGAAAGCGTGTACTAGGACATCTGAATGCTGATTATCAAGACAGAATCAGAGCTTTAAAGTCAAGTTTTCATAAAGTTATCAGAAAAACTGACAGAAAGTGCTATGATATTTTTTTAGACATGGACCAACACTTTTTACTGCAAGGGCTGAAATACTAAAATGGCTAAAGCAACTCTGTTTTTCTCTTAATAGCCTTTTCCCAAAATAATCCTAATCCAACCAGCCCATCCCTTCTCATCAGTCTCTGCCTTCTGCATCCTTTTATCAACTAAAGACATAAAAATCTGATGGCACACTTTTATTGCAAGTCTCTAACAGCCATAAAAACATATTAACGTTTGTACTACATTCATGTTTTAATTAAAGTCATTTACAAGTAACTCATTTTGGATTATAGGAAACAAACTATGCACCAGAGAAACTGCATCCAGGGAAGTGAGCTCTGCCTCTGCTCTCCCTGGCAAGTGAAAACCAGATGGTGGGAGAACCTGGATCAGTTGCCTCCTGCCCCTAATTTTGCAATGAAGGATACAGTGCTGGGAAGTGAAGAAGGGGAGGTGCAGGGAGGGATCGAGCAGCTCAAAGCAGCATGACAACTGTGAGGAAAAGCCATGGGACTGCAGACACAGGGCAGTAAAAAGCAGAATGAAACAAGACAAAATATGCAGATTACATATGAGGTATTCAGCAGAACTAGAGGATGCTCACACATGCTACCCTTCACCCACATATGCACTATCAGAACATTTCTGAATCATTAAAATCAAAATGCTCTCAGAATAAGTACCGCTTTCAGTATATACATTACCGGTACTCATTAGCTTGAAGATGGCATTTGCATAGAGAATTAGCATCATCTTCTTGTATGATAGTAAAAGCAAACACCACATTAAACACAAAAAATAAAAACACATACTAAAACCAAAGTAAGTCCAAAATGGGGAAGAGAGACTAATAGTAACATTTTTATTCACATTAATTTTAAGAACTTCCTTATAATGTTCCAACATCTGAGAACTCGGCATTCACTCCACCTCTGAGATTTCCTCTTTCAATTGAGTTGCAAAATTTCAACTTTTCCTTTTGACTTAATAGCAAAATAATTCCTCAACTCTTCTTCAATTTTCATATCTTCCAGTTAATAAGTAAACCCAGCACAATTCTTTTTCTAGTTAAGCAAGAAAATCTCCTTATGACAAAAAAATCTTCCAAACCCCAAACAGCTCCCACTTTGCTGCCACTCACCAAATCACATTAAATACAACCAAGTACTGCATCAAGACGTACCTGCACAAAGGGGGCAGTGGTGCATAAAACTGCTACAGCTAACACTCACAAACCACTGTGAGGATTTCATTATGGAAGAAGTTACCTTTCTAGTCTTCATTCCAATAAAACTGGCAAATTTGAATTTGAAAGCCTTTTGGTTTTCTTTGAGAAGCTGACTTCAAGAGGTGACACCCAGCTCAGAGCTTTCCCTAACTTACAGTCCTGGAATACAGAACAACCACGTGTCTACAGGTCACTTTTCACAGCAGAATACTGCTCTTAACATTCCAAGAAGTACAAATGTTTGCCCTCTTTTTCTCACACAAACTTCTTGAGAAAAATAATCACTATCCTGATTGCATTGATTTAATTTTCCTAACTGGCTGTCAATATTATGAATGCTTTGCCAAGTCAGTAATCATTCATTTATAAGAGGTGATTTTCTCAAAGCTGTTTTCCCAACCCATTCTCTAGACTTAATAATTACACAGGCAGGGCAGCAGTTAGGCACTGTGTTCCAAATATGTAAAATCTAACCAGTACAATTATTCACACAGCAATAAATACAGTGGGACAAACTCAAGCTGACTTTCCTGAGTGAAAACACTCAGAAAGAAAAAGCACAACATTACCATACCATTTCCAGCACATTCAAACTGCACGATTAGAAATGCAACACAGGACATAATCCACCAGCTTCCTGATAATCACTGCCTCTTCAGCTAATCTCTCACAAAATTGAGAATTATTTCCCTGGCCATAAATTTGCCCCGACTCAAAGCGAGTAAATTCTCACCAAGTGGGAGTTTCCTGGGTAGTTCTACAGGGATCGTGGATCCACAAATGCCTCCACTGCTTATAACACCTCCCCAGTCATTTCAGAGATATTCAACATCATTTACTGGGGTGGGTATTATAAACTCAGTGTAGATCTAACATATCATTTGAGTGCCTTGATGGGGCAGCATTACAAACAACACGGGCTACTCCTTAACAGATGCATTCTTAGTCATATAAACTGCCCAAATTTTGTAATGTCGATATATTAATCAAAATTCTGCCTTTACTCACATGTGTGGTACCTCAATAGAATAATACATGGATGAAGGGCTACAAATTTACAATAGAAATAATTTAATAAACCATATTTTTCAAAATTATATTCTTACACTTTATGACTTTTCAGTTGAACCCTTTTGCCTATTTCCACAGCAGGCACAGTGCAGGCAATAATTTAATTTCTCTTCATTTTCATACAGCTCAATCCAGAGCCACAGCAGTCAAAGTTTCAAGGAAAAGCCTCCTTTGGGCTATGGTTCATTAACCTGTGATCAACACTCGTCCATTCTCACCAATGATGTCTGTGCTGTGAACATCTTTCAACTTGGAAGTGAACCAAGACCACAAGCCTGGTTGTCAAAGCTATTTATGAGCCATAACAAAACATTATTCCATGAATACTGGCTGCAAAAGGTCTGTATTAGGGCAAACTGGCATTGATGATGTGCACCCCCAAGTGAGCAGAGAGGGGAGAGTCCTCTAAGGGACTTGAGGTTTTACAAGTTTGGGTGCTCTCACTCATCACTGACCTACACAAGGAATCTGTTATGAAACATCTCAGATAATGATATGTAATCAAGGAAATACATGATGGATAGTGAGAATTCCTGAGCAATTAATGGAAGACAAGACTGCCAGGGTATTTTGGTACACCAACTGGTGTCCCACAAAAATAGCCTCACGAGATATTTGGTCTGTACATTATCAGTCCTTATGCTTGGACTCATAATCACCATTCAGAACTGTGCCTCTTCATAATCAGGCAGCAATATCTTTGTTTTTTAGGTAAACTGACAACATTTTCAATATTTCCCCATTAGTTCTTAAAGAAATGGGATGAGTTTAATGAAATAACCCCGAGACAGTCAACATTTTTTACCTATTCTACATGCAAGTCCATTCAAGCCAAAAATGACCCAGGCCAAAGAAGGTAAAAGAGAAGGTAAGGAAAAGGATTCAAATGACAAGATTTCAGAGCAAAATTGATGGGAAAACAGCAGGTAGATGAGTGTACCAAAAAATTTCAGCAGAGATGGAAGAACAGCAAAGAGGCTGTGAATATTATGAAGAGGGTAGACAAAGGGAAGTTAAGGCAGCAAAACAACATAAATTATTAAAAGACCAGGAGAGAGAGAATGAGGTATAGCAGGAGACTTGGAAGATGAAGGAAAAAAATGTTTGGAGAATGTGTACACAATGGAAGTAGACTATTTCAAAAGGAAAGAAAGTAGTAGCTCCAAGCGGTTAAGCAAAACAAGAAGGAAGGAGTTAGAGGTTAGGGGCCAGATTTGATTCAGCAGCCACATATCTGGAGGTTCTTGACACTCTGACATCTTTAATATATCCAATTACATTACTTGGGGTGAGTTTGCCTAGACATCAAATTAACACTTACATTTTAGCCCCAGGCTGATCAAAGGTTTTGTAGGTTGCTTTTGCTCTTCCCCCCCCCCAGTTTTTACTAATATTTCAAAAGCAATTATTAGTAATTTCTTTTTTTTTTTTCCAGGAAAACAAGAAGGCTGGCAAAAGTACACATAAATATGATTTCAATTCTCTAAATTGAACACAGGGCATAAAGTTCCAAAAGAAGACAAGAATACTTTGCTGAAACACTGGGAGTTACTGTGGCCAGTTTCTTGGACTGACTCAAGTTTCTTTCACACTGGCTCAGAAAGCTCATGCCAGTTGTTTTGAGTAGGTTTTTACTGAATTGCACTTTCAAAGTACAAGCTACTCTTCACTGAGCTAAGTCACTGAGTTGGCTGAACAGCCACCAGAAAAACCTGGTGTCTGTCCTGCCACTTGAAAACACTGACCTGAGGTGGTCAAGAAGATATCAGGATACCTTTGCCACACACTTTCTGCCCTATACCATCCAGCATTACATATGAAACACTTAATTGTTACTTTTCAAAGTCTTCTCCAAGAACAGGGGAAAAAGCAAAATGGATTCCAAATGTTCTTTATTAAAAGAAAAAAAGCATTAAAAAATCCCCACTGTTTCTTTTCTAAATACTACATGTATATAAACATAAGCATCCTTCAGTTTGGTTTTTTGTTTGTTTCTTAGATGGTTTATTGCTTCTGGGTTTTTTCTGACATTAACCTCTTAATTTAGCCAGATGTATTTAAAAAAACCAAACCTGGGAGACAGCCTTAAAACACAATAAACTCAGCTCATGCTCTTCAACTCCCTGAGCCGTTAGAATATTCTCAGTGTAAGAATGAAAATACCCACAAACTCAGAAGATCTCTCAAATTTTAGCACCATGCTTGGTTACAAACACAAGACTGACTCTTCATGGGAAATCCCTGCAGCTGGTGAGGCTCCAGGATTAGTCACTAAGTGTTATTCCTTCCACCTTTGCTCAGCTCTAGCTGGTAATGCCTCCAGTGCAGAGCCCTCCACCAGCTCCTTTCAGCCCTAACCAGGAGGAGCTGCACACCAGAATTAAATTTTTTCTGTAGACATTTGAATAGCAAAATCTATAGGTAGAGCATAATGTAAAGTAAACTGAACTTACCTATGTGCTCAACTCTTCCACCCTAAATCACATCCCAAAGAGCAGAGACAGGAACACCACATAAACAAAGCCACCTCATTTTCCAAAGGATTTCTCAAACATCCAATATAGAGCAAGCTGCATAATGGCAGCTTAATGCTCCATGGAAATCACCCTTTCCTTTAAAATCTCTAACTGTTCTTCAAGGTGTTTTTAGTGTATTTTTAACTGCCTAGCTGGTCTCTAGGACCTGCCACCCTACATCCATTCCAAAGTTCTTAGTGGAGCACTGGAACCCAAAACATCAATAGAAACAACAAGCCTCAGCTCATTATTTCAACCTGGTCATGCTATGCTCAAATCTCCTTTATCTCATATTTGTGTTCTGTTAATTTTAGAGAGAATGATGGATTGCATTGCAGCTTCAGCTTTATCTTGCTACAGTGTGTACAATTTTTTTCCATTGCAAATTAATGGCAATATTATGACAAGACCAACAATTTATAAAGAAGAGGACCTTGTTTCCAGGTTTCTTAGATGGCAAAAATTTAAAATGTTTACAACTTCCAGGACACTAAGAAACAAACGTTTGCAAAAACCCCATGATGGCCTCCTGACCTAAGACAGAAGAATCCTTAAGAGGATTATTGTCTTTCTTTTGATAAGATTCTTACCAGACCACAATTTTTTTCTGCATGACATGAGAGGCCTGTGCTCTGTAATGATCATTAAATATAAGAACACAAACATGTCACAGCAATCTTACAGTTAACTTCCACCCTAAATGCAGTCACAAGGCAGTCCAGGATTTGCATTGCAATTCATTTCTTCAGTGCATTAAGTACATAATGAAATAATGATAAAATTATACATCTGTACATGCTTTCCTGTAAGAATGCAAAAATTGTATCTTGCTTAGTAAGTGCTCTGAAACTGCCATCTGTCCAAATAAAATATGCAATATTCATTTTGTTTCAACTACAGAGCTGCTCTATGAAATTTATACAGAAATGCCCAGACACTTGCAAAAAAGCTTGAACCAAGAGCACAGGAAACCCAGCTCATAACTCTTATCCAAGCAGGCTCAGAGCAAGTGCCAGAATTGCTGCTTTGCTTGATACTGACCCACTAATTTATCCCAGAAGTTACAGGAATTCATTCTCGAGTGAAACAAATAATTATGTGAGAGCTGTTCGACATACATAACCCACTGTCTAAGAGCTCGGGCTTATATTTTAAAATATTCACATTTATTAGCTTAAATAATATACATACATATAAAATATACATTTCTATAACCCTGTTTATACATTGAGAAGAGTTTAATTGAACCCTGAAAACATGATTTCCATTCTCTTCTCATTTGGCAGTATAAATTTAGTCAGCAACATATTCTACTTTATGCTAATTTACCACAATAGTCTCCCAACATATTCCAGTAATGTGCTACACAACCCAACTGTTTGCTCTCTCACTCCCTCCACAGAGGGGACAAATGTGTTTAATGGAGTAAAGATTTTATGGAACTGCACATCATTAAAGTACTATGTTTGTGTAAGAAAAGAACCCAGTATTTGATAAACATACCCCAAAATTATGACAAAAGATGCAGAAACAAGCTGGGAAATCACTAAGTCCCCAAATGGACACAGTGAAAGCTCAACTTCTTACACATTCTTATCTCCTGTTTCTCTCTCTTTCTTAAGAATAAGAGATATTCTTATCTCCTCCTTTTCTGTATAAGCTCCAGCATGACACAACAACAAAATCATGGGGTTTAGCCTTCATTATTCATTTAGGTTTTTTTAATTCTAGTTTCAGCCTACTGAGATATCCAAGATGAGAATCAACAAGCTGGACTCAACATTATGCCAAAAGCCAGCTGGAGTTGCAGGGATGCTCCACCTGCAGCAGCAAATCCCTGGGGGACAGCAGCCCCCGTGTTTGCTGAGCACAAGAACAAACCCCTGCTACATCCCAGCCACGGCCAACACAGGAAAACCTGAAGGCACAGCCTGATGTGCAGGCTGGGATAACAGCTCCTGGGCAGCTGAGAAGCTCCACAGCATTGCTCAGAAGATGCTGGGTGAGTGAGGCCCATGCAGTCTCCCTGCCTGGAAGGCGGCTCCCACTCCCTGCAGGGCGTGCAGGGCTCGGGCTCCACGGGCAGCCCCAGACACGGTCACCTGTGAGCCTCACGCTCTGGTATTCAACACCTTGTGACAATAACTCAAATAACTCAGAGGGAACACCCTTTTTCATACTGCCAAGCCCAGTGCATATGTCTAAATGACAGAAAATAAATATATAAATCGACTTTATTTTGCTTTTGCAATTGCTGTAGAGCTCTCTCACGTTTCCTGGTGCACAGGAACACATTGCCATTCTATACCACTTCTACAGCAACTTTTTGATCTTCAGATTATTCAGGATCTGGAACAACTCAGCAATAGAAGGGAAAAACATGACATTTATATAATACTCATCTATAACCTGTCAAGTTAATATGTGCTATGCTGGGTATTTTATGTTATTATGTATTATCATTACATATGTCTAAGTAAAAATAACAGCTATTCCTTTAGAAATAGCATCTTGTCCATCACAGAATGGCTCAGCTCAGTTTCAAAGCTATGTAAATGAGAGTCATTTACTAGTAATTATCCACCTTTAGAGTCTATTGCTCTGTTATACCTAAACCAGGTATTTTAGCTAAAACTTGCAAAATTGACTGACATAGACTATTAGGCCACTTTTCTCTCTTTTGAACAGAAACTTTTTATTCAGCTTCTTGAACCCGAAATGGGATAGGCATTTTATCTCCCTAACATGGTTCTAGAGAGCAAAGACTTAATTTCAGAATATTTATAATTATCTAAAGAACAACCTTTATCATAACCTCGCACTAGCATGATGCACATGGACCTTTTTTCACAAGATCTTTACCTTTCACCTTTTCAAAAACACTGAAGAAAACAATCCAGGGTGTTTTAGGCAGAACATTCTCTATCTGCTTGTGTGCAAATCTATCATAGGGGACTCTGTCCCTCATAAATGCTGTCTGCTCCTGGACAGACAAATATATCTGATGACCACTGGGCCTTGGCACCTGAATTTCTATAGAAATTGTTTAAACACTCTGCAATATCACTATCAGTCTACAACAGCACATTGCTGTTAAAAATAAATATTTGACCCATAACAAATTAGAAGTTTTGTATTACATTCTTAAGAACAAGTCTGAGAAAATTAGAAACTTTACAGACAGGGCTATGCCATGCAAGTACATATACACAATGAAAGGTATAGCTCTGCTGGGCTTAGAGTCACTTTGCAAAGCCTTCTTAGTTTAGACTGTTACAAATATTAACCAGACATAACAGTTTAGGCATTAAATATAATTAAAACACTTCCTCTGTGGTTACCAAACAATAGCCTTCATCATCAACTGCTACCCTCTCTACCTCTTTCAAGCTACTCATAAGTTCAGCTGCCTCTCTGTTGAAGATGATAAACTGAAATTAGATTTCCAGCAGC
Organism: Molothrus aeneus; assembly: GCF_037042795.1. Lineage (NCBI taxonomy): Eukaryota > Metazoa > Chordata > Aves > Passeriformes > Icteridae > Molothrus > Molothrus aeneus. Next base: position 56,326,769 of record NC_089651.1, on the reverse strand, counting down.
ATTTATCCCCAGCTGTGCTGTGGTCACAAACTTCATCTTGAAGGTGGTACCCTGGCCAAACTGAAGTCAAGGAGTGTTACTCTGGTTCATTACAACTGTGATTACACCTTTGCTCTAACTGGCAGAAAGCTCATTGCTTACTAATGAATAAAAAAAAAAAATTAAAAAAAAGGAAGAGCAATCACATCAGTTATGTATTCCACAACAAATTAATGGAGAAAAACTCAGCAGGAAAAGTGTGTGCTCTGCAGGTTTATACAAAGATAGGTAACTCTAAAAGTGAGGTGATCCAAATACACTACTGGTGAATTAGCATAACATTCTGCAAGCATTTTTACAGAGCTTTTGCAGGTACAGATCAGCAAACATGCTTTGTATCTGTCCAAAGGAACACACAGATCACACCTTCCCTGGCTTGCACTTTTCAGAAAGCAGCCAGCTCACTACTACACCACTAGTAAGAAATCTTTAACTTACACCCTTTGTATTTAAAGATAGGACTTCAAGTGCATCCCTCATGCCTTCTCTTTCTTCCATGAAGTATCAAATTCACTAATACATTATTAAATGCTGAGTGAAGCCAGCCATTCACAATAAAATTGAGTATTTCAAGTAATTGCCTCCCCCGGACTGAGGTTTATCAAGAGAAGGCAGACAGCATCCTAGGTTCTCTTTACACTCAGGCTGTACCAGTGGGCACATACACAGATGGCCCTTTCCCAATCCAATATCTAATATGCAGCCAAAGTAGGTCAGTGGGCAACAAAAGAGTTTTTAACTATACTAATCCAGCAGCTTCAGTATCCTATAAAAACAACAGGGCAGGACCATCAAAGCTGCTGTGGTCCCAGGACCAAGTTGTAACTGTAGAGGCTAGAAAGCAAAATCCCAGCCCATCCAGCTCTCCTCCCTGTACCCCACATGGTAGTTAATTATTTAGTCTCAGAGATGCCAGCAGTAGCCAACTAATTGCCTTCAAGCAAATCAGCTGAAGCATCGCTGGTGTGTGACTTACTCCTGCCTCTGACTGAGGCATTAATGTATCAATCCTGAACAGAAAAGCTAACAATCTAGCGAGCTGTACACCCACACCTCTGGTTCCTGTCACTTTCAGAGGATGCTACAGCTTGTTTCATTTTCATATCAATGCCAGCCTTATGCTCTTGTCAAATGGAACTATGAGCCCAGCTCAGGAACTCCTGTGGCAGCAGAGGCCTGCTGGTTTCAGGCTCTAATTTGGCACTGCTCTTTGCCATTCCTCTGGGCTGCTCCTACCTTTGCCTGCTCGTGGAATTCCTCACAGCCCTGTACTACTCCTTTCTGAAGGGTGCCTCTTTCTCTTGTTTCTCTCAGTCTACAGCTGAAGACCTCCTCCAAGGCAGCCCCCAGCTCCTCCAAATGCCATCTATTTTTACCGAGGCGCTGCCGTCTCATCCGGATGCTGCTAATTGGCCCCTTAGTCACAACTGGAAAAGTAACCTGGCTGAGTAACTCCTTCTGAGCTGCTCACATTCATTCAGACAGGGAAGCTTCCAGTACATTTGTAATTTGGTTTCTAAGATTTTACAGCAGTGTCACACAATTTTTTTTTTTTAAATAATAGCCTTACCGCACAAGATGTTTAAAGTTCAAAATCCTTAAGCAAGCACCATATAAAACAACAGAGAGAACGCAGCACTAGGGATCAACTTTACCCTGCTTATTCACCAGGGTTTTTTTCCCCCACATATTACCAACACCAAAGTGTAAACTTGCAAGGGCTACTCAAAAGAAATTACAAAAAAACCATGTAAATTTAGATTTTTGAAGACTGAAACAAGCAAAGACAATACACACATAAAAGCAACCCATTCTGAGGAGGGTGCTTTTCCACACAGACTTCTTTCTTATGCATGTGACACAGCCCAGCTTGCTACACAGCTAAAAAATGATGTTTCAGACATCTGAGTGAACCCTCCTTGTTTCCCAATCACTTTGCTAATGAAAAGTTGAAACATCTTGGAATTTCCTCCCAACTATTCTGCTTCTGTATAGTTATCAACCAAATTGGTACAAACAGGAAAAACAGACCATGAGAAAGACTAGTTAGGCAGCTTTTACTAGGAAAACACTGGGAAAAACAAATAACTAAATTATCTTAATGCATCCTAAATTATTTGACAGCCTTTGTAATACTTCATTATTCCACTAAAAAGCCAAATTTAAATGCTTGGTATTTAAAAGCCATTACTTTAGACATATAGTACATCATTAGAAAATTACCATTTTATTAAGAGAACCTGACTCATTTTTACTAATAGAGACTGAAATAATTTAATATTAATATAACTAATTCCTTCTAGAAATTCTGATGTTATCACAGACAAATACATCATGTGTTTTTGACAACATGAATGCAACTCTCAGATACCCTGAATATCATCTGTAGTAACTAAAAGCAGAGTTTTGACAGGTAAGTGATTCTGGATTCAGTTCAATACTGGCAGGATTAATCCTATTTCCTAGGACCAAAGAGAAAGCCTGTTCCACCTTATGAAGACAGCTCAGGCTGCCAAGAGTAAAGGGAAGGACCTTCAGCTGTGGGTAAGTAAGAAACAGCCCTTTAAAAAAACTGATATTTTGGAGAACACAGCATCCAGTAAAACGATGGAACAATTTTTCCATGCTGTACTCAAGAGAACTTAAAATCATTTATTCTGCAAATGAGAAACTGAATGCTTCTATGATGGTTTGTTTTGCTGAGAAAGGAACTCCTTTTCACATGAAATGAAGGCTAAAACAATCTGCTTTAAATGTGATTTTGCTGAAAAGAAAGAACACATACAACAGACTGCAAAATCCTTGCCCAGCAAACCACCACCACCATTAGCTGGCACATCCCTACTTCCCACTCTCACATGAGTGTGGTTTGGCTGGGGTTGTTTCTCTTTCTGAAGGAACAGTTCCATATGGCTGTGCACAGCCTTGGTCCTGACTGGGGGTTGGAGTTAATTACAGAATGGGTGTGCACATCTCTTGGGGTTCAAACACACGTAGGTACCTCAAAACCCATGAGGAATCCCATGACACAGCACTGTGAGGGACAGCCAGTGCCTGCAGTGAGCAGAGGGAGAACAAGACCCTACAGGACACACAGAGCCCATCACAAGAGCACCAGGCAACCTGGGCCCTAGAACTCAGCTCCAGAGCATCCCTCTCACTCCTCCTCCAACTCCCAAACCTTATGATTGTTCACCCAAAATGCTGGAAAAAATGTTTGGGAGTTTCTAGCAGTGGATATGGTCACCCCTAGTTACACACTCCAGCTCTCCAAGAAATGGTTCAAGTAGTTTTTGCCCAGGTAAAGGCCTGATGGTTTTCTCAGCATTTTACAGGAGACCCCTCTCATCCAATCTCTGAGGCAGACCTCTCTCACTGCACACAGCCTTACCTGGGCACCCAGGCTGCCCTGGCCTAATGCAGGGTTTCAGTCAGGATTCAGCAAGGCAGAGGAAATTTAAAAGGCTGTTTGTGTAATGAAGAGGAAAATGACAGGTTCTTCTGCTTTGGGCACTACTCTTCCCACTGTGAGATAATCCTTCCTTGAAGCACCTGCACCACTTTAGGGCACTGATGGGGCAAGTATTTACTCTTGGCCCTCCCTTCAACAGCTCAGATACTTGAGAAAAAAATCAAATTATTCCAAAATCCAACCAATTGGTAGACAGTTGTAAGCTCACACATAGACATTTTGATTAAATAATAAGTAAGTAAAGCAAACAAAATTGTATTGTTATACAGTAGTGTATTATTGTACAGAATTTTACCTGTTCAGCAATAAAATCTTATTATCATTTCTCCACATCCTCACTATCTCCAAGAAACAGCCCATCAAGTAAGCCATGAACTTTCTTCTGTTTGCAGTGTTACACAGTGCTCAGACTTCAAAAGGCTGAGGGGAAGGAAGGTGGCTGAGCTCTCCCAGCAGTTTGCCAGCAGCAGCAGCACTCAGCCCCTCTCAGGTGCAGAATAAAGGGGCTGGAGCAGAGCTCCCTGCCCTGCCCCTGACACAGCTCCTCCCATACAACAGGTCTGGCCAGTTCCTCTCTGCTCCCCATGCTGGGACTGAGCAACAGCTTCCCTCCCTGGCTTCTGCCCCTTCCCTGATCATCCCACCTTTTCCTTGGCACCCCCTCACAAGCTGACTTGAACCCTGAAATGATAACAATCATTGGTCATTTTCTGGTTTTCGGCTTCCTGACCCCTTAAAGCAAACAAAAAACAATCAACAACAAAAAACAGGAAGTTTATTTTCTCATTGTAAGTAATGAACTCTTTGAAATCTGTAGGAAGAAGAAGTTTAGAACTATTTGAAAATGTTTAGGGGGGACAAAAGAAAAACAAAACCACAGCAAATGTCTTATTTACAGTACTTGAAACTCCTAATGTTTTCTTGATGTCCATGGGGGAGAATACATAGGAGGTGTATGAAATTCCCACTAGACTGCTATTTTTAAACTAAGCTACTTTTTTATTATGCCTAATAAGCAATGCTGATGTCCTTTCTTAAACCAAACTGAAACACAGCATTTCATTCCTATGAAAAATATTTAAGAAAACACATTACTGGTATAAAAACTTCTGGATTTATAACTTTCACATAAAAACTTTGAAAACTCTAGTTCAAGTTTATTTTTGTAAGTAAATTTTACCTTTATTCTGAGCAAAATTCTCTGCCTCCAACTGGAGGAGAAGCAACTCAGGCCCTGGCATGCTCAACAACAACAACTTCAGCAAAAAGATGGGCAAAAAATAAACTGAAAATCTCTCTTTTGGATTAGAATACAAATACAGTCCCTCTTAACATCCTTCAACACAATGATCAGCCCTTGTTTTATTAAAATGTTACCACAAAATACACCAGCCAGAGTAACACAAACATTAACACTCATCTTCCTTCACCTTTCAAATACTGAACCTGATTCAGCAATCCTTAATCAGGCAAAGTGCTAATATAATCAAATCAGAATTATTTCTGAGCATCACAAAAACTGGTCTAAATTCTGAAATGCAGGAAAAACTGTTACAATGTGGGGATTGATCCTACACCTCTTCAGATTTGGGCCTCTCCAGCCTAGAACTCTGCAGCTAGGATCAGGTTATATGTTGATTTGATTTCCACCCACTGTCTCAAAGCTCTAAAAACCAGAAACAAAAGTATCATTTTTAAAAAGTAGGGATCAGCTTTCCTCTGACACCACTACTTTGCTACAGCAAGCAAAGACAAAATATTCTTAAATGGTATCAGCTGCTAAAATAGTCAACTTAAGCTATAAACCAAACCAAAAAGCATCCTACTTGAAACTTAGAGCCCAAAACATAAACTACTAGAAAAAGCAAATAAAACAACGCCCCACCAAAAAGGAAACCCTAACACTTTATCCCTTGTTTATGCATGAAAATTTCAGTCAAAACCGTATTTCAGAAAATACACCTTTTAACTATATAAGAAACTATAATAAAAATTTCTTATTTTTACAGACCTCTCCAAATTGAAGAGCATTACCTTCATAACATCCACAAGATGAATGTGAAATTTCCCTCAAAATGATTTCCACAAGATGAATGTGAAATTTCCCTCAAAAAAGCACTCCAAGTAACCTCCCTCCTTTTAACCTGAGTCTTTACTGAAGGTATGTTTAGAAGTCCAGCACTAGCCTACAGTCTAATTCACTTGTCTAACGAGTGAATTATATTCATAACTGGATGGTGATTAACACTAAACAGCCCAACACTCACACAAACAGCACAGCAAATCATTCTTTTCAAACTGCCAATCGCTGAGGTCAAAACATTCATGCTTTTAAGTCAAATTACAATCAACTTCCTCCCCCACCCATTCTATTATTTCTTATTCATGCATTGACAAGAGCATGGAAGCCACTTGACAAAAAATCATGGGTCTCTTGGAACAACCTACACTATTTAAAGATCAAACTATTTGAAAACCAAAAGAGGGAAAGGACTTCTTGATTTTTAAAACTAAAACAAAGAAAGCAGAGGGGAAAAAAAACCAAAATAACCAAACAAAACCCAATCAAATTTAGTTTCCCCTTTGATTTGTTTTAGATACCTCCTTGTATTCTCTCATCATTTCATCCTTTATAGTGTTCAGCTATAAAAGATCCAACCTTTAGGATCAAGCCAAACATTCGTTTTCTACTCCACATTTTTTTCAGAAGTTTTCCTGACTAATATAGCAACACTTTGAATTACAAGCAATTCACAGGGTTCAGTTCTGGTCTCTGAGGAAATGTCAGGTTTAGAAAAGAATTAAGAGGAAATTTTAAAAATACTGCTTTCCACTTTTACTGGAATTCATGCTAGAGCCCCTCTTTACCTTCCCAAACTACATTAACATAATAAAGTATTTTCCAACAAAATATTATCAACCTCCTTGAAATACCACTTCTGACAGCAGCAACAGCACAGGGAAGACAACACTGGGAAGGACTTGGAAGAGCTGGAGTTTTTGCTTGCAGCAAAGCTGCTGACACAGGTTTCTGCTTACCCAGGCTGGATCCTCAGCAAAGCTGTGACGAGGGAGCCACGGCCATGGGCTGGCACAGGAGGTGGCTCCTCACTCAGCTCCTGCCTGCTCCAACTTCTCTCCAGCTTTCCTGGATAAACCCACACCGGGCAGTCCTTTCATCATCTGCATAATCCCAGCCTCTCTGATTGCTGCACTGGAACACCAGTGCCCCAGTGAGTTTTCTTTCCTGAATGATGGCCACGTAGAACATGACCAGGGGTGTGCCAAACAAGATGATTAAGCAGCAAAATACGACGAGGCATGAGTTATATTATTAATGTTCCTATCTAGCACTAGCCACAGAGATGAGGGGTTTGTGCAGCCAATAGCAGCTGTGCACAAAGCAAGCTCCTCCACTCTGACTCGCTTTCAAAATAAGAGCAACTATTTCTTTTGAGCAATTTTACTCTTTGGTTGCTTTGACACTGAGCTGTATTTCAGCAGTTTATAAACTGCTTCCTTTTTCAAACTGTACTTTGACAGCGTTGGAGGAAACAAAAAGGCAGTCTCAAATTACAAGCCTTTATTTTCAGAGAACATGAGCATAACCATTTTTCAACAAGATATATTGAATAGCAAATCACTGCTATAAACATTTCATACATTTAAGAATAGATAAGATATATATCAAATCTCCATAAATTTCAGATTCATCGGCACACCATTTCATGTTTCCAAACTTATTAAAAAATAAACCAAAAAGCAAGTTTTAAGGAGTTCAGATAAAGTAATAAAATATTCAGGAAACCTTATTTAACCTTAATTTGCTTTCCTTTTTTTTTTTTTTTTTTGATCTATTAATATGTAACACATGACAATAAATTGCTGCATGCTCCACTACCAAAATAATAGAATAAACACTCAAAGCCCACACAGATGAATTTTTTGATGCCATAAAAGATCACTTCACCATGTAGGGATGTGCTGCTCAATATTCTGTAAGACAAAGCATTTGCTACTGAGCTCCTTCCAGCTGACAATGAGCATCTCCAATGTATGGGGTATCAGCCCTGTCCTCAGCTGTAAACAAAAGAGGGGAGAAAGGGCAGGCAAAGATAGCTGTGCTCAGTCAGGAAGTGAGAAAATAGAAGAGCTTAAGCAGGATCCCAGTTTAAAATTATTTTAACACTATGGCCTTTCTTTAACCTGGTGAGCCTTGCTAAAATATGCTAAGGACAGGAAAAAGATCCGGTGAAGCAACAAAATGGACTATGGATTTCAGTTAAAAAAAATTTTAAAACCCTAAGAGTACACTACCCTTAAGAAAAAAAATTAATTATTTTTGCATAATAAAATCAGGAATTACTGTATTGTATTAAAACCAAGAATAATTAATTTTAAAATTTTATTCCTAAAGAAAAATAGAATCGGATTGAAAAGCAAAAGACTTCATGCTCAAAATGAACCCACAAATCAACACTGCTCCAGTCTGGACACTTGAGTTTCACTAGGCACTTCATCACCTCTAATCAAGACTTTTTAAAATGTTTGTGATAGTCTCATTTTTGAAAAGAAAAACAGAAATAATTCAATCAGATTTGTTTCTATTAAAATAAAATTAGAGCAATTTTTCAGTTACTTAGCTGTAATAAAAGCAGTGAATCTTAAAGAGTTAGCATAATGTTGTATGGAATTTTTATCTTGTTTTTCCTCAAAGCTGACAATATTTTTTTTAAAAGACTGTCATTTTTATGCTGTATTACTCACAAGATACCAATGTAAAAGAATGCTAAGAAATAAAGAGAGTCAGATTAAAAGCATCCATTAATTCTCAATGCTCAACTGGAGACATCCTGATTTCTCTGGATGTTTACTTAGCACTGTGTGATACTCAGGACTAGCTCCCACCAAGTTCACTTGCACTTTGAGTCATCCTCCATTCTGTAAATCACCCCCTCCTGTCTCAGGCTGAGCAGCAGAAACAGTAAAGGAGCAGCTCTCAACAAGGAGCAGAGATTCACCCAAGATACAAAGAGCGGAGGCTAATTTCTCCAAGGGAACATGAAAGCCTTACTTTTCTTCCCAAACTCCTTGCTGCTTTTCCATCAACTTTGACAGCTTCACAAGAGGGAGAAGCTGGGGTCTTAGAGCTGCAGATTTAGGAGACTGCAAGCTGGAAGAGGCTACCAAAGCAGGTAATTTAATCTAAATGAAAACAGTCCCTAAAATATCCTACAGAAGCAACCCTCCACGAATTAATCCGGCAACATGTGCTCAACTACAACTTCTCAAATCAAGAGTCACGACTTTTAGGAAACTCACAGAGAATTTATCATCCATTTAAAGAGCTCCTGCCAGCACAGACTTTTCCTCACTATTAAAACCACATGGATCCTGCTTTAGCTGACAGCATCAGTTCTTCTATTTAACCAGTATTTCCTCCCCATAAGACACTATGACCATATCTGCTCATGAGCCTTTTAATAAACTATTCAAAATTATTTTTTAATTGTATTGCAGAAGGCATTTTCTCTGGGTCTTCCATCATTTAATGGGTCTACATCTCTCCTACCCTCCTACAGCTCCTGCAAGTTTGGCCATGATGCATCCTCACATTGATGTGACCAGAGCCCCAGCCAGGTCTAACGATGCCTCCATCACACCTCAGAGGAAACAAATCCCCCTCAGCTGCTCCGTGAGGATGACACACCTACACACTGGTTAATAACAGATGCTAAAGTGTCTGGTCATGCTTAATTATGATAACCCTATCTAGCTGTTACACACAGAGAAATCTGTCTCAGGATTCAGCCAGTTTTGGGCTGGTGTTCACAGACGAGGCAAAAAGCTGACCTGGGGCACAAACACCAGCCCTGACAAATAGCAAGGGACCACTAGGAGAGTTCTAAAGCACCATTTCAAAATACACTTTTATAAACTCCGAAAAACACCCCTAAAATTTAAGAAACTATATATAGCAATTTTAGCCATATTACTGTATAGTGTAGTAGCAAAAAAATAAATAATCAAACAAAAAGAACATGTTTATGAAAACTGAAAACTGATTTCTCTCAAAAGCAGAACTAGCAGGCAAGATAAATCAACACAGACCCTCTGAAAAGTCTCTTGTCATTTTCTTTGCCTTACTTTAAAAGTGAATAATATCTTTTTTTCTTTCCTGTAATTTTGACAAAGTCTCCTAGGTTTTAGTTAAATCTGCCTGCAATGAAATGATCATTTCTAGAATAAGTAGGCCATGGAAAACTCCATTTTCCATTTAGATTCAAACAAGAGATTGTCACTCATTTGGATATTTTGTGGCTCAACGTGAACTTTGAGTGCAACATGCTAAAAAGATAATGTTTTTCCCTGGTTTCTATAGCACCTGCTAGAATCTTCAGGCACACAAAATCAAACCTATTCCAAAGGTACAAAACATTAATCACCTCTTTTGATATTTTGCAGGTTAAGTATCAAACGTGCTCTACTGGAAACACTTTGTTACCCACACCTGTGCAAACCTCTGCTTCAATAGCAAAACTATCTCCCTTGAAGTTAACTATTTAATAACCTGGTCCAGAGATCCTCTCATCAACTCTCCCCATGGGACAGGTCATAAAAGAAACCCCACTTAGAAATTAATTAGAAGTTCATCCTCCCTGTTAAATCAACTATCCTGGTCCTGAGCAGTGGATTCCTTAGGTCTTTTCTCTATGTTTACTCAGGCTGCACAACACCTTCACACTACTTTTATCTCCCCTCTCCATCCCTAAAAGAGAAAATAACAAACAATGCCGGGATACTTCATTTCATGTGTCCTGCACAGCATCTCACAGGTCAGAAATTAAATGGCTAAAGAGTCTTTAAACTCTGGCTCAGCAACAAGGTAAGAAACCATGGCAGCTCCCAGGACTATCCAACCTCAGGGATGGATGATGCTCATGCAGGGATGAAGAAAACTTCCCCTCCTGGATCGTGCATGAGGCTCTGCATGCACCCAGCAGAAAGCCAAGCCCAGTCCCACCACCTCAGTAATGATGCTTATGGTCTTCTTAGGCAGCTCCCAAAGGCTGCAGCACAAAGTAAATCCTTAAGGTAAATCTTCATTGTGTTATGGCTTACAAAAATGTTAATAGTAACACTGAGCTTTCTGAAAACTTCAGAAAATAACACTCCATAGCTTTCAGCTTAACTTACATAATCATGCTCAGAAACAGTATTGTTCCCTTTGAAAATGAAGTTCAAAATGTTGCATAAACTGACATAATATTAAAAAAATTTAAGACAGGTAGGAAGAGAAAAGGGCTTGGGTTTGGATTTCTTCTGCCCTCCCATCAAGATTAGCAAAATATTTGTAGCAGAACTCTTTTTTTGTATTCAACATGAACAGCAGATCACATCCACACAGTAAGTACCTTTTTAAATTGCAAGTCCATTGTCATATTTGGCCCACTAATTCTTCCTGTCATTAAATGTCTCTTTTTTTAGGCAAACCTACTAAACAGCTCCCTAATATTTTCAAGTAGTTTTGGTCCAGGTAGCATCTGCCAACCTCTGAGCTACATTTAGCATCCTCCCACAGTTGAAGCCTAACAGACTTCTCTATTGAGACTTAAATCAGCAGCCTCTTTGTCTCCATGCAACTGCTCTTTTACTGAAAATGGTATGGCAGCACAGAGAGCACAACACGAATTTAAGCAGTGAAGCTGGGAGAAAACTTCTTGTTGTCTGAAGGGGGGGGGGGGAAAGAGTGAAATCCCACTTACTTCCTCACTGGAAAAAATAAAATGCAGGCCCTCCCTCCCTGCAGCCATATGGATGCCATCACTGTGGCAAAAGAGACATTTCAGTGGTCAGAATCACTCACTGCCCTGTCAGCCAGCTCCATCCCTCCCAGGGAATGGATCACATGGAATAATTTTAAAGGGTCTGTACCAGACAAGGCCATGTTTTACATGGTAGCTTTTTTCTATCAAGGAAATCTCTACTCATGTAAATAAGCTTCCTTGCAATTTATATCTCCACAGGATTGGCCTAAATTTTACAAGTACACTATACTGAAATTCCACACTAAGTTTTTTCTTATGTTTAGTATTAGAAGCATGTGGTTTTTTGCAGTATTATGCATGTTGTTGTAAGAACAAATATTAAGACTGATGAACCAGATTTACTTAACATTGCTGATCATATTGCTTCTTCTAAAATATGAAACCAGGAGTATTTGTGTTAAACACCAACTACTTAAAACAAAACAAAATAAATACTTGTGGACTTTGAACCCAGGCCTGCTATGCACTGTGCCTTCATTAACAAAAGACTGTGCTGTGCAAACCTGCCATTTGACATGATCATTATCCTCATTCCCCAAACACCTTATAAAATCAGATTATTTATCACTAGGTGAAATGACAAATCCATCATCCCCTAACAAACAATACCTAATGCCTTTATTAGACAAACACAGACACCTGACCTTTGACAGCTTGTTTTATTTAAGGATTAAAAAAAAGGAGGTTTTTTTTTCCCCAGGAGTTTTTCTCCTTCCATTTCTCTGAGGAAGCAATCCCACAGAAGCACTTTGTGCAATCCTTAGCAAAGCCAGCATCCCAAAGTGTTAAAGCCACCCTAAACAATCCCAGGACAAGCTCATTTCTCCCAGCACAGACTTCAAGACACGTGTGTGGAAGCACACACCTTCTCCTTGAAGCCAAGGTTAAATGTGTTCACATTAATGCATCCACTCACTCCCAAGTGGTCAGTGCTAAAAAATGCACTCTGGTTTCTGCCTTAGTCATGCACACAAAGGTAAACATTTTGAAGTTCAATTCAACTTCACACAAGAAAAATAAAACAGAAAATAAATCAATTCCTTTTCCTTATCACTGTAGGAGATGCTTAATATTAGCCAAGTGGGAAATTTCATCTTTAATTTTATCTTATTTCTAGAAATGAAATACTACAAAGCCTCTTTGTTACTTATTATTTGTTTATTCCATAGGCATGAAAATATGGGTAGTGGGTTTTTTCCTAGTAATTTATTTTATCTGTTATTTGCCAAAATCTATCAATCTGACCTCAGAAGTAAATTTAATCTTCCCAAACTTTATAACCTTAGATACCAACTATCACACTATATTCCCCCCAATTCCAAAGATTTAGTTCTGTAGGAGATAAAGTGGATTAAAGACATATTGAGGATTATAGATTATGCAGTTAGAACAAACACAGGCGAGTATTTCAAATAGCTGACCCTACAGAAAGGAATCACATTCTGTTCTCAAGATGATATACAAAAATAGAAAGCACATTCCACTAGGAAAATATTTACTTAATAATTTATCATTTAAGAACTGCTACTGTACAAATGAAAGTACAAAAGACAGCATATTGAAATCCATGTGAAGATACATATGTAGTGATTACAACACATCTTCAGTTTCAATTCTGATTGGCTTTACAAAGTTTACTCTATTCCAGCATGAATCACACTTTAGTTTTCCCTGAAAGTCCTACGTTAAAAGCAGATTCCAATTTTTTTGGATGGAAGAGGCTGACACACACAGTGCTGCCAAAAAGTCTAGAATTAAAAGGATAAAAATCTCCAAGTATCCAACTGGAAAGAAATGCTAGTGAGATATAAGAATCAATTTAGTCCAGACATTAATAACTTCCTTAATGATCTAATGATTAAAATAGCATATAGATAACATCTTCAGAGGATATTAAATAGAGAACTTTGAGTAGCAGTAAAGTCAGAAATAATACAAAGGAACCTAAGCACATTCCTTACACAGCCAGAAAATAATGTGAAATTCAGTTTGGAAAAACATCAGCTAATACATCTGGGGAAAATAATCCCAAATATAGATATTCAATATGGACAAGGAACCTGGGAAACAACAATGCAGAAAAACTGCATTAACCACAAAATCAGCATGAGCAAAAAAAAAAAGAGGGAGGGAGTGTCTGTCCAGCCACTGAATGTAGGAATGGGGAGAAGGCTGAATTACTTCCCTTTCTCCCATCTGACAACTCTCCCAACATGAAGCACACACGAGTGGGTGCTCTATTCCACTCCTTCTTGCAGCTCTGGACATGAGATAGGTCCTGTTCCTTCAGACATTTGAAACTACATAGGCAAAATGTACTATCAACTACTGACTGCTTTAGCTTAAAAGACCAAGTGTAATGAAAAACAGTCTGTGAATTTTCTATTGTATATGATGTGGTGTTTTAGAGCTTTTTTGTTAGATTTGATTTATCAGAACACTTAAATCCAGAAGAATAATACTTCTCCAAAAGCAAATAAACATGAAAATATGCTCATTTCCAAACCATTTGCTTTTTATTGACCATGAAGTTTTGGCACATCTCACCACAACTGAAATTACTTTGAAGATTTTGGCTCTCAAATGAATTTTTGCCATAGGGCAATGCCTATTCATGTTGGGAACAACTGTACAAAACAAGGGAAGACAAACCAACACTGCACTCATGTCAAATGAGGTCACCTTAGAATCTATATGAAGGGCATGGCAATCCTCCTCTCTACAAAGTCCTTGATTAAGAAAGTTTCTGCAAGAGGAATGATTGCTCCTTACCAAGCAGGAAATAAGAGAAACTTGCTTAGAGATACTCAAAGCCTGCTTCTAGCCATTTACTTTTTTTTCCTAGGTATTACAGCATTCTTTCATTAGGAGAATATCCCAAAAATTTAGGAAAAATAGATTTACATTGCTAACAGAAATTAGAATGTCCCCAATTCCCTTACACTCAGAAACAGCTCAGAAGCATATACAGAAATTCTAAGTATTTTGGGGGTTTTGTAGATTGTCTTTTCTACTGTGAGGGTGGGATGCTCACCTCAAGAGTGTTTATTGGAAGATTTTGTCCCATTTAAGATTATGGGATACCTGAACCTAAACTTAAACTTGGCCCATGAAGCAAGGGCTCCAAATGCTGTTTATTGAACTTGACTGTGCACATTATGGATGTGGTAGTTTAGGGACAAACAGGACAGTACAAGAACAGGAAGAGGAACAGACTTGTCCTGAGAAATTCAACACATTTCTCTTGCCACTGGAATTTCCTACAGTTAAAGAGAGACAAAATATTTAAAAAGATATTCTGACAAGATCAGTGACTCTGTGATTGTCTTTTTCTAAAAAGATAGAATCTTTTTTATTTATTATTTGGGACACTTGTTTGTTCTTCCTGAAATTAAAGAAGAGTGAGAAATTTCACTCTGTGACCTGGAATTTCACAGTTAATAGGAGGATGGAGTAAACATAACCTCAAGTACTTTGTTGCTCTCTCACTCCTTGCCACGATTCCCGCTGACTCATGGCAATGAAGTGTTTAGAATTTTTCCAGGAGCCTTTTCACTGCCTGGCTTATGCCTAACCCACAGTATAGAGCTCATTTGCTCATTCCTCTAATATTAGGAGACTCACAGCAGCTCTTTTTACTTGTGACTGCAGAGATTTAATCTGGCAGCTCAGATCATATTCCAAAGCAATTTACAGCAATGGACACTTCTTCTGAGACTATGGCATCCAAAATACAGGATAACAACCACCCTGAAACGCTGACTTCTTCTTGAAGGTCAGCTAAAAAGCCCTGCATCCCAACCCTCTCCCACATATATAATGGATCTGCTCCCACATCTGGGTTATCCAGCCACACCACACCACTTTTCCAAGAGCCAAGCCCAGGTGCCAGAACTCTAGTCAAGGTCTCCATCACTTAAGGCACACAATTTTGGAGCTGCTCTTGTCAGAGGGACTATGAGCCACTTATTTCCATCAGCCTTCCTAGCCCTAAAAAGAAAAGCTGAAGCAGCATCTAGTCCTGAGTAAAACACTTGTTCAAGTCTGGGTACAGTCAAAAACAGATAGAAATTTTTACTAAGATTCCCTCTTAAAGACAAATCACAAGAGTGGCTATTTTCTTCTCTCTCTCTGCCTCATCTTTTTATTCTTTTTAAAGATTCATCTTTTTTAAAGATGAATCAAAATTTCAACCAGTTCAGTTTCACAGGACCAGTGAAGAAGGAGGTTTTGTATCCTAGTAAACAGAAGAGGAAGGGGGAAAAAAAGCAAGAAATACTCACAAGAGTGCATGGGGGAGAAAGGAAAAGGAAAATTATTGCATGAATAACAGATATAAAAGGCTGTCTTGCAGCAAGGCCTGATTACTGCAAGAGAGGCAAGATGGAGCTGGCATGTTCTTCCCAGGGTGGATCTCCATCCTGACAGGTCTTGTCTTGCCCCCAGAAGTGCACACAAACAACCTCTGTAACACATGGATGGAGCTGAAGGTGAGCAGACTATTTTTCTGTCTAAGTACAGCTAATTTTATTCTACTGAGTTTGTCAATAACCTCTGCAATCCCCTCCACCTGGAGTGCTCCTTTTAACACGTGTGAGTTTTATCACCCTCTTGTGGAAAAACATGTTATCGTATCCATCAGAGGGTGCAGGAAGAAAACCAAGTGGGAGTAAGGAAGGCAGTGATAAGGAACAAGCACAGAAGAAAACAGGAGATGCATGGGCTGGGTGGAATAAAGGGAAAGTGAAGGAGAACCACGATGACACAGTGCCACCTCAACTTCTTCAAAAAGCTATCCCAAAAGTGTTATTTGAAAACATCAAGAGAGCAAGCTGCCAAATTTACTCTCCCTTGGTAACACTGACAATATTCAACCAATAAGTTTTGTCCTTGACAGCGATTCAAGTACTTTCTCAGCTGTAATCACCACCTTTTGTATTTCTGTTTACACATAGATGGGAAAACATATTCTCTATAAACAGCTTTGAACAGTTAATCTTATGTGAAATCAGAAAACACTAAATAGACTTTCTAATTTATACAGAGACTGCATATAACATCTATGTCCTGCTGTTGGAATGTGAAAGTGGAGAGCACATGAGCAAAACTTGCCAAGAAAACTAATGAAAGTTTATGTGTTCACAGTACATCCTACTGGGTAACATAAAGGAAAAATAAGAATATTTAATTCCTCAAAAATCTGAAATCATCCTTCCCTCAGTTTCTGACCATCCATAGTATCAATTTGTAATAGGAGAAATTTAACTTGCAGTAGATTTCCTTTGCAGCATAATCCATATGACAAAAGCATTGAAAGCAACAAATTTGCTACCACCTATGCTGTAAAATCTGAAAATCCAAGTTCAGTACAAGCACATGGAAAAAAAAAAAGCCACGGAAGTCATAATAACATTAAACTCATGACACTGCAAAGAAGCACAGAAATCTCAAACAACAAAAGCACAACTCACACTAGATAGCTGTATCATGAGCATTATAAAAAAATACATCACACACAATGCATCCCTAAAACTTCCTAAAAACCTTCCAGGAATCCCACAGAAAACTACAGACCACATCCAACTACAGTTACTACAACTCTTAATGACACTAAACCTTTTTTCTGATAGTCCTCAGAGAGTTAGAAATTCACAAACAATTCTAATGACAGATCTCCTTAACCTTATGATAAAAGAATACCCAAAGAAATGCTTCCCCCAATACCCAAACTGCATTTTTGCCCAGCCAGCCTTCACAGTGAAAAATATAAAACAGATAACCATGCAACTTATATCTACTTCATTTTTTAAATCAAAATCTGACAGCAAAGAACTCCAGACAACACACATTTCAACTTAACTTTATTCTTCATGATGGTATCTGATTTTTCAGAATAAAAAATTGTTGTAACTGAGTAATTTATCATATCTCCTTCTGGGGGTCAAGTTCTAAAACTGATACTTTTAACCAGCAGGGGCACAAAGGTGTCAGCATTCACTCACCACCCTGAGATAAAACTGATGGTTTACTTCAACTTCTGCAAAATACCATCAAGTAAGGACAGCTGAATCTGTGACGTGTGTTTGGCAGGAGATGCACCTTTTCCAATTCATAAAAATCTTCAGAAATAGCCTAATTATGCACAAACTTCTGTAATCAGACCAGCAGGCTGCTGTCTGCACTCTCCACATCTCCTGTAACTCGGTGAGCTCTGAAGTCCAACACTGAGGTATCAGAACAAGCTCTTCAGCTCGGGGAACACGAGAAACTGCTGTTCCAGAAGAGCTGGCACCATGTCCAAGCCTGTAAAACAGACTTTACAGCAATCTGATATTCTAATTTTTCTTTTGGGAAGCTACCCAGAAATGAGCCATTTCACTTTTTTTTCTTTCAGCCCATGTAACCAGGTACAGCAATTCTGCTCTATTGTCTTCCTCCTCTGCCCCAGACTCTGGCAGATGCTACAGGAAGGACCTTGCACTTCACACACAAGACAAACACCACTGTCTAAGAATCTGTCATAAATACTGGAATGGAAGAAGAGTGGAAAAATCAACAAAGAGAATAAATACAAAATAATAATCATTTTTTATGAAATATATTAAAAATGCTGAAAATAAAATATTTAAAATAAATATTTAAATAAATATTTATTTAATATTTATAAAATAAAATAAAATTTTAAATATTTTGTTTTCAAGCAAAAAAAAAAACTTGTTAATGTCAGACATACTGTGACTTAAAAATAAACTTCCTACAGGAAATTCAAAAGTAAAATGATACTGACATGTATAATTTTCAAAATGTATGTACTCTTAGATTTGTTTAATATAACAATTAGAAAAAAACTACTGGTGAAAAACCTTCCATTACTGTGGATCATTATTACTCCTAATCAAAGTGATTCCTCTTCGGTCTGACTACAAGACTTCATTGAAAACAGACAAAATTTTCAATCAAGTGCAACAACTAAGGGCAGGAAAGTATTTTACACTGATTCTTTGGACAGCTGCCTTATCTTTTGGAACGCTTGATAAAGATCCTCAGACTGTAGCTGCACTGTTTTTTACTTTAAACAGAAAACCACAGATACAGAAACCATCAACCCTACATAAACATCCACCAGCATTTCAGATTTGCTGAATTAACTGTTTGAGAGGACAAGGATCAAGCACATCACTAAATTCAGGAGGAGGTGGAATGTTTTTAACAATCTGCTTTACACTGTGGCCCTCAGACATTTCCCTCAGCAGATGAGAGGCCACACTTGGCTCCAGAACTTCTCAAGTTTTGCCACGAGAAAAAAACCTTCCTGTTGCTGCACCTGTAACCAGAATGACATTACCAGGGAGGTTTCAAAGGAAGATTTTAGTATTTTTCTAACAGATTTGCCTTAACCTCTTATGCAGCAAAGTGAGCCCATCTGCTGATACTTGTGAGTTATACAGTTATCAAGAGTACAGTAATCCATAAATACCCATCCTACCAAAACTCCCTGAACTCCCCTCCTCTGTTACTAAGGATTTTTGCTTGATTGAGTCAAAGAAACAGTAATAACCTGAATGAAAAAACTGTAGGTGAAAGGAAGTTACCCTGAACCTAAAAATAGTTGTGTGTCCTCCTCCCACTCCCCAGAAAGCATTAATGAAAGTGCTCTTTTCTCAGGGAGGCAGTAGCTTACAATGGATGAATGTGAAAGGACTGCTGCCTTACTATAAAGCTCTACCAATGAACAGAAGCACTATCCCATCTGAAAAACAGAAAATTAAATAAACTCAACATATAAACTTTGTATAAGACATTAAATATGTCTACAGCTTATTTATATACACTTCTATATTATACACATGTAATATACACAAACACAGATTTTATAAATACACACATAATTCCAGAGATATGGAAAATGTGTTCTTTCACAACAGTAAAGCTCCATAACATAATCAATTATAAAGGCAGCACTATACTTCAACAAGCATGTGCACTATATAGAAATAATAGCCTGGCTGAACCAGAACTTGTATTTGTTGAAGGTACTTCAGGAAAGGAATATAAAGGAGGTACTTATTACAGAAACAGGAGGTTTTATTACAGACCCACAGAGTTACGCTTGGGCACAGAAAAGAAAATGGCAATATTATTAGAGAGATAAGTATTACTGGGAAATGTTATAAAGACAGATTGTACAAGTACAGACTAAAACCAAAAGTTTTTCATGATGATGGCCAGGCTGGATGGAACTTTGAGCAGCCTGGTCTGTGGAAGGTGTCCCTGTCCATGGCAGGGGGCTGGAACAAGAAGATCTTTAAGGTCCCTTCCAACCCAAACTGCTCTGTGACTCTGTGATTCTATGATAAAGTCTAAACACCCTGCAGAAAATTATCAAGATTTTAGAGTCAATCTTGTGAAGAGTACAGAAACACATTTTACATAATTACAACTTACTTCACTTTAAAAATTATTTAAAAGAAAAAAGAAAAGGCAAAGGTGGGAATCATCATCACTAAACACTTCCAGAAGCCAGGCTGAGAAATTTTGGAAGTAAAACAATTACACTGGAGGCTTCAAAAGCAAAGCAAAGCAAAACCAAACCAAACCACCTTCCCCTAAAAAACAAAAAATAACCCACCACCACTCTGGCCATAGGAAAACTGCCAGTCCTGGAGAGACTCAGCAATTAATACAGAGAAGTGACTGGAAACACTGGAAGATTGGGGATAAGCTGACAGAACTCCTCACCAACTACATTTTCAACCATATGCTGTTAAGATAAGAGGGTATTTCTTTTACTTAACCTGCCCATTATCTACAAATGTTGTCCTCCAAAAATACATTCCCAATGTGGGAGATAGTAACAAGCAACCAGAAAAAAAAAACAAACAAAAAAAAATCTAAAAACCAGAATGGAATTAGTGTATTGAAACAACCTTTAAAATTACTGGGAAAAATTTCTACAATCAAGAGATGTAAACAGATTATAAAGAAGGTTAAGTGCATATTCAAAAACCAACTGACAAGAGCACAAAGAAAGTGAAGACATTTATTACTTATGACTAGAACATCATACATATTCATAAAAAAAATACTAAATGGGTTAAGTCCTTCTTCCTTTTGAGACTGTGGCCCTGTTCCCAAATCTTACACAGAGATGGCCTATTATGTCCAGATTTATATCAACCAGAATGGGCAGAAAATTCCTAGAAGCAGTTCCAGGATTCATCCCTGATTATGTACATGCAGCTCAAACCAAGTTCCAGTGTTTCTTCCATGCAATAAATTAGGAGTCCTAAGATCTATTTCTAATTCTGTAAATAAGGCTGAATTTTATTTTGGGAAATCATAACCACTATGACCCTAAATTCCTGTTTATATATGAGAAGAGAGCATTTAGCTCAGTGATTTTATTAACAGTTTACTGATATTTGTATATCTGATATCTGTAAAACATTCCAAATGTCTCAACTGAAGAGCAGCACAGACAAGATAAGCAGGCAGCTCCCATGGAAGCCAACAGAAAACAAACTCTGTCTTTCTTCTTCTACAACTCAAATGATAACTATTTCTCATATTACAAGTTTTAGGTGGCATCCATAGGTCTGCAAAGGCCTGGATACTTTTTGTATGATAAAGGAATATTTTAAAAATTCAAAAGTAATTGCGTTTGAACAAGAAGGTGCACATCTTGCAGTTCTCATTTGAGAGTCTTTTCAAATTGTTAGAATTTTTTTACTTTTTAGGAACCTCAGCATTTGACCAATAGATAAGATTCACAAGAAAAGCTTATAATAAAATCTCAGCTATAGGGAAATAATTTAATGATCAAAAGCAAATAGCAAGTGGAAAGAGATTTTTCCCTTTTTGACTATGCAATGCTCTTTTGTTGCCACCACACCAATTCTTTAATGCCATGGAAACTATCTGATAAATGTATTAGAAGCTCAATAAATTTCATAATATTGAGGTAGCAAAGCAATTGTTACTGTTGACAGAGAACTTCTGCTCTGAGTGCTTATTTTAAGGAGGAAAAACCATCTAAAAATAAAAATCATACTTTGAAACATTTTCAACAAAAATATACAATAGTTGCAGAGAACATTAAAGTAACCTTCACTAATTATATTAAATCATTGGAAAATGTGGAAGGATGACAGGAAAAAAACACACCCTGAATTACAAAAATGGGATACAAATGATTTAACAATTAGCAGTCTGGCTTTTGGATGGTTTGCTTTGCCTAACTTCTGTGTTTGTAATGAGGACAAGAGGGGTGGCAACGATGCTGTGAGCTGCATGCAAGTTTTCTGTGCAATTTCTCAGGATGCTAAATGTGCATTTTTAAGACACATGATGTTTTTAATCATCTCTGTGTATGTTTTCATCCTCTGAACACTCCCCTACTTCTACAGACACCAGGCAGGAACACAAATGAGCTCCCCCTCCCCCTTTTGCAGGTAATACTGAAATTGCTCTGTTTTCACATGTCCAGCACTTACAATATACTCTTTTTCCAGCCAAATGCTTTCTAACATTGCACTCCTGCTGTTCCACCTCTAGAGACTTCTAAGTAAAAAGAGCAGCTATACAAAATGAAAGCAAAATAGTCCTCCAATAAATAATACACCTATCCAGTGCAGCTACAATTATATTTTCCTCTACAGAGCCAGCTCGATTTGAGGCATGCCACAAACCTGGTTAGCAAACCTGGGAGGGAATCTCAGGCACAGAGATGGAATCACTCAATCCCAAAAAAGGGCCCTTCACCAGGACTGCTCTGTCACAAACCAGTTACACCTAAGGCACCTGTCAGCCTGGGTAATACCAGCAGCCTCTTCAAAGTACAGCCAAAATCCATCATGCACTGCGAGATACACCAGGGAAAAGCATGCAACCTTCAAAATGTGCATGTGAGAAACATACAGAGGAGCACACAGGCAAAATGCAACTGTGCCACAACTCCCATGTGCACCTCCCATCCCATTCCTCTACACTTGAAACG
Organism: Molothrus aeneus; assembly: GCF_037042795.1. Classification (NCBI taxonomy): domain Eukaryota; kingdom Metazoa; phylum Chordata; class Aves; order Passeriformes; family Icteridae; genus Molothrus; species Molothrus aeneus. The sequence continues at coordinate 56,304,433 of NC_089651.1, read as the reverse complement.
AAGGAGAAAACGCTGGCCTTAAAGTGTTATACTGGACAATAGTCAGATTTTTAAAGATAACTTCAAATTAGATTTAGTCACAATGCAATAAATAAAAATATAATGAAATCTTCTAAAATTTTAAGTCTTTAGGCAAACAGCAGTTTCTTGACTTGGGGCTTTTGAAAGCCTGAATTCAGCCCAGCAGAGCCTCAGAAGGAACACCTTGTATTCCAAATACATTAAATGTTTGTTTACAAACTGATACCATACACATGTTTTTTTTTAAAAAATACGAGAGCAACAACTTCTTTTCTCTATACTTTTTTTTCCTGAAATGAGCAACACTGAAAATTCCAGTTGTTCTTATTCCATTTCCTAAATGGCAGCTTATCCTTCAGACTTGTACAGAGCATCAAAACATAGCATCTCTCTTATTTTTCTTTCCCAAAATATTTTTATTACCAAAAGAACAACAACAAGGCTGGCATATCTATCTGTTTTTGCAATACAGGCGTGTATGCTCACAGAAGGCAACAGACTGCATTAAAACACTACCAAAACAAGCCATTTCACTATATGTGACTCTGCCCCTAGGGAAAGGAAGGAGAGCAGATAAGATGTGACAGATGTGTAGTCACGTCACTTAATACACTACTGGAAGGTGCTCAGATCATTATGGTGACAGGCAGAGTATAAAAACTTGCAAGGAATGGACCAAGCAGTTACCCAGTTTTCTGCATACATGATTCTTGTAATCACAGAAGATACTGAAGGCCATAAAGTGCTGCTTGAGATAAAGCAGCCTGACAATGTCAATAAGCAATATAGCCACAAAAAAAAAAAAAATTAAAAACAAAAAAAATAGAAGGGAGCATAGCATGTATGTTTGTGTAAGCAAGACCCCTCCATGTTGCATATGAAATACATCTGATGAATATGAATTTGAGGTCTGTCCTCTAAAAAGTTCCCATACTGAAAATTTCTGATGATATTTAATTAAACCTGAAATCTACCCAAACCAGGAAGCTTATCAATTGCACATCTCCAAACTAAGCTCAGTTTTCTGAGACTTTAAAAAGCTACTTTGCTGGTATCTCTTCTCTATTTGGGTTTAAAAGACAAAATTTTCCAGGATAAAACTGGAAATCATATGCTTACTGGACAGAAGGAATAGGACTGATCACTTGTTGGAAGGTGAATATAACCATAAGAGTTAAAAATAATCAGGACATTGATTAAATTGGTCAAGAAAAGGATGGAAAACACAGGAGAAAATAACTTCCTCACTTCTTGCAGACTTAACAACCCTGAATGTTACAAATATTAATGTAGGTCAAGAATATTTCCGAACAGCAGCATGATTTTTAGCTGCCAGTGTCCCTTCTGCAGGGACCAATAGCTCTGCTGTTTAGAGAGATTGTTAGGTCCAAATCCCACAAATTAATCTGCACAGGTAGATCCCTGTGCCTCTGGGAATCTGCATTAAGGCAAAGAGGGAAAACCAACTCCCAGGATCACATTCTTAATTTGAAGCTGGACCACTGTAACTCACTATGACACTAATCATAAATGTCTCACCAACACTCTCTGCTCCCCAGCTGTTTGTTTTATCTTATTATAGTTTTATATCTCAATCCTCAGGACTGGCTGCAGTAGTCACATTAAGCACCTGGACACGCCTGTGTTTCTGCAAGGCGAGGCTCTCACTGTTTTACTTATGCTTGTGCCCATGCCTGGTTTACTCCCTGAATGGGACTACAGAATAGAGTGAAATAATCACAACATCAGTTTCTTCATTTATACAAATACAAATCTCAATGTTTTCCACTAATCCCATCATTTAAGCCAAAGGATAAACTCCAGTCACCTACCAAAATGCAGCAACTGGCATGAAATAACCTGCATATCAAAAATTACCTAAAAAAGTGCAAAACTGAGCTTTAAAATTATTTGAAAGAAGTATTTGCTTCTTTATCATATTGGCACCAAACAACAAAAGAGTTCAACAACAAAGAGAAAAAAAAATTTTAGAATCACAGAATAACCTGAGTTGAAAGGAACCCACAGGATCATTGAAGTCCAACTCCTGGCCCTGCACAGGATCACCCAAAAGAATCACAAATAATATTCACTGCAGACTACAAAGTCAAATCCAGTGGCACCAACCAACCCTAAACTGAGAAATACTGGATGAAAGTCACCACCAGGCACAGTGCAGGGGGGCTGGGTGCACATTTCATTTGACTCAGGATACTCCATTTGTACATTCTTACAGGGAGCCACTGAAAGAAGCCCATAATATTGCAATTAGAGGTCCACTGGAACTAAGCCTGTTCCTGTAAAGGAATCCTACTTTTAATTAAATTTGAAGACACACATTAAGGTGAGAGATTTTTGGGGGGGGTTTGTAGGGGTTTTTTTTTTGCAACTACTGTATCCTTATGAAGTGGGGTTGAGAACCAACCAAAGTACAGTTCCACATTTGTTATGTATTTCAATACCCTGATTAACAAATTTGTCAAACAAGGCAGATGAGAGAATGTGGGGAATATACTTGCCCAGAAAGGAAGAAAAGGGACAGACACAGTATTAAACCTATTAAACTTGTTATTTTCCAGAATTATCAGCACCAGCCGTGCCTATTTTTGCTACTTAGAGCAGAAATGAAGAATAGCAATGAAAAAAACACACAGAAGTAAATAACCCATTTGAGAAGTCAGTGTTGAAGACTTCTGAAAGGTGATTTCCCCTTTCTCACCAGACAGACATTCTGAGAGGTGCTTTTGACCCCTGGATTTGTACTGAAATTCAGTGACAACTAGAATTCAGGAGAAGCAGTCAAGGTATCACAGAGATATTGACATCCTTTTAAGAGCAGTATGCTGGATAATATTTTTCCTTCTCAAATCAGAGGTTAAATCTGCCAGCAGAAATTCAACCAGCATTGGGATATGCAAGATCTCAAAACAGTAGGGCCTTGCCTAAGACCAGATTGGCAGCATCTTTCCCCTTGGGAGGCTGCAGCTCATGGGACCTTTCCATTTCAAAATCCAGCAGAAGGCAGGACCTGGGAGCTATCCATGCACAAATGGTATGAGAGGGGATCCCACCTCCTCTCTTGCTGTAGGGGCTGCAGTTGGCACCACTATCACAGGGTGCAGATCCACACACCAAGGAAAGATACTAAAAACCAGTTTCCTTCAGCTCACAAGCCCATTTACCCTTACCAAAATTACTGCTGATTTATGTCAGGATTCACCAACCACAACACTCTTGCACAAAGCCTGAGAGCCTTGAAAATTCAAGTCGTGGTAGGGGTTAACATCAGCATTTAAAACTTCCAAAAGTATTGCAAACAATTACCACACCCTCAAGTCACAGATAAAATATTTTGTAGCACTTAAATACATATATATGTGGCATGAAACATTTCTCAATGCCTGCAAAATTTCCCTGCAATTTCTGACCATAGAATACTTGGATTTTAGAAGTTGGTTGTAGAGCAAAAATTGTTTAATTTATTAAAAACTGTGTTTGATCTTACCTTTTAGCAGAGGCAGGGGAGTTAACTCGATAGGCTTGCCCTGAGACCTGAACTGGGAGGAGCTTTGTGACCTCTTCTGTCTGGCTTTTCTGACGGACTTCCGAGAAAATCCGTCTACTTTATCCACTGATGGAGGAGTAGTTGGTGCTGAGGACATATCCCTACTGAAGGAAAGCATGGGTTAAAAATGTGTTCCAAATGAGTGAAACAGGTAAAGATTAATCTAAACTTTCCAGATATCTTCTTCCTGCACTGCTCTCCTGTTGACAACTCACATAGATAAACTGCTGAGAGATCTAACCCATCTTAGGGATGGAATAAACTTAATGGAACTTAATTATTAGTGTAGTAATTCCTCTTGCTTACTTTTTTACCTGTGTCTCCCATTTGCCAAAAATTTCAGACCAAATGCTGACATCACTGCCTTCAGAACTTCACACACCTGCAGACCTGACTGTAGCTTTAAATTATGCACTCCTTGGAATGAAGTCATTCCAACTTACTCTGCTAAAGAATGGGTACACAAAAAGGCACAGATGGTTTTTTGGCATTAAGGTTACCCATATGCACAGGACAAAAAACACAGGATAGAACAAAAACTCCATTTATTTGCCACACCTACATACAAGATTTTATAGAAATTTAGGAAAGTATAGTAAAAGGTACTGCTATGTTTCACAATTTCACTAACACTGAGAAATTGTGCATATTACTTCTTTATTCTCCACTTCAGAAACACTCAGTTATTTGCCTGCAAGTGCCTTTACATGTAGTTATTCCAAGTCCTGGCATTTCTGGATGACTGGCAGTGTGGTAGCAATAACTGCTCTAAGGGCATGAGACAGACAAGGTTTGCAGGGAGAGGCAGAGAGCCAAAAAAGGCTTCTGCAAGCAAAAGTTTGTTTGTTTCCCAACTTCAGCTGGCCTAAGCAATAGGCATTTGCTTCTTCCTACAAAACCTGCCTTGGTGGTACTCCTGCAGCTGATTCTGTACCTCTAGCAAACACTGAATTAATGCATCCAGCTATTTTATTTACCAGTCTGGTCCTGTCTGTTAAAAAGGCCCATCAGAGCTTGATGAAATACATGAGTAATACTCAAGGGAGAGGAGACAGGAGGAATCCAGGCCTACACGTTACAAGCGGCAGCTCGGTGCACAGTTAACTCCAGCAGCCTCATCTGCATTCATTAATTAACACGACCATTAACGAGGGCAGCTCTGTCGATTTCGGCCAGGACAGGCACCCGTGCAAAGTTAAGCATCGGCGTAAGCACTTGCAGGATCAGGGTCTTAGAGCATGTCCTTGGAAAGCATTACTCATCCTCAATGTCTGTTGACTTCAATTACCAAAGTGACTCCTCGTGTGCTACAAGAAGTTGATTCCACAACATACAGAACGCTTTCGAGTACTTATTATTTTTATTGAAATTATCTGGTCACTCGTGTGCTTGGTAGATTACTAAATCCACTGAAACTGGCATTATTTGGGTTTGTGTTTTGTAAGAAAAGCTTTCGAAAGCAAGGTTTGTGGCAAGAGTGTAAACAAGCTCCAAAAGATAAGAACTATTTAATGCAAAATTGCATATAGGTGCATTGAATCTATCAAAAATGGAGTATAAACTCCATAGCTTCTTCAAGGAAGCATGTGCAGCACCCAGAAGCTGAACCGTGCAGCCAGCATTAGAATAATGAAAAAAACCTTATTCCATCTTTCTGATTTCTCCTGAGGTATTCTTTCACTACCAGCTTAGGCTTTCTAAATATAATATACTATCAGCAACATGAACCCGTACCTTAAACTGGTCTTGTTTATCACCCAGGCAAAAAAAAAAAAAAAAAAAGCCACCATCACCAGGGCATTCAGGCCCCAGCCAAGATTAATAAATAAAAAAGTCAGATAAACTGGAATAGAATGGCCTGTACTTTAGTAACCCACTTCTAAGATCTCAACAGTCCGCCAAAAAACACACAAAGTTACCTGTTACATAAACCAAATTCTGAATATATCAGCAAAAATATATTCCCTAAACCTGAATCGGTTTGGCCCCATCTCATCTCATCAGAAATCTTCCCCTCCTCATCACGTGCATCATTAAAGTGTAACCATCCCTGCAGAAATGTTTGCACGCTCTCTCCAAATTAAATTACAAAAATTAATAAAAATAGTAATAATGGACAGCGACTAAAGTAGATCACTTAAACTGGAGGATCATTGTGTCAGCAAAGAGCTTTACTGACACTTCTCTGCTGTAAATTTAGTAACAGTTTCCCTAACCTGCTTTATAAATTATTAAAATCTAATTCTAATTCAACAAGACTACATCCAGCCTAACAACCTTACAGTAAACACTGATCTTTTTTTTCGCCTCTCCAAATGAACATTCGCTGCCCTGCATACACTATCACAGGGAAATACTCTGTTTCCACCAACAGTGGGGGGGAGGGGGGGAATAAAGCCCGAGATTATTTATTGTGTGCGAGGGGGAAAAGCTGCAAACCCGGCCACCGCTCCCCGCTTCCTCCGCTCCATTCCCCGAGTATTTTGGTAAATACGAAGCCACGCTCATCAGATCCGCCGGTCCCGGGGGTGGGGGGGTGGGGGGGGAAGTGAAAATACCGACGGCTATCGGCGGGGAAGGGAGCAGAGGCGCAATTATCCGCTCTCGGCTGTCATTTCCAGACGGGATCTCCGCAGCTGGAACATGTCCTCCCGCAGCCCCCCGCGCCTCCTCCTCCCGCACCGCGGGGCCGGCGATGGAGTTACCTTGACGCTCCCGGTAGAGAAGCCGGAGACGGAGGGAGGCGGCGGCGGCCTTGGCGGAGCGCGGCCGATGCCTGGCGGCGGCGGCGGCCCGAGTGCGGTTCTCGCCGGGCTCGGTCGCTGCCGCGGCGGCGCAGGAGCCCTGTAGGCCTCGGCCTCGGCGGCGGCGGCAGCGCGGCCTCCCCGGCGCAGGGCGGCGTCGGCGGCGGGTTCAGGCGCGGGCGGCTCCGCTCAGTCCCGTGCACTCCCCGCTGCCTGCGGTGCTGCTGCCTCTTCACATTCCCGGAGAAGGGCCCTGCGAGGCGGGAGGGAGCCGAGCCGAGCCGAGGGGGAGCGGCGGGCGCGGGGGGGGGCAGTGCCGGGCAGGGCGGGGAGCGCTGCTGTTCCGCCGGCGGCTGGCGCGGGGGAGAGCGAGCGGAGGGTCCCGGTGGGCGTCGGGGTCTCGCTCCTATTGTGGCTCTCAGCGGGCTCCGGCCATTGCACTCGCTCGCACGCACTCGCTCTCGCTCACAACCGAGCGCGCTGCTGCCACCGCCCCCCGCCCGCGGACCGCCCCCGACCGCCCACCGGAGCCGCCGCCGGGACGCGCCGCCTCAGTGGCGCCCGGAGCCGCCTTGGCCGCCGGGACCGCCGGGAAAGGGCCGCCCCCTCCCCCGGCAGCGCGGCCCCGCCGTCCCTCGCCTCTCTCGCCCGCGCGTCGCTCCCATCCCTCTGCCGGGCGAGCGGCGGGGCCCGTCGGCTGAGCAGTAAAACCCGGCGCTGCTGAGGGGAAACCGCGCTCAGGCTGAGGTAAAGCCCCGTCGGAGCCTCTCGGGGGGCGCAGAGCCGCTGCCCGGGGCGGACTGCGGGCGAGGGGCCGCGCTGGGTGCAGCCGGAGGGACCGAGCCGGCGGTTCCCTGCTTTGGGAAGCAGCCGCTGCGCCCCTCACTCTTCACTGCTGCGGCTCTGCACCCTTGGGTTTCTCAGCCCAGTGTGTGATCGCTGTCTGCATCGTTTTTTTTGGTTTGGTTTTTTTGTTTTTTGCCCCCAAGTATATTTATATATACTTGGAACTAGGGACCAGCACAATGACTGCTTGTAGATAGCATAGTTAAATATCATAAATTTGGGTTAAATTTATCTACCCGATGGCTTGGTGTTTGATGGTTTTGGTTTGTTTGTTTTTGCCGTGGGTTTTCCCAAAATACAGCTGATGGCTACAGGGTAACGAAGCTGGGCAAGGATCTGGAGCACACAAGTCCTGTGAGGAGCAGCTGAGGGAGCTGGGGATGTTTAGTCTGAGGAAGAGGAGGCTCAGGGGTGATTTTAGTGCTCTGCAACTCCCTGAAAGGAGGGTGTAGCCAGGGTTCAGTCTCTTCTTTCTCAGACAAGTGACAGAAATAAAGGGATGCAGTAGGGGATGTCAAGGAACATCCCTGCTGAGCCAGGGCATGTTTAGTTTGGACATTAGAAAGAATTCCTGTATAGGAAGGGTAATTAGACATTGGAATGGGCTGCCCAGGGAGATCGGTGGAGTTACTGTCCCTGGAGGTGTTTAAGGGATGACTGGGTGTGCCATGGTCTGGTTGACAAGGTGGTGTTCAGTCCTAGATCTCAGAGGTCTCTTCCAACCTAACTGATTGTGTGATTCTGTAATGGTGTTAATAGGAATGTTACGTTTTTTAAAAAGTTGACATCTATTAGTAGCAGCCCTCCTATGTTGATATGACCAAATCCCTCTGACGTACAGTCTTTTTTTTTTTTTTTTTAGGAAATTAGCTCAAAGGCAGTTTGAGAGCTGGTTGATTTGGTGGGTCAGCCACATCCCTGCTGTTTGTGCAGGTACTGAATGCTCTCAACATTACTAACCCTGCAAAGGATATCTAGTTGTTGTCCTACTCAGCTTCCTGACTCAGCTTTTGGCATAAGGGAGGAAGTGAGACTGTGTCAGACTTGATTCAAAGTCATTTAAGCTGTTGTCAAACTGCTTTCAAACTGCTAATTTTCAGCCAGTTCCCTGGTCCAGCTCCCGCTGAGAACCTGCAGTACTAGTTAAAAGCTCATGGCCACTGAAGTATCACTGTAATGGATGTGAGTGGTTTTGCTTCTCACCTCTCAAAATGCCTCTTTATATCTTAAGATAAATGTCTCTCCTATTTTTTTTTACCTATAGACAAAGCAGTTTTGTTTTCTTTTAATCCTTCCTGGTGTGGCACAGTTTTAAACCTCTTAAGATGCTTATGTCTTCTCCTTGTGTTGTCTCAAAACCATTCACATCTTTTTTTTTTTTTATTTTGTAACTGTAGTGCCCAAGACTGGACATTACTAAAATTAAGGCCTCAACAAGGCCAGCATCTGCTGTCCTGCCTGTCACATACCCCACTGTTTACACATGCCAATACAAATGCTTTTGAGTCAGTCTGATCTATTCACAATCTTGCTGACCTGTTTTACCCCCGCATCCATTTCTGCTGACCTCCCAAGCCAGGTATTTCTCCCTCAAGTAGACAGTAATGCTGCTTGAGAAATTATTTCCTGCAACAGCCCTAATGCCATGCCTTCATTTTTATTTTATAATCTAGCAGTCAAGACATCTTTTAAGATGAAATTCCACATGATGTTAAGTCAGAGAACTGTAGAATTTGTCATCCTCTGTAAATCGATTGCACTTCTCAGAAGAATTGTATTTAAAAAAGCAAAACTAAGATTGAAATGTGCCACAGTTACAGAAGGGTTGTGTAACTCTAAGTTTAGAAGAGTGATTTGTATGTATTTGTAAACATTTAAAACTTTAAATTTTCTTAAACCAGCTAAAATAATCTAAATGCAAACAAGGGTGGATAACAAAGAATGTGGGTTGGAGTTATACCAATTTAAGATAAAATATGGCAAAAACAATGCAACGTCCCATTAGTGAGGGACAGAACTTGTATTTGTGTGTGTTTTGCTGTTCCATGTGCTCAGAATTCCCCAGTTCTGCTCAGTGTCCTGTGTGCTGCTTTTGATGTCAGCAGTGCAATGAGCAGCTTATACAGCTGCTGGCAGCACACTCTGCAGAAGGGAGGTTCTAGCACAGCCTGATGGCTACACTGGCACTTCAGGTGCAGTTGAGCAAGTCATTTTACATGATTGTACTTCAGTTTTCCTAGTATGGGATTAATCCATCTCTGTAAAACATCAAATATCTAAAATTGAAACCTGTGATGTATCTATTAAAATAACTGCCATAGAAGGGATAAAAATCAACAGTGCTGTCCAAGTCCACTGTCCAGTGCACACAGATGTTTTTACTCTTCATTCTGACTTTGTATAATAACTACAGAATTAGTTCTTCAGTACAGCTGAACAAGCTGGTAAATAATGCATTCAGCTAATTCATTTCTTAGATGGTCCATCTAGTCTGGTTGGTCCATTTTGGCTGTGCAAAGCATTTTTGTGATGTGTTTTATATCAGGTAATGTTTGGACAGTAACAATCCAAGAAAAAAATACAGGCTTTATCAGGGAATAAACAAATCTTACCTTTTCTTTATCACGTGGCCATCAGATTTTACACAGTGGGCTTCCCATTTATTTCCTGGTCGCTTTCTTTTTTCTGCTTTAATCTGTGAAGTCCTCATCTATGATGAGATTTCAGAGCACAACATAAGATATGAATGTAAAACTGCTGATGTTTCAAAGGGGTACTGTTACTTGTCCTTCTCCTATTCTCTGTTTAGCCTGTATTTTGTAAAAATTGCTGCTTTGAAAATGGTTATGTGAATCCCAAGCAGAGATGGAGAAGAACTGAGTACTGCAGGTGTTTTACATAGATGTGTATCTGGATATGCTTATGTATGTGTTTGTATAAATACATGTAATACCAATTTGCAAGAATAAAAATTAACTTTCCTCAGATAAAAGTTCACAGGACCAACATCTCTCAAACAAGTGTGTGGGCATATATATGAAAATATGTGCATTCAGTACCTGCAGCTCTTCCTGGAGATCTACAAGCAATAATAAATGCTTTTGATCAGTGTTTTTCCATTGCTATCAAAGGTAAAAGACAAACCTATTCTTTTGAAAACTTACACTGCCTCACTCTCCTACAAAAGGGCTTTTTAAAAATAGCTGGGAAGGAATTTTCAGGGCCAGCTCCTCACCAGTTCAGCTCTGCTTTTTAGCACCCAGACAGTTGGAACAGCAGTCAAGAGCCCTCCAGAGCAGAGATTGTACCAGTGACTCAGATTTGTGCCACTTCACGTTTTTTTGTGTGTCTGGAGTTCCACTATAGCCCATCTGTTATGGCCACCCAGGCAGGAATACAGGAGCTCTCATCCACATTGGCATTCTGCTCTTTGCAGAGCAGCTTATCAAACAGGATTGCTGCAGAGATACCACTGTGCAAGTCCTGCTGTATTGAGTGATAAACACAAATGGATCTAGCTGGAGCCTGTTTCACCTGGCACGTGTGACATGTGTTTGTCTACAGGAAGGGTCACATAATGCTCCATAAAGGATCTCCTATATGTCAAAGGGAGCATTATCAGGGTACCATGGGATTAGTCCAGATATTCCCTGTTCCAATACTTGGAAGCAAGAAAAGACTTGATCTCCCCAGAGAACTAATTATTCAGACCATCAGGAAAAAGACCAGCCACAGAAAGTGTTATGGAGGAAGAAGCAGAGCTGTTTGAAGAGGCAAATCAGCATCTGAACAAGGCTTTTACATCTTTTAACAAAAATGAACGCTGTGGAACACAGCATCAAAGTAACTGTCCTGCTCCATCACTGGGATTGAAAGGGCACAATCTGAGATTTTTTTGTTTACCTTGGAATCCAATTCACAGGTAACAAGAAAGCATTCTGCTTAAGTCTGTTCACCCTGCAGTTGACTCCTGATTCGTGTTTTTGCTTTTGGGGTGTGGCCTTTAGGCAGTGTTTGCAATTGCCATACCAAGTTTCTCTAATAATAAGCAAGTGCTTGTTACAGCTTCCTCCTGCTCCTCCTCTATCAGCTGTGCCATGGCACTGTCAGTGCCCTCAGGAACTGAATTCCTAGTGTGTGTGGGGTAAGCATTTTAGGGTCATAGACACAACTACCAGAATGGGAACTAATTCTTCCTCTCTGTTTATAGACACTGCGTCATTTGAGGTCTGTTTCTGTAGTCAACATGGCAAGATAAGTAGGAGCTTGCTCGCCTTGGCAGCTGGCTAGCTGCCTCCTCCAGCACAACACTGCTCTCACTTATTCCCCAATTCATGGGTTTGTTCCTGCTTTGTTCCCCTCCCCCAGCACCTTAACTTGCCTCCAGGCCCCAGGCACTCCTTTAAGCCAAGTTTTCTGAATTTTTTTGTTCGCTTTCCTTCGCTGCCTGTTTACCTCTTACCTTCCTCAGGCCTTGCGCTCCACTGCTGGGCCAACTCCCCTCCCCAACTGTCCCTGCCCGCCCCAACTGTCACCTACAACTGCCTCAGAAGGTTCTCAGGGCAGCCTCTGGCACCTGAATCTGCCTGGAAACAGCCACGTGTGTTACATGGTCCCCTGGGGAATGTCAGAGTCTCAAGTGAAACCAGCTCGGCTTGTGCTCTTTGCTTTGTGATCAAGTCTCCTTCAAGTACCTGAAGGGAGCCTACAAGAAAGATGGAGAGGGATTTTTTGGAGAGCATATAGTGACAGGACAAGGGGGAATGGCTTCAAAGTGAAAGAGGATAGGTTTAGATGATGTATTACTAAACATTCCTTTACTGTGAGGGTGCTGGCACAGGTTGTCCAGAGCAGCTGTGGCTGCCCCATCCCTGGCAGTGTTCAAGGCCAGCTTGGATGGGGCTTGAATACTGGGACTTGGATGGGGCTGGAGCAGCCTGGTGTGGTGGAAATTGTCCCTGCATTGGGTTGGAACAAGATGGTCTTTCAGGTCTCTCTCAACCCAAACCATTCCTTTGTTCTGTCTCCTCAGTTATCTCTGCATTCAATGCATTACAAACCAATATATGCACTGCCATAAAACATCCTCATCAGGTGAGCACCTTCTGTTGTGGCCCAGCTTCCTACTTCCAACATCACCCTGGAAAGAACAAATGAGTGAAATACCTGTGTGTGTGTGTGTGTGTGTGTGGTGCAGGTGCCCAGAAAGTGTGTCAACTGTAGCACTTCCCAATCTCCACTGAAGCATCACCAGCTCCCTCCCAAGCCTGGTGCATGTCTCATGATCATAGCAGCAGTTGATAAAACTCTTGGATTTTTCCACAAGTGCAGAGACCCTGAGGATGGAGTAGGCTGACAGATATCTCGTTCTCTTTGCTGTAAAAGAGAACAGGCAAGTGTTCATGTTGTATTTTTGCAACCTGCTTTATCTCTATCTCATTGTACAGCCTTAACCTACTGGGTACTTTTTAAATTTTCAAATTAGTGTTCAAATGGAAGTGTTCTATATTCAGTGGTGGTTCTATATTCAGTGGTTCAGCTCAGCATTGTAAGGAATGCTTAACATCAGAGGGGGTCTAGCAGCACTTGAGTTTAAAATACAAGTCTTAATGGGCTCCAAATTTTGTAGTAGGGATGAGTAGATAGGTAGGAATACTGCCAAAATGGGAAGGATAGAAAAAGAAAGGTGATAGGAGCATTTTCTAGAGTCTTCTGAGATCCACTGCCAGGTAAACAAATAGTATAATTTTGCCACTCAGAAAATTGCATTAATTAGGAGGTTGTAGTTCTGTCATGACCCTGAATTTTAGATACCCTATAAATGACCAGTAAGAAAGGACTTTGTGTGAGACAGGAACTGGAGTTGGGATCCAAAAGCTATAAATCCTAGAAAAAGGCAGAAATTCATTAGATTGAGATGGAAAATAGCAAAGAAATGCCTAAATAATCTCATGACTAAGCAGACCACACAAAAATAGATAACTGGAACAGGAACAAAACTGGTGTTGTGTGCAAGCACTGGAAGTTTAAAAACTTGAAGAGATGAGGACATCTCACTTTAAAGGAGCACTCTGATAGGACTGATTTTTAGGAAACATTGAGAAGGAATGGCATTAAAGGCTCCCCATACTTGGTGGCCAAAAGAGTTGAGGATGCCAGAGTTAGGAAAAGAATAGCAAATAAACAGAAAATGTACCACTGTACAAATCCATTGTGCATCCTTCCTCATCTCTAACTCTGTGTAATTTAGAGAAAGCCAAGGAATAAGATGGCTTGGTACAATTGCACAGAAGGACAGGATTCACACTCTGGTGATCTTGATCTCAGAATTAAAAAAGCTGAATTTGACAGAGGTTTGTCGAGATCTTCAGTAGAAGGGAGGCAGGTGAATGAGTTATTTATATCAATATCAAAACTGCTTTGTATTTTTTGTTCTGGTCTGGCAAGGTGGAATATTGCAAGCTTCCACATCCTGTTAGGGAGGCAAAAGGTTTGAACAGGTTCAATAAAGGAAAATTTTAAAAACCAGATGCTCAAGGGCACTGAGGAGATTAAATTGTCCTCATATTTAATGGGCTGCCTTAATTGCAACATACAAGACACATACAACATATTAATGAGTGGAGAAGCCTATCTAAATACTAAATAAAAATGCACCACTCTCAGCTTTAAAAGTCTGCTCTGTAGAGAAGTTTAGACACCAGATTTAGGGTAAGATAGTTCAGTAAATACAGAAGAATTGGAACCAATATAAAATCTGTGATGTGTAATATTTGGCATATTATCATTATTGAGTGGTTTCTTTGACATGCTGTGCAGTCCCCACACTTGGGGAATTTTCAACATTATCCAGTGTCAGGTGGGACCTCAAAGAATTTATAGCAAGAATCAATAGCCAAGACTTGAGTGAGAGCTGATCAAAAATAGAGTTGAAATTTCCCTTTTTAAGAAGCAAGGAGAAGTTAAAACCACAATTTGCTGGGGCACCAAGTGGCACCAGAGGACACCTCTGGAAAATTTGTCTTAAGCTATATTTGGTACATCCAAAGAAATTGTAGCTCCCACTTGAGCCATTTCAGCTCAAATACAAATAAATAAAGAAATATTTTAGAGAGCTGTGTGCTTCTGAGTCATGTTTAGTTCTAAGATCTCCTGCCTTGGAGCAAATTAATTTCTGACTGCAATTCTATAGGTGTGCACTTCTACTTTGTGTGTTAAAGGCCATCAAAAATACACTAGGCACTGAAATTCTAATATTGAAAGCTTTTAGTAAAATGGCTAATGAGAGCCCTTCAGACAAGCACTTCTCAGCAAGTTTGTTTTAGAATAATTATAGTTTCTTGCAATTACTGGCTTTTAATGATAGGCTGTTGAGACATTTTTTTAGTTCCATAATCTTTGTAGAGTCTTTTGTTCCTGAAATTTTATCACCATCTTGATGCATGAGTGTGAGATACTCCAGGGAAATGCTGTTCAATGCCTGCTTGAGTACAATTTTAAAATGTAATTTTTTTGTCTTTTCTCTGATTTATAGCTAGGTCAAATTCATATTATGATTTTGGGTTCCTTCTTGAAAACTCACTGCATCTTCATTTAAGATCTTAAAGTATTATGTAAGTCACATCCTGGGAGATGTGATTCATCTTCTTCATAAAGCATCCTTTCTGAGTTACTAAACTTTCCTCCAAAGTACACTGATTTTCATCCAGAAATTGATTCCATGACATTCAGACTGTTCTGATGGCATCAAATGTAATTCTACCTCCCGTGAAACCCACCTCAGGCCTGCTCCCAGCATCATCCAGGGGTTTTTCCTTGGGATGTTACAGAAGTTGCACACTACCATTCTGGTACACAGCAGTGAATACACTCCTTTCAGAATTCCTGGTAGCATTGCAACTCAGCAAACTGGTTTGATACATCTGTATAAGCAATTTACCTTGTCCCCTGTTCCCTCCCTGCTTTGCTTTTGAGGAATTGACAGAATTCTGACAAATACACTCACCAAAGCTTTCACACAGTGCTTATCATCCCATTCAAATGCTTTCTTCACAGAAAATTCCAGTAGTGTTAGTCCTGCTGGTGATCATCCACAGGATATTTCAACCTCAATGCCACGTATGCAGAATGTTTTATTTGTGTTGCAAAAAGATTTGCCACCTGAAACACTCTCCACTTATTCAAGCCATAAGACAGACATATAAGCAAGGTTGTCTGCTTTTGACAGAGATTTACAAAAATCCTCATTACCTCCTGGGGAAAACAGGGTAAAAGACATTTGCAGAGAAAAGTGGGGCATCCATTGTTGCCACATGTTTAATTTTATTTGATTTACTATACTTAACTTTTTCCCTTGTTGGCAGGAACAGCCTTAGCTGCTGCTCATGCTGTTTGCCAGCACCTCCATCTGCATCTTTGGTTACTCCTTGGGTTCCTTCTCCTCCTGCATTTGCAGAATGCTGCTTGCATCCTCTGCTCCCACGGGAATGTTTCCCCTTTGTGGCTAACATTCCCAGCAGCATGGAGTTACTCTCCTTGTGCATGACATTTTCCTGCAGCTGCAGACACCTGAGCCCAGCTCTCTCTGAGTCTCCCAGGTGGCCTTGGTGATCACTGCCACTGATAAGGGAATGCCTCCGACTCCTCTTCCCAAGTCTTGGATTGGTGCTGTGAATCCACACCCACGTTTCAGTTCTGTCAGTAATCCCAAATCCCCTGTGGGAGAGTTTATCTGAATTAATCTCATCTTGTAATTTTGCCATGTAGGTTTATTTTGCAACTGGACCGTTCCTTATCTTACCTTTTGTAGATTTTTTTCTCTTGGGAGTGGTTTCCATCAAACCCCTTGGAAAGCATTTAATTCAGTCTCAAAGTTAGTGCTGCATTTGCTTGGAATTTCTGTCTGGCCTGTTTTCTGCTGACCTTTACTTAAATGATTATATATATGCATGTGTGCATGTGTATTTGTAGTGCTTTCTGTCTTGCTCAAGTTTAATTTTACCCCATAAGGCAAGCTTTCCTCTCAAGTGTGATGTCCCAGTTGTTTTATTAGGACTGTGACAAGTCTGCTCACACGAGGCACATCCACAGCACATCTGAATGAAAGCAAACATCCTGTGTTCCTCAGCCTTCTCTAAACCCCAGCAGATGGCTGCTGCTTCTGCAAACTGTGAGCAATAGGATGGATCACATTTCCCATGCAGCAGACTTATTTCTGGAATCCAAACCCAGTATACTTCCAGAAGGTGGGAACGTGGATCCAGCCACAAAGCAGTTTAGCCCAAATCAGTGCTACATGGTGATTCTCCATAGCTCAGCCCCTCTTGCTTTTTGGGATGGATGTACAGCAGTGCTGAGCCAGGTGGACTGGTAGCAGCTTCCACATGCAAGTCTTTAAACACCAAGCCTGGAAGTCCTTTGTGCATTTGTTAAAATCTGTGTATGTTTATTTTTTCTCTCTGTGGTTAAGTATCTTGTGGAGATAAATGGTGTTTTTTGGAATGACTGGGTTTCCTTGATGCTCAGAGCCAGTTCCTGCTCAGGATGCTGGCAGGATCTGCAGGAGGTGATGTGTGTTTTCTCCACCTCAGGTAACGCTGAGGGGACACAGACAAATGTCCTTGCAGCAGCAGTACCCTGAGGTGTCTGTGCTTAACCCCAGGTGTGGAATCAGGGCCACTTCAGTGTCCAGGTGAATTAGCAGGAATCACAGAATCGTGGAGTGGTTTGGGCTGGAGGAGACCTCAAAGATCCTCTCATTCCACCCCCTGCTGCTGTGCACAGGGGCACTTCTCAGTAGACCAGGTTGCTGCAAGGACCATCCAGCCTGGCCCTGACCAGGGATGGGGCATCCAAAATGTCTCTGGGCAACTTTTCTCAGCTTGGAACTTGACCCTGCATGTGTGTCTGTGTTCAGGGACCCATTCCCACTCATTTTTTCTCCCAGAAGGAGGGAACAAAGGAGTTATTTGGGCAGCAAGTCCAGGCAAATAGCCTCTACTAGCTCTGTTGGGAATGTTGTGTCCTGAGGAAAGGGCAGTTTGGGAAGGGGTTTCATCTTTTCTTACTTAAAACTTCTCTCCACTGAGCAACAGGCTCAGTCTCAGCCATTTGTGCCCACTTGCCATCTCATGTTGGAGTATTTAGCATCAAAGAAGGCTTTTGAAAGAACACCTGCATTCTTCTACAACTTGTGCACTGATTTCTTTGCATGGATGATCTTCAATGGGCTACACATCTGTTCTGTTGCATTCAGAGGCCCTAAAAATGATGCCATTTGTGTTTAGAATCATAGAATCATTAGGGCTGGAAAATACCTCCAAGATCATCAAATCCAGGAAGTTAATTCTAAAGAATTACAACATTTCTGATGTTTCTCCTCCAAATGTACTGATTATAAAAATGTCTGTGTGCCAGCTAGGCTAGCATTAACAATCCTTCATCATCCAGAATCTCTCTGGTCATGCAAATCCAATACACAATTAATGTACACCATAGGATATTTTCCTCCATCACACCAATGTAGAAAGCTCCCAGTGGCTCTGGAGTGCATATTTCCATTAAGGATTCAACAGGCTACTCACAGTCCACAACAGTCTTCATTATTTCCTACATCAAAGTTATTCACACTTCAATTTTCTTTACAATTCATTGGGGTTTTTTTACAAACTGTTGTTAAGCCCAGCACACTGTTGGTCAAAACCTCTGACTAGTTGGAGTAAGAGATGAGATTGTTGATCCTGTCTTCCAACAATTGCTTCTGTGCTTCAAGAGATACTCCCCAGCTGGTTATGATTTTTTTTCCCACTAATGGGACTAAGTGTCATTGACTGGGGTAGGCAGCCAAAGACCTTCTTGAGATTTTTTTATTTTTACTAAAGGCTGTGCTCAGAAGAATCAATATTACAGAAAAAAACAACCTATCAACATTTCCCTTTACATACATTTGCTTTATTTGATTTTGTATCCCAGCCACAGAAGGATGGGCACTGAAATCAGGTGGATAACCTGCAGCCATGGAACTCTGCTAATAATTCAGTATATTTTGCAAATTGCAATATTTCTGCTCTTGTTTTGGTTCTTTAATCGAGAAGAAAGATTTACAACTGGTTGTACTGGCCCACTCAAAGGTGTTTGTAAATAAAGTATGAACCACAAAGCTGTATCTAGTCCTTTTTCTTACAGTTTTTCACCACAGCAGTGAAGCCTCTTGGGCTTCTCCACTGATTTTTTTCAAACTCAACAAAAGCATCTGAGAACCAGTGAGCCATGGGGTTTTGCATCTGGGAAGAGGGACAACAGTATAAACAATGCAAAAAAAAAAAAAAGAGACAAAGTCATGGAGTCATTTTGGTTGGAAAAGCCCTCTGAGATCATTGATCCCAACCACTAAACCATGTCCCCAAGTGCCACATCTGCACCTTTTTTGAATGCTTCCAGGATTGGTGACTCCACACCTCCATGGGCAGCCTGTTCCAATGGCTGTAAGCCCTGCAATGAAGAAATTTTTCTTAATACTTTTCCATCTCTACAAAAATTTATGTTTCTGGCACAAGTGGGCTTGATAAAATTGTCATGAATTATACCTGTGATCCAATGAGGCACCAACATCACTTATTCCTCAACAAGAGAGCTGGAATCAAGTGTGTGTACCTGAAGGGAGCCTATAAGAAAGATGGAGAGGGACATTGTACCAGAGTCTGGAGTGACAGGACAAGGGGAATGGCTTCAAAATGAAAGGGAGTAGGTTTAGATTGGATATTAGTAGGAAAAAAATCTTTACTGTGAGGGTGGTGAGGCCCTGGCAGAGGTTTCCCAGTGAAGTGGTGCCCCATCCCTGGACATGTTGAAGGCCAGGTTGGATGGGGCTTTGAGCAACCTGGTCTGGTGGAAGGTGTCTCTGCCCATGGCAGGGGGTAGGAATGAGGTGATTTCAGGTCCTTTCCAACCAAAACCATTCTATTGATTCCATTTATATTGATGTTTGCTACAATTAGAAGCACGGGGCCATGTGTACAGCTTTGCAAGTTTTAAGTGGGAGAGAAAGTTCCTACAAAAATCCTGAGCAGAGTCACAGCCAGGGTCCCACACTCAGGCAGAAGCCTTTGGTGAGCCCTGAGCCTCTGACCTTCCTGCTCCATACCCACACACAGATCCCACACCCTGTGGATATCCCACATCCAGCTCAGGGTTTCCCCCTGTGATTGCTGTGGGTGCCTCACACTGCCCAAAATCTCTCCTG
Organism: Molothrus aeneus; assembly: GCF_037042795.1. Lineage (NCBI taxonomy): Eukaryota > Metazoa > Chordata > Aves > Passeriformes > Icteridae > Molothrus > Molothrus aeneus. Next base: position 56,285,016 of record NC_089651.1, on the reverse strand, counting down.
CCCAGCCAGGGGCTCCAGCACTGCCCCAGAGGAGGGCAGCAAGCTCCAGCTCATCGGGCCCTTGGGGAGGGCAGTGACCCTCTGTGGCTATGAAAGAAGGTAACAGCAGGCTCAGGCTGTTCAGGAGAGAAATACAAATAAACCCCTACCAGTACAAATAAGGCACATTCAAATGTGTTTAATTGTGTGTGCCTGTCTGGAAGTCTGGCTCATCATTCCTCTTTCCATTTCTCACTCAGAGGGTCACCAGTGCCTGAAAACAATGATGTGCCAAGGAAGCCAGTTCTTTGTGGGGGCATGACTCTGCTCCACACAGACACTTTACCTTCTGTCACTTGGCAAAATTCAGTATGTGCCTTGAAAATTCAAAGTATAAACAAGAGAGATGAACCAGGGCCAGTCCTGTTGCAAGCAGAAAAATCTCAAACCTTCCCAGTAAGTGAAGAATAACTCTCCTCTGCAAATGCCACCAATGTCTCCATTCTTTTCAGCTTAACCAGAATGATTCCTTTGCAGCTTTTAACCTATGAGGAAACTGGGGCAAAAATATCATAGTTGAGCACACATGTATGAGACTATAAAACCATTCAGTGCCTCACAATACAGAATTTATCAGGCAAGCTTCTCTCATCTCCTAGTTCTCCTATTCCTGTGAATTGCTAATTGCTTTTCTTTCTTCCTCAGGATCATTTTCCCCTGTAACTTTGTTATTCTTTAGCAGTTCTTTCACAGTTAAAAACCTTCAGGGTATTTAGGTATTCTAAGAATGACAGAACTGTCCCCTGTATTGTCCTTTAGTGGCTTCTGGTCATTCCCACATTCCAGTATGCACCAAGTTACTGCAGCTTTTTCCTGAAAACTGATAAATCCTACACCTGAGCTAAACAAATAGAAAAAAGCCAAGAATTTCTGAGAGTGAGGAGGGCATGATCCACTCAGAGAATTACTGAACTGAATTAACAAGAGTGACAATTTCTTAACTGGGAGGGAAAGCAGGGAGAAGAATTCAATGGAAGTTAATACTCCTGGCTAAAGAGGTGAAAAATCCATTCTGCATTTTGTCAGGGAAATTATTTTAAAAAAGATAAAAGAAAGAAAATTGTATATGAAAATTCACTCAAATATAAGAAACATATGAAAGTATATATGAGTATGAAAATAGTTGTGATGCTTTAGTAAATGAGGAGTTGTCATCTCTTGTGAAGGAAGCCCAGTCTTAATTTTTAGTGTTTCCTGTGCTGTGGCCTTGTGTGGTGTAGGCAAGTTACTGAATGGTTAATTTTGACCTCTGCCATTATAATGTACATTATTTCTTATTGGAATTACCTCCAGTTTTGGCTCCCAGACATTCATCCTGTCATATGTTGATTACTGTAAAAAATATTGTCATTACTGAATTTATTCCTATATGCAAACTGAAGATCAGAGTCTGCAGTGCTCACAGGCTGTTTCAAGCAGGGTAAGCAGCCTCTAAAAACCTTCTGCCTTCTCTCCTGTGGTTTCCCAGCCCAGGAGAGGGGAAGGACTGCAGGCTCAGTGGAGAAGAGGTCCTGGAGCCAGGCTTCTACTTTTGGGGGTTGATTTTCCCCCCGTACATTATGACCTCTGCAAGGAAAATACTGATGAGTTTAGGCATCCCACTCTGGTGGTCATCCCACCAAACCTGAATTCAGCTGTTCTCACAGATGTGTGGCAGGATTAGATACTCATATTCTTGGCTGTTAATTAATTTTACTATTAATTGTGATGTCTTCACAGAAGCCTCTGTTGCAAAAGGAATTTTAAACATGCTTAAGTCTGGATGTTTCTCACATGTAAATAGATCTCAGTGGCACTCAGGCTATATTAAACACAGTATTTGAGCTAAAGCACCTGGAGAAAGACAATTCCTTGTAGTGGGCTGAAGCCAGGTGCCCACCAAGCCACTCTGTGAGTCCCCTCCTTCAGCAGGGTGGGGACAAGGGGAAATGGGATGGAAAAGGCCTCATGGGTCACGATAAAGGTTGTTAAATAAAGCAAAAGCAAAGCCATGCATGGAAGCAAAGGAAAACAAAGTATTTATTCCCTACATCCCACCAGTAAGAAGGGTCCAGCCACTTCCTGGGATGGTGCAGGGTAAGGATGGGATGCCCTCCCTCTTTCTCCAGCCTCAGCTTCTATTGATGACCAGGCACCAAATGGTTTGAAACATCCCTTTGGTCACTTGGGGTCAGCTGTCCTGGCTGCGTCCTCTCCCAAATCCTTGTCCACCCTGGTGAGAGGAGGATGCTGGAGAGGCAGCTTGATGCTGTGGAGTGCTGGGCAGCAGCAGCCAGAACAGCTTTGTGTTGTTTATCAACACCTTCCCAGCCTCCAATACACAGCACAGCCCTGGGAGGGCTGCTGTGGGCACGATTAACTCCATCCCAGCCAGAGCCAGCACAGTACAAAAAACATCTTCAGCCTTCCCATGGACACTCACAGCCATTTCAGACTGTCCTGGTTTCCCAGAATGATGATTTTAAAGGGACTGTCAGTGCCCTTAGGGCAGTAAATACAACACTGCTAAAGTGTTGGTAAACACAAACAGAGCCACAGGAGAGATCCATGGGTTTTTCAAACTAAAGTGAAATGAAACAGACTTGGTTTATCATCTCTTCCTACATAATGCACAATGGCAGCAAGCACAGACGGGCTCCTGCACACACTTCATGCCGTATCCCAAGTGTGTGTGGTGTTAAGAGCTCCCAAAATTTCTAAAACCCATGGAGGAAAACAGCAGGGAAGTCAAGTGCCTGCAGCAGAGGACAGAAGGCAACAGCCCCTGTGTGTCCCATGGTCTCTCATCTCACACCATCTCCTCCACATCACCCTCAGCCTCGCTGTTCCTGTTCTCCCATCCAGCTCTTTAAGGACAAAACATGCAAAAGAAAACACCAAAAGGTTGCTTTAGTGACACCCATGCTCAAAAGCCTCTGTTCACCTTTATCTTGAGGCTGCAGAGGATCACAGCCTGGACTTTTCAGAGGGCAGAATTTGGTAAAGTCCTTGCTGAGGAGAGAGGAGTTGGGCTAAGCACAAACTTCAGCCCCGCTGCCCCCATCCCCAGGCCTGGCTCCTGCTGGACTGGCACAAGAGGTTCCCTGCCTGTCTTTCCTTTCCCCTCACACTCATTAGCAAGGAAAACAGAGCTGGCAGCAATCCCAGCACTGCGTTTGCTAAATGGATCTATTAAAATGTAAACAGAGATCACGTTGCAGGGCATCATCATAAAACACCGTGGCTGACAGTTCAGCTGGTTCCCAAACCCTGCCTGGGCTGCACCAAGCTCCTCCTGCACATCCCAGTCCCAGCTCTCCTGACTCTCCCTCCTCTCTCCAAACATTTGCCCTCTGGGTTTTTTAAGGCTCATCATTATCTGTCAGTGCCCTGCAGCCTCACACCAACAGGAGCCTCGCTGCATCTCCAGCACATTTTGGAGCCCCACAATCTCTCTGAGGCTTTCTGCTTTAGGAAAACAGAAATTACTGTAATAAGGGCCTCCTCAGAGGCCCCTTGCCATCCCTCAGAAGCCCTTGAGTTTGCAGTTTAGCATTGATGGAGCACAGGACAGGCCACACGGGTTACACCTGTCCTACTCCTGCCTGATACACATCTAGGAGGAGTTTTATCACCTCTTTGTCTGACTTCCAAATGAACATTTTCCTGCTCCCTCCCCTGCTGCCCCTCCTCGCTGTCCCCAGGGGCTCTCAGGAAACCACCAAGCCATTGCTTTATTCTCTTTTAAGAATTCTTTAAAATCATGTGTTCGTTCCCCTCCCTGCCAGCTAGTCTGCAAAAGCTTGACAGAAATGGGAAGGGGCTGGGGAAAGGTTGGGGCTCTGTGGCTGCATGACCCTGACTTGTGTTGCTGCTGTTCTCATCTCTTTCCCCTTCTTTGAGTGCTTTATTCCCTCAGTACTTCAGCTCTGTGCCCCTTGTCTCTCTGGGGTTCCAGACCCCAAGCTTCAAATGTTTAAATTAACAAAATAAATTACCCCTGGTGATGACTTTATAAACTCCACAAGAGGCCAAAGCAGCAGCAGCCCTGTGGAGCAGAGGGATGGAAGAGAGGCAGGAGTTCTTGATTCTGATCAGCTCTGGCACAGATTTCTTACGTGCAGCTGGGGAGGTTTTTGCCTCACTGTCCCTCTCTAAAATGAAAAATGCAACATGCACTCCCTGTTGGAGACACTCAAAGGACAAGCTCTCTGGCAGGACAATCCACTGTTCATCCACAAAACACCACAGGCAGCCTGTACAGAGCTGTTCCTCCATGCAGGAAAACCTCGGGCCCTGCTGGTCACAAAGAACACCACGAGCAGGTGGGAACGTGTCACAAAAAAAGTTACTGGCACTCAGAGAAGACTTTCCTAAGGAAGATAAAGAGAGAGGCTGTTTTGTACCATTTTCTAAAAGGTGATACAATATTTATCAATGGCTTTCAAGACTATTCTGCTCATGAAATATATAATAATTAAACCCTCCTGATGGAACAAAATGTGTATTTTTTATATTTAAAAAAATCTGTGCATTTAGAAACCTAGATTCCATTTGGGTTCTAAAGTTTAGAGGTTTTAATTTCATTGCTTGAGAATAAATACGTAACATAACTTTAAAAATCATGCAGTTTATTTTAGTTATACTGGAGATAGTGGGGGGGGGGGGTGAGACCCAGCTTAAATCCTGTCTAAAATCTGGGAAAAATAATCTTTGAGTGACAGAGGACCATTTTCTTCCAGGAGATTAGCAATAGTTTATTATTCCAAATATATATTTAGACTATTCCACTTAACACAGTTGCTTTAATGTCAACCATGTTGAAACCTTTCTGATAGCTGTTGGCATTCAAAACTGATTCCAAGCTCCAAAAAGTGGAGCAAAGTGCCTCTCAGACCAGCATCTGAGCAGGGCTGCTCACACCTGATCCCTCTGCACATCCCAACAGGGAACAGGGCAGGGGGGCACAATGCCCTGCACTTCCCACTCTTCTTTCAATATCCTGCATGCAGCCCCACAGCCCAAAATGTCAAGGAGCAATAGAGTGCTCTTGGAGCCCTCAGTAACATTCTTACAGTTTGGGATTAAAATTATTTCTTTTTAATGAACAGCATGTTTCCTGTTCCTTTGGTGCTCTCCCAGTGCCTGGGGGTGAGCCAGGGAGGTGGAATTTTCCTGGTCACTGTCACAGGTTCACCTTTGCCTAAAGAACAGAAATGGTTTGAGATCAGGAAGAGCAAGGCAGGCAACAGGAGGTTCTTAGAGATCACAGAACCACAGAATCATTGTGGCTGGAAGAGAGCTCTAAGATCATTGAGTCCAACCACCAACCCAGCATTGCCAAGGCCACCACTAAACCATGTCCCCAAGTGCCACATCCACACCTTTTAAATCCCTCCAGGGACAGCAACTCCCCCACTGCCCTGGACAGCCTGTTCCAAGGCTTGACAACCTTTTATGTGAAGATTTTTTTTCTTACATGCAATCTAAATCTCCCCAGGCCCAGTTTGAGGCCATTTCCTCTTATCCTGTTCCTTGCTCCCTGGGAGCAGAGTCCAGTCCCGCCTGGCTCCACCCTCCTGTCAGGGACCGGCAGAGGTGACCGAGGCTCTCCAGGTTCGACCCCCCGGCTGCTCCTCATCTGACTCGGGCTCCAGCCCCTTCCCCAGCTCCGTGCCCTTCTCCAGCCCCTCTTGCAGTGAGGGGCCAGACTGGGCAGGGTTTGAGCTGTGCCCTGACCAGTGCCCAGCACAGGGGGACAATCGCTGCCCTGACAAAGACCAGGTGCCATTGGCATTCTTGGCTACCTGGGTTCTGCTGTCTCAAGTGTCACGTCAGTAACACTCTCTTTTTGTAATAAGATGACGCCAGATTGCACAGGAAGTTAAAGAATCTCTCTAAAAAAAAAAGGTAATAGAATGAGAAGACACAAACACAGCAGCTCTTGCTCCTCTAAGAGGAGCAATAAATCCTGCTCCACACGTGCAGGATTTATTCTCCTGGACCTTGGATTCTGACCCAGCAGAATGCTGTGGTTTGCAGCCACATGAGCTCCCTGTGGCCTTTCTCCCCTGAGCTGCTGAGCATGGTCCAGGTGAAGCCCAGGATCCGCAGGGAAAGGCTGAGCCGTGGCTGAACTCACCCGGCGGGGTGGAAAACACGTTAAGGACTGGAGGGGGTTTGTACTTTGCAAACAAAAGGAAGCTCATTTCCTCTATTAGCTCACCATAGCACTATGTGCAAAAACACGCCTGGAGCTCTTGAAATACCTTCACTTATTTCTGCACCTACCAAATTTATTTATAGAGCCATCTGGAAAACACTGGCTCTTCATTTACAAGATACTGTGGACCTTTTTGGAATTGTTGCACCAACAAAACTCTCTAAAAACACCCCCACCTACTGAAATTGTCAACTGTAATCAAATCTCAGGAGTTTTTTTGTGTGTCTGTGTCTTTAGAATATTGACCAGGCAGTTAAAGCTGCTGTATTAATGCATAAATAGGTAATTCTCCACGTGTTAATTCTGCCATGCTAGTAAATCTATTAAATGTGTCTAATAATAAATCAGCAAATGGGTCTAATACACACCCCTGTAAGAAACCACAAATACTTCAGCTATGTCTCGTTTAAATGCAGTCCTGGGGCATTCTAACAGTTTAGAAAATAAATGGGAGCAAATTTTTCTATGAAATAGAATAAACCTTCTGACTTGGAACATCTGAAACAAAAGCAAGGTGAGGCCTGGGAGACAGGAGTGTCCTGGCTGGAGGTGGGACAAGAGAGGGAAGAGCAGCTCCCACCCCTGCACATGGCCCAGAGCTCACTCAGAACAGCTGAGTTACAGCTCACTCACTGTCTAGGCATCCTGGCAATAAACTACAACAGAAATGTTAAAATAATAACACTATTAAGAATAAATAAGGATTTGGGCTTATTTTAGCCCAAATGTTTTAACAAAGCACCACTATTCATTCCTTGGCATGTGCTGGGATGCCTGTGTGCTCCTTTTACTACATTCCTGAGTTGCCTTCATACTTTCTTCTGTTTGCAACAGTCAGGACTCCATAAGTTCAACCCAACTATAAGAATTAATTCCAACCATGATTTAATCTACCTGTGGTTTAGTACCACACACGTCTAGAAAGCTACACAAGATCTTTATTACTGCCAGGTTGATGGGTTGCTATCTCAAGGTATCCTCCTGACCCATACAGCATTATGTGTCTTCATTTATCAAGACAAGATTGTTTTCTAAAATGCTCATTCCTTTCTAATAAACACTAGGTTATCCAGTGCTGGCCTCAACCAGTCTTTGGTTTTTGGGGTGAAGCACAACCACCATCCTAATTGATCAAAGGAACATCCCCGTTTATCCTGATCCCTCATGTATCAGTCCTAAACTAAGATAATTCACCCAGATCATTGCTAGAGTGAAGCCCTGAGCCTTCCCTCTTCAAATGATGCCCAAATTACTGTTTGAAAACACTGCACTCTGCATTCTCCAAATGCCTGAATAAAAAACCTTTAAAAGAACCGCTGAGATCTCCATGTACCAGTCAGAGTTCCCAACAGAAAAGTGTATCGGCCTCAGTTTCCCTAAGACAAGTCAGTCTACCTTTCTGCCTTGATTTTTCATGTAATTGCATTTCTGAAATCAAAGACAAAAATCAGAACCATTGCACTTGGACTATGGGCATTGCTCTCCAGAAGTCCCAGTAAAAGCTAAGGGAGCCACTTCCAGCTGTTTGGCCTGCTATTTATTAAAATAAATTCAATTTATTTTAATCTGGATGTGAAGTACTGAGGGCTGGCATACATTGTACTTGCAGGTATTAAATTCCTTTAAAAATCAAGAATTGCTGTATTAAAAACATCCAGAAAACTGGACTCTGAGTCTCTCAAACTGCTTCAGTTTTTATCTAATATACTCTCTAAATCAGTAATATCAAATATATTACCTGGAATGCAACAGTCCTTCAGTGCCCTACTGTGTGTTTTGAGTTATTAGACCTTCTTTTTTCCCACTTTCCAGGACATTTCTCCAAATGATTATTTTAAATCACCACTGAGAGCTCTCCTGAACTCCTCCCAGCATTTCTCACTGCCAGTTCTGAGTTCCTGCAGCCACAGGCTGCTCAAGTCCCACCTTCATGGGATTGGAGCTCCATCAAATCTTTAGTCAGAGCATGAGAGAGTAAGACTGAAATTGCTATTCAAAATGTAATCTATTTCCTTAAAAATATTGCTATTCATCTATTTCCTTAAAAATACTGGTGCCAAGATTGCAGGAAGAGTATACAGAATAGTATTTTCTGACATTCTATTTCCAGAAAAGTAGATAGCTTTCAAAATACAGATTTCAAAGTATCCAAAGGCTGGAAGAGGAAGGCTGGAAGAAACACACGTGTAGCAATCCCAGCAGGACAGGACAGCCTGTCAGGAAGCTGAGGCCAGGAAACTGCAGGTAACACCTCTCTCCTTAGCCAACACACCTGGGCCAGGTCAGAACTGCTGCAGAAAAAGAAAAGAGAAAGCAAGAAGTTATCAAAGATCCCCAGAACTGGTTGATAGGTTATCAGCAAATAACTCTGCTAAGGAAGCAGGGAGCTGTAAAATCACCCAACTGCAGCAAGTTCAGAGTGAATTGTTGCCTTTAGCTGTCATCTCCACACCAACTCCTGCCCTCCTGTTTTTTCATGGCACTTGGAATCCCCAAATCCATTGGTTCCTGCAGAGCAGGGAGAGCAAGTGTGGCTCAACCAGTGGCTCTGCTCACAGCTCCTGGAAGTGAAGAACAGGCAGCCCTGGTGAGTGAACACCCTCTGCCTCTCACACACTTCACTGCCAAATCACACAGGCAATCTCACAGACAAACCCATCTCACAGACAAACAGGAACTGGCTTTTATGCTTAAAGGGTGTTTATGCCTTGCATAATTTATTTGAGGTCCTATCCTGCTAACATCAAGCTCAAGAATAAGCTCTTACATGTGTTTCAAAAGGTAAGAGGGTCCAGCTCCTTATCAAGGAGCCTCCCTGGAGAGATGCCCTGTCAGAGGGTCAGCTGGGGCCAACCTCCCCTTTTTCTTCTCTCCCTCTGCTTCCCACTCTCCATTTGGTGTGGTGTGGAAGTGCAGAGTCCAGCAGATCCTGCACAGGGCAGGAGTGCTCCCAGAGGAAAGGAACAGGACTCATCTCTTCAGAAAGGCAGGTGCCAACACAACTTCCCACTACCCTGTGCAAAAAGAGACCAAGAAGACAAACAACAGAAGACTATTTTGAAGAGGTGAAAAAATTCCAAATTAACCACTGCAAATGATCTTTAGGAGATGGGCAAGTGTGTCAGTTCTTTCAGGAGTACAAAAGCTTTGCTGATGGACTGACAGTGCAATTAACTGCATCCATACCCAACCCCTCCCGACAGAAGGGAGCCTCTCCCCAAAACACAAATATTTAAGGGTGAGTACCAAGGGGATGGGACCAGGCTCTTTTCAGTGACAGGACAAGGGGCAATGGGCAGAAACTGATGCACAGGAAGTTCCATCTGAATATGAGGAAAAACTTGTGAGGGTGGCAGAGCACTGGAACAGCTGCCCAGAGAGGCTGTGGATATTCAAACCTTGCCTGAACACAATCCTGTGCAACCTGCCCTAGTGAACCTGCAAGAGCAGAGCGTTGGACCAGATGATCTCCAGAAGTCTCCTCCAACCCCAACCAGTCCAGCATCCTGAAAAACACAAGATGCAGCTCCAGGAGTGTGCAGAGGCTGAGTCAGCACCTCCCATGACAAAATGCACTGCTTCACACAACACTCTGACCCACAGAGCCACAGCACAGCGGGAGCCAAGAGAAAGCTGTCATTTGGAACAGTGTAAAGCTTGCACTCACATCTTTAAAATGTTTTACTGTATCAGCTTCTCTGCTAAGGGATATTTGAATGTAGATATGCAGTTTGAATACACAGGACACGTGCCATATGCAATCTGACCACAGAATAGATTATGGCTGGGAACTGGCTAAATAAATTCCATCCAGAAATGAATTCACAACTTTAGATTTGTCAAATAATTTCCACCTCATCTCCCAAAGTGTGGGTAAAATCCTACACTCAAGTAATTGATGAAGTTATCCACAGACTGTGGGATGTCACCCCGAACATCTTTTACTTGAAAAACCGTGATGAGCATGCAAGCACTGCACTTTAATTACAGAGACAAGAGAAAGAAACGAAGAGGACATTTCAGGACATGCCAAATGCAAGTAAGTTAATTTTCATGTGTTTACAGCAGGATAATCTACTGCTCAGACACATCACACAGGAGGTTTACTATAAACTCTGAATAAAAATGGACACTGTTTTTTGCATTTAAGAAGTCTATCTGGATTTCTGCTTTTCATTTACTGGAACAAACCTGATACTGCTTCCGGAATGAGAGCTTCCCCTGGGGTTAAACAATTCACACCGTGATGATTTCCTAAAGCCACTTGCACATAACTTCAGTGATGTAAGGTTTATAAAGGTCACAGCTGCACTCCTGCAAGGCCTTTGACACAGTCCCCTCCTGCATCCTTCTGAACTGGAGAGAGATGGGTTTGATTTGGGTGCATGAGGAATTGGTGGGATGGTCACATCCAGAGGGTAATGGCCAACAGCTCAATGTCCAGACAGAGGTCAGGGGTCTGTACTGGGACCAGCACTGTTTAATTAATGGCACAGACAGTGGGATCCAGTGCAGCCTCAGCAAATCAGCAGATGAACCAAGCCCAGGGGCGCTGCTGACACTCCTGAAGGATGAGATGCCATCCAGAGGGACCTGCAAAAGCTCAAGGGGGATCACAGGAATCTCATGAGGATGAACAAGACCAAGTGCTGGTGCTGCACCTGGGTCAGGGCAGCCCTCGGTATCAATCCAGGCTGGGGGTGAAGGGATCAGAGCAGCCCTGCCAAGAAGGACTCAGTGCTGCTGCTGGAGAGGCTGGCCAGGAGCTGGCAGTGTGTGCCTGCAGCCCAGAAAGCAAATCCCATCCTGGGCTGCAGCCCCAGCAGCGTGGGCAGCAGGGCCAGGGAGGGCATTCTGTCCCTCTGTCCCTCTGCTGAGAGCCACCTGCAGAGCTGCACCCAGCTCTGGGACCCCCAGCACAGGAGAGATGGCTCAAAAGAGATGCTCAGAGGGCTGGAGCACCTCTGCTGTGAACAGAGGCAGCCTGGAGAAGAGAAGGCTCTGGACAGACCTTATTGCAGTCCTTCAACACCTGAAGGGGGCCAATGGAAAAGATAGGGACAAATGTTTCAGCAGACCCTGCTGGGATGAGACAAGGGGTAAAGGTTTTGAACTGAGAGGGCAGATTGAGATGATACACAAAGAAGACTTTTTTTACAATGAGGGTGGTAAAACACTGGCACAGGTTGGATGCCCCATCTCTGGAAACATTCAAGGTCAGGTTGGATGGGGCTTTGAGCAACCTGGTTGAGTTGAAGATGTCCCTTCTCCTTGCAGGGGGTTGGACTAAATAGCCTTTAAAGGTCCCTTCCAACCTAAACCATTCTGTGATTCCATGATTCATTGTTTCTTACCAATGCTGAAGCCAACTTAGAGATGTCAAAATTAACCCAAGAGATTAAATACTGTTGGACAAGGTAACCTATTATTATTTATCATAAATAATATTAATAGAAGTCTATTATTATTTATGTGATCACCCATGGATTCTGTCTGTGCTCTATGAAACAGTGTCTGCAGCCTACAGAAGCAAGCAGTGCTAATTACTTGTTCACATGTGGTTTCCATCTATGTTTATTTTGTGGGTATTAACCTGAAATTAAGTCAACACAAAAGAAAAAGAGGAACAACAAAACTGAATATTTTCAGAGGCAACACAAGCCTCAGTCTCGTGACAGCTGCTGTGCCTTTGCAGAATTTTAAGATACAGACACACATTTTTTTTCCCTTCTGCTGCTATTTCTGTTATGCACGTAAAAGGGAGAGAAAATAATGGCTTCAGCTGTGACTGATACAGAACAAATCAATATCCACCTAATCCAGGAACAAGACAACAGGCACAGGTTGCATACTGCAAACTCTTCAGTGCCAGACTCCCACCTCTGCTGTTTTAATTCAGAGGCAGCTGGCACAGCACACTGGAATTTCACTCAGCAGACACTTGAAAGCAAGTGGGACAACCACAAGCTCCCTCTCTGTGCATTTCTCTACGTGCACACAAACCTGTCTTCAAGAAATCAAGCATGAGACAGACCCCATGACTTCACTCCAATGAATGTGTCAAGATACCAGGAAAAGAGTGGATAAACATCTAAAAAGCAAGTTATACACTGTACCTGCAAGGAAATAAGTCTCAGAATCATCCTTCAGTCCCCCACCCTCAATTTGGCACTGAACCAAGTCAGGGCCATGAGGGCTTTACAGTGAATTCAGAGTCTGAAGCTCTTGGTCCACTCAGTCACACAACAGGCAAAAAACCTGGGATAATAAATCTGGAGAGGGCACATGATCCAGGTGCATCATAGCCCTGACACTCAGTGCCCATCTCATCTCAAAGTAGCACAATGTAATCTGGAAAGCAGCAGATAAGGATGTTGGGGACAACATGAATTTAACACAAGTGACAAAAAAAAGGTGTAGAGAGATGTAATTTTCAAACTGAAGCTGCACTTTTAAATAACCAGCAGTAACAAAACCAAGTGAATCATCTTACTTATCACCAACAGGCAAACCCAAACCAACAATGGATTCACAGTTGTGGCTAAAGGGCATTAACAGTTTGTGAAAAATCATGTGGAAACTCAATACTTGTGGTTGAAAAGGATTCAGTTCCAGAGATGATTCAGGCATCTTCAGCACAGCTGTAACCACACACTAGAGTATGTTCTGTACCTCAGAAACTGTTTCTAAACTCCAGGATAACCTTCTAAACCTGATGTTCAGGAGTTGTTCTGAAAGAATTGCCCATCCTCTCTCAGGGGAAAAAAAATAAACCCAACCCCTCTTAACTCCTCTGCCAGCTAATCTATAAGAGAGCAACTCTTAAATACTCTGGTGCTGCTTTCAGCTGTAGGGCAGGTGTGTAACTCCAGCCCAAATACCAACACCATTTGCCTGCTCCTGGGAAGGCTGGAGGTGAGAGTGTGTGCAGAGCCAGGAGCCAGGTTGGAGTCTGCCACCAAAGCAGGATGAACATGAAGTCTCACCCATTTTACAAGTACAGGGCTGGTTCTGCACCACTCAGTGGGTATTTGGAGGAATAATAAAACAAAGCTTTCCTGGGGAGATGTCCAAGCATAAACCTCTCTGCAGAGAGAAATTTTCCTTAAAGGACCCAGCCAACCTCTAAAAGGTTTTGGTGAAGCCTCCTCATATCAGTCTGTTCCTCCATAACTCTGAAGGCAGTGCTCATTTTTGGGTTTCATCATCCCCACTGAGCATGTGATACCAGTTTCTTTCAAATCGGGGTTTGGGATTTTAAGCACCACTGGTGTAATTACACCCATCAATTTCTCCAACCCACCAAAGATCTCCCCAGTCTTCCAGGTGCACTTAGTAGGAGAGAATGAAGCTGCTTGCAAAATTCTTGGGTATTTTCATGCAGGAAATAATGCCAGTTGAACAGTTCCCATACTCATACAAATTAGCTGCTGTTTGGTTGAATACATTCATATCTGCTATGAAAAAGATGGCTCTATCAGCTGCTTCTTTATGAGCTTGCTCTAAACCAGTGATGTGACAGTGCAAAACTACTTATTTTCTGTTTCATCAAGAAGTAATTCCTTCAGGCATTAAGATGTGACATAAAATCTTTTACTAAATTGAGCAATTTCATTAAGTTTTCTGTGAAGAAAGCAGAATACAGCATGGAATACAAAAGCTGTTAAAATGTGCCAGGGGAATATCACTGGGAAGGTAACAAACTTTGCAAGCCATAGGCCTGTATTACACATTTAAAACATGGTCTGAAACATTAAATAACCACAGAAACAGTTTTATATAATATGATTTAGCATCTGTTGCTCAAGAACTCAGGAGTAAACATTTACTCTTGTCTGATTAATATTAGCAACTTAAAAAAAAAATAAAAGGCATTCTTCTGATGACTGAAATACATTCCCAGGGGGAATTTAAGCACCACAGTTTTTTTCCACAGAAAACCTCCAAATAAAACACGGCCAAGTATTGCCTAGAGAGATTAAACACCAGGAGAGCTCTACACAGCAGAGATTCTCACTGCAGGCAATTCACTTTTTCCTGCTTTTGAGGGAGGTGTTGTGAACTCTCACTCTCTTCTGCACGGAAGAAGAGATCTTCAGAGATGCTTTCTTTGTGAGGGACCTTTCCACAGCCCCGGGTTTCCATAGCAACAGCTGAGCATCCTCTCCACCCGTCAGCAGAGACTCATCCGTGGGGCTCCAGCAGAAGGAGCGGACGGTGGCCGAGTGTCCCCCACACAGGGTCCCCACCAGGCTCAGGCCCTCGGTGCTGCAGCTGATCAGGTGGATGTCTCCTGTGGAGGTTCCCCCAATCAGGAAGAGTTTCCCTGCCTTCTCGTGGTAGAAGCCTCCCACCAGGTAATGCAGGCCGTGGTTTTCAGCGCACACCGACTCTCTGACATCCAGAACGTGCAGCAGGGTTATTGGCTCCTCGGTGTCCAGCTGAGCCATGTCCCACCAGCAGAACCCCTCATCGTGTGTCATGCAATAGACCTGTTTGTAATCTTCCCCAGACCAGCCAAGAGAGCTCACTGATGAATCTGAATTGCAAGTGGATATCAAAGCATCATCTTCGTTGTCCTTGTTGATGTCAAACACATTCACCAAGCCATCGGTCGACCCAGACACTACCAAATTGGGTTCGACAGGATGAAAACAGATTTTGGTGATGTCATCATTGTGACTTTCAGAATAGACTCCCAAGGGCTCTTTGGTGGCACTGGCACAGTCTGTAACGCCTCTGGCATCCCAAAACACCAGAAACGCGTCCTTTTCAACCTTCTCCGTTCCGGCACAAACGATGAGGTCGCTGCAGCTGACGTCGAAGCTGATGAAGACGTTGGAGGGATAACCACTGAACACCTGCACCGGTTTCTGCGCGGCTGAGCGAACATCCCAGCACTTCACCGTGCCCTGGCTGCAGGCAGAGAACACCAGGCTGTCACACGTGTGTGCAAACCTGACCCCGGCCAGGACCCCGCCGCGGCCGCCGTACTGGCGCAGGAAGCGCAGCGCGTCCCTGTCGTACACCCTGAGGCACTCATTGGAGCAGGACACGGCCACCAAGGGGCTGCCCCCGGGCTGGGCAGCTCTGGAGGTGTGGATGTCCAGCAGGTAGGCGGGCTCCTCGCCGGGCACGCCGCGCCTGGCAATGCGCAGCCCCGCCAGCTGCTGCTCCACCGTCTCCACTGCCGCCATCTCCCCAGCCTCGCCAGCAACCTGCAACAAAGAAAAGCCAAGGAGAGCTTTAATTACAACATTCTTCAACAGTGGTAGCTTTAAAAACTCCTATGAGGAAGCAGCTTGTGCAGAGGTGAGGCAAGAGGATAAAATTCCATTATCCCGATGTCCTCCCCACACAACTTCATTCACAGGAGCACAGGACAGGAAAGGGCTCCCTGATTCAAGGAGTTCAGTCTCTCGTGTCTGTAAGCACCACACCAGATAATCCCCTTAACAGATTAAACAGTCTATCTGGGAAAATCACTCAGCTAAATTTGCTTTATTATTTTTATAAAGTAACATGATGTTCTCCACAAGTGGAAACAAAATGAAGTCACCCCCTCCACCTGAGGAGGAGTAAGTTTTGTTCTAGGATGCACAGCCCACAAACAGCTGCATCAGTACAGCTCCAGGAGACTTCTTCAGTGAACTTCTGTGCTGAGGGACGTGCACAGGGCAGGCAGAGAACAAGACCAAAATGACACAGCACTACAGCCTGAAATGGCCTGGTGAGGTAATTTTACAAGTATTTAGGTGCCCAATGAAGCACAGACACACCTGCCAGGGTATCAGGGACCACCTCAACAGGCAATGTGACCTGTGGAATTCACTGCAATTAAGCGCCTCAGTGTTTTCTGAGCCTCCTGTAAAACCACAGAACACTGGCTTTTAGTGAAGCTGATAAAAATCTTCCCTTCAGAGGCAATTCCTCACTGGCACTACTGAGCCCTCCTAGAAACCCAAACTATTTCAGCAATGCACACAAATGCAAACTTTACCCAGCAAAACCAAAATTAAACAAAATTCTCTTGGATTCTCTCACAGATTCACTTCGAAAATATGCCCTAAAAAAAAGGAAAAACATACTTTTCCTTTCTGTAACACAACAGAAATTTCTATTCTGTAATTGCAATAAAGACTCCATCAATTCAGAGTCAGGAAAAGCACAGCAGCATTTACATTTTAAAGAGATGTTTGCAATAGTTTTAATGGTTCATGAACTACAACCATTTTTTAAAGCAAGATGTAGATATGTTATTACAGTCATCCCCTTCTGTCAAGAACACAGGTTCAATGAGACCACTATTCTGTGTTTAAAAAGAATCAAAACCCAAACATTGAGGGAATCACAGGAGGTTTTAAGGGGTCAACACTCCAGTGATTTCTCACTGGTACTGATATCTCCTTAAGGTCTGGACCAGCAGCCAATCCCAGGTACCATAAGCATGAAATGACCCTTAAAAAAAAAAATCCAAAGAGAAATGGAATAAAAAAATCAGGCAGACACAAAATGTGAGAAAATATTCTCATGCCTTCCCAGCTGTTCTATCATCAAGTTTTCTGCAAATTCTCCAGGCTGGATTTTTAGGGGTGGAATGTGCAAGTTTCCATGTATTACTTGCTTTAGTTGCAATTATTTTAATTGCCCATGAGAGACCAAAAACAAAGGAGAAGTTGCTATGACAAAGCTGCATTCTGCTTTTTTTTCCCCTTCTTGGCATTGTTTGTGGTTTCAGGGGTTTGCTTTCCCTCCTCTGGTTTGGTATACACAAATATTCACTACACCATGTGACAAACCAGCAAATTCTTAAAAAACAGCTTAAGCAGGCACACATAAAAACTTAATTCCCAAGTCACAAATAATCTCACTAAGTGATTTGCCTCAGTAATATCCTGACAATGAGGTCCCCAGGTTAATCTTCTACATCAAAGCAACCTTTCAGAGCACATCTACCAGTCATTTTTGCCATAAAATGCAGACATCCTGTGGAAACTCCTTCCCCCTCTGAAGCAAAGAAGTTGAACGTGTTTTCTGGCATTACCCTGTGCACAACCTACCCACAGAACTTGTTCCTTCCTTACTTTTCTGGGTATGTCCTCAAATGAAACAAGCTTTTACTAGAACTATTACATAAAGCCAACTGCTCTCAAACGCTGTTTGCTACGCTGCTTAAACACAAAACTGTTAAACAGCCATGCCAATTAATAATATTAAGTGAAGAAAGAAAATATTTTTAACATTATTAATTAGGAAAACTGCTTAATTCAATTTACTGAAGAATTACAATGGGAGCTTCTATTTAAATAGAGTTTCAAACACACATGCTTGAGGGTGGAGAAAGGAGTTTTCGTAAACCAGCTCTCCCGCAGTGCTATGGTTACTAAAAAAAAATCTGGTTCTCTCTGTGAATTTCTTGTAAGAAAAATATAGTTTTCCAAGCTGACCTGAATTTTAAGCTCTAAATATTCAGACTTAGTCTACTCAAAAGGCCAAGTAAACTCAAACAGACATGTTCCTGACAAATGTCATCCATTTGGAAGGCAAGCTGCAGTTGTTTAAATATTACTGACTATGATAGAGAGTATCTTTCAATAAGCAGTTTCTACAACACTCATGTCAGAGCTTTTACTGCTGGGGAAGGTGAGGGAACTCTGCAAATACCCAGAAGTTGTAAGAAGCCAGAGTCTGCAAAAGGAGGTTCATTCAGTTTTAATAATATTTTCTGGGAAATAAAATTAGCTCAACACAACTCCTAAGCTTTTGCCCAGAATGACTTAACTACAGCTATTCTGAAATACCAGAAAATGATGTTCATGCTTTCAGACAGAAATGCAATTTCTACCATCAGGAAGGTGAAGGTTCAATTCTATTTCCACTGCAACAACTCAGACTTGTGTTCAATGGCAGCTGGGTTTTTGCTAGAAACTCAGTAAAATGTCTGCTTTAGCAAGAAAGTCTTCAGACTATTATGAAATTGTGATTGAAGGTTATATAAACAATTCATGCTCAAATTTCAGGGTGTAGCTGCCAGCCCTTCCTTTTCAGAAGGGGAAGTCACTGTTGTATTTTGATGGGAAAGTTTAAATGGCAGGAATAGGATCTGTGTTAAATTTATGAGACAAATAGGAAACAATGGTCTTCCAAACACAATAGGAGATAACTAAGCACTGGACTGCAGCCACCTACAGAGCACATGGTCCTCTGCACTGAAGCACTTTCAGTTCCTTAAGTTCAACAACAGAGGTATCTGTTTTCCAAAGAATCCTTTGGCAAAATCAGAGTCTTTGAAACGTTTTGGACACAGCACAAGAGCCAGTTGTGATCAGAGAGGAGAACTGCTCATGTCTGTATGACAAACTGTCTGACACAAAGACTTGTACCAAAGCTTGCTCTTGGACTACTCCAGTCTCAGAAAAAAATCACAGAGGGCAGTGGCCAAAAGCTCTTCTTTCCCCATGGATCCTCCTCTGCTCAGAATATGAGTTCATTCATTAAATTCAGGTTTTTCAGTTTCACCAGCTGTCACCCACAGTCTGGATCTATGGTCCCAACACTGACAGAATCCAGGGGATGCCAAGGTGCCAGGAAACCCCAACGACCACTGGGCTGACACACCAGCACCTGGCTGAGGGTGGCTGGCTCTGGCCAGTCACTTGTGCTTGACACAGAAGTGCAATCCCATCCTTAGGGATCACCATTCCTTACACCTGCACCCCCCCAGCCAGGAAAAGCCACCTTTAATAAATTAAACCTGAAACTTCTATTTTATCATATCCAGACTTGGAACTACACTCAGGTGACCTGTTCTATGAATTAAGTACACAGTTACATGCAACCCCTGCACATCTCCTGGATACCACAACTACCAGAAACAATAAGCTTCTGGAAAGACACTCAAAACTCATTACATCTTGGGAACTCAGAATAAATACCATTCTCTGAAATAACCTAAAATATTTTGACCTCCAGGGCATCCTACAAGGCTCCTTTAAAAAAGAAATAAACTCAATGTTTAGAATAGAAGGCACGAAGTGGAAGTGATGCCAAAGAGGCAGGACAGGATTTTCAGATGCCTTTGTTACATGTTTTTCACTGGTGGAGTGTGGAAACAACCACACAGCAAGACTAGAAGTGCAAACAGCAAACAGCAGTGCTAAAGGCAGCCCTTTCCAATGGTGGAGAAATGAAAAGCAAGCACCTATCTGCACAAACTAAACTGAACATTGTCCCAGCACTTAGTGCTGTGCTGTTTGTGCAGCATTCTAAACGCTGCAGCTTCAGTTCAAGCCAACAGGCTCATCAGTCCTCTTCAATCCAGAACGTTTTTCAAAAGATAAACCAGCAAATCATAAGTTATTTCCCTTTTCCTTTCAGTGGTGTACAGAAGATGCTGCCAAGTTCTCCTTTCCAAAAGGGAACGTTAGCTCAAAAATATATAGAAATACAAATTTTCCTTTGAAAAATACAGGGAAAAATGGCACATTCTCAAAGATTTAATCACTAACATAAGAGTAACTTACGAGCAGGACGGTAGAAACACGTAATAAAAATGAAAAAGACCTGTAGTTCTGGCCATCTTCTCTGCAGAGGTCAAATACCAAAAATAGCAAGGGATCTGAACAGCAGCAGATGAAATCTTGCACTGTTCTTTCCTACCATAAACAATACAAGCAGACCCTCCCTTTATTTTCACTAAAGAGAGAGAACAAGTTCCAGAGCAAGCTGAGAACAAACCCAGAGCTCTGGGCAGCGGGAGGCAGCTCGTGCATGCACAGGACATGTGCTTTGCATTTGGGAGCAGAGCTGCCAAGGCAGGGAGAACAAACACATCAGAGCTGCACTGCCCCAGTGCAGGGAGAGCACATCAGGGAGAACAAATCACTGCTGCACTGCCCCAGTGCAGGGAGAACAAACACATCAGAGCTGCACTGCCCCAGTGCAGGGAGAACAAATCAGGGAGAACAAATCACTGCTGCACTGCTCCAAAGCAGGGAGAACACATCACTGCTGCACTGCTCCAAAGCAGGGAGAACACATCACTGCTGCACTGCCCCAATGCAGGGAGAACAAACACATCAGAGCTGCACTGCCCCAGTGCAGGGAGAACAAATCAGGGAGAACAAATCACTGCTGCACTGCTCCAGTGCAGGGAGAACAAACACATCAGAACTGCACTGCCCCAGTGCAGGGAGAACAAACACATCAGAGCTGCACTACCCCAGTGCAGGGAGAACAAATCAGGGAGAACAAATCACT
This sequence comes from Molothrus aeneus, assembly GCF_037042795.1. Classification (NCBI taxonomy): domain Eukaryota; kingdom Metazoa; phylum Chordata; class Aves; order Passeriformes; family Icteridae; genus Molothrus; species Molothrus aeneus. Next base: position 56,264,516 of record NC_089651.1, on the reverse strand, counting down.
GCTGCACTGCTCCAGTGCAGGGAGAACAAACACATCAGAACTGCACTGCCCCAGTGCAGGGAGAACAAACACATCAGAGCTGCACTGCTCCAGTGCAGGGAGAACAAATCAGGGAGAACAAATCACTGCTGCACTGCTCCAGTGCAGGGAGAACAAACACATCAGAGCTGCACTGCCCCAGTGCAGGGAGAACACATCAGGGAGAACAAATCACTGCTGCACTGCCCCAGTGCAGGGAGAACACATCACTGCTGCACTGCTCCAGTGCATGGAGAACACATCACTGCTGCACTGCTCCAGTGCAAGGAGAACAAACACATCAGAGCTGCACTGCTCCAGTGCAGGGAGAACAAATCACTGCTGCACTGCCCCAGTGCAGGGAGAGCAAATCAGGGAGAACAAATCACTGCTGCACTGCCCCAGTGCAGGGAGAACACATCACTGCTGCACTGCCCCAGTGCAGGGAGAACAAACACATCAGAGCTGCAGCTGCCCAGTGCAGCAGCCTGCAGAGCCCCCTCCTCACTGGCAGCACTCCCCAGCAAATGAGCTGAGCACAGAGGGGAAGCACAAAACGCCCCTCAGGAACGCTCAGTTTGCCCAGCACACACTCTCCCATAGCCTGGTTTGTTGTTCCACCCAAGCAGAGGGTTTTTCCAGCATTCCCATAAAGCCTGCTGAAGGCAAAGAGCATTTAGTCATCAGGCAGGAAGGGAATAAAATGCACGAGAGGCTACACTAAAGTGCAGAAACAAGATGTAACTGCCAAGAGAATTATTTCATCCTCTCCAATCAGCTACATCTTGCTTCCAAATATAAGGCACAGTCAGAAAGAAGCTCCATGTAATTCTTCATTTGCAGTACAGAGAAAATTGTATCAGTAGAATAGAAAGGAGGAAAAAGATAAAACACAAAGTCTATGGGAAGATCAAAAAAATTAGGTCTAGCAAGCTACTTGCCTTTCATGAAATCAATTCCTGCCCTCCCACCAGGACTGAGCTTTGGGGTACAATCCTGTTTAGCAATGGAGAGAGGAGCTGTAGGTGGGAGAGAGAACCAAGGAAATGGCCTTAAACAGCATTGGCTGGAGGGAAAAAGTAAGAGTCAGAAGTAAGAAAGAATAAAGGGAAAAAGGCCCAGGTGCTCAGTGCCTTGGGATTCAATAATTTTAAAAAAAAATTAAATGGAAACTACAACTGTTCTGAACTCATCTTTTGGGGACATAAGCAAGTGTTCACATCAATACAGGAACAAAACCTCTTTTGAATATTATACTGGACATCCATAGAGAGAGAATGCAAAAACAACTTCTTAATTGGATCAAGCATAGCTTTAAATGCACAGATCACAAAAACCATACAGTGACTATTTTCATCAAAAGAAAACTTTCAGATTGGGTTTTTTGGTCTAAGATTCTGCATTCAAACTAGAAAGACCTATCCTGATTTTGCAACACTGGAAAATATGGTGGAGATCTAGAGAGATCTAGAACATTTAGGCATGCCTTCAGGTCCAAAGTGCAATGAATTAACATTCAAGCTTGAGTAATTGAAAGCCTATTGACAGAAATACATGAACCAAAGAGATGGTAAAGAGCTGCAAAAGATCAGATGAACCAATTGAAAAAGTGTAGAATAATTCAATGTACAATTAAAAAACTCAAATAAGCCAGAAAGCACTATACAAAACAATAAAAGTGCCAAATTACAAATTTTGGCATCAAAATTAAGGCAAATTTATTAAAATATAATGCTCAGATTGCTAACCTACCTTCTCTAGAAGAATTTAGAAGGCCCTGACATAAACATGGGAAACATAGTTTCTAGATACTCTAAGAAACTGTGTAAAACAATAATTCAAACACATTTGAGAACATCCCTTCTTCTCTTTCCATCCAATTCCCTGCCTGTGACACAGACCTACTAACAGAGGAGCCACAAAGGCAGCTGTCCCTGAAATCCCACTCTGCCATGGACCCAGCCAAAAACTCCCTGTGAGGAGCTTTCCTTGCAGTGACCTCAGCAGGCAGAGGATGTGACTGCATCCAGGTGTGGGTGAGGTGGTCATCCAATAAAGGAGTAATAAGAGGATAAGAGATGCTCTATTTTGCTCTCCTGGCTATTCTCAGATCAAGCTGCAGCAGAAGCAATCCTATTTCATAAAGGCAGGTCTGAAAGAGTCCCAGGCAAAGGGTAAATTACAGAAAGACATACTGCAATTGGACTATTGTATTTCAATTCTATATATTATGTTTTCTTCTTCTTTTTTTTTTTTCTGGCAAAGAATACTGTATTTAAAGACACTCTGAAAGCTCATCTATGCCTAAATTGCACTCTCAGAAGCCTCTGAACAGGTGAACAACAAATGCTGCATCCTCATGTGGGTTCTGGAGAACAGGGAAACTGTCCTAGTGCTGGGCTCTGGCATCTGCACTGAGACCAGGAGGGTCAAAGATGAGCCTTGTGCCTGCTGTCTGTAATGGAACCACAGCTCTCCTGCAAACCTGGAAGAGAATCCAAGTCCCAGCCTTCTGCACTGGTGCTTATCTCATCAGACCACAGCCACCACAGAAAAGTCATTTCCTTTCTCCTGTGAGCACTCCCACCGAGCGCATCACACCGAGATGATTCTCGTAACCACAGACAGGGGAAAGGGGATACAGGGCTCACCAGCCTCTCAAACAACAGACAGCCACAGCTGCTGGCAATCAGACATGGAGCTACAATGCTCACCTGCCTGCAGCATGAAGTTTTGATCTGGTCACACTTCAGCCCAGCAGCTCGGGGAGGTTCATGCTCACAAACAGCATTTATTTCCCTTTGTGAGGGGGTCCAACAGCTTTGCTGTCTGACTTGGCACTAGAGCTGTGCACTGAGATGCTCATCTCAAACCAGACAGAAATAAAGTATTTATCTAAGTGGATTTGAACAAGAGCCTGGCCTACAAACACTTCCCAGTCCTGACTGTGGCAGAACAGCTTGCTGAGCAATTCCCAGCCAGGGCCAACATTCGCTCCTCACTTTCCCAATCAGTGAAACAAGGACAGTGTTTGCCAAATTTACAATCCTTGTGCACACAAACATTAGTGAGTACAGCCAGCAGCACCCTGTCACACAAGAAACCTTGTTCTGAATGTCTACACTACAAGATACAATGCAAAAGTCACTGTGACACCGTGGTGCACCTGCAAATTCCACAATCACAGAGTGCTCTGATGCCCCTTCAAGTTTGGGATTACAAGAAAGGACTCCAAGAGTGATGATTTTCAGGGCCATTTTAAGCTGAACAAAACACCACATGAACAAGCAACACCAATGATTCACCCTACAGAGAAAGGTGAAAGGAAAAAATTACTTACACAGCTGCATGAATAATTTAGTGACTCTGAAACAGCACCACTTGTTTCCTTCAATTTACACACTGTCACTTACTACCAGCATCCTCATATAGAAGAAACCTCGAAATAAGTAAGAAGTCTTCCCAAAGATTAATAAAACTTGCTGAAATTCTTCCAAATAATTTATTTCTAAACCACAGGAAGCCTGGGAAATTTCAGCCTGAATTTAGCAGCAACCATAATAAAAGGATATAGAGAAACTGCTGTAATTGGAAAAAAAGCTTCTCCTACCACACACTGGTTCCAAAATACCTACAATGACATAAAGTCAATGTTTTATTTACTGGAATACTTCAGAAATTCTTTCACAACAGTAATTTACCTTAAGTACACTTCATTATCAGAGCTCATTCCTCAAAACACAAACTATTATGTTTTCAGGACTCTTTTCTTAACAACCCAAGCTTAAATCAGTCCCTGCTGAACAGGTAAGAAGATTCCCCTTCAATGCAGATGTAGGGGAATACAAGACAAACAACATTTGTGTGCTTGATAATTCTCAGCCCCATCTAATATTGTCACAGACATCTTTTATGAAAAATCCTTTCCTTAGGATTTTTCCTCCTGAGAAGCTGAGAGGCCTCAGGAACAAAATGTAACCAATGGTTATCTGCTGCTGTGGAATGCAACAGGTGCATCTGTGATTGGTCTCATGTGGTTGTTTCTAATTAATGGCCAATCACAGTCCAGCTGGCTCGGACAGAGAACCGAGCCACAGACCTTTGTTCTCATTCTTTTCTCTTCTATTCTTAGCCAGCCTTCTGATGAAATCCTTTCTTCTATTCTTTTAGCATAGTTTTAATGCAATATATATCATAAAATAATAAATCAAGCGTTCTGAAACATGGAGTCAGATCCTCATCCCTTCCCTCATCCTCAGACCCCTGTGGGCACTGTCACACAATATCACTGCCCAAGCAATTCTCTGCAGTTCCAGATGTGTTGCACAGGCACAAACATCTGCCAAGCCCAAGCAGGCAAAATGACTTTTCCTAATTTTCCTCATCTGCTTCCCCAGAACTTGCAGATCACTAAGTTGTCTTTGCCAGTCACATCCCACAATATCAATTTTTTTTTTTTTTTTTTATATTTAGCTACTCCAGAACATCCCCATGTCAAGGTAATTTGTCAGACCCTCTCCAGTTTCAAAGCAACAAGAGAAACTTGAGATCCCTGTGTGCCCGTGACAGTTCACAGACTATCAGTTTCCAAAACATGCTCTTTGTGCACAGTCTGACAGCTGGAGGCTCTGCTGAATCTTTATCATGCCCTAAGCTCAATTTTCAATGCTTTGTAGCAGACAAAAGGAAAAGATGTCATCTAAGTGACAACAGGAAGATGGAAGAGGCTGAAATAAAGGGTTTCAGAGCTATGTTGCCTTCATCCTGATCAGGAGAATTTACTTTTGAGTCTCCACAAAAGATGCTAAGGCACTGAGGATGTGGACATTGAAGCCATGCAAGGCACTCTCTTCAGCTCTTTGTTTTCAGGAGCCTTTAGGGAACCATACATGGAACTCCAGCAGCAGCATCACCAATGCCATAAACAATTAAAAAAAAAATCAGCTTTTACTTTTCACAACACTCAAATGCACATTGATCTTCCATACTCCACTGGAAGTTCACATTCAACTGTTTTTTCACTCTTTAAGTGATTTAGGACTCATTCACAAGAAATAAAATCATGAAAGGGAAGGACAAAGAAAAAAGTGTGCAGGTATTGATACTCCAGATTTTCTGATCAAGAGATCTGCTGTATGCAGCAGCACAGACAATCCCTGCTGGCAAAACTACAACTCCCAAGTTTTTGTTAGGACCCTGAAGACCTAGGTGGGGAATTTACTTTTCTGAGATCCACAAACACCTTTCCAACATCTTCAGCAGCCTGCTGGCCCAAAATAATGCAGGGATAAAAAGCAAAGTCAAGAGCTTTTTGCATTTTAATAACCCTGCTCTCAAGCCATGTTTGTTCTCTATGCTTAAGTAAAGCCACATTTCACAGGGTCATAGGAGGCTCCCAGCAGTGCCCTTTGCTGAGGCCAATAATCCAGGGCAGAGAAGGAAGGGTGAGATGCTGCAGGTAATGGACTGTTTATTTCACAAGAAGTAGCTGGATGCTTTGCCTTGTGTAGCTTGGCAAGGACAGAGACTGAAGGGGATACAATTACTATCTACAAATACATCAAAGGAATAAATGCTGGAGAGGGAGGGAGGGAGGGGAGCTACTCAAGAACAATACTGGCACAAGAGTTTAAAAGGATAAACTGACCATAAATAAAATATGGAGCAGAAATCATAAAGTTTATCTTACAAAATACTTCCCAGTTATTAACAGTGGGGATAAAAACTTTAACTGCCTTCATCTGCTTTTACAACCCAGCCAGCCTGGCACCCACCACTGTCCTTGCACAGCAAAGAACCCAAATAGGAAGGCAGACTGAGAAACAAGCAACTCTGAGATAAGCTGGCTCATGATCCCTTTCTGGAAGGTACCACACCGCCAGGCAGACAACAGCAAGACACATTTTTTGCTCAGCCCATAGTTTCAAAAGCAGCATTAGGAATTTAGTAAGAGGGCATGTGTGTGCACAGAGGTTCCAGCTTAAGGTGGCCTCCTCTCCACGCTGCTGGAACTGCGGGGACAGCGGCCCAAGGAGCTGAGCGTGCCCTGCACACAGCCGCGCCCAAAGCCCAGGGTTTGGGTGGAAAAGCCCAAAAATCGGGGACAGAGCCCTGGGGCTGTCATTCCGCTCTCGGCCACCAGGCGTCGCCAGTGACCGCCCCAGAGCGCGATCGCGATTTATATTATATTATATATATTATACCCCGACCCAATAATGATTAACCCGGGCGTTAATAAAGCACCGGGACTTCTTTCTTCCTTTTAAAAGCCTCTGTTCCTCAAATCAGACCGTTAAATCAGAAATCACAGCCTTCACCTTAGAACAGCCTAGCATGGAAAACGGAAGGAAAAAAAAAGCCCAACCAAATTCAACTACGCCACAACTTTTCCTTCTGAACCATCAGCGGTTAAAAATATACACGTTCTTTAATAAAAAGTCTCATTTGGATTTGGGTCATTCAGACCTCATACCAATGCCAGATGCAGCTCATGTGTCCATGCAAGGCACACATAAACACACAGGGAATGAGTGACCTGTGTGCATTTGTATTTGCTCTCGTAGCACCCAGCAAGTGCCGAGTCCAAACACCCATCACTCCTCTGTCCTAGGGAGGAGGGATCAACAAACCAAACCCAGCAACTACAAAACCCTTCCTCTCTCAACCTCTTCCACTCATATCTATCTCCCACAAACATTCCTGAAGCAGGAGTGTTCAATGCACATGCGAAGTAATAGTTGCCCAAGACATTAAACCTCTAGAATTAACTTTTCTTTAAATCTGTTTTTTCTCCCTTTCAAAACTGAATCATGTATTTCCTTATATATCCTGCCAGACACTGAATAAACTAAAATCAAATCCTCTTACCTCAAAAAACTCCTTCATGAACTGCATAAAAACTGAAGTCAGTTAGAATTGCTAGTAAGAGCTGTATGTTTCTAAGCAAGAAATTTTGCTTTCACAGCTGCTTGTCCCTTCTGATTGCACAAAGGAGTAATAACACTTAATTCCAGCTCTCCCACTCATTCCCATAGCAACAAAGATACACAAATTATTATTATGAAAAGACCCTCAAATTATTGAAAAGTGAACAATACCTGAAGCTTCCTATTCCAGGTGCTGCCAGCATACAACCCCAGTTTGCCAATTTTAACTAAATGTTGGGCTGTCTTTTCACCAATTTAACTGCTCACCAATTGTACACCACTTTTGTATCTTATTTTTAATGAGAAGCTGAGCAACAGTTTTGCCTTGAAATAAGAGGCAGGGGAAAAAAGATCTCAGTATGGTGAGAGTATGAGCTGAGATGGTGAGCTGCAAGTGAAAAGTTGTTAATCAGTTAGAAATACAAAAAAATTAAGTTTTTGCTGAAGCAATAAAGCAATTGCAAGAAAGGTTATAAACAATACAGCAAAACAATAATTTTACTTTAATTTTGGAAATAAGAGAGGAAAATGCACCAGCAAGAATTCATGTAACTCTTTGTGTTTAACTCCTCTGCTGAAGGAAAGGGGATAGTTGCAGGGACATGAGAAGGGAAAGAGCTGAAGGAGAAGTGGCTGGTGGGTCAGGGTGAAAGTCCCTGAGGAGGGCAAAGGCATGTTTGAGGTTCCATTTCCTAACCCCACAAGGGATTGGGCAATATGCTCTTTTTCTGCTTTTCTTATATTCTCCATTGCCCATCTTGCACCTGAACTGCTCGAGTGCAAAAGCACACTCCAAAACCTTGCCAAGACCCTGATTCACAATTCTCAACACTTTTTTTTAATGTCTGGTGTGAAAGCCTCTAATGGGCTTGTCCTCACACAGGAGAAGCTGAGCCCCATAAAAACCATCTTTTCATCCACCAAATAAACCCAAGTCTTAGATTGTCTGCAGCTTGGTATCAACAAAGATCAATACAGCTGAGCAGCATGGTAGTGCTGATTTCCTTCTGTTTTGCCCTTTTTTTCTTTTTTTTCTCCCAGAAAAGCTTGGAAAAAACATTATTTTTTATACTTCCAGTAAAAAGCACAACAAAGCTGGAAAATGCTGCCAGCAGGCAACAACCATCTGGTCTCTCAGGAGAGCTCCCACGCAGTCAGGTACAGACCAGACCCCAGGGCTGCCCTGCAAAAATGATGCAATGAAAGAAAAAAAACATTTTAAAAAAATTCATCTTGAAAGTTCGAGAGAATTGGAATTGTTCAGCCTGGAAAAGAGAAGACTTTGGGGTGACATAATTGCAGCCTTCCAGCACCTAAAGGGGGCCTGCAAGAAAGATGGAGAGAGACTGGAGTTACAGGACAAGGGGGAATGGATTTAAACTGACAGAGGGCAGGAAAAAATTCTTCCCTGTGAGGATGCTGAGGCCCTGGCACAGGCTGCCCCATCCCTGGGAATGTCCAAGGCCAGGCTGGATGGGGCTTGGAGTAACCTGCTGGAAGGTGTCCCTGCCCATGGCAGGGGGTTGGAACGAGGTGATTTAAGGTCCCTTTTAATCCATTCTATGATTCTATGCTCTTTTTTAAAAAATATTTTAAGCCACCTGAACATCATCAATCCATGCACAGAAGAACTCTTATGTGGAAAAAAAAAATTTAATATATTTATTTCCAAAAGGTCTGAGACTACAGAAGAAACAGGCAGAGCCCAGGTCATGCCAATGTATGCAGAGGCTGCCCAGGAATCCCAGGCCCACCTTTCCCTACAGGGCTGTCCCTTGACCCCATAAAAAGATATTTGGAGGAAAACACAAAGAGCTATACCAGTCTTCAAACAAACAAAAACCAACATGCAAACTTTAAACAAACTTCTAGGTGCTGTAAAATCAGCACCTAGAAACCATGGGATTCACATGAACACAAACCTGTTCAATCTCTCTGCTGACAGGAACAATTATCTTCAGGAGCTGCTCTGCACACACGCTTCACTGAATCTGATTATTCTCTCAAACAGGAAACCCACTGAAAATATGAGGAAATAAAAGGCATTAACACAACTTAGTTCTGAGAAAAAAGTTTTTACAGACCTAAAAACCAGCGTACTAAGAAAAGAGCTTGTGTTTCTGCATTCTTTCAAATATGTAACACATATTTGTAACACAGAATTATAGAATTATAACCAATATGAGCCAGTAACAAAACACAGATTTGACAATTCTACTCCCTGTATCTTGTAGGAAAAGTTAATTCTGTAACACAGCATACTGAAGGATATCTGCTGATTATATAAAATAGAAGTTTAGGATATGCATATCACAGCTTTGGCAGTAATTTCTGTAACTACTTTTATATTCTAAACCATAGAAAAGCTTGTTTTCCTTTTTTCTCCAAAGGAGTAAAACTACCAAACAAAAACCCAAACTGTAACTTTCATTTCTTCTTCTGATCTTTTCCAGATTTGTCTGGGTGTGGGGTTTTTTTGTTGTTTCAGACTGTCACTATCATTAATAAAGATTCCCATCTGCACCAAACCTGGGTGAGCTCAGCTGGTGCTTACAGCACAACTTCCTAATACAGATATTTCATTAAATCACAAATCATTAGGGTGAAAAAGACATTTACGATCCAGTCCAGACATTAACCGAGCACTGCCAGGGCCACCGCCAAACCGTGTCCCCAAGCACCGCATCCACGCGATTCTGGACACTTCCAGGGACGGTGATTCCACCACTGCCCTGGGCAGCCTGTGCCTGCCGGTGTTCCTTATCCCGGTCCTTATCCTTATCCTTATCCCTGTCCCTGCCGCTGTTCCTTACTGGATCCTTATCCCTGTCCCTGTACGTGTTCCTTATCCTTATCCCTGTCCCTGCCGCTGTTCCTTACTGGATCCTTATCCCTGTCCCTGTAGGTGTTCCTTACCGGATCCTTATCCCTGTCCCTGTAGGTGTTCCTTACTGGATCCTTATCCCTGTCCCTGTAGGTGTTCCTTACTGGATCCTTATCCCTGTCCCTGTAGGTGTTCCTTACCGGATCCTTATCCCTGTCCCTGCCGGTGTTCCTTATCCCGGATCCTTATCCCTGTCCCTGTAGGTGTTCCTTACCGGAACCTTATCCCTGTCCCTGCCGGTGTTCCTCACCCGGATCCTTATCCCAGCCATGTCCCGGTCCCTGTCCTACCGGTGTTTTACTCCGATCCTTATCCCGGCCGTGTCCCGTGTCCCTGTCTCTCCCGGTGTTCCTTACCGGATCCTTATCCCGGCCGCTCCATGGGATCCCTGTCCCTGCCGGTGTTCCTTCTCCCGGGTCTCGGTCTCGGTCTCGGTCCCGGTCCCGGTCCCGGTCTCGGTCCCGGTCCCGGTCCCGGTCCCGGTCCCGGTCCCTGTCCCTGTCCCTCAGAGCCGCCCCGGCCCCCGCGTGCGCGCCGCGCGGCCCCGGCCAGCCCCGCCCCCGCCACCCCATTGGCTGCAGCGGCCGCCATCTTCCGTCCATGGAGGCGGGGAAGGAAACGACGCACGGGAAGGGGATTGGTGCAAAGGCGGAGGGGCGGGGCCAGCCGGCAATCGGTACGGTCTGATTGGCTGGCGCAGGGAAGCCCCGCCCCGGGCGCGCGGGCGCGGCCGCGCTCGGCCATGGCGGGGTTGGAGCGCCCCGCCAGGGAACGGGCACGGGAAACGGGAATGGCTCCGGGGTGACACACGGAGCTGCGCCCTCCAGGACAGCAGGATTATTTCCTAGGAGGGACCCAAACGCGAAAAAGCACAAGAAGGTTAATTAGATTTTCCCAGATACTTTTTATTTTTTTTCCAGTTAAACTTCCAAACAGTATTTTTTCTCCTTTTCTTATTTACCAATTACTAGGCTAACACATCCAGGCTATGAAAAGGAGGATGGCATAACTAAACATTTGCTTCTTTTAATGTTTTATTTATATTGCTCCAAGTTTTGCAATTCAAAATTCCTTGTTCTACTCTGAATTTACTGTTCAGCACTGATGAGTAGCATTGATCCATAACCTTGGATGGATGGATGTTATTCAGTGAGGAAAATATTTTGTACCTTTATTTTCATAGCAGTTAAAATCACATATATGTTTTTTTCTGAAAAATGATGTAATATTACCAATATCATGGACAAATAAATAATTTCAAGACGTTTTTTGAACATAGAAATATTTTCATTAGCTAGGTTTGCACTTCCGTTTTTAAAAATGGAAATTAAGAATTTGAGCTATGTATTGTTCTAGCAAGATAAAAAAGGCTTTAACAAAACCCCATGACATGGTCAAGTTTCATGGACAATGACCATAGAGCAGTATAAGAAACACACCTTGTAGTTCAGTCTAATGCCACCTTAAAGCAGAAAGTCAATCAGAAGACTTCAAAATACTGACAATTTCATTTGTCTGTCATTAGCTGTGTGCAGTATTTAATTCTACATGCTCCAGTATAACTGTTATTTTTACTATTTCTGCTTATAAATAATGCATGTATTTATGTTCTACCGGTGCAATTATCTGTCTGTGAGCAGAGATTACCATTTTCTGTTGCTAACTCTGCAACATTTTGAGTAGTTTATTAGAACTTGCATTCCTGAGGATGCACAGCTCACCGAACTGCCATGAAAAAGTGCCCCTTTTTTGTTTATTTTTGCTCCTTAACAGTTATTTGGTTGACATTTTTACAGTGCACTGAACATAAAAAAAATATCTAGATACATCAAAGCACAAAGACCCGAATGACACACTCATGTTTTCATAGTAAATACCTTTCCCTCATTCTGAACCCTCGTCCTGCCAGAGCTGTCACCCAGAACTAAAGCCTGCCCACCCTGGTGAGATTAGTGCTGAAGATTTCCAAACAGGAGGCAGATGATTCCACTGAGAACACAATATGCATTATAAGACTGTATTGCAAATGTCAGTGTCCCAATAATATTTTCAGCTGGTAGTTTTTCATCTGAGTTTCCCCGGGGCAGTTGCCACAAATTCATCAAATACCTTCTGTTCATTGTTCACGTGGTAAAAACAGCTGCAGGATCAACTGGAAAGCCACAGTTTACAGCCACGGGTTTGGTGCCCAGCACTCCCAGCAAAGTGCAGCTGTTTAACAGCAAATACCATTTTTTGGATAGCACACCAATGCTGCTGAGTCACAGGGTACCATGCGTAGAGATGCAGCTGTGACTTTTACCACAGGAATTGCAGGGCAGATGCTCCAGAGATCACTTGTAACTCTTGACAGATACTTTACAGACATAAGAGGTATTTTGAGAAAGGAATCTTTAAGATCCCCACCTTAAAAACAACTGAAGTCTAAACAAATCTGAGTTTCAGCATCATGTACTCTAGGCCAGAGGTCAAGAACTCAAACAGCAAATTGTCCGGAATAAGAAATTTTTTTTTATTTTTATTTTTGCTGTGTGTTTGCATCTACCTAATATGCCAAGGTTATTTTTGTGGCAGTGTAGTTTGGCTTGCAACTTTTTCAGTGTAACGATTTGTAATTAGCTGGTATGTGCATGGAGACAAAATGTTACATTCCAGGGATCAGTGAACATAACTCCATCAGCAGATTCCTGCAGCTGAAGTGGCAGAAGTTAATGTGGATTGCTGGAGAAAGGGGTTTATTTTTAACATCTTTAAAGGTACAGCTCATTGGTTTCACTTGTCAGTTCTCCTCTGTTGGGGATAAGGGGGAGGGAGGAGCTTGCAAACCTCTCTGGCATTTTTTGGCAAGTTCTATCTGCAGAACTTGCTAAAATGTACAAGGGAGGCAAATTTATTATGACTGATGATAATCAGGTTTTGGGATTCACTGAAGGCACTTCAATGCTTAATTGCCACTTAGTGCTGAATAAGCATTTAATAAACCAAAATCAAGGGCTGATTAAATTATATACTCTAATTACAGAGTACAATAAAAGGAAGTTTTGATTGCAAAGTCAAGTTGTTGGGTAAGGGCACCATTTTTAGAGGTCAGCTCAGAGTTAGCAGTGCCTGACTTCACATAACCTAAGCTAACTTCCTTCATCCTGCAGTAACAGAGATGTTTCTTTCATCTCTTTGCTACAACAATCCTTCATTTTAATAATGCTGCTGTTGGTAACAGTGCTCACAGCGTCTCATACCTGCACAGGGTGCCAGGTTAGGATGTTTTATTGGATCCTGTTGAAAGCAAAAACCTGGGCCCTGCACTGAGGGCTCTTCCTCAGCCTCCCTGTTTCATGTAGCTGTCCCAAAGAAGCTGAGTGGGTGTTCTAGGCACATTCAGATAGAAAAACAGACTGCAGACACGTATTTCTGTTTTCCTGGTCATCCTCACTACCTGAACAGGCCTGCTAGGGGTATACATATTGAAATTTGATCTTTTTATTGGCAGTTTTGTTAGTGGTAAGAATTCCAGATTCCTCCCTGAAGCCAAAAGATCAAGCTGGGCACCAAAGCAGGAGCCTTCCTTCCACCTGAGAGGCAGCAGAGGGAAAACCCAAAAGTGCACAGTTCACCCAATGCATGCTCAGTTTTTTCTGTACCTGTACAGAGGCAAAACAGCAGAGCCAAGCTTGAGCCTTGCCTTCCTGCTGGCTCTTCCCAAGAACCTCAGCCAACCCTCCCACGTGTGAGATTCCTGAATGCAAAAGGCATGCATTGTAAAGCAACTCAGATCTGCTGCTTACTGCCTTTTGGGAGGGGCAATTCCTTGAGAAGGAAGATTTGTCAGATTGCACAGGCTGTACAGGTTTTTGTTGGGAGGGTACCATCTTTATTTTTGCTTCAGCATCTGATCTGCTTACCCCATCTGAGACAGGTTGGGGTGACACAGAGATCCCTTACAGAAGGCTGCTCCCCAAAAGCCCAGGCTCAGCACAAGGCCACTGTATCAGATGTGTATCCAGAACTCTTGATCCTAGAACAGGGTTCTTGCATAACTACTGAAGTGTCTTGTATATAAATTCTAAAATAGTCATTTTTTTGCATTGACAAGAACAAATCTGGCAACCAGAGGTTTAAAAAAGGTTCCTAAACAGGCTACTAAGTGTAAAGAGCCAACCTGGCCCAAAGCATTTATTATTTTTCTCTCAGTTGTACATTAGTGAGGTTAGTCAGCCTGAAGTCTAGACACAATACCAACACTGACACACGGCCAGTGCATCAGGAAAGAGCTGAACTGCTGCTGCCAGGCAAGCACAGTGCAGTGCTAATTACCATACTCCGACTGCCAGAGCTGTTCACTCTGGGCTTTTACCACCGTCTTAAAGAGATTAGCAACTTTTCCACCTTCAAACCTTATTAAAAATGATCAGAGAAAGCATTATGTCCCATAAGCATCATGTCAGATAAAATATTCTCACTCTTAAAGCTGGAAGTACCAATTTGAGTAAAAGCTTTATTTCATTTAGAGTTTCAGCATCTACAGCTGATGTACTGCAGTCCACAGCAATAACCACTAAGCAATCAGGAGCCATTACAGCATGACTAATGCTGCAAACACTACATCACCAAAACCAAATTAATCAAGTACCTGCTGCATACAGTGAAGCATGGGAAACAGCATCCCTGAATTTCCAGTTCAAAAATCTTTGCAAGTTAGTAGAAATCTGGGTCATCATGTTCTGAAATTTAATCATTCTATAGGCAGCAAACATGATTACATCCCTTTGCCTAACAGCATGAGGTAAGCAATTGCAAAGGAATTCTTCATTACAGGCATTATTTTGGCAATCTTCCCAAGGCAGCTGCAGATTTGATTAGCCACCAGGACTGAACTCTCTACAGCAGGAATTCCCACCCACATATGGCTATGGCATCCCAGGAGAGATGAAAAAACATGCTGGGTTCAATATTCCAAGGTAATTTTTCAGCTGACACGGAAGCAGAATGTATTTTCTGCTTATGTTTGCTAAGCTACTGCATCAAATAAGCCTTACACATATAAGGGGAAAAGAACTTTCAGAAAACAAACTTTGGGGTTTGTTTTGGGGTTTGAATCCATCCACAAACTCAAATCTTGTCCCTGAGCACTGGAAGGAATAAAGACAGTAACACAACTGAATCCAACAGGAGTTTATTACCCACACATTGCAGGTGAAGTTAGACACTTCAGTTACCAGTCAATATAAGCTAAATTGATAACTCAGGAAGTGTATAGTGAGTACAAAATCATTAACAAGAGTAAAACAAAGTGCTGATGTATTAATTTTTAAAACATCAGTTGTATACTATTATACAGCAAACATATGATCCTCAACTTAGGGCTTGCATCTCAGTTGTTTGGGTTTTTTTTAAAATCAAGTTCTCCAAGAGGCTGAGAGACTGGGTTACAACTGCATTATTTCCCTAAAGGCTACTAACATACAGCCTTACCTTACACAGACAACGCTGGCTTGTATTTTATCAACTTCCTTTTATCAGGGAATGCAGTAAACAGAGAAAAAAATCTATACATAAAAAAATTAAGCTCCAATACACAATATTTTTAATGTATATATGTACCTATATTGTGCTACAGATTTCATATAAATCAAGTGTAGGCCAAATTTTGGCATAATTTTTAAGTGCATTAAGTTTAATACAAAATCCCCCTCAGACTCTACTCTTACTGTTCCCATTACTTGCTCCTGAACTGATCTTTTTCAGTTTTGATACTTCAGTCATCTAGAATTGTCTTAAGAGCTAATTTCCATTTCAGTAATATCACTCTTATCTTTCATTACACTTTCTAGCAAAAATAAACTTGTGGGAAAACTTAGTGACTAATTTAGTCAAAATTTAGTGACTAATAAAATTCTCCAACCTGATGGGAATTATTTACATTTACTAGTCAGTATCTTTAAGGTACTGTTATCCCATGTACCCTCTCCTCTCCTCTGATCCTACAGGAACAGTTACTGATCATACACTGCAAGCACACCCTGCTTTCCTTTCTTTTCTTACAAGGCCTCCTACCAACATGCAAGTAACTTCTGGTACAGAATGGAGTGCAAAGAAATTTTTCTAATGCATGGCTAAATTTGCTTCAAAACCAGTATGTGATACTTGCTTGTTAGAGAACACCTAAAGTGCTTTGTCCTCTCTGCCACACAATATCACATTTTGTTTCCAAATTCAGCTTTCATTGCCTTTGTTCAGTATTGCAAGAACAACGATGTTAGTGACCCAGTTAATCTATCAATTTGACCAATATATCATTTGCAGTAAATTTTAAAACAGGCTTATATATTTTTTTCTGAAACAAAAGGTCACTTAAGCTTTCCTACAGAATGAAGTCTGGCAAGGTGTCATTCAACTTCCTCCCACAAAAAAGTTAAGTTTCCTCAAAGTCGTTTGCAGAGATAAATTATATAACCAACAAACATTCTACTTGAGACCAAAGAACCACTCAAGAATCAATTACAATAAGTTGAGTCACAATACCCCAAGAAATCAATTCTCTCATTTTATCTACTGACTTTACTCTGGGGTCTCTTCATTCACAGAATTATGGTACAGAGGGGGAGTGTTAGAAATGTGCAGCCAGGCCCACCTACAGAGAATGGACTTCCAAGGTGAGCCCTTTAGGAATCTCATATTTTAACAAGGAGAATCACCCAAAAGCAAGGCTATCACATTTAGAGCTGAGTCATTTCACACTCACTGAGCCTGCTCCCACGTCAGCACAGCCTTGCCCTTCAGGCTTCATTCTCAGTGTCCTGTGGAAGGAACCCAGTGCAGAACTCCCAGTAAAGTTAGCAGGAGTTTGACAGCAATGCCCCTTCATACCACTGGATTATTAAATATCTTCTGTATGGTGTGTGAAAACTGGATTTTTTTATTGAGAAAGCAAATACTGAAACAGAAACAACTTTTAGCACAACAGATGTATTTACTTACAGCATGCAAGGATTTGTTTTTATATATTTTTGCAGCTAACAACCCTTAATTATTTACAAGTTCAAAATTACAATCTTCACATAAGTAGCAATTGCTTACAGAAGTTCTGGACACTCTCTCAGAAATAAGCAACAAATGGAGTAAAAATACTGAGAGCAGTAATTAAACAAAACAAAACAAAACAAAACAAAGGAAAACATACTAGCTTCTAATATCCAGACAATTTAACACTGTTCTGGTAAGAAAAAAAATAACACAAAAGCCACATATCACATTTGGAGATGCCATTTTAAAAGAAATGCATCTTTCTGTTTGGTTTTTCTTTCCAGGAGAAATGCTGCACATAACCTTAAAAAATTCCAAATAAATAAACAACACCCAACTCCCTTTGGTTTGCCAATTTACCTGCAAGTTGCTCCTCCACCTCCTGCTCAGAGACCCAACAGCTTCACAGGTGATCACACAGGAGAAAGCAAAAGCAATGCTTTTTTATAAAAATGAAACATTTTTCCAAAAGAAGAGATTCTAAAACTCACCCAAGATGCACATGTCAGTTCTGAGTGAGGGCCAGGCCAGAAAAGATCCTGCCATTATGTTTAAGGCAGTCTCAGACTAATTTGCATCTCTTCAGCCTCTTGGAAAACAGAATTTTGTGTCAAACTGCTCTCTATCTGCCTGTTGGTTTAAAGGTTTATTTCACACAATTATTAAAGAAGGCAAATTTAGCCTGCAGCTTTTTGTAGTAAATGTGCATTCATAGCTGGTTCTATGAAGTATATTTCTCTCTGGGACCAAGGGAGTTCACTAGCAGGATGTTTTTGCACCACTCATAAAGGTTTTCAAGCATTTTTCCTTCTGGAAAGACATTTGACTACCTCTTAAAGCTATGTTAACTTTATTTATAAAGAATTTGGTACCAGCTGGTGCTCACACTAGAAATATTTTTCATGTTTAACTCTAAGAATAGATTAGGGCAAAGAAAGTGCTCCAGTTTTACCTGCTGCTTTGTTATGCCTAATTCCAAGGAAACTTAGCTTATCAGTCAACAAAATTATACAACAATACAAATACTTTACTTGGATTTCTGAGCATTGGCATGTCTGTAATTCTTTATCCTCTAAAGGTATTCATATTGCATGACATTTTGTGCTAACTGCCCTCTCTAGCCTAACCCCTTATAAAACACGAAAACAGAACAGTAGAACGTTTTCTCATGTAAACATCAGTGAAGTAGTTGCTGAAGGTGCTGTACAGACATTCTGATGGACATTTCCTGGGTAGTGGAACATGGAACATGATGTTTTGAACCTACTCAATGTACTGTATAAAAATATAAAAAATAAATTTATGACAGTAGAATAAGCTACAGTACAATTTTCCTTAGCCTGTTGAAAGCTCTGTGTGATCTTTTCATCCCTTCCAGATCCTCCACAGTACATCTCATGTTCCATCAATACTACAAGAGAGCAAGCTAGAAAATACAGCTTTAATTATGCTCTTTATGATGTAAACTTGGTTTCTACAAGTCCAATATGTACCTTAAAAAATTAGTTTTGCTCACTTACCTTTTCTGTCCTAGAATTTAAACATTTTTTGCTATAAACTGTAAAGCTAGGATATTTAAGGAGAATATGCTCTAAATTTCAGAGAAAGTTAGCCTATTATTTTTAACAGTCCTCAGACTAATTAAATATAATTGAAACTACACCACTTGCTTAGGGCTTTAAGCATAAGGCATTTTGTGTACATTCCCCCAGCTATTTATTTAATGGCTATCTTGGTGTGTGAAGCCAGATCAGTGGAAATCCCACTCTCAAAACCCCAGAAACCAATTAACCTCTAACTGCACATTCTGCATTGAACTGCAAAAGAGGAACAGACACAAAAATCAAATCCAGAAATACACACTCAAACAAGCTAACCATTTTCTACTGAGTGAGGTCTTTTCAGCTGTGGAAGTTGTTGAACACTCTCAGTTTTGGATACCTCAGTTTGAATACATTCATAGCAGTGCATGCAGAAATGCACCAGAAAAGTGGAGTTTTTCACATCATCCAGTGCCAGCGTACCATAAACCTCATCTGCTTCAAAGAAAGTGAAGTTAATTTTGTCAATCTCCATATTAACAGCTTGGAGAGATCTCCAACACAAAAAACCTTCTAAAACCAAATACTGCTTGCAAAAATGTAGGCTTTGTATTCTATCTAATCACCATATTTGCCAACCAAATGATGCTTTTCCTGAAAAACAAGTACAATACAAAATTAAGTAATTTGTGTCTGCTCAGACACTAAGACAGCGCTTCCTGCAGTGTTCCTGACATGGAAAGAACAGATCAGGCAACACATGAACAAGACAAAATGAAACAGAAAAAAGGCACATGAAATTACACTTGAAGGGAAAAGGATCATGAAAAGCTCAAAAGCACATAATAAAATCCTGCCAAATTTAGACATCACAAACCATTCATGCATTGACCATCCTGCCTTGACTCCTCACAATCTGTCAATCAGAATGATTACAAGTTTACTTTAATTGTTACATTGTCTTATAACTATCTAAATTGGGTAAGTGATTATCACCTTCAAATATAGTATGTTAATGCATAAAAATACAAATTTTTCTAGAATAATATTTTCTAACCAAATACCTAAAAGCAGTGGTCCTTCTAGATTAGTTTGGAATAATAAGTGAAGCCCATTTCTTTGCAGAATGGGGTGCTTTTATTGTTTATATGTTTAAATAATTAATTTTGAATATCCATCCACTGTATAAACAATCTCCAGAAAAATATATCCTCTTGCAGTAACTTACAATACACATTAAAAATACTTACAAAAGGGACTATTGTTCATTTACAATATCTTGAGCTCAAGGACACAATTCCTGGGTCATTTCATTTATGCAATTTTGATCAGTAAAAACTGGACATTCTGGTGAACTCGGACCATGTCAGCAACATGGACAATTAACATTTTTTTAATATCTGCCTAATTACGTAGGATTTTCCATAAAATTAGGCATTTTTACATCACAGTATATATGGCATTTCTTAATTTAGCAACAGAAAGGCACAGTTATTAAACCATAAAATACAGTACCTGAATTATATATACTCTAGTAATATCTACCAATGCTAATCCAGACATTTTTCTCTGCAAAGGGGGCTAAAGAAAAAGGCTTTTGCTTGTTTATTTAGAAAAATTCACCCTCATTACGAGTTTGGTCCATTAAAAATACCTATTAATTGAAATACCTTGAAGCAGGACTTCAGGAAAGAATAGAAGAAAGCAAATGTAACAGTTTATGGTCCAACAACTTGAATTAATTACTGTGAAATGGCAAACAGATCATGAATGGAGCCTTCTGATCAGCTGTCAGACACACCTGCTGAAGTGTCAGTGTACACAGGTACAGCCTGGCAGCCATCCCAGATACATTCACTGCATCACACACACACAGACTTGGTTACAGCAATAAGTCCAAAAATCAGCATTTACAGAGGTCAGCACTTCTCCTGGACTGATGCTTGACTGCTGGCCCTAAACCATCCCCAGAGACGTGCAAAGCCCTTTAAATGCTTTGCTTGCTTTGTATTGCTGTTAATAGGAAGGCCCTAAAGCCAAGCTGGCTGGCCTTCCCTTAGCAAACTAGTGCACCTCCTCAAAAAGCAACTAGCTCAGTTCTCCCTACCCAAAGTGGTCAAACAGCATCAGGAAAGACCAATGAAATGGAAGAGGCAAGGAACAATAAACATGAGGGAGAAGCCCACCATTCCGTAGGTAATGTAGCGATAGGGCAGCTCCACCTCCATGCGCTGCCGGGCTCTCCGCACGTCGCCCTGCGGGATGCGGAACGTTTTACACGCCAGAGGAATCGTGGCTTTCTTCATGGCCACTTTTGTTAGCAACAGAACGATGACCCCAATCAACAAGCGCAGGATGGCCTTTCCAAACACAGTCAGGGTGAGGGAGGACAGGGACAAGGGCAGGGTGTGGGGAGCAGGGTCCAGCTGCAGACCCAGGATGTAGTTGACGTGAGAGCCGCAGGCCACGCCGGCACCGCAGCCCAGGATCTGAGCTGTGTCTCCTCGCGACGTGCTCCACGTGTCCAGGGTGAAAGAGAAGATGCCCAGGGCCAAATGGAGACTGATGATAATTAAGGGTGCATATTTGTAAGTTAAGTTGAAATTGTCAATCAGGTCCACAACTGGATGGAAGATAAGCAGGATAAGAATAGCGTACAGAAATCCAGCAATAACGTCCTGTTGAAGAGAAAGATATGGTTTCAGTGTAATAACTATTTTAAAAAAAGCCCTCAAGTTACATTAACAAGAATTCAAACCTAGCTGCTGTAGCGTTAAAAGCAACTTGTGGATTCCCATCTCTTACCTTTCATAGGATTGTATCTTTCTTATGTTAAACATAAGGGAAGGAATTGCATTTGATGACCTATTAACAAATCACCTGCATCCTGACCAGATCATGAATGAAGTTATGATCAAAGGATCCTTCACTGAAGTTGCAGGTCTGGGCTTTCTAGTAAGGCCTGTTGCAACAGGGCAAGGGGTGATGGTTTTAAACTAAAAAAGGGGAGATTCAGACTGGATACAAGGAAGATATTTTTTTCCAATGAGCATGATGAGGCACTGGTACAGGTTGTTCAGAGAGGTGGTGGATGCCCTGTCTCTGGAAACATACAAGGTCAGGCTGGACAAGGCTCTGAGCAGCCTGTTCTGGTTGAAGATGTCCCTGCTTATTGCAGGGGGCTAGGACTAGATAATCTTCAAAGGTCTCTTCCAGCCCAAAACTATTGTGTGATTCTTCTATGATTTTTCTGCTGGCAACACTGGCCCCTGCCCAGGGCCAGGGCATTCCAACCTACAGTCAGCACAAATCCAGCTCAGCTGTATATGTTCTGCCAACTTAGGTTTGCTGAAACAGCTCAACAGATGCTCTGAGGGCCTGGGTGCCAACACACCCAACACTGGCAGCAGCAGCAGCAGTCAAGGACCACTGCAGTCAGGCACTAAAGCACCTTCAACTTTCACTCCAGCTTCAGAATTAACAATGCTGGAAGAGTGGGAACTGTTTCCAAATATTAAAGGAGAGGAAGCGATAACCTCTGTGGCTTCCTAACTGATTTTCAGTTTTACTATTGTTTTTAAAGGTCTTTTCTTAATGAAAAGGTTACCCAATGATTTTTTACTTCAGCATTAAATTTCAGTTAACTGTTGACTGATCATTCAGTTGCATGGAACTCTCTGCTACTTTTGTCATGTTTGATTGTTAAAGAAGAATTTGTGCAATCCAAGCACTACAAAGTGGCCCACCTTCACTTTCATGCTTATCAGCTCTTCCACATGAGCCAGGAAGTGGGACTTCAATCAGCAGAGTTTGTATTGCTCCAGCTTCAATGAATTTTTTTAAATTTGCTTCCACTAATTGAAAGCTTGATAAAAGCTCCACTAAAATTGACTGACATAAACATCACACTTGCTCATTTCAGAAGCAACAAAAAAACCTTTCTGCTCTATTTGGCACCTACTCCCCCCAAACTCAGGCACGGGGGTTGATGTACATTGCAAGCACCATGTGGTGAACTCCATTCCCTCAAATTCTGCAGAGGATTCAGCTGCAAAACAGCTCTGTCTGCTTGCTCACTATTTGTGGCACAACTTTGTTCTATGACATTTTGTGTCAGTCCATCACATCATCCCTGACAGAATGGTTTTAGATTGGAAAGCCTCCTAACTACTGATGCAAAAATGTAATTTAGTTTTTCTGAGCTACATTATTTTCCCATGCTCCTTTTCCACTGTGTTCATCTACCAGCTTTTCTACTCCCTACCAGACTTACCCTTTTCTGTCTGTTAGCTTTTCTTCTAGCACATGATCCTCAAAAACATCTTGAGCCACTCTCATAAGTGGTCTTGCATTGTGATTATCACTTGTAGTGTTCTTGTTTTCTCATTTCTACATTGTATACATTTGTGTTTCAGTTTGGGGAGTTTTAATCTGTTAAATAAATGAGTGTTTTCCAAGATGAAAACTTTGTTACCTGGATTTAAAAAGTCTGGTAAATGAAACTCTAGCATGTTGAGTGGCACTCCAAAATGCACATGCTTTGAGCAGCTGACGTGGAATGAACTTTAACAGCCACTTTCTCATCCTGCAAAATGATTTCTACTCTGTAGAGGAAAATTTACTCTACACTTTAGAGCAGTCATCAATTTCTGCACTAAAAAATGACATTAAACACCTGTTAAGTTTCAACCATGGACTGAGTTTATAAAAGACAAGTATAAGTTTAGCATGGGAGTCACTTTTAGCTGTTTAATCAATTTCTGTGCTGAAGAAATGTAAGTCTTCTGTTTCTGTATTGTAGGACACTACCAAAAAATACATCTATATATAATTATTGCACTGTAAAACCTTCAATGTGATAGAAGTTTATTAAATCAGAACAGGATTAAACCAGAAGTTCAGTAGTAGATTAGATTATTTTCTTACCAAAATTGAATGCATTCCCATATAAATTCGACTACAGCAAACCAAAGAACACCAGCAGAATGCCAGGATCAGTCCAAACATAAGGGGATACTGGTAGGGAAGAAAAATGCAGAAACCATATTAGAATTTGAAAAAAAGAAATTAAAAAAAAAAAACCACTCTATGAACATTCTATAATTAATTCCAATTAATGCCACTGATGTTTACCCTTTTCCTTGCCCTAGCCTCCACAGGCCTAGCAGAGCACCTTTTCATAAATTGTTAAGTCAAACTTTCAATCTTGCCCATCTTCTTTGCATTCAGGATATATGAATTTCAGTGCTTTTATCAGACTTTTTCAAAGCAGTAAGAAATGTCTCCATCTCTGTAGCAGTTTTCTTGCCATGCTCTGATATCCCAAACTGACCACATGGGCAGAGACAAGTGTGTTAAACTGCAACAGTTTTACACTGGGTGAAGCAGCTCCATCACATATTTAGATTGTTGGCAATTACTCAGGCAGAATCGAGGCTTCACTTCTTTTCCTGAAAAGAAGGAACTCATAACAAAATTACAAAGAAATTCAATTCCTTCCTCAATTCTTTGTTTTAGGGCTTCAGCAGTCATTGACTCAATATCTGGGCATCAGCATGAAACTCCTAAAACAGTAATCTTTTTTGTTCTTTGCAAACCCACATAAATTTCCTCCTACAAGTCACATTTGTTAGACAAAAATCATCAAATAATTACTTCCAATTATTTTTGCCTTCTCACATTTTTTTTAATAAGGACTGTTTACCAGGAAGAAATAAAATACTTTGCTTTAAAAAGCACATATCATGTATAGAAACATAGTTTCTTGACTTTCTCAGGTTTTGGCTAAAACTATGCTAATTTACATATTACAGCACAGTATGAAATACTTTCCCCACTATTGCAAAATGTCGTACCAGAGAGGATACAGCTTCCTTTTTTGCCAATATTCTATAAAAGACACAGTCACAAGATAAAATGGCAAGTTTCCAAAATTGCTTCTCTTCCTACGATAAACATGTTCAATATAAACAGGCAGCCGAGATGTACTCAAACCCAGGAACAAAATCTACAGGCAGTTTTCCTGCCCTTTCCCTTGTTCCTTTCATAGGTAACCTGAAGGGTAGAATATCCAACAAATTCAAGAAAATATCTTTAAAATTACTGGAGGAAGTTCTGTGTCCCCTGTGAAGGCCACTGAACAGATTGTAAAGTTCCAAAAATCAGTCTTTCTGTAAAAGGTCTGAGATAGGATTATCACTCTTCTGCATTTTTCCAACCTTCACTGAATTCTCAACTCCAGGACCATGTTGGCATAACAAAACTAAAATAAATAACATTCTCGAACTAAGAGAAAATCAGGAAGCTTATGTTTCACATAAGAAGCAGATTTCACATTAAAATAAATACTAAACACAAACTTAACATAACATAAATACTAAACAGCAATAGTTGTGTTCCACCTAGACTAAACTCTGTTTCGTGTAGCAACATTTGTCTTTGCTTCTATCACATTCATCTACAAACTGGATCTAAACAGAACTGTGTATTTGTGACTCATTTCTGACTGCAATGATGAAGGAACAAACTCAGTTTCCTGCCTTTCAGAACTCTGTTAACCCCGGGCAACGCACCAGTAACTCTGTCACACTCACACATGATGGCAGAGTTATCAGATACCAACACTGCTACAGCAGCCACAAAAGCAGCTCTTTGGTACCTCACAAGTGCAGCCACATCCCTCTGCCCCTCTGTGCTTTGGTTTCAGGGAAGGAGGAATGCTGCCTGCACAGCCACACAGCCTCCCTGCACCCTCAAAGGACTCCCCCAGCAGAACTGCTGCATGTGCAGGGACAGCTGTACCCCAGGGCCTCTGAAGCAAGAGCAGCTTCGAGTTTCAAACTGTTTTGCCATCACTTGATAGCCTATGTCCATCCTTGTCTCCTGACACACATCTTTTGTGCTTTCAGAGCTCAATCAGGGGTAAGGCTTTTCTTTAATAAAGACTTGCCCTGTTTCTGCAGTAGCTGACAGAGAGAGAGGCTGGAGCTTTAGCAGGAAGATGAATGAAGTACCAGGCTCAGCAGGGCTCAGTAGCTGCTCATGACACTGTGGCTAAGAGGTTGGGACTGGGGGAGAGAAGAGGTTAGAGCAGCTAAACAGCAAAATCCTGAGAACAAGGAGTATGAAGGAAATAGTTAGGTGAGAAGTCTGATTTTAAGAGTCCTGAGCTGGTGACTGTAAACAGCAGGCAGACTACAAATAATTCTGAAAATGAAAGAAGAGATGTTTGTGTTCAGGAACTCACTAGGGAAGGGTGTTAGTAGAAAGAAACAGAAACTCCAGCTCTGAAGAATGTTTTGGAAAGATTATTTGGCTCCGTCACATCTCACTCTAATTCTGAATAAATATCCCTTAAAGCATCTGAGAACATGGGCTAGTTTAGTTTCTTCACAGCAAAACATGGTAGAATAGCTTGAACACCCTCAACTAGAACAGGTTGCTCAGAGCCCCACCCAACCAGGCCCTGAATGTTCCAGGAATGGGGCACCCACCTCCTCTTTGAGCAACCTGTGCCAGTGTTTCACCAGCAGAAATATAAAACTTCTTCCTGCATCTGATCTAAATTAAGCCTCATTCAGTTTAGAACCATTACCCCTTCTCCTATCACAAGAGGCCCACAGGATTTGGCTCCCATCTTTCTTACAGGAACCTTTTAAGTACTGATCACAAATTAAGCCCAACACCCTGGTTCCTCCTCGGCCTGTTTTAACTCCTACCTTTTAAAGCAGCCACTGGGTTTGAGAATTCCCAGAACACCAAACTGGTAGCACCTGCTTCAAAATCTGCCCTGAGGTGGTGAGACAAGCGTGTGTTTGGTCCTCACACGCAGGCCTAAGTGCACAAGGTGACTAAAGGAGAATATCAGCACTCCCACACACCTCTGAGCTCAGCAGCATGCCGAGCCACACCACCAGCAGGGACATCACCTGCATCCTTGGAAAAAGAGCTGATGCCATAAACTTACTTCCAAATTGTTGCCTGCAAGGCTGAGGTACTAGCAAGCCTTGTAATAATACTGTTTTATGAGAATGGATTTCAAACATCTCCTCTCCAAATCATAAATGAATATTCAAAAAAAACCACCAGCTTTTACTAGGTTATCTACTTAAAACCAGGCATATTTTATAAAAGACTAATGTGAAAATTTGAATAAAAACTTATATCAAGTGTTCAAAGAAGAAAGTCAGAAGCACTTTTTATTGTGTTGACTTGGGTCTCTACTGAAATGTGAGATATTAAGCAAGACAGCTGAATTCCAGCAGTTTTAGTCCCATGGTTCCTGGCCATGATCAGACCTACAGGAGCACAAAGGACAAAAGATCACCAGTTTACTTCTACCCCAATTCACTGTTGGTTTTGCTCATTTGGGCATCAGAAGGCAGACTGGCATCACATGTGCTTCCAGATGAGGGTGTGGAAGGTGTCAGAGATCACAGCTGGGAGAGGTAGACACAGACACCAGGTTTCATTCTCTCAAAATAAGAATATCCTCAAGAACTCCTTATGCCTCCCCATAGCCAACATGCCACCTCAACAATTCTGAGTGTGTTTTTTTTTTTTTAATTCCATACTGCTTTCTCTTTTATAAATTAAAAAACCCCAAACCAATAAGCATGTTATTAAAAAAAATTAAGAAATTAATTGATTTCTTAACTTCACCTATTAAGGTTAAGCTTAGGGATAAAGCTGACTGAATGACTCATTGCGTTTCAGACCCCAGTTTTATTCTCATATCCAGAACCTTGTTTTGATTGAAGAAATTGAATTAAATTCATATTTGTAAAACAGCAGTGAAAATACTCTCAGTAAGTCTTTGAGAACTTTATGTCCTATGTTTTTAAAAGAAAACTCCCATCCTATAGAAAATTCCACTACATCCTCCAAAACAGGCTTGCAAACTTCTGACTGGAACACACACAAAACCCTCCCCTATCCTCCTCCTGCTCCTTGATCTTTTTGCCAAGAGTCTTAATAACATAACCATTGTTTAAAAATGCTTATAAGGAAACAATCTGTCCTAAAAGCTTTGACCTAGGTCAGAAAATTCCTTCTTTCATAAGGGAACACTATTAAAAGACACTAAATGCTCACTTCTTTACCTTTCTAAAGCACATTCTGCACAGAAGTTTCCAGCACCCACAAATGATTCCAAAGTAATTTTCTAATATTTCCAGTGTTCTACAGTATTCAATGATCTTTTTTTTAATCATATCACAACTCAGAAGTTCAACTCGAGTTTGAGACAATTATTTTGGGCTAAAGTTCACAGAAAGAATCCAAGCAGCACTTGCAGCACCAGGCTTTTAATAAGGTACCTGGGCCATGTACTGGCAACAGTCATGAAAAGCTATAATCAATGCTTATGGGGATGACTCCAGCACCTGGCTGGACAGAGGAGTTCAAAAAGCACAGCATAAAAATGATTTGTGAGGGAAGCAGAAGAAAAGGGAGAAGAGGATTATTAGAAAAGAGAGACCATCAATCAGTCATTTTAGGAAAAATAAACAAATTCTTTCAAATGGACAGGTGGTAAATAGCACTGATTAAGCTATATTTATCAGTGATTTTCTCCTTTCTTGCACTCACCAACATTAATACCAAGAGATAAAAACCTCAGTGTTACATGTCACTACAAGAACCTCTTCTTAAAATTCCAAGATAAACTTTTCAATGCCAGTCCTGAAGGAAGATAAAACATTTAATTTTCTGCTACACCTAATCTGAAAAGAAATTAAGGAGTAACAATAGGAATTAGCTTGTTACATCTTTTCATTGCAGTCATTAAAAAAATAATCCCTCTCTGAACACAGCAAGCAAGAATTACTTATGGCTTGCTCTGTTTATGCCCCAGTACCTAAAACTACATTTTTCTCTGCAAAATAATGTTTTCTCAGTTTAATCAGCACACCCTATTTAAAGAACAAGGAGTGCTTTTACATGTGTACAATGCAGCAAGAAAAAGAAACTGCTTGAGAAGTATTACCTTTGAATACCTTTTCATCAAAAACTCTGTATCCAACCTTAGAGCATTTGTTTTTACATGTTTTCCCCCAAGACCCTTTACATTAATTAAAGATTTGCTTAGGTAAAACTGAAAAATACATTTAATGACAATCAACACAGTCTAATGAGACAGGCTGTTGTATTCCTCTGGTAGAGATTCCCTAGTGACATTTGTCAGAACTGGCTGTGCTCTTTTTAAACTTTTAACACCTGCAAAAACAACTTTTTTCATTTTCCTTTACAAACTACAGGCATTAATATGGCCCATGGAAGACCTTACATCTTACACAAGACAAGGCCAGTGCTGACCCTCCAAATTCCCATTTCTCTCTCTCTCAAATCATTGTGTGGGTAATTCTGTGTTTTCAGATCATCCCTTCAGCGATGCTTCCCATGTCAGAAGAGTTTTTGTTTGACTGTTTAGGAAACATGTTCAAGAAGACCAATTAGACAAGCATGCACACATCTCTTTGCCAACATCTCTTCTCAACGTTTTAGTATTTTAGCCAAATATTTGGGCTTCTCTGAGGGGTGATGTGTCTCTTTCTGAAGGGACTGCACTTGCTCCTGCACACAGACTTTGTATGTAAGAGATGGCTTTCTATGTGTAGCTTCCAGTTTATCACTACATCAATCTTACTGAAAATGCAAACCTTTCACCAAGGACAGACATTTAAAACAAGGGTGTGCCCCTTTCTGCAAAATTCTCACTGTAGCACTGTTGTGATTAGGCTGCTTATTCATCCCCATAACCAATTATTCCCTATTTCCAGTGGGGATCAGAGAGTTTAGCCTTTTGAAATGAAAGAGCAGGCAGACAATTCTAGAGGTAATCTTCAATAGGGGTCAGTCAGAACCACAGAGCGATGCAGATCTCCCTGAAATCCCAACACAGATCCTGTCAAACCCATCTCATTTAATTACATTCAGCAGCCTTGGCTGATAAAAGTCACAGTGCAGATGAAAGATTTCTGGAAGGGAGTTTCACGTGGTACCACATAAGAGTCTTACACAACCGGTACCACAGAGAGTCAAAAGAGCACTGAGTAAACGAAAACTGGAGATGAAAACTGCATCAGAGAGGCCACTGGAGAACAGATGCACCCAGTGCAGGTTCAGCAGGGCTGTTTATCCAGGTCACCATTAGCAGCAGCAGGGTGGAAAGGCAGTCACTGATGACAGGCTTTGCATATCAAACACTGCCAGCCAGGTACCCAGCGAGGACAGGGCTGTCATATTCAGCACCACGGGCTGCTTCAGCAGGTGAATCAGCGTTGTTAACACGGTTAAAGGCCTGCTCCTCATCAACCCAGGCCCTGGGCTCCTGCTCAACATCAACTGAGCTTTGCTCGGTGGCTACAGTGAGAGCCAGCAGCTCCTCGTGAGCTCATTAATGCAGAGCTCAGGAAGGAGTGCAAACCCATCATTTCCTAGCGCAGACAGCCACTGCTACAGCCAGGCTGCATCCTGGAGGAACTCTGGATAGAAGCGAATTTTCTCTATTCCCGACTGATATTTATTTTTCTGTATTTTCTGACATTCATTTTTCTGAATTTTCTGTATCCCCTGGCTGATATTTATTCTTTTCTCCTCAAAATAAGCCAGCAGAGTTCTGACACGTTCAGGTACCATTCCAACTCAAGGACCATTTCTAATAGAATATATCATGGTGTCTATTTGAAATCAACAGTTCAAAGTAATCAAACAAAATATAAAAAATACTTTTTCCAGTAGTCTCAGCCTGAGCCTTTGGAGATTTTGTGGATAATTAGCATTCACATTATCTCTTCCTCACCCCATCTGAGACACGATATAAGCCAGCCTGGCTCAAACTGTCATGACTTCAAAGAAAGCAAGTTTTCCTCAATTTGATAAAGGTTGCTTCTTCCTACATTGTATCAAGATCTACAACCTCACTGTCTTTTAAATGTTTGCCCTCCTCTGTCAGGGTATCAGCACTTCAAAGATGGGGAATCAACATTTATAACACTCCCAAATTCTCATGAGTCTTTGACATGAGCTTTGTATTTCATGGTTACTGAAGTGTTGTTGAAATAAATGGTTTTCCATGCAGAAATGTAACATATTAAATAAATAAATGAAATAAATGAACATGGATTATGCAAGAAATCAAAAGTTTCAGAGAAGCTCTCATAATACAAGAAGAAACTGAAAAATTTGGATACAATGGACAGAACAGTTAGCTACTATGAAAGTTACCCTAATATGTAACTCGCTCCTGTCTGAAAGAGTTTCATTGAATATTCCCTATGCCCAAAGTCTCTAACTGTGATAATTTCCCAAAACCATCTTTAAAATACATTATCTCTGAAAAGATTTTACTTGAACAATAGAACTATTGCATTTTTAGCAAGTATTTTCGTTTTATAGTCAAAAATCCTTTTGAATACTATGTAAAAATAATTGTAACAGGATTGCTTAAAGGCATTGAAAAATTGAAATGCACAAAGTCAACAGGCTAAGAAAAAACCCTACTGCAATCCCAATATGTTTTTAAATGGACAATCTGGGCCACAACTAGAAAAATAGGAGCACATTTTCTCTGTTCTGTTTTCCTCAAGAAAAAGACTCAAATAAATTGTCTTTGATACAAAAGAACTATCACACAATAGAAGGAAGTCATAGATCACTGAAAGCAAACTGGAAATTAGCCACACAAGAAAGAGACTCCCTCCTCACTGGTGTAGCATCTTTTAGAGCAAGAGGAGCTTTCTTTGGTTTAGTGTAAATTTCAAAGTGACAAACTCAAAGCTGCGTGTATTGCAGAGGAAAAGTCCCTGCAGAGAGTTACACCTGTATCTGCCTCAATCCATCCTCAGCCTCGTTCCACTATGATCTGCTGAACCAACAGTCCCAACTTTGTCTCACAACAATCAGGCTCTGATTTATTAAAATCAACTCTAAATGCCCAGCTTATAGTTGTGTTCTTTATACTAAATATATTCTTTATACTAAATATCAGTATATGTAAGTATTCTTTATACTAAATATACACAGAAAGAGGTTAAACCAACAGGTTTAAATCCAGTGAGCTGCACATACTAGTAAATTTGTAGAATTTAATAAAAATAATACTAAAAACCTCTTTAATAGCTTTCCAAGAACTTCTGAGGTCAGTCTTTTTTAACACCATTTCCAGAAAAACACCATTTTCCATGACATGTCACATAGGTTCTATTCCCTTTCAACAGAAGTAAAGCAGGGAGAACAGAAGACGTGTCAGATGAAAGGTTAATGAAAAGACTCTAGGCATGCCACTGGTTAATTACTGATTAATTTATGGAAATAATTGTAAAGTCAGAAGTGATTTTTTTACATGAGTATTTTGAAATGACAGAAATTGGTCTCAGAGAGGTCTTTTATTCATATTCGTTTTCTAAGAAAAAGGAATTGAAATCAAGACTCAAACACTTTGCTTCTGCATTTCTTAAGCACAGTCCCACACGAATAACAAGGCTGAATGTTTATGATTTCTCACCATGCATCCATGGTAAATATGTTTAGTCAATCAGAGTGTTTCACAGACTGCAGCGGCAGGGTTGGCAAAGCACAGATCGAACTCGGTTCATTGGCAAAAACACCATTTCACACCCTGTTTGCTGCTCCTATAGAGGCCATCGAGACGGGCTCTGCTCTGCACACATGACATCAGTCTGTGCAAAGCTGATCCACTGGTACTGCTAAACGAGCTTTCCCACATGCAGAGAGTACAAATCCAGTTTGTGCTTCCAACTGACACCAGCCCTGCACATCTAACAAGCAATAATCAAATATACACAGATTTTGGTCATTTAGTAAAAACAACTTTGAGATTAGGCATCTCAGTGGCAAAACCTCAAATATTTATTTCAAACACTCAAAAAACATGACATTATTATTTTATATATATTTTTATATATATATAAATGTATGTATGTATGTATGTAGTTATTATGCCGGCATAACTCCAGCATACAATACTTCACCTTTTCCTAGCAAATATGAATCCCTAAGAGCTTCCTTCTGGGCACGTGCATTCACCTTGCAGAAACAGATAAATAATCTTTGGTTAGAGAGGCCAAATAAAATCTCTAACCCTTAATCATTCCATTCCTTTCAGTCACCCTTTCTAGATGCTGAGATAGAGCCACAAAGTGTCAGGCAGCGCCAGCGACAAATGGTGATTGTTACCAGCAACTGGGAAGAGTTAAGCCCCTGCACGAAGCTTAGGATCAGAGTTAGTTTTCTCCACCGACATGACTTATATCCACCTTAAACCAGGTATTACAGTAAGGATTAGTAAACACTCACAACTTAAGAGTCTAATTACTGCCTAACTTCTTAAAACGCTGCACTGGACATTTACCTGGGAAAGCCTTCTCTCAGCTACTGCTGAAAGTGGTTTAGTGCAGTGATTTAGAGAGCTGGATGTGCTTTCTTTGGAGTTGCTGCTGTTGCCGTACTTCCAGCAGCCAGCGCCAAAGCACATGCCACTGCTTGCGTAAACCAGACGATCAACAGTGTTATTTTAACTTATCTATTGACCCCAAGTGCAACAGCCAGATTTTAGAGATTCTGCTGAATGAAGGTGATGAAAATATCACAGATTATCAGTTCCTGCTAATTATGAACACATTGATAGGTTGTAGAACCATCCTGAAAGTACAAATACCAGGATCATTTCCAGGTTGTGGTTAATGAAAATGAAATCGTTAAAGAAAAGGCTAAAGCTACAACTCAGTGACGCTACAAAGTGACTCGAAGCTCAACAAGAAGCCCTTTAGTTACTGGCTCTCCACTAAATTCTCACCCCTGTAAAACCAAATGCCTGTAAAAACACTAGATGCTTATCCAAACTTTGTGCAAATGGACAAGCTGGAAAAAACCCTCATCGGAACAAAACGCAGATTGTTACTGCGAACTTTTCATGCGTGCTGAGCTAATCCTCAAAACCAGCACAACTTCCATTCACAAGACAGAATGACTAGAACACTTCTCGTTACCTGAGCACTCGCTTAAAACACAGAAAAAAAAAATTAAGAGTGAGGCAAGGAAAAAAGGTACGAATAAGACGTTTTCCCAACCAAACTCAGCCACCTCCCCACCCGAGGAGGAATCAGGTCTGTCACATGGGGTCTGTTACACCTCGGGGATGGAAAGCGCACGGATGAGGAGGCGGAGGTGCGAGCATTACCTGCCAGCGGCCGTAGCTGAGCAGCAGGAGCGCCAGGGGGATGGCGGTGCCCGACATGGCGTGTGTGGAGGGCATGCTGTACTCGGAGTTGTAGAAGACCTCCAGCTTCACCACGGGCGGCGAGGCAGGACGCGGCCAGCGGATCACATCCTTGGTGCACTGCCCCAGGTACATCACCCACACCCAGATGATGATGAGCCTCCGGCCCAGCCAGGCGTCCACATTCCAGATGCAGAAAGGGAAAAAGAGGATGTAGAAGAGCTCGTTGCCCAGCTCCGTGCCCAGGCTGAACAGATAGTAGAGGAAGCGGCTGCGAGTGGCGAACTCCTGGCTGCCGTCCTCCTCCTCCGTCAGCGAGTTTCGGCGCGGCCTCCTCCTCCAGCGCCGCGGGGTTCCCGCCGCGCCGGGCACGGCCCCGTTCCCGGTGGGATGCGCCTGCCCGCCCGCGGGGCCACCGTTCGCCACCGGCCCCCGCTGCTCCGCGCCGGCCCAGCCCGAGGGCCCCTCCACCCCGCAGAGCCGCTGGAACGCGGCCACTTTCCGCGGGTCCTGCAGGTGGGCGGCCAGCCGGGCCAGGCGCTGGCCGACAGACATAGCGATGGGACCGGGGGCGGGCTGAGGACGGCGGGGGACTTCGTCTGAGGGGTGGAGAGGGGGACGGGAGCCCCGCGGAAAAGGAAAGCCGCTACCTGGAGAGAAACCCGCTGGAAGGCGAGGCGCCGCGGATACCGCGGGACTACCCTCGCCTCACCCGCTCCCTCCCGCCCCTCGCTCCTCACGCCCTCCCCGCTCGCTCCCTCCCTCACGCCCGCGCCGGCCCCGCCCCGCCGCGCCTGCGCGCAGCCCCCACCCCGCGGGAAACGCCCTTGGCGGCGCGGATTGGCCGCGGCTCTCCCTTGGTCCCGCCCCCATGGGCGGCGCAGCCAATCGGAACTCGGCGCTGCGTGAGGCGGTGCGCGGCCTGAGGCGGCCTCGAGCGTGAGGGGCAGAGGCAGCGGCAGCGGAGGGCGGCCCGTGGGGTGGGTCGGGTCGTGTCGGGGGACCGTGGGGGAGCCTCATTCTCCTTCTTCTCCTTCGTTATAGAAACCCCGAATCAATTGCGGTGGATGAGACCTCTGAGATCATCGAGTCCAGCCTGTCACAGATCACCACCTTGTCCACTAAACCATGGCACTGATTGCCTCATCCAGTCTTTCCTTAAGTACCTCCAGGGACAGTGACTACCAGCTCTCTGGGCAGCCCATTCCCAGTCACCCTTTCCGTGAAGAAATTCTTCCTAATGTCCAACCTAAACCTCCCGTGGTGCTGCTTAAGATTGCCCGAAGCCTAAATCGGGTGGTGTAAACACGAGAGGAAAGCGGAGTGGTCGCAGCCCCGGCGGTCAGGCCCGTTCAGCCATGGCGTCAGGCCGTGACCACGGGGCTGCGGAGCCGCTCAGGGAGGTTCTGCAGTGCCTGAGGCAAGCAGTCGTGTCTTATCCCGTCTCCATAGTCAGGAGGAGATTTCACATCTCCTGAGGTGCGTGTGTGTGTGTGCAGGGCTGGCAGTTCAGCAGGACCAGCAGATTTGTGAGCGGGTACTTTGCAAGTCCGCAGTTGCTTCGGTTTCCACACTGGAAATGCTGTGAGAAATGCAGTCCCTGATCTCTCCTGCTTCCTGTTGCTTTGCCTATACTACATATGCTGCTCCTATGTATTTGTATCTTGCCTTAAAATCAGGAGGTTCAAGAAGTGATAAACTGTTGCTTTGCGCCGTTTTAAAAAGGATGAGCAATATGACCCAAGCAACTGGTTAGCTTAAATCCTAATCAAAATAGAAAATCTGATGTGGAATTCAAATAAGTTGAAACAAAGGAATATGATGCAGATCTAGAGTGTTTTTAGTTAAAATAACTATCAATACTGTTTTGAGGAGGTACTTGATTTGGTGCTGTGTGATATTCTCATTATACACTGCTAACAAACCGTACAAATGGAATTTGCTGCCACATCTCAAGAAGAAATCTGTATGACAACTTAGTTGAAAGAGATGGCGTCTAAAAAGCTCCTAGTAGCAGGTTCCATGTCCTGCTACATTTTTAGCAATGATCTGGAAGCAGATCTAAGCCTGCTGCTGCAAAAATTCAGCTCCAGGACGAATGGAATTGTAAATAATGATGAGGATGGGGCACTGATCAATACAGTTTGTTCAAGCAGCTTGTTCAAACCTAGTGAATTTTCATTCATCAAACCATATAGCTGTCTGTCTTAAAACCCAAGTGTGGAGACCATAACTGGAAAATAGAAGACTCTGAAGGTAATGACTTTGAGAAGGATTTTAGGGTCACATAAGTAAGCAATCAGATAAGGGCTCTCCTGTATGCTGCTATGGCAGAAAAGGATTAATCAATGTATAAACAAAGGAATTAAAAAGTGTTTGTTTTACCTCTCATGTTTGACCTCAATAATATCATCACAGGGTAGTGCATACAGTGTTGGTTTTCAGATTTTAAGAAGCACATTGGAAAATAAGAGAGAGCAAAAGAATGAAGCAAAATGTTCTGGTGGTTGGAGAAAATGCCTTATGCTGGGATGTTTTAAGAGCTCAGGCTGTTAAAGTTATCTGGAAGAGAACTGGGAGGTGACTTGATTGTCGTGTACAGGAACATTCCTGAGGGGAAATACAGGATATTAAAGGGTTCTTTAATCTGTTATGGCCAGAAGCAAAAGCCAGACAAATTCAAATAGGAAATAAGACACAAATTTTTCCATGGTTAACCACCAGAACACATTCCCAAGAGAAGCTAAGGATTTGCCATCATTTCATGTCTTCTGTTGAAGATCAGATGTATTTCTGAAAATTAGTTTTCAGCCAAGCAGAAGTTATGTTTTATTTTATTGGATGAATGCAGGTTGAAATCTGATGGGCCATGATAAGCACAGCATCAAGTTGATCTACTGGGACCATTGTGTTTCAAATTCTAAGTGCCAGAAGCAGACATTTCATTTATTACCATGAGCATTAGAATCAATTCTTTTTTTGCCTTGAAATACCTACACACCATAAAAAAGCTGATCTGAATTAAACCTTTGGCTGCAGAATATATTTACTAAGAAAATATCTAAAGGTTTTGGCCTTTTCCCTCCTAAATTTACACTCTTGGGATTACTTGGGAAAATTTCTTTGCATTTTAATTTAAATCTCTGAAGGAGTAGATCCTTACAGGAAGATTCATTTAGTGCATTCTGGTTATCTTGGCCTTGAGGCAATTTTACCTATTTGATGTTCACATTGTGAAATATTTCTTGTGGGATTATTATGCAGAGTGCTCAGGTAACTGCACCAAATGAATCCTGATAGATTTTCTATATTGTACATTATGTATATTTGTATGTGACATATGTTTTCATCACACAGCCTTAACCTCACTTGAGGCATCATAATATGAACAATTATATTACCAACAGAGGAGCTGCCGTTACTGAAAGAAAGATGAATGAAATAAAAATAAGATTTCTGATCAGTAGCTTGGCAGAGAAACATGAAAAAATCCACCCCCGAAATGGTACATGATCAATTTTTCTGTCTTGAGACTGGAAGGTGTGCTGTCATTTCTCTGTCTTCTGAGAAATGCTAATCCTGCAAGATACATGTGCCTCCTAATTTCCATGCTTCCCTGGCTCTTGGGCAGAAAATGCAAAGACAGGAGCTGAAAAACAAGCTGCTGCCTCGTTTGTGCATTTTCCCAGAGTCAAGCCACAAACAACCTCCCTTAAACACGGAACAAACTGAAATCTGTTAATTAACCAGATGACGAGTTCTGGAATGAGATCTGAATAACTGTACAAGGGAGAAAAAATCAGCGATTACAAAGCAAGACTTGTCTATGGTATGTGCTTGGTAACTTAAAAAAGCAGAAAGTGTTTGTGTGTGTGGCTGAAACTTGTTTACTTTGACTTTGAACTGTTAGTGTGAAAATGGCATGACATTAATACTGAGGGAGCTTTTAAATTACCTCTGTGCATTTTAAGGCAAGC
Source organism: Molothrus aeneus (assembly GCF_037042795.1). Taxonomy (NCBI): domain Eukaryota; kingdom Metazoa; phylum Chordata; class Aves; order Passeriformes; family Icteridae; genus Molothrus; species Molothrus aeneus. The sequence continues at coordinate 56,226,909 of NC_089651.1, read as the reverse complement.
AACGATTGCAGTGGGCACGCAGGAGTGGGGTGGGGTGTGCCCCAACACTGAACTTTGACAGAAATTGTGTTTCTCTGTAGTGTCTGCAGAAGATGGCCCCGAGGCTGTTCTGGATCTGTTTCAGCTCAGCACCCAAGGGCTGCCTGGGCTGACACCCATACCCTGCATTTCCAAGGATGCCTGGCAAAGCCGTGCGCCCGCAGTGTGTTCTGCAGGCTGGCAGGATTTGACAAGACAGCTGTGAGAATCGATGGCAGATGAGGTGCAGATCACATCCCACTTACAGCTGCTGCTGTCACAGCCCTGCCCAGTGATAGGAACAGCACCAGGAGTTCCCTTTTCCTTTTTGAAGCACAACATCTTGCTTGGCACCCACTTAGATGAGCACTGGTATTTACCACACCAGTTCTGCCTTGTAGAGCTTTTAACAATTGCAAACCAGTTTATCCCAGCCAGAAGAAGCCAGTTGTTTTTCTGTCCTAATAAAACTGAAGGAGCAGGTGTCAGGAAATTCTCCAGGACTGGGGGATTCTTTTCTGTCATCACCAGAAATAGCCTTGAATCCAATCATCTTTTTGTGCCAAAGGCATGTAGGATGGCATTTTGTCAGGAGAATTAAGATTATTTCCCTGCATGAGGAAGGATGGAAAGGAGTATCCATAGAAATCTGAAGGACTGCCTTCTCACTGAAACAATTACTCTAATGCTACTAGGGTTGTGTTATATTATTAATGATGTTAAAGTGCCTAGAGTCAGAGGAAAGCTTCATTTTAGATGATTTTTGAATGTCAATGAATAAAATGTGCTAATCATATCGGGTTTATTATTAATTTTTAAAGAAATTGGTGAGTTGAGTGCCCAGATTTGAGAAGGCAAGAATATATTTATTATAAGGTTTATTATAAGTCTTGAAAAATACATGAGAGTATAAGGGAAAATGGATTTTATTTCTAATTAATGCTTATTGCTCTAAGAAAAAAAAAAAAACAAAAACCCTGGGAGGGTTTTGATTTGTTCTTGAGTAGGAGCTATTGCAATAGGTCAGTGAAAGAGCTGGACAAGTGCTAATGTACCATTACAGCAGTGGGAGAAAGAACAGACTGAAGGGTTTTCAGCTCACTTAGGCTGTACTTGCTTGTTGTTGAGTCCTGCACAGTACTCTTCTTTGTAAGCAATTTAAGGTATTAAAATATTGCTTATCTCTGTAAAATTTACTGTTCATGAATCTCAGTGATGGCTTTTTCAATGGAACTTAGGAATTTAGCTGTCTTTAGTAAAAATGTATGTAATGAGCCAATGTAGCACTTCTCTTAGATAAGGTGTAACAACTCTGTCATTCTACACGGGCAAAAAAATAACCCCAAATCCTCAGCAGTTTGGAAAGAATAAGGTTTGGTTCTTATGGGGTTTTGGGATTTTTGGTTTGGTTTGGTTTGGTTTTTTGGTGGTGTTCTAATTGCTATGCTAAAAATTTTACCGTTGCAATAAAAAATAATTCAATGACTTGCTGCAATCTCCTGATTTCAATTTAGCCTGGTTATGCATTTCTTTCTGCAGGATAATGTTCTAAGTTCTGTATGCAAGAGAACCTTTTTTGTTGGTGGTGGTGTTTTATTACACTTTGCCTGTATTATTTACTTTGTTAATCTGTTAAATTGTGCACACGCAGGGCTTTGGCATTTAGGTACGATAGGGAAAGGTCACTGGGTACCTCAGAAATCTGATCCCTTGGCAGTGGGGAAAAATTGAAAGATGAAGGCCCAAATTACATTACCTTAGCAGTAGGACCATGAGCACCAAAAGCAGAAAACACAGGCTTTCTTTGAATGGTGAATGTTTTGCTTCAGAGTTAGGAGCTTGGATTTTGCAGGGAATGGAATCAGCTGGCTTTGGTGTGTTGCTATTTTAGCCCAGGGTGGCACAGCAGCACATGTCCTCATGTCACAAGATGCATTTCTCATTATACTGCTGCCTCATTTAGGTGAGACCCAAGTGTGTCCACCATTCCAGAGTCTGCCCAGCTGCTTGGGTTGGTTGATCATTTTTTTCTCTGCATGTCTGTGTGAGCACATAATCTGAGAAAGGCACAGAATTTTAGTGACAGCGTGGTTGTATGCAGATGCCAGGTGTGCAATGCTGTGATTCATTACACCAAACAAGAATAAAAAAGTTGAAAATAAGTAATAAAAGGGAGTGCAGTGATGGAGTCTCCTCTTAAAGTTGTTCTAGGAATGCAGTTGTTATAGTCCTTTCATTCTTCTGTGAACTTAAATCCATGGATTTAACCCTGTCACATGCCATCTCAAACCCAATTCAGATAAGGTGTCATTATTTAAGCAGTGTTTCTGTTGTGTTAAAAAAGAGATCTATTCCATTTTCAACATTATCTTAAAATACATTTATCTCAGTGTCCTACAATTCTTAATTGGCAACACATCAGAACAGCTCTGTGAGGGAGTGGAACATGTGATTACCACCCCCTTAATTTTACTACTGGGAAAAAGATACTGATTTGGTAACAGTTTCATTATACTTCCGTTTCTTCCATTTTCCCATGTTCCTGTGATTTTAAATTTTTAATTCAGCGATGTGCCGACTGTGTGGTGAGAAAATGGAGATTGTTTTATTTTCCCCTGTGGTTTCTCAAAGAGACTAACAAATCCTAAAGCGACAATAAACCCTTGGTCTTTTTGCCTCCTCATTCCAGGATTTGGAATTGAAAATAATTAAATCTGGGGAGGCAGGGGAGACATTGGTTGCTTTGTGGGTGGGCAGAGTGGGTTTGCTCTTTTTCAGAAACACAAAATAAAAAAAAAAAAAAATTAGAAAAAGAGGAGGAGGTTTAGGATCCTGCTTTTTCTAAGGTTTGACCGAATAATACATAGCTGTAGGTGTAAATAAACTCTCATTTCTGCAAGTTGTTTCTGCACTCTGGCTACCAGGGATTAAATTGTAGACTTGCTTGTTTTCACTTAGAATAACTGACTGTGCTCTCATTCCCATGCTTTCCTTTATTATCCACAACATTTTTCCATGGAAGAGGCAAGTTGCTAACTTGTGCCTGCACGTGTTTGGGTGCCATCACTGTGTTATTTTATAGCTATGTTCTATTACTAGCAAGACAGCAGAGGAAGGGTAGAATTAAAAAAACCTCAAACAACCAAAACTTGTGCACAGCCCTTCATCGACCTGGAGCCCAGAATTAGAGGGTTCCCTCTTCCACAACTCATCTGGTGATTATACCATACTATCAAGCCTTTTTATCCCTGGAATTTCTGCAGATCCCTCAGATACTTGTCCTTTAAAAAAGGAGTAAGTTCTTTCATGCTGACTCGCATCAATTGCAATTCCTGCACATTGGGCTGAATTTTGTGTGCAGGAGTGGCAGCTACATCCGTGTCTGAAAGCCAACTGTGCTGCAGGGGCAAACAGCTGCTGAGAGCTCCTGGGAGCAGGAGGATTCTTGTTGGAGCATGCTGAGAGCAGCAGGGATCCCTCTCCTGGTTCCCCAGGAGCAGAACCCACTCACTGATGGGACAGTTCAAATGCCTTGGGCCAAGGATGAAAACAACCCTCTTCTTAGGGCATCACAGAGTTGAGAGGGCACCTAGGAAGGTGATAATATCCTAGGAATTACAGTTTTGTGGAAAAAAAACCCACCAAAAAAGCTCCTTTCCAAGAAACTAGAGCCTTTCTGATTCTTCAGATTCATCAAAGGGATGTACACCACACCACAAGAATGGGAAGGAATTCATGGGAATCAGCCTGAAGAGCAGGAGCAGAAAGTTCACCACGTGGCATCCCATGACATGAAAGGGAGGAGCATGTTCAAATCTTCCCATCAGTCTCAAAAGTTCATGTGTAGGTAACTAGGCAAGGCTTAGATGTGCCAAATAAATCCCAAGGGAAGAGGGATTTGATGTGCTGAGAGAATCAGGATGCAAAGTATAAGATGTACAGCTGAGGGGAATTTGCCTTTGCATTCACAGATGTGTGTTTTAGTTAGTTCTAGACTCTTTTCTTGGAAGATTGCAAATTGCCAAGATTATGAAATGGAGCAGATTCATGTTCAAGGGTGTGTCAACTTACTCATCCTTGAGTAGGAGGAGTGAAAGCTTCCCTAGGGTCCTTTCTGACAACATTTATTCATTTTCTATTCAGAGGGGGAAAAGAAGCCACAGTTTAGGAAATGTGTTCGTCATTCTTGGAATCATTCACTGAAAAAGGCAGATACCTTGACAGACAGACAGACCAGGAGATCTACAGGCAGATAAGAGAGTTGTTTGGAGTTGGCTGATAACAAACCAAGTGTGGGGATGGCTCTGAAAGTCCATCCCACACCTCAGGCAGGACTAAAAGGGAGATATCTTGAATTCAATGCAATAAAAAATCCACTGATGGTAGTCAGCTGTGATTACTTTTATAAATAATTGGGTAGATGCCACTTTTTTACAGGGTGGGATTCCCACTTTTGATATAAATGCCAAATGGTCAGAGCTCTTGCCAGGGAAGGGCATTTCTGAGCCCTTTTAACAACGTAATAGCCAATATTAACTCACTCTCATTGTGGTCCTGTTTGTAGCAGTGAATTGAGAATTTCCATTTTTTTTTCAATCTGCTGAAAATGCCAGCAATCCATCTCCATCAGTCCTGGAGTGTTACGTACTCCCAGTCCTGGGGAGGTTCTCAGGAAAAGGCCAGGTGTGCTCAGCACACATGGTGATACTCAGAACAGCTTGCCTGCCTTACTGCTGCACCCTTTTTCAGGTAATGCAACCCGTGCATCCCAGGGCAATTCAGAACCTGTAGGACAAGTATTTGGGATGGAGCAGGTGGTTCTGCCAGCTCTCATTCTCAGGGTAACATTTGCTGCTCTTTTTAATTACACAGAAAGTGCTCAGATTATGTGTGTGTCTGTGATATTTCACAGAATCACAGAATATCCTGAGTTGGAAGGGACCCACAAGGATCATCAAAGTCCAGCTCCTGGCCCTGCACAGGACACCCCACACAAGGTACCCTAGAGTGTTGTTCAAATACTTCTTGAACTCCAGCAGGTTTGTTGCTGTAGCCATTTCCCTGGGGACCCTGAGCCATTTCCTCAAATGTAAATTAATCCTTAAAATATCATCATGAAGTAAGTAATTAGATGTTTGGGGTGATGAGTTAAAATACATAGGGTTATGTGACTTGCCCTCAAACATCCAAGTCATTAAATAAATGCACTGTCCTGGTGGAGAGGTTCTACAATGTCTGCATTGTAGACACAGAGATGGGACTCAGGTGGATTCATCTGGCCAGGTTCAAGAACACTACCTATCTTCTAGATACCTGTCAGGGAAACTATTTTCTGCTGTGGCAGCTGAGCCTAGAGGTATGTCAAAATTCCTGTCACCAACTGTCCTGTCAGTGACCAGCAGGGCCAGCCCCTCAGCCTGACTGAGGGACACAGCAAAGGCATGACTGCTCCACCTGGATCCCTGGAGAAGCCCCACTCTGCTGTGCACACTCAGAGCCTTGTAGCACTGAGCCATTCACAGAAAAACCACAGGCTTCTGTGAAAAGGGTGAGGGAAGAGAAGCAGCAGAGCTTTCTTCCCATAATATCTTAATAAATGTAGTCAGCTAGGGAGTGGGACATCTCAATTCAGTTTCATCTTGGCCTGATGGGATGCAGCCACTCATGACTCAGAAGGCTGCTGTAGCCACCAGGTTATGGCATAATCCAGGGCATTGTGTCTTCCATCCCTCCTCTGTCAGAGGAATGGAAAGAGATCTAGCATTGCAAGTAGTGCTGTGATTGGGATGTTGGAGATCCATTTTTGGGGGAGCTTCACTGCTTTGGCTGAGGAGGGAGCAGAGGCTCTTGATTAGGTGTTACCCCCCACAGGTACTGGGAGCTGCAATTGGAGGCCCCCAAAGTCCTGCCCTTGGAGTTCAGTGAAATTAGTCATGCAAACAAGTCATGCAGCTGTAGGTTTGGAGTCAGGATATGTAAATGGTAGAGTTTGGCCAGGAACACAAGACTGCTGATTCACAGAGCTGTGGAGCAACCATGCTTGAAGCATAACTTGAGGAAGCAGCAGCTCTGTGTTTGTTTGCCTGGATGTCTTCTGATACTGCCCTTGTGATCTGCTGTGGCCCCTGAAAAGAAACCAACGATGATGTATTGTAGGAAAAGCATTTTTTAAAGAAGTGGCTAATTTTGGAGGCAGTAGGAGACTGCATAACTTTTTGATCACTGTATTTTAGGAAAAAAAAAAAGGTGTTTATAACATGACTGGAGGAACTTGCAATGTAGGTTCATCAGTTAAGGACTTTAGCATTCTCAGGATTGTGTAGTTTTGCACCTCTGTTTTGCTAGAAATGACATCCTGCTGATGAAGGGGCTTTTCAAACCAGCTTAGCTAGACAGCAAAGGAAGATAAAACACTATTTGTGAAGGGGCTGGAGTTGTCACACTCACTTTGTCTTAAAATTTGCAGATTCTCTAGCTAATCAGATGGTTTTATCCTATCTCTTCTAGGCTGGAAGTGCTCTTTTTTTGGAATCTGATTTTGCCTTATGACTGTGGTGCTGTCCCCTTCTGTATGATGTATATGTGTGCCCATACACCTTTTTTACTATGCCTTCTTCTCATTAGCTCTGTCTGCCCTCCCCCCTGCATTTGTTTGGTTGATACTTCACCCACGTGTGCAGTCAGGAGAACTCTTCAAAGTCCCTTTGGCTTTTTGAACAGAGGGTGTCTGGCAGAGCTTCTGCAGCCACAAGCTCTACAACCACTTCTGTCCTACTCTTTAATCCTACCAGAAGTGCTCACACTTCTGGTCATTTGGTAGTACCAGGGTCATGTTACTATATTTCATATTTTTTTCACCCTTAAAGTGCCAGCTGCAGAAAAGCACAGAGTCCTCCTGACAATGCCAATGATAAGGGCATAACTGGATTTGTTATGGAAAAAAATAAACACCAGAGAGAATCACTTTCTTAGTAATTTCTTTCTTGGATATGGCTTGTAAGTCCTACATAGGACAGGACTTCCTCATTTTTCCTTAAGAACTTGGACTTCATTAAGAAACTGGAGACACAGGGTGACACAGTTGCTGGAGAACACATCCTATGTCCTTGGATGAGTAGACAATAATTATCCCATATCATTTACGAAACCAAATCATAAACAAAGCATAAGTAAAGTTAAAGCTTTCTAGATACAATCACAGCTTCTGCATATTACCCAGTGTGTAAATAGAGCTTACCCTTCTGTCCTAGAGAAATTTCCAGCCTCTGAGTCTGCAAGATTTGGCATTCATGCCAGTAGCAACATATCCAAAGAATAATATGGAGAACAAGGCAAACATGGTGTAGCAATGACTAACAGACATATTTCAGGTGTAATAAGAACACCTTCTTTGCCTAACAAAATCACCACCCTCCAACAAAGCCCTCACTAAAATGGGACCAGGACTTCCGTGTCCAGAAGGAAATCACATCCAAATGATGCAAGAGATTGGTCATCATCATCATGCTGCTGTTGCATGCCATGTCCAGTGAAATCCTGGCAAACAGGACCTCACTCAAGTGTCAGACCCTATTGTTTAACTATAAGACAACTGCCTGCAAGAGTTTTAATGAGGACATGGCATGATTTTTCTCTGTTATTTAACAAGCTGGTTTCAGTTTTGAAACAAGTGCTTGGAAAAGCCAGATGTGAGACTCTCAGTGTCTGTTGGGGCACAGCTTGGCAGCACCCCAGCAAGGTGAGCAGAGCAGCCCTGGTGACACCAGCTGGAATCAGCTGCAGCCCAAGGAAGGCTGTGCAAAGCCACAGCAGGGAGGAAGGGCAATGCCCAAGCCAGGAAGGCAAGTCAAGGAGGTCAGGGCAGGATCAGGCACCAGGCCAGGCAAATCCCAGCCTGGAGGAGACTTCTCACAGCTCTTTGCCCTTCAGTCTTGTCCCAGGTTACAGCTCTGTCCCCAAACACGGGCACCAAACCCCTTGGAGCAGGGTTGAAGGGTGTGTTGGTGCTCAAACACCCCTGATGCTGTAAAAACTAAAATGCAGTTGTATTTGTTGGGGCATGCAAAATACTTGCAAGAAAACCTCAAACCAGCATAAATTACAAATCTGAAACTCAGATCAGGTTCTGTGTAAGCCTGTCTAAGTTTTATGATCTGTCTCACTGAACCTGAGCCATGCCTTCAGCAAGTCTGGCTTGAGTTATATATTTTGGCTTAAATGGTTTCAAAACTGAAGTTTAAGAGGTTTGTGTAAATAGTCATTTATAGCCTTCTGGTTTCAGCAGTTTTTTTGGCCACATACAGTTACTAATATCACTGCTCTTTTCACACAGAGGTGGAGGAGCCCTGCATGCAAGAACCTGAGTGGAACTTAAACAAAGACCTTAGAAAATGGCACCTTTTACTGTAAGAGGTATTTCTTACAAGGCAGTCTGTGTAGGTTTGCAACGTGAAGTGATCTCCAAATTAAAGGCAGTCACACTATTCTCCCAAGTGTGTCATTACAAAATAATACCTCTTTGTAATACCCCACCATGAAATGTTTAATTTCCAGTAAAGATACTGACCAGTGCTGTGATTCTGCAAGGGATTATCTTTATGCATCGTGCTCACACATTCCTTTGAAGTCACAGGGAAGGCACTCAGTGCTGGAAGTTGAACTTGTTTGAATCTTGACAAGGTCATAAAATGTTTGGAATTAATTTTGAGAAGCCTGTGGGCCTACTGCTAATAGAATTAAGATGCAGCTTCCTTTCTTAGTGTTGAAACACTCCCTGTAAAGATAATAAGTAGATTGAAATATAAAGAAGACCTGACAAAAATACTAGTTCTGTGGAAAGCATATCACATCCTCCATGACCTGTGGGTTTGCAGTGGGTATTTCCAAGGACTGGAAGAAAGGCAGGGCCCTTGTGGGCAGGAGGTGGCCCTGGATGCTGGGCACAGCTGGGAGAGGTGTCCAGCTGCCTCCCACAGCAGCCCTGGGCTGTCACTGTGGTACCCCCACCTGGGTGCTGCCTCCTCTGCCAGTGCCTGTGCTCACTGAGAGCCTCCCTGCTGAAACCCTTTGTGCACCCAGGCCTGCAGCACATCAGGAAACAGCTCTGGCACAGAGGCCTCACCTCTTGCTGCTCATGCACCAGCTTGTGGGCACAGGCAGATAAGAAGAGGTGACAGAAATTCATGGAGAGGAGCATTTGAAAACAATGCAGAGCTGGGATCAGAGCTTGCTTCCACAAGGACTCTTCAGCCACTCTTCACTCCTCAGCCAGATGAATAATCTCCATGAGGTGAAGAGAAGGAAAGAGAGTGTTTCACCTGTAAAATGTTCTGTATAAAGAGCAGAGTTGACAGAGGAGTGAAGAGTTTAATTAGGAAAAATAAAGTCACAGGACAAAATTTACAGACTGTTGGCACAAGGAGGGGAGGCTGCAAAATGCTTAGCTGGACAAAGATGAGGAAAAGACATGGAACTGTGGTTTAATTACTCTGTCTGGAGAAGATTATATAGGGATTAAAGGAAGTGCATGTTTGCAGAGATAATACAGCTTGAGGGACAGCCAGGAGATCAGAGGTTGTTCAGAGGTTTACCACTTGTCCAGTGCCTTTCAGCAAGTGAAGCCACAAATTGAGGCACTCGCTGGCCAGGGAGCACTGCCAGCACTCACAGGTTCAAACTGTGCCAGGCCAAAGCAAAAGCACAGATTACAATGCATCTGTCTGAGCATGAAAAATCAAACCTTCATTTTGATTAGGATAATTCTAACCTAAAGATCAGCTTAGACATGCACCTACACTGAGATAACACAGGTGGCTTTTGCCCATGCTCTGTGCCCATCAAAAGCTGTGTTCCTGCATCCATGTGGTGCCAAGCTCCAGCAAAAAAGTCCCTGGGAGCAGAGTACATTGACTTTGAATCAGCACCAGGCTACTGTGATAACACAGCTTTTAGTTAGAATATACCATGGACACTTATGCTGTATAAACATGGCTTGAAAGGTGCTTGTATAATGAAAAAAAGCATCACATATTGCTATGTTGTTTTTGTTTATTCAGTTATATTACTCCAGAATCACAGATTCATTTAGGGTATAAATAAAGACCTCTGAGATCATTGAGCCCAACCTTTGGCCAAACTCCACTTTGTCAACTAAACCATGGCTCCAAGTGCCACGTCCAGTTGTTTCTTGAACACCTCCAGGGATGGAAACTCCACCAACTCCACCTCAGGCAGCCCATTCCAATGCTTAACAACCCCTTCTGAGGAGAAACTCCTCCTGATATCCAACACAAACCTCCCCTGGTGCAGCTTTTACCGAGCATTAGTTTTCTCCAATAAATTTAACTACAGTCTTCCTCTTCCCTCAGCAATCCAGGGCCTCTGGGAAAGCTTTGTATTGAAAACCAGCTGCTGTAAAAAGCTGGCTGCTGCAGTCAGTGCAGAGACTTGGATCCAAGCAGCACAAATCAGGACGTGGTAACCAAGAGCACACCCTGCTGCAGCAGTGCAGAGCAGCTCCACGTGTGCTTTCCTCAACCTCTTGCCCAGCTGTGTCCATCTTTGCTGAACATCTGGAGATAGGAACCAGCTTTACACAGATATTCCAAATTGGACTCTCTGCTGTTTTCTAAAGCAGGAGCCTTCTCCAGCCTTTTTATCAACAGTTGTGAAGACTTACCTCTAGACTTTCCTCTTTCAGATCTTACCTCCTGTGTGTTAAATTAGTTGCAGGATTAGCCCCCCCTAAAATTTACATGTAAATGCCATGTATTCTACCTGAAAGAGCTGTTGATGCAATTTTCACACCACTGAAGGGCACTTGTCAGGAGACATCTCCATGGTCTCTCTCCAGTGAATATATGACCATTTTTGTAAGAAAAAACAGGAGTTCAGGAAAGTCTGAAATGAATGAAAAATGCAAATCTTGAGTTCATCTGCCAAATTTCTAGCATCTCTTAGGTCTGTCTCTGCCCAACCCAGCTCCTTTGTGCTTCAAATAAAATACATTCTATTCAACACGGCCAAACTTAAACAAAAACTCAGGGGAGAGGGCTGTGAATTTATATTTTTTTATCACTGCTGTGGATTTGCAACCCTCATTCTTCTGCCCATACTGTTGTGTATAGTTAATGAGCCCCTCGGGGCTTTTCTTTGTGGAGGAAACTTCAGACACTGAGTGCTACTTGGAAAAGATACTATCCATAGGCAGATATTTGCAGTGTTTAGGTGTGAGCAAAGATCTGTAATTAAAATGGTGAAGTTAAAAAAAGGAGTAAAACGTCTGAGAAGACAAAGCTGGACTTACTCTTCCTGAGAACATGGTGAGGCAACGCTTTACATTAACAAATACACATCCTGATTCTGTGTTACTAATGGGTTTATGCTAATGAATTACAAAAAGGACTATTGTAAAATTCGACACATGCACTATTTTGCAAAGTTCCACAGCTACACAGAAATATATCTAGGCAGATACCTTATGATACCCAAAATCTGGGAATAAGGCAGCTGTAACAAAGTCAAAACAAAGCATTAGAAGGACAGATAAAGGATTCATAGATAAAGATTTCACTGTAAAACTATGAGAATTTAAGAGCTCATTTGCTAAAGGATGCCTTAGCTTTGTTCTCTATTTTCCACCGGTTTGATGGTTGCACTGGGGAGCAGATTTCCCGTACTTGTAATGACTTCGGAGAACGATGTACAAACCATGGGGTGGAAAAGCCACCTAGTGGTACAGGGACATGGTGCCAGGCAGGAGCAGGTACCTCTGTATTCCAAGGAAAGGTTTGTTCTCATGCTGGGACATCGTGCCCTGGCATGTTATAAAGAGTATTTGTTATTATTCATGGAAGTCTGGAATGTGTATTGTGGGTGCATGAAACCCACATGCAAATTAGAGAAATTTCCAAAGGACAGGACCGTGAAACTTTGTGTGGGATCATTGCCTGTTTTATGTGTGCTGTGTAGACAATAACATCTCATTAAGGGCTATTTCAGAGAATTAAGAGGATAGATGAGTTTGCCTCATTTTTCTTTCCACTGGTCCAAATAAATGTAGGAGTTGCTATAAGCCCAGCTGCCCAGAGCACAAAAAGAGAAGAAAGGTTATAGAGACAACACCCATCTGTACTTTTTATTTTAATTTTCATTGTGTCATAGCTTTGAGGCAAGACAAGTTAGTGCATTTGCAGAGCTAAGGACTGGTCATCCATATCTCTGCTCTGGATCCACTGGTGATTTTTCTGAGAATAATTTCTACATGTGCTGAGAAGAGATGGGAAAGCCATTCCAATCTGGGGAAACAAAAATTCACCCTCTAGCAAAAGGGTGCTGGGTGGGGTTGTTCAGGACACTGCATGATGAACATGTGAAAGTCTGTCTCCTCTGAAAGGCTGAGAGTGCTGGGGGATGATTACAGCAGCTCCATTCCTTCAGGAGCCTTCAGCTGAGCACAAGCAGCACAGAGTTATTGCAAGAATGAAGGCATATCTCCCTTTGGCACACCAGAGATTAAACCTGAGCCCGTGTAAAGAGTAATAGAACAGGCAGCATGTTCTTATCTAAACAGTCAAAATGCAAAGTCAAACCCATGTGCTGAGGTTTGGGGGTTATAATGCTAAGGTCTTTGCAGCTTTGTGCTCAAAGTGGAGTGTTCTCTCATTTGCAGATTGATCTGTGAGCACGCAGAGCGGGGAGCTCTGCAGGCACAAGGGATTACACACCTTGCACAGCCAGGCCTCACAGGGTTTTTCAGCCTGGGCTGGCTGAGTGGAAGGGGAGAGAGGGGGATGACCCTGCCAGGCTAGAGCTGGGTTAAATAACTGCTGGAAATTGTGGGACTGTACAAGCAAACACAGCAGAACACTCCTGACTGCAGCCCCTCTGTAACATCCAGCTGCGAGGATCAAGCAGCCCTTGGTCCCTGCCCACCTGAAACATCAGAGAAAGGGAATATGGCAAAGCCCTCAGCTGAATAAGGGACAGATAGGAATGAAGGGGACTGTGAAAATGAAGCCTCTTTAGGTAAATGAATTTCATCTTCAGAATGGGAGGCTTAACAAGTCAAGCTAGGAAATTAGAGTAATTACCCCTAAATGTTTGATTACATAAATGCATCTGCAAATACATGCCAGACCTGAGCTTTCCAGCCTGTAGTAAATGCATGAATGTGCCAATCTGTACATCAAATAACTCACAGCATTTAGGAATATAAACTGACAGAACTGCATCTGTTGAGCTAGAGGAGGAGGGAAGACATGTAGGAAAATGCCTGCAAACACCAGCATTGCCCAGTGGAAATGGACCCTGGCAGCCAGGGAGGTCAGTGGGAGTAGAAGGGACATGGACCAAAGCTTGCCCAATTGATCCCCACTGAAATCACAAGAGTTCAGGTCCCTTCCTGAAAGGAAATGAAATTTCCATTCGGGGCAGGGAAACGAAATCTTGCAGAATGCAAAACAAAGACTTACAAACACTCCGGAAAGGAGATATGATCCGATGAAATGCAATTGAAAAATCCCCAAAAAACCCCAGAAAATTGGGACATTTAGTGATTATAAGAAAATGGTCAGGGAGGAAATGAGGTGCAGCAATTGCAGGGACATAGACCAAAGGTTACCTATTGATCCTTACTGAAATCACAATATTTTGTTTCCCTTCCCAAAAGGAAATTTCCTTGTCCCTGCAGTTGATGGCTTCCCATGCCTTTTGATGGCTTTCAGTTTGGTAAAGTTTTTTAAATTTTTTTTTTAAGTATCCATGCCATTTCCCTGATATCTTCCCCTCAAATTTGTGTCTTCCTCCTTGTTTTTTTTTCACCTGCTTTTGCAACATCTGAGAGGTTAGTTTTGGCATGCTTTGGTCCTTTGCACTGCACCTCATTTTCTGCCAGACCACTTTCTTGTAGTCACTAAAACTCCCAACTTTCTTTTTGATTTTCCTTCAATTGCATTTCATTTGATGATATCTCCTTTTCAGAGTGTTTGTAAGTCCTGCTTTTCTCTTTCTGGGATTTGAATGGATCAATTTTGGCAAGCTTTGGTCTATGTCCTGCACTTGATAGCATCTGATGCCTTTTCATGGCTCTTGCTTTAGCCAAGATAGATTTTTTATTTTTTTTTTTTAAGTATCCATGCCAGGTCCCTGATATCTTCCCCTCAAATTTGTGTCTTCCTCCTTGATTTTTTCCCCCTGCTTTTGCAACAGCTGTCAGGTTAGTTTCTGTGGAGGGATAGAATGTAAGAAAATAGTGCAGAAGGTAGTGTCAAACCTGAGGAGTTGCAGCTGTTCTAATCACCAAAGATGAGGAACAGGCCTGCCCTTAACAGGCCACAGCTTCCAATAGGAAGAGGAGTGCTACAAAAGAGTGGGTGAGCTGGGTGAGGAGAGGGTTGGGGTTTGCTGGCTGTGCTGTGAAGAAGAAGTCAGTGCTGTGAGGAGCTGCACATGAGGAAATCACTGAGAAGGTATTGGGCTTTGGGAATGAGATGACAACAAGTTTTGGCATGCTTTAGTCCCTTGAACTGCACATCATTTTCTTAAAGAGCCCTTTCTTGTAGTCACTAAAACTCCTGGTTTTCTTTTTTATTTTCCTTCAATTGCATTTCATTTGATGATAGCTCCTTTTCAGAGTGTTTGTAAGCCTTACTTTTTGTGAGATCCCATTTCCCTTCCCGAAAGGAAATTGGAATCTTGCTATTTCCATGGGGACCAATAGAGGAATCTTTGGTGCACGTCCCTGCACTTGATGGTGTGCCATGCCTTTTGATGGCTTTGACTTTTTTTCCTTTTTTCTTTTTTTTTTTTTCTTTTTTAGTGTCCATGCAATGTCCCTTGTATCTTCCCCTCCAAATTGCATCTTCCTCCTTGACTTTTTCCCCTGCTTTTGCAACGTCTGTGAGCTTAGTTTTGGCATGTTTTGGTCCTTTGCACTGCACCTCATTTTCTCCCTGATCACTTTGTTCTTATCACTAAATCTCTTGATTTTTCTGGTGGTTTTGTTTTTTGTTTTTTTTTTTTTAATTACACTTCATTTGATCATATCTCCTGTCCTGAGTCTTTCTTTTCAGGGTCACAAGATTTTGTTTCCCTTCCTGAAAGGAAATGAAATACTGAAAAAAAAAAAAAAAGTCTTTGCCAAAGCGAAACCATCAAAGGCGTGGGATGCCATCAAACGTAGGGACGTGGACCAAAGCTTGGCCAGTTCATCCCCTTTCATATAACAAGATTTCCTTTCCCTTGTCATAGATAATGAAGGTCTTAAGGACACTCTGGAAAGGAGTTATGATCCTATAATATGCAATTGAAAAATCCCCAAAAACCTAGAAAATTGGGATATTAAATGACTGCAGGAAATGAGCAATGACAACCAACCCAAGAATGCCCATGTGAGGTCTGGTTCAAGCTCTGGGGTGTTGTTCTGAAGACTCCAATTTCTTCTTTTTGCAGTACTTGGCCACCATAATTCTTTTAGGCATCCTTGAGGCAGGCACAGGGTGGGTCAAGAGAAACCTAAACCAGGGGGTTAGAAATCTGGGGCAAAAGGTAAAAGGCATCTTGGAAGGAAATTTTGGAAATGTTCCCCATGTGTAGGGTTGTGAGGAGCAGCATTCCCTGACCATGCACAAACATTACACATAGCTTGGAGTAAATTAGCCGGCTTTCCAGATGAAGGTCAAGAGAAACCCATGTGTGAGAAGGCACACACAGGCCTCCCAGGACACTCATATTGGGCTCTCCATGCTCATTAAAGCTAACAGGAGGCTAATAATGTGATTGGGTGTGGGGGGTTGTGCCAGAATGCCTGAAAGTGCTGGAATTTACAGGTGGACTCAAGGCTGCTACATATGCCCTGCTTTTCTCTGGTTAAATCCTTTCTGTTTGGTAAAGATTTCCAGAGGTGCAGCATCTGAAATATCGATGGACTCTCTCCATGAGCATTCCCACAGGTCAGGACATCCTGCACAACTGTGTAACCTGCATGCTGTGCTGCACACAGGTGCAGCAGGTCCTCTGCTCCCCTGAAAGCCTCAGCCACTGCGGGCACATTCAGTCCCACTGCTCAATACCCTTCCCATTGTGGTATTCATAAGTCCTGTCCACATGAACACCACAGTCACCAAGGAAGTCTCACCCAATGCTGATAGCCTTAAAGTAGGACTGTTTCCAGGCAGGGCAGTCTCACCTGTCCCTCATTTCCAAGGTGTAGTAAAGACTTTGGGAAGTCTCTCTGGTTTGCGCTGCATTCACTTTGGTGACAGTAAAGAGAAATGTGTAAATCTCATGAGCAAATGTTCTCTGATGAAATTTCTGCAGTAGCTTTTCCTGGTATGCCCAGATTCCTGAATCTCCCCTAGCTCAGATAATTCCTTTAAATGCATTTTCTTCATCTATCATGAAAAAATGCAATCAGTAAAATCTAACAGCCCTCTACATGATTCAAGATGTGGGAGAAATGACCCAAAACTTCTTGTGCCAAGCTGTTACAGTCCCACTGTCTGGTTTTTCAGGGAAGTTTCTTTGCTGCCCTTCCACAGTCCAAGTGTTCTGACTGTTATTTAGTAAATCAGGTATTTTCAATTTTATTGGAAGCCTAAGTTCTACCTATCTGCAAATGTCACCTGATATTTCTGCATTGCATCCCTCAAATTTTAAAAGGTCACATAGGAGCCTGTTCAAATCAATGGTCTCACCAGTTGTAGTAACCATCCCTAGAAGTGTTCAAAAAGTGTGTGGATATGGCACTTGAGGACATGGTGGTGTGCTGGGCTTACAGTTGGACTTGATAATCTTAAAGGTCTTTTCCAACCTTAGATTCTATGAGTCTAAATTAGATTCTATGATTCTAATTTTGTTGCAAAGTGCTGCTTAACAAGGATACCAAGAACAGAGGCATGGCCTCTATTTCCCTACTTGGGCAGAGGGTCAGCTGACTCAGTATGGTCCCTTCCAACCTTAGCCATTCCATGATTCTGTCAACCTAGAAGCTACAAATCCATAATAAACTACTGCAAGCCTTGAAAAAGGATAGATTAAAGGGAGCTAGACCTTGGCAGCTGCACATCAGCCCTTCTCTGTACAGCCCTGACTACACAGCTGGGAAATGAACCCTTCTGCTTCTTCTGCACTGACTTGTGGTTTATGGGTGCACGGTGGGCACCCATAAATAAACCAAATAAACCACCAAATAAATAAACCACCATTGGTAAAGAAGTAAATAAGGAGCACTGCTGCTTCATCACCTTGACTGGAGACTGGAGAAAGTTTCCTGAGTTTCAGTGAGTTCAGATGTCTCTGTGGGTGTTAATAGGAAAGAGTTGTGGCACAGGGAGGCATTGGATCAGTGACATTCAAGGTTACCAGGAAGCTGTGACATGAGCTGGCACACATAAGGTGCCAGCAGCTTTGCCACCTCCATACCCACATTGGCCAGAGCACAGCGCTGCTGTCCAAGCCCTCGGGTTGGTGCTGGGGTGTCTTGTCTGGGTGTTTCAAAAGAGAAAGGAAATACACAAGCATGTACGGTGGCTCTGTAATACTGATACTGTCTGGCCACAGAGGCACTGCTGGGAATTGATTTTCAGTCTCCAGATCTGGCATTGGAGGCTGGAAGAGAATCCTGCCAGGCACCAAGCGCAGCCGTGAGTGCCTGCTCAATGCCCATGGCTGTTTCCATGCAGGCTGCTCCACTGAGCAAACACAGCTCTGTGCTGGCAGGCATTTCTGTTTGCTCTCTCCAGCTGCAGCTTTGCTTTGTCTCTGAGTAGCTTTGCTGAGATTCAATTTAGGGTCCCAAAAAAGCTTTAACAAAGCTCCAAACTGCAAAGGCAAACAAAAGAGTGAAAAATAAAAGGTAATGAAATGTAATGAGTAAAATGCTGCTCTATGACCACACTAACTTGGGATACTGGGAATTTTGCTTTAACAGAAGCTGCCACAATGGGAATCACTTCAGAAAAGCACTCCTGCTCTCCAGTGTTTCATCTGTGGTGTGTGGATGAGATTCAGCATCCCTCTGCATCCAAGGCCTGCTATTCCAGCCAAGTCAGGCAGGGAGCCTTGCAGGGTCTGCGAGATTTCTGCAGCAGCTGAAAGGGATACTGTGTGACACAAGACCCTTGATCTGGGGAACAGCTCTATTGCCTGTATAATACACTCCCAAAGCAGAAATCATGAGTCAAGTATTTACCCTGAGATTTAGGCTGAGCACTGCAGGGATCCTGAACAATAGACAGTTCCCTGTTAGTGTGAGGTTTTAATGAAAAAGCCTAAACTGAGGAATGCTTTAGCTCTCTGTGTAACCAACCTCATGGTTTAAGGTCCTGATTACATTTTTTCTTTATCAAAACCAGGTCATGTTTTGTAAATTTTCTTTGCAACCATAAGAATCTCTTCTTTTTAAGCAATTTCTCTGAGTCAATTAAGATTAGACATTCTCTTCTACCTATTGCCTGAGAATATGCCCTGTTTGATTACAGGTCTTATAATTCAAAACTGGAAAAGCAAAGTTTCCACGTTTCTGGTTCATGCTCAAAGCTGTGGCTTGTGGGCCTGTGCAACCCTGCCAATACTGCCTTGCTCCCCCTCTCCTGGGGAAGCTCCTGGAAGCTGCTTCTGTCTCCATGTCTCCTGTAGGAAGGTTAGCTCTTGGAGGAATTTAACCTTAACAGTCTAAAGGATTTGTCCTGACATGCAATAGCATTTTCCAAACAGAGTGTGTATGGGTAGACCTCATCCACTTTGAGTTTAAAAAGCAAAATAAACCTTAAAAGCACAGCTCCCCTGGTTGTTCAGCCTCTCCTTGCTGGCTCTTGCAGTAGCTGGTTTTTCAGGTAGTCCATTGTGGTCTCTCCCATCTTCATCTCACAACCTTTTAGCATATCTAAAATGTGGGAGACTTATCATTCCCTTCAGTATCTTTGTTCTTATCAATCAGGGCTATGAAACTGCCTATTGCCTTTTCAGGTTTCTAGGGAAACCCCTCCTCCTTTAACTTCTTTTTTAATCCAACTTGTTGGCAAAATTGTCCTTTAGACACAGAGGGAGAGGCACGGACTACAGACATGAAAATTCTGATTTCTCTTGTTTCCATAGGCATTGTCAGATATGATTGTGGAGCAGCAATATCCAGCGTGTGCCCCTGCTCAGTGCTTCTGTAAGCAGGCAGCATTGATCTCTGTACTGCAAAATAGGTTGTAATAGAAAGCAGAGTTAAGCTGCACAGCAAGATCCCTTCCTTCTGCTGCTTTAACCCTTCAATGTTAAGGCTGGTTTGAGAAGGTTTGACTCTGCAATGCTTAAAACAGACTGAAAAACAAAGCTGATACCCGTGCTGGGTATCAGCTCTGCCCCCGGAACTGGGGGGGCACGGAAGTCATTGGTGCTGACTTTCAGCGCGTTCCTTACCGGCGCCTTTCCAGCCGTGCTGGCGATCCCCGCCCGCAAAATCCCTCCCAAGGCTCTGCCGCCTCCCCGCTAGATGTCAGCGTCCCTCCTGCGAAGCACCGGGGTTAATTAAAAGCTTCTAACGAGGCTCCCTCATTTAGCCAGGCTTCCAGAGGGCTGGTGGGGGTGCTCCTGTGGCACGCACTTTCCGGAGGAGATGGGCACCAAAAGGCTTCTGGCATCGTTGGGAGGAGCTGTCCGCCCATGGGAGCCCACCCCAGTGCCCGGCACTGCCCTCCAAACAGCCGCTCTGGTCACTGGAGCTGTTTAATTGCATTTATA
The DNA here is from genome assembly GCF_037042795.1 of Molothrus aeneus. NCBI lineage: Eukaryota > Metazoa > Chordata > Aves > Passeriformes > Icteridae > Molothrus > Molothrus aeneus. Next base: position 56,207,163 of record NC_089651.1, on the reverse strand, counting down.
TTCATAATGAAACGCATTTATAGACATATATTTAAATATTTTTATATATTCACGTATTTATAATTAATTTAGAAATCAATACATTTATCATTTTATATATAGATATGTTTTATATATACATATCTATTTATACATACAAATATATTTATATATCTATTCATATATATATTAATATTTATCATTTTAAAAATTAAAATTTCTATTTTTTTATAATCAAATGTTACCTGCTGCTGCTCTGCCAGGTCCAAGGGTCCAGCAGCCAGTGCTGAGTTCTGGATCTGACAAGAGCCTGGTCTGCTGGGGCTGAGAGAGTATTTCTATTTCCAGTTTATTTGGTTGCCTGCCTAAGGACAGCTCAAGAAGCTAATTGACTATTCAAAAAATAAGAAAACTTGTTTTCTTTCTCTTGCCTAGGAAAGGAAGATGGCTGAGGATGAGAGCTAGCACTTCTTGAAATCCAGAAAAAAACCCTCCAAATCTAATTACAGGAAAAGCTCCTTTGTTTAATGAATCAGTTAACTTTATTTTTTTAAGTGTAAGTTATGTGTAATTTCCTGTATGTATTCAGTTACTTTGTAGAGTAAAATCAAATTTTAAAGCACTTATACACTCATTTTTAATGCAACCCAACATAACCTAAGAGAAAAATAATCATGTTAAAAAAGAAGCATTATACACCATTTCTAATAGTTTTATTAAAATATAATTAGCAATCTGAATAAATATATATAAGATACAGACTCACTGGAATAAGTAAAAGCCACAGGTGCCTTCCTGGTTAGTCACATCTAATTAACTCTGACAGCCTCTAAATTTAATCTTCCTTTAAAAATTGAAATGACTGTGGAGAACCATTGCAAAAAGAAACTTAAAATAGCAGAGAGATATTTTAAATTGAGATTCCCTGATTGTTGAACTTTGTCAAATTCATCACTTCAATCCATCCCTGAAATGTACAGTTAATTACCTCCTCTAAATACAAAGCACAGGAGGTGATTTCCCTTCTGCAGCTACATCTCTGGATTCAGCTTTTTCATTACACTGTAATTACAATGGATCTTCAAAGTTGTCATGAAAATAAAGGATTAGTAGAACTGAAAATGAAAGTTTAATGGCACAGACTAAACATCAGCTATGAGCAACTTCAGCTCTGGCCTCTTACCCCGATCCCATTTCATTTTTGGACTTGTCTGAGGTGAATAAAGAGCACAGAGCAAAATTATGCAGTGAACTTTGTTATTGAAACAGCATGGGGTAATGCTTTGAGCTTGAGAGGGATTGACATTTTGGTTTAGTCCGTGGTGGTAGTGGAATAACAGCACTTTTGTGTTTCACAGGCCTTTCTGGGGGGCCCTTGGAGATGAATTGTTTCATTCCTCCAGCAAGCACACCTACTACCACACCCCGTTCCTTTCACAGCTTACCTCCCCTTGCACTAGCAAGAGCTGAGTTTTGTCCTAAAAGTTGTGTTCTTTTACAGAAATGCAGCCTGCCCTTGCACATCTGCCTGCAGCTTGGTTTGAATCTCCTGGAGAGACCTTGATCCAGCTTTTTGTTGGGGTTGGTGAAACATCTGGAAGCCTGTGCTGGACCTTGCTGTGTAAGGCCATACTGGGACAGTTCACTGCACATCTGCTGGGGAGCAGCTGCTCCTGCTGCAAGGTGACACTGGAGGGTGGCTTTGGGGAGCAGCTGCTCCTGCTGCAAGGTGACACTGGAGGGTGGCTTTGGGGAGCAGCTTTGTGCATCAAAAACCAGCACATCCAGTTCCCCCATCCCTCTCTCTGGTGCTCCCAGCACAGCCTGCCAGGGCACTCAACCAGCCCAGCCTGAAGCTGGGCTTGGTCTTGAATGTCTTGAAATGAGCTGTTGGTTGGTTCAGGTCCCTGAAGGACAAGGTGGCTGCATGGTCAGTGGGTACCAGGGCCAGCACCACAGTCCTGCCCAGACAGAGTGTGGTGGGGAGGGGACCAGGGACAGAGCACACACCTCAGGGGCTGGGCTCAGCCACATCACAAAATCACACACTTAAGGTTACTCCCTTTGCTTTGTATCTAGTGCTGACATGTCCATGGGATGCATTTGTTCAGCAAGCTGATCTGATTGATCAGAAAGTGCCTTCATGGAAGAGGAGAAAGGAATAGAATGTCTCACTTGGGAGGGACCTACAATGAACATTTCATCCAACTGCCTGACCAAAAGTTACAGCTTGTTATTAAGGCATTGTCCCAATGCCTCTTAGGCACTGTCAGGCTGGGGGCATAGACAGCCTCTCTAGGAAGCCCATTCCAGTCTTTGACCACACTCACTGTAAAGAAAGGCTTCCTAGCAGCTTTCTGTTGGATCTGCTGGCTGGGCTGGCTCACTCTGGTGACCTCTCATCACTAAACCTGGAAGGAGAGAGCCCAGCTGAGGCAGCTCAGGATGGGATCACCCTACTGTGACAGCCCCTCTTAGATAGCTCAAACAAACACTGGCTCCTGCTCAGCCATGTGGGCAGTTTCCAGAAGCTGCAGCCTGTGCCCTGCCTGCTCTCCCCTTCCCTGATCCATCAACCATGGCTCTCTGTGCTGCCTCCAGCCAGCCCACTGATAACCAATTTCACACCTTTTTCCAGACTGCCTCGCAGCTCCATTAGCTCATTGAAGCTGGGATTTATGCTTCCCACAAGTGCCAGTCTGATGTGAAGAGATGTGAAGGCCACCTGACTGGAGGTGGTGGGGAAAAGACAGAAATGCATCTTGGATCAGCAGCTTGGCCCTGCATCAGCCCCTCCACCTGAGCCCTGGCCCTGCCAGGACTTCATTGCTCTTCACACCCACATTTCCCCCTCTTTGCCCTTGTCCTCATCTGCATGAGCATCAGCTCTGGCAGGGACTCCTCAGCTCCAGCCTCCCTCCAGCCTCCCTCTAGCCTTCTGAGGCTGAGCCCAAATCCAGCTGTAGGAGGTGGTACCAGATGCTCACCCAGACCCCAAGGAGGCTCAAGCACCACTTTGACCAGCTTAGGTTTGAACAGGTCCAAGCTCTGCCTGTCTCCACCAGGAATGGGGACCTGCACAACAACTGCATTACCTCTGACACCTCCAGGGCTGTCCACAGTCTCTTCTTACCCTTTTTCTGCTGGTGGCAGTGATATATATCTTTGTCACAGGAGACTCCTGGATTTTAGGCACTGCAAACCCTAAAAATAACAATTCCTGGAAGAATTGCCATCATCACAGAATTTCTGCCGTGTCTTGGTGTTCTCCTTTGACCTTGTTTTTCCAAATGCAAGCAGTACATGATACATGATAATGTATTACATCAGGCTATGTATCACTAGATATTCTCCAGAAGTTTAAATTTGAAAAAAGCTTTTAGTTTATTTCTGCAGAATAAAAGCCAGGGATTCACTGTATGGCACAGGGGAGATACCCAGCATCTTTGGAGGCTGCATGTCCAGCACCTTCCTCTGGTACCCAAAGCTGGCAGGGGCAGCTCAGCTTCCCACTGCACCCAAAGCCCCTGTCTCTAGTGTATATCTGAGCAAGATCTGGGACTTGCACAGAACAAGCCCATATCAGGAGCAATTTAGGAGTGATAATGAAAGGAGAAGTCCTGATTGGCAGAGGGAACAAGGGGCTATTTCTGCCCTCTGAGGCTGAGCCCAAATCCAGCTGTAGGAGGTGTGACCAGCTGTCTGTGAGCCAGGCAATGCTGGGTGAGTTCACCCTAACAAGGGGTGCAACATCCCCAGGATGGGGATGGAGGATTGCAAGGCTCTGGGGAGGTGTGGGGAGACCAGGGGGCCATGGGGGTCCCACTTGTAGGGCCCTGCAGAGTCTGGGGGGTGAAACCACAGCAATGCTGCACCAATCCTGGTGATTTAACCCCAGCTTTGTGCTGGCATGGACTCTTCCTGTGGTCATTTCCTTCCCTTTCCTTGACATGGGAGGGCAACTGCTGATATTTGGGCTACACACAAAATAATATGAGGGTGTTTATTTTTTCTCCTGCAAATTCAATCAAGGTGTTGCTCTGTGGTCAGAGGATGAGCAAGCAAACCTGTGGCTGGGACTAGCACTGGTTGCTGCCTGCACAGAATGGGATTGATGGAACACATGCTCCTGTGGAGCAGAAGATGCCCCTGACAGCATCTGACACCAGGGCCTTGGTGGCCAAAAATAGCTGGGTCTGTCACAGGAGGATGATACCCCTGGGAGGCTGAGGCCACACCTCAAGGGACAGTGTGTCACACAGTCAGAAACTCGAGTGCCTCAGTTAGCATGCCTTTCCCTGGGTTTCAGGAAAACTGCTTGTAAATAAATATCAGATTGTTTGCTTAGGAGAAGAGGACTTGGCTAAAAACCTGCTGTGCTGTGCATGAGCATTTGGGAGTTCAGGGTCCTCACGGTGGGATAAGGGAGAGGATGTGTCCACCAACACTCTTAAAATAGACCAGTGTGCAAATGACAGAGCAATTCATGGACTCCAGGCAATGCAGGACAGTGAATGTCTCTCAAAATATGGGATCTGTCCCCACACGAGTTATAACAGATGACAGTTTACTAAATATATCTGCAATGCCAAAACAAACAGCACTGCATTCCAAGGCAAGAGGTCACTGCAGTCTGTCTTCACAGGCCACTTCTCCTTCTGATCTGCAAGAGACTTTGACCAGGAGGACTGAAAGATGAAGCAGAGTGTGTGTATGTGAGGGTTTGCCAGGGAGATGGATTCCCATTTTGGCAAATGCCATCAGTTGTGCTTTCAAGGGTCAGTGTAGTATCTCATTATAGTCCCTACCTATCCCCTGTGACCAAAATAGTCTCAGTCACCCAGAAAATCTTACACAACAGCAACTTGACACAGATAAGGACTGAATGAATGAGACTTTCCAGCTAGAGATAAATTGGATAAATGTTGAAGGTAATGAAAAATTAATTGTATCTCCTGCCCTGAAGAACATTTTAAATATCATCTGCTTTTCAGGCTTGTGCATAAATATGCATAATTCTGCATCTTTAATTGAAATAAGTATTCAGCTCAGCTGTTTTTCTGCTGACAGCTCAATGGAGTTACTCTGTTAGTGATCATTACAATTATTTAGTGGCACTGAGATCTTGCTAAGAGGTCTGAGCCATCCTCTGAGACTATAGAAACCTGGAACCAAAATATATGCCCAGCCCAAGAGCTGAAATGCCATAATAAATTCTGTAGTAAAGAAAACCCTTTTGTATGAAAATATCAGCCCAAGAGAGTGAGGAACCCACAACAAACTGAAATTTTTTAGAAACCATAAATATGATTACCTCATTCCTCCTTGCAAATCTCAGCCAACTGAGTCATCAGTGAAGAGATAATCATTTTACTGGGATTCCTACATGGCCCCCTACACAGCTCTCATCCCAAGTGGAGCAGTACATGGAGCAGGGCAGTGTTCAGGCAGGCTGATGTTTGCCTGAGCTTTAATCCCCTAACAGAAAAAACCCTGAACTTGTATGCATGGAAAATTGCTGTTGATAATCTTATTTTGAGGAAAAAAATTATGTACTTCAACCAGCATCTGGCAAGGTACAGGCCTTTAGCTTCTGCTTTAGAAAATCTCTTGTCTGTATTTGCACTTCCCTGGCTGGTAAAGTTTCTGGAATTACATTTTTTTTCCCTTTAAAATGCTGAAGACACAGTAGCAGCCTGAATTCCTCTTTTCTGTATCTCTGCACAGTGGCAGCAGGGCAAGAGACATTTCATAGGCCATAAAACCAGAATGGGCTTAATCCTCTTCTCACAGTAGATTTACATTTGTGTGACTGTTAGTAAAGTTGGCAGTAAAGATGTTGACAGAGCTGAGGGCTGGCTGGGGCCCAAGGGCACTGATTTTTAAAGGTGGCAACTGGGATTACTAAATCCTGCTTCCAAAGAAGCCTTAGCCCCACTTCCTACCCTTGAGAGCTTTTTTGTTCTCCACTGAATCATGGTTGAACATGGGCTGTAGCCACCCAAGATAGGTCAGTGTTGCAGGGGAAGCGGAGGCAAAGCAAACTGCTGCTGCCTGAGAGCTGCTCAAGGGAGCTTTGCCCTGCCCATGGAGGGTGAGAGGGGTGCCTCACCCAGTATTTCCATGTCCTGATGTGCTTTGTGCAGTCCTCAGCCCAGGTGTGTCCTAGAACTATCAATACAACTACAGAGGAAGGGTTTTTTTTTCCTCTTAATTTCCTTTCCATTCTAGGAGGTGGCAAGGAAAGGAAAGGCTGTCAGGGGATTAAAACACTGCTCAAAGAGAAACTACTGCAGGTCATGTCTGAGCCTCAGTGAAAGTGCTTCAGGGGTGAGAGGAGGCCAGCAAGAGGAAAATGCCCAAGCCCTTGCTTGCCTTCTGCTGCTCAGGTTTTTTTTCACAAGCACCTGAGCTTGCAGCTGCTGTTGGAGCTCTTTTACAAAGCTGCTTGTCCAGCTGCTGTTATTTCCTTATCCATGCTGTGGGTTCCAGGATCCAGACCTGGCATTTGACCACTACACTGTGTTTCTCAAGCTTCTGCTGTGGTCAGCTGAGCAGTGTTTCTTGGCAGGTTTCTCTCACACAACTTCTGACAAATACAGCCAAAAGTGAGATGCCAAGCTGCTGGTGAGATACAGTGTGTGGGAGGCACAGGCCTTGGAGCACAGGGCAAAGCTGACAAGACTGGTGTGGTCCTCACTGCAGGCTCATTACAGTGCTCTTATAAACACAAGGGCTGCAGCTGTGACAGTCCAAGGATAGAAGAGATATTATTTTTTTTGGACTGACTAATGTAAGTGAAAAAAGTGGATAAATGTTTGGGTTTAAGATAAAGGGATTCTGAAACCAAAACCTTGCCTGAATTTTCTGATAAGGTTGGGTCAAGGTCTTATGGGCTCCTAAAAGTCTGTAAAATCTTGACCTGATCTTATCAGGAGTCCAACAGACTCCTAAAACACAGTCTGCTAAGCCCACTAAGTTAGTCAGGAATGCAAGGTTTCAAGTGGGATCCACAAAGGCACTTCAGTACCTGAAGCAGGACTTAGGTCAGAAGTAAATACCCTCAGTAAATACCTGTGTCTTGGTTTGAACAGACAGGTGTCTGCAAAGGAAGGGGGAGCCTCCATTGAAATGGAAAATGTAAACCCCCTCCCTCCAAATTATTATAATTTTGAAATTAAGGGGCTCTCAGGCAAAGATATAAGAATAGGAATAATAGGTCTTTACTAGGAAAATTAAAATAAAAATGCAGTAATAAAAAAAAAATACAGAGTCAGAATACAACCTGACACCCTGTGGGTCAGGGTGGTGGGAGCAGTCCCATTAAATGGTGGCTGCAGCCCTCCTACAATGCCAGGTGTGGGTCTGTTGGAGCAGTGATCGTGTAGAAGGGTGGAGTTTTCCTCTGGAGGTCCAATGGTGGTGATGATAGGCCTGGTCTTCCTCTGGAAATCCAGCAGAAACCAGCTCTCCTGGTGTTCCAAATCTCAAATTTTATCCAGGTAGGAATGCTTGGCTCCTCCCCCTGGGTGGAGCATCTCCCAATGGGATGATGTAATTTTATCAGTGACACTCAATGGTCCATTAACAGAAGATATCTCCCTGGAGGGAGGATGGGTCCTGGGAGAGATAAAGCAAACTGCCTACCTGCTTTTAACAACTGGTCCATTATCAGAGGATATCCCCCCTGGAGTTAGGATGGGTCATGGAAGAGATAAAGAACACTGCTCCACCTGGTTTCAACAGATGGTGATAGAATACATCCTCCTGGTTACATCTTGCAACCTAAGACGACCTGCAATCCAAAAAACCCCACTAAGATGGAATTGAGGGTTAGGGATGATCATCTTTGAATTTTAATTTTCAGGGTGAAACCTGAAGTTCCATTTCTTTGTGTAACAAACCCTCCTCACTGTAACTGAGAAGCTGGTGCACTTTGGGAGGAGGGAAAACAGGGTGGAAACCTTTATTCATGCACGATGCCTGCGTTACAAATGGAGCAAAATGAGCCCTGTACATTTCAGATTGCAGGTGTCTGTCCTCAGGAGACTAACCTGGGATGTGCCTCTGTATGAGCAGAATCCAGTGCCTTAGTTCTGAAAAATTTGGGAGTTCACACCAGCGCTATTCACTTTAAGACAGTAAACACCTCCCTAATGCAATCCCGTATAGGAAGATGTAAGTGTATGGTTCTGGCTCCTGGATGCTGCCATAAGGTTCAGGTGCTAATCTCTAAGTGTAGAAGTCTTCAGTTCATCCTGTTTTAGCCACAGGAACCACAATACACAGGCAAAATCAAGGGAAAAAGGGAACTGAAGAAAAGATGAGGATTTCTTCTTTGAGAAGTGTAGATTTGCTAATTATGAACCTATTCCAGGAGATTTCCTACAGATTTGCTGCGACTTAAGTGTTATTAACCTGTTTTTCTCTTTTGGAACTGTGCTCCTCCATCCTAAAATTAGCTGGTGACCTAACAGAGCATTTAGGCATGGGCACCTTTAACCATCAAAGTGTTTCCACTGACTTCAGCAGAAACAGCCGGTGCTGGAGGCAGCGTGGGGCGCCCCGGCGATCGGCTGGAGCCGTCTTACATGCCAGGGACAGTGTCCTACACAGAGCTTAGATCACATGGCAGGGGAACAGGGAGCATTTCTAACATGATTACTGTCAGATCTCCTTTTATGTTTTCCAGAGGAAAATAGTATGCAAATGTGGCACGTGCCTGCATGGATTCAACCTTCCTTTCCTCTTTTTTGATCTCTCTAATTCTGACAAACAAGCTGGCTGTGACTGCTGAAGGGAAACTCTCTCTCCCCAAGGTGTTGGGCCATGGGCATTTTTGGAGGGGCACAGTGGGTTTAGGCAGAGCTCTGTTTTACTGCTTCTGGCTACACTTTCCTACTCCAGCACTCTTCCTCCAGTTGCACCTCAGTGGAGACAAGGTGAATTGTGTCTGGGAACTGAGCCAGGGTAAAAATAACTGAGGAGGGGAGGGTGCTGCTTTTTTATGCAGTTTCCTGGTCTGTTTGACAACACAACAGCACAAAGAGCTGCACCAGCACAACAGAGGGAGCATAACCTGACTGGTCCATCAAATTGCTGCCACCCAAAATGGTGCCTCCAAAACTGCAGCTGTATTTCCTTGGTGTTGCTCCACCAGCAGAGTGGAAGGTCCTTTGGGAAGTCCAAAGGTGAGTTTCTACTCTCACCCCTTCTTCCCCTTTCCCAATTCGCTCTCCTGCAAGGGATGGGGTGAGCAGAGAGCAGCTGGGCACAGAGGCCGATGTTTCTGGCACAGTGCTGATCCCTTGTTTTCTTGCTTAGTGTCTCGTTCCCAGCTCCAGCTTCTGCTGTGCATTCCTGTCCCTGTGCTAGATCCTGCTGCCCCCTCTGTTGTGCTGACATACCTCTTTGTGTGCCCACACCACAATCAAACCCTGGGAGCAATCCAGATCAAAACAAAGTATTCTTCTTCAGGGCTTTCATCTGGTTCCCAGCTCCAGTATGCACACCGTGCCAGCACAGCACAGGGGGTTCCACACAGGGGAAAGAGGAGGGTCACTAAGCCAAAGGTTTCTCCTGGCAGACTGCAGAGCAAACATAACTTGGAGTATCCAAACAAAATTACTTTACAGGGCCATCACAATCATTCAGAGTTAACACTTTATCCAGACTGGGGCTGGGATCTGGGGACATTTGGTCTTCCTCCCATGCTGGAATCTCGACATGCAAATTCTGCATTATGGAAGGAATATCCTACCATGAAGCTCATGCTGTTGATCCCTGTGGGACCTAGGGACCAACCTTTCAATTATGGTTGGAAAAGAGTTCTGAGATCATTGAGTCCAACTGTTAACAGCACCATGACATTCACCACTAAACCAAGTCCCCAGGTGCCACATCCACACCTCTTTTGAACACTTCAGGGATGGAGATTCCACCACTTCCCTGGGCATCCTATTCCAATGCTTCAGAACCCTTTCAGTACAGAAATATTTCCTAATATCCAATGTAAACTTCCCCTTGTGCAACTCAAGGCAGTTTACTCTCATCCTGTTGCCTGTTCCCTGGGAGCAGAGCCTGATCCCCACCTGGCTACACCCTCCTGTCAGGGAATTGTAGAGAGTGCTAAGGTCTCCTGAGTCTCCTTTTCTCCAGGCTAAACACCCCCAGAACCCTCAGCTGCTCCTCATCAGACTTGTGCTCCAGCCCCTCAATGTCTGTCATGTAGTGAGGGGCCCAAAACTGAACCCAGGATCTGAGGTGTGGCCTCACCAGTGCCCAGCACAGGGGACAATCACTGCCTGGATGCCTTGTACAAGAAACAGCTCTGTGGCTTTATTCTGGGCGGTGTGGGAAGGTGGTGGGGCAAGCATCACTGCTGAACTGATCAAACCTTCTTTCAGGAGGGAATTTCATGGGAATTGTGAGGGCTTCTCATCCCCACTGCAGTTACATTCATCACTGCCTGACAATGCTGCTCTGTAGGGCTTTCCCCCAGTGCTCTGTGCATCCATCCACAGTGCTCATTTTGCACAGCCATAGACAGCAGGCAAGAGCCCTGCTCTCACAGCTTCCAGATCTTCACTTTCCACAGAGCACGATCCATGTCAGCCACTTGCTATCCTTGCTGGCAGCACCCATGTGCCTGTCAAAGCAGCTATAGTCTGAGCACAGGGCCTTAGCAGCTCCTAGCTGGAAGGCTGTGTGGAAAAAGAGATGAAAGCTTATTTTCAGTGTCAGTCCAAGTAATCAATAGCCTGAAGATTTGGATACAAACTAGGCATATATGACTTAATTCTACCTTTGGGTCTCACACCTTTTTATGGAATTACTGTTTAATTGCTCATGTTAAACCTGTCCAACAATACCATTTTGTGTTACCAACACTTAGTGTCATATCTTCAAAGTGCTTTACAAGCAAGTTATGAAATGTGTAATTTGAGTGAAAACAAGCACCTTGGGCTGGGACCTGTGCTGTGTTTGACACAGCCTGGCATGCCTGCAGTGCTGGGTATGCTGGGATGAGGAGCCCTGTGATTCACGGCATGGTGAAGTCAGTGAGAAGAACATGGAGAGATAATGTGGGATGGCGTTCTCCAAGGCCTAACAGATCAAGGATCCGTGAGACTTCTTCTGGTAAATTTCATAGCATGTGCAAGAGCCTCAAGTGATCAACAGGAGACTTGAAATAACTCTTCAAGTATTGCAGCTTGGTTTTGATACTGCATCTTCTTCTCACTTTCCTCTAGCACAAGAAAACTGGCAGTCAAAAATCATAAATCAGTCAGAAATGTTTGTTTCACTTTGAGGATATGCATTACAGTAGCCATAACACAGGAATTAGGAAACCACAGCATAGCCCGAAGGCCTTTGCCTTCAGCTGTGTCCATGGAGCACCAGAGAGCTGTGTCACTATACAAACAGTAATTAATCCTCAATAAAACAAGTAAAAAAAGTACACAAAGAACTATCACGGGTTCGTTTGTTGCCAGGATGGCAACAAAGCATGAATTGGACCAGGTGTTTGCCAAGGCACAGCAGTCAAGTAGTAGCCAGCTTTGATTGTTGCTTCTGCAAGTCAGTGCTCCTCAGGCTCCAGATGAAATGACACTGAAATGTGCAGGATTCACTTTTGCCTGGAAACGAAAAATTTCCTTGCAGAAAATCAGGGCTCCAAATCTTGCAGAATTTCTTTAGGCAGATCTGTGGGTATAAAGAGAAGCTTGAGTAAGCAGGTACATTTGGTTTTGTAGCCTTCAAATACAGGACCACACTCGCTTCCCTCTTTTAAGGTAGTTGATGTTTTACCAGCACAGACTGAGGAGAAGCCCAATGTATTGACACTGGCAGGAAGTGGCTTTTGGAAACTTACATTTCCTTTGAATAGCTGGCTGACCTCTGGGTGTGTAAAGCACAGCTTAATCCCAATATTTCTATCTTCTCACTTTGTGAAGTCTACAGCCAAAAGATATCCAGTATCAAATAGAACAAATCTAAGGAATTCCTTCCTTTTCCTCCTCCACAAACCCTCCTCTGAGTTCTAAAAAAAGACCCCCAACTTATGTTTACATAACTGACCTGCATCTGCCTTCCAGAGTTCTGGCTGGGCATAGCCAGATGATGCTGTCCCTAAACTTGAGGAAAGTCTGAATCTGGAAGAGAGGGGTAGTTGGGTCATACCTGGGGTCTGTGCCTGAGGTGAGGAGAGCTCAGCTTGGGGAGGGCTGTGCAGAAACTGGAGAGGTCTCTAATGATCTTCTAAATTTGATTTGGGGGTGCTGCACATCTGTGACGAAGTATTTAATTTTTGTCTATCACCTGTAAGCCCAAACGTTCCCAGATCAGAAAACACTTCCTACAACACACAGGCTTCCTTACTTCCAGCACAAGTCCTTACTCTGAAGCACATGGACACAGAGCGCCTGTGGCCCTGCCCGGCTGCTCACGAGGGGCGGGATGAACAGCGCCGTCCCGGTAAGCGCCGGGAGGGAAAACACCGGGAACCCCGCACGCCGAAGCCAAGGCTGGTGAGGACGGGCGGGCGCGGGGAGCCGGGGCTGTCCCCTCCCCTGGCCGGGCACCCCCGACCCGCGGCCGTGCCGGGGGTGTCCCGCGGGCGGGGGGCGCTCCCGGCGGGGGAGGCGGGGCCGGGCCGGGCCGGGCCGGGCTGCGGGGGCCGCGGCCGCGCCGCCCTCCGGCCCGCGGGCGGGGAGCGCGCTCGTTCGCTGGCAGCGGCCGGGGCGGGGAGCGGCCGGTCCGTCCTTCCTCCTCCTCCTCCTCCTCCTCCCTCCCGCCCTCGGCACCGCCACCCGCGCCCGCCGCCGATGCCGGGACTGCGCCCGCGGTGAGTCTGCCCCGCCGGGACCCGCCCGCGGGAAGTTGCGGCGCGGCCCCGGCCGCGCCTTTGTGCGGGAGCGGCGGCGCTGCCCGCCCGGTCCGGCCCCGGTCCCGATGCCCCGGCCCGCCGGTGCCGCCGCCCCGTTCCGCTGCCCGCGCCCTCCGCCGCGCCGGTACCTGCCGCTCTTTGTTCCCCGCCGCCGCCGCCTTTGTTCCCTCGGTGCCGGCTGCACCTTCGGCACCGCCCGCGCTCCCCGCGGGACATCGCTGTGCGGGGGGGCGCGGATGGAGAGACCGCGCTCCCGGAGCGCGTCCCCCCCATCCCAGCGCTGCGAAAGCCGGGGAAAAGGGGGAAGCACCGCGGCGGGGCAGCGGCGGGAGTTCGCCGGGCTGCGCGGGGGGAGCGCGGCGGCTCGGCCGGCGGCGGGAGCGAGCTTGGAGCTCCCGCCCCCGCGGTCCTGCCCTGCCCTCCCCGAGCGGGGGCCGCGCTGCCGGAGGAGCTCCGGCCGGAGCCGGCGTGTCCCGGGGCCGGCTTGTCCCGAGGCGGGGGTGCGCGCAGGGGGTGCGGGCAGGTGACCGGCGCTCCCCGGGGAGCCGGGAGTACCGCTGGGATCGACGGTATCTCTAGGGTTATGTGTTTGGGAAGTGATCGTGCAAACTTACTCAAAGTTCTCGGGAAAAGGGAGCGACTCCTCTTCTGGGAGGGCCGCAGGAGGCAGCGGCATCCTCCCTGCGCTGTGTTTTATTGCCGGTGCTGCTGCCCCGGTGAAGCGCTGCCCGCTGAGGACTTAACGCGCTCTGTGCTTGCCGCTGCACATGGGCTCCTTTCTCTTTCCCGCCTCGCTGCCAGCCTCTCTCCTGCCTTCCCGCCCTTCTTCCCGTCTTTCCAGGGCTCCTGGCAGCCGCCTGCTGCCTCTCAGAGCAGTTTTACGGATCTATGTTACTCCAGCCCATGGGATGCTGCACGTGGCTGCTCCCTGTCTGTAACTTGGTGCTAACTTAGTGTCAGGTGTTCTGTGTGTCTTTGTGGATTTAAGGGAAGGCTCCTTGTCCTCCTTTCACCTCCAGAACTGAACCTGGGCTCAGTCCTATCCCTGTCGCTCCAAAACAGAATCATTCTTCTTTATTTCTCCTGAGAGCTGCTGGAGGCATCAGGAAGTAGAGCAGGTGCACCCTCCTCAAGTTACTGGGAATCTACAGAGAGAAAACTTGGAGCAAATTTTAGAGTTTCTCGCAGCCTTTGTCATGCCTGGGACTGTGTGCTCCTCATGTCTCTGCTTTCCTCTTTCCCCGTGTCCCGCCTGTCCTCTCCCCTTCTTTCTGTCGTTCCCGAGTTTTCCTCCCTCTCAGCTCACAGGGTGATCTGCCCTTGCAGGACAGACAGACAGACAAAGACGTAAGTGCCACGTGCAGCGTCCTGGCTCGTTATTGTGACTGTTGGCCAAGTGAGCAGAGCCGTAGCTTGGCGGGCACTTGTGTTTACATCTCTGTGTGAAATGCAATTCCTGCAGAAGCAACACGCGGCTGCTGGCGCCTGGTTAGCTGTGTCATGGTCCTCGGCCGCTTCTGGGGTGGCTCTATAGCTCTGAGAAGGAGGGGGGTGGCAGCTGCTAACTCTGCTCACAATAACCGTGTCTGCACACACGGCCACCTCTCGCTGAAATCAGGGCAGCCTAAATAATTGATTTCCGAGGCAGAAGGCAGCGTGTCACAGCAAGAGAGGATGGGGCGGTGTGAAGTGAGCCGGAGGTGGCAGGGGAGAGGAAACCCTGGGATCGTCGGCTGGTGGCAGTGGGGATGAGTTGAAGAGAGAGGGATGGGTGGTGACACTGGAATTCGGAGGTAAAACACCAGCAGTGACCACAATACCTTGTCACCGTGTACTGATGTGTGCAGTGGCAGTGTTTGGTCCCCCCTCATGTGAAATGCTGTACAAACACCTATTCAGAAATGTATAAATTTATGTTCGTTCTTCCCTTCTTCCTAATGAATGGTAATGAATGATAATTACCTTTTTACCTGAGTTTTCTATAAAAACATGTATTAAAGTTCCTTTATTTAAACAATTCCTTACAAATACTCCCAGGAAACTCTATGTTAAGTGCTGCTGATATCATACAGTGCTAAGATTGGAGCATGGTGGTTTAAGAGGGGCAAAGGAACTGTACTTTAATGCTCCTTGGGGGTTCCTTCCAACTCAGGATGTTACACGATTCTGGATATTCTAAGAAAGGAGCTAATCTTTCTCCTATTAAATCTGACTAAAAGTTCAGTAAAGTAATTGAGAATTTTGTTGGTGTCAGTAGCACTTGACCAGTCCTGTAGTGTGCCAGCTATTTTTTATTTAATTGTCAGGCAAAGATTTTAAGCTGAGACACAATGAAGTAATTCAAGGAGCGGCGTGCATTGCTGGCTAATGATCTAATAGCTTGAAAATGCTTTATCTCCCTAGCTGCTAATTTTAAGTTTTATGTTGAAAGAGAAAGAAAGAAAGAAACCCCCAACCAGTTACTGTTTGTTTCTTTGCAGTTTTTATCTGTGTGTTTTATGTTACTCCTCATGATATGTTTTGGGAAAGACTGCTTGCATGCTTTGGGAGAAAATTGCATTGTTTTAGGGGAGAAACAGGCCAGAGTTTAGCCCATTTATTGAGTTAATCATGCATGTTATAAAGCCCCTTTACTAGTAATTATTCCATAAACAGTGAGTTCAGCTCTGCTCCGTTTCCTCAACATCTGAATATAGAAAGGAACTAAAGAAAAAGTCCCAAAGCGGGTATGAAGAAGGCCAGCTTGGGAGATCAGGTATAAAGAGCCTCATTCATTTGGGTTTATCTGTAGTACAGGGATATGCCCTTACTCCATGAATCATCTCCTGACATCTGTTTGCAGCGCTGTTTTCTTAGCAACTGCGGCTCTGTTTTAGATCCGGGCTCTCAATGGCCGGGTTTGTGCCGAAAGATGCGAAGAGACAATCCAAGCTCTTCCTAGTGAAGCTGTGCCTTTCAGCCCATTTGGCCAATTTATTTTCTTCCCTGAGGCACAATAAATACCGGTTTTAAAAGTCTACCAGCTGAGATGCTTTTTCTGTGTCGGTGCAGAGATGCTTATCTGTTGCTTACCACAACTGAAGTGTTTCCCCAACACGATCTGGCAGCGTGGGAGAGGATGGCCATGGGCTGTTCCTGTTGAAGGGATGAGCTGTGTGTGCACCACGCTTGCTCTACCTTTCCTGCAGGTTTTTTTGAGCTGTCGTGGTACTTCTAGATGTGGGAGAGGATGTGGTCTTGAAGGAATGCTCTCAGTGATGGCAAGGACCCACTCCTAGCAATGTGCCTGTTTGAACAAGTAGTTGGATTAGGCAGTGGGATTATACACAATGTGGAGTGTGGAGCACTGCATGAGTAATACTTTGGGATGGATCCATAAGCTGTGATTAAAGGGAAGGTGACATTTCATACACCTCTCACCTAATCTTTCCTTGCTTGAATTTCATCCCTGGACGGTTTGGGTGGGGGACTCCTGTAACTGAGGCAGAGGTGGCCACATAGACGCTGGTAGAGCAGGTTGATCTGATTTTGCTATTTTTGCTCTCTAGAGGAGGAATCAAGATCTGACTTGGGTCAGAGGGAGTTTTTTACTTCAGCTGGTGTGGATGAATTGGTCAGGAATGTAAATGTATGGGAGTACAAGTGGTATAGCCACGTTAAGGGACCAGCAATGTTCACCCCACTCTCTTTGTGCCAACATACAGTTCCTGCAGGCGGAGCAGGAGTTTATACTTGCAGTAGAACATATAGCTGCTGGACTATGAATCATAAAATACAGATTATGTTATCCCACAGGACATGAATTTGACTGCCTTACACTTCCTGGACTGACTTGCATCCTGCAGAGCATGAAGGGTGCCAGTAGCAAGCAGTCACTGTGAAGGATGAATGTATTTTGGCTTGGGGTAATGCTGAGAGGGGAGACCCCTCTTGTTTAGAACATTTTCTTTGCAGAAGGATTGCAGACTAAATACTGTTGCTGAATACTGGCCAGCTTCCTGCCACCTTCATGGATCACACACAGCTCCTGGTGTTGGTGAGGGTACAAAGAAGACAACCTCTGTAGATCACCTAAGTGACAGTACTCACAGCAGGAGATGGAACAATCTGCTCCTGTGGAGATGCAGAGGGACCAGCACAGGAACAGAAGAAGGAGTGGGGCTAAAACTACTGTTTAGCCCAGCTTGTGTGCACAGCAGAAAGCTGTGTGAGGGAAAGAGCTGGTGTAGAACAGGCTGTTATCTCCCCACAGGAGGGGAAATGGGATGGGGCATTGACTCCAGGCATAACTTTGGTAGGGAGGCATGTTTGCTTTCTAACCTTCCTGCAGCCTGCTGATAACTCCCTGCACAATGCAGCTGCACAGATTGGCTTGAGAGGTTTTTAAGGAACTGCTGACCCTGGTACAAGCAATACTATTTGTGACCAGGGATGAGGAAGAAGAGAAAATAATGGCATTAGTTATCTGAGCGTTAAGACTTAGGCTGCAAGTTCTATCAAAGGAAATGGCAATTAAGAAGGAAAACAAAGCACTTGTAATTACTTTTGTGGAAGTGCGGGGAGGAGGCAGAAATGTGGGGTTTGCAGGAAAGTTATGTTTTCTGAATCTTCTGGGTTATTGGTTGCCAGGAGAAAGACCAGGAGTTGGTGAATGGTGGAGCAAAAGGTTTAAGCAGAGAGGGGAAGGAATATACTGGGTACCCCTTGTACATCCATCCATGAAGCGGTTGTAGAGACACCTGAGAAACTCTGTTCAATTTCCATTAGAGAACTCTGTGTTGCATGGGCTTATGTTGTTAATAACCAGCTAAATGATGCAGGGAAAGGAATGAAAGCTGACTCACAAGAAGCATGTCCACCTTCTTGGAGGCTCTTGAATCGTGAACAACATGCAGCTCTGCTTGCAGGAATATTTGATGAAATATGCAAGTTCAGTAACTGAATGAAATTCTTCCAGCAAAGCCAGGCCCAAGGGCGAAGGTGGTTGTGTATCATCTAGTTACAAGGTGTTTCTGGGGGAGGGAAGCACAGAGCACTTGCAGGGTAACCCAAGGGGGTGCTGCTTTGTTTCCTTCCTTTCCCCCCGTCTTAAAAGGCCACAGTTCATCTTGCCAAACTCTATAACATAACTCTCTGCACGAAAAACAGTTCTCCAGACTCCTTTCATAGTCACTGGAGAGGAGCACACGCTTTTGAGCCATGATTCATCCACACTGGGTTGGACATCTAAAAATACACTGGACAAACTGCCCTAAAAGTGCCTGTTCCTCTCCATTGTTTCTGCTGAGCTCAAACAAAGAGCACTTACAGAGGTACTGCTCCTGTGGCTGTTTAGTGTCAGGAGAGCTGAATCTCGGCCAAAGTGTCTCATGTCCCAGCAGAGCATCTAGGAGGGCTCTGAGTGTCCTCATTTCCACCAGAGTCAGTGTTGGTTGTGCAGTGTAAGGCATTTGGCTGTACCTGAGACTGGGGAGCAGGCAGCAACATCCAGTTTAAATCCACCCTTCACCCCTGGTCAGTCCCTGGACTCAGACAAGCTTTGGGCTGGACCTGACAATCTGCTCTAAGTAAGAGGCCGAAGGGGATTTGCAGAGTGGCGTTTTCAAGGTCGCACATCAGGTTAGTGGCAGAGGTGGAAGCAGTGAGGACACTGTGGGCTCTCAGGGGTGTCATTGCTCCTTCCCCTGCCTGAGCTCCTTGCAGCTGCCTTGCAATCTGCTGCACTCCTGGGGGCGAGGCTGGCACTGGCTCTTGGTGGTGGACAGCACCTGGTAGGTACTCACTTCATTTGGCTGGAAACCTTCTGCAAAATTGCATAGGCTCATCCTCCTTTCCCTGCCCTTTCTCTTGCAAAAATCCATAGTTCAGGCACAATGCTGAAGTATTGTGCACCTGTGAGACTGCTGAAGGTGACTGTGTGTGTGCTCAGTCACAAGCACCTGAACCTTGGGGTAAATGTGCGACAGTTCAGTCTTGCTGTGGCCCAGGACAGCAGGTGTGGCTGTTCCCTGGTGGTTGGGTGATGTGTGGAAACTCTTTAAACAGACACATCCACAGCATGCAATAGATAGATCCAAATGCAAACCTCAGGGAGCCAGACCCGGTCACCTCTGAGGTGCTGCCATCATTGTGTTACTTAGCAGTCTGGAAAAGAAATCATCAGCTCCTGTAGCAAAAGCCTATCTGAGCTGGTAAACCAGGTAGGCTAAGGGTAAAATTCTTCCTGTGTGTTGAGAACTAGTTCACAATAGAAAGAATTCTTTTGCTAAATGAGCTGAATGTCGAGGAAGAGACTTTGCCGAAGAAATTTGCTTGTGTAGCAGAGATATGAAGCACAGGCAGGTACTGAGTGTTAAATGGATCCTGTGCCCTTCTGATTCTAGACAAATACCAGACTATTCTATTTTTTCTGATACCTGAGAAAGAATATGATAGCCATGAAATAGAAAGAACGTGTTGTTTGAGCCAGAATTTGATTCCTAAAGTTCTTCTTAGGGGGTCTGTGGGTGAACTCCAGGAGGTGAAAGAGATTGCAATTTGACCCCGGAGAGAACAACTGGGGAGAGGAGGGAAAGAGCAAATTATTAAATAAGAGCTGGGAGAAAAGCCAGTCTCCAAAAATAAACTTTGAAGATCAATTCCAGGTATTTCCTGGCATTGTCATCCTGTTTCTTCAACTGCTCAGCCTGTAACAAGTGGTTTCACAGTTAAGGCTGACAGGTTTAGGGTTGTTTGGTAGGCTTTTCAAAAAAAAAAAAAAGAGTGTATGATAAACAGTTTGCAGTGTTGTTTCTTATGCAAAACTGGGTGGAATGCTGATGACGAAATACCCCTGGGATAGAGAAAGCAGAGCTTGTTATTGTAAGAGGGAATCAAGAGCAGGACTGGCTTTGTTTTGGAGAAGTGAAAAGTCTGGATTTTCTTCCCAATTACATGTCCAGGCCGCCTCAGGAGTTCCTCAGCGGGTGGAAGTGGGTATCTGTGCAATTTATTGTGAGCAAACAGTGCTCCTGCAGAGCAGTTGTGCCATCCTGGTGCTGTAGGTAGCCTTGGAATGCCTTTACATATAATGTAGGTGAGTGAAGGCATCACCTTTGCAAAGCTCAGAGGTGACTCTGAACGTGTTTCTTCTTGCAAAAATTCTGCGAGAAGCCAGTCCAGGAGTTCACCGTACTGAAAGCCAGTGTGTGAATTGTGAGGAAATTGAAGCATATCCTGTTCCAAGGGCTTGTGTTGGTGATCACACGCCATCTCCCTGCTGGGGTTTCATTCTGGATGGTGACTGCCAGAGGAGTGTCCCTAAAACCTGTCCAGAGACACAGACACGCTGCTGGCTCGGGCTGGGGCTGGCTCATGCCTTACCCCACCTGCTTAGCCCGGGACAGGATGGAGCAGCAGCTCTGCTTACACAACACGGCCCCTGCTGCTTGACTGGGCTTGTCTGTAAGGAACTTTGGTGTCAGTAATGCTGCTGCCTTTCAGCCTGGGAGATGCACGGGGCTCAGGGGCATCTCTCCTGGTTTGTCTGCGTTGTCAGAAATCCTGAAGAAAGCAGCCTGGACACCCCATGGTTCAGACTTGGATGGGAGGATTCTTGTCACCCTGAGTGTGCAGAAGTGGAATGCATGATATGAGTAAGGCATTCTTTATTCTGGGCTGCTTCTAATTTGGAGTGCTTGGCTTTGCAATTACACCTCTATTTTATTTTTTTATTTTGTATAGCAAGAAGAGTTTATTCTCACAGTTTACTGTGCAACACCAAGTTCTTTCCCTTGGGTTGCCTATGAGCCCTTTGGCAGTTTGGAGTTCTCTGGCATCAGCACTGGCAGGAGTAACAGTGTTTGGCCAGGTTTTCACTGCACACCCAAAGTTACTCTACAAGCTTGAAACAATGCTATAAATCAGAGATGTACGTTTGTGCATTTATTTTCTTTCCCCTAAAGCAGCTAATTCCTTAAAAGCGAAGACAAAGATATTTTATTTGTCTTAAATGGTAAAGGAAAGTGCTTTTCTTAGTGGAGGAGGTCCTGCACAGTCAGTGTGGGAGATGCCACTGTCGAGGCGCCCCTTTTGTATGTGCAGAACCAGCACAGGCATGTGAGCATTCAGGCTGTGCTTGTAGAAAGGCTGCTCTGCCCACAGACCTTGAAGTATGTGGGACAGAAGGCATCAAACAAACAAACAAGACCCTGAACTAGCACTTTGAAGGGAATTTTCAGCTGGAAGAATTATAGGGACATGAAAAACTCATTCTTTGGAGAGGCACCCCCTCCAAGTCAGAGGAGAGGTATGCTGGGGAAGCACAGTGGCTTGCATTGCTGTAGCCTTGATTGGACATGCTTGAGAGAGAAGCTGATGAATTCACAGCTGCCAGGCTAGGACCTATCATTTAAATTGTAATTTGCCCTTCAAATTTGGCAAGCTTCATTTTCCATTTGCTTGACAAATCTCTCTTTTGTGTTTTTCTTCTGCCCGCATAAAACAGTGAACACTGCTGGAGAGAGCTACTTGCAGTAGATTCCTTTTCTCTGCTATATTTAGCAGTCACAACAAGTTTGTGATCCTTGCAAGAATACTGCCAAAAAGCAGATGGGTTTAGCTTGAGACATGCCCTTTGTCTTTAGGCTCCCAAATCCACGGTGCAGTTCACTTTCCTCCCCTTTTCTGGCTCTGTTGTGCAAACATTGCTCTGCTGCTTCCAGGGATTCTGCTCAGTCAGACAAGTCCCTGCTTTAGTGGGAACTCCCGCGCTCAGATTGCCACTATCCCTCGTGGCTTTGCTTTCTCTTTTCCTAACTTCCTAAAAGAGCAGGTTACTGCTCTTCAGGAAGGTCTTTCTGAACAGTGTTACGACTTAATTTAGAAACTCTAGGCCTTTTATTGCTTAGGAGAGCTTTGCTCAACAGAATAATGTGTTTGTTAACCATCTGACTGTTTCCTTTATTTGGGGAAAACGGGAATTGGGAAGGCAGTGGGAAGGAAACATTTGTATTCCTTCAAAGGCAGAATATTACTAGGAGCCTGTTTCTCATGAATATCATGCCATTAATGCCAAGCAGGTGTAGTTGTTATCTATTGCTATTTTAAATATCTTTACCATGTAAAGTGGTTCCAGTGTGCCTGTTAGTCTGTATTAAAACACTTTCAGTTGCAGTTCGAGGGAGGGAAATAAGAGTAACAACTTACTGCAATGCTTCTTGCTTGGTTAGCGTGGGCAGTACAGTCCGGTTCGTTCCGATCGGGCGTGAGAGCTGTAACTCTCTGTGATTGCAGGCAATTCCCGCCCCCTTCCCCTCCCTTCCCTACTGTACAGCCGGAGCCGGGCCAGGAAGCCGAGGAGGGGCTGTGGGAGCGGAGCTGTGCGCTGGGAACTGCCCGGCCCAAGGTCACAGGCCCGTCTGGGCCCTGCGGCGCTGCCCGGCCATGCTGTGCCCTTTCCCCTTCCCTCAGGAGGCCAAGCATGGCGTGGCTGCTCCGTGGCTACAGCCTGAGCCCAGCTAGCCGGGGCAAGCGGCCAGTAGGGCTGTCTGTGGTGGGAAAAGGGGGAGAGGCTTGTAGGAGTGTGCTTGTCGTCTTGCTGCCTGTGTGAAGTGACAGCGATTGTCGTCTTGCTGCCTGCGTTCCCAGTTAGCCCAGCTCCCAGGTAGCCCAGCGTAGGAGGAGGTGGCATTTGTGTGCTGGATTCAGTTCCCAGGTAGAGCATGGACCTGGAGCCAGCCCGTGTTTTTGTGGTGTTTTTGTGATAATCCTTCCCCACAGCTCCGTTATCTGCAGGAAGCGGCCTTGGAGCTGCTCTGCCTGGCTGGGGAGTGCAAGACCAACCGCTGCTCTGGAAAAGCTTTTCCAGTCTGGGCTCACAGCAACAGATAAATGGTTTTTTGGACATAATTGGAGGCTTCTGGGCATTGCACAGGTAGTTTTGGGCTGGGGTGTGCTCCTGGCTTTGTGTTTTGGAGCCCTTGACATTGATGGAAGCATGAAGTCACCATGGTGTTTTTGGCTTCCTGTACAGCGGTGGACCCTGGGGTGATGAGGTGTATGGCATCAGCCTCCTGAGCCTCTAGGCATTCAACACTCCTCTTTTTTACCTCAACAGCTGTGATTTAAAGTTCTGAACAGTTCTTGTGTTCATTGACAATATGGAAAATCTTGGAAACCAGTTGAAAACTGAATTGTTTCTGCATTTTTAGTCGGTGTGCTTTGGCACTGCCTTCCCACTTGGGAACAGATAAATGTGAGATAGGCTCTTATTCTGAGGGCAAGTAATTGCATCGTGCTCCTCTGTGGGTCAACCTTTGTGACTGTGTGAACAAGGCTTAGCTCTGTTAATAAAAGCATTTCGCTGTGTGTGTTAACATCAGCATGGAGTTAGTGCAGTTTTCAAACTGTGTAATTGTACCAGGATGACTGATATATTACCACCCCCCCAAAAAGAGAAAAGGTCAAGAAAGACACTTAGCTAACAGTGTTTTAAAATTGATTAACACAATGAGAAGATCCATTGTGCTTCTGTAACAGGAACTGTTACTGATGCGTAAATCAAAGACAAACTAGCAACGTTTGCTGGCCTTAAAATTGGTGTGGCTTTTGTATACTCATGTGCTTCTCCTGGCTGGTTTTCAAAAACTATAAATAGATCACTGGGAAGTCCCTGTATAACAAAAATGTACTGCTGCTGCTTGTCATAAATGAACTTATAAGAGTTGCCTTGGTCTTGCAGCTCTTCCTCTTTGGAGGAGTCCTTACTTGTCCACTTGGTTCTAGAGCATCAGGTCACATGAGACAAGATAATTTCTTGGCAGTGGGGTGCAGCTTCATGTCCAGCTCTGAATCCCCTCAAGATCTCATGTTCTCCAGGCTTGGTGTCTTGCAGATCTATCTAATGCTCTCTTGGCTTGGTTCTACCTGAGCAGAGTTGTTCAGTCTTTTCCAAGCTTTTGTCTTTTGGATTCCTTCATCTCCAGCTACTGATAGCATAGGAGTACCCAAGGTCAGGCTTATTTCAACTTCATCCCAGGCAATGCAGAGTCTCTCTGATGCCACATGCACTAATACCACTTATTAAAAGACTGGCTGATACCCATCTGATGCTCTTGGGTGTTATGTAGGATCAGGAGGCTATAGCCTCTTTTCTGTATCACCTTCAAAGGGATGGAAACCTAATGGAAGCCCTTTTCTTCCTCCAGGGAAGCACAGAGAATATGTCATTATTGCATATTGGATGATAACAAATAATTATTTTTCTGCCAGACATAGAGAAGTTGTCAGTTCCTCAAGGGAGGAAGTCAAGGCAGATGTGTCAATGATGCTGTCCTGATTTTTGCCATCCTGAGGAGTCTGGCTTTGAAGGGAGGGGGATCAGCATGTTTTCTGTGTGATCATATTCCAGTTGGGAGTGTGATACAATCTGAGATGGCCCAGAAAAATGATGTTGGCAAGCGCTTTAAAAGTGGAAGGGATGAACTTCAGTTTGGAGTAGGATCTTAAAAAAAAATAAGAGTGTTTAAACACAAAGGTGATAGAAAATACATCCTTTAAACAGGCCTTTCTCCCCACCACTGAGTGAAAACATGATGAAACCATTTAAGTGAAGTCTTGAGGAGAAAGCAGGACCATCAAACTGAAGTGCTGTGTGAACTTCTCAGGCTTAACAGAGCTATGAGTACATCAGAAGTGATGGGAAAACAAAATATTATAAAAGAGTGAAAACCAGACCAACTTGATGTGGGGCTTCCTGTGATAATTATTTAGGTCATGGGGTCGTGGTTTGGATGCCAACAATTTGCCTTCAGGGAGACTCTGTCAAAGTTACAGAAAGATAGCTTACCAAAAAAATCTGGCTCAGTAGCACTTTGCAAGGCTCAAGACTCACACCTCCAAATGTGGCTGCTTCTTTCTGAATCTAAAATAAACAGACATCTTTGTTAGTAGCCAAAAAGGAAAGGGTCTTCAGTTGGTCAGCATTGTGGAGCTCTACTTCCTTTGGATTGGTTCACCAAAGATAAAAATCTGCAGTTTCTGTTCATGATGTTGGCTTGGCTCAGTGCA
The DNA here is from genome assembly GCF_037042795.1 of Molothrus aeneus. Taxonomy (NCBI): domain Eukaryota; kingdom Metazoa; phylum Chordata; class Aves; order Passeriformes; family Icteridae; genus Molothrus; species Molothrus aeneus. The sequence continues at coordinate 56,182,247 of NC_089651.1, read as the reverse complement.
TGAGTAATAATAATAATCTGTTGCTAGGAACAGACTTCAGTTTACATGGAGAGGCCTCGTGGAGGGCAGGTCTTTGAGTCCCTGAGTGGGTCATAAATAATCAGTGGCACTTCAAAGGAGAAAAAGTAAAAACAAGTGGTTGGAGATGCTATGAAAAGATGTCTGCAATTCCTATTCCAACACCAGTGGAAAGCATGTAGCCAACATAATTGAGAAAGTAAGGGGCATGGATCTCCAAAGGCAAAACCAGTGAAGCAGGGATTTACTAACAGTGGGTTATAATATTCACATCCCTCTAGCTGGGCTTGTTTGCAAGGTATCTGCTGCTTTCAGCTCTTAGGAGTGCAAAACTGAGCTAATTTCATGGCATATGATTTTTCAAGACTGGCTCCTGGGGAGGGCCTTGAGGGTACATCTGTGCAGGGATGTGCACAGGTTAGCTGTGAGCTTGGAGGCTACAAAGGTACTTACCTGGAACAGTGTGTAAAATACTAATTTGCCTTGCTTCCTAAGTACTGTGCACAGCTGCTTTGTAGAGGTAGCTTTAAATTAATTGATGAAATACCCATTTCCTGTTTTAGCTGTAGTTACAGGCATTGTTTTTTGAAGAAGGCAGTGGTTTAACTGCTGGGTTTTCCACGCCATGGAATCTTACCATCTGCAGTACTTGAAACAGCTGAAAGCCAAGGTTTGCAAACCACCCTGATCTGAACTAATGTTAAGGCTGGGAAATCCTTTCTAATGAATCCTCTAAATCCATCTGAAACATTTTTCACCCTTTCTTCTGAGACAAGAATGTCCTTATAAAGACCCTGCTTAAGAAGAGCATCTCTTAGGTCTCATTAAGACTTAAGCCTTGCTGGAGACAAGGTATTTAAATCAGTGTTGTCTGTTCTTATGATAATGGAATGCAAAGCCTGGGTATGATTATTTTGAGGTTAGTTCCTTGAGATTTGCAGTCTGCTACTTGCTCTTAGGTTTCTCTCTTATCAGTGTGCCTATGTGTGTATGTTAATGCCCAGGATTTTCTGCAATCTGCTGGCTAATATTAGCTTAATTTGGTAGAGGAAGGGAAATTACACTGCAATTGATGTGGTACCACTGTGCTGATATAATTTCCACCAATATTTTTAGGTGCCTGTTGTGGAAATAGCTGGAGAAGTAGGGGAAGAAGGGTTTGAGTCTTAGGAGTACCCTCATCACAGGGAGAGCTTTTGGTGATGGTTTAACCATTTGAGCTGTGGATTGAGCACAGGTGGCCAGGAATTTGCCCCTTGGAGAACACCATGGAAAACTTCTTCTCCAGGAGGACATTGCTAATGGCACCTTTCTCGTGTGACTTACCCTGCATTGGAGAAAAGATGAGATTGCACAACAGCTCTGGTGCAGTTCACATAAATTAATCCACAGGAAATGAATCCATTGGAAATAGGATGCCAGTGTGCCTGGAACTGCCTCTTTGACTCTGTGATACTTCACAGGCTATCCCAAGGTGAAAGCAGTTAATGCTTTCCTACATTAATGCTAGGTTCTCCAGACAGAGGGAAGGACAAGGTCATTCTCTTCACCTTTGTTTTTATTCCCCAGTGACAAAGTGTAGTTTGAAAGCATTTGATTTATTTTTCAACACTGTTGGTATATATTTCCTAGTCATCCAGCATTTCTTGGTGGGGAAGGGATTGGTTTAGCTCTGCAGTTTGTTGAGTTGTTATGAAACAAAATGACTTAAATACAAAGTAGAAAAGATGATCCTTCCTGCTGCCAATGAAAACCATTGCTGGCTGGTGGTTTTAGACTCTTCAGAGCTTGATTGTTTTAGACTCTTCAGAGGCTGTAATGATATAGTTACAGCTGACAATGCTGTATTTGAGTGAAATTTGGGGCAGAGAGGTGGACAAAGCAGGCATATTGTCCCTGTATAATCCCTTCTCAGACAATCTGTACCTTGTACCTTTTAAAGAAGACTAATCCTTGCAGGTGTGTCTTCCAGGACTGTGCTTTGTGTCTCCCCTTCAAAGCACCTGTGGAGTCTTCTCTTGGGGCAGGGCAAAATGCATCTGCTGTGTTGGGTGGTGAATTGAGGGTTTGAGGGACATGAAAGCTTTAGCATAAATTTACCTGGTATTAGCTGTGTGTCTTCATAACCTGCCCTGTGGATTCGTTGAGTGGATGTCTGTGTTTAAAAAAAACAGTTCAAAATTTCCCATCCTTTTGGGAGGGAGGCCATAAATTGACTTTAAAAGAATATAAGAGTATATGCTTTTCTTTACTTATGATCATGTGCTGTAATTTAAGTTAATTAATTAATAAATTAAGTAATAATTAAAGCTTATTCCTGCTTTAGACCTTAATATACTTTCTGCTTTGAAATCCTGGAAGTTTTATTAGCTTTAACTACTTTACTGGTTAGAGATCTGAACTGAGATTGGGGTCCCATCACATGAGGTGCAGTGAAGCACATAAAAAGAGACACTATGTGCTGTGTTGTTGCTGTAGCTGGCAAGGGTTGGGCACAGAGGAGGAACAGTCACAGAAAGGTTAAAAATATACTTTGTGTTGTTTATGAGATGTCCATCAGAGTTGTTCATGCTCTTGCATACTTTCCTGTCATTATAATGGAATTTTAATCCCAAATCCTGCTCCTTTTCTCTGGACTGTGGTCCCAGTGACTCTAGCATCATGCAAGTTAGTTGGACATAAATTGGCACTGCCCATGTCATTGTCTCAAATGTGGGTGGTTTGAAATTGAACAGATACGCAAGTTTCCACTGTTTGGAAGTTTGCTTACATACTTCCCACTTGGGCCATTTGTCATCATCTTCAAGGTGGTGATCAAAAAACCAAATTCAAGACTTAGTCATACCCAAAAAATATTAAAGCCACCTTACATTTGGTGTTTTCAGACTTTGGGTTTTTATTGCTTAATCCTGAGAGAAATAAGAAGGGAGTTTCCAAGGAAAGATTGCCTTGCCTTGGGCATAGCTGTGAGCACTGGATTCTTGCTCAGCCATTGCCCATCCTCAGTTTCTCTAAGAGCCCAGTATTTATTATAAAATTCCAGGTTGGAAGGGACCTCAAGGACCATCTTGTCCAATATTTTGTGCTAAAAGCATGGTCCAGACAAGATGGCACAGCATCCTGCCCTGTCAAATCATAACAGTGCCACAAATGTTGTGGAATCCACCACTTCCCTGGGGAGATTAATCCAGTGAGTGATTTTTCTATGAAAAATTTTCCTCTTGTGTTTAATCAAAATCTCCCTAGCAGTAACTTGTACCCACTACCCCTTGTGTTTTCCATGTGATTCCTTGTAAAAAGGGAGTTTCAATCCTCTCTGTGGGCACCCTTCAAATACTGGAACATGGTAATAAGGTCTCCCCTTAGCCTTCTTTTCTCCAGGCTCAGCAAACCCAGTTTTCTCAGCCATTTCCCCACACAGGCCTCTCATCCATCTTTGTGCTCTTCTCTCCCAGCCTGTCCACATAATATTCTGTACAGCATGGTCCCAAACTGCACCCAGTATTCCAGGTGTCCTGGCAAGTGCTGAGCAGAGTGGGACAGTGACTTCTCTATCTCTGCTGGTGATGCCCTTGTTTGTTCTGCCCAGCATTTTGTTGGCTTTCTTGGCTAATTTAGATAACCTCAAGGCTTGGCTTGTTTATATCACCGTGTTCATGTGCCAGCCAAAGATCAAATCAGTTGTTTTCCTCCTATTTTTGTTTGCTAAGCAAGCCAAACTCTTGTAAAATACAGGTTTTTTTTGATGATCCAGATAGGTCTGACCTTTACCTGCCCCAGCTGGAGCTCCCCTTGCTCAGATCTGATGCCTTGAGTTGCAGGTGTAAGCTGTTGGTGACTTGCACAAGTGCTGCATGGTCACTGCAGCAGCTGGAATCAGTGCTTCAGCCATATCAGCTAATATATGTTTCTCTGGAAATCCAGACACTTTTTTTGTTGCCATTTTTCTCTCTGTCTGGCCTTTGCTTGTCATTAGTAAAATGATGTCCCATGGCAGGGGGTTTGGACTGATGGTCCCTTCCAGCCCAAAGTGTGCTGTGATTCTAAATGTAGGCAATAACCCCTGGTCTCACCTAGGTGCTGTAAATGTGAATTGATTGATGTTTGTGAAGTGTTCAGATGCCATAGAAAATCTTGTGAGTGACTCAATAATCCTGTCATCAGAGCAGCTCTTGGATAAAGCACAAGGACACGCTTTGTTCAGGGTGAGGAAAGTAAAATATTGAAGAGCTCCTCGTGGAATGCATGTTCTCCTTGCTGCTCAGTGAAGGAGACAGAGAGTGAGGAAAAATAGTATAGAGTGGAGTAAACAAAGGCTGCCTTGTGATTCATGTGCACAAGGGAATGGATGTAAGAATTTCTCTGGCATTCCTTAATGTTGTATTTCCTGACTCATCTATTCACACCCTTTATTTTGACATATACTTGGTGGATGAGTTATTAATATATGATGTGGAAATCCTAGTGCTTCTGGTGAAAAGGTTACAGTTGTGTAGGTAACAAAGCTTGTTTAAGAGTAAGCCCTTAATTAAATTTCAGCTTAATTACTTTGGGAATTTGTTTAACTTCTGGGTTCTTGGTAAAAATAAGTCTCTATCTTAAGCATCCAGTTCTTCCTACGTGGCAAATGGAACAGTAATGCAGAACGAGGATCTCTTGCAGTTTTTTAAGGAAGATGGAGCATGTTGTTTTCTAAAGTTGCACTAGGGATAGGGGAGGTATCCAGGGAGAGGAAAATGGAGGAGTTGGAAAAAGAAACTCCTTCACGGGGGTTGAGGAGTAACAAAGGTACCAGACAGAGACAACAGTTGTGTAGATTCTCTTATGCTGCTTTTTCATTTCATCTTCATCTTTGCAGATTCTGCCTGGATTGTTCCCATTCTGTAACAATTATCCAGGCAGGAAGGGGGGACTGAAAGGTACAAGGATTAAAAAACTGATGTTTGGTAGCTACCAATCTGCAGAAGGCACTGTGAGCTTTTGTCACCTTGGCTTTCTCAAAGGAAGCAACGGTGTTTGAATTTTCCTAATCCTGGTGCTTTTGTTCCCATGGGAAGACCCACTGGGATCCTGGTTTGTACTGTGGAGTGCTGCTGGCCACTGTTACAAAAGAGTCAAAGGACCAAAGCTTGTGTTCCTGCAGTGGGAACAGTCACTTTATTCTGTATAAACTGAGGGAAATGTGGAACTTGGTGCCACATCATCATTGAACATCATCAATTTTTATGTAAAACTGTACTGATTTTCTTTTTCTTTTTCTTTTTCTTTTTTTTTTTTTTTGTAATATATTTCAGTTTGGAAATTGATTGAAGTATCACCATAGAATTCAATATGGCATCACAGCAGTCATCTGCATCAACAGAGGAGCAGGCTTCCTCTGAAATAGATGATCTCCATCTAACGCTGCAAGGTAAGTCACTGAAGTTTTCTGTGCCTTTTTAATTTAGATTTTTGTCAAAAATCTGTGGCTGTGTGTACAAGTTGAAGGGAATTCTGAGAAACCTGTTTAAACTGGGGTTATGGTGAGTGTAGTTAGTTCATGTTTGTGCTTCTTTGCAGATGTTTCTGTGTTTCAGGAGAGAGGCTTCAGCAGGGAAATGACAGATAAGCTCTTCTGGTACTTTCTCGTGATATTTTCAGATTGGTTGCCTTTTTTGGTACTGATGTGCTCACTGGTTCTTATGCTTTGTTACTCAGAATACATGTTGCTGTAAACTGCTTGGAAAGGAAGCACCAGCATGAAAACAAGCCAGTTCATTAGTTTCCTTGTTTTCAGCTTGCTGACACTTAGGTGGTTGCATTGAGCTGTCTTAATGAAGCTATTGACTACACTACTATTTTATTTTATTTTATTTGCTTTTCTGTTTTTAACTACTATATCCCCTTCAAGTGGGGATAATTTTTGTGGCTTCTAAACAAATTTCCTATAGGTCAAATCTTTGGGTTTTACTTGTCACATGTTATAACTTGTTAAGGAAGCACTCAGTGCTGATTTTTAATTATTTCAGTTTAATGGCATCTACCTGGACAGTGAAAAGATGATGAGTGCATCCGACCTGGCCTCTCAGAACTTCTGGGTTTTCCTTACTCACATGTTGAATTTCCTTCTATAAGAATTCTCTGTGAAGGTTGGCTTTGCTGTGAACATATTCATGGAGGCTATCTGTTGAAGGAGGCTAGTCCAGGCAGCAGGACTAGCCCTGCTGAAAAGCTTGGCTTTGATGTGTTTAGAGCCTGGTCCATCCTAGAACGGATGGGCTAACTCCTGTTTCCACAGAGCTATTTCCTTTTAACTCCCTTGCAATGAAATTTCCATGGTGCTTGGTGGAGAGCAAATATGTTGAAAACAGATGGTGCAAAAGAATATTCTGCCAAGTCCCTTGTGTGATCCATATTTGCACTAGTGCTGTCGTTGCAGCCATGTGTTTTGACGAGTGAGTGTTAATAGCGGTCCAAAGCCAAGTGTCTTTAATAGTGAATTTTCTTCTGTTTTGCTTCAGTATTGCATTTTCAGGAGAACAAGCAAAAACTTGTAGCAGACAAGAGCTAGTCTGACTTTTGCACCAAGCACAGCTTGTCAGACACACATTTGTTGTGCCAGTCGAACTCAGCCTTGGGTAGAAAGGCTGAGATGGCTGTTGTTGTGAAACAGATTTGGAAAACACTCTTCAGCTTAAAGGCAGATTTGAAGTTACATGCCATTTTTAGGGTAGGGATTTACTTTCAATTTTTTTTTTTTTCCTGAAAAGCCAGGTTGGTGTTTGTGTTGAAAAACAATTGAGTTTTTTGGTCAATGTTTCATTGAAGGACCCCTGCTTAGTAAAATTGAAATGACTGTAATAAATGGAGCTCTTAGATTATGCTGAAACGAACACACTGCAAATCTTGTGCCCAAGCTGTCTGCACCTGGCTGTTGTAAAACATCCAGAGATATCCCTTAGAAGTGACATGAGCAATTTTTTGTAATGATTGAAGACACAACAAATGGTACTGACACATTTTGTGTATGGAGCTGTGGCGCTGCAGCGTCTGCTCAGGGTCAAACAAGCAAATGGCAATACAGCTGTGAGGAAGCACCAAAGACACGCTCCCTGACATGACATATAGGGACCATTAGCAGCTCTGCTCACAGATCTGTGGTAGCAAAGGTCACATAAGAAGAATAGGGTCACTCAAGGAAACAGGTTTTTCCATTAATAGGACTCTCGAGATGAAATTTGTGAAGCAGCCGGTGATATTGACTGCTTTAAATCAATGAGAGAAATTTCAGATTCAAGGAGTGGTTGCTTATAACTATCAAAAAAGCAGCTTACATTTTGTGTGACTGCAGGTGGGTGTAAAACTTGCTATGATCTCCTTTTTCAAATTGCTGGGATATAGCTTCAAAGAATATGTCCAGCACTGTAATACACAGCATAAGAGGAGATGTGCATAAAGGAAAAAGCAGGACTGAGATCTAGTCTGGATATAGTCTAGATATATTTTAATCTGCTTTTTAATTCTTTGTGATCCAACCTTCCATTATTTCTGAAAGGCAGCCCATGGGGATAGAGCACTTGTCTAGTCTGGTTAATTAGGGCAAGATCAACTTAATGTGTCAGTTGGTTTGGTCATATAACTTTGTGAAGTTTATGCCTAAAAAATGTAACAAAATCATTAGCTTTATTTTAATTTTCCTTTCCTACCATGTGTAGGTACATTATTTTAGGTATGTTTGACTGTTATTTAAGTTACAGTCTTCTGTGAGGACAGCACTTTTGGGAAGAAAAAGAAGCAAAAGAGAGGGCAAGAACAATCTCATTTAAGTAATTAGTGGAGGGTTTAGTACTTATTAGTTCTAATTATTATAGAATTCCTATTAATTTATGGCTAGTTGGTTAATGGTGTAAAAGCTTGTTAGTGGGTTTTTAGGCAGAAGAATGTTCAAGGGTGAACGATCACTTTCCTTAATAGTGTTTGGCCTAGAAGATGCCATGAAGAAATTCACTGGAAAAATAGGTAATAATGTAACTTAGTTCTCAGTGCATCTTTCTTGTCAGTTAATTACTTTGAGGAGACTTAATGAAGCTTGAAAAACATGAAGAAAATAGGTGAAGAAATGAAAGCAGTATGGTTTCTAATGCCCCCATCTCCAGGCATTTTCAAATGGTAAAGATTCATGAGGCTGAAGTAAAAAGCTGCAAGAACATAAACCCTTATATATGGATCTTTTCAGATTTATGTATTGCTCTTTAACCTTTACCAGTTTTCAAGCTGATATCCAGATGAGAGTAATAGTTACCCCTTCTCTCCCTGCCAAGAAAATGAAATTGCTGTGAAAATGCATGATGTCAGGAATTGGCAGGCTTCTTTTATTTTCTTTTTTTCCTCTTCCCTCTGTCCCAGATGTTATAATAAAATTTAATCAGATTAAGGTCAGCATTATCTGGGCCCTTTCCTTCAGCACCTCTCTGCTTCTTCACAGTTTTCTGATGCAGCACCACTTAAGAGCAGCTGCAGAATTGCTTTGTTGCAATCCTTGCACAGCCATGTAAAAGTACAGGTGCAAAGCCTGGTGTTGGACCTATTACTGCAATATCCAGTGGGGCAATACTGAAGGGAAGGCTTTCTCCTGCCAGGAAATCTGCAAACATTTTGGTGAGCAGAGGGTGCTTGACAGGGAGATGCTTCGTTGCACCATGGGCCATGTTTGAAACCTGAAGTCACTTTTGGTGTGGGATGGAGCAGGCAGGAGCTCAGGGCTTGCCTGGCAGTGAGCATGGGAGGGATAAAGCAGGGTCCCTGTCCTGTGTCTCCTCCTCCTCCTCGGTTTCCCTCCCATCCCTGCATCACGGGCTGGCCCCAGGGAGGGTTCGAGCCTGCTGCTCATCCTTCTGTGAGTTGGAGAGGCACAGTCAACATGCAGAATTGCCTTTGGCTGCTTGAGATGAGGAGGCATGTCAGCTGCTTGGTAAGAGGAGGGCTTTCTGGCAGAGCCTTGGGAGCTGTTGGAGATGGAGCCAAGCTCTGCTGCTGAGCGGGAGTGCCGGATTGCAGCGAGGGGAACACACGGCTGCTCGGGGATGGGTGGCTGCAGCAGGAGCTCTGGAGGGTTTGTGCACGCTGGAGCAGGATTATTTCTTAATTCTGGAATGTAAATCTCTACCTGTGGGAGGATTCAACCTCAATTTTTTGTCCCATGCAAAATCCTTCCCCTGTCTTCCCTAGGATAGCAAACAGACCCCTGTGTGTGGTGCTTCCTACCACCCCTGTCCAGAACTCTGTTTTCCCTTTTCTTTTCATGCTTGCTGAGCTAATTCAATCACAAGAATGTGTTTTAGCTCTTGGAGTTTGGGACATGTACTTACTCTTTCACTGTTTAGTTAACTGCAGGGTTCCTAATTTTTGGCTCTACTTATTAATGTGTGTTACTGTTTATTACTGTAATCCAAAGCATGATAATATAGGAATCTGGTTGCTACAGCTGGAGAGAGTTTTTGAAGAGAACTGTTTTGGAAGAGAGTTTAGTGATAAGAAATGAGTGATACCATTTTCATGCAGTTAGGTCTAATCTTTTATGAATGATTTCTCTTCAAGTGAAGTTGAAAATATAGAGATGTGTATGGATAGGTTTTGTTGTGTGGCTTGTAGTTGATTGTACTCATCTCTGAGTAAAGGGATATTTTTTTTGAGACCTTCTTAATTCATCCAGAGGTAAGGTAAATTAATAATTCCTACCCAGCTTTTTTTTGTTTTAACTGTGTGTCTCATCTCATGGGGACACTTGCTTATTGAAGCTACAGTTTCGTTTTCTTTACCAGAATGATTTTAAAAAGTCTTTTAAATGTTTATTACAATTTTACAAGGGTGACTTTTACAAAAAGCTCCCATAGGAGCTGCACAGAAATTTATTCCCAGTTTATGCAGCCTGGATGAGGACTGCTCTGCAGTTCCCGTAACTGCACCAGCTTGGTGGCATGTGACAGGGCTGATGGCACTGGAGAGGCAACTGACACATGACACTGCCCTGAAAGAATTCACTTGTGGGTATTTTTGTCTGCTTCACACGCCTAACATAAAAAATAGATTGTATACTTGCATAAAAGTGTTCCCTACTAGGTAAACTGCATTTGTTAAATGCATTGTGTGGTGTATAACTGGTTAAAAACTGGAATTAAAATGCCAAAGGAGTTGATGGTTCCTGAGGCACCTGTGAGATCACTACAGTCAGATCCCTGTTTCACTGTTCACTTTCTTTAAAATGTTAGAAAAGCCTTGAACGTTTATCTTTAAAAGTATGTTGATATGTAGATGATGTGACTTGGTAACTTTTGAGAATTTAATCTCCACCTGCCTGTGGCCCTGAGTACTAAACCTCACTTTGTGGTGGCAGTGAAGACTCTGGTGATTCAGAGCATCCTGACAATGAGAACAGCAAAAGGGTTTAAGACAGTCAGGAGGGCAAAGCTTGGTGTGAACACACTTCCTGAGTTAGCAGCACTTGTGGTAAACTAGTCAGTTGGCTTTCAAAAGGAAAAGGAGATTGAAAGGAGTAATGCAGAAAGTTTCCCCTTGCTTCACTGATGTGCTAGTAGTGATTTAGTTAATATTTATGTAATACTTGGATTTGAAAAGACCCATTCCTCCTGTAGAGGTATTTTCCTCATCTTCATTGGGTTTTGAGTAAACTTCTCAATCTTGACAAAGAATTCTGTGTTTGTTTTTAATTGCTTAACACCATGATGCTGAACATAAATGCTGGAAATAACCCTTTTCCCTGCTTTCCTGTCTGCTGAACATGAAACTGTTGCTGGGTGGAAGGGAAGGGACTTCACAAAGGGCTTGGGGGTTAATTGCTCTCTTTCTCCCTGGATTTGCAAGTACTTGATTGTTATTCTGATGGTTCCAATCATTTAAAGAATGTCCTTGCTTGGTGTATTAGTTCATACCTGCAGTGCTGTCTTGAACAAGCTCTCCTGGTTATCCCTGCTTCCCATCCTTTGCTTCAGTCTCCTGCTCTGTCAGGGAGTGTGGGAGTGGTTGTTTTGAATGAAACTGCAATAAGGAAAGTGCAGTGGCTGTCTGTGGGCATTGGGGCTGGAGTTAGCCCAGCACAGCCTTTGTCCTTGCACACGTGGTGGATACACTGTGTTGTGAGCAGTAGCTCCCCTGATCTGTTCCTGATGAGCTCCCTGCACACTGCTGCAGACATAGCCTCAGCTGACCTCAGTGCTGAAAGGAAGATATAAAAATATCATACACAAGAGGTAATTCCTCCGGGTGAAACAGATGAGAAGATGACAGACAAGGTTTTGCTCATTAAAGTGATCGCTTAAATTTATTTTTTTTTAAAAGAAGCCATACAGTTGTAAATTGTTCACTGACAGTGATACACAAGTTGTTGTGATAGAGGAAATCCTCTTTGCTGTTTGGTGACAGTGTTTGGGGTCTGTGGATGGACAGGCTACATCTGTTCTGCCATGATTTGCTTCCCCCAGCTCCCTGCTGGAGGAGGAGATTGTGCTTTCCTTGAAGCTGCCATTCCCACACCTCAGGAAGGGAGGCATGAAAGGCAGAAGGGGAGAGCAGACTAATTTTAAGTCTTGTTTTTTCTGCATCACAGTTTAAGGAAGGCTGAGAGTAAAACAGTGGCTGGCAGTGCTGCTGCTCTCCTTTTCCCTCCTGGGAGAGTTCAGCACTCACATGGTCCCTGCAGTGTCCCTGAGCTCCTAATGATCAGCCTGGTTTGTAGCACTTGTTGGTAGCTCATTACTGAATAAAACAGTCATTGTCCAGCAGTGTGTATTGATTTTTGGCTATCCTACGTGACACATTGCTTGTATGTGTTATTCCTCCCTAAAGAGTTGTTAACACAGGGTGAAATGTGATAGATTTGGGGTATTTTCAGATTACCAGGTTCTTATTCTGTTCTCTCAGATACACTTTTTAGCTTAGCGATTTTTGACCCAAAGTAAAGAGGATGATCAGGGTTTGGGGGTTTTTTGTAGCTTTTTTATTCTAGGTCAGTGACATTTTGAAAACTGGGGCAAGAGAAAACCAAGGTCAGTTAGAGTCCTACAAAAAGGCCTAACAAAGAATCCATTCACCCTCATAAAAATAAAAATCTGTATTAATTAACCACATGGTAGAGATAAGAATTGGAGAGCTTGATTAAATCATTAGTGCCTCTGAGCAGCAGCATTGGAGGGGGAGCTGGGAGGGAAAACACACTCAGCCTGATAGTTGCAATACAGCTGCCTGCCACGGTGCCAGGAGCACATCTGTACTGAGTGTGTGTGGCGTGGAAACCCTGACTGCTGCACTACAGGCTGGGGGAATACTGGCAAGCATGGAGTTCTGTTATCAATTCGGGAGGAGAGTCTGTTAGTATTATTTGTTTGGGTAGGGAAAAAAGGCACATTGCAGCAGAGGCAGCAGCTGCTTGGAGGGCAGCCCAGTGGGTTGTGTTACGTAGCTTGTGCAGGGTTTAAGGTGTTCTTACATGTGGAATAACCACCTTGTACTTTCACCAGGTGACACATTTGCCTGAGAGCTGCCCATGTGAATCAACACTTGCCATATCTGGCTTCTGTTGCATAATGAAACATTTGAATATGGATGTCCACCAAAACAAGGCCAAATGTCTCATCTTAACCATCTGTAACCAACCTCAAATGCAAGTTCTTCAAACCAGCAGCAGCAATGTGTGTTTGGCAAGAGCTGCAGCTGCAGGAGTCACTGGCGTCAGGCAGAGCAGTCAATATTTGCTCTCTGTCCCTTTTCAGATGCTAGCAATGCCAGCCTTGCCTGCCTGATAAAATTGAGCACAGCGACTCAATAATTGCTGCTTGGGTAATTGGAATGGCTCCCACGGGGTGTTCAGCTGAAGGGTGTGGTTGGCTCCTGTGCTAACATGAAGCCAGTATCTCCATGCTATTTTTGTCCTCCCTGTGAGCATTGCGGCGTTGTTTGGTCTGTGTGTCATGTGCACACTTAATTTTCTGTTTTCCGAACAAAACCCAATTTTGTCGTGTCAATTTTGTCTGTTAAGATTGCCCTTATCTAACCCTTTGAGGGCAATCTTGGTGATGCTTAGAAAGAATCCTAAAACAATCCAGCCAGCAGGGGAAACCGCCTGCTTCATGCTCCAACAGGATGGTGGTGTTGCAGATTAGTGGAGGGCTGATGAAAGATGCCTTCACTACAGGATGCAAAGCAGTGCTCCACGCAGTTAATGTGAATGCTTTTGTTGCTGCTCACCCAGCCAGTGAGGCAGAAAACAGCCTGTGGGGTGAGGAGCAGGAGCCTGGGTTGTCCTCGAGTGAATTCCTGTGTTTCATGAGCTGATGAAGCTTCACAGAAACTGCTTTGGTCTGTCTTGGATCATGAAAAGACCCCACGACTGTGGTTTGTGGTTACAAATTTCCAGAGTTTAGTAAAGTGGGGGACATTTTCCTGTGAGCATTTTCACTTTCATGGGCAGAACAGTCAACTTTTTTTTCCCCCAAGGGCATGGTATTTTTGGTTTCCTTCATCCTGCCCAGCCTACCAAAACATACATATCTATTGCTGAGATATCTTGCACATTCCTTACAATGTCCAGCTTGCCTTCAATTAATCTTTTGAGCAAGAACACACTTTCAGAGGCAGAAGAGATGGTCTGTTCCCACCCTGTCTCCCAGATTTGTTTCTCCATGCATGCCTTTTCTGGGAAGGCAGCCCCAATGCTTGCAGTTAAGGCTGCTATGGAAAAGGAGGATAAAAAGGAGTTTGTGCTCAGGCTGGCTCTCACGAGCCTTTGGGATGGCTGCTGGTGGCAGATGTGAGTCCATCATCTCAGGGGCCAGCACCTCTGTTTGTCACCTGAGACCTGTGTTCAGCCCCTAGGGATGTGTGGGATTTGTGGTGTGCCTTGGAAATGGAGTGGTGTTTTGGGAGGGAGCGTGGGCTGGCAAGTCAATGCACTGCCCCTGATGGGGCTGGGGAGCTGCTCTGCTCCAACTCTGCTGCTCACCCTCTGCTTCACCTTCTGGGGGAACTGGACTTTCCTCCATCTCTGCTGCCCACAGGCAAGTCTTGAGAAGCTGTTCAAATACTCTGGTTTTTGAAACGTGGGCTTAGCCAGCTCCCTGTCTCCCTGCAGAGCTGCTGGTTGGTGGCTGCTCTCTTTGTGGCACTGTGAGGGCCCTGGGTGCAGAGCTGCACCTCTGTGTCACTGGGTCATGCTTTGAGTCCCATTTTTCTGCTGCAGCACAAGTTCAAGCACTTTCTTCTTCCTCTTGCCTGTATTAACACCCTGTGTGCTCCTTTTTGGTTGTGATACTTTGTGAAGGCTGACCTAGAACAGAGGCTAGACAGAGTTGAATAAAGTAGGGATTTATTAAAAGGCCTCAATGGATCCACCTTGGGCAGCCCAGGAGCCCAGCCAGGGCTGCACCCAAGATGAACCAAAATGGTCACAAAATGGACGACCAGTGATGGGGTCTCTCACTTTTATAAATTCTGGTCCATTTGCATATTGCAATCAATTGTCCACTTATAGCTTTAGCCCATGCAGTCCCATCCTTCTTGTTTTTCTCTCTTCAGCCCATGTTGTTTGTGCTCTTGGGCCTGAGATTTGGATCATTTATCCTTGGTCCCCAGCTAGAGCAGGAATTGTTTTGTCTCCCTACTCTGTGCAGAGAGCTCACCATCCCTTAATATAAAGTTCAGAACTGCACACTAAAGTGGCACAGAATCTGAAAAATATAAAAGCTAAAACCTAAGGCATCATCTGGGTTAATAATTTGTACACCACAGAGAGGGCCCAGTGGAAAGGATGCAGGTAGAGGCTGCATTTCCCCATGACAACCTCCTAACTCTCTCCAGCCCTTCAGTTAGCAAAGAGATCTCATGGTGAGGCTTCACCTATAGATGTTTATTTATCACCTAACTCCAGCCTGCATCCAACTTAATTCGTGACTTTTCCCAAATTCCAGGATGTATCTTATACTGATGATGGCCCTGAGTCCTTGAAGGAACATCTAGGAATGGACAGAGCTATTGCAGATATATTTCTCTGTAGAATTCTTCTTTCACATCGCTATTTGTATTTGCTGATCTTCTGAGAAAACCTTCATTAGTTAATCTCTGCATCCTGTAGCTTATGCTTGATGGTTGTAGAGGTCTTTGCAGTACCAACTCAGCAAGCAAGAAAATACCAGCTATGAAACAAGAGTTGAGAAAAACTGATACTAAATAGTATCTTAATATCTGGAAGAGCAGACCTTGGGTTTGAGGTGGATACTATTTGTCTTTTTGGGAAAGAGGAATAAAACCTGATCATTTTTTCCGTTAACTTTAGTTTCTCTTTTGTTTTTATTTTCCAGTCCAGCGAGAGTTTACACAGAAGAAAACCTTCACTAGTTGGATAAATTCAATATTGGCAAAGGTAAATGGGGGTTCTTTAGCCAAGCCATTCAGATATGCTGGTTAGAGATTAAATTTTTTAGGAACAAATAAAATTGCTGCAAGTTGTTTTAGGCACTGGATGGGAAAAGTAGCCCCAAGAAGCATTTGTTTAGTAAGTGCAGCAGCACTGTATTGGGGCACATCCAAGGACATTTGTATGAGGTGGTTTGTATGTGGATGTCACTCTCGTTACTCGTGGTAAAACTTGTGGTGGATTGAGGCACATGTCTGAGTGGTTTATGAGTTTCTGAGTGGATTGAGGCACATGTCTGAGGTTTTATGAGTTTCTGAGTTTACAGTTGTTTTTACTGGGATTAGGTAAGTGTTATTCTATTATGCAATCCAAGAACATGAGTTTAATGAGATGACCTGAGTGACTGGTAAGTATTAAGACAAACCACATAGTAGTGGCAGTGCTCTTTAAGCTCTCAGAAAACAGCTCCTGCAGCATGTGCTGGGGCTCTGACTTGCTCAGGTAAAAACAAAATATAATTTTGTTTTGGTCCCTCCTTGAGCAGAAGCTGCTGAGCTCTTGATAAATTGGTGTTGTATGGGTGAAAAGAGGTTTAGTTATGCAGCTCTATAATCAAATTTTTACTTAAATTGAGTAAGATCTCAAAATATTAATAACTGTCTCATTTAGATTTTCTTTTCTCAATTTTTTTTCTTTTGCCCCAGACCTCCATGAAAAATGTGAGTGCTTGAAAGTGAGGCCTAAAATTACCCTTATAAAACAGAGGCAGGACAAGGAGGAGGGAATAACACATAAACATAGTAATGAGTTAGAAGAAGCAGGATGTGACTGTTTAGATGCAAGATTTTTATGGCAGCTTAATGGAAAAAATAAAGGGTGCTAAACATTATTTAACAGCAGAGTAATCTGTGATGTTCTGTAGTGTGTTGAATTCAAAATGACAGAATATTGAAATTTATCTTGCAGCATACCCCTCCTTATGTTGTCTCAGACCTGTATACAGACATACAGCAGGGACATTTGCTTCTGGATCTGTTGGAAGTGCTTTCAGGTCAACATCTGGTAAGACAGAGTAATAAAAATATTACCTCAATCCTTTGTCAAGTCCAGCAAAGATTTCTGGATGTGCTTAAGTGCAACCATATGAATCATCCCTCTGGGGTCATAGAGTTAGTTTCAAATAACTTATTTTTATACCATTGACCCTGAAACACGCTGAAGTAAGTTGATCCAAAGTAATTTATGAATTTTTGCTGGACTTCCCTTTTCAAAATATAGAATAAAATTAATTTTTGCAGTTGAAGATATAACCTGTTTTTTTTTTGCTTTGCAGCCACGGGAAAAAGGATTTAATACCTTCCAGTGTAGAAGTAATATAGAAAATGCTTTGACATTTTTAAAGAGCAGATCAGTGAGTATTAACTTCAAAATTCACAACTAAAGCCAGTTTAGCTAGTGGAACATTTTCATTGTTAACAATGATCCCTTTTTTCCCCCTCCTTAGCTGAAGCTCATAAATATTCATGTAGCTGACATTATTGAAGGAAAACCTTCCATTGTGCTTGGCCTAATCTGGACCATTATATTTCATTTTCATGTAAGTATTTCAGCGATGTAAGAGAGTTTTAGTAAAGGGGAGAAGCACAAAAATGTGTTGACTTACATGATTGCTAAATAAGATGAATTAGTACTGAACAAAAGATTATTTTCTGACATGTGGAAGTGACATCTCAAGGAGGAGATGAACCAGTGCAGGGCTGGCAGTGATGAACAGTACCTAGCTGCAAATGGTAGGAAGGAAAGATACTGAGTTTTTTTTTTAAGTAACCAGTTAAAAAATGGGCTAAACTTTGTTTGTCTAAGGTCTGTAATGATTAAGCTCCAAAAAGAGCAGATAGTGTGTAATGGCTCATCCATCTCTCTCAGATACATCCTCACTCCTCAGTGCTGACTTTGCTCACAATCTACAATTCTTGTATTTTTTTTTTTTCAGTATTAGTGCATGAAATTACACAAAGGCTGTCAAAGTCATGTTTCTTATACAATAAGAGTGTTCACGTTGCATGGCAGAGATTATGGGGAGGTGTGAAAGCCCAGGGTCTTGATTTCATCATGGTGTAGGGCTGCAGAGGGTGCTGGAGCCAAGCTGGCTTCTAGGGAGAACCCAGCAGTGGAATAATTTAGGGGCACTAGTGACTGGGGCTCAGGAGAGCACTAAGAAACAAAGTTTTCTAGCAGTATTTAGCCCATATTTTTTGCGGTAGAGATACTTTGATGCCAAAGAGTCTTGTGCTGCCCATGGCCTGTGCAATTACCTTTTAACCTAAACCAGGCTTCTCTAACCAAACAGAGATCTCTGAGGTCTGTCAGGTAGGTTTTCCTGCACTCTGAGTGAGCAGGCAAACTGACTGTGCCTGGTATTTGTCACTGCTGACAGCAGAAACCACAATGCCATGGGCTGCTGTCACTGGTTAGGGTAGAAATTGACTGAGAAGGTCCCTTGATGATATTGCTGGTACCCACAGCATAACACACAAGTCTTTGGGTGAATACATCCTGCCAAAAAAAATGCCTAAAGATGGGAATTCAGCATGAAATGGTTCAGATGGTGCAGATTAAAAAGCCTGGTTTGAGTTTGGGAGGCAGGGAAGCTACTGTTACAGCTGTGGCTGAGTCCTGTCTAATTCTCTGGTGTTCTGCCATTGATGCCTTGGGAATCTCTCACTGAAGCCTCATTGAGTCTCCCATCTTCTCTGGCAGATTGAAGAACTGGCCAGGACACTTGCCTGTACCTACAATCAGCCTTCACCTGATCGTCCAGGTGCTGCTGACTCCTCTCCAAAGGCAAACAGATCAACTAAAAAAAGTGCTAAAATCAAGGAACGGTGGAAGATGTCTGCTACAAAGGCTCTTTTGTTGTGGGCAAAAGAACAGTGTTCACTGTAAGTTCCATCCAAAACTTACAATTAACATGCTACACTTTGAATTACTCCTTTCCTCTAAATGTGATGATATTTCCCCCTGTTTTTTAAGATTACTTAGTGACAGCTTAGCAGAAAATCCTTTAACTTTCACTTGTGGTTGCCAGTACTTTCAGCATCAGTCAGGCCCCAGATGTTTTGACATGAGCCCTTTAAAT
This sequence comes from Molothrus aeneus, assembly GCF_037042795.1. Taxonomy (NCBI): domain Eukaryota; kingdom Metazoa; phylum Chordata; class Aves; order Passeriformes; family Icteridae; genus Molothrus; species Molothrus aeneus. The sequence continues at coordinate 56,163,687 of NC_089651.1, read as the reverse complement.
ATAATAAAGTGAAGCTCATCTTACTAACGAAACACAACAGTGTAATCTGAGTTGTTTGGCTTTTCCTTTTTAAGGGCTCCTGTGTGATAAGTCTAGTGAAATGTTTCCATGATTTGCTTGTTTTAATCCTCATGGTTAGCTCTGATTCACACAGTCTCAAGGTTTTTTTAATATTTTTTAATGGAAAATGTAGGATTTCTATGATCCCACAACTCATGCTTCTCTATCAGAACACTGCATGATCCCAAAGGAGGATGCTAATCCTGGTGGTCTTAGTCCCTAATTCTAACAAGATGTTTCCCTGTGCTTGATGTACAGATAGCACTGCTGCTTTCAGGGGCAATGTTCACAGCACACAGTCTAGAGCAGATACAGATATTTACATTTTCTTCAAGGGCTGCTGCTTCACTTCAGGATCTTCCAAATATGCTTTACAGTAATTTCAGCTCTTTCTCCTCAGCTCTTTGGGTTGTTTTATTTTCTAATAAAACCCTACTAATATTCCATGTTATTAGTGGGAGATAAAGGCTTTCATCAGCACATCAGACACTTTCTGCTAGTAGAATGGCACTGAGGTTTGCCTTCTAGCTGTCTTTTATCAGAAGATTAATTGGCACATCAAAACCAGCTCTTTATCCATGTAATCTTCCTCTTACTTTTGCCTCTTTTTCAGCAATATTGCTGTCTGGTTTGCAGTCTCATTTCTGAACTGGCATTATGTTGAAATATTTTGTTGCCAGTGAATCCTGTAGTTTTTGGGAAAGAAACAAATCTTGTAAGACTTGACCCATTGTTTTGTGACTGAATTTGATTGCCTGAAACCCCACATCTTTTCTATGCTGTAACATATTCATAACATACAAGCTGTTTTTGGAAAGTTGTCCCAGAATTCATTATGGCCTGCATGGCTGGGCACCTCACAGCACTGTTCAGGCTGTGAACATTAATAAAAGATGATTCAAGGACTCTAAGCTAATTATGAGAAAAATAAATTCTTTTTCCTGCACTAATAACAATGCTTTTAAGATTTGGATTTTCTAAAATGCCAGTTCTTAGTGTCCTTACAGACAAATATGTTTCTGCAGTGCTTTTCTTGTTGCTTTTCCACCCCATAGAATGCATAGATGTTGAGCACAAAGGTGGTATTTAGAGAGGATTTGGATCAGCAAGGCTTTATCTTCAGGGGCAGTCAAAGACAAAAAGAAATAGTCACCTTGTAAAAAGAAGTAATTGTTGTGATTGCTAGTACTGGCTGTGTTGTTGTCTGACTTGTGCAGAAGTTCACTGGTGAGATGCTTTTGGATTTGGTTCATACTTCATTTTACTGAATTTGTACTCTATTTCTAAATTGGTACCTAAATCCTGTTTCTTCAGATATCCTAACATTTTGTTTCCACTCATTTCTGGGACAGGCATGGCTCTGTCAGTGTCACTGATTTCAAGTCCAGCTGGAGAAGTGGACTGGCTTTTTTAGCCATCATCCAAACCTTGAGACCAGGTCTGGTTGACCTGGAGAAGGCAAAAGCCAGAAGCAATAAAGAAAACCTGAAAGAGGCTTTCAGAATTGCAGAATTGGAGCTGAATATCCCACGGCTTCTGGAGCCTGAAGGTAAATGATCAGCTTTTTAAAAATCTTTGTTATTGGGAGTGAGATTAATGTGATCTATAAGACTGTGGTTAAGTTTGAAATGGAACACTGATGTTTGCTGTAATGCTCAAACCTGAGGATCTTTATTTTATAACATCATCTTTACTTAGGGACTGTAGGATTTTTGAATTGGCAACAATTGCAGGAGCAATATGCAGAAGAAAGGATATGAAACTTTCCTGTTCATGGGAGAAACTTTTTCATTACTTAATCATGTTCCATTAAAATATTCCCAAGGAAAAAAATGTTCATGACATATTAATTTCTGTCAGTGGCATGTTAAGTGAGCTGTTGCAAAATAAACATGTTTATGGTAATGTGTTTTAATAACTGCAGCTTAATGTGTAATTATGTGATCAGGCCTAGAAGGCTGCATAATTATGTAAATGCTGTATTGGCTCTCATAGATGTTGACACTGTGAATCCTGATGAAAAATCAATCATGACTTACGTGGCTCAGTTTTTGCAATACTCCAAGAATTTGCCTGAGTCTGAAGAGGACATGCAGGTATGTTGTGTGGGTTATCACCAAGGCATTTTCAAATGAATGTGCTTTCTTTGCCCAGCTTATATCTGAGTCAGTAGCACATAGTAGATCCTCTGATTCTGCTACTAACAGGACTGAATTGGTTTGAACTTCCTGTTTATCTTGTGTGGTAGAAAAAACTCCATGTTACAGATTTTTGGTTGGTCATACAGGTGGAATTGCTGTGCAGGTTGGTTTGTTTTCATTTAACTGTTGCAGAGGACATTTTCAAGCTTGATTTCTTCATGTGTGCTCTGAAGTCTGTGTAAACATTGGAGGAAGGGCAGATTTGCAGATGCACAGAACAACCAGCTTTAAATGTAGTGGCTGACATGTAAAGTGGACAGAAGTTGCCTCTGACAGATAACACTGACCAGGAACCCACATTTTGTATTCTCTATATTTTCTTATGGGAGTTTAATTGGTTATTCACATGCTGATAATCTCCTTTCAGTAGAACTGCAATCAGGTCTTTTTTTGATGTCTTCATATATTCAGGTGCCAGGTTTAAAACTTTGTCCCTGCAGTGTAATTAATAGTGCCTGACTCAAAACTCATCAGGGTCCCCAGGAATTATTATTTGTTTTTCAATAACTTTGAATGGATTTTATGACATGCTCAATGAATGTTGTTTTATGGCACAATGTAAATTAAAAACAATGCTTGCTAAATGTAAAAGTGAAATTTTCTGCTCTAATTACCAGGAGAAAGTAAGAGAGGCCATGGGCTGGTTGGCTGCACAGGAGGAGAAGTTAGCAAAACTGTTGGTGGAAACAGAGAATGAAACATACTACCAGAAGTACAAAGTAAGTTGCATTTCATGTTCTGTGAAAAGAATCTGTTTCTCTGAATGTTTTTAATATTTTTCATCTTCATTGCCTGAACTGAAGTGTTAAATAATCTTTTAAAGAAAACTTGGAAATCTAATGATGTAATTGTTAAATCCCTCATATGATTGAAGGAAAGGAAGGCTAAAATTCTCTCTGTTATGAAAAAGAAGATATGTTATTTCATTTTTGAGCAAAGGTTTTGGAAAGAGTAAAGTAGTGTCTTAATTAATTGACGTAGTTGAAGACTTGGACAAGATTCAAGCACGTAGGCCCTTCACAGAGTTACTTTTGCTATTTCTGTGCTAATTACAACAATAGGTTTTACCCAGCTAATGTTGTAGAGGAGTAGTTGAATTGCTGGCTCTAGGTTGTGCTGCAGCAAAATTTCCTTTGGCTTATATTGTAGTCAGAGTTTGTAATAAAGTGGCCCATGGGGAAACTCTGAGAGGAGGAATTTTCCCTTTCTCTTACTGGGAGGGGAGAACTGTGTTCTCACTGCACTGGCATTATGTTAAATACAGACTTATGGAATGGCACCTATAATTTCAGACCCAAATATTGCCTGGAGACAAGAATGCCTCTTGCTGTCTTGCCTTTGCATGCATCACACCCTTTGAAGTTAATGGAACTCATAGCAGTGTGTTCAAAGGCAGGACTTGGCTCCGTGAGCTTCCATTTGACGTCTTCTGTGAATTACTTTTCTCTTTTATCTCTAGGAAATGATGTCATTTATGGAAACATTTAACCAAGAGAAAATCCCCTTTCTGCCTGTGTTGTCATCAAAAAGGGGTGAAGCTGAGCTGAATGAAGGCCAGCAGCAGATGAGGGAAGAGTGGGTTAAAGTGATCTCTCAGGTCAGAGGCATTTCTCTCTCACTCACCCCATTACCAGCATGAGCGTGTGGGATGGATGAAGAAGCCTAAGTCTACCTCAGGAACTTGCATTGGGAAAAGTGGGGGGATGATGCTTTATTTGGGATGATAAAAGAGGTTTGACCCTGAACCTGAAGTTCAAACAGTCTGAGTGGTTCAGTGCCCAGGAGGAGGCAGAGGTGACCTTTTGTGTGTTACCCTTCTGCCTCCTGAGCCTCAAGACTGAAACATCCCTGAAAATGCATCTGGTTGTCTTGGAGCACTGGAGTACTCTTCTGATCAAAGTTTCTGGCCTATTTATGCTTAAAAGGTTATTTTGGGACATAATTATGGCTCAGAGCAGAGATACTAGTCTAGTGGGGCCTGGTTGGTCAGTGCTTTGCAGTGAGGTTGGCTGTGTTGGCTCAAATTGGGATGTGTAGGACCATGCTGGGAATTGCTGTTTGTGGAAGAGATGTTTCCCTGTCAGCCCCATGACAGACAGAAAGCTGTTCATCTCTATTTCCCCCCCTATTTTTGCAACTAGTTCACTATAAATTTTCCTGTTTCTGGGCCTCGGGATGGTCACCAGCAAAGGATAGGAACAGCTAATTCTGTGTGGTGTTGCAGATGTTACAGACTGGGAGCAAACCTGGATTTGAGGTAAAGAGGGCTGATTTTAGCTGACTTCACTGGAAGCTCTTTTTTGAACACTGACAGGCATGAGGGAGTGGGTTCCTGGAATGTCTTGAGCACCAGCTTATGCAGTTTATATCAGCATCTTTGAGATGGGGAAGAAAATAACAGTGAGAGATTTAATCCACTTGTTTTCCTTTTAAAGATTAACGAGTGGAAAGCAAAGCTGGACCAGATGTTGCCCTCCCCTCTGGATAGCATTGAGGCTTGGCTCCAGGAGGTGGAACGTCTGCAGGCAGAAGATTTGCCTGATTTACAGGACCCATTCAAAGCAATGTCTGTCTTCAGAGAAATAATTGTAATATTTAAGGTATGCTGATCACAAAGGAAATTCTGCTTCAGTTTGACCTGGGAAAGCACTTGTTATGGAATTGCTGTTTGACATTTTGGGAAGTGGTGTGCCTATGTTTGTCTTCTGAAGATGAAAAGCTCTTCTGAACATACCTTTGAAGAATTATGAGTTTAATTAAATAACTGCATGGGTCTATAAGGCAGGTTTCAGACTTCACTGGGGTGAGATTAAATTTGAGTACTGCCTCAATGAGTAAATTATGCTATTCTTTTTTATGTGGTTCCTGCAACTTGTTTATTTGTTAAGTAATAACACAGGATAATTGCATCTTTATCTTTAAATCTATACTTAATGCATACCTATTCATAATAGCACTTGAGCTTAAGGTTACATTCCAGGGAGTTCAAGAAGATTGTGTGTTTAAAAGTTAAATAGTTCAAGAAGTTTGTGTGTTTAAAGTTAAATATTTGCTGAATCACTCTGTAGTTCCATTCAAGGCAAGGATATTTTGATACCTTTGTACCATGCAAGTTATTTATTCTGATCTTCAAATATTTGCATAGATAATAGTTTAAACATCCTTTTGAATTTGAAAGTTCTGAAAGAGTATATGTGTTGATGCCTGGCTGGTGATCATAATGCCATACTTGGGTTTTTTATAAACAGATTTGCTGTTTTTGTGACATTGTCCTTAAAGAGAATTTCAAAGAATGGGCAGTGGAGGTTCTTGCAAGTGGCTTAATAACACCATTGTTGTACTGTTTCTAGTCAGTTCCTGATAGGAGAGATGGCTTTTTAACTGGTAACAGCTTTGTCAGTCTTTAGCCATTTGATCAAAGATTTTTGTTGTGCAACCTAAATACTTAAAGCATTTTAAAGAATAAGATAGAGACTGATGTCATTTCTTAAGGCATTTATTTTTTCCCCATTAAACATACAGATAAAATGATGTCATTCCTTCAGAAGAAGAGACACATTAATGCTTAATTTCTGCCAAATCCTCTTTTGATGGGAAGACATCCTTCTGAAATTTTTTTCCCCTTTTAGTATGTTGTGTGTAGGGATCATATTGCATATTGGCAAGGTGGTACCTTATAATGCAGATTTTACTTAAGATCTAGGAAATTATCCACCAATGCTCATAACTGTCTGATTGATCCAGTGTTAAGATTACAAAATCCGGTGTTAAAAATCTATGCACTATTTTCGTGGTTGAGGGCTGTCCCAGGATTTAGTCATTTCCATTAGCATGCTTTGTGGCAGATTTTATAACATAGAAATGAACTTGTAGCTTTTTTTTTTTATATGCCACTGAGAAATAGGCTTATCTTCTGTGCAACACATGTTATTTTTTATTTTCAGGTAGGGAATTTGGTGCTGAGACACATGCCTGTAAAATGTTCCCCAGTTGTGGGACACTGGCCATTGAATGGTAAATTTGATACCCTGTCAGCCTGGTGTAAGACACAGATTTATTGAGCAGTCAAATGAGCTATGGAGCAGGTGACATAATAGATTCATTCAACAGGTTTTGCTGTCAGTCTTTGCTAAGGGATAGCAAAGAATAGCTTAATACCCTGAAGCTGTTAGAATGATGTTTTTTTTCTCCTAAAGATGATAGTGAAGGTGCAGGAAAAAAACTGATAGCAGGAGTAGTATAAGTTCTGTGGTCCTTATATTTAAGTAGATGCACAGTGATAAGAGAAATTAGGTAGTATTGCACTAAAAGGTGCACTTTAAAAGGTGTTCAGGTAAATACTTTTATTGCACTTTAATGAGTAAAGACACTGGGAGATTGTCTTGTGCTGACTAGTTCTTAATAGCTCCTTCCTTAACAGCAGGTGAGCTGGAGATTCCCTGATGAAATACTCTAGATCAAAATGATGGCTTACTGTGTCTTGTTCTCCCCAGGGCTTGATGGATTGTTTTGATTCTCACTTGGACACCCTTCAGTCATTTAAGAATGAAGATGAGAAGAATATGCCACTAGTCTTGCCTGAAAAATTAGAGGAAATGAAAAGAAGGTTGTGATGCTCAAATTCCCTTTACTTCATGTTGTATTCTAGCTCTGCTATTGACTGGCTCTGCTGTTCTGAACAAAGCACATAATTTATCCATGCCTTGCAAAAAAAAGCATTTTTCACCTAAACACACAGGCTGACTGTCAAGTGGAGCAGGCAGGGATCTCTCATTGGTCCAATGAGTGTTTAATTGTGTGTACAGAGTAGAGCTCATTAACAGGACCTTTTCAGATGCCCTTTGCTAGTGGGGAAATGAAACAACCACTAGGGATAGGAAACGTGAATATTTTCAATGTAAAAATTTCCCTGGTGGCAGGGATTCTCTAAACTTTTATTTCCACCACTAAAAATCACTGTAATTTATAGCTTGTACTACCCCAAATATCTGTTGGAGGATATTTTAAAAAATGACCAGTGAATCTATCCATAACCTGAGATGCTTTGATATACAGGGGGCAGATGTCCCTTTTTTGGGTGTTTAAGGTTTTTCATACATTGAGCAGACAACATTGACTGCTCAATTGTTGTTGCTTAAAAAAATGAACTGTTGCTATCTTATCTGTTAATTCCTGTCATAACAACAACAAAAAAGTTTACATATATGTAATTTTGATTTTTTCAGGATAAAATCCTGATACATTAGTGCCTTTTGTATCCAATGGTTTTGAATAAACTTTTGGAACTATTTTCTGTTTGCAGATTTAGCAACATTCGTTCTACAAACCCCAGCACTTTTCTTGAATACCACTATGGACTGTGCTCAGCCATTGCCAATGAGGTGAAGTTAAAGCTAAATATCTGGGATGTGAAATATGGGGCAAAAGAGTCTGTGGAATCACTGCTGGAAAATTGGAATGTAAGTTTCAGGTATATGTATCACACTCTGATGGTAATTCTTTCCCAGCTCTTTTTGATTCAATCTTAAGTCATCTGGAGGTATTTTAGTTGGTAGAAGCATGGTGGACAGGTGAAATTTCAGATTTATTCAAAGACGGGCAGGTAGACCTCCCTAGAAGCTTTCCTTGCCCCAAAATCTTCCATTTTGCTATGAATGAGATTTCTTTCTTCAGTCTGGAGAAGTAATGGAAACCATGACTGTGATTTTCTCGCTGCCTGTTTTTATTCTTTATTGTGAAGATTTCTTTCTTTCTAGATTGTTTATGGAGCCAGCTGTAGCAGCCCTTCCCTAGCTCCAATCCACAGAACCCTCTCTGGGGCAGTTCAGTAGTTGCTTTCTTCAAAACCAGCCATTATTCACACTGCTGCCTCTTCCTTTTCCCAGCTTATTTACCTCTTATGCTTTGTGGTGAATATGATTTGTCTTGTTCTATTACACTTTATGCTTAGCTCAGTTTCTGGACTCAAGTTATGAAACTGATGTAGGCTTTTAGAAGGGGACGGATTGCCCAACCCCAAATACTGACAAAGGATACTGCATCAAGAATAGAGGCAGAGGTGAAAATGCTGATGCCTCCAGTTTTTCCCCATCTCCAGTTAATGGGATTCCTTGTGAATTCCATCTTAGTGGACTTTCTCAGAGGATTTTCAGACTGGCAAATCCACAGTTAAATTAGTGGGAATTTCACCAGCCTCAGTACTGTGGAAGGAGGCAACAATAGGTTGTATAAATTAGCAGTTTCCTGAGCAGTGTCAGCCTCACCCTGTGGTGAGATGGTTGTGCAGAGTTAATCTGTGCTGAGTTTGTTGGTTCAGTTGGTTTCATAAATACTTATTATCATGTTGTTTCTACAGTTGTGGCTCATGGTCTTGCTCAAGCTGATAGAATGCAGAACTTTGCCAGGGAGTTTAGGGCTTGTTTAGGGCCCAGGCTTGTCACAGTCACAAGGGACGTTGTTTTGTACCCTGCTGAGTGCAAAACATTTGTAGGAGTGGGGAGTGCTGGAGTGAGATCAGCTCAGAGAGGGGCTGAGGATCAGCCCTCACTCCCTGTGCACAAACAATCTCCTCCTCTGCTCCCATTTCTTCCTCTTTCACCCTCTCCATCCCCAGTTTGCTTTGATCTGTCAGAAGTGAGGCACCTCAATGTTTCTGTGCATGCAGGGAAGCCCACCTTCTGCTTTCATCACATTTTGGCTTACGTGACTAAATTCTGCTTGACTTGTTCTAGATGCCATTTCTCAGTATTGCCCTGGGGCTGTAACTTTTTGGAGCAAGCAGTCCTGACTCATGCAGGGCTGTGGCTCAGGCAGTGGCATTCAGGTATTCATGGTTCTATTTACTTTACTCTCTGCACAAGCAGAGTAAAAGAACAAGTTTGTTTCAGACTAAAGGGTGCAGCTGAGTTGCTGGGTGGGCTTTGCTCAGTTCACGTTTAACCTGTAGGTTGTAGGCTCATATTGCAAAAAAAAAAAGTATCCCAAGCTGTATTTCTTACCTAGTTTTGTGTCATTCAGTGTTACCCATATCAATTACTTTTCACTTTGAGCAGAATTTCATTGAAGAAAAGAAACTTGAAACACAACTAGACGCTGCTACTCACATCTGTGAAGACTTGAAAAACATAAGTGGTCCTGACTTGGGTAAGCTCATGCACATAAGTTGATGTGAAGATCTCTATATTGAAGTAAAGTGCTGCCATCAGTTTTAATGCCATCTACTGTTCCATGTAAACAGTGTTTCTGTATAATTAACCTCTCTGTTCCCAAATGTATAACAATAATCCCTATTCCACGTCCTAGCTGGAGATCCTCAAGAAATCAGCAAACTTTTGAAGACAGTGGAGTCAAAGATTTCTACATGTAAAGAGTATATTTCCAGTGTAAACACCACTCTACAGAAAGTCCTGTCCTCCTGGAGTAATTACACAGAAAACATCCACTTACTAAAGACATGGCTGGAAGAAAACAGAAATGAGGATCCAAAAGAGGTACATGGTTGGATTTCTTTTTGTTTGACAGAGATAGATCAAAGCCTTCTGGAAGGAAAACATTAAATCTCACAGTGGCTGCTGTTGTTGTTTTTCTGCTTTTCATTTTGGAAATAAATGTTTGACAGGGTTCTGCTTAAAATTATTTCAATGCCTCTGTCTAGATCCCTGCTGAGATCCTGGCAAAGAGGAATTCGATTCATGGTTCCTTGAATGAAGCTGGAAACCATCTCATTGAAGTCAGCAAAGAGCAAGTTGGATCAAATATTGCCAAAGAGCTGAAGAAACTGAACAGGAGATGGGCAAAGTTCATCAAGAGGACACACTTTGTGAGTTACAAGTTACTCTTACTCTTTGCCATGCAGCCTTCAAAGTCATCTTTCCTAGATTTACCAGCTTGCTAATCAGAGATTGATCAATCTTTCAGTCAACTCAAGGTTGCCAGTTTTAAAGCTTGAGGAACAGAGTACACAGCAGCATCCCATTCTAAATCTTTGTGGCTCAGTAAAATTCCATTATAGCAGGATGGAAAATGTTCAATTTTTAAATTGAAATCTCAAAAGCACTTACAAAAGGAAATCTTATTGCAGAATGAAGCTCTTAATTCACTTCTTGGGGTGGAAATAATCAATTTACCTGTGTTAAATTTTACAGACTCTGTCTTAGCTGGTAGAAAGTAATTATTGCCGCACAGATATTTCTAAGGTTGTGCAACTTTTCACCAGCACACTTGACAGGTTTTTAGGCTGCTGTAAATCCCTATACAACCTGCCTAATGTTATACATATTACAGTCCCTAGAGTGCTTTCACAAGAATGACATTTTCACTCTGCCTGGGAATATTAGAACTGTTAATTTTCTGAGTTGAGCCTTTCATTGACGTTTATTAAAGCTACTGCTGTGACAGTAAACGGTGGCAAAAGATTACTGCTACCTTTTTGTAGGAGATGAGCTTAGTGAAAATGCAATAAAATCAAAGGAAGCAATCAAAGGGTGAGGGAAATCCAGAGTTTACTAGAAAAACCCTTAATAAGAGATGCCTCAAGGTAATATATTAAGGAATCAGAGAAGTAAGGTGCAAGAAGTCTGTTTAAGGTCTCAAGGACTTCCTGAGGTATTTTTGTGGCATTGCTTTGGACATTATGGCTATCATATATGTTATATTTATTTTTTAATATAAAATGCAAGAGCAAATGCTGGAGCTCTGGCCTGTGACTGCCAGTACCATTAATGTCAGCACACTTCCTGATCTTGATTTGAGCAACACCAGCTGCTGTTCTTGGACAATTCCCTGCTGTGGGCTGGGAGATGCTGCAGCCCAGGAGTTTTTCTCCATAGTAGTGTGGCTGCTTGTAGGGGAGGGGACAAGGGGACAGGGTGGATGGCACAGGTTGTGCTGTCCCACCTGCCCTCAGAGCTGAGGAACTGAGCCTCACTTGGTTTATTTACCAATATGTTTGGCATTTATTTCTCCTTTGATCCCTGTTGAGTGCTAAAGCTGGGAGGTGCTGGGAAGTGACCCAAGTGGTGACTGTGTTGGAGGAGGGCAGTGGGGAGATGATGGGAATGAATATCTTACCTTGCTCTCTGTTCACAGCTTGGAGACGAGAGCACAAATGCTGCTGAAAAGACCTCAGAGCTTCCAAAGAGCCTGGAGAAAATTGAAGAGCTCCTTGGAGGGGTGGACAGCTGGGCAGCAGAGATGGGACATCTCCTTAGCAAGATCAGTCATGAGGAGCCTGTGGAACCTGAGGTGGAGGAACATTTGCAGGTGAAAATGCTGCTTAAAGTACTTGTTCCTCAGATTCTCATCTTGCAGCACGGATTTGTGGCTGTGGTAAAATGAGGCATCATCAGTGAAGCAGAACTTAATGTGGATTTCGTGCTGTAATACTTGTAAAAAGTCAAGACAGTGCTTGTGCCTTGTTGTTATTTCTCAGGATCACTCCCAGATGAGCTGTGAGTGAATCCTCCACCCTCAGTGTGTCCAGCTGACCAGCAGGTGCCAGTGAAATGCTGTTGGTGCCACTGATCAGCAGCTTGAGGGATATTAACTACTCCTGTCCAGCAGAGCACTTGGAGCAGATCAGAGCTCTCTCCAAGTTGCCAATTTGAGTAGTTCCCCTGGTCACACAGCACTTTGATCATCTACCCTCCAATGTAGATGGGAGGGAGGAGGTTTGGGACACCTTGGCTGTGTTCAAGGCTTACCCATCAAAAATTGGGATACTTGGAAGTATTTTCAGTAGCGTGTGGGGTTATTTGGGAATCTCATCTTATAGGCGGTTGTTCTAAATATCCACAAAGACCACAAATTAACTTCTAACAATAAATTCCACTAGTCACTATGTTTTCCCACATCTCTCTGCCTGGGATTACCCCCAGCTCCCAGCAGATGGCAGGTGAAAATCTGTGTATATAACTCAGCAGCTTCAATAAAAAGTCTGATTTATTTTCTTCACCTGCCAGTGAAGGTAAGACACAACAAAGATGCCAATCTTTGCACTGAAAAAGTTGAAGCACTGTCTTATGTTGCCTTTACTAGTTCTGCAACAGGGCCTGTATAACCTAATGGTGTGAAGATGACCACCAGGAGGTTTCATTGAAACTCCTTTGTGTAACTGCTGTATATAAACAGAAATAATCTTTATTTCATTTAATCTATATACAGTAACTGTGCACTAGAATCTGTGTTAGTTTTCTCTTGCTTTGTGCCTTCTTGCAGTGTTTAGCTGCTGCATATAGGTAATGCCTTACAAAAGAAGAGTCTTGTAAAAAAATAGTTTAAGCCCTACTACTCTAGCTAAGCTAGCAACTAGCTTCTAAGTTCCCATGTGAAAAAATCGTGAAAATGAGAATCAGTTAACACAACAATCTATTCTGGTAAGAGAACTGTTCACACCTACAAAAACAAAGAGTCTGTCCCATGAGAATCCATGAAGAAATTATGTAAACTAACCAAAAATAGAGAAGTTTAATAAACATGCACCCTAGCCATTCACCAACCAATAAACTGATTATCAGTGTATTGTTAACCAGTTAGCTTGAATACAGTGCCCTCTGATATTCCTATGAAAATATGAACTATGCAATAAAAGTTCAGCTTTTCTGCAGGAAGAATCAGAAGTCCTGTCTCTTTTTACTGCAACATTTACCTGACAGATTTGGAAGGGTGAGAGACGAAAAGGATCTGTTATCTTTTTGTAATCACAGGAGTATGTTTATAAAATAAGCCTCATTTTGCAGTGTGACTATAGTTTGTAAAAAAACCCCTGAAATAACAAAGGACACCCTGAAATACAGCCTCCAAACATGTGGCTGGCATTGTACCTCCATGTCTGGGGGCAGGAGAGATCAGGTCACTCATTACCTGCAGTACAATAGGTCAAGATCCAGAATAAAGCTCTGATTATGATTAGGAGAATGCTAATTGACAACTTCAGACAGGAGAAATGTGTTGAATATTCATAGATAGAAGCAGCTCTAATAAGGACTTTTCATGATAAATATTCAAACGTGGCACACTGCTCCTGCATGCAGAGCACCCAGCTGCTTTCCTGCCTTGCAGTGCTGAATACTACAAGGAAATCTGAGCCTTGGTGTGTGCTCACTTTGGATGACTTCATGATCAGATGCTGCATATCCAAATGTGTGGTTTCATTTGGGAAGCTGCTTGGATGAGAGAGCACGTTTTAAAAACACATCTGATTGGCTCTATGGCAAAGACACAGGAGGTGTTGCACTGACAGAAAGAAATTGCTTCAGCAAACAGAATCCCCTGTGGATGGCAGCAAATTTCTTTCTCTCCACACAGAGATTTTACAGTGTAGTACCCTGACCATCACTGGAATGTGAGGCTTTCCTTTACCGAGTAAACCATCCATGATCAAAGCTGGCTTTTTCACTCTGTTTGTTTAAACAAAAAGGCAAATAAACACTTGGAAAGGCTTCTAATGCTTTTTGTTCAAACCAGAGTTTGGCTGCAAGAGGATCCTCGTGCCAAGACCAAGTTGTGGCAGCAGAAGAGATACTGCAATCCCTGAGGCAAAACGTTTCAAGTCAGGTGTTTCAGCAGCATTCTCATACCACTGGGCTGGAGGCACGAATTAAAGAAGCCAGAGACAAAGTAGAGGTACTTGTTTATAAACACACTGATATCTCTGATTTTACCATTGCAGAGTATGGAAAACTCTTTGTCAGTCATGTGAAATAGAAAAGGTTCTGTACTATTGGAATCAGTCTCCCAGACTCTTGTCAGGGCGAAATCTAGAACATTTCCAAGATCAGTATCTCAACTTGAGAAACTTAAGTGATATTATGAAGCAATAACTCTGTCTAATTACTGACACTCAAGTGTGTTCTGAAAAGTCTTTTTCTTCCAAGGCTGTCATGGGTGACCTGAACAACATCTTGTCCAAATCTGAGAAAAGACCCACAGAGAAGGAGGCTTTGCTCAATTTTGAAGAATCCCAGAAAGAACTTGAGGCCTCCATTTCAAAGGCTGTGGAGCTTGTCAGTCAAAAATTAAGTCCTGAAGAATGTATTTCAAGATATGAGGTGGGTGTGTACTCTGAGCCAACTGAATCTGAGTACTTCTGAGAGCTATGTGGTCTCTAAAAGTCTGAAGTAAGAAAAACACTGACCTTTTTGTTTTTTGGTAGCTAATAATGTTTTGCTCAGTTTTCTGATTTAGCACTTTATTAACGTGGCAGACAACTTGAATGAAGGAGTATAAATCTGTATGGCAGTTTATTCAGTGCCCTGTCCTAAATTATTCCATCAGAACTCATAATTTTCAGAACTACAGCTTTTTTTTCTTTTTTTTTTTGCCTGATCAATAATTAAGCTTCCCATCAAGAATGACATGTCTGAATTCTTGGGCAGGTTATTATAAATACTAAATCTCCTCTTTTTCCCAGAGGGTAGTTGGTAAATCAAATGTCCTGTCTCAAAATGTGGATCTCTTAAAGGGGTTTTGGAGATGGATGTGCCCAAAATCTGTGTTGCCTGGTCTGGCAGAGAGGGCTGGGTGACCATGTGGCAGGAGGGGCAGAGAGCTCATTCCAGGCCATCCTGGAGGATCCCATGGTGCTGATGGAGACCTTTCACCTTTTCTCTGCTCACACCCATGGGACATGGCCTCAGGTATTCCCTAGGGAAGAGGCAGAGTTCAGTGACCTTCATCTTTTGTCTTTGGTACCAAATTTTCCCCTAAATGTTGTTACAAAAGCAGCACCTGCTTTTCTCCATAAAGCATCCATTGATTCTGTAAGCTTTTGCAGATACACAGGGATGGAAAATGCCCTTGTACCCACCCACAGCAGAACCACAGACCCCATATGTGTGATGTACACATTGATTTATTCACAGGTTTTACATGCTACCAATGTCATTTTGTTAGTTAAATGATTTACATTCAGTTCTGTTTGGTTTTTGTTATGATGTCTAGGTTTTGTTTTGGTTTTTGTTTTTTTTTTTTAGGAAGCTTTTAATGCTCTGGACAATAAAGTTCTTGACAAATTTTTGAAAGCAGCTGAACTGCTGAAAAATATTTCATCTGACCATGAGAAGCTGGTGGTGGAAGATGATGTTCGTAGGAGATGGGAGGTGAGATAGTGCAGGAATGAGAATCCACTGTCTGTTCTCATTAGGCCTGGCATCTTTGAAAGCAAATTTTTTCTTGTCACAGTGTGTTCTGGTGTTTTACTTGCTGAGTAACACTGTCTCTCCATCTCATGGGAACAACGTGCTTTGTATTTTGCAGGCAGTTCGTCAGGAAATTGTATCCTATGTCCAGCTCATTGCAGAAAGGGAAAAAAAGAAATTTAATGCAACTTTAAAAAAAATCAATAAGCAGTTAGGCAAAGAGAAGAAACTCCTAAGTTTGGATAAAACCAAAGGGCTCATGAAGGAGCATGAGGTACCTGACACATTCCTTTTCTGTCTCTATTTGTGAATGTTTTGCTGTCCTTCTTCCTCCTTTTTGGGTTCATTACCTGTGGAGCAGGGCCCCTGTGCTCTGTGTTATGTAAACACAGAGCAAAGAGGCCACCAAAATTATTTATTTACCTTTTTTGATTGCAGATATTAGTGTTCTTGCAGACTTTTAGAATTAACCCCTTGTTAAGTAGGTGGTATCCTTTTCCCATTTTTTCTCCCACGTTTTTAGTGTATCTTGAATTCACTCTAGGAAGTATAATAATTGACAAGGAATATTTTAAAAACATTCTACTTTTTCTGTAGTCAGTAGGACACTTCTATCAGATGTCAGGGTGAAGAAGACTTGGGACCAAAATTAAAAATTGTAGAACATAATGAATTTCTAAATCGAGCAAGAGTCAGTGTAGTCCTCTGAATTTAGTTGAGAACATGTTGCCAGCAATCCTAATTTAATTTCTAGCTAAGAACCAAGAGAAAATAAGTGTGTGTTCCTTGGTTTGACAGTTTAGACTTTTAGGAGCACCCAACCAAGAAGATAATGGAAGTATTAAAAAATACATGAGAATAATTTCTTATCCTAGTGTTTTAGCATGGGCTTATTTTATTGATTTTTCTTTGTTTAGGCCTTTTTTTCACATGAAGGCAGCATGAAGGAACTTAACAAGTCTTTGGAAGACCTTAAAACATTGGCAAGACTCTCAGAAGAAACTGTCCCAGGGATACAGACACTGACTGCAGACTGTGAAAAAAGGCTAGAAAAGGTTCAACAAATGGTGGCAGACACTTACACAGCACTGCTGGCTCGTGTTGGAAAAGGACAGCCCCCTCAGATAGGGTGGGTGGCTGAGCCATGGGGTGTTGTGGCTTTGTAGAAATCATTTTTACACATAAATTTTGGGATACTCTATTGTGTTTTGGTAGTACATTACTGTGGCCAGCTGTGCATTTAAACACTTAAAGTATTAAGTTTCATAAACTGGCAAGTACAATGTTTGATTATCCTTCAACACAGCTGCACTGTTTTAAACATTGAGTTAGGATTTTTTTTTCTCTTTGTATTTAATGTTTTGTTCTTGTAGGAACTCCAATTTGGCTTCTGAGAATGGAGAAGAGTCTGGTGCTTCTCAAGAAGTTGACAGCCTTATGGTAGAGGAGGTAAGAAGTCCAGACTTACTGATGGAAAACAGTGCTCTGTCAAAGGGAGGTCATTGCAGGAGGAGAAAGTGTTTATTTCTCTTACTGTTTTTATTGTGATAAGACCTTGGGCCTCTGGTCAGAAATCCAAACGCCACTGTGCTTGTGAATGTAGACTAAGTAAATAATAAAAATTAACATACAAGCAGCAGGGCTGGGCATCCTGAGATGTGAGCCTCCAGCCTGGAATTATATTTTGCAAAAAAGTCATTTTCAGGTGGAAAGGTTATGTGGGAAGCTGTGTTCAAGTGAAAATCCCCCATAGTGTCCCAGTAATATGAACAATTTTCAGAGGACAGAGAGAGTCCTAGTGAAGAGTTGGAGGCATTTGTCTGTATCTGTGAAAAGAATGAGTGAGCTGGCTACAAGTATTCCAAAATTTGCTCTTTGGGCTCATGATTGAGTTCAAACACATCTTGAATTCATGAATGGCCTCTCTCATCTCCTCTGGGACACATCAAGCAATCCCTTCCTTCAGGAGCTCATAGATGATTGTTAGGCTTTGCTGTGTATTACACAGGATATTGTGGAGGTCACTGTCACCCTTTTTATTTTTACTCAGACCTCAAGACCTGCTGCAGATGCAGTTTTGGAACCAGATGTGAAGCACCACAATGGAGAAAGCTGTGCAGATGAGTTTGAGGAAGATGGTGATTTGGCCATACCAGCTTTGTTAGAGAGGTAATTTTTAAAGGAGAAAATGCATGGCTGTTAAGGTATGATGCTGTGCTAGACAAATTAGCTCACAAATTCATTGAATGTACCAAACATGAGGTGCATTTTTGCTATGCAGAACCCTGTTCTTTTTTCTGCTACAGTTTACTGAATATTGATCTGTAATTTATAGGGAAGCACTACAGTAACTAAATGCTTCGAGCATTAGGATTTTGTAGCAAGAACATTTTTAGCTATGAATGTTTTACTCATTTTTCTTGGGCTAGGAAAGTCTGCATCTGCCTTACTAATAACTTCAAATATTGTAAAATAAAGAAATGTGTCAAGTTTTTTAGAGAACTGATACTTCTACTTTTGTAAATTTAGAGAATGTAGGCTGGCATTTAGATTTGAAGATTAGCCATATGAGCAATCTGTTTAATATGTTGCTCAATTATACATTATTCATTCATTTTGGACTTAAATAAAATATGTACTTGCAATAGACTGTGCTTATTTTTTATGGCACTCTGTTGATCAGTGAGTCCCATACCCTGAGATGTTCCATTTAATTAAAAGTAATATTCTCTCTGAAAATGTTTGCATCTTTCCTTAGCTTTAACACACAGAGAAGTAACCTGGAGGAACTTCTACGTCACAGCAGAGATAAAGTAGCATCTGACTTTACTGCTGAAATAAAAGACACTTCATCCCTTAAGTTTAAGCTGCTTGAACTAGAGGCAAGTATTCATCTTTTAAAAATATAGCTGGTGCCCAAATTGTTATTTTCTCATGTAGAGCACTCACTTCTCTGTTACATATATCATATATTGCCAAGGGAAGAGCAGGATCCTTGCAGCCATATGTGTTAGAAGAAGGGAAATCAAGGATTTAGGATTCAACAGAACTGCATTGCTGCCTAGCACTGCAGTTTTTCAGGTGTTACTAAAAGAAAAGAAGAAATTGGTGGCTCTGGGTTTGTTGTCTGCAGGCTGAAATAGGTGTAATGGGAAAAAAACTGCAGAAAGGAGCTTTTTGTTTGTCAGCAGAGATGGTTGGGGCTGCAGGAGTCATCAGAGTTGAACCACCAAGTGGTGTTTGTGCAGAATGGAGCTGTTCCAGGACACATAAAACTTTGTTAGGTTTGTGAGATCCTTAAGGCAACAGCAAAAGGCACAGAGTTGATGCTGAAAAGTTTATTACTGCAATTTTTCATGGCCTTTCTTGAAAGGACTACAAAGCCTTATCAAAAATCTCAGAACTTGGTTCAGTTCTACATTTGTTTTTCTTCTGAACTTAGCTAGGTGGAGATATTTTCATTCTTGTAGTAAGAATGCCTGGCCTGTTATTTATTGACCCTTTTATAAAATGTAGCCAAGGCATATATCTGACATGGAAATTGTCACTGTAAAATGTTACTGGAAATTTGCATGCAGCTAAAAGCTGGGTCTTGAAGGAGAAAAAAGGCAGTAGATAATCTTACTTTCAGATGATGTTTTCACTGTTTTTGTAGAGACTCTTGTGACTAGTTTTATGAAATGTCCACTGAGAAATACAGGATCGTATTAATGTATTAGCATTGCTTGTCTTCTAGGCAATGATAGACATGGAATTCATGTCTGGTTGGAAAGAATTGGAAAAGATCTCATCTACCTTAGAAAATCTTGTGTCTGGAGTGCAGCAGGCTGCTCTCTCTGAGGCAAGAAACAAGCTACAAAGCGAGTGGAAAGAACTTCAGGATAGTATAAGTATCAGGTATAAAATAACACTTTATGGTATTAGCTAAGGAATTATAACTAATTGTGTATGTTGTGAAGGGAATAATGTGTGTTGCAGAAAATAGCTGCACATTTTTAACCTTTTCTTCATTGCAAAAAATTAAGCTGTTCTTAATTTTTCTTTATTCATATACACATGGAAGATAGTGTGAGTCTCCCCAAGATGATCAGAGACAGATCTTTGGGACATAACTGTGCAGTATTCCCATTTATTGCTGTTATTTCCTTTCATCTTTTGGTTAAATTAACAGTGATTCACATTGCTTTTCTCATTAATCAGAGAAAAACTCATCTAACCTTGGGAGGGGGAGGATTAGATCTGCTAGACAGTTACATTATTTTTGTGGCTTTTTGTGCTTAAAAGTATTGAGTGTCTTTTCTTGCTTGCTTTCCCAGTTCATGTTTTGTTACCTTTCTTGCAGAGCAAGTTCTTTAAGGGCTGCTGTGGAAATTGTTTTGCAAACAGAAGATCAATCCATCTCTGTCTGTCAATTAGTAGATGAATGGCTGAAGAACAAGTACATCCACCAGTTTAGTCTGATGGACTGGGACCTTCCTGAGAGTGAACTGAAGGTAAGGGAAGATGCAGAGATCACACCCTAGCAAGGATAGGTTTTAATATCTAGGAAGCAGAGAACTTCATAGGATTTTCATTCAGGAGGTTAGGGCTGCTGACAAGACTTCCCAAACCTTCTAAAATCTCTAATGGCATTTTAGTCCCTGTGTTTTAAACATTGTTGGTCCTGTAGAACAAGCCAGGAACCCTCAGTAGGTTCTGTTGTGAAAGCCATTGTTGTGAACATTTCATTGTAGGTTAGGATCTTTTTTTGATGCGGATTTGTGGTGTTCCCACTTGGCCTTATATCATTTTATGGAGTCATGCATGTAATGCACTGTTAATTTATGAGCTCAGCCAAGCTACCTTGTGTCACATCTGCTGCAGTATCTGAGCACAGCTCAGGATGGCTTTGAAAGCTCAGTGTGGGTGCAGTAATTGTTCACCTCCTATCAGTATCCAATGCCCAGGCCCTGGCTCACTGGGCAGGGTGAATTCTGTTTTATTCTTGGCTTGCCCTCTGGGCTGAGCACACTGACAGCTACACAGGACTGAAAGTTTGCATTTGTCTGTCCTTGGCTCTCCAATGAAGTAGGGTTTAGGTCTCTCAAGCTGTAGGGCAGACAGCATGTGTGCTCTGTCTGACCAGTTTTGGTTGCAAGGGCCCAGAATTTTTGCCCAGCTCTCTGCACATCTGGGCTTTCACAGCCCTGACCTGCTGCTCTTTGAGGGCTGCAACCAGACAGTCTGCAGGCTGCACCAGGAGATTTTTGAATGCATGGAAGTCTGCTCCAAAAGTATAGCATAAAGAACTGAAAGATGGCAGAGTAATAAATATCTCTGTGGTTGCCTGTGCTCTGGCTGATGTCCTGCTGTGAGAGCCTGCTGCTTTCAGTCCCAGGACTATCATCATCTTTCTCTCCTTCTTGTCTGATTGCAGGAAGGAGTCTTGAGTTTTCTGTAGTGCTGATCAAATTTCCTGTGTGTGGAATACCATTTTATTTGATTATTTTGTTCTTTTTCCTTCCCTCCACTGACATCCAGAATAGGTTTTCTATCTTACCCATCCTGTTTAGTATACTTTTTTACTGCTATTATAATTTGGTTTTCAGTCATAGGTTCAGCTTGAATGCAGGATATATGTTTTCTTTCACTTGCTAACACTTTTGGTCATTCCCTGAATTTCAGATGCTGCAGAGATGCATATTAGAACAAATTGAAGAGTGCAAACAGTTGGAACACCTAGACAGTTCAGCAGGGGATGAAGTTAATCCATTAGACCTGCAAGCTGCAAGAAAAGTTATAATTAACTGTCAAAAGCAGCTTGAAGAAATGCGCCATAAAATGCAGATCCGTGAGGATGTCCTGAAAGATCTGGAAACTTTTATGGCCTCCCTGAGGAAGATCCAGTCTTCCATCACATCTCTCCCAGATCAACCTGAAAGGCAGGGAAAAGCTTTGAGGGAGGCTGCACAGGAGGTTTCTCATCTGGCAGAAGAGGCCAAATGTCTGGATGAGCGCCTGAAGAGTGTTAATATCTGTCTGGAAGATGCTGATCATGGGAGAAAGACTTGGTGTGAAAAACTTGTTCGGGCTTTATCCAAAAAGCTAAATGCCATTTATGATCCCTCAAGAGAGCAGGTGCCTACAGAAGAAAAAGACTTACACAAGACTTTTTCCAGAAAAAACAGTGAACTCCTTAAAACCATTCAGGATCTACAGGACAGAATCAACAAAATAGGCTTGAAGGATCCAACAATTCCAGCTATTCAGAAAAGGTGAATTATTTTTTAAAGCTCTTTTCATTTCATAATTTCAGTGGAGTCAGCTGGGTCCCCTCTGCAGGAGAGCACTGAAATTTGAAGTATCTGTAGAACGTTGACAGTAGCTGTGAGTTTGTTTTATTTGTTCCATCACAGCCTAAAAAAGGAAGCCTCCATTTTTTTTCTTTCAAACTCCTATCTATCTATCTATCTGTCTGTCTATCTGTCTGTCTGTCTGTCTATCTGTCTGTCTATCTATCTGTCTGTCTATCTATCTGTCTATCTATCTATCTATCTATCTATCTATCTATCTATCTATCTATCTATCTATCTGTGTGTTTGAAGCAGCATTGAGGAAGGAAAAATAGGAGATGGGTTATTGTGATCATAGTTTTCAGTAAGAAAACTGTCAGACAGGGAGATGGGTCCCCTTGCTGGGCACTGATACACCTGATCTGAAACTCTGCAGTGTAAGATGGACAGACTGCACTTGCCTTTTAATACAAATTAATTTCACTGTGTTCATAGAGACCCAGCTGTCCTTTAGAATTTGGATTATTTTCTCACAGTGTTGAGGTCAGCATAACTCATCTGAGGGCCTGTGTCAGATTACATGAATTGAAGACCAAATTACACTTTTTATGATGTCATTTAATACAGTATGTGGAGCTCAGGATGAATTTCTAGGGAACTTGAAAATTACATTGTGAACCATATCAAAGGCTTACTTAAATATAAGGCTGTATTTCTTTTTTTTTTTCTAATAAAGGATAAAATCATTAACAGAATTGGAAAAGGATTTGGATCGTGCTGCTGCTGAAATGAAATCTATGCAAGAAATTGCTAATAAGCTCCCACAGATCAATGAGGAGAAAGCAGAGGAAGCAAATGAGCAGTGCAGAGTTACAGAGAGGTTATGGGAGGATACAAAGCTCTTGCTTGCTGAATGGTAAGGAGGAAAATTGCATTTTAAAGTAATATTGTTCAAGTAAGAAGTTTGCTTGTAAAATCAAACAGAAAAAAGCCCTAGACTATACCTTAAAGGTACAGTGAAGACATAAAGTATCATTAAACCAAGAATTGCACATGGAAGTTTGCAGCCAAAGCTCATCAATTTTGCATATTTTAAAAGCATCACAGTCCCATCATTTAGCAGGTATGCAGTGATGTGTTGGACTTAATTGGCATCCAGGAGAAAACCTGCCTGCTGCTGGGAATGCTGTGTCTTCTATATTTGCTGTGAATTTCCTGCCAGCACACTGAAAAGGAAAAGACAAACTGAAACAAATGGAAAAGGACAGCTGGGAAAACAGTCTCTTATGCAGCAAAATAAAGGGAGCTTGGTTTGATAATTCTGTGAGAGAGGGGACTGGGAGAGGCTGTGGTTGATTGGCCAGGGCATCTCTGCTTCAGATATGGTTTTTGAAGATGCCCAGAGGTTTTGCAAGTACTGGCACAGTTCTGGTTAATTCTCATGGCTTGCACAGGTGGGAGTAACCTGTTTTCATAGCCCACTGAAGGATGGGCTGGCATCCACCATTCAAGCTGCTGTGAGATCTGCTGCACGTGATATTCCAGTTTACTGGTGACTGAGCTCACCTCTCAGGTGGAGAGGATCATATGAACACAGCTGCTCATCACAGCTAAATGTGCATCAGAGGCATATGATGGTGAAGGGCATTTCTGATTCCAGAAACTGTCTGGATACCTCAAAGGTATCACATATTATTGCAGGATTTAAGACTGATACAGTTCATCACTCCTTATCTCTCATCCAAACCTGATTGTCAAACTTCCCACATGTGTGAATATAGGAGAAGGGAACAGACAGGAGGTTGAGGCTGCAGGTTTGTGCTTAGGCCATAAATAATGCATCTCTTTTTAATAGCCAGGAGCAGTGTGCAAGGGTTTTGGAGCTCCTGAAACAGTATCAAAGCTGCAAAACAAGTCTGACCAGCATCATCCAGAAACAGGAGATTGTGCTTTCCCAGCAAACTTCTTACATGGGGAAGGAGAATTTGAACAGACTAATAGCAAAGGTGAGTAACAAGAACTTAGTGGAAATGAAAGAAAAGCCTTTCCTGGGAGCATTCAGATGCAGGGTTGCCCTTGTACCCTCAGCCTTCAGGGCAGATGTTAAGGTTTTGCTTTCACTTTGGCTTCCAAAATACCTTTAGGGACTCCATATTTTTGTTTTAAGTAGATTTAAGGCTGTTTTTTTGTAGCGAATCAAAATCATGATAATGGAGAGGGATTACAAAAATTAAACCAAACCCCATGGAAAAGCTAGGATCTAGTATGAAGATGAGATTAAGTCCTTTCCTTTTGCTCCAAGCTGTCTGTGACAGCAGTTAAACATTGGCAGTAGCTTTTACATTACTTGATGAGCTATTCATGCTGAATGAGCAGATACTGCTGGACACCTCTTCATTTAGTTTAAAGTTTTCCATCTTTTCTGTCAGAAATGTGACATCCAGCTTCTTGGCTAAGTGAATACAGCTACTGGAATAGTTGTCCATGGTTAACAGATTAGTAGTGAACAGCAGCATGGCCATCATGACCATTTTACTGCACAGGTTTTACATATCCTGGATGATGTAACTGGTTGTTCAGATCCTCTTTTTAGGCTTTCTGATGAGGCATCACCCATAGCATCCAGGAGTGTTTGCTCTTTGCAGTGCCTGGGCTGGTTAGATTGAAGAAGGAATGTAAGTGGTGTTTCCTGAGGCAATGGGATGGTGTCTGCTTGTGGCAGCCCCCTTTAGCTGAGACAGGGTCTCTTCTTGGTCCCACCAGTGAGACTTGGGGCACCTTGTATCACCTGGGCTCCTGCTGCAAGGGGGGCATTGCCTGCATATCCCAGCCCCTGCTTTATGGAGATCCCTCTCTGGGAACAACCCTCCCTCCTCACCATCAGCTCTGCAGTTCCCACTCCCAGAGCTGTGGTCTGAAATTGCTGTGGCACAGTCCAGGCATGTCCTTGAGTGCTGATGATTTGTTATATGGAATGATACAAAATAATAGCAGAGAAAGTCTTCTTCTTTGTTCTGGTTTGTGAGAGCAGCTCTGCCATCCCTTCCCCTGAGCTCAGTGCCTGGTGGGGTTGGTATAAGAGCAAGTAATTTCCCAGGATGTCTGTGGGAAATAAGGAGAGAGCTGTTCACATCAAGGTGCCTAGCACTAGAGGTCAGTGTTTCTTTTCCAGGAAGCTTCCATGTTGTTTGTAAACACTGACATTCCAATGAAACACAAAGAAGCAGCTTGGTGTTTAAACAGAAAGTAGGAGAAAGAGTTGTTTCACTTTCTGGCTGTGACATATTTGACAGTGTCTGTGTTTAAATTGGATTTAAGCTTTTTTCTGTAAATAATTCAAAACCTGGGGTTCAGAATGCAGTTGTAATAGTATCTCAGATAATTATCACACTATGCATTGTTTATCTCTGTAATCAAGGTTCTGTGTGTGGATGTACAGTCCCCTTGGATCTGGCACTTAGGACTTTAAAAGCAAACTGTGGGTTTGGCTCTCTTAGAAATAAATTATCCATATTCCCACTCAGCTGTTCTGCAGCCAATAACAGAACAATATGGATTTCTAACAGGGAAATATTCCTGTCAGCATGGCAGGGATAGAACAACACAGAATGCATTCCTAGTCTCATCATATTGTATAAAATAGATTATTTTATGTAATGCTGTTGTTTGTCTAAGCAAAAAAAAAAAAAACCAACCCAGCAAATCAGTTTAAAAATATTTTGCTGAATAAACAATCATAAGCAAATATGCTCACAAATATCCGTGTGGTTTTTTTCACAGATTGAAGAGGCAAAAGAGGAATTTAATGATCACTCTGAAGATGTAGACAGAATAAATCAGATCTGCAAAAACCTGCAATTCCAGCTGAATAAAATGAGAAGCTTTGAGGAGCCTCCGTTCGAGAATGAGGCTAACATTATTGTGGACAGATGGCTGGATGTATGTAAAAAGTAAATTATCAGGGTGGTCTTATCTGTTATGCATTATAGTAATTGATTCTGATGTGGGTGTAATATTTCATATAAATTAAGTGCAATATGGCAGGGATTCTTAAGAGATAAATCCAAGTGTTTACCAGAGCAAAGCTTCCAGAGTATCTATGGATGTAACATGTCTGATCTGTCAGGTAATTTATATTGTCTGTACTCCTTGGCAGTAAATAATTCTAGAAAATGCAGAAAAGGCAATATTTGTGTTTTCTGCATGAATCTGTAAGCTTCCATAACAACTTCTATGGATTTAGACTTTGGAGACAAATCTGGAAAATTATAGTGCTGGTGCTTTAGGTGGGAAATGTTTGCCACTGTCGATCTAAGCAGTGCATCAATACTGAGATTAAATGGTATTTACTGGGAGTAGATAAACATTAATGAGCAAGGCTCCTTCCTAAACCTGCCTTAAAACTGGCAAGCTGCTGTTGTGATTGGTATGTTTGGTGACATGTGTGGCAGGGATTTAAGTATCTTCTCCATGACCAGTTCACTGTGAAGACACGAGATTTTTTTTTTTCCCCCATTTTCTGCTCTTGTTTTTGTGAGTGGTTTCATCTCGCTCTGATTTTCTTGTGCTGCTTTTGCTTTTGGAATATAACTCAACATTTTTTGAAATCTGTGTGTGTTTTCTGCCTATCAATGGTAGATCAATGAAAAGACCGAAAATTACTGTGATAATTTGGGGAGAGCTCAGGCTTTGTGGGACAAACTCCTGAACTTATCTGGCACAATTGAAGCTTGGGCAGATGAAGAGCTCAAGAATGCAGAAGACCATTGCCTGACTGAGGAGTACCTTGCTCAGTTGAAGGTAATTTAAATGGCAATTTTTTACCTTTCCTTTATACTATACTGATATGGGCTTTGGGCTATAAACATGCTCGTTGCATAGATATACCAGGAGAGGAAGTTGTAACATTTGCACCCATCTGCATGGATGGTTGCACTAAGGATGTTGCCTTTTTTTGGGGAAATATCTTGGAAAACTAATGCACAGATAGTGTATATGTGTAGTTAATGGTTTTCAATCAGTGCAACACTGCACTGCACTGGTTTTCAATCAGTGCAACACTGAATGCTGTACAAAGATGGAGCAAAGAGAAGGCCTGGAAGGCTGTAGCCTGGAGTGCAGCAGTGCACAGAGAAGAAAGAAAAGACTGTGTATAGGCTAATGATTAGTTTTCCAGGTAGAAGTGGCCTGTCAGTGAAGATGCTGGAGCCTCTGGGACAGCTGGGCAAAGCACAGCTCAAGGAGAGGTTTCAGAGGTGGTTTATTTTCCCCCTGTCCTGGTATGTTCCTCTCTGTAACTTTTTGCAGCCTCAGCAGAGAGTGGCTGCAGAGCATCTCCAGGGGCTGCACATGGGCAAGCAGCAGCAGAGCCTGGGCTGCCCATGCCCCTTTGGCACAGATTATAATGTTAATTCTTGGTGTCAGGGTGCAGAAAAACACATTCACTAGGTCTGTGCCATTGAAAGCTTCATGTATGGGGGTGAATATTTTAATTTCTAGCTTTAGGGCCACAATGGACCAGCTGTGCTGCTTCATCGTGGTCATAACCAGTGTCTACTAAGCAAAAATAATTTCCCGCTTGAAATTGAGTGATTAAGACATAAATATATAAATACATCTCATATCCTCTTGTTTGAAAATTTGCAGGCAGTTTTTCCTCAGTGTTTACAAGCTACAAATGGCCTGGGTTTTATTATGGTTGTTTGCAGCTTTCCTCCTACTGTTAGCACTGCTCATTTGTTTTAGTTTGCAGAGAAGTGAAAAGCCAAGGTGCTATTTGTGTATGGATCTTCACCAGGAAACAGTGGCATATGCGCTGTGCAGAAGTGGATATTTTTCACATCATTGTTGTCTCTACCATTGTATTGTCAGTTTTTGCCTGGAGTAGTTTATGTCCCTGGAGGCTCCAGTAAAAATGCACCAGGTGGAAAATGCATCTTTAGGGCCATTTTGTTACCTGGAAACTGGTCAAGTCCAGCGTGATGTGACTGTGCCCCTAGTGTGACTCTTCCCCTCCTTAGGAATGGCTGTGCTGGAGGTGGCTACAGTAAGGTTATTCTGCTGCTTCCTTGTGAGACATAATGCTCAAAAGAGGAGGGAGAAGAGGGCAAGAGACACAGAAACCATCTTCCCCTGAGCAATTATTATAAAGCAGAATAGAAGGAGAGAAAACTGAACCCAATGCGTTTGAATTTTTGTAAAACGATTCCAAGTGCAGAGGGCATCAGGTTCATTTATCACTTTATTATTATTATTCCTTTTATTGATCCTGAAACACCTCTGCATTGATATTAATTCCAGAAAGACCCCCAACTGTTGCAATGTGTATCACATTACCCAGGGTTGAAATCCAGGGTCCTTTGTGAGCACTGGTGCATGTTTTTTCAGGGAGCCTGTCACAAAAGCGCAGAGCAGTGGATTATTGGACTGTGTATTTAAGGATAATTTCAGTATCTGTAAAAAATGTGAGAGAAGTTCTGCTTTCCCCTGTAGCCTGTATGCAAATGCAAACTCTTTTGAGGGCTGCAGCACATGAATGGGTTTTGATGATTGCTTTTACAGAGACTACAAAAGGAAGGCTTGTCCTCAGGGAGCTTGGAATATCGATTAGGGAATATGAGACAATGTCATTATCCTGTTCATAAGTTGAAGCTGGCATTTTACCTTCACATCACTGACTTATTCCAAAATACATTCAAATGAGGGGAGATCTTTTCATATGCAAAGGATTTACATTTAAAAGGTGCTTACAGCCTGTGTTGTATTTTATCACTTCCATACCAAAGTACGTGCCATCAGGATGCCGATTCTTGACTTGAAATCTATGACATCTGAAAATACCCCTTTTAGTAGAAGCAGCAAGACAGAAATGCAAAATTAAAATTATTTTCCTGCAAATTTTCTTGACGAAAAATAATTAAGATTCTTAAATATATGCTAAATTTACATTATCAGCTTCTTTGTCTGAGAAACAGGGTGTTTCTGACTCGAATACAAAAAATGCTTAATTGCAAAAATAAGCAGGAAGTGAACAAATGGTGTCACCTCTATATACCAAAATACATAATCAGAATATTTTAATATAATTTTCTAACATAAACATAGAGCATTAATTTGGAGGGAAGCACAGTTAGCAATGTGTTTTTTCCACCTTTAGGCATGCTTACGGGCCCAAGAGCAGAAACTCCAGAAATTCGACAACACGGTGGCTGAGATAGAAGAGCTTCTGAATAGTAATGAACCTCCATTGGAGCTACAGGTACAGAGAAGCTTTTACAGCTGATACACCAGTCCTCCTCACTATAGCCCTGCTTCTAGTACTGCCTTTGCCACAATCAGTTACTCATTTTACTTATATCTGCTCAAGAAGAGTTGGAGGCATTTTGTTGCCAGTGGGCAGTGGTATTTCATTTGTTGTATCTCTGAGGCTGCCAAAGGTTGATAGAATCAAACCTGTCATTTTAAACACAAAGGTCTTTCTCACTTCTGTGCCTTTTTAGGCCCTTGGCCCTGCCCAAAGAGGCTGATATCAGTAATATCTGGTGTTTAGCTCATGGTCAACACCAGGGCACAATGGATCTCATCGCCCCTTTGGGGATCCCAGGAACTCAGCTTTACTGACTGTCCATTTTAAACTCTACCTTTGCCTGGACAATGTAGCTTGGTAATGTAGAGTTTCTTACACAGAGTGATGTTTTCCTTTGGGGTATCACAAGGAAATCTTCTTCTTTCTGTGTTAACTTCACACAGCAAAGAATAAATTCTTGTTTAAGACTGTGTTAGCTTCCCTTGCTCCTCTAGCAGTTCTATAATCACTCTCTCACAGTGTCTTTCAGATGTACCTTGAGCTTTACCCTGTTTAGCTATTTCTGTGTTTATCCTCAGCAGGCAGTGAACTCTGAGGAGTTTCACTGGGTAAAGTGATCTAAGGAGCTTATGGAAGGACTCAGCAACCTTGTGCTGTGCGTGCTGTGCTCCTCGAGAGCGCCCCGAGTCCCTGGGGTGGGGTTCCCACGTGATCCCACCCAGCTGCTGTCTCATGCAAGCCAAGGATGAGGTTCAAGACCTGTTGCTCCTTAGTGAATAGTCTCAAGCCAGAGCTCCCAGCCTCTCTGCTGGCTTTTTTTTGGGTTATTGTGGGGAATTTCCCCCAGTGGAATCACTGTAGGGGTGTGTGTTACTGAGAGAGCTGCAACCCTCTGTTTCATGGCAGCTGAAGCTCAGAGTAGGCACTGGAGAGATTGATAAATAAAATAGAACAGCACCAGTAAAACTACTAATAAAGATGAGCTGAGATCACTCCTCCTCAGAAAAGCAATACTTAAATGTTTTTCAATTTCTGGAGTGGGAGGGAAACAAATCAAACCAAAATGTAATTGAAACATCTGGAATTCAGACCACTTAATTTCTTTTTATGTCTGTCATAGATTTTTGTAATGTTCTGAGAAATCAATCCAGTATAATTGATGTATGTTTATTTCCAATTTTAAGGTCATCAGATCATCTGTTGTGCAGAAAATGGAGCTAATAAAAGAGCTCTTGTCAGCCAAGCGAGGGACCAGTGAACTCACCGTGAATACAGCAGAGCTGAAAGGAGACCTTGATCTGGCCAAGACACAGATTGGAATGACTGAATCACTCCTCAAAGCTTTATCTCCTTCAGACACCTTAGAGATCTTTACTAAACTAGAGGTAGCATGCCACAGATGGTGTATATTTTATACATTTGTTCATAATTTCTCTCTTGGTCAAGTGTTCGTAAGTGTTCATCCTGTGTAAATTGTAGACTACTGGAATAACTCAAGTGAAGAGCCTGGCTTGAATATTTCCCTAAGCTGCCAGAAACATGGAAGAAAAGCCTCTTTTTCCTGGATTTATCAGATATATTTAACCCTTGCAGCTGTTGGAAATGGTTAACCCTAGGCACAGCAGCAGTATTGCCCCCCAGGATATGTTCAGGCAGTAGTGCCTGTTTGGATTGTCTGTTCTCCAGGACTGGGTAATACACAGAGGATGCCTTTGTGCCACCTGAGCCTGGCTGCAAGGGGAGCTCCCAGTAGACAATTTCAGCCTAATATTTGCTGAAACTCGAGCTTGGAGGCTTAGGCTGGCAAGATTTAAACCTCCTGTGGAGCAGTGAGTGGATTGTGTGCATTGTGGGTGTCAGACCTCTAGTGTTTGGGGCAGTGAAATCACAGCCATGGAGGAAAGAGAGTTTTAATTAATTTTCTGGCTCCCTCTAAGCTACCTTTCAGCCCACAGGGTCTTGACAGACAGAATAAGGAATTTGGGGGTGGAATAATGCCTGTGGCAGCTGAGGCATTATAGTTTGTAGGTATTACATGCTCTGGAACATACAATGGCACTATTCACATATCTATTCTGTGGTGTTATTTGTGCATACAGGTGTACACACACTGCTCAAGGAGAGTTTAGTGCTTATACTTTCCTACTGATGGCCTTGCTAATGCCAACATAATTTAAGAAATTATTTTGACACACTGGAATTGCTAAACCCTTTTGCAAAACTCTAGGTTGTACTAAAGCACTTCTGTGCAGTGAACTTCTGCTTGGCCTTCAAAATTTACTTTTAAAAAAACTTCTCCTGCTTTGTTCTTTGGGTTGTTTTTTTTAACTTAGGAGATACACCAGAAAATTCTGCAACAGGAGCACCTTGTGGTATTACTCCAGGAAGAGACAGATTGTCCTGATGTGGATGAATTAAATAAGCAGCTTAAATGTGTCACTGATTTATTCAATAGCAAGAAACATGTGCTTCAAGATCACTTTATGGGTGTTTTGAATCGTAAGTGAACACATTTCAATTATTTACCTTTACAGGTTTGAATTGACCACCATAATGACTTAAAGGTTGTGCAATTAATTGGTTAGGTGTCTGAAACTGCTTTGATATCTCAAACTGCCTCAGGGTTCTGAGCACGATAAAGATTTGCAGAAAAATGGATTTTGATCCCAGAAAGCCACTCAGTCTGAATCCAAGTATTTGGTTTCTTATTTTTGCATTTAAAAAAAACTAGATAAAAGAAATGTAAAATATAATTCAAGAACAAATGTCAGAGTATTTAATTTAAAAATACAGAAATCCAATGTTTTAATTTTTTTCCAGTTGTTTTTTATCTAAAATTAGTTACAAGAATAAACAGTGTTATTACTCTTTGCTTTAAGCAGACAGAGGATTGTGCAGGTGGGAAATTTGGCCCAAAGATAATCTCATGTCTTCAAATATTTTTTAAATAGTATTAATCTGTGTGGAAAAGAGAAGTTTCCACTAGGCTATTCCAGGTCTTGTTTACCCAAACTGCTGTGTGTGTTAGCTAATGTTAGCTAAGAAAAATAAGAGCTGCAGCATTTTCAGTCACATGTTCTGTAGTGAAAAGCAACCTTTGACAGTAGCACTGATAAATGTAATAGTAAATTGTCTGAAATCTTCATGTTAAACAGGATTTTTTTTACAGAATGCAATTAATGAAAAAAATTGGAATGTGCCTTTTTTTTTTCAGGTCAGTGCAAGAATTTTAATGACTGGTTTAGCACCACTCAGCTGTCTCTGAAGGACTGCTTTGAGCCCTCAGAAACAAAAGCCATACTGGAAGAAAGACTACAGAGGCTAAAGGTAAAGTATTAAATTATTGTAATCTCTAAAGCTGATTGTTCTTGCAGTGTTGCTCTTTTCACCTACGAGGCTGTTCTTGGGACTGAATTCACCTGCAGTGGTTTTATAACTGGAGTCTGGAAGAGCATCTCATGTAACTTAAAGCATTAGGAAAATAAGGGCAGTGAAAATAAAACTTAATTGAAATGAAGTGTCAGTGTTTAGGTTCAGACAACTTGGGCAAGTGAGAGGCAGGACAGTAGTTGATGAAAATCAGTGGACCTTGACCAAGTACTTCAGTGTGCAAGGCTGCAGAAACTCAAATATGTAGAGAGTAGCGTGAAATTCTGACCCCCAATGGACTCAAATGTGAAAAAATTTGCATTTGATTTGTTGTAGCAAGATTTTCTCTCCAAATCAGACAGAATGAACAGAAAACAGATGGAAAAGCCACAACATCTGCAAGAGGCAATCACAGTTAAGCAGCAGGAGATAGAGTGATGTCAGTGCTAGATTTGGATGCTGCTTGCCTGTTTCTGTGTGTACCAGTACTGTAGAGAAAACGAGTCATCAATTCTACTTTCTCCTTATTTTACAAACAGCAGCTTTTCCATTTGCATGTGCAATAGTCAGCAAACTGGGAATTAACATAAATTCTTTTTCAGGAACTGAAATTGCTGGGAAAAAATACTGGTGGAGATAACAGGAGCTGAAAAGCTCTTGTAATATAAATATCTATTACACTACAGCAAATCTGACAAATGGATCTTGTGTTTGTGTTCTTTTTCAGCACTTCCTGACATCTGAAGGCAGAGATAGAGACATCCAAGAGGTTAAAGCTTTACTGAATAAAGTGAAGCCTTACTTGCCCAAAGCCAGCATTAATCACCTCAACAGTAGTGTGAGGGATCAGGAGGCAGAGCTGCAGAGGTTGATCTCCAAATGTCAGAAAAGGGAACAGGAGCTTGGTGCCTCTCTCCAGCAGCTCAGCAGGTAGGGAGCTAATCTTGTGTCTGACATTTTAATCACAAGTGGTATCAGATGATTCATTATTAAACAGCCATAGGGAATGGCAAGCAACCCTTCTTTTTACAAGAGATGGTATTTTAATCAAATGCTTTGTTGTATGTTCCATGTGGGTTGTTTTTTCAATTTCATAGCAGACCTGTATGGAAACTATGGACAATTTCATTGTCATGAACAGAGGTAGTTAAAATTAGGCTTATGTTTAAAATATTGCTTGATCAGACACATTTCTGTTATTTTTTAATAACATATTTTATGTTATTTTTATTTTAATAACATATTTCTGTTATTTTTTCAGCAAAACACTGCTGCCAGCAGGTTTTAGCCATATGATGCCTCTCATTTTGACCTGAGTCTCTATTTGTACCTCCTTTAGCCTTGAAGAAAGCAGCATGGCCTTGAAAGAATGGCTCTCTGCTCAGGAGGAAAAAGTAAAAGAGCTCACTAAAGATGATACAGAACTTGAAGATGTCTATAAAACACTATTAATGCAGAGGTATTGGGGTTTTTGGTCACTTTCTAAGAACTGTCTTCTAAATGAGATAGTTCCATGTTGTTACAACAAATAGATGTTGGTTAATTTATTATTTTTATTTTTCAGGAAACCATTTGACTCCCTGGCTCAGCTGTCAAATTCCTTGGAGGATGCTGGGCTGACAGAATATGAAACCCTTTCAGAAGCTAGTAACCTTATCAGCAGGTACCATGCACTGATAACACATGTCAGTGAAATGGCAGGGAATACTGAGAGACTTCCAGTGGAAGGACAGAATTTTGAAGACCTTGCCCAGGATGTTTCTTGCTGGATCAAAAAGCTTGAAGAGGCTCTTAATAAAATGAGTTCACAAGGAAGTGAGTTGCCATCAGATGAAAGGATTAATCAGATAAAGGTATTGTGTTAAATATATTCCTTTTCACCTCAAGCTAATGCTTGAGGAGTCAGTACCTTCTGAAAGATACTGCCACTGCTCATGGCCTGTAGTTCTGTCATTTGAGCATTTTGTTTATTTGTCAGAACAATATGAGTCTTCTTTGTAGAGAATAATTAATAAGGCAGCTTAATTGTCCCAGACTCTGAAAATTAGATGATCTACCTGTATATGTGTTGGCTATGTAATATATTAGAAGAAGACTTGAATAGCAGTGTGAAAAGTATGAAAAAAAATAATGGTAGAACCTTTTACTTTGTAACCAAAAAAAATTTGTATATGCACTGCTTCTGCTTCTTTTTTAATACAGGAAATCACAAGTCTCAGAGATGAAGGTGAGGCCAAAATACAGAGCATGGTGGCTCTAGGAGACACTGTATTGAGAAATGAGAAAAATAAGAAGGCAGAGGTTCAGCAGACTATTTCTGAGCTCCAGAAAAAGTGGGAAAACCTCTGTCAGCTGGCCACTGAATATAGCAGGTAATGTGGAATTTGCCAAGAGGCAGTGGAGATCACTTACTCCTATATTGATTGTTTTCTTTTCTTCCTGCATCCATTCAATTTACTTTCTGTTCTTTGGGGGCAGAACGAGGTGCCCACACAAACAGTTGTATTTCTGCAGAGTTGTGGAGGGGCAGGTCACAGTTTGGCCTGAATGGTCAGGTGGGGAATAGCCAGAGATACTTTCTGGTGTGGCCATGAATAGCCAGAGAATCTTCTGTGTCCTCTTGTTACTATTGAGCTCTCAGTAAAACCAGCACAGGAGGCGCTCAGGAAGATGGAGTGTTGTGGCTGCGTTGGATCCAGCACAGCAGAATGCAGAGCTATTCACACTGTTAAAAACAGGAGAGGAGGTGCTCTGCATGCCTGAGGTGATGCTCAGGACCTTGCAGGATCAGCCTTGTGAATAGCAGATGCACCACAGGAACAACAGCAGTGAGGAGCTGGAATGGGGAACTTGATGCAAGAGCACTTCACATATGCGAGGCTGTGTTTTGTTTATTTGCCAAAAAATATGAATCTTGAGGGGCAGAACCCAAAACAATGAAGCTTTGTTTTTGTCCTCAATTATCCTGCTGTACTTTACAGAATTATATCCAGACTGTTTATTTGGATTTGTTTGTGTGAGATCATATTTTCCAATGTTGGCATTTAAGTTCCATCTGGAAGATATCTGAGCTCCATCACTAAATGTGAACATACAAATGTTACTTCTGTCTCATTGCATACTTCCTGTGGACAAATGCAACCTGTTCACATGCAGCAGATCAGCATGCATGCTTATAAAGCACACAAAGAGAAATCCAATGTAAAGGTCAGGCAAGTAATCACTGGATTGTACTCTCATACCCCATATTGTGTGTGCTGGTTTTGTTGTCTGTATCTGTAAAACACTCCCCATCCCAACTACATGTGATGAGTTTCTTCTACAGAATATTCCATTTCAGGAGGCTGTCATGGGAAGTCAAGGAAAACAGATTCATAACTATATTGTAGTTTTTTAAACAGAATTTCTGCAATGAAAAGCAGAATACAGAGCATGAGCATCACATCTCAGATGCTAGAAACTGTGGATTTATAGGTTAAGGTTTAAGAGGCTTAGTCATTTGTCCTGCATTTAAGTCTAGTTCATCTGCAATAACTTCTGTGTTTTTTCTCACCTTGAAAA
This sequence comes from Molothrus aeneus, assembly GCF_037042795.1. Classification (NCBI taxonomy): domain Eukaryota; kingdom Metazoa; phylum Chordata; class Aves; order Passeriformes; family Icteridae; genus Molothrus; species Molothrus aeneus. The sequence continues at coordinate 56,127,782 of NC_089651.1, read as the reverse complement.
TTCCAGTCTGATCAGTAATTTAAAATCTGGGGAAAAAAGTATTCAGTACACTCAAGTTCATTCTAATGGTTGACTAGCTCACACTTTGACATTTTCCAGGTAATCAATACATTTGTTTCTTTAACACTATTAAACACAGCATTTTTTTCTTAGCCCTCAAGAGCAACTTCAGTGCAACAGGGAGCAATATGAGCAAAGCAAAGAAGATCTGAAACAGGCTCTAATGGAACTGGAGAAACAGCAACAGGAGATTTTTGCCCTTCAGCCTGGTTTGGAGGAGAAGCAAATTCAGCTGGCAAACTATGCTGACCTCCTGCAGAAAACAGAAGCCTTGACCTCCCAATTTAGCAAATTGAAAAGCCAGGAGAACCTACAGGGCCACACTGTTGATCCCTGCTTCACAGAGGCAGAATGGTCAGAATTAAAGCACCAACATGAAAATCTGCTCAGCCAACTCCAGGTTAGGACCTCACTCTCTTTCCTTTCCTGTTGGTTGCAGTTCTCACTGTTCAGCTGTGGTGTAATTCTGGTGGGAAGGTTTTGGGTAAAGCTGGGAGTGGAGCAAGTTCCTCTGAAAAAGGGCAGGGAATATCTCCCCCTCTCTCTCTCTGAGGGATAAATACTGAAACAAATGAGACCCAAGTAAATGTGAAGAACATTTTGTACCTGTATAAACAGATTTGGATAGCTATAATATGAAGCATTTGCTCTTACATTAGCTCTTCTTCCTTTGGGAAGGATGAATTTGGAAAACATCTGAAAGATTCTTTTCCAGCATCTTGCTTGTTCTTGGTTTTACCCAAGGTGATGCAAATTGCATTTGTATCCTGTGTGGCATTCTGTCTCTAATGTTTCATCCATTTAAGAGAAAGCATCCTTTTTACAAGTACATTTCTATGAAATGCCACCCCTTCTGTTTCCTTCTATTCATTAAAATTTTGTTCATGATGGAGTCCATGATATGCTGGAAAGAGAGAGCAAGATAGTTTTGTGTTTAACCTGTGGTTAGCCAGATATTCTATGGGAAAAAAGCAAGTTTGTTGTGCTGGTGAGTCCTGGAAAAGCTGTAACAGTCTGTGGATGATTGTTTGAGATAATGGTGGACTAATCCTAGAAACTCCTTGTTTCTAGACCATCATGCAGACATTGGAAAGCCCTGTTCAAGAGGACCAGCAGGTTCAGGATATGACAACAGATCTGAGCACTGAGCTGAAAATTGTCTCTGAGAAGCTTGCTGAGTGTGATGGTCCAGCAATGGAAGAACCATCAGCTGAGCAAAATCAGTGGAAATCACAGGATGGTCCAGCAATGGAAGAACCATCAGCTGAGCAAAATCAGTGGAAATCACAGGATGGTCCAGCAATGGAAGAACCATTAGCTGAGCAAAATCAGTTGAAATCACAGGTATGTTGCAGTTTCTGCGTTACGGAGCCCATCACATCTGTAAAAGAGAACTACTCATGGTATCAAACTAAAAAGCTATAAAACCTTTCTAAAATAAAAAGTATGTAGTGTTTCTTTATTGAGATAATTGTAGGACTCAAAACACTCTTAATGAACTGGGGGGACCTTTACTATTGGCTGAACTGAGGGTTCAAGCATGCAGTTTGGTTAGTTAGGATTTTTGGGTTTTTCTTCTTGGGGCTTAATGAGGAAAGAGATTATTAAATTTGGTATTAGTAAGTGTCTTTAATTTAGCCAGTGTGAAAATTTTTTTGAAAAAAGTCAGTGAGCCAAGGTAATTTCTAAGAAGTGTCCTTCATACATAAATAGATGTTCTTCTGCTCTTTGGCAGAGTGGAAATCAGTCTTGTAGCTGTGAGCATAGAGAGCTGAAATCATGGCTCAGATATGGATCACTGTAATTCCCTGTCCTTCAGAACTTGCTAAACCTCTAAGAAGGAAAAAGGGAGAGGAGGTGAGGGGGGAATTACCTGTTCAGAACTTAGAAGGATCATCATGTACCACCCTGTGTGCTGTGGGATTATTTTATTACCATAATGTTTTTAGCTTCAGGTGTTCTCTGTGCATAAAAATGGCTGATGAAATTGTTGGTTTGGTAATTGACTTTCTGCAGCAAATAGATCTGCATGTACCTTTCAACACGGTTTGTTGTTCAAAACAAGTGTTTATGATTTTACACATTGACTTTAGATCTTAACATTAGGTGTATTGAGTAAAGATACTTTTCAAATAAAATGTTTTCTTCATGTTCAAAGGAACAACAGGGACCTCTTAGGCAAAGTGAAGACATGGCAAAGAAAAGTTTGGTTTTAGCAGAAACTGTTAAACAAAACACCTCTTCACCAGAACAGGAGTTTATTGAGGATGAGATGGAAACACTTCAGAGTGAACACGAAGAAAGACTTGAAAATGTCAAGCAAAAGAAGGAAAATATTTCCAGTGAAGCCCCTGAGTTAAAAGATGAGTTTGGTAATGAAATCCAAAAGGAAGATAAGGCAGATACAATGCTGAAGAGAGAGACACAGATCACTTCTGATACTCAAATCTCTGCAGAGGAGACCCCCACAGCAGTGGAGCTGAAGGAGCCTTTGGAAATGAGTGATGTGAGTTTATTTGTTGACGGTAACAACAATGGAAAGCTGGCTAAAGAGACATCTCAAATGTCTTCTGTGTATTGCATCCTTAATTTCACTGAAGTTAAGCCTCCTGTAAATACAAGTGTATAAATCAAAGAAGTGGAAAGAACTCTCATAACTTTTTATAGCAAGTCTGTAACAAGCCAATAACATATTTAAAACAGCAGCTTTCCTTTTAAATACAATTCCATTTAAATGCATGTCACTTTCTCTTGCCACTTAATAGAGCAGGTATCCTCAGACAGGACACGAAGAGAAGTTGTGGAGATGGGAAAATTGCAGATGAACCTCTCTGCCTAAGAGCTTTGAGAGCTTCTCTTAAACTAGGGAGACTTGTTTAGAAGTGTAGCACAGTGTTTTTCCTGTTTGTTTTCAGAGAGAATATTTTTTATCATTCAGAGATTTGATGTTAAAATACAATGTTTATGGTAACACAAGCAGATTTTCTTTTCTATCTCTTCTCTTAGGGTCAAGATGTAAATGGAAATATGTCTGAGAAAGAGAGGCAGAATGCTCCAGTTCTGGAGGAAAGCAGTGTAGTGTCAGACAGCCCATTACAGGATATCCATCACAGCAAGGACAGATTGGGGCAGGCTGTTCAGGTACCTGACAAATGTGTTTTAATATAAGTCTGTGTATATGTGTGTTGTGTTCATTAGAAATTCATATGCAATCCCTTCAAATTTCTTGGCTTATGGAGGCATGTTTTCCTTATCTGATGAAAGGAATCATAAATTATATTTTCTCCAAATCATCCCCTCAGCCTTGCTCATGTGAAGAGTGCAAGAGATCAAAGTGATGGTCCCTGCAAACCCCCAGGGCTTGGACCCACTTTGTCCATGATGCAAAATCTAGCTGTGATTTCATAAAATCCATCACAGAATGGTTTGGGGTGGAAAGGGTGCTAAAGTTCATCTAGTTCCAACACCCTGCCATGGACAGGCACACCTTCCACTAGACCAGGTTGCTCAGAGCCCCATCCAGCTTGGCTTAGAACACTCCCAGGAATGAGGAATTAAAGAGGTTTCATCACTGCAGGTAATGAGAGGTCACTAACCTGGAACTGCTGATTTTTATGGGACCTCAGGACATTGACACTGTAAAATGTCTTTTAAAAATGTAAATGTGTGCAAAGCTAAGGGAATGATTTGAAGTATTCCCTCATTGACCTGACCATGGACAGATGACCATCAGAATATAACAGTGGGAACTGTCCATAACTGGGATTTCTGGAGAAGGTGCAAGCTCAATAGTTACCAAATGTGTCTAATCAGAAACTTCTAGAACTGTATTAAAAATCATGTGAGCAGTTGCTCCTGTTTGCCCTGTTCTGAAACTGTATCAGAGTGGGTAAGATCCCATTCTGGGATGGCAAACTGCTCTAAGCAGGGGCTTCCAGCTCTCTGGGTTTGGGTTACCTCAGCATTTTCCATCATTCATTAAGCTAAACTGAAGATAGAGTAGACAGATTGTGGAGTGGGAAGTTTCTTAGCAAATTTTGTACTGTGACTTTCACTGATTGTAAACATTTTGCATTTTTCGAATCAGAAGGAGGCTGATAAGGAGAACCCAGATATGGACAGAGCTGACAGGTTCCAAGAGGATGTTCTGGACAGTGCAGATCTTGGTGGTGAGGCAGGTGTTGGTATTGAAGGTGATGAATCTAGGAAGAAAACCCATCCAGCACAGGTAACTGGACATGAGATTACACCAGAGGAGTTGAATTTTGAGGGTGTTTGTATCCAGTTCTGTTGCTGTGGGGATGATGCTACTAAGAAATGAGTGAGAAAAGCCTCAAGTTTACACTGAGCTACTTCAGTCTGATGTGATACTTAAAATGGGGTAACTCACTTAATTCTTTCCTGTACATTTAAAATTGGTATGGAGGGAGGTTTTTTTTATTTAGTGATTGGCTGAGGATCATTCCAAATGATATTGCATTCCAGGTCACCTGGATGTATTGTGAAATCTGGCGACCATTTTGCTTGAATACTGTTGTGCTTGACTTGCTTTCCAGATTCCTTATTTACATATTTACTTTGCATGTGTGAGGCTGCATTTGAGATGCTGTGCCCGGTGTGGTGCACCCTGGTACAAGGGGAATTTTGACTCCCAGAGCAGTGTTTAGGAGCTGGAGCCAGAATGAGTGGGAAGAGGCCAAGTTCCTGTTGGAGATGAAAAGGCTGACAGGGGTCTTGTTGCTGTCATCCCCTCCCTGAAGAGGGGAAGTGTTATAGAGCCAGACTCTTCTCAGAATTTCAGTTTTAGCAAACTCTATGAGATACTGAAACCTCCATCCAACAAATCTCCAGGTTACCCATGGGACTATCCTGCCTGGGTTTCTAAACAACACTCTCTGTCTACAGTGCAAGTCCTCAGGAAAAAGCCAAACCTTTAAAAAAAGCATTCAAGACTGTGTCCAGGACCACGTAATTCAAGGTCCCTGCTTAGAATAATGAAATATGAAGAGTGTAGGTCAGAACATTTGCAATTTATTCTAAAAATTTATAACAAAATTAGAGCACTGCTTCTTATAAGTGGTTTCCTTTGCAATAACCTTGCTCACAATAAATTATGAAGTGTAATTATGGTTTTCCTCATCTACCTATAATTATGGGCTTCATAACTTTCTCATCTCAAGCACTGTAATTACTACTCTGCAGGTTTGATTAGAACTTTTTGATTACTGGTTGCTTTTGTTTTTCTTACACCAAAAGGAGGAACCTAGTGATGTTGAGAATAAATCATATCGAGAAGATGAGGGGCAGGTTCAAGAGAAGCTGTGCCAGAAGGGTCAAGTCCTGGAATCTGCAGCAGCTGAGAAGGATGGTCTGGGATTGAATCCCCCAGCTCCTGCACATGAGGTAACCCACAGCCTGTTATTTCAAGTGAAATATGCCAGTTGTTCAGTTTTTGTTCCCACCTGGCCCTCAGCTGAAGTTGTTTTAAAAGAAGAGACAATTACATCAAAATCAAGACCATTCCATATAGATCTTATTTATGTTCATGATAATTTTGAACTTCATCCAAAGTGCTTGCCACATCATAATTTTCTGTGGGTCTGTTCAAAAGAGAGTTCACCCTGATTTTTAGAGCCATCATAATCAGTCTTTATGATAATTAGAATTTCTCTTCAAACTGTTAAGCAGCACAAACTTTGTTCCATGTTATTACAGTCAGCTATGATAGCTTTTCTATTGTAAGGAAGGCAGATCAGAGAACTGAAATCCAGGAGTGATCCAGCATAAGAAAATAAATGAAATGAAGTAGAGAAAGGAGAAGGGATTCAAGTTGAATTAATGACAAGTTACATTACTGAATGACTTTACTAAGTCTACTCTTCTTTAAGAGTAAAGGAGTTACATCACAAGTGCCCTGTGACTGTTGGACACCACATTCTTAATTTGAAGGTAGGGCTAAATGTAATCTTCCTTATAGGCAGGTCCACAGCTGGCCTGTCCATGGGCAGGTCTTACCTGGGACTTGCAGATCTGCAAAATCTCCCAAGGGTCTTGGGACTTTGAAGAAGTCCCTGCTGACTGGAAGCTGGCAGTGTTATTTTGATTTACAAAAAGGATGTGAGGGAAGATCCAGTAAACTAGACTGTTAGACTAACCTCAATTCCTGGGAAAGTTATGGAGATCATGCTGGGTACTACTGAAAAGCATTTAAGGAACAATGCAATCATCATAGAATCATTTAGGTAGAGAAAGACTTCTAAGACCATCAAGTCCACCATTAACCCAGCACCAAGCTCACCACTAAACCACGTCCCCAAGTGCCACAGGGAGATGTCTTTTAAATCCTTCCAGGGATGGTGACCCACCACTGCCCTGACCACCCTTTCAGTGGAGGAATCTTTCCTAAAATCCAGTCCAAACCTCCACTGGCACAGCTTGAGGCCATTTCTTCCTCTCCTGTCACTTGTTACCTGGGAGCAGAGACCAACCCCCCTTGGCTACAGCATCCTGTCAGGGAGTTGTAAAGAGTGATAAGGTCTCCTCTGAGCCTCCTCTTCTCCAGGCTAAACAGCCCCAGACTTGTGCTCCAGACCCTTCCCCAGCTCCATTGCCCTTCTCTGGACACACTCCAGCACCTCAATGTCTTTCATGCAGTGAGGGGCCCAAAACTGGACACGGAATTTGAGGTGCAACCTCCCCTAGCTGTATCCATGGAGGCAGTGTGCAATGAGAACATCACACAAACAAGCAAAACAAGTACACAGCAAGGTTTTTCTAAAAGTCAGGACACTTCTTTGTGTCTTTTGATGTGTTGATATTTCAGTCTGGTGAAGTGGATTTCCTCCTTTCTGTGTGATAGCTTAGCTCAGTTTTAATGCTTACTTCAGTTCTATGGCACTCCAAAGTCTCTTGAGATTAAATCTTATGTCTGAATTGATACAACTGTTATGGTTATGTACACAGAGAAATTGAAAAGTTCTCCAACTGACTACTTCATGAGTGGCCTCTTCAGTTTTGACTGAAAATAACCAAGAGTTCAAATGAAGAGAGCTATTCTTCTCTGAGAATGTGTACTATGTGCTGTATCTTTCCCACACTTGAAAGCAGATATATTTTGCATAGCTCATGACCCATGAAGGGACAGATGACAGTGTCAGCTTACAGTGATAATTGACTGTTTCTAGTAAAACAGTGTCCAGAGTAGCAATACCTGAAGTTTATCAGACAAGAATTTTTTTACTGTTGCTGGTTTTAGATGTTAGTACCATGGAGAAGCTCACACTGCAGTAATAGCTGTTTATTTGTATGCATTCACTCATATAAATTTTATACATGGAACAGATCATCAGATAGGTATGGGATCATCAGAGACAGATACTGGGAGAAGGGAAATGCAGAAAGATTTTTAAGGGATCCTCATGTAATCCAGCTAGCCTGTGACCTTTCGTTTCTGATGCTGTCTGCAATAGCTGAAGGTGATGTTAAACCTGGCCCCAGCCCAAGTGACTTGTCCTTCTGTCATGGGAATCACAGGCAGTGCCAGGGACTGGCTCTGAAGCCTCCTGATCGCTCCCCACCCTGATTGAGACATGACTCCCTACAGGTCTCATCTTAGCCCAGATTTTGGATAGCACTTGTGACAGTGGCAGCCATGGCTTTGTGTCACAGCCAGGCTGCTTCATGCATGAGCTGCCCTGTGAAGAAGAGCTGAAGAGGTGTCCTGGTGAAGGACACAGCAGTGTTGTTGGGCAGGTGCTGAGCAGAAGGAATGTGGGTGTGAGGACAGGATAAAGTTCCATGAATATGTAAGGAAGAGAGGGAGAAGACACAACAGGCCTTTGAATTTATCAGGAGCAGAGGTGGGTGCAGGGAGGATGTTATTTGAAGGTGAGGATGCCAGAGTTTCACTAGAATTGATGGGCAGAGATTTCAAAGCCACCTGAGCAGTGCTGACAGGAGGGGGGGACACGTGCAGGCGTGGGGGACAGTGATGGAGTTTCCAGTTTCTGGGTCCTGATTGATCCACAGAGGCTGTGGGGGAAACCACAGCAGGATTTAACAGCCCCAGCATGGCTTAAACATGTGAAGCAAAGTGCTGCAGTCAGAAAACTTACTGGTTTAGACCTTTCAGAAATAAGAATCTTGTTTTGTGTTGTAGGACACAGGTGCAGAAGTGGTTGTCCAGAAGGAACTATTTCCTGCAGTGCAAGTAAACAATGAATATTTTGAAGAGGAACAAAAGGTCAATGAGCTGAAAAATGAAGTGGCTGAACTGGATATGGTGCTTATAAATGAACAACTAAAAGAGCTGGAGGTATGGAAACTGCAAAGCCATTCCTCATTTTTAATGTAGTGATACACTGGCAGAATTGTGATTCACTTGGGCAAACCAAAGCTGTTGCCCATAGTGAAAAAATCTGAGTTTTAACTGCACAGTTAGTCAGTTTGTCTGCAGACACCTTGATGCATGTCCATGTAAATCCCACAGTTTGTACTGCTCTTCCAGAGTGCAGTGATACACCTAGGATTGCTTCCATGATGTGCTCCTTTGCTTGGGATGAGCAGGAATATGTTTGTAGGTGAATCAGTATTTAGCTGTATTTTGTGTTGAAAGCTGAGAGTCTTTAAGATCATCCTTTAATCTCTTCTCTCTCTGTGGTGGGCTTGATTGTAGAATTTAAAAGCTGAGCTGGAAACGTGGAAAGCAAAGTCTCTGTGCCATGGTGAAGAAGCAATTCCCAATGGAACAGGATCAAGCAGAGCAGAGCTGCAAACCACAGAGCCCTGCTGGGACAGGCTGCTCCAGGAACTGGAAGCTGTTAAGGCAGTGAAGCAACAACAGTGCTGTTTAATTAATGAATACCAGAAAAATCTCTCTGCTGCACAGTCCTCCATGAAAAATTTGTCAACAGAAAAAGATAACATAAAAATGTAAGTATAGTGGAGGGGTTTGGTTAAGAGGTTGCACAACAAATATGGTTCTACACTGAATTTTGTGACATGCTTCAGTAATGCTCAGACAAGGGTATGGGGTTATATCCACTTCAAGAGAAGTCTTAGAGGTTTGTAAGTTTGTGAACAGAGTTAAGCAGAAGAATTTCTGGTGGCTCGCTGCTATCCTTAAACAACATCTACTCTCTTTATTCTTTAGGCAAAACAGAGTAGTTGCTAGGCTAAAAACCTATAAAAATCCATCTTAAAATACATATTTTTTTTAATGTGGCAGATGTGAAATACTCATTTTTCTTTAGAGACTCCTTAATTCTAGTTTTTTTCTGAACAAAATATCTCTTTATTCTGAAAACTAACCTTACTTGATAGGAAAAAATTCCATGGCAGTAAGTAAGTCTACATTACCAATTCAGAGGTAACCAATGCACAACAAATATTTACTGTGTTTTGTGAATTAGTCTTCAAAACACAGAACTAATTTGTCATGGTAATGTACCAAAATAATTGAAAACATTTAAAACTTATGAAATTGTTAATTTACTGAAAAGAGATCTTAAAAAACATAATAAAAATCCATCTGCTAAATGTATTTTAGGTGGGCATTTTAAAAGACTCCTGGAAACAGAAGATAAGTAGATTCATTTGGAAGAGTTTACCTTGCATGAATGGAAATTTCTCAGTTTTTTTAGAACCAAGTTTTATCTTCATTGTCAACCAGAAATTATTATAAAATGTTAATTCACTTAGAGATGATGTTACACTCTTGCTGATTTTTAAAATGAGGGCTACATTCTAGATGAGTAGACACTGCAATTTTAGAGAATATACAGTAGAACATATCTTTTTTGCACAAATATCTATGAATAGTGAATGCTCTACAGATAAGCAAGAAATAATGATACTGCAGGGGTGGTTGGGGAACTCCTAAGAGAACATTGAAAGATATGCATGATTAAGTGAATAAAGTTAGTGAATTGTGCTCTAAACAGTGAAATTTGTTTTTAAAAAGTCTCTGTATAAGGGGAATTCATTCTTTTTAAACACTACTCATATTTTTTGCCAGGGGTCCCATGAACAACACAGTTCTCCTGGAAAAAATTAAGGCATGCATAGAGTCCTTACGGAAGGAAAGAGATGTCTTAAACCAGCTGCAAAGTCAGCAAGAAGTTTTATCTCAGCATTTGACATGCATGGATAAAGTGTTGACAGAGAGCCAAATGAGGCAGCTGGAGCACTGGTGGCAGCACATGGAACAAACAGTGCAAAAGAAACATGATCAGGTTGTGGCAGAAATTGATGAATTTAATCTGCTTATGAACAAAGCACGGGATATCCAGAGGCTGATACAGGAACAGTATTTGCAAGCAGAGTTACATTCCTCAGCTGCAGGAAAAGCCAAAGACCCTCTCATTTGGACCACAGAGCTACAGGACATTAAACATGGTCTTTCTCTATTAAAAAGGAGGATTGAGCTGCAGATGAAAAGAATTTGGAGTGATCAAGAGAAGGTGGCTTTGGAGAACTCTATACAGGATTTGCAGAGCAAACTGGAAGCATTATCAGCACAACAAACTCCTCAAGAGGATATTCAGACCACTGGTCCTGCTCTCATGAAACATGAAATGATGAAGAGGCTGAAAGAAAATATTTCCTGGGTCAAAGACTCACTGTCCCACCTTGATCAGAAAGCAGCACTTTTCCCCAGTGATGTCAAATCACAGATCAGAAATTGTCAGCTTATGAACACAGACATCCTGAACAGAGAACCTGTGATTGTATCCCTGGATTATGGGCTCCAGCACATCCTTCCCAGCTTGGATCCAGAGGAAGTCTCTGATATGACCTTCCTTTTACAAACGTTGAAGAATTCATACAAGGCTCTTGTTTTAAAATCTGCTCAAAGATTGCAGCACTTGGAGCTCCAGCTGGAGGAGAGGCAAAGACTCACTGCAGAAATAGACAAAGTTCACTCTCAGCTTTGCAAAGCTGAGCTGATGGCCAGACCTGACCCAAACCAAAACAGCAGCTGCTCAGAGCTGGTGAGCCAACAAGCCATTCTAAAGGAGATGCTAAAGGACATACAGGAAATAGAAGAGCTTATCTCATCCCACTGTAAAGAGAGTCAGGTCACAGCTGGGCAGCTGAGCCTGTCTGAACAACTCTTCTTGATTGATCAGTTAAGGAGTCTGAAGAATAGAGCAAGGAAGACACAGAGGCAAATTCAAAGTAAACTTCATGAAGTAGAACAAAAGACGGCTGTCTCCAGAGAGTTTGCTGAAGGAATAGCTTCATTGCAGCAGGATCTTGATGACCTGCAGGATGGTGAAATGAACCTGAAAGATGATGAATTAGTAGGTGCCAAGCAGGGTCTGAAGGACAAATGCAAAGCACTGAAAGAAAAAATGTTAGCTTTTCAGTCAAGTTTGTCACAAGTAATGAAGTACAAGGAAATATTTGAATGTGTAGGTCTGAAATGGGACTCACTGCAGCTGGATGAATTGCAAACTAAATTTTCTGAAATTAAAAATAAAATTAAAGAGAAAATAATACACTTGGAAAATATTGTTAGAGAATGGGATAAGATTCAAGGATTGCTAGATGAAATCCAGACTGTGACATCCACTGTAAGAAAAGAAGCTAATATCCTAAATGATAGCTCCAGCTCTTCTCCTGCTGAGAATGTCATATCTGCACAGATTCTATTGCAGGCAGTTCAACAAATCTTGTACTTAACCCAGGAGGCAGCAAATCAAATAAACAAAAATGAGGTCTTTGATACATCCTTCAAAGAATCTAAGAGGAAAGAAATAAAGTGCCTGGAGAAAAACGTTGAAGAATTAAAGCAGTTTCTTCAAAACTTGGTCTCTGGGCTACAGAGTGTAAACAAGAAAGGTAGCCAGGATGAAGCAGAAAATATATTCCACATCATAAGGCATATTCAACTAGAACTCCAGCAGCCACTTGTGGTAGACATAAATACAATGCAGGATGAAAAGCTGCGATGGGAAGCAATTCAGAATATGATGGAAGGAAAGTTTTCTGCTCTTAAATGTATAATGGAAAAAGAGAGGGAAAAACAAGAAGAGAAATCTCCTACTGCTGCTATAGAATTAAAGTTAGAGACACTGCAAGGCTGTGAAGCACAACTGAAGGCAGACATTGCTGCCCGTGTTGTAAGTATATTTAATGAAAGTGAAGCATTGACATATGCCTTTCCCCAAGAATTAGATTAGGTGTCTGACTGTGGCATTTTCATGACTCACATCCTCATTTATTCTAACAGCTGAATTGGCCTGTGATCACATCTCCACATTGGTGGATAGGATGGGAATCATGACAGAAACTAAGGACACAAAGAAAGTTGTGTTCACTTTGATTATGATCAATCAGTGGGGATTAGCACAAGAAAAGAATGGTAAAGAGGAGGAAGGAAGAGGCTGTGTTGAAATATTCAGCTGAAGAGAGACTGGATGCAGTCATCTTGTGAGGCAACATTTTCAATAGTGAGAATGATAAAAAATCCAAGCACCTTGTTTCTACTGTAAAGAGAAGCTTTAGCAGTTGGGAGTGACCAAGAAGCACAGGTCAAACCAATGTGATCAGGAATGGTGAACATAATTCCTGTTCTGAGGGCCATAAACACATGGGTTACAGCACTGCTCTGTGACTACACAAGTAGCAAATGTGTTTGCCACATGTCCTCCCTCACCTCCTCAGGCCAGTGCTGGGAGAGTTGGTCTCAAAGACAGCCAAGTGTAAAATTTTAAGACGATGTGGTGATCCAGAGGAGCACAGCAGCATTATTTTATTGTTCCTTTCTCTTTTTAATGCTTTCAGAATGCTCTGGAGGAGGCATGCAGGGCTGGTGAGCTTTACACCACGGCCCTTCAGAGGGCTGCCAGGTTCCTGGAGGACTGTGAAGCTCCAGCCCAGGCTGCTGCAGCAGAGCTGTGTGGCTCAGTGGAGATCTGTCAGGCTCCACACTGGAAAGAGGAAGAGTTCAACTCTGCAAAGGCTGACTTAGAAAACCTGCACTCCAAGCTGAAAAACCTAGTGAAGCCAGAAGACCAAGTATGTCTGGAAAATGCTGTAAGAGAACTGGTAGAAAGGAGTTTGGCATTAAGGAAGAAGGCTCAAAGAAGGGAAGCTGATGAGCAGAGGTGGGTTTAAGAGATCTCCATAGATCTTGTTCTTTATTGTGAGAAACTTGGCCAAAAATAAATCCAGTGTTGTTTCTGCTCTGATAGAAATTCAGGTAGTCAGAAATTTCAACAGGAAGAAGGGTAAGCATTCCTGTTGTTCTCAGGTGTGCTTGTTAAGGAAGGAAAATTGCCAGACAAAAGCCATATTGCTACCAATTTACAGTGCAGTCACTTCTTGTATATTCCAAAATGTGGGGCTTGAGTGGGAGTCACAGAGTGCCAGAATCAGAAAAAAGCACATTTCTAATCTGTAGTGCAGTGCTGGTGGAGGTCAGAATAGTTTTCTGAGGATCCCTAATTCACGTCTTCCATAGGCTGTTCTGGTGGCTTGGGAAGGTAAAACCCAAACAAGTCACAGGCTGTAGTTTCCTTCCTTCAGGTACAGAACAAATCTGGAGGGCCTTCAGATACATGCATAGAAAAAGTTTGGGAGAGAGAGTAAAGGATTTTTAAACTGCTTGATCATGTTCCAGTGATCAGTACCTCAGGGATCAAACCTGAAGTGTTTACCAAATGCTAATTGACTATAACTTGGAAACAGTCAGGACTAGTAGTTCAAAAGGGTTTTTTTAAAACTTTTATTCTGTTGGGCATTGTGGTTGGAGAGAGGAACAACAATAACAAATTTTAATTGATCCATTCATTGTTTCATGCAGGTATTTTGAAAAACACAAAAGCTACACAGAAACCAAAGATAAAGTGTGTGATAATCTTAAGAAACTGGAAAAGATGCTTAGACAGTCTTTGTCTAAGATTCCAGTGTCTTATAAAGAAGCTTTGGAGCATTTGGAAGAAAGCAAGGTAAGAAAGGGTCTGAAGAAGTTGAAAAGATCATGCAAAACTAATGCAGCTATGCATACCATGTGACATCATAGTAGGGAGAAGTGGAATTCTTTATCCTATATTTATGTATATATAAAACCACAGAATGTATTAATGTATTAATATATTTATAGTCTTGTTAAAGACCAGGTATAATAGATAATGTGAAATAAGTATATCTTATTGCTCTAGAAATGAGACATTTTATTTACTCTATCTTTCTCCACAGTCTTAGCCAACAGAACTCCCTCATCATGACCATATTTTACCACCTCAGTAGAGTGATTGCCATTTTCCTAGAGGATCCTAATCATGTTACTGAGTACTTCATTAGTACTCCTGACTGTAGCATTTTATTTGTTGATGTGTTTGTTTTTCCTGTAAGATTCTAGTCTCCAGCATTGACTCTGCTGAAGAGGATCTGGTGAAGCTGAGGCAGATCTCTGGAGAGATGATGAGGTTATGCAGAGGAAGTGACAGAGCCCTGGGCAGGATTGTTACAGTGCTGTGGGAAAACTGGCTGGGTTTGCTTGAGGCAGCCAAAGGGCTGGAAATTACCTGTGAAGAACTAAAGCAGGAATGGAAATTCATCAATGAAGAGGTGAGTTGTACAACATCTGTTAGTTTGGGGGGGAGTCGAGAGGGGACTGTGAGAACAATGGCGTGTAAAGGGCTGAGATCAGGGCAGAACATCATTTCCCACCCTTTCTTGAACCCAAAGTCAGAAAAGGTGGGGATATTTATTCAGTCCTCTGAACCCAGAGCAGCTCTGCACAGGGTTACATGCTTTGTTAAAGCAAACTCAGAGGTTTTGTCACTCTTCAAAGGTTCAAGATCTGACTGTGTAATTCCCAGGAGTTAGTCACCCATGTGAGTAAATAGACAATGTAACTTCAGGTGGTGGAACAAAAAAGCACTTTATCTCATGCTCTGCCATGCTGTTTACTTAGCTGGAACGAGAAACAATCATTCTGGATAAGCTCCAGGAAGAACAGCCAGAAAGCCTTAAAGAGAAGGAAAAGGCCACCAGAGAGGAGCTGGTGGAGTTACTTGATTTTGTGAACTCATTTGAAGAAAACATCAACCAGCAACAGCTCCTCTTACTCTTGCTTCTTCACCGGATTAGAAACATCCTGAATGCCCCTGAAAATGCCGAGGGGGAAGCTGCCCTCCCTGCCTTGGCTGAGATAAAGGCAATGCAGGAGCGCTGTAAAAAGTAAGTGGTGTGAAATTTCTGGTGAAGGTATGAGATAAGCACAGGATTTTACTGGATAGCAAAGAATATATGAAAGCTGGAATGCAGTTAAAATGACAATAAATGCTCTCCTGGGTCAGACAAATGCTCCATCTCACCCTTCTGCTGTCTCCAGTATTGGGGGATATTATTTAGGGAGAAGACATGAACCTGGCCATATCCTTTGTGGGCTGCAATTTGTTTTCAAATGCAGTAGGAATCAAGGAACAGTAGTCAGTTTTAGAGGTTCCAAGTGCTTGTGAATTTTAAGATTTTTTGCTTTTAGGAAAATCAGACCTTGTGCTTTTTGCAACAAGGCAGCTTTCATCTGAGTGCCACTGTCTAAAATTCTCCACAAATGTGTTTTTACAAATCTGATTATTGTATTCACCCTTCTCTGGGTTTGCTTTTGTGAACAACATCTGCCAGCATCTTCAGACTGAGAACCTGACCTCTGCTATTTTAATATGCCTGCTCTCTGGTTTGGTTTACCAAATAGCACTATCTGAGGACTCACTTTAAAGAAACTGAGATAAAGTCATATAGAACTCATAGATTTAACAGCAGAGAAAGTCCCTAAATTACAGACAAGTGTGGTTCTGCATATATACCTACATAATATCTGTATTAAGCATGCTCTTTGCTCCTACTTAGACTCTAAAACAATGTATTCTTTCTGGTCATCTTGCATAGGTTGTACAAAAAAGCTCAAGACCATAAAGATTCTGTGAAAGCTGAGATTCAGGAGAGGAACAAGGTCACTGAAGAAATAAGTGCTGTGACAAATGCATTGCAGAATGCTGCATCTGTGTTACTGCAGGATGCTGATGGAAAGGCAGAACAGCTGGAGGTTGGTAACAGCTCTAAACTCATGAGCCAGCATTGCTGTGGTGGGACCTTGAATTTGTCAAAATTGGCTGGTTTTCTATTTAAAATTACTTAGAATTAGAATTTAGAGTTGTGTCTGCTTTCTTACTGAGTTAGTTGTGTCCAGAAAATTTTCCTACTGCGGGTGCTTTATGCCTGTTCTTTTCCCTCACATCCAAACTTTGCTACTCCAAGCACCTAAAACTTACCCAAAAGTGAGTTAAGACCTTATTTGTGTTTCTGACAGCAATGGAACAAGTAAATGCTAGCAGCAGTCCCATCAAATTATCTCTTTTTAGCAGTATGTCACAGCAGGCCTGTTCCTTTTGAGAAGACTGAGCTGAAAGGATTGAAGAATTCATTAATTTTATGTAGTCCAGACACCAGTGAGCCAAAATCTGCAGGGCAATTTCATCTCTTACTTCCAAAGAAAATCTAGTTCTTAGGAAATTTATAGCATTAGTCAGGACTCCACTGCATCTATTGAGTGGAAATATCTATTTCATTTTGAGATGACAAACCTGATTTAGCTTGGCAAAAGTTTTAAATTCACCCACACAGATGAAAAGGGAGAAGTGTAATTGTCTCTTCCCTTAGGAAAAAACTTGGGACAGTTTTGATAGGTATCTGCTTTCCAGCTAAACAATCTGTGAAATGTGAACGTGCAGTAATACACAGAAACCAGTTTGCAGGGACATGCTTTGTTTTGGAGACAAGAGTTGTAACTGATTCTTTCCAGTTCAGGTCAGGGAATCTGTGAACTCCCATAAATATTGGCACAATCTTAATTGGGCCATTTGACAACAGCAGCCTTCTCCCTGAGACAGTGAGGCACACAGCTGTTTCATGGTGTTGAGGGTTTGGGTTTTTTTAATATCAGACCCAGTTGTTATGGGATGACAGGAAATTAATCAATCTCAGTGACATATTTCTTCTGTCTGTTGCATTTGTGCAAAGGAAAAGATTCCCAAGTGAAGACTATGAATTAGTGGATTACCATTACTCCTGATTAAAAAAGTAAAGGCAGTTAATTTTAGTGTCTTTCATTGCCTGGTAGGAGGAGGTTTGGATAATTTTTCCCAATAACTTGAGTTAACATTTAGTTTCTCAAATGGCTGAGCACGGGGGAAAGGAACCATAAAGCCAGCAAACAGAACATTCCAACTTGAAACTCTAGAAAACCTTCCAAACAAATGAATTTCT
Source organism: Molothrus aeneus (assembly GCF_037042795.1). Taxonomy (NCBI): domain Eukaryota; kingdom Metazoa; phylum Chordata; class Aves; order Passeriformes; family Icteridae; genus Molothrus; species Molothrus aeneus. The sequence goes on along the minus strand of NC_089651.1, from coordinate 56,110,442 downwards.
TCATTCTTCCAGCAGGAGGACTTAGCTTGGATTTTATTTCTAGGCCACAGGCTGTAGACAGTTGTTCAAGTTTCTTTTATCTCATAAAACCTACATTCTTTGTGAAGAACTGGAAACTACTGTTTTGAGAGGAGCCTGCTGTGCCGCTCTGCGTAATTGCCTGAAAGCAGACACTTCAGCCTGAAACCTGTTGCTTTTTGTGGCCTTTGTGTTGTTTATAATAATGAAGGGATGGACGTTGGCTATTAAACTCTTTCAAAGGGAAAAATGCACTTTTGGCAAAAGGGAGAGCACAAAGGTCAACATTTAATCATAGGAGCTCTTGAGATGGTCCCTTTGCTGTGGCTGTCAATGAACATCAGTGCGTCACTTCCCCAGCATGCAGCAGTATCAAGTTTAATTAATTCTTACAGATTGAAAAGCATCATTTGATTAAATGAGTCACTATTGCTTAGAGTTTATCTGCTTGCAGAGGTAATCAAATCAGGTTTGATATCACAAACCCAAATATGGTTATATTTCCAAACCATAATCATGGTGGGAAATATAAAACACATTACATATGTGTGTGTGTACACATATATATGTACGTATACACACGTGCACTCAGTAAAAACTGGGTAAAACTGCTGAAGTTACTCTTAATTTTGTAGGAGCTTCAGAGTGTGATTGGCAGAGAGAGAGAAGCTCTGGAGGATATCATGGAGAAACTTCGGATCAAGTACTCTGAAATGTACACAATAGTCCCTGCAGAGATCGAAACACAGCTGGAGGACTGCAAGAAAGTATTGCACGACCTAGAAGAGAAGGTAACTGTTGATGTGGTTTTCATATTCATCTATTTGCAATGTATAAATCATTCCTCATGCTTAGGGCTCTTTTTAGAATAATCTTATGGTAAGCAATGTCAATATAAAATTTAATTTTTTTATTAAAAATGGACATGGCAGAATCTTTTGCAATAATTTTTAGTATTATATAGATGCTGTCTTCTTTCCATTCTGACTCTTAAACTGGGAACTGGCAATCAAAGTTGATTGCAAAGTTTGCATAGCTTAAAGGAGGAAATATTTTCAGAACTAGGTTAAAAAAGGACTTTGAAACAGGATTTTTTTAAAGGTAATTTGCACATGTGGTAGGGTATCATGACATGGTTCTTTTTACCACCTCTGAGAACATGATCGCCTTCCTTTAAAATCAGGGAATTTAAATAACTGAATGCCATTGCATCAGGCTTTTGCAATATATTCTATCTGCAGGGGATATTAGCAGAAAGCAAAATTAAGCAAAATTGGAGAAATACTCTCAGTTTGGGGTCAAATTTTTAGCCTGATACAATTATCATCATGGTACAATTACCATCATACTTACTCATTCGTGTTATTTTAAAAATGAAAAAAAAAAACCCTTTCAGTTCTCATATTTCAGAAATAATAATGTCCAATCCTAATTTTTAAGGTTAAATCTCAGTTAATTTGATACAATTTAAAAGTTTAATAAAACACTTTTGAAATCCAGTTATTTTTTTAGTGTCTATCAAATTACTCATTTTATCTTACGTAAAATATTAAGCAGCACATTGACTAAAGCTTATGAGTTCTAATTTGGTTAACTTTATGGTTTCTGTTTCAAAATGAGGCTAGTCTTTTCAGAACCAACAACTGGGAGGAAAGAAAAGAAGGAAAGCAAAACAGTATTTATGCTTTGGGTTTTTTTTTGTTGTTTACTGTTTCATTTACCAAGATATAAAAGGTTATCCCAAAGCACACATTACCTGTTGGAGTGAAAGAACTGGTTCTGGAAGCTAGATAATATTTGCTTCTCATATTTAGGAATTGGAAAACATTATAAACTACCTTGGAATTTTTCAAAATGCTTTTAAGAAACAAAAAAAACCATGGTGGAACTGGAGGTCAGTTCAGTAACATATTAGGAGATACCAGCATGTGTTCAAATGAGTTGTCATATTTTAATGTCATTCTGCTTTCTTCTAAATCTGCAAACCAAAAAATGAAAATAAATTGTATATTTGATGCCATAAATAATAAATTTTATGTCAGTAAGGAGTATTGAAATTAAAACCCTGCTTTGCTGATAACCAGAGCATTGACAGATGCAGTGTTTTTATCCTGAAGAAATAGATGAAGTCAGAGCTTGATCTGTTTACTCATTTCCAGCTGTGTCACATCACTCATAGATGATTCTCTCTTGTTTTAAAAGCTGGCACTACAATTACAGACAATTTTCCATGTTTGGTATATTCCAGGATAGTGGTAATGGTCAAGTGTTCAGTGATTACAACCTGAATTCCTTTTTCCAGAAAGTCTTAGGCACTAAGTGCAGACTGACTTCATAGGTTATGTGGTATAAACAGGAATATTTCAGAGGAGCCCTCTAGTTCTTTCTGTATATATTTATTTTGATTAATTAAATTTTACCAATACAACATGTGGGTACTTTTTAGAGAGGTTCTGTTGGAATCTATAAATGATGTTAATAAAATTAAGAAATGAGTAGATACTGTATTAACTAAAATGGTCTTAGTTCCTCATCCCACGACAAGGATAAAGTATTTCAGTACTAGGAGCTTCAAACTAAAATAACTATTAAATTAAAAATCCTTGGCGTTGATGCAGCTGAAACTGTTCAGTGTGCATTTCCCCATAAATCCTAGGGCTGCAGCACACAAAGAATTTACCACAATTTAATGATTTCCTGGTGCTTGGCTGACCCTGGCAGCTAGCAGGGTTTAGTGAGAAGAGATGTCACTTCTGGGCAGGATGAAGGACTTTTCTCACTCCCTGCACTTCATCTAGTCCCTAGTAACCTGGTAGCTTATGCTGTGCTGCTCAGTCCTGTGCTTAGGCAATTATTCAACTTCAGCTTTGAGAGTTTTTCTCTTTCTACAGAAAATCAGGCCCTCCAGTGCACCAATTTTTCATTTCTGTGGAGTCCTGCAGAGTGAAATTAAGTCCTCTGACCTTTCTATTTTGGTGACAAATCTCCAAGTTTATATTGAGAAATTGGCTGTGCATTGATGCACTTGGATATTCCCTTATTTGTTATGTGGAAGTCACAGCTGTCAGCTGAGACACAAAGGTGTCATTCTGGGTTTCTTACAGCATAAATCCAAATGTGACCCTTCCCACCATGCAGCATGAGCAGCCTCTGTCAGAGATGAGAGCAGGCTGAAGCAAAGCACCCAGGGCGCTGCAGTGCCTCAGTGCTTCTTTCCTGCTTTTCTGAGCCAGGCATTTTTTAATGAGAACAAATTAGTGAACAACGTGTAGATGTTGAACCTGCTCATGTTAATGCTTCTCCCTGCAAGCATAGCTCCATTCCAGTGTTTTTAACTGACTTGTCAAGAGAAACAAAAAGAATTGGAATATTTTTGGTAAGGTGGTGCACAGAAACAAGCAGATCTTTGTAATCTCCCCAATTGTTTTCTCTTTGCTCTGTCAGGTTAGCTCTGAAATCTTGCAGAACTCTCCTCAGTATGTGCTGAAAAGAAAAGCAGAAACTATTAACAATGGCCTTCAAGCTATTGAAAAGATGTTACAGCAGAAAAGTGAAAACATTGCAAAAGCCAAAGAAGTTCAGAAGGTAATCTTGCAAAAAAAAATAATCTGTGGGTGTTAAAAGATTTTTGATTGTTTTTACAGAGCCTAGTTTAGCATAAAGTGGTCTTCCTTTCATTTTATGTCTGTAAAAGGAGAAGTACAAGCAAGCATTTAACTGGTGAATATTTATCAATTCTTTCTCACAGGAAAATCCATGCTTTTTTCAACTGTGAATCACACCAGTGATTCAAAGTGATGCAAAGTGTTCTCTTTTCATCATGTCAGTTCTGAAACCTTTGCAACTCATGTCCCACATGAAGAACAAATAACGCTGCTGTTATCTTTGAGCCTGACATTCAGTTTCATTTCCCTTCTCTCCACATGCAGCAAATCTGGGATATGCTGGACCTGTGGCATTACAAACTCAATGAGCTTGATGCAGAAGTGCAGGACATCGTGGAGCAGAATTCCTGCCATGCCCAGGAGCTGATGGACATCCTGGTGGCCCCCCTGCAGCAGCACCAGCAGGTGTCCCAGCGTGCTGAGCGCAGAACTGCCATTCTCAACAAGGTACCTGCAAAGGGAACAGCTTTTTAAAATCCAGTCCTACCAAAAAACAGGCTGAGGGCTTTGCATGAGGCATCATCAGAGGCTGTCAAATGAGTAGAGTCATTAGCCTGCTGTGGCAAAGCTGATTGGAGCTGAGGTTTCTGGAGTGGCTAGCCCAAAGGACTGGCTCAAGCCATGGCTGAGGGGTTTGTATGGGGGATTCTTGCCCCTGGGTGGGTGTTGAGGTGGTTCTCTCACTCTGCTAATGGGTCTATTAAAGTGCAATTGCCATATAAATTATGATAATGCCCCCATAAAATGTAAACATGCAAGCACCAAAATTACTTTGGTGAGAGGGGATAACCTAAAATCATGAAACTGTTTCAGAAAAATGGTTTTTATTTCACCATGCTAATTTCACTGACCATGATGCAAATGCATCCTATTTTCTTTTAGTCTTGTTCATAGATGCATTTATCTTATACAATGAAGCAATTGACATGTGACTTTCTGTAAAATTCTGTCATTTCCTAGGCCACCAACAGGATGGAGGAATATGAGGAGCACTTGAAGAATGTGAAAGATTGGATAGAAAGCACCAACAGTTTGCTAAGAGCTGATGCTCAGCACGACTCTGCAAAAAGCTTACACAAGCATACTGATGAGCTCCAGGTTAGAGTTGGTGCAGATAAATGCTCCTTTTAGCACTTGTTGCTCTGTACAGATGCAGTTTTCCATTCTTAATTGTTAATGACATAAGTAATTTACCATTTAAAGTAAATCCTTTAAATGAAAAATAGTTATAGTTGAGACTCAACTCGTGCAAGTGCTGAGCTGTTGTACAATTTCCAGAAATGTGTGATTGTCTTCTGTAACCCTGCTGAGTGGCTAGGGTCAGTTTTTACTGCCTGCTTATATAGGATTCTTTCTATATTGTATGTGAGCCAAAAAGGCAGAGTGCTGGTTTATTATGTCTGTGTGTTAGATGGTAACTTTGAAGTGAGTTGTGGTTTGGAAGGCTATGCTCACTGTTTCTTCAAGGTAATTCTGGTTGGTAATTTCAAAAGTCGAATGTTTGTAATATTACAGGGAAGATCAGGGCCAGTGCCAAAAACAATTTTGGCAATTTTGTACTTAAAATTCGAGTTTTCTGTGCATCCACTCCTTGGCTTAGACCAAGTGAGAAAGTTGGTGTTCTAAACATAGATTTTTGTAGTAAGACTAGTAAGAATTCTTGACAAGGAAGTAGCTGCCCATTCTGGGCTGATATATTACAAAAGCATGCAGCCACAATGGGGAGAATGTGATTTCCAAAAGCCATGAATGTTTTTTGTGGCAAAAGCTTATTGTCTCCTGTGCTTGTGAAATGGAATGTTTTGTTTGTCCTGGGCTGTGAAACCCAGTGGGTTTGGAAATGCACCCTGGGCTTGCATTAGAGTGGAAACATGCATTCAGTCCTTTCCTTCACACACCACCCAGATAAATGGATCATTTCTTGCAGCCCTCACTGTTCTTCATGGCAATGTTCACTGCAGTTCATCCAGTTCATTGCAGGGAAAGAGACTTCACATCACACACAACTGGTCTGATACTTTCTACAGCATTTTGTTCCTTCTAATCCTTACCTCTATAACCACTCTTCAGCAGTGATGTATCAAACTTAACTCCTGTTTTGTCCGCAGATGGCTTTGGAAGACTCAGAGCAAAAGCAAAATCTTCTGCATGGTATCTGCATGGAGCTGGAGGAGCTGTCACCAGTCTTTGAAACTGACAGTGTAATGCAACAGCTGAATGAAATAGATGTTCAAGTAGCAGCTTTACAGCATGAGATTGCAGAGATTCTTCCACAAATCCTGCATGTGGCTGATGTAAGTCTGGGTGACTCATAAGTGCCTTTTATCAGAGCTTCATCATATGTTAGGAAATGCAGATTATATCACCTGCATGGAAAACAGGGTGTAGTGCTGGTTGTTAGAGGTGTGCCAAGCAAGGAAATTAATTTTTTGTAAACAAACCATCAGAAGGCATTTGGTAACTAATTAAGCTGTAAAGTTCAGGATTAGCCCAGGAGGTAGGAGGAAAGGCTGGGATGGGAGCCTGGGTTGGTTCAGCCCAGAGAAGCTTGGGGTGAGAGGTTGATATTGCTGCTGTTTGCTGCTACATGATGGGAGATGACAGACAGGATTGGGCCAGGCTCTTCTTGGGGTGTTCAGCAAAAAGATGAGCAGTAACAGACCTCAAGTGTAACAAAGGAAATTACATCTATGTACTAGGAAGGATTTTTGGTTTTTTTGGCAGTGAAATTGGTCAAACACTAGATCAGGGGCTCCAAGCAGGGTTAATATTCCCACCTCAAGAGATACCAAATCTCAACAGGATCAGACCCCAAGTGCCCTGGTTTGATGGATAGCAGAGACCTTTCAAGGTCCCTTCCAGCCTAATCTACTCTGTGACTGTCTCTGTGAGACTTCACCAGCAGCTGCCTGTGGGTTCCTTTTCCATCTGACATAAGTCTCTTCCTACTGGAAGCTGCACCAGTGTAATTATAGCACTTTCCTATTCTGATAACTATCACCACTGGAAAAATGTCTTCTCACCACTGGTAATTTCTAATGTAAATTTATAAGGATATTTCTTAATTCCTTTAGAAGTTATGGCTAAAAGTAATTTATAACAACGAGCCTTTTGATTGATAGCATCCATTAACATAGCCTGCATATGCTGCACTCATTTTTCAGTATTTCTTTTTAAATTTAAGTGAAAGACAGAAATGCAAATGGCTTTGGTGTTTGGGCTATCTACAAATACTCTTTGTTCCCAAAATCTAGGAGCTGGATGCCATTGAATCTCATGTGAAGGTGTTTGAGAAGGATGTTGCAGAAATGAAGACAATCCTGTCATCAGAAGATCTGTTAGAATTTTCTCCTAAAGACCAACTTAAACATGGACAGGTCTGTGAGAACTCCTATCTAGGCTTTTTTTTTCCTGATCAGTGTAAACCCTGAGATGAGATTTTTGAGAGACCTTTTCAAGAAGCACAGTCATGGTTTGAACACAAAACACTTGAAATTAAAGCACTATTGAGAGTATGTGCACAGGGAACTCGAGTGTGTAACTGCAGCACATGTCAGGTATAGCTGCCTCAATTGAGGATCTCCATTTTTTGGGAAGTTTATGGCTTGATTTTCAAGAGACACTTGCTGCACACTGCTCCACTTGGCACCAAATGGAAATTTGAAGTTAGAAAATTAGGCTTTGTTTTTCCAAAAATGGAGGCAAAATTTAGCAGATGATTCTTTTAATTCACACCAGTCCACAGTGGTATCTGCCTAAAACACAAAAAAGTTCAGTTTCAGGTGAGGAATAAAAATGTCATCATACCTCTCATAGCAGTGTAACTCTCACAGCAAAGCTGTGCAGCTTGGTTACCCAGAGAACAATTTTGTAATAACTACATTACATGGAAAAACTAAAGTAATATTTCTTCTGGAAAATGATGTTCACCTACTTCCTTAGTGTAAATCAAAGCCTGGATAGTACAAAAAATTCCTGATACAGTCTGCTTATGAATGAGAGAATAAGCATCTCTGTTTCCATGGGGGCATTTTAAAACAAAATCTTCTTGAGAGGGAGTTTAACAAAAATGTTAGTGATTAAAAGGCCTATAGGTGGTTTGTATTTATATTATTTTTTTCTTCTGGAGTTCCCTTCTGACTGGTTGGCTGAACAAAAGACAAAAACCAGAATTTGCCTAGAGTGACATCAAAGAATTTGCACCACTTTAACTGTCTTCACTGCCAGTGATGTTCTGCTTTGAAATGAGCTGCTTAGTAAATAGAAACTGATCTGAATGTGAGCCTTTTTTGTCACCGTGCAAACTTTATATATACAGAAAAAAACAGAATTGTAAATATAACTTATATCTTTGTCTTGCTTGAGACATCCTCAATGTGGATTTTCATTTATTTGTTCCAAGAACAAGCATCACAGAATCACAGAATATTCTGAGTTGTGAGGGACTCACAAGGATCATAGAGTCCAGCTCTTAAATGAATGCCCCATATGGGGATTAAATTTTCTTCCTTCTTAAATGGGAAACTCACTAAAGAGAGCTTTTGTTCATCATTAGTGTAGTATAAATTTATGGTGTTGAATTTTCTAACTCAATATCACATCCATCATCTCTGTTCTACCCTGACAGGTTATACTTGAGCATGTTGGTCCCATGCAGAAAACTATTGTTCATATACAGTCCTATGAAGATGCTCTTCAGCTGCCAGGGCTGAAAATGCAATCTTTCTCAGTCTTCCAAAGAGCAAGACAACTCTTGAGAGAACTGAAGAAATTAGAAAAAATTACTAAGGAACAGAATGAGCTACTGGAGGTAATTGATTTTTTTTTCCTATGGTCACCTGTACCACCTTTTTTTAAAGTAATTTTGATCTTTAAACACTACTGATTTTGCAGCCATATAATTACACCTACTGTGTCTTCTATGTAATGGTTTGGGGATTTTTTTTTGTTCTTTTTTCTTAATTAATTTGATCCTGCAACAAAGCACACTGAATAGTCGTGACATACATTTCAGATTTCCAATTCAGTCACAGCTGACAACATACAGTAGAAGGAAGGAAGGCTCAGGTGATTGAAGTCCAGTGTTAGATGCAGGCACTCACCAACTCCTGAAACCCTCCTGGACCATGGAAGTTCTGGTTGACAGCCATTAGACAGCAATTGCTAACATCAGAAAGTCTTCTACTAATCCAAATCAGTGAGCCAGGAAATTGGCCATACCCTACAGCTGTGTTGTGGTTAATTCACTGTTTTGAGGCAGGCCAGCTTGTGTTGGGGTCTTGGAGCTGCTGCTGGCCAGGCCAGCTTTGGACACAGAAGGGAAACAGCAGCAGGAGAAGGCAATGCTGGCAGGTCAGGGAGGGTTAACTCAGGGCCAGGGAGAGTTATGGAACAGCCCCAAACCTGAGGGAGTTTCTGTGCAGCACTTCCCTGAGCAATGTGGTTGTACCAGCTCAGGGAAGTTTTGATTCAGGAGCTGGTCATGCTCCAGTGCCCAGGCTGGAGGAAGTCTGGGGTTCTCTAGCACAGGTTCCCGCGGCAGCAAGAAATCAAAGTTCTCATGTGACCCATCCATTTCTGGGCAGGATGCTGACAGCACCTAGAAAAATGTTACATTATCTTTGCTGATTTGGTTTTCCTGAGCTATAAGGGTAAAGCACAATGCTTTAAAACATCTATCTGGGCATTTCAGAGGCCAGGCAGACAAGTGGCAGCTAAAACAGGAATGTCCATTTTTGATTTTCACTTTGAGAAATTAAGAGCAAAACACAAAGAGAAAAACTCAAACATGCCACATGAGTAGTGCATGCTTGGAGTCAGAAAAAAGCATTGACTATATTAGATCTGTATAATCCCTACAGTTTTTTTTTTTCTTTTTTAGTCCATACAATTTCTTAGGTCCAAAAAATGGATGTGGTAAAATGTACCTTTTTCACAGTTACCAGATCAAATAATGGAGAATTTTCAAAACACTTTAAAAGCATCAGAAACAGGGTGCTTTCCATTTATCAATTGTTGTAATGACACTTGTAACTGGTTTTTGTGTAATATTAGGTTAAATTTTAGATTTTTCTCCGTTTTGTAAAGCTGTGACCTTTTTTTGCTCAGCATTTGCCTTTATCTTGTCGACACCCAACAGTCTGTAGCTGAGTGAAATTTCTTTGTGAGAAAACAGATTGGAAAAATTGCAATTCTTGGCAGCTAGTGTATCAAACTGTGCAAAAGAGATTTTCCAGTGCCATTGAATGGGTTGAAAGCAGCAGTATAACAATACAAATGCAGCACCAGCTAAGGTGTAACAAAGGATAAAGACATTAAACCATGGCATTTTGAGTGCTGCATTAAAAAGGTGGTGAGAATCCTTCTAGAGAGGAAAGCAAATGGGAGCTAAGCTTCCTGTACAAATATATGCATTTTTTCCCCCCTGGGGATTAGTCTTTGGATGAGTTTGCCCATATTTTGCTATAGATGAGGCAATGGAATATTGCACCAGCAACTTTTGTATAATTAAGTTGCATTGTAACACCTGAAACAGTAAGTCAGAAACAAAGCCTGTCATAGATACTGAAAATGCTCTGGGGCAGGAGTTTAAGTGACTTAGTTCTCTGTTGAATGTTGCCCTCTGGTTTTTTTATTATGGCCTGTTAAGTTCCACACCTAAATAACGTCATCAGGAAGAAGATGTGGAAGCCACATCTGCTTCTACTGGTTCTCAGTGCAAGAAAGTGGTATTATTTGCATATCTGATGATTTACTGGTCTCATTTTCACTAAGCTCTTCCAAAACAAATACTCTGTGGGTAGGTGGGCCTTTTCCATGGGTAGGTCTTCTGGAGTTAGCACGATATGAAAAGCAAAGAGCAACTGTTAGCCAGGAAATAACTCAAAAGGCAGAACTTGTAGGAAGAAATCCAGCCTCACATATATGGCATAATTTGTTATATTGGATAAAGGATAGAATAAAATTTTCTTTTCCCTGAGTAGAAGGCAGAAACTAATTAATTATCTTCAGGTAAGTGACTATATTCATATATTGGTCCATGACAGAAGACATTGGAGTCTCTATAAAAAATATTCAGACTCTTTAGTTAGTCTAGGAAATTTGAGGTAGGATTCAATTTATTATTAAACAGTCCTATTCATATCAAATTGAAGGAGTGAGTAAGAGCATCTTCCTTTGAGGAGCTCTTCTTTTACTTTCTCATTAAAGCTGAGCAGAAGACCTATTCCTTTTTCTTTCCTCTCTGATTCTTTGCCTGTGGCACTAAGATTATAGGCCACAAATATCTTCCCCTTCAAATTGGTTTTCTTTTCTTTTAAGTGAGGAAAATAGTTTCTTCTCACTTCTAACACCTGTAAAATAATAATGGTTATTTAGAACCTTATTAGCCTGCATTTTTTTCAGAGGGAGTGCTGCTATGAGGAAGTGACTGAAGAAATGGCACTGTTGCTGTTGATAGCAGGAGAGACTCTTTGCTCTGTGAACACTTTGCAGTGAAGTCTTTGACCTGTTGGGTCATTCAGGTGCTGCTGGCAGCACAGGAGGATCAAGCCTGTTGACTTCATTGTTTCTTTATTACTTTTTGCAGGCCCCTCTGGGTCCAGAAACACAGAGCTACCAAGTGCTGTGCATATTCAGTGTTTTCACAAGATATTCTGACTTGTAGATGTGACAATTTCCTAATGACCTGAGACATCATGACAGGCTGTGGCTGACAAATATGAGTGTGTGCGGAGATTGCCCACTAATGCATGGACAGCAAAGCCTGGGGGGCAGTGAGATTTTGCTGTCACTGTCAAATGACTAAAAGTGAATTTGGCTGTTTATTACATATCATATGTTTTCCTATAAGCCATGTAAGCAGAAGAAGTTCACATGCTGGGAATGCTTATAATTTTTATTGGAAGTATTCAAATAGTCAGGCAGTGTGGTTGGGATATCCTCTGAGCTGCAGTGTTTGCCTGGTGTACAGCACAGTTCATTTTGAGCAGTTTCATTTTGGTTTTGCAGAACTAGCTGGCAGTAAAGACTTGAGCACCAGTAAAAACCAGTCAGGCTTTCTACTTGATATGAAACCCTTCAATTTCTCTCTTTTTGACAACCTTTTCTAAGTTGTAATGGATGTGGTGAGATCTGCTCCATTTCCATTCCCTAGCCAAATTCGTAGTTCTGCTCTGGAGCTCCTAGGCAGAATATTCCACCATACTTCACCTTGTGGGTAGAGCAGCTTGTTTGTCTTTAGCAAGTGAATAATAAACTTAGGGATGGGGTTGTGCAAAGTTAGCAGAGCAAAACAGATTCTAGTACACAGAACTGCAGGTACAAAAGAGGCTTCAGTACTCTTCAATTCAACTTTGTTTCCTTACTGACTTGTTTGTTTATGTATTTCTTATTTCAAAATGATTTATGAAGATTGCTATTTCACAGGAAACTGTAAAGAAAACAGAAGAATGTGAGCAAGAAATTGAAAAGTTGAAACAACTCCTTAAGAACAATTTGGGTGAAATATCACATGAAGATCAACCAGAGGCTCAGAAAACTCTCTGTCCAGAGGTAGGTTTCATTCTTTTTATTCCTTATCCTGCCTAACACTAATTATGATGATGCAGAGCACTGAGAAATAGTGGTGTGCTTCCCTTCTCCACCAATTGGCAATTGAATGCCATAGTGTGACCATGCAATTAATTACAATTAATATTATTTTGCAAATTGGGTATATCTTTCATAGTATACTCCTTACTGATTTTGGTGTGTCATTTGTGCTATATCAACTTGGAAGAAAAACTGGGTTCTGTTTTGATGAAACAATATGCAGCACTGAGAGCTTACCTGTGCTCAGCATCCTGCTAATTTTCCTGAGGTGGCAGCTTGGGATAGTGCCTAAGGAAAGAACCAAGTCCCTTTCTGGTGACTGGTCATGCAATGCTACTTTTGGGGATTCTGGTTGGGGTTTGATTCATTAGACTCCTTTCTTTGTCCTCACTGCCCCACTGTGTTCTCATCACTGGTAATCGTGTTGCTTTTCTCTCTACAGTCAGCTGCTTTCTGTAATGAATGAATTGATGTTTTTAATGCAAATATAAGATGTATTTTAAGGATAGCTCTGCAGAAGTCAGGAAATTACTAATTAAATGTAATAACTATTTATAAAGTGCCTCTGAAATGCTCAGTTTTTTCCAGTCAGTCACAGTAAAGTTAATACACTTAGATTGTTCTTGTCTAATAACTATAATCACTCAGTAGGTTCCTAAGTACATAGCTGCTCTGCTGTCAGCTGGTTGGATGTTGGAGGCTTGATGTAGTGCTCAGCATGACTCATTTCCTGATTCTTCCTTGTTTTTGTCTCTGAGTGTAGAATTTTATGTTTAATAGTTCTTGTTTTAGCAAAAAACTTGGCAGATACATCATTGCATTAATAGAAGTGGGCAGTGGAATCGCCCATCTTAGTGGAGGATTTCAGAAAAAGAAGTGATTTTAAGAATGAGTTGGTTTCTGAGGAGGTTATGGCTAATTAAGTTTGCAAAAGAGTAGCTGGCAAATCTATGTTGGCAAGTCTCCTGCAGTGAAATAAATAGATATACCGTTCCTAGTGGACATTCATAAATCATGCCAAATTTTCATGGATGCCTGTTACTTCATTTCAGTGACATTTTCTTTCCTTTACCTTTGGATGATTTTATCTTGTGGTTTTGAGTGTACAAAAGGAAGAAAGGATTATCAGAGCAGAGTTCCCATGTCTTTTGAAAATTTGCTGGAGCTCTTCCCTCCACCTTTCCTGTCATGCTGCCACCCCAGAGCTATTAACAGAAGCTGTAGTGGAGACAGGAGCAGCAGTCTCACTGCTTTCATCTGCCACAGATTAATCCCTGCATCACATCACTAATGACAGAGCATGCTGTGGAGCCAGTGCTGTTCTCACTTCAAGCCTGGCATCAAAGCTTGCTGTGATCAACTAAGCCCAGTGTGCAGAGGGATATTTAGCCAGGTTTCATTCTTCTGAGCAAGTAGCAATGCTTCAAAGAGCTTTAGCACTTTCAGTAATGGAGAGAGTAGGGCAATTCATTCCATGTCCTGTCTTACTCTGTTATTTGCTGGGATTTCTTGGTTCACCTGGAGGCTGGGTGGTGAGGAAAGCCCTGGAGAAAACTCTTAAGAGCAGAACACTGGCTGGAGGAGTAGTCATGGCCAGGAAGGAGACCAAGACAGATTTATTTCCCCCTCTGTTAGTGCAGTTACTTGGATTATTGTTTAGTCTCTGCAGAACGTTAAATATTTTCCTTAAGCTTTATTGGGGTCCATTTATTTCTCCCAGTATCACATTCAAAGACATGGCATCATTTTGGCCCTAGCCACATCCCCAACGCCCACTAAATGGTTTCTTTCCTTTGGGCCATCTTCAGCAAAGACTGAGCCCTGAGCTACCCTCATTTGCTGGCTTTGCCCTCCTCAGGGCTTTCCCAAGTGTTCAGGCTGCCAGGGAAGCTGCTTGGAAGTACCATCACTGTGTGACACACAGAGCAATGTAACCCTTCTGCATTCCCTTGGTCCTGGAGGAAGCTGCTGTTCTCATGGATATTCAGGACCTAGTTAGAATTTGTTCCAGCCTGCTACATTTCCTTCCACATTGCCAACTTGTGCATCACAAGTGGCAAGGGCCGTCCTGAGCTGGATCTGTTGCTGTTGGTTTGCATGTACCTGGACATCTCCTGCAGTGACAATGGGGAACTGTCCCAAAGCCCAGAAAAAGGAAAAGGGGGAAATAGCCCCAGTACCAGTAAGATACATCCCTGGTGTCATCTGTAACATTGCTGTTTGGTTAAATGAGAAAAATGGATGCTTACAGATGTTGTTGCTCCTTAGGGAGAAATGGAAGCTGTAAAAGAAGAAATCATAAAGCTGTGCCAAAGAAAGGAAGATTTCCTTACCAGGATGAAGAATTCCATGTCTGAGCTTCACCAGTGCCTACAGCAAGAAGTGCCTGAAGCAGCAGATGAACCTCCAGCCTCTGTATTGGCCCAGAATGACCTGATTGGGACTGATGTTTGTCCTCAGCAGGTAAGTGAACACTCACCTGAGGGCCAAGAGGGGAGGTAAATAACCCTTCCTGCTCGTGGAGGAGTGGCATGTGAGAGAGGAGCACCCCTGCCCCTGTGAATCAATATTGTCTCTCCTCCCCTTTGTGTTCAGAAGGACTGAGTGTGAGGAGAAGGTAGGAGAGGTGAGCCTCTGGTTATTTCTTAGCATTTTCCACTTTCAGCATGAAGCTTGCATCAATCAACAGCAAAATGCCCCATGTGTAGTTTGTTGATAACCGGTTGTTCTGGGATTTTCAATAAATTATTTTCATGGGGCAAAATGAGATTTGTCCCTTTTGTAGCTGTGCTGTTGAAACCTGACAGCATCAAATCCCAATTTTCAGAGGTGCTTAGAACCTGCAGCTTTCAGTCACTTTAATGTAGGTTGCCAGATGTTCAGTGCTTCTCCAAAAGTGGATCTCAAGTGGTAAATTTGTTTTGGTTTACAGGCAGAAGTGGAGAGGCTTTTGCTGTTCTTGTCATGATTAATTGGGTTGTCTCTGTGTGTGTGTTTTTGTAGTTGAAAAAAAGAGGAGTGATATCTCTTCTGCCTTCCTTAGATGAAGAATCAGAAGACTGTTCTTTACACAGCAAGGTGAGTCCAGTGTATTTTATATTTTTTTATATATATATATATATATATATATATGTATATATATATATATATATATATATATATTTATATAGTTGTGTATGTAAGGTAGAAGATTTTGGTAATGCAGAAATTATGAAAAATGTGAAAATCTGAAATATTTCAGAACAACTTAAAATATCCTTCCAGGATACAAAGGAATTGCACTCAAGCCAGTGGACCAATATGCCAGTGGCAGTATTACACATCACCTTGTTCTGTTAGGTGTGATCCTGCTTTTGGTGGGATTGCCTAATTGCTAATGCCCCCTTTGTGGAAGTGTTAAAGGCAAAATATGGCCTTAAATACCAGTGTTTCCATGTAGAGGTGGATTTCAGAAAGAATTAGCCTCTGAAATTCCAAAACATAAAAGAATTTATCCATATGTTTGAACATAAGAAAAAAAAGGGTGAGATTGGATTATTGGGAGAGAAGTTTGGATAGAAGAGATTTCTGGTACATTGGGAGACACTGCCCTGCTGGTTGCTCTGAATCTGAGGGGTCTGAATGCCCAGGTGAACTGCAGAGGGGCAAAGTTAATTGCTTTTGGAAAAAAAACTCCATGGCAAGACAGAGCAAAGAAGTCTGAACAGCCTGGAGAGCTTGTGCCTCACTATTGATCCAAGCACTTCAGTTTCAGGGTTTCTCACTCTACACCTTCACTGGTGCAATTTTCTTCACATGTAGGACTTCTTAATGGACAGGACAGGAGAAGGATTGATAGTGTCTTGTAGGTTTGGTGGTTGTTGGTTTGTTTGGGGTTTTTTTTCTAGTTTTTTTCTTTTTAATACTGTAAAAAATTAGAATATTCTGCAGTCTCTAGAGAACATTATCAGTGTCATCCAGCTGCCACTCATCTTGCAGTAGAGCTATAGAGCAAGAAGAGAGGTGGGATTTGGGAAACACAAATATGGATAGATAAACAAGGCAGAAATAAAGTGTTATGAGAAGTTTGCAGTGCTTTACATTGCCTGGAGGAATATCTGAGCTTCCTGGTCAGAAGCTAAAGCTGAGCTGTTACTGCTTTCAAAGGGAAGTACAGCCGCAGAGAAAGATGCAAGACTTTGGCCTTCAGAAGGAGATGATGAAAGGCTCAAGGAAGACAGTGCAACCTCTTGGTCTTCTGGTACCTTGTCAGATGGCATTGTTCAGGTAATGCACTCAGGTTTCTCTCTGTGGAGGTGGGAACTCATCTTTGTGGAAAAGATCTGCACAAGTCCTAACTATTGCTGAAGGCTGCGCTGCAAGAGAAGTGTAGGAATGCAGAACAAGGTGGCCAAATTCATATCTTCCATCTAACACTAAATCTTGCCATTTAGAATCTCTCTTTCTGTTGTACATGCTGGTTGGACTCAGTGACGTTAAGCATTTGTTCCAATCTAAATGATTCAATGATTCCAATTCCTTTGAGCTTCACAAAACCCCCAAGGGCAGAAATGCACATTTAGTAGCAGCAACTTGTTTCACTGATTCCTGAAAAGGCTCTGAAAATGTGGGGGATGATTTGTGGAAGAAGTTCACTTTGTACATGAGGAAATCAGTGTCTGGAACACTCAACCAGGTGCAGTTTTGGTGCCATTTTGTTCTGCTCTTCATGCTGCCTCAGTAATGTTGTGACAACTGCAGTTGTTTGTTTCTGTACATCAGTGCCTCAGGCATAACAAAACTGCTCTCTGTGAATATTCTTGAGCCAGGACCACAGTAGGTTGAGGGGTTGCTGCTCTTCCAGACTTCTCTAGCACAACAAGGCAGTGGAACATAGAATCAGAAAGTCATTTAGGTTGGAAAAGACCTTTAAGATCAAGTCCAACCATAAATCAAGCACTACCAGGTCCACCACTAAACCATGTCCCAAAGTGCCACATCTCCACTACTGCACATCTGTATGCAAGATAAGAAATATTTCCCCTATTGCCTCTCTCTCTCCAGGATGAGGATGTTTTAACTGAATCACACAGTAAACATGATGAAGAAACATCTCTGCAAACTTTGGAGGGCCCTGAAGGTCCTGGCACAGGCGATGGCAGTCTGGCTGTGGTGAGTTTGCAGGCCTGACCAAGGTGACCCCCTGAGTGAGTAGTGTGACCTACCTAGTGGGCAGAAGCCCTGGTCCATTGTGGTTTTGCTGCTGGAGTTTGCTTCAGTATGATATGGTGGGATACCTGCAACCCTTTGTGGGCCTCTTCCTGTTGCTGCTCTGGGTGATAAATTTTCAATTGCCCCTTGAAAGTGCAATTTTCTAGTGAAAAAAATGGAAAATGGAGCATTTTCAGCAAGGAAGCTGCTGTCATTCATACAGGCATGAATGGAGGAGTTGAGTGATGTAAACATACATCAGCCATGGAATTTTTAAATGGCAGTTACAGGAGGAATTGAGGAGCATGACATGTGTTGCTGCTTTGTGGAAGACATGCAAAGGCTCAGAGAAGAGTGGGCAGCAGGTTAAATACAAAAGAGTGTCTGCAGACATGAGTGCTCCAGGAAGGCCAGGAGCAACAGCTGGTGGCAGAGCAGCTTCAGCTTTTGGGATTACAGAGTCCTGGAGCTGTTAAAGTTGGAAGAGACCTCCAGGATCACAGAGTCCAACCATTCACCCAGCACCACCATGCTCAGCACTAAACCATATCTCTTTAAGTCCCACATTTTTGAACACTTCAGGGATGCTGGTTCCACCACTTCCCTGGGCAGTCTGTTCCAATGCCTGACAACCCTTTCAGTGAAGATTTTTTTTTTCCAATATCCTGTGCCAGGGGGATTGGAACTAGGTGACCATTAAAGGCTCCTGCCTAGGCAAACTGTTCTGTCCTTCTGTGATGGCACTGATAGTTGGAACAATGCATTTTGACTCTCTTTTTTTCCCTGCCAAATCTCATTTTAATATGAAGCTTGTGCACTAGCACTGGCCATCTCAGTTGCCTGAATGTGTGCTCTGGAGCCAGGGGAGCATTCTCTTCTTGTAGTGTTGCTTCATTTACTTACTGATTACCAATATTTGCATATGTGGAGGCATATACAGACCTGTGCAGCCTTCCAAGTCACTGCTCTTTATCTCCAAGTACTTTGGACTCTTGTTATTGACATGTGCAATGCAATATTGCTTCTTCAAGGAGTGTGTTTAAGAAGAATTGCACAAGACGTCCTTAAAAATACACCATTTCTTAATTGTATGATCTAGAGCCCAAGTAAAGCATATTTAATTGTTGGAACTGAACACACACAAGTAGCTTGTAAACATTGTCCAAGAGCTTGTTTTGCAGCTTCCAACTGCATTGCTTTTGTGTGTAACTCCCACAGAAAAACATCTCTCCTCAGGGGAGAACAGGTTAATGGTGAGTCATCACTCCCTGTGTGCTCAGGTATAGCTGCTGTGCTCAGGTAGATCCCTTCAGATGCAAATTGCTGCCTGGAAACTTGTTACACCAGATCTTGGATCACCTGCCTGCTGAGTTTCCCTTCTTTCCTCCTTGGTTTGTGGTTCCCCCCCCCCCGCAAGGCTGGGAACGCGGCGACGGAGCTGTTTTGGGGTTTGTTGTTTCCACACTCTGTGAGTGTGGAAGTTAATCATCTCTCAGTGCTAAGGGGAGGGGAGGGAGATTACAAAACCAGGTGGCTCACCAGGCTGCTTTGATGTGCTTTCCTCCAGAGCCAGCAGCCGCCTCCAGTGCCCCACGCCGCCCTGGGCTCACAGACAGCGCTGGATGGAGGGAGGCCTGCGCCAGAATCCATCCTCCTGCTGTGCCAGGCCCAGGTGGCAGAGCTGGAACAATGGCTAGCCAAAACTAAAGTGTCCCTGGGCTCAGCCCCTCAGAGCCCCCAAAGGCAGCAGATGGTGGAGCCACAGCTTGCTGATTGCCAGGTAAGGAGGTGACACTGCTGCTGCCATCCCCTTCCCTGGGCTGTGTCTGCAGGAAGGACATTGTGCCTGCTCCTCTCTCCTGCTTCAGCAGCTCCCTCACCCTCTGCACAGAGCAGGTGACTGCTTGGCTTCAGCTTTGCCAGGGTTTGGTTAAAATATCTGGTTTTAGAGTTGGGATCTGTATGCATCCAGGAGAATGAATTCTGGAGTATATGTAAAGCTTTAGTTTTATTTGGATTATTTCCAAAACTATGTCTGAGTACAGTTTGAATCCTCTATTAAAAGGGAATATTTCATTGGTCCTGATCATAATAAATCAGCTAGAAACAAAAGAGTATTTTTTTTCTTTTGACATTTTCACTTTCTGCTTGTCAGAATGATTTAAAAGACTGGTCTAAGAAACCTTCCACACTGCTAAGTTCTCCTTCTTCAGTTTTTTCCATAAACTACCAGCACAGAAAAATAGTGCCTTTCCCCCTTCCCTCAGTGAGCAGTGGTGATATTTGTACCTACTGCTGTGCACCTAGGGCATCCTCTTGCCCCCATGGCAGCAGTACAAAAGGAGTGGGTGGTACCTGTTGGTGAAAATGGGAGGAGGAAAACAGGACTGGCACGAGGGGCTGGGTCGGAGGGAGCCCTGGCATGCAGCATGTGCAGATTAAAACAGGGCTGAGGCTCCCTGTTGTGCCAGTCTGGTGTGTGCCAGTTTGCTTCAGGCACTGAGCCTACCTAGAGCAACAAATTTCACTCACAATACCAAAATGTCCCCATTTTAAATTACTGGGAGACATCACCAGCTGTTTTGTTGTTGTTTTGGGTGGTTGTTTTTAATTGGAGTGCCTCTGGGTTTAGGCTGTGATTCAGCCAAGTGCTCAGGTGCTGAACTCTGTGGGAATTAGGATCCTGAGTGCTCCTAAGCAGCTGGCTGTGTCTGGATCCCATTCAGGGTTCCTGTCAGCATAGGCTTCACCAGGGCAGCTCCAGCTGGTGGAAACAAGCAGGCTGAATTCCTGTCAGCTTCAAACAATCTGGCTCAATATCAGGACATGAGCTTGGGCAGGGGAAGAAGGTTTTCTAGTCAAGATCTACACAGAAAAATACACACAGAAGGGAAGAGAAACAGTCTCTAGATAAGGGTGTACTATGTAAAGCAATTAATTTATTGCAGTTGATTACTTGGCAGTTGAGTCATGGTACCTTTCTCCATGCTCACCCTAAGAATGTGAGTTTAAAGTATGCAGGGATGCACTTTGATTCACAGCAGCTTGGATCAAAAATCAGATCCCAACAGTTTACAATGGCCTGGCTGTCACATGGAAACATTCCTATGTGCTGGTAGTTCAGCATCATTCCTCCCAGAGAGTGATGTGAGCTGTGTGTGCATTGCCTTTCTCCCCTACTGAGGTGTGTTGTCTTCTTGGTTGCATTAAATGGAGTCTGTCATTTCTGCTCTCCTGTTTTATACCTGATACCTGAGTTAAGATAGCCTCCTGCAGATGCTCTTGTTTGAAACAGTTTTAAAACTGACTCTGTATAAAATTATAAAAAGACTACATTGGAGAAAATCTAGGGGGATTGCAGCTATTTCTCTTTTCCCCTGCATGTTTCTCTTCTGTGCAGAGAGGGGAGATGTGAGCATTGACTTCAGAATGTTGTCAGAAAAGGAGTGTTACACTTCTGAGAATGAGTAATTATCTGCTGTCCCTTCTAGGTGAGGTTATCAGAGATTGAACAAAAGGTCCTTTCTTTACTGGAAGATTGTGGAGATAGTGCAGACTACCAACAAAAGACAGAGGCTCTTTCCTTGAAGCTGAAGGAGGTGAAGCGCAATTTGGAAAATGTCCAGATGATGCTTCAAGACAAGCACGGTGAAGAGCAGGTAAAGCATGTGAATGTTGTGCAGGGCAAGAGTTGAGAGTCCTGGTGCTTTATTGGTCTGTGGTTACAGAAGAACAGTTAGAGCTCACCATGTGAAGCAAGGAAGGGAGAAATGTCAGAGTTGCTATTATTCTACTTTACAGTGCTGCATAATTACTTGTAGTTTACAACAAGTAGTGGATTATTAATGATTCTCTGAACACCATCTTTTCTGCTCTAAGTGCTCAGTGACAGAGGTCAGCATTCTGCTAAGAGCACAGGAAAAGGACTTAGGGTTTGGTTCAGTTTTAAATGCCTCAAAAAGCCCATGATGTTTATCTGTGACAGTGTCAAAGCAGAGAGACCTTTTAGTAATTTTCTCTTTGCAGAATGTTTAAATGCAGTGATTCTGTCAGCTCTCCTGCACCACAGCTGCACAGTCTTTGCTGAGTTTCCCAGTGGGTGAGATGATAACTCCTGGCTTCAGAGCTCATTCCCTCTGTTGTGTGAGGGATCAGAGAAGCCCACCTGATGTGTTTGCTTAAGAGCAGCCACAGTCCCTCTGTTGTGAATTAGCACTGGTGAAGGCTTGTGTTGAAATACTTCTGTGAGCACAGACAGATTGAAAATCCAAGTGTGTGACCAGATTTATAAGAATAAATTGCACATGACTGTATTTTGGTCAAACAAAAGGAAGGGAGTGTTAGTATCACCTAATCTACTAGCAGGAAAAGCAAAGAAAGCAAAGTAACTGTTGGGGGACACATGAGAGGACCTTGGCAGAAGGTTAGAATGCTTAGGATGTTAAAACTTTTAGTAAATTCAACTGGACAAAAATATTTGCAAAAGCAGCAGTTGTGTTTCATGGCTGCTGATTCTGTGTGTGATAAGTCCAAAGCAGCTTTTGTCCTTTCCCCAGGCTGAACCTGTGGGGTTCTGCTCTCTTGTCAAGTCCAGAAGCCTTCTCACAATGGGTGTCTCTTTACAGGTTCCCAGCAGGGAGAGGATGGACCCAGAGCCCCTGGAGATCCTGCACTCTGATGGTTTCAGCACATCCCAGCTGCCCCTTGCCCAACAGCCTTGGCACAATGGGCTCCAGCAGCCCCAGGTAGTGAATTCTCCTCCAGGTCAGGCTGCTCCATGTCCCCTGTGGGCTGGGGGACAGCTGCTCCTACACCTGCTGCAGTTTTCCCTGTGGGATCAACTCTGTCAAGTGCTGGTTTCAGCTGCCCATCTCCTCCAGGATTTGGGGAGTTTGTCAGGATGGAGAAAGGCCTCACCCCTAAAAATCCCTTGTTCAAAAGTTTTAGTAATATAAAGCTAGGAGATTGGAGGGGTGGGTGATGCCATCTGAATCACTGTGAAACAAGGCAAGAGTCCTAGCTGTAAAACACTGATGTATCATGAAATCTGAATCTATACACTGGTACTGTTTTTGAAGGTAAGTTTAAAACTAAAGTTTTGTGAACATATTCCCATGGGCTAACTCACTATGACTCTGAAGGTTGTTGTTAACACAATGTAAGAATCTTGTAATGTTCTGTAATTTGCTCTGCAAATTACTTCTATTTTGCTAACTGTAAATTAACTTTTGCCTTTTTCATGCTATTGGAAAAGAGCTGGAGAAAGTGGTCCAGCTTGAGCTGCTAAAATTGCTCACTTTTCACTCAACACTCTATTTTTAACTAATGGAACTCAAACTCATATTTGAGCAAATCCCCATTTTCCCTTGCCTGCTTCTTTATGTAAGGATTGCAGTCAGTGGTGTTTAAATTTCTATATGTAATTTGTTTCTGGTTGGGTTTTGCTTTTAAAACTTTAGCTCAGGTAGAAATATATTCCATAAAAATGCATGTTTGCAGAAAATGGTTTGTTCTGTAGATTCATGTTCATACATAAACTGCATTTTATTTTGACAGATGTAGTCTTTTTTTCCTTTGCTAAATGATTTCACATAAAATGTGATTGAAAAAGCACAATCATCCCTTCAGATTATTACAGTTCACATAACTGTTCATGGTATTCTCTGTGCACAGGACCTGAAATTAAAATCAGCTGAGCAGAAAAGCCTCATTGACTTTATTGAGTCGTGTGTGGAAAAAATGCAGCCACAGCTTGAGGACAGCGTGACTCCAAAATCAGAAGCCAGGTACAGAATAACACAAGCAGTTACCAGATTCAGTGATGTAAAACTGCCTAAACTTGCTGAAGTGGCATCCCTGGTTCTGTTCCTTGGTTCTGTGTGCCTCTAGAAGAAAAATGGCAGAAGCTTGGGGCTTCAATAGTCCAGAGAAATGGAGGCTCATTTATGTGACAGCCTCTGGGATCCTGAGCTGACTGCAGAGTTCAGAATCTTGCTAGCAGACATGACTGGCACCTGCCATGAGCTAAATCAGGCCCATCTGTAGGCAGGTGGGGTCCCTCTGCTCACAGCCATGGCTCACAGATGCACTGGCACACCCAGCCAGTGTAAAGGCGGCAGCTTTGAAAAAGGGGACACCGGGATCAGGCACCTTCCAGCACAGAACCAGCACTTCCTACAGGACTGTACTCAGAGGTGGAGGCTGCCAGCAGCCTCTGGCATATTTCATGCAGAGGGGAAAGTCCAAGTTTATCAAAGCTTGGATTAATACTCATACATGCACTTGACTTCACTTTGCTTTTGAGGCATGAGCAAGAGAAACTAATCTTATACAAGAAACCTAGTTTTACTCTGCTTCAGTAATTGTCATTCTAACAATGTTTTCTCAATACAGCAATGGAGAATCTGACTCAAAGAGCAAGCAGGCTGATGCCACCTTAGCTCCAAAAGATCAAATGGGTAATAAATGGCAATATTTACAACAGGAACTCTCATCAAAGATGAAATCTCCTCTCTGCCAGCTTGTGGAACCTCAGGTTTGTTTAAGTTCCATAAAACACTCTGATAGTGTAGATAGCAATTAGTGTATCTTTCTGTCTCATAGTAGCATGGCTCTCCATCAGGTAACTGAAATCTGTGCAAGGGTTCTCCAGAGGAGATTGTTACTGCACTGTGTTTTCATAATTGTCTTTTAATTTTACTTTGAGGTAAATCATGTCTCTGAAGTAGTGACTGCTGAGCACAGTGTGGGAGCACTTAGGTGAATCCCTGTGGTTAATTTTCAGAGTAGATGTTATCTGCTTACTCCTTCCAAGAGCATTGAGGCAGTTACCCAGCAAGCTCACAGCTGGTTCCCGTGGATGTGGGTGAAATCTCAGTTCCCACAAGTGAGAACATTTTGGTCAAAGCAAATCTCTGGCTTAAATTTTGTTTTGCCATTCACTGTTGCGTTCTCTCATTCTCACACATTAAAGAGATGTAGAGATCTAGAGTTTGAGCTGTGTGTATGTTCTGAAAAGACTGCAGACTTTTACTGCTTGGATAAAACTATAACTCCTGTTATTAACAGTTTTGTTCATACTAAATTAGAATTATTAGATTTTCTATCCTCTGAAATTGCTGCAATACGTGGAAGAATATCAGACATGTAAAAGGATGAATGTCAGCTCTGCCTCAGGGAAGACTTACCCTGCAGTGGGCAGTAGGGTTGCCATAACCCAAACTTCAGCTGTATCCCATAAAGCTGGGAATCAGAGACTCATTTTTCAGTCAAGCTCCCATCAAGGCATAGCCTGTCCAGCTTATGCCAGTGAAAAGGGAACCCTGCTATCCAGGTGCTTTATATCAGTGCCTTGAATCTTTTAATGCTTTTTGACAGCAGTGTTCTTGTGTTGCCCATAGCCTGTCTTCATTTGAGCTGTTCTAATTGCAATGTTCTTTTTCCAAATGTTAGATCACAACAAAGATGAACGTGCTGCCTCGAGGCACATTCTCAGGTGCAGGAACCCCAACTGTGGAAGAGCTGAAAACTTACACTGTCCAGCTGGGAGACCTGAGCCAGGAAGCAAATGTGGTGCATGCACAGGTAAAAATGGCATGTCCTAATCATTGCAAAAAAACCCAGGGATTCTACACACAGGACACTGCTTGGACACTGGGAAACAGCCAGTAATCCTATTACTGCAAATGGCATTCACTGTAGTGAGCTGCTGTGTTGTGTATGGGCTGTAATGTAGAAATAGGTTGAGGATTTTGAAAGGAAATATTCCAAATTTTCCACTATGATACTTCTGCCTGAGTCCAAAAGTTTGCTAGTGTGAGTAAAAATCCTCAAACTGTATAAAGCCGGATGGGAGCTGACAAGACAAACTTCTTGTGCTCATGCCTGAGATTAGGGACCTGTAAGGGCACAGCCACTGTCCAATACATAAAGGGTCATTGTCTCAGCTTTGGCCTTGACAGCTCTGAATGTTACATGCATGTATCCAAGTCTATCCCTCAGTATTTCATTAATTCCATTTTAGTGTTAGCTGAGCAAACATCTAACCTTATTTGAGTGAATGAATCTTAGCCATGCCTTGGGTAAAAGTACTGAAAACTGGCTTGCATTGACCCAGGATAATGTGGCAGAGGAAGTCTCTTCCAATTTGGACAGAAAGTTGTTTGAGCTGCTTCTGGCAATCAGCCGGTGTTTGAACAACATGGAGGAGATGCTGAACACCTCCGTGCTCTCCACTGAAGAGGCAGCTGTGCAGCAGGCTCTCTATGAGGTAACTGCCCCAAATCCTTCAGGGAAGGAGAACCCCCAGTGGATTTCTGTTACAGCAGAATATATATGGCCTGGTATTTCCTCTCCATTCTGCTGGCTTTATCCAGGAATAACGCTGCCAAAGAATTTTGTATTGCACAGATTTGGGCCTGTTGTTTTTAATAATTATCAACTCAAGTCCTGCTGCCTCTTACAGGCAAGAGTCCTTGCACAGACCATTTTCATTTATTTTGCTTTTCTTTCAACCCTTTAGACTCTGTCTGTGGAGCTGCAAAAACTTCATGCTGATCTGAGTGATAAAAAGGATGATCTCCTGAAGTCCATCAGCTGCGCTGGTGGGAGCACAGATGTGTTCTGCGAGTGCTTTAACAACCTGCAGGCACGGCTGGAGCAAACTCAAGCTGCCACTGCTTCAAGGAGCAGCTCCATGAAAGCTGGGCTGGATCATAATAGCAATTACCTGGTACTCCACTGCCAAATGCACATCCTGTTTCACAGCATCTGTTAGGCTTGTCGGTGTTAATGCATTTGGGTTACAGATGAGCAACCTCTAATGGGGTTTCTCTTTTCTCTTTTCCTTTCTCTCTCTTTTGTCTCTCTTTTCTCTCTCTTTTGTCTCTCTTTTCTCTCTCTTTTGTCTCTCTTTTCTCTCTCTTTTCTCTCTCCACTACTTAAAACACTTGTCTTGGCCTCTCAAGAAGCAGATTAATTTTCCTGGTGGCAGTGCTGTTTGCAATGCTGACGACCACAGAGGCCTGGATCACAGTAGAAAATTTGCATGCAGAAAGTATGGAAGTAACCTGGGGTGCCATGCAGGCTGAGCTGCAGGCTAAAGCAGTTTCTGTGTGTAGGGATGAGGCCAAGGGGGGTTTCATATGTTCTTTCAGCTGCTGTGTCCTCAGGAGAGGCAGGCTTCCTCCTTTGTGGTGCCATGTCTGACACTGGGCTATTTTTGTCAATGTGTTGGAGGTTGATTTGACCCCACTGCATTTACTGTTCCTTGAGATTTTGTGCCACAGAAGCAGAAGCTATAGTTGCACATATTTTCCTTCTTTTGTTCTTTGTTGGAAAAGCAGATAGTGAGAAGCTTTTCTTTAGATTCTTGTGATGTGCTAAATCTAAAACTATTGCTGGAAAATATTCAGATCAGGTCTTTAGTCTGAACTAAGGAAGGAAGAGTCTGCTCTTTGAAATACAACTTGCAGTGTCCAGCAAAACTCGAGTGTGCTCATCATCTGCAAGTCATCCTGGCCCTTTACTGCTGAATAATAAAGCAGCCCTTTTGAGGAACACTGGGATGTTGTCTCCAAACAGCCACAGAACTGGTCTTGCAATGTTTATTTATGCAGAATCCATAAAGCTCCATCAGTCCCCAGTAATGGGCTCATTTTCCCATTTTCAGAAGAGAAAAATTTGATTCTCTTACCAGTTTCTCAGATTTTTACAGTCACAGAGGATCATTGTGACAGAGTAATCTGCTTCTTACATACTACACAGACTCAGAATTTCCCCTGTCCAATTTCTGCTTTAAGCCCATAATGCATATGCTTTATTTTGGTGGAGTTTTTTTGTTTGTTTGTTTAAGAGGAAAAAAAAATGTGTTTGTTTAAAGAGGTAATAATTTTGTTTGCTGTGTAATTTTGTCTGCTCATTACTATACTCCTGTTAATGTGATATATTTCTGATGTTTGTTTCTTTTGCAGAATCAAACCAGGCTACTCTATGATCAGTTAACTGAGAAAAAAGCTGCTCTGCAACAATGCTTGAATGAACTACGTGGACATAATGTTTCTGAACAGCTCCAGGTAATTTTATTTGAAGGAAATGAGAGGTTTTACAGCATTAGCTCTTATTTCCAGCCTTCTGAAATTTGTGAAGTTTCATAATTTCTAAAGTTTGAGTCTAACTTGGGTTTTTAAAATTGGAAAAGGAGAGAGTTCAGTATTTGCCATATTCACCACCACCCCCTTTTTTTTTTTTTTAACTACACCCCAGTCCATACTCAGACCTAATTCCAGACATTTTAGTGGTTGGAGTGGAGGAACCAGTCTCTCCTCAACCTCCCAGAGCAAATACCCACCATGCTATGGCAGGGAAGAAAAAGAGCTACACATGTTATACCTTTTCTTATGTCTATCTACCTTTTCTTTGTGGGAATAGGACTCTGGTATTTCCATCTTCTCCTGCAGCATTTATGAGCACTTTATTATATGGAATTTGACCAGTTAAGCTATTTCCTTTGATCTTTATTGGGATTAGCAGAAAATTAAAAATTAACAGACTGCATGTCCTCCTCAGAATGGTCATTGGCCATTTACCTACTTATTACCAAAGCGGGGCAGGTATTCTGAAGCTTTCTTTGTACAGGCTCATAACCTTGCTTAGAGGCATAATTTTCTGCCAGACTGGGAGCTGTGTTCCCTGCTGAATTCCCTAGCAAGGACTGGCTATATTCTGTTAGGTATAGGAATGCCAGAAGTACATAGCTTTCCTTCCTTCAGAGGGATCCTGTCTCAATCCCTGAGTGTTTCTGATTCATAAGAAAAACCTGTTTTCTGAGTCCATGATTCCTTTTAATGGCTGCTCTTGATTTAGT
This sequence comes from Molothrus aeneus, assembly GCF_037042795.1. Taxonomy (NCBI): domain Eukaryota; kingdom Metazoa; phylum Chordata; class Aves; order Passeriformes; family Icteridae; genus Molothrus; species Molothrus aeneus. The sequence continues at coordinate 56,082,113 of NC_089651.1, read as the reverse complement.
AAATGGAAAGGCATGTTGAATGTTGTCCTGAGACACCTGACCTGATTTCCCTGGCTGTGCTGTGTGAACACAGTAAGTTATGCCATGGTTTGTCCATTTAGTTTATAAACTCATTGGATTTTCTGAAGTGCTAGCACAGGAGAGATCCAGCCACTGGATTCACTGCCCCACCAGTGATAATGGAAAGTTTATTGGAATGGAACTCTTCCTAACAGTTGATTTTGTCCTTCACCCAGAAAATTGATGACTGTGCTGTGGAGCTGCAAAACTTTGAAAACCAAGTAGCAAAATTGAGAGGCCATGGAGAAAGATTGCAGTTACCTATCACCTTAATCCAGGAAGCTTATAAATTAGAGGTAAGTAAGAGCACAGTACAGTTTCCACTTACTCAGCAAGGTTTGATTCTTCTGAGCAATGCATTTGCAGCATCAAAAGGCTGATGGTTATTTTGTATCCTGTGAGTTTGTGGGATTCATTTCTCTCCTTCATGGATCACTGCACAGTGTTTGCATTTTCAGGATGTTCTGGATGACATGTGGGGGATTCTGAAAGCAAAGTATGTGGAGCTGAACTCCCCTGCCATCAGTGAAAGCCAGTATGAGGACTTGCTACATGGGTTTGCAGAGCTGGTAGCTATTGGAAGAGAGAAGATGGCACAAGATCCAAAGCACCTAACAAAGAGCAGAGCAGCTCTGCAGTCTCACCTGAAAAATCACAAGGTATGAGGTGTTGTTCACAGCACTGCTCAGGTCAGCATAGCAAGGAGAACTGTTTTCTGGGTCTGGTTTCTCTCCAGTGTAGTGGAGGAGAGTGACTGGCTCATAGCAAAGGGGAGGGACTGGTGTATGTGCAGAAAACAAAGACAAGTTTTTCAGTAGACCAGAATAATACCAGTTTTGGTGATAAATTGCTATTTCTGCTTGCCTCAGAACACATAGCTGTGTAAGGAAAACACATTTTTCTTATAGTTATCCCAAAGGATTACCGTGTCCTGCCTACTACTTAAGCCTTAGAACTCCTGCTGTGGGAGTGTGATCTCTCTTAGAGAGCAAGCTGAAACTTGGGGTTTTTTTACAGGATTTTTTCCACAACCTCATGACACGTATGGCTTACATGGAAGCGTTTTCCAAGAGAGTGAGTCCTTCTGTCCTGCAAAAGAGAGAGGAATTCTGGAGAGAGCTGGTGAATGAGGTCAAACTGCTGGAGCAGAAGGCCTGCCAGTATGGTATACACTTAGAGAGCCTGCTAAAGGTAATAAATCAAAAGACACTCAAGAGTAAAACCTAGAGGGAAGGAGAAAAGTTGCATCTGGGGCAGCTCTTGTCCTACCAGTGATTCTTTGGCTAGTAGTTGTCCTTTTCTGATTCCACTGGACAGCAACAGTAAAAAAAAAGGCAAAAAATAAGCAAAAGAAAAGGAAAAAAATAGCAGCACCACTTTAAAATAAAACTTAAAAAATTTAACCAATAACCTCAGAACATCCCTAGAGAATAAAAAATTGCCTACACCACTTAAAAATAAGAATCCTTAAAGATTTTGGAGAATGCATAATTAATTCATCTTAGGTGAAATCATGTCTCACTTTGATATTTACATATTATTCACTTATTTTTGTGTTATGTTTCATTAAAGCAAGAGCTGCTGATGTTTTAGAAGGCATTAAGGCCTGAGTCTGGTGCATTAAAATACAAATGGATGTGTGCTGTGTTAACAATTCAATGTATTTTTTAGGATTGGGTGGTATTTGATGAGGAATGCCTGGTTTTCAATAAGGAGTTAGAAGCACTTGCCTCTGCTTTGCCTTCTGTCAGTTTGGTTGAAGAAACTGAAGAAAGATTAATGGAAAGGATTGCACTTCTAGAGGTATTTATGTGTTTGTCACTGCTCTTCTTTAGGCATCAGTAGAACTGGCAAAAAATATTTCATTAGTATATGAGGAGATGGTTTGCAGGGCACTGCCTCATCTCCTCAGCTGTGTGTGAATGCAAGCTCAAAACTGACTTTTAAAAGTAGGGGAAGATTGGGCTGCTAATTTCAGCCAGGGGGCTACAAATCTATTTTAGTGGAAGTAATGACTATAACTACTTCAGAACTCAGTCTTCAAAGGAAAGTATTTCAGGTGAGATGGATGTTGTGCAGGCTCCATGGATCCCAAGGACAGCAAGTGCCACTTCTCTGTAATTCAGAAACTGTTTTCATGCCACAGTGTAAAACCTGTGGAAAAGGACAATCAACTTAGTGCTTTCAAATATCTGAAAATACCAAATATTTGAACTCTTACTGTAACACTGGTTGCAGCTGCATCTCTGATGACAGAGCTACATCTTTATTTACAATCTCAGCTCCAGCTGAAAATATTTTATCAATGTTTTAAGCACATTTAAATATAAGTATATGAAAGCAGCATTTGTGGTTGTTTTACAAAATTAAGAAGAAAGGTTTTAAGTAACCTCAGTGATGTATTTTCAGAGTGCTCTGCATTCCTCACAGGTGTGAGCTTTCTCAGTTTTCAGAGGACATCCTCTGTTACAATTTTTTGAATTAATAAGTGTTTAAAAAAAGCAAATTAATGAGTGTTTAATAAATGATTAACAAGTTTAATAAAGGGAAAAAGTGCTATAAGGATTTAATCTAGTTGACTGCAGGAAAGACATCACTGTACATTCCCAGGAAAATCTGAGCTACAGTAAAGCCTTTGTAATAAATCAACTGCAGATGTTTACTGTAATAGTGGCCTTCTGGTGCTTTTGATTCCTGTTGCACTGAGACAAGAGAAATGCAAAATTTGCACAGTCATTGATGTGAAGTTGCCTGGTTTTCCTTGGCTTTTTATATTCTTCACTAGCTCTTCACTCTTAAGTCTTTATTTGTCTTTAAAGACTTCAGAAACAAAGGCATAAAGCTTTAGAAGATGTTTTGTGCAGGGTGAAACTGTGGAGCTTCACAGTTTCAAAAACAGAGCAGAATTAAATTCTCTAGGGCTTAATTCCTGTGACAGAAATACCCCCAGACCTTTGTTTTCTACTTAACGACTTCATTGTCCACTCTTCGTTTCTCCCTGCCACCATTATTCAATAATTATCCCAGCTGTTTCCTTCAAAACAGTGGTAACATTTTTAAAAAATAGGATAGAGCCTGAAGGAGGAACAATAACTTTGAGGAGCCTGGAAAGACAATTTTATGGTGGGAGCAGTCATATCTTTGGACAGTGCAGCCAGATCTGATAGAGAGTGTTTGTCCATTGCCTGAGGTCTTCAGGTGTCAAAAACCCATCAAACCATAACACAATCATTCTGATAACGTATAAAAGTACATTGAGATTTGTCTTGACCTACCCAGAGGAACCAAACAAACAAAAAACAAACAAGCCCACAAAAACCTGTGTCACTTTTGCATGTAATGAATTTCAGATTCCTGTCATTTGGAAAATAAAATACATTACAGAGGAAATGATTAAGAAGTTAGAACAAGTGATATGTGTTCTTCTAGTTGTGTTTTGTGTCTTTAAAATGCTCCTGTTTTGCAAACTTCCCATATTCTGACAGAAAATCAAAAGCAGTGTTGATGAAAAGCATGCCAGGCTGTACCAGATGGTGAAGGAAGGGAAGAAATTGCTGACTGCTGTGAACTGTCCAGAAATAAGAAGCCAGATTGGGAAGCTGGAAGAGCAGTGGCTGTCTTTAACCAAAAAAGTTGGCCATGAACTACACCGACTTCAAACATTACTGAAACTCCTGGTCAGGTGGGTCCAACACATCAAAACAGTTTGAAGTATGAGCTAGACATTAGTTTGTGATTTTTTTATAGATGTCAGCTGAAGCCATGCCTCTGCAGGGTTATGCAGCAGCAGAAGTGCCAGAATAGCACGTGTCTACTCACAGAGAAGACAACTTAGAGGGTGAGAAATGTATCCCAGCCTCAGCTAGAAATGTGTTTCTGTGTTTTGTTTCCTCCTGTAGCTACAACAGAGACTCAGAGGAATTGATGAAATGGTTGGATTCTGCTCAGCAGAGAATGAATTTTTGGAAGGAGCAGTCTCTCAATGTGTCACAAGATCTTGCCACCATCAGGGAGAACATCAGCAGTTTGTTTGTAAGTCATTTCTGCTGCCAGCTTTAGATAAGACATTGTGAATTCTGGTGAAAATGACCCTTTTGAGAGGTTGTTTTTGTTTGCCGTGCCCTTGAGCCGCCCACATAATCAGCACTGAATGGCTGTGTGCCCCAAAGCCACTCAACAGCTGACCCTGGAGTGTGGGCTCAGGGTACAGGAGTGAAGGTGGTCAGCCAAAGTCAGGAAAGAGGAACATGCTGAATTACATTTCATGTCTTTGCCTGCTCCCCTTGGATGGCTAGCCAGGAGGTTCAGCCCCAGTGTGAGGCCAGACAGAAGCAACAGTGCAGAGGGGGAAGGAAAAGGCTCATGAAGGTTGGCTGGTAGATGTGAGCTGGCCAGAGGTCTGAGGACTGGGGTTGCTCCCTGGACCTCTCTGTGAAGTGGGGATCAGGATAATCTCAATTTCTCTGGGAACAAAAGGTGGCATTCAGCATTGTATATCAAGGTGGGCAAAAAAATGATTTATCTGCCAAAACATGTTTAGATTTTCTGGTCTTTGCCGTCTTGATAAGATCTGTTTGTTGAGGCATTTCATCCTGTGAAAATATGGCTTGTCTTCATTTCAATAGATATATAAATATTTACCCTCTCTTAAATTTTTCCTGTGCACCTCAGACATTTTCTAAGGAAGTTGATGAAAAATCTTCCCTGAAGTCATCAGTGGTGAGCACTGCCAGCCAGCTTCTCCACGTGAAGCAAGCTGATACTGCAGCACTTAGGTCATCCTTGGCAAAATTTGAGCAAAAATGGGGAGAACTGATTACACAGCTCCCAGCCATCCAAGAAAAGCTTCACCAGGTGAGTGAGAAACTCTGCTGCCATCTCTCAGTTCAAGCTAAATAATTATGTTAAAATGCTGCTGCTAGAATTCAGTTGACTTTTTCTGAATTAGCTGTGCCACGCTTTCAGAATAACCCCAATATTGTACTGCAGTTTAATATTACTTCTTCCCGGGCTGTTTTACATATATTCATTATCTTTATGATTTTGCATGGAAGCCTGTTACTTAAAATTAGAAAGAATTACTCAAAATTAAAAAGAATTTTATTTCAGATTCATGAATTCTAGAACTGAAGTCATTTGCCTCTCTGGAGCTCACTTTCAAGTTCATGCCCCAGTAATGCGATTATAGTGCCTGAGCCTTTCTAAAAATAGAAATGCCATTTTCCTTGGTATTTCTAACAAGTAGAGTGTAGAGGATTCATGATATGCTTTACCTCAGCTTCAGATGGAAAAGCTTTCATCACGAGAAGCTATTGCTGAACTAATGGCCTGGCTGGACCATGTGGAACAGCAGCAGGAACGTGAGGAGCCATTAAATTCACAAGGCAGTGCTGCCCAGGTCAAGACCCTCCTTCAGAAGTACAAGGTAAATGGGAAACTGTGAGTCCAGGCCTGCTGTGAAAAGGATGGAAGCAGCCTACAGGCACTGTCATACCCTTCCCCTTGCTCTCAAGAGGGTTCCTCAGTCTGAAACGTGCTGTATCCTCCTTTATACAACCTTATGCTTCCATGACACACAAACCACTGCCTGTTCTGCAATACAGCTACTGCCTGCTGGGCTGTAATCTCCTTTTCTCATGCTGTCCCATCTGTCTCATCTGTTCTCTCTCTTGCATTTAGATGGTAAAATGTGATGAGCAGGAAAGCTTTCCTTCCTTAGGAGGACAGACTCTGTGTTTGTGCTGTGTTCTAGTCTGTCTTTTTAACAAGGAATACCCTAATGGAGCTCCATAACCTGAATCCATTTATCTAGGGAACAGGGAGGTTGAATATTATGGGTCATCAAAAGAAATCACCTGCTAGGAAAGGGGGACAAGATGAACGTCCCTGCAGGGAGAGAGAGGCTGCAGCAGACTCTTGGCACTGTTCAGATGTCAGATCATGAGTGTCAGAGGCTGATTGCTCCAGCCACAGGGAGGACTCATGCTGTGTACTCCAGGGATGCCAGGGAGCCCAGCCTCAGGGCATGAATCCCCACAGAGCCCTGTTTACCTCTGCCCCTTCTCTGGGCTCAGACAGGCTGACAATTCTCAGTCTGCAGCTGCAGCCGCTTTGGTGCTGCTTGTAAGGCAAGTGCCCATGCAAACATTTCTTTCCAAGTCCTTGGTATAGCACATAGATAACATTTTGGTCTCTATCAGTTGGAGTTGGCAGTTGGGACATGTAGGTGAGGTGCTGTTCTTAACACTTTGGATATTTAGAGGTGGGTTTGTAGGTGTATCTTTTGCACTTGTCAGCAAGGTGGGGTTGTGTGTGCTGAGGAGAAAGCTGGGATGATGGTCACAAATTCCTAGAGGGAAGCAGCTGTGGCTACTGTGGTGACTTTTCCCTGGTGACTTTTCTAAGCACTACTGGATAAATACGGAGCCCTTTCCTGCTCTCTTCTAATACCCTCTGAAATAAAAAGACATTCCCTTATGTTTTCACTTTGCATGTAGTTTCTCACTTCACTCTCTGCGCAAGAGATGCTGATGCTGGAGGACACTTTTTCCTCCCAGATATTCTGATATTTTATTCTGATACCAGATGTTTTGTTAAAAAGAGTAGAATCTCATACTTCATTTTCCTGTGAGTTGCAGGAGTGTGAGAAAGCCTTGGTCTTGGCCTAATCTGGGCCCATGGCAGTGTGATGGTTTTGTCCAGTGGATTAAGTGCAGGGTCTGGTACCCCTGGGTTTTATTCCCTGCTCCATCTCTAGCCTGTTTTTACTTTGAACTAACCACGTAATGATAGAGATTTTCTGCAGAAATTTCAGTGGATGGAAACAGCTACACAAATACAGAATGGTAAAATTTGAGGATTATTCCTACAGACAAGTCTCTTTCAGGTCATGATTCAAACAAAGCCATCCACGACCCACTCCCACACCTTGAAGCATCATTGGAACCACTCTGATTAAAACCACAGAACTGATTGGTTTATATTTTTGTTCTTTCTCTTTTTTCCCCTGCAGGAATACATGATGGAAATGAACTTTAAGCAGTGGATGGTAGATTTTGTTAACCAGTCGCTGCTGCAGATGAGCACCTGTGACGTGGAGAGCAAGCGCTACGAAAGGACAGAGTTTGCGGAGTGCCTGGGTGAGATGAACCTGCGGTGGCACCGCCTGCAGGCAGCCCTCAACAGAAAGGTTGGATTGAGTTCCCATGGCTTTCTCTCTTACAGCTCTGGTTTTGCCTGTGCCACTGCTCTGTATTGGGGATATGTCAGGCTACCAGCAGTTTTCCTGTTGTAGCAGTTGGATTTGTGCAAACAGTGATTATTAAGTAAGTGGTGTTGACAGCTACGTTCAGATGGAGACATACGAACCCCCTGGACAAGGCACAGCAGGGATTCCCAGCCCTGCTCCAGCCCTCCTGGGTCACTGGAAATGGGTTCCTCTGTCAGTGTCCTCCTCCTGCAGTAGTTAAATATGTTTTCTCAATGCAGTGCTTTGAAGGTCAGCAGCTGATGGAGTCAGTATACATGCAGAATTTTCCTATCAGCACATAGTCTTGTTTCTCTGGAGAAAATCTGTTTCAGGAAGTGCCTCAGAATTATTCTATTCTAGTGAGGCTAGAAATAATCCATGCATCCAGAATTAGATGCTGCTGCATATGTGCCTCAATGCCCAGAAAAGCTGGTGTGACTCATGATGTGGAAAAGACGTGGGGGAGCTTAGAATCCCAAAATGCAACCATGAGGCTGCTGGAATGAATCCCTCTACCAACACATTTCTCTTTCATCTCTGTGTCTCAATTTATACAGCTTTGGGGGAAGCTGGCTGTTCTGAATCCAGACACAAAGACTCCTGGTCAGATGAAAACTTGCCAATGTTTTTTAGTTCAGAAAGTCTTCCAGAAACATTTTTAAGTGGAAATTCTATTTCCCGTACAATTGAAAATTCCCATGATGAAATTTCAGTTTTGTTGGGGAAAAGGTTATCTTCTCTACCATTTTCATGAAATTCAATTCTAGGATTTAATGGATCTTCAGGGCCAAGACTGAAGATAGGAAACTTGAGGTCCCTTTTTATTAGTAGCTTTGTTGGTGGGTTTTAGTGAGAATGAGATTTTTCAGACTCCATAGGAATGTGTCCACATAGCCCAGGGTCCCCCAACTTGTCAGGTCTCCCAGCTCCAGAGCACACACTGCCTTGTTTCTTCCAAAAGAAAAGGTCAGATGCTAAAGAGCCTGCAAAACATTTTAGGTTTTTCTTTCAAAGTATTTTCTCTAAAGAGTATTTTCAGTATGGATTTTGTAATGTCTAATTTTGTCATGGAAGGCAAAGCCCTGTTTCTGCCCACTTGGAGGTTTAAGTAAGTTAAAACATTTCCATAACTTTCAGATACAAGACCTGGAACACATTTTGGAGGATATTACTGAGAATGAGAACAAAGCCCAGACTCTGCACAGCTGGCTGGAAGCTCAGAGTGACCGACTGAGATCCTTACAGACCCCAGCAAGTCTGATCTCTGCACAGAACACCTTAGATGATTGCAAGGTAAAGCATGACATGAGTGGTGTTACTATAAAAGCCCTATTTAGCCCACCTTGCTGAATCCAGACTAAGGAACTGCACAGATTTTAACAGAAAGAAATGTGAAGGAAGTTGCCATTTCCCAGAAGAATTCTCCAGTGTCATTTTAATTAAACCATGTTGCATTTGGGTGATAAAGAGCCAGAACCATTTTTAATGTGAGTGGCTATTCTGTGGTTTTTTTCCACCAATTGAAGATGCATCTGCTGTTGCTTTGTGGTATTTGGAGTATTGTGCAGCAATATTGAATTCTGAGATACTTCCAATAGAAGTAGTTCTCAGTTCAGCACAGCCATGGCAGAAATTATGAATTCCATTAGTTTGAAGAGCTCTGTGATGGAAGTGTCATGGAAACTACTCAGTCCCATTTGGACAAATAGCAACTCTCTCTACTTCTGCCCTAGACTGTAGTGTAGTCTCTCTGCAGCAGCCTCAAGGATCTGAGTGTCCTTTGTTATGTTTTTCTAGGCATCAGATCCCTCAAAATTAATACAGGTGGCAGCCAGCTAATAACTGGTTCCTGTTACTCTGACAGTCTGCTGTTTTCATTCAGTACAGTGTTCCCTCTCTATTTTTTAACACGGAATATTTGTTCTTTCATTGCCATGGTTACATCTCTCTCTTGTAGTAGGCTGCTTTTATTGTCTGGAGTGCTCTGTTACACACTGAGTTACTTGCATCTCTGAAATGTGTGGAGGGGCCAGAATAAAAGAAAGGCACAAGGGTAGCTTGGTCTAAACACTCTCCTGCTCAGAGCAACACACACTGCTAGGATACAGGTGGCTAAAATGTTTCATTAAAATTCATTTGGTCAATAAAAATGAGGTCCAAATTCAAAAATGTTTTGGGGACAATGAGTGAGAAGTGAAAAAAAGTCATAGCTTTAAGTGTAGCATTATAGGAAAATGTTGTGGCCCATTGTGGGTATGGATAGTTCCTCACATTGTAAAGAGCTCCCTGCTGAACTTTCCCCAGCATATCTAGTCTCTCATAATCTTGCTGGTTGTGCTGGGGAAGGAGTCCCAGGTATCTCCATACATTGGAGATTGTTCTCACTTGATTTCACTGGAGGTTATTTCAGTGGAATTTCTGCCATGGAGGTCCCTCTGAGGGAAGGGACAAACTGAAAATAACTTTCCAGAAGTTGTTAGGATGTCAGGGACTCGCTCATTGCAAAACCAGTTCCTGTCTTACCTTTGCATGACTGAAGAATTACACAAAATTGATTTTAAAGTAGGAATGTTTACCTAGGCTCCTCACACAGAAGTTTTTTTTTTATGATCTCATTAAAAGATCTTGCTTATCTTCTTTTTCCCATTATTAGGAGCTAGAAAATCAACTCACGGCTAAATCCAAAACTCTTGATGAGCTCAAACAGAGTTTGGCTTCGAATGGTAGTGCAGAACAAACCCCAGAAGCTCAGTCTCTGAGGATAGCTGAGCTGTGTGAAATGAAGGACAGCATTGTAAACCAGGTAAAAGCCTTGCTTGTGTTCAGGTTTCCTACACTGCATGTTCTGACCACCAATGTCATTAATCTTCTTCATGGGATGGCAGGAGCTGGTACAAAAAAGATGCAAAGTATTCCTTACACTTTACCTTCCTAAGAATTCCATTTTAAGTCTTTACTGTAAGGTAAATTAATGTATTTCCAAAATTGAGAGAGAAAAATTGGTCTGATTTTGAAGCAGTTTGGGTACAAGAGGAGGAGGAACAGATCCCCATTTGCAGCTTAAGAAAATAAAGAAAGAGCTCTACTATTTTTCTGTCAAGCTGCAAATAGAAACCTTAAACTTTCTTACTGCATCTCCTTCTCTTTCATACTCTGTTCTTTCTCTCTTGTAGTACAACTGTTGGAAGCTGCCTACTCTGGCCCTGTTCTCACTGCAGCTTTTCCACCTCCCAGTTACTCTTTCATCCACACACCAGGGTGGCTTTTGCCATCATCAAATCCTGTGTAGTTTCCAGTTGCTTCAAGGAGAGCTTGGCAGATAGGTTTCCCATGCAAACTGACTCCCCAGCAGTTTGTATTTATAGTCACAATATCTTTATAATTGGAGCTGATCATTTTTTTAATGTGGATGTAATTCATAGGTGCAGGAGAGATAATAACGAACACATTTAAAGATTTGAATCTGTGATAATAAATAACCACATACTGTAGAGAATTATACATGATGGAGTAGTAGTGTTTCTACTTAAGATTGCTTTTACTTTTTATTACAGATTCCTTGCTTTTTTCCCTCAGAACTTTGTGAAAGCTGAACCCTTTTGCTTGAACTCTTCCACAGGAGATGTTGATCCAGTATTGATCTGCTGCTTCTTGGTTTAGGTTTCAGCAGAAAGGATGTGACTGTTTCTTACCAAGAAAGCAGGAAAATTTATGTTTATGTACATGATGAAAGCTTTTCCTTCTGATGTATAGCTGGGGGTAGAAATTGGCAGGATTGACAGACAGCCTGGTGCTTTTTCTCTTCTTACAGTCACTGTGGGTCATGTCAATTTTGGGGATTTTGTGACTAAAGTACCGAAGTTGCAAACTTCAGGTTGTTCTTGGGGCTGAGCTCTCTGTGAGTGCAGTGAAAGAGCGAGTGCAGGTTCCTTCCCACGGGTGACTGCTCACATCAGAACCAGGCAGAGATTTCTAATACAGGGCTAAGGAGATGGAATACCTTGATTAAATTGTCCGTGGGTTGAGCTCAAGCCTGTGAGTCTGGGGCCCTGAGACATTTCTTGGGAATGATGCCTTTCCATCTTCCTTGTGTGGGCAGTAATTAGCTACAGGCTACAAAAAGCAATTAGAGATTCCTCCCACTTGTACCATGATTCAAAAGAGAATAGGGATGATTAATCCACCAGCCTGTATGTGCCTGAAACTCGGGTACCAGGATAAAATTATCTATGCAGTGTATTTAGGGTGAACTACGGTGTGAACATTTTTTCATCTTCCATTTTGTGCCTGCATAGTCAGAACCAAAATCTGACATCTGGCTTTTGTCAGGTCTCACGGAGATGTGGTTGTATGTCTGCCTGGTGTTTATGCTTTTCTCCAAGCATGACTCAAAACAGGTATTGAACTAGGTGAATGTTCTGTCTAACCCAGGACATGCCTTATGTACTTCCCTGAAAAAGAAGGATAACAATGATGGAAGGAGGATTGTGGTTTTGTGTTGGCAGTGTCTAGGAGCTTCTGGCAAATGGAAGCCATGCCTGCCCCTTGTAGATTAGACAACTGTAATAATGAAAGAGACAGAAAATAAAGGGGATATCCATCATCAATGAAAGGGACAGAAAATAAAGGGAATATCAGTCATTTAATTTTGTATGAAAATCCTGAACTTGCCAGCTTGGGGTCCAGGTGGGCCTGCATTATTAGAGCACAATGGCATAAGAGGGATGACAACTCTCAGAGTATTGCAGCAGTGGCTTCTTCTATGCAAACCAATTTCTGTTCAAATTGTCCTTGAAAGGAAGCTTGATCTCTGGATCAAACTATCTGCTTCCTAAGAAGATGAAGGCTTTCAACTTCCTCTCACTTCAGGTTGATTTTGGCAGGAAGAAATAAGCAGTTCATTATTTCAGTACTTCCTGGGGCGTTCTGACAGAATAGTGCCACCTTGACCTCCAGTGAAATTTTGATTTCTAGCAAATTCTTATGCTTCACTCTAGATATGGTTTTTGAAGCCTGCATAATTCCTTACAAAAAGTATAGTAAAATACTCCAACTTGGCAAATTCTTGTGGATTGTCATGGATTGAGCATTGAGTTTAGATTTCTAAGTCAATTTAAAGGTGATTTATATGTCAGGACTACCCAAGAAATATTAACAAAAATGGTTTGTCTGCAGGTTGCACAGCTGAAGGTCTCAATGGAGTCAATACTGGAGCAGTGGAGAGCATATGATGAGATTTATGCAGAAGTCAGCTTGATGACAACAAGATATTTGTACTGCATAGACCAGTGCAAACCTTCTGAGGAAGAAGCTTCATTGGAAGCTTTGAAAAAACAGGTCAAAACTCTCCAGGTAAAGTTGTCTTATTTCTGTACTTTCTTCTTTCCCTTTAGGCAAACAAACTCCATTGAAAAAAAGACTGAAAAAATTATCTGAGCAACTTTTTCTTTCCTATAATGACACTGAAGTTAGTGCAATATTGCTATTTTTTTATCTCCAGAGGCACTTAGACTTCTTATTTTATGTAGTGCATAAGTTCAGCTTGAGTGCAGTTGAGGTACAAGGTTCAAGAAAAATGCCCACCAAGTCTTTTCCTCCCTTGCACCTTGTATTGATGCTGAGCCTGGCATTTCTGCTTGCTCCAGCACCAGTCCAACTATTCTGTCACCCTCCAGAGAGCTGGAGTCTCCTGCACAGCCTCTGAATGAGTCAGAATGCCAGACATAAATGCTCTGGATCCTCCTGCTGCTGTGCTTGGCTGTTGCAGAGTCCAAGTGGAGCATCTGGATTAGGCTGTTAGGCTGGCCCTGGGTCTGGGCATTTCACAGCTCTGGCTAAAATCCCCTTTCCTGGCTCTAAATGAGTGTTGAAAGGCTGTGCAAGCACTCCCTCTTTTCCTGTAAACAAGGCCTGAATTGGGTTTTATGGAGTTGTATCAGAAGTGGTGCAGGACAGACTGAGGCTGTGAGTGCTGGGTATGGGACTCTTGGCAGTAAACCCTGCACAAGTGCTTCCCACCCTCACCTGGGCTCATGTTATAAATAAATGGAACTGGGCACCTTCTCACCTCCTTCCTTCAATCATGTTTACTTTTAACCTGGAGCAGTTCACAAATATGCTGTAATGGTTATATCAGGAGAGGGAGCTTGCAGCTGAGGGCAGGAGATATCAAGCCAGCTTTACTGCCAGTAGAAACAGTGGCTTAAAATAAAAGCACTTTTGGTTTCTAGCAAATGAATTTATTCAGTTCAGAGGTGTGGGTTTGCTAAATGAGCTTTTTCTTTAACAGCCAATAAATTATCTCAGTTCAAAACAGGTCTCCTGAATTATTTTTTTCCTATTTCACCTCTCTTAGCTTCCTGATTTTTAGGAATTGGTGTTACATTTTCTGCAAACATTTTAATCTGTGCTGCAGAAGTATGGCATTATTGCTGCCCTATCCTTACTAATCTATAGGGGAAGTTACACTTAGGTCATTTATCCCCCACAATTAATTGCAATAATCCATTCTGCAGGCTCTTCAAGATGAATCAGAGAGCAGTGAAGAAAGTTGGGCCAAGCTCCAGGCTGCTGCCAGTAACCTGAAGAAGAGCTGTTCTCCCTCCTTTGCTGAGATTATTGACCAGAAGTGCATGGAGGCACACACTAGGTAAGCCTGCAAAATCAGACCCCAGTTATTAGAATTCAAAAAAACCCAAGTTTTTGAGGCAGGACTCAACATCTGTCAGATTTTCAAATCTATACTAATGCATCTCACCTGTCTAAGGGCATCTCTGTGAGGAGTAGAGTCACAGACTCATGGAATGGTTTGGGTTGGAAAGACCTTAAAGATCATCCAGTTTCAACCCCCCTGCCATGAAAAGGGACACCTTCCACCAGACCAGGTTTCTCCAAGCCCCATCCATCCTTGAACACTTCCAGGGATGGGGAACTTCTTGTGCCTTTTACCTGCATGCTTTTCATGTGATGGGTCCCACAGCACAAACTGTGGCTTTCAGGAACATGGGTGTGGATGCAAAGCAGCTCCCTCAGGAATCCTATGCCAAATCACATTCTGCAGGAGAACCTACTGGGAAAACACTCTTAATCTTTTGGTATTTTGGCAGGTGGAACTCAGTAAGTGAAGACATCACAGATCAGCTGCGGGCAGCACAGGCAGCTCTGCAGCTCTGGGAGCCCTTTGAGGCTCTGTGCTCTGAGACAGCAGCCAAGTTACAGCAGTACAGCCAGCAGTGTGCTCAGCTCTTGGATGCTCACCTGCCTGAGGAGAACTCCATAGAAACCCTGGAGCAGAGGATACAGGAGATGAAGGTACATGAAGTTTCTGCTGCTGAGTACAAACCAAGATTTATTTTTGAGAAACAAGGCAAAAGAATACCAGCAATCCAGTCAGTGGAAAAGATAAAATCTGTGGGTTTCTTCCATGAACAGGCACCTTTGTATTTTCTTTAAGCACTTTGACCAGAGACCAAACCTGAGCTAGTGTATGGTGAGAAAAGAGCAGAAGGGAGTCATATTCCATCTCTGCCACTTCCTGCTCTACACAAAAGATCAGGCCTGTGTTGGAAGGAATCACTGAAAGAAAAATTATTTACCTTATGGGGAGGAGGAGTAATATCTACAAGAACAATAGCTGAGGGAAAAAAGAGCAGTTTTCCTGAGCACATCATCATCCTGAACTCTTCCACAGCCTTCAAATTGTTTTAAATTGGATTTGGTGTTGTGTTTTGGTCTGGTGTGATGAGTTCTCAGATTCCTGAGCTAGTTAGATTACTCTAAATGCTTTTGACTTCGGGCAAATGAGATCTGATGCTGAAACCACACAGCACATTGGACTCTATCAGGCAGCAAAGCTGTCATTAGGTTCTGACATTCTTGGTTTCTTCAGACTATGATAAAGAAATATAATAATCCTTATGTCAGGACAGAGCAGTGATTCATTGTGCTTTATGAATCTCTAGCCATGAATTGGAAGAAGTGCAGAGTATTCCATTTTGCATGTGGCCTTGAATAAGAAACTTTACATTACAGGGAAAAGAACTCCTGTATCTTTCTTTGTCAGAAAAAAAAACTGACAGCAGCAAAGCCTAGACCAAAATGTTTTTACTTTTTTCTGATATACTAATGGCTGTGACAGAAATTCACCAATATGTCAGCAAAAAGGAATTGCATTTTCTGGAAATTTTTGGGAAGAGTGCTACACCTACTAAGCAAGGCATGGCCACCTGAATGGCATTAGCACTGCAGACCCTGTCTGCAGTGTGTGTGGGTAGAACACATGGAATTTATTGGGGTTTTTTATTTAGTGGTGAGTTAAAAGAATGGGGATCAATGAAATGGCATATGAGTTATGTGTATTTGAATATACATGTGCACAACAAAATTTTATTTTAATCCCTTTAATCTTTTCCTCTCTATATATTAGGAAAAATTATGGTTTTATGGATTTTTGCCACCACAAAAACTGAAAAATAAATTCTTATATAGAGAAGAAGAAATTAAAATGGGTTCTTTATTAAATGGGTGGAGTGGTATTTTATAATATGATCCTTTCAAATAAAGGGGTCAGGGAGCAAGGATCATTTTGCTTTTTAGGGAAATGTTCTTTGCTATTCATCAGAAGACTTTGCTCATCATTCTCAGAAAAGATAATACATAGTGGCAAATTTCAGGGGGTTTCATGGCTAAAAGTAAATTTCACTTGTCAAAAAAAAAGAAAAAAATCAAGTACATTGAATGAATCTAAAATCACTCCCTTTGTTCTTGTACTGCCTTTAGAGTATAATTTTATATCTTTCTTAATAAAGGGGAACAAATAGAACCAAACCCATAGTCCTCAGTCACTGAGGGATCCAAAGTACTGGTATGGCTGTATCTAAATAGCATTCCTCATCTGCAGCATGGGCCAGTTCCTCCATCTTCTAGTGTACACACATCTTGTAGAGAGGGATATCCCAGTTTCCCTCCCAGATTTCCTCTGGAGCAGCAGTATCCCACTGCCTGAAGTCACTGGTGGTCCATTGAACTTTGAACTGTGCCTTTCCCAGCACTGCACTCAAAGGATGCAATTCCCATTATCCTCCAAGTAAAAGACTGAAGCTTTCACCACAGCTGAGCTTGGCTCCCAGATGGGCTCAACAAAAAGAGTTTAGTTACAGCAACAAAAGATGCCAAATGAAAGTGGCACATGAATGATGATCTGATTCATTTACTGACTTTTTTTTTCCCTTTCCCCTTCTCTCATCAGAATTTACAGCACGGCCTTCAAAACCTTGCAGGATGCCGAGCCCAGATTTATTTGCAGGCTGACAGGATAAAACAGCAGGCTGGGACAGCTGCTGAGGCCATTCTGATGGAGAAGCTGCAGCCATTCCAGAGAGCAACCTATTTGGAAAAGATGCTGCAGAGGAAGTTGGATGAACTTCAGGTATTTATTTTGTTTAATATTAAATTAGCTGTTAGTGTGGGGTAACTTCCCTAGAGTCCTGTGTGAGCCACATTCCTCATTAGAGCACTATAGTTCTTGAACTGAAATTTCAATTCATTAAAACTCACTATAGTTCTTGAATTGAAATTTCATTAAAAATTGAAATTTCAATTCATTAAAACTCAACAGGATGATAAACTATCTGAAGAAATAATACATGAAGCCAGAGGGACAGGTGAAGGATTTCACCCTCACCTGCTTGTGTTGCTCTAACAGCCTCTGTCACTGGGCCTGTTACCCCAGGACCCTCAGATGATTAAAGATTAGGAAATGTATTTTTATTTTTTTGAACATTGAAGTAAGCTGTGAACTTTCTCAGCTCTGCCTTGAAAAAAAATCATGGGCTTCAGTTTTCCTTGGGAAGAGTTCATGTAGTGAACCTAAAACCAAACAGAGAACTGTGACCATTTGATGTAATTCTGAGGACCAGATTCACATTCCTGTTCAGGCCAAGTGGGGAGAGACCTGGATCCAGGAGCTCTGCTCAGAGTAGTGGAGGATTCACTTCTCCTCTTCACAGATATTCCTGAGAAAGCTTCCAAGCAAATGTACTGCTGGACATTTACTGATACAAAATTAGTCTGTTCCTATGGAAAAAGTCTGGTTCCAATGAATTGTTCTGTTTTAAAGTAAATCCAAATTCATCAAGATATTTGAAGCCAGCTCTATTTATGACTCCATCTACCAGCACAGTTAATGGCTGGAAGCCAGAAATCTTTGTAAAGATAACAGGTTTCTCATATTCCCTGTGAACTTCTCACTGCATGAAAAAATGCATTTCTGGCTAGTCATTTTCTCTGGTTTAACCCTGTGGTATTACCACAGCAATCTCTCTCCACACACCAGTTTTTGCCATTCATCCCTTAAAAAACTGTTGTGTAAGTGCTGTCAGAGATGTGGAGTTTAATTCTGGAAAGAAATAAAAACTTTTCCCAGTGCTGTTCTGCTAAAGGAAAGTTGAAATCCAGCCCTACTGATTTCTCCAAGAGCTCATGTAAGCTGCACAGCTTTGGTTGTGCAAGACTTGTGAGTACCTCAAAGGAAGCTCATTTTCACAAGTTTCCCCCCTCTGATAAGCTGAGTTTTGACTTTCACAATAAGTTAAATAGCACAAAGTTACAAAAGGTATCACAGAAACCCCTATTCCTTTCACATCGTTACAGCTGTCTCAGAATTTGGAGATTCTGTTTCTTGCTCTCTGCTTTGGGTTAAATTTTCCCCTTGTCCCATTGAAAAATGGAAAAAAGTTCAATAGAGAGTTATAAATACATTAGAGTTTAGGTTTAATAACTGTTTGTTTTCCTAAAATATTGCTTATTGCTCCTTTTTGTCTACTGAATAAGAGTAATACGTAGTAACTAATGTAAATTTTCAATATTCACCCCAGTTCAATCTTTTACAACTGGAGGATTTCAACAACTGCCTGGAAACACTGGAGGGTCGTGTCAAGAATTGCACAGACACCTTTGATAGCCTCTGTCTAGAGGAAGGAGACAACTCAGAATTGCTCATGGTATGTTTGCATTCCCAAATACAAAAAGATATTACTCAGCTCTTGCCCACTTCAAAGTGCCCTTTGTGTCCTGAATGTCACAGTTGCAGCACTTCAATCAGAGTAACTATAGTTCAGCCAAAACACAAAAAGCAATGATTAAAGTTTAGAAACTCTAGATCTGCATTTCAGGCCAAATGCCTGCATGGAAGGGAGGAAAATCACCAGATTTGGGGTTGATTAGAGATCTTTTTCCCCAGCTTTTGCTCTGGAGCTGCCCTGTTTCCCTCAATGTAGGGTATGAGGTAAATGTGCAGGTTCCAGGTCTTGAGTATCTGTTCAGTACTGTTGGAAAAGTGAGCCTTATGTAAAAAAGTTATTACTTTTTATTCCCCTGTATTTTTTGAAGTTAACACAGAAATGTTGGGTGCTTTCAAGTTGTGAAGAATAAGCTTCTATACTTCTTTTACATGAAAGAAAGGCAGTACTTTTCTGCAATAATTTATTTTTTCCTTACTTCCAGAATCAGACACTGGAGCTTGCTGCACTTTCTCCAAGCATAGAGAGTTTGAATGAAGCAAGCATAAAGCTGCCACTCAATGACTTCACCCTGAAGAAAATGCAGAGCCTGACTCGACAGTGGAGTCAGAAAACAGCAGCTGCTCTGGAATGTTGCAGGTCTGAAATGCAAACAAAAAAAAAAAAAGACTAGTAACAATTCCCTTTTCTGTGATTGAAGTGAAAACCAAGTTAAAGCACAGAATATCTTGCAATCTGTTCTCAGCTTTCTCAGGGGCTTGCCAGGTGGAATTCTGCCCTTGCAGTTTACTTGATTTTTCAGTTGCTATTTGTATTCCAAGTCACTTAAAGCAAAAACCTGGATGTTTGTAGGGAAGGAATGGAGCAAAGTGCCAAGTGAAACCCCCATATGTTAATTTTAAAATAAATTTTAAAATATTTAAAATAAATTTCAAAATAAATTTCAAAATAAATATATAATAATTTTATTAATCACCACATTAGAGCACCTGTAAACATACCCTGAAAAAACATCCACCAACAGAAGTTTCTGGTTATTCATTTTGTTTTACAGTATGCTTGAGGAAACCCAAAATGATGAGAAGAAATTCTTCCAGAAATGTGAAAAGTGGATGAAATTCCTAGAAAAAATGAAAGAAGCCTTAAAAACAGATATTCCAGGACAGTTTGAAGAACTGCAAGAGCAACAGAGAGTATATGAGGTAAAGCTAAGTCTAAAAATGGAAGCACCATCTTGAATGATGAAGGCAGGGGGAAATCACTAGAAAATGCTGTGCCTTTTGAAATCAGATCTGGGCAGGATTTTACAGAGCATTTCACTCTTGAAACGCCTATTAGGGTAAAAACTCTGAAACGTGAAAATCCTTTTCCAAAGGGCCAGATCCCTTTTTGCAAGGATCAGACCTTTAGGAGTGCATCTTCAAGTGCTGTGTCATGGAAGTCTTAAATTTCTCCAACCCTGAGGAGTATTTGTCTGCCTGTCCCAGAACACTGGAGCCTGTGGCAGCTAACTGGATAGTTTGCTGGAGACCTAGCAGCAATCTTAACAGTTTCTGGAAGAAATGCATTTAAAATAGTGTTTTCACAGCATATTTCTGGTTTGACCAGTTGTTAGATTTTAGTGAAAAATCTGTTTTCTCAGGCCTTTTTCCAGACAGTTGCTATTTGTTACAGAGAAACAGTCAAAAAACTTTGGGTTTCAGATCTGTATCATCCAGCTCATGGTGGGGTCCACTATCACATATGTGCAAATTCCTCCTGGTACCCAAAAACTGTGGATTCTTAGGATGCATTTGACATTAGCAAATGAAAAGAATAGTTTTCAGCTTTTACAATTAAATAAATGCTGTCACTCTAGAGGAGCAGAAGCAGCTTTCATAGCAAAGGTTGTTCACTGCATGGTTAAAACTTGTTCCCTTGGTATTTTCAGATGCTGGAAACTGAGATTTCCATAAATCAGCAAACATTTAATTCTATCATAGAAAAAGTTCTACTCTCCTTGGAATCTGGAGAAGCAGAGAAAAGGTACTTTATTTGGTTTTCTCCTTAAGATCTTGGTTATTTAGTGAATATGCTGTATTCCTTGGAATTGGTATTGAATCTTTGCTCTTATGAGGACATAAATCCAAATTCTTAGCTGGGTTCACTCTTTGAATGATCACCTGTCACATTTTGCAAAAGCATGAGAAGGTGCAGTGAGAAAGAAACGCAGATGACCTGGCCAGACTGCATTTGGGATAGTAACAGGCTGGGCTGAAAGCAAAAATAATTGCTCCTGAAGAGGAGTCTTTTGTTCTGTGCCTGTGGTTGAGAAGCTGCCTGCCCACAGAGCATAATGAGGATGCTGCATGTGAGGGATGCTCTCCCTCTTCCTGGAGCTCTCTGCTTCTCAGAGTGCAGAGGTGTGGACTGTCCACATTGCTCCTGGCACACATGGCAGGCATTGAGTCACTGGCCATGAAACCCCAAACCTGTTTACCTGTTTTTTATCAGTATGATCTTACACCTTTCTCTTAATCAATGTAGCATGAGAAACAGCAGGTAATGTTTGTGAGCAGGAGTTCAGCTGCCTCAGGTGTTTGGGGTGAACACATTTCCCTCCCTGCCAGATCCTGCTGCTTCCAGAGACTTGGCAGGACAGTGTGTGTGCTCCCCTCAGACATGCCAGTATGGAATCCATAGCTTGGCTTAAAGCTGCCAGGGAAGGTAGGGCTGTACTAAGCTGAGCTGCTGGATTTTGTGTTTGGAACTACCATACAAAGGCAGGGGTTTGTGTGAGAGTGTAAATCAGGAACAGTGGCCTCCTGCAGAGAAGCAGAATTGATAGATGGGGTTGCCTTAAACAACCAGCCAGATCTGCTGGATCATCTGACCATGTTGAAGAAGAGGACAAAATAACTGCTTAAATGGGTTCAATAACTACACAATTTTCCATTGTGCAGATCAATTTTGCAGTGTAATCAGCGACCTTGTCTCACTTGGATTGACCTTTTTGTTCTCCAGAGAAGTGTTCAGTGCATATTGTGTCTGATTGCTGTATTCTGTATGTTGCTATACCACAATTGCAAGATTGACTTGCCTTAGCCTCTTTTGTATCATGTAAAAAGTTGTTTGGGTTGCTTAAGAGGTGGAATACAGGGAGCAGGGCTGAACTTAGGGCTACAAAGAGCTTCCTTGGATTGCTGGGTATTATAATTAAAAAACAACTTTGCAAATGGAGCTCCATCGCAATTACTGTAATATGCAGCCTTGAGATCAAAATAAATTAACACTCAGCCCTTGTAATTTTCAGGACAGAGTTTATTTCCAAGCTGACACTGCTGAAAGAGCAGTGGCAGAATGTTATCCGGATGGTTCAGCAGAGGAAGAAGGACATTGATGGACTCGTGAGCCAGTGGCAGCTCTTCAGGAGTTCCCTGCAGAGCCTCAGCAGATTCCTTGATGACACAAACAGCTTCCTTGCAGCTGTGAAGAGCCAGGACTGTTATAGCCTTTACCAGCTTAGAAATGTAATTCATGATTTCAAGGTACTGTGTTTATTTCTCATAACTCTAAAATACATGGGCTTTTTCCCTTAGACTGAAACAGCTTCTGTCCAGTCAGGCAAAAAGCTTTAAAATCACACACTTTCTTGGAAGAGAAATGATTGGTGATACTTTTTCCTTAAAGCTGAGCACAGGTAAGAAAGCAGTGACATTGCAAAAGGCTCATTATACTCAGAAACTTCTTGATCAGCACAGCCATTTAGTAGCCTTGCATGCTTTAAAAATCTTATGGATATGAAAATGGCAATTCAGGGTGCCAGATGAGACAGACACACTAGTTAGCAGGTAAGCTCTAGGTCTGTGTACACCTTACTGACACGACTGCTGAATTCAGGACTTTTATTTTGCCTGAAGAAAGGTACTTATGTGGCAAGACAGGCCATACAGATCCTGTGTGTGCAAGGATGGGCAGGAGAGGCCAGAAACAAAGAAAAAGCAAAGGAATCTCTTCACTCCAAGATGTACAAACCTTATGAGCAATTCTTCAGAACAGTGGGTTCTGCATTTTACATGCAGTGGAAAAAAAGATTTTCCTTTGTTAATTTTGGATGTTTTGGTTTTGCATTTAACTGTGGATCTCTTTGTTTTATAGGAAGGTAGAAACAAGCAGTGAACTTGATGGTTGCATAAGGCAATCTAAAACCTTTAAAATCAGACTATTGAATGCTATTTGCACAGTCCAAGATTTATATTGTGTTCCCACACACCTAGTGTTGATGGATTAACACATTACCAGTATTCCATTTGGTGCTTGCCCTTTTTATTTCATCTGTACCTGCTGTGTAAAGGTGATTTTCAGTAGATTTTACAACTTATTGCTCATGCTTTTTTTATTAGTGAGAAAAGCCAGAAACTCTTCTTCCTCCTACTCCAAATTGCCCTTTTCCTCCTGCTGCTGTTCTACATAAAGAAACTCTGATTATACCTCCTTGTGTTAGGGATCAATTTGTTGTGGGCAAATTATTATTGATGGCTTACTTCACTTGGAGTGCATCATGACTAACAGGGCTGTTATCTCTGAAGAAATGAGCCTAAGATGTTGATGTTAGAGGTGGTCACAGAGCTTAGTTTGTATTTTTTGTTCTGAATAACTCACACAACTGAATTTCCATCTTTTTTTGACTGCTACACTTTTGGTCTGGCACTATAGATTTGGTCTGGGGAAAGCTTTTGTGGAGTTTTATAAATCAAAATATCAGAGAAAACACGATTTTTCTGAAATCAAAGAAGCACATAGGAGATCTATTGATTCATCTTTCACAACTGTGAACAAAGCTGTACCTTCTGAGTCATCTTCCCAAGTGAAATACCAAGAAAGCACTTCTGGAACTTCCTAAGAACAGCTTTTTTTTCCTTTTCAAGAGTAAGGCAGTGATCCTTCAGAGGTGGCAAGCGATGTACACCTTGGTCATCGACGTTGGGGAGAAGCTGCGCGCTGTCTCTGATCCCAACACCAGCGCTGCCCTCCAGGAGGAGCTCAGCCAGCTACAGCAGTGCTGGGGGAAAACCCAGGCCCTGCTGGAGAAGAAGAAGATGCAGTTCAGTGGCACCCTACAGGTAGGTGATGCCCTCCCCACCTGCTGCTCTGGCCTTGGGTCTCAGGAGCTTCCCTGTCCCACCATCTCCAGGCTGAGCTGCTGCTCGCTGCAGGGGTACTCTGAGGGAAGTGCTGTCATGTGTCATCAGGGCTTGGGGAATGTTCAAACTGTGGTCCCCTGATTCTCCAAAGGAAATTGAGTTGGATTCCATATGTTGCTACAATGGATGTTTCTGCTCTGATTGTTCTGAAGCTCCCCATGGCCTGGAGCTCACTCCTGCTTTGGGCTGTAAAGCTAAAATTTAGCTTAGAGTCAACATGACTTGTTCCTCCTCATGTTGTTCAGCATATAAATAGAAGGGCTGGTCATATTTATTTCCTTACAGCAATGAATTTGCTTTCATGGCTAGGTAGAACATTAGGTATGTCTTAAAATTGAATACTGTCACTGATACAGTCCAAAAACCATGCTTAAAGCCTCTTGGGTTGAACAAAACCAGGTGAGCAGAAATGCTCTCTGAGCAAGGCTTAAATAAGAAAGGCTTGAAGTTCTGTAAATCCAAGCACCAAAGTCTTGTGGGTGGCACTATGTATCAAAAAAGAAAATTCAAAAAACCAGAGCACAAGATAGATTATTTCAATAGGTTGAAGATGCTATTTTGTAACATATCCATGTGGTTCATATGTTTTGATAAAATATCCTCACCTTTTGTATTTCTTTGGGTCTCCCTGAGCAGACTTATGACCGCTTTGAAAAGCAAACCAAGGAACTGGAAAGCAGACTGCAAGAGCTAAAGGAGAAAGTAAAAGATCCACTCCATGTTGAACATGAAGAGCTCCACAAAGCCAAGGAACAAATTAAGGTATGAACAGCTATATTGTATTTAAATTTATGTAGTCTTTGCACAACACCTCATCCCTGTAAAATCAGTTTTCCCTCTTACTTCCTCTTCAGTGACACTGAATTTCTCTTCTTTATACCATCCTGATTGCTGCCCATCTCCAAAGTCCAGCTGATCAAGAAGATTGAGTAGTAGTAGGGTTTGGAATTTCTTTTCCTGCTTCTGCTCCCTTTACAGTCTGAATTTATAAAATAAATAGTTTCTCAAATAAAAGGGAAAAAGCTCCCTTCTCTCAGCTCAATTGGCTGTTTTCCCATGACTGAATCTCCCTTTTTGTTTCCCAATCCATTTTGCACATGGAGCTCCTCAGGCAAGAGACCTTGTAGTTCTGCAAAGCACCATACATACCTGCAGGATGTGGGAATAATTAAAGAGAAGAAAATTAAGAGTAAGGGAGTGGCAAAATTCCTTGCAGCCCATAGTGCACCATGAAAATTAAATGGCAAGAAAAGCATTTCCAAGGAATAGGAGACATTTTGTCTGGAGTGGTCAGTCTTTCATCATCCTTTTATGAAGTGAATTGTTGACCTATGTAGTGGGAACAAATAAGCTTATTAACAAGCCAAGGCTTTGAACTCATTATCAGCTGTCTGAAATCTTCTTTATGAGTGCTGGCTGCCTTTCCCACAGCAGCAGCCTTGCTGTAGCCCTGACTAATCTGGGAGATGGAAGCACACAGCTTCTGCCTCTTATCCCAGCAAGAGAAATTCAGCTGCAGAGGCAGCAGGGTCAGACAGTGCCAGTGCAAGTGCTGCTAGTAGGTGTTGTAGTACAATAAAGGACTAAAATGGCATGGCATGCTCTTCCTGCTGTGCACTTCTATCTGGAATAAAGCTATTTGTCTTTCAGCCCTGGACCTTACACGAGGCTAGCAAAGTCCCATGAAATGCCATAGTTAACTCTGTAATTGCTCTGGATTTGCCCCTTGTTAGGAAACATAAATGCAAGTGTGCACATCTATAGGAGTACTGTGATCTCAGGTAAATTTTAGAGTCAGGTTTATTTGATGTTTTCCTCTAGTGTTGAAGCTGGATCCAAGACCTGTGAAAATCCTCACAGGGTTTAGACCCAGCACACTTCTGACACAAAGACACACAGTTTTTTTCCCCTTCAAAATGAGACAAACTGGATTCTCTCTAAGAGGTTGTTTTTTTTTTTTTTGTTGGATGAGCCAATTACCCTTCCCAGCAGCTTTTTTGCAAAATGGGACCTAGGACCTTGTGTGTGTAGACTGTCATATTCCCCAGCTGCATGCAGTGGTACCTCTGCCTTTTAGGTGACAATTTTAACAGTGTTAAGGAAAATGTGTAACTTACAATAAAGAGAAAGGGGAGTTGAGGGAGCAAAGCAAAAAAAAAGAGCCTGTTTTCTGTGAACAAGCAGTTTAAAAGCTCCACGTTCCTCACAAATCTGAGGAAGTGCCTATGACATCATTCATTAGAGAAGGCAACTGATTTAAATCTTTTTGTGTGTTTAGAAAAATAACCTGAAACTGGAGCAAATGCAGGTGGAAAACAACTTGTCCAAAGCAATTATAACACAAATAGGGGAAACCCTGAACAAGCAGGCATATGCTGGCCTGGGTGTGAGAGCCCAGATGCTGCCCTGGAGCATGGGGAGCTGCCAGGGCCAGGCTGCATCCCAGCACTTTGGGACGCAGGGATGGTACCAGTGGGTCAGTGGGGCACTGCCATGGGCTCCAGTGGGGTTCCAGTGGGGTTCCAGTGATCTCCCAGGGATCCTGGCCAGCCCAGCCCCGGCAACACAGACGGCTGCACATTGCCTGCTCTCCTCCCCCACAGGCCAGGCAGGGGATTAGCCAGCAGGTTTGGGAAGCCGAGGAGCTTAGTGCCAAGGCTTGTGCGGGTGCGTTTCCATGCAGGAGCTGGAGCAGTCGCTGGCAGACTGGGCCCACGACATGAAGGAGCTGCAGGCCATGAAGGCGGAGCTGGCACACCTCATCCTCACCGAGGACATGATGGTGCTCAAGGAGCAAGTGGAGCATTTGCACAGGCAGTGGGAAGAGCTCTGCTTGCGGGTGAGTGTTCACCTCCTCCGGGCTGGCTTCCCTGGGGCCGGCAGGGAAGGGGGAGCAGGGCAGGGCTGGGGTTTCTCCTGGGGCAGGACTGGGGTTTCTCTGGGGCAGGACTGGGGTTTCTCCTGGGGCAAGCCTGGGGTTTCTCCTGGGGCAGCACTGGGGTTTCTCCGTGGCAGCACTGGGGTTTCTCCTGGGGCAGGGCTGGGGTTTCTCCTGGGGCAGCACTGGGGTTTCTCTGGGGCAGGACTGGGGTTTCTCTGGGGCAGCACTGGGGTTTCTCCTGGGGCAGCACTGGGGTTTCTGTGGGGCAGGGCTGGGGTTTCTCTGGGGCAGGGCTGGGGTTTCTCCTGGGGCAGCACTGGGGTTTCTCCTGGGGCAGCACTGGGGTTTCTCCTGGGGCAGCACTGGGGTTTCTCCTGGGGCAAGGCTGGGGTTTCTCCTGGGGCAGCACTGGGGTTTCTCCTGGGGCAGCACTGGGGTTTCTCTGGGGCAGCGCTGGGGTTTCTCCTGGGGCAGCACTGGGGTTTCTCTGGGACAGGACTGGGGTTTCTCCTGGGGCAGCACTGGGGTTTCTCCTGGGGCAGCACTGGGGTTTCTCTGGGACAGGACTGGGGTTTCTCCTGGGGCAGCACTGGGGTTTCTCCTGGGGCAGGGCTGGGGTTTCTCCTGGGGCAAGGCTGGGGTTTCTCCTGGGACAGGACTGGGGTTTCTCCTGGGCTCAGCCCCTCTGGCACTTCTGGGTGGGAATGGGGCTGCTCCCCCACAGCCAGCCCGGGGCGGAGTTCACCCTTTGTGTCCTGGACAACAAAATCCTGCCCAGGGTTTTGTTGCAAACCCTTTGGAAGAAGTGACTGTGTAACCCTGTGTAAGACTGTGTCTGCACAGAGCCAGATACAGCTGTTTTCTGGAATAGGTGCCTTTGTTCTTGGCTGCCAAAGGCAGGGAGGGATAAGCACAGGAATTGCCCGAGGGCATGGAGCAGGGAAAGGAAGAGGGAAGTTGAAACAAAATGCCAGCAGAAAGGAAACTTAAATGTGTTTAAATGCTAACTCCTTGGGTTTGAACACACTGAGAACTGACTTATCTTCTTTGTAGCAGGAAAATGCCGTGAAACATTTGCATTCTTTGTGGCTTGTTGCTGTATTACAATTAATTTAGTGTTGTGTAAAATTGCTGGGGAACACTTACAGCAAAGTCACATGGACTCGATTCATTAGGTTATTCTGCAGTTTGAATGTGTGTTTCCTTTGCCCTGTTAACTGGATTGGAAGAGGTAAAATACTTCAGGGTCTTAAGTCACTCTGGGGGACTCTACACACCAGCAAGCCAAACTCTCGCATCCCTTTACTTGACAAGTAAATAGCTTTTATTTTACAGTTTGTGAAGAAGTATTGAAGCCAGTTGGGATTTTGTTTCTAACCCTTCCACAGGCAAAGGTCAAGCAATCTTGGTGGGGATGTTGCCAGAGTAATGAACAGCTGTGCTTATTTCACAAACTGTGTTGTGATGAAATGGTTATTTGGTTTGATTGGAAGAATTATTTTTCTTTTGCATTGCAATGAGAAAGAAGAATTTAATTTCTTAAACTGGACAGCTGTTCTACAACCAGTGTTTTCTCTGCTATTTTTTCTGAACTCTGAAAATAATTCCAGAGACATCCTCTCCCCTTCTGAGAAATACAAGCCATTATTTTTAAAATTAAAATGCCTGAATCATTTTCCTAATGGAAATCTGTAGTTAAGCCTATAAATGAGAGAACTTTGTTGTTTTTCATTCTTTTTGTGAGCTACTGAAGCCTGCTGTCCCCACTGTGTTGAATAGCCCTGAATGTTAAAATTTTTTATATGTGCTCCACTACAGTCTATCCAAGTAGTAATTTCCTGTAGTAATTTAAGATCAGATTTTATTCAAAATTTCCATTTTAATTTCCTGAGGGAGCAACGTTGAGTTCAGTCTGTCTTGGAGGCAGGAAAGAGGTGACAGTAATGTAACTGTGTTAGGCACACAAAATCTGTAGTGGGAGGAATCTCTTGAGTGCTGTAGGGAGGGAGATTCTGAATGTTTGCACAGCCTTAATGAGCCTCAGGAGAGCCCACAGTGGTGCTCAGTGCTGGACACAGGCTAGGAGAGCAGACTTTATCAGCTCCCTGTTGGCATGACTGCTTCATTTTGGATAACAAAGTAGAGTCAAGATGCATTGTGTGGAGCAAAGTGTGCAGAATAAATGCAGGGAGGTGAAAGAGCTGCAGCTGTCACAGCCCTGGGGCAGCCAGATGCCTGTGCTCAACTGGACAGGGGCAGAGGGAGCAGATGCACTCAAGGGATTAGCATTTACAGAGCTGCCCTTGCAAGGTGCATGTAGGTCACAGATTTAACCATCCATCCCAGCCAGCATCTCCAGGGATGTTATTTTAGCCTCCCTTTGGAATGCACATGATGCTCACACGGTGGGTGCAAAATGGGGGTGGTACCAGGGCAGCTGGGCAGAGGAGAAAGTACTCAAAGCAATGGCTTGAAGGGTTCATGTTCCTAGAAGCTTGTCTGGGATTTTTTGGCTTGTTCCTGTTTTTTACTCTCAGCCTGTGTGGCTTAGCCAGCTAAGATGTGCTTCTTGCTGTTAAAATCCTGCCTTGCCTCATTCTGGGCAGGCAAGCATGGAGTCAGAATCACATCAGCACTTAGAGCTTGTTTTGCTGACAGGCAGAGTCTGTTCTTCCACTGACCAGGTAAACTCATCTCCACACATGGGATAAGCTGCAAGTGGTAAGGAAGGATGAAGGGTTCACCCTCCAAACCTCTGAGGCTGAGAGTACGTGGGAGTGTCCCAGAGCAGAGACACTCTTAGAAACTTCCTGAGGTTCCTGGCATCTCCAGGCTTTTTCCTTTGGAGGACTTGGGAGATTGTTTCCCTGTGTCCCAAGACAGTGCTTTCATCCTCATCTCTTTGCTTAGATTGTCATGAAGGATTCAGAAATCCCTTTCAGCTCTTCATCCCCTCCTGGAAAACAAGTGAGAATTTAAGGGACAAAAGCAATGTGGTAGGAGATGGCTTGGTGCCTTCTCTTTTGATCCTGGTGTTAACATGGAGCTGGCCTTGCTTCCACACTACACATTTAAACTTCACTCTGGGGTACAAAATAGTGTTAGATATTAGTCTAGAAGAATCAGTAATGGAAATTTGAGGAGTCATATGCTGTATAAAGTGCATGTGAGATGTGAAGAGGGAATATTTCCTGCCATAAGGAGACATTTAGAGTGACCATTTACAGCCAAGATAAACAAAATGTTGTGCACAGTCTTTAGACAAAATTTATTGGTGAGAATGAGGGGTTACTTGTATCTCTTGCTTCAGTAGAGCTTGAACCATTTTTCACTTCCTTTGTCCCATATATCCTGGTACAGGAATCCATCAAGGTTAATAAATAAATACATATTTAAGAGCCCTAGGCTAGAGACAGGTGCTATTAGCTAGTTAGAAGTGTGACCCTGCTTATTTCTGAGATATTGGAGCAATGATAGTAACTCTGCTTTTTCAGGCAGTCTCAGACCTTAATTGCACTGTCTAGACAATTTGTTTATCCATCCTGGAAAATATATTTTTGATGGGGGAAAAAAATCCATAGTTTTCAATGAAAAAGATAGATTCTTGCTGCTTATTTTTTGGAAATTCTCCAATTACTGCTGGGCAAATGGAAAGAAAACAGGGAGGCTTTTATAGAGATTAAATAATTGCAGTCAGTAGTTACAAAGTTTCTCTTAGGGTGGCAGAAAAATAAGAACTTACCTAGGTGTTATTTCTCTTGTGTTATATGTGGGGCCATACTAAACAGTATGTAGCAATTATGTATTTTATATTCCTTCTGTGTTTGACATTTTCAGGTTTTCACTGAGTAACATTTAAATTATTATATAAGCACATTATTTATAAAGCTGTCACTTAGTTTCTTTCTTCTGAGGGAGAGAATCTGGTATTTGCTAGTCAACTTTTTGCCCTGCAATCCAAAATAAGATGTAATAACAATCTGCTTGATGGCTTTGGAAAGGAAGGTAGGGTACTTGATAACTGCTCCTGCAAAATGGAATAAGATCAAATGCAGACTAGAAATTAGAAGGCTCATAATTGCTGGTTTCCTTCCAGAAAAAGCTGTTGCTAGAATTTCTTGTGTGTGCTTTTCCACAGGTGTCCCTGCGGAAGCAGGAGATCGAGGACAGGCTCAACGCCTGGATTGTGTTCAATGAGAAGAATAAGGAGCTGTGCTCCTGGCTGGTCCAAATGGAAAGCAAAGTGTTGCAGACTGCAGATGTTAGCATTGAAGACATGATAGACAAACTGCAGAAGGTAAGTAGTAATGCCACTTTTCTTCAGTTGCAGGCAGATAACTCATTAGAGAGGCACCATTCCTCATGCATTCCTGGCTTCTTGGAAGTGATACATGATGTAAAACCAACACACACAGGCTTTTGTGAGATGAGCTTTTCTATCATTAGCTCTTCTTGATACTCAGATTTGGAGCTTAAAGCAGAGCAGAAATGCTCTGGACTGCATTTAGTCAGTGTGAGCTGTGGTGATGGGGTCTGGGCTGTTGGGGTTTTGGGGCACACCCAGCACTGCTCAGAGTGGTGTCCTGGGAGCAGCTCACTGCTCTCACCACCTCCATCATCCACACAACTGGTGAGCAGAGGGCAAAGAAAAGATTGAAGGATGGGGTAGGTCTTATGCCAGACAAACAAGAAGTTACCACAACCAAAATAAAACCTAATTCTTCCCCTTCCCCCATGGTAGTCAGTGCATTCTAATATTTGTGTATTAACTTGATTTTAAAGAAAATCAACCATTATTGTTCTGCTGTTCTTCCCCCATGGCTAAAATGTCTCTGTATCTAATCCCACATCTCCTCTGGATAACAATGCCAGCAAAATAAAGCCACCCTAAACTCGGATTTGGGTTCTTTTGAGGTAGCTTCATTGAAAAATGATGTTAAATCAGGAAAACAACAGATAAAATTAGAACATTCAATAGCTATTCTTAGGAATACTTACTCCTGGCACTTGCAAGTCTTTAAGCTGCTTACTTTTTCATAGATTGTGAGAGGGCTTCTTCATTGAGGTTTTCTTTTTGTTTTTAGTGAGAGCTCTATGTGCTAATGTAGAAACCTCAGCCAAACCTGACTTCACATCACACACGTGGGAAAAGAAACACATATTTTTGTTTTGGTATCATTGTTTTGTTTTGCCCTGTAATTAAAGCAATGTTTGTGTATGTTTATCAGGACTGCATGGAAGAAATAAACCTGTTCAGTGAAAATAAGCTTCACTTGAAACAAATGGGTGATCAGCTAATCAAGGCTAGCAACAAGAGCCGAGTTGCAGAAATAGATGATAAACTGAACAAAATCAATGATCGCTGGCAGCACCTCTTTGATGTCATTGGAGCACGGTAAGAAAATTATTTTCAATGTTTTATGTGAGATAAAAGTCAGAGGTTTGTGTCCTTGAGCATCAGAAACAGAGTGACATGACTTTCCAGTTAAGTTGGAATTTATTACTGCGAGTCAAGCTGAAGGGAATGCTTTTCTTTTGTAACTTACTGCTTTATTATGACACCAAATATCTTAATTTATCTAATGGTTGAGGGCAGGGTGTAAGAATTCATATGAAATAAAATTTTAATGATGGGGGCTTTGTAAAAGGAAGAGTCAAAGTGATCTCTCCATTCCATGTGTTGAATTGCAACCTAATTTTAAGCCAGCATAGTAGTTCATTTGGGCTTTTTAGGAGAGCCTCCTATTTTAACACAAGCCTCTCTTTCACTCTGTGTCTGAAAGCACAGAATTTAGGAATAGACTCTATTTTGTCTCTGTAGACAGATTTACATGATAATGTTCCTTTTTTACATTCACAAGTGTTTGAAATTTCATTTAATACCAGTGCTATTTCTTTACTCAGTCTCCCTCCTCAAAACAACTGAAAGACCATATGAGTTCCTTTTAAATTCAGGATTTTCTGTATGATGGTGAAGTGAAAAATACTGTCAGTTGAAATGAAAACCAAAACCTCCACAGTCTAGGCAACAACCTCTTCTTAATGGATTAAGCATCTTTATTATACTTGACAGAGTTAAGAACATCATGATCATTTCAGTATTAGCCTTACTGAGACTATCCCATTTCATTGTTATCTCTGAGTTTCTGCCACAGCTTGGGAGGAGGATGCTGGGCTGGTCTTGCCTCCTGCCGAGTTTGTTGGTAATCCAGAAATAATAAGGCTAACACCAAATTGGTGTTGGTCTCAACTTCTTTCCCAAGGTTTTGTTCTGCCTGTGGTCCCCCACTCTGGGCTCTCAGCAGCTCTGTTGCTCAGTTAAATTTGGGACAGCTAATGCAGGTGGTTGTGCTGTGACAATGTAGTGCTAAGTGTGCTGGGCCTTAATCAGGAATGAGATCTGAATTAATGGTGACACAGGAGCTGTGCATGATTAAGCAGAAGCTGCCTGCTTAAGATCTGACACTGCAGATAGACTTGCAATGGCTGTCTCAAGGTATCTTTGTTTTTGATCTGGTGTAGGAAAGCAAGCTTCACTTTAGTAATATCACCTTTTCTGTTCTCATCTGATGGTAATGTGTCACTTTTAAAGCTTTTTAATGATCATTTTTTGTTCTGCTGTGTTTTGGTTTTGAATTGTAGCAGTTTTTAAATGCAGATTGAAATGCACTGTTTTAAAAGTGAGGTAAGCATGGCACATTTCTGATAATCTTTAGGAAAACATGCTAAAGAACTGGTGGGGCATTTAGAGAGAGATCTGGCAACTGTACTCAAGTACTCCCGTGACAAGGACTTGTCTACCTGGTGTATCTTAAATATTTACCTTCAGGCAAGTGTACAGTGGTGCTTTGAGGTACATTATTGTGGATTTGCCTAGAGCATCAACAAGGCTCCCAGTATTTGGTTTTTAAGTGGATATTGCAGCTGCTGGGGAATTGGTGTGATGCAGTATGAGTGTTCCTG
The DNA here is from genome assembly GCF_037042795.1 of Molothrus aeneus. Taxonomy (NCBI): domain Eukaryota; kingdom Metazoa; phylum Chordata; class Aves; order Passeriformes; family Icteridae; genus Molothrus; species Molothrus aeneus. Next base: position 56,048,759 of record NC_089651.1, on the reverse strand, counting down.
TGTAATTAATTCCAGAATGTCTGTAATATGCCAGCTTCTACTTGTGATTTCCATCAATTTGATGCTCAGGACCAGGGTAATGAACTGGAAGGACCTGGCAAAATGTGATTTTAAGCAGCTCCCTTGGTGGCCTAAGATTATCAGGCAGCCCTGAGCGCTCTGCTGGTCCCCTCTGAGTTAATACTAAGAGAAGTTCAGCATATGGCAGTGTTTTGCAGCACCTCTCCTCCCTCACCTAATCCACCTCGCTGGGGCAGGCTCTCAGCTGCTCAGTCATGAGTAACCACCAGGTCAGACACAACAGACTCAGAGTATACTCCTAAGAGTTTATTTTGCCCTGTTGTAACCTTCCAACTTTCTGCTTTGAGTTTGCTGCTATGGTGCTGGCTTGCCACTGAGATTTGATGTCTGAAGGAATTAAATTAGACATCAGTTGACTGAAATGTTCACCTCACTGAGGTGTGCTTTGGGGCAAAGATGAGGCTCCTCCCCTGCTTTTGAGTAGCCTCTCTGAAGCTCAGGTGATGGTGGGGAGGCAGCAGCTCAACCCATCACCAGTGTGACACAAGCTGGGCAACTTTGAGGGAGAGCAGAGAGGAGCAAAGAGCCTTGGGCTGGAGGTGAAGTGACCTGTGAGTGTGGGTTGTGATGCCCTGTGCTGACAGACTGTCTCACTCCTTCTCAATTTGCTTTTGCAGAAACTGTTAAAAAAATTGTATTGAGGCTGTGTTGAAAGAATACATGTAAAGGATAGTGGCAGAATTTTGTTGTCCCTGCTGGATTAAGCCATCATAGTCCAGAGATCCTCTCACAGTGTGTGGAGGCTGGAGGGAATGGCACAGGGGCTGTGCATCCACTGCAGCCCTGCAGATGAGACTGGAGCACTGCACAAGTGCTGCCACATCTGCAGACCTCTGCAAAGCCCTTTTTATTGGGCACTGCTTCATTGCTTGGGGAAAATAAGAGGAATGGAGGAGATGCCTCTGGGAAGGAGTGCCAGAGGGCTTGGAGGGTGTGAGGGTAGGGGAATGCTCCTGGAGAGAAGTGACAAATTTTGACTGTGATGCAGAGAAAACCTTGTCTTTCTCCTGAAAAAAGAAGTTGCTTGTAGGAACTTATTTTCACAGCACATCCATGAAATGAGGAGGTGGTTTTGCTCCTATCTTTTCAGATTAGTAGCTGTGGCAAGTAAAATTGAAGTAAAAATTTTCTGAGGTTTTGGGTGCCAAATCTGTAAGCAAATCTGAAGCTCTTTTTTTGACAACTATTTCAACTCCAACAATTTCTTTTAAAGACACAATGAGCTGCTACCTTTATTTTTACTTGCACCCGTCTCCCAGTGGCCCACTCAGCATCACAGGGGCAAGGACCAAATTTCAGAATGTCTTCATGGCAGGCCAAGATTTGGGAAGGAGATGAACTACAGAGCCAGGCACTGAGTAGGAGGAGAAAATGTATATTGAATAGTTGTGTGTTCAAAGCCAATTCTTCATTTTTGGGCATTGAATCTGTCTTGTAGATGGGCATTTTTTGATCCTGTGGTACAAGAGTGAAAAATAACCTGTATCCACAAAAGAATCTAACTGAGATTTATTGCCAGCTTCAGTTCTGTGGTTGCTGATGTCCCCATGGCTGTCCCTGTGACCTGTGTAAGATTTTATCTTCTCCGCAGTGTAGTTATGGCTGTGTGATACCAACATGAAACCAAACCAGCCTGGAAACCAATCAATGCAGAGAATTCCTCCTGATAGCTTATTTCACCTTTTTAACCCAATAAACGTCCTGGGACAGATGGGCAAATTAGGTGAGCTCCCCATTTAGTCCTTGAAGTGATTCTCTTAGTTCATGGTGACAAGCTCAGATTTGCCATATGGCTGCATTTGCAGGACTTAACACTTTCATTATCTGCCTGTGCTCTGTCTGTGCGGTGACAAAAGCTTTGCCTCGTGTGTTGCACCAAGCCACCGTCTGGCTGCAAGCTTGGAAGAGTCTCAAAATGTTAATTTTCATGGGATAAAGTAACCATCAAGGCATTAGCATGCCAGGAAAGGAGAACAAATGCATTCTGTTCGGTTCAGAAGATACTCTCACCACGGGGGTTTGTGCTGGCTCTTTGTTGAGGCGTGGGGAATAGAAACATACTAACAGGCAGAAGGGAGCGTTGTGCCGACTGTGAAGATGGACACAGGGAAATCTCCTGCTTTTGTTACTGAAGCAGTAGGAGGAGTGCACAGGCTGCCTGAGGGTGGTAGACAGCCAAAAACCCATGGAGTGGGATTGACATCCTCAGTATGCTCTGGAACAACACACCTGGGCCAGGCACCAACAGGCAAGGGCTAGCAAGGAACTGTGTTGTGCATGGCCATGTTCCCTTTCCTGGGCCACCCAGCACTGATTCTAACTCCTCACTTTGCTTCCCAGCCCGGTGAAAAGGAAATGTTTTCCTTCTGCAGTGCTGTTTGCTTAGTGCCTGCAGCCAGGCTGGAGGAGCACCCCCGTGTCCCTGGAGGGTGTCTGCACTGCCTGGGGCTGTGCAAAGCTTTGGGTGCTGCTTGAACCTTCATTAAAGTCACCAGCTTTATCAGGGGCTGCCTCCAGGAGTTTTGGGTCTGCAGACCAGTCTCTGCAGTAGCTGATGTTGCATTTCTGTAGCTCTGGGCATCCTGCAGCTCTTGCCACTTGTTGCCAAGCTGTGAAAAGGGGGATGCCATTTCTCAGCTGCTCTGGCTAAAGGCACACTGATGTGTTTTCTTACTTGGTGGGTCTAGTCCATGTTTTCAGCCCTGTGGTGAAAAGCAAAGTTTTTGTGTATGTAACAGGAATGGGTTCAAATGACTGTGACCTTTAAAGCAAGCATGAAAATTCAGGGAAGCAAGCAAGGTCAAATGTGCCTTCTCATTCTTTTAAATGCAACTATCCTTGGCAACTGGGTCTTTACCCTGTGTTTGCAAGCTGCCAGCATCATTGCATCGTCCAGAAATCTTAAATTGCTACACTCAAGTCAGCCCTTACCTTCCTTAATAGAACTTGGAAGATTGAAGGTGTTTTCAGCTCATTTCCTGCATACCTTGGGGGGACTGAAATTCCCAAACAGACTGAAACTTCTCAGGTTGCAAAAAAAAAAAAAAAAAAAAGGGAAGGAGTTGAAACTCTCCAGTGACATCACCGTGTGCTGTGCTGGGGGTCCAAGGAGGCTTTATGGGGAATGCAGTGAGCTGCCAATTCCCTCTCCTCCCTTGCACCCTCACTGTGCCTGGGTTGCCCCAAAAGTTGCTCCAGCACTAGCAGGCCCCAGATTATGGATTTGGGGAGCAAGTGAGTTCACAGCACACCCTTCAGCTGGTCTCTATCTATTTTCCACCACATTGGTTGACCTTTGGCAGGGCAGACAATCAGGCACCATGTGTTGGTGTGCTGTCTTACCCTGTGGCAGCCCACAATCAGTGTGGGTGCACTCTGGTTCAAAGGTCTTTTTAAATTGCTGCAGATCAATATTGCATGGCAAGGGAAGCAAAATATGCTGCAGGGAGGCCTCCCCAGGTAAACAAGGCAGCAATGTCCAGCAGAATTGTGCTGGTTTGTGGCAGTAGCACTGTAAAATCTCATTCTAGGGTTTGGTTTTTTTTGGTATACAAAATATGTGGATGGTTAAAATCTCACTCACAAAGTGCTTGCTTTCTTTCCATGTTCTCTTTGTCCTTTGAGGATTACACTTCTCTTCAGTGTAAAAGCTGTGACAGAATTCATTATTGTCTCAGGCATGATGGTTGGGCTTATTTTGGTTATGCAATGTGTGCAGGGAGCAGGGGGAGCTGGCAGTGCAAGGGGAGTCCTTGTCTTCTGCACACCATCTTCACTCCCAGTGTCTGCCTGCAGAGCTGAGGGTTATTTCCCCATTTACTCAGGTCAACCATTTCAAAGAGTGGTTTTGAACCACTCTGGACGTTAAACTGTGAAGGTGACTGGGCATGATTTACCTATGCAAATGTCCTGAGCCCTCTCACAGTGTGCTGTGTCCTCGCAGGAACTGTGTGTTCTGCCATGTGAGCCATCAGCAAGTCAGTACAGGTCTGTGGAAAATTACCTGAATACTGAAAAACCTTTGATTTCAAAATCATTCTCTGCATTTTTGGTAGGATTATCACAACTTCTTTATTTTTTTTTCTGATCTTGGCTGGGTGGGGAGAGACTTGTAACCCAAGGTTCTCCGACTTCCGCCCTTTTTTTCCCACCCCGTGATCTCTGGCAGTCATAACACACAGAAATCATGACAGTGTGTTTTTCCACAAACGAATGATATCACAAATGAAGATTAGGGGTTATTTTGCCTTCTGGCATAACAGGCTATTTGCAGTGGAGGCCTTCTGCCTGGTCTGGAAGGTTAAAGAGAGGACAGGTTAGTGTGTGGGAGATTTAATTCGTACTTAAATACCTGGGATATAATGGTAAAGGCGAGAAAGCAGAACGCAGGGGAAGTAAGGATACATCTTTGTGCGTGGTGCCTCTGCGTGGATGTACGTGTGCTCGTTTTTCTGGGTTCGCTTCAGACTGACTCTGCTGCAAATCATCCGGGTCTGAGGCTCCAACAATCCCTCTTTCTCCCAAGAAATGAGCACCGCATCCACCTTTCCCGGTGCCGGAGGCTCCAACCCGCAACCTTTTTGTTGCCAGCCGCGGGCAGCCGCCCGGCGTGCGCTTCCTCCCGTGCTAACAATTCTCTCGTGTCAGAATAAAGCTCTGGTGGTTTTGTTCTGAGGAGGGATGCGGCCGTTCGCCAGGTAAAATCCCAACGCAAAACGTAAGGGTTAAAATAGTGGGGGGAGAGAGAGAGAGCGAGAGCTCCGGTGTCTCCCCAGCTCGGGGTCGGGGAGGAGGAGGACGGGCGAGCCTCCCCCCCACAGCCGGGATGCTAAAGCGGCGAATAAATAGGGCATCTGTGGAGGAGGGGTTTCCTCTGCCATGCCTGCCTGGTCGCACAGACGGTTTCCCCCTTGCAGCTTGGGATTTGCAGGCTGAGGAATGGTTTTCCCGTGCGAACCGTAAGTGCCGTGGGGGTGCTGGGTGCCGGTGGGGTCCGGCGGAGCCGCGGGGGGGAGCGATGGATGCGCCCCGCTGCAGCTGCCTGGGGCCAGCGGGCGAGCGAGTGGGAAGTGCGGCACGGTAGCAGCAGGAATTGTGCTCACGGGCCCCTGGCTTGCGATCAGCTGTGTTTGGGGCTGGCACCCGAGGCGGAGGAGAGCCTTGACAAGAACCTTTGGGCTCGCAGGCGGGGAGAAAAGCCTCCCCCCCAAAGCCTCCTGCGCTTCTCCGTGCGCGCACACAGCCCGGGGCACGGGGCGGCTGGCACGGCCCCGGCACGGACCGGGAATGGCCTCGCCTTCCATGGAAAGGCCTCAGATTTGCCTTTGGCATCACCTCTCCAGAGCGCGTCTTTTGTCCCTCACACGGTTGTTCCCCCTGCGAGTCACTGAACAAAGGTTCCTGGGCCGTGCATCTCATTCGCTTTGCCGCTGGTAAACAATCCTGTCAGCTGGCAGGGCCATGTCAGCCCCTCCTCCTCCTCTTCCTCCAAGAGACACGCACGGAGTCGCTTTTTCTGATGACATTTGCCTTTGTGAAGGAGAGTTTGGGATAGATGTTAGGATGTTTTTCCTTCTTTCAGATGCTAAAATTTGAATGCTGCTTCCCCCCTACCTTTTCCTGCAGCATTTTGACAGCTAAAGCAATGCAATAGGACATGCATTTTGTAATTCTTTTTGTTTGTGTGAATACATTTCAATCAACCTGGAAGCTCCTCCTACTGCTAGGTAATTCCTGAGTAGTTACTACAAATACGCTGCGTGTTTCTGGGGCTGTGCAGTGATTCAGCCTGAGACACTTTAATGCTTTTCTCTTGTAACCCAATACTGGCAACTTCATTGTGGGTATTAAGACCCAAATCCAATCTCGAGTCAAGTCAGTTAGTCCTTCTGTTCACTTTTGCAGCCAGCTTGTTGTTATAATCTCCTACTTTTGTTCTTTTTCTGCCACTTCTATTGTGGTGCAAAGATTAAAATATTTTAAAACTGGCTTTGTTTGGCTTATTCCAGGCAACTTAAGCATATGTCTGAGTGCTAATCAGGGTGGATTTTTTAGCTTGGCCCTTTGCAAAAGACAAGGCAAATCTGAATTTGTCGGGGTTTTTTTTAGATTAGTGGTGATACTATTATTGTATTTTTTTGTATTGTTACCTTTTTTTTTTCTTTCTGGAGGCATGTTGAATTGTGGCAGGTGAGTTCTCAGTGGGAAGTGAACAATGGATAAGTAGGAGTTTTTCCTGTAAACAGGAAGTTTTTCCTGTTTGACCAATCTCAATTAACTTGAGAGTCACACTTCACAGAGAAATAATTCAATCAACAGTGGTGGCACCTTCCACCCTCTGCAAGAAGCTGCTTTTCTTTGTTGCACTTGAACTTTTAGTGCTGTTAATTCACTGTGTGTTGGGTGATTGATACCTGGATCTGACGGGGAAGCTTTTGCCCCCAGGCTTGGAGGGAGTGCACTGTGCACTCCCACCCAGCTTCCAGAAGGGCTGTGTTTCTCCAGAAGTGGCCAGGATGCATCTCAAAAGAGTTGGTGAAGTTTCATTCATGCAAAGATCAGGTGATTTGTAAGAGTATTTTTTCAGGGTGCAGATATGCATCTGAGAATGGTGGTTGCAAATGAAGACTTTTGTTGATTTGTTGATGTAATTAATTAGTCTGTTTCACTCTTTTCTTTGAGCTGTAGCCAGGGAAATGGCAGTTACCTGTGACTTTTGTGCAAGCTGGGGATGCTCATGTTTTTCATCAGTTTACCTCTTGTTTCAGTTTAGGACCCTGCCCTTTTCCTTGGGCTCTGTGTCTGCTGACAGGAGCAGATCAGCCAGTGTGAATGTCTGGGCAAAGCTGCCTTCCCATTTATGCACTGCACTGCTGTGAACTTCTCTTAGGTTTTTGTTCTTCTTTGGCTGCTTAGCTCAAGTTTGAGATGAATGGCTTTAGAGCATTAAGGGTGTTTAAATGACTGGCAAATGCCAAATTCTATCGAGAATAAATAACAGATTAAATGCCTTAATTACAATGGTGTTTCCAATGGCAATTGCTAGAAAGTAAATACAAGCTCTCAGTTCCACAATGATGCTGTCTTTGAGACTATTGCTTCTGGTAACACTAGAAGATAAAGATCCTTATGTTGACATTCATAACTTGAAAATCAGAGTGATTTCTAAGCCAAAATAATATTGGAGTGGTGGTGCCAAAAGCCACACTTGGATTCTAAAATTGTTGCTTTTAAAATGTATCGAATGTACTTTCAGTCATAAATATATTTACTTATAGTCTAATATCCTTTGGTTTTGCTTTGGACTTCCTTGGCTGTGTTCATCTATCCACTATGCAGACTGAAGAAAGATGTTTAGCACCCTGTGAATTTTTCTGTAATGCAGCTTAGGGATGGGAAGCAGGTGGATAGAGGCAGAGAAGGGAGCCCAGGGAGGCAGAGATGGTCTGAGATCTCAGCAGGTCAGCTGTGCCATCAGATGATCCCTACATGTGCCTGTCTCCAGAGCAGTTGTGGGAAGCATCATAGGATATGCAGGAGGTGAATTGCCACAGAATACAGTCAGGGACAGGGCAGAGATCAAGCCTTGCTTTCCTCCTGACTGGCCTGAAGTCATGCAGAGTTAATAATGCTACAGTGTAGATGTTTAGCTCAGACTCTTCCATTCTGTGCTCAGCACAGAGCCTGTATTGTCCATCTCTCCAGGGAGAAGGGTTCCTGAGTCACCTGCCTTTGGAGGGCCACATGCCTTGGGAGTCACTGGCCCTGCTGAGCATTGTAACCATCCAAAATAACTGATGGGAACAGGGCAGAGGAAGAATTAGTTCTCCTGGATAAAATAACTGCCAGCCCATGACAGCACAAGAAAATAGTGCAATGACATGTTCATTGAGTACCACTTAATATAAGCAAAATCAAAAGCAGCAAGATTTATACAGAGCTGTTTGCTTGGGAGCCAAATGCTGTCTGCATACAGGGTTGAACCTGGGACCAGAGTTCTGAAAAAAAGCTTGTTAAGAAAAGCAAGAGCAGCTAAATGCTTTTGTCATCTACTGGTTTCCTCTCAATCAGCTGCAGGTGTGGAAGACAGAGCCTGTGTAAAGGGGCAGAGGCAGGTGCTTTGCACCAGAGTCAGCAGCTTTGTGGGTGCAAGGCAGGAGCAAGCTGGGCCATGGACTTGGTCCAAATCCTTCAGGCTGGCTTGCAGGCTTACATCAGTCAGACAATACTAATTTTACTTTTGGAGAGTGCAGAGTTGCTAAATACTTGCCAGGAGCTTCAGTTTAGGACTGTGTTCTTCTTGCCCTCCTTGTAAAACAACTGAAAGCACTGCCTGGTGCTTCTGGGACAAGAGGTAGGGGAAACTTTCCATGCTGCTGATCCATATGAGACCCTACATTTTCTGGCCTTACTCTGTAAACAGTAGGACTGGATTCCAGCAGGATCATTCCCATATCTCCTCCATAAGTGCTTCACTTTAAATCAAGTGTCTAGCTGACGTGCGTATCCTCTTTGGTTACCTTAAGGTTGTTAATAAGATCGGTTGTTGCTTTCAGAGTGGCATATTCATTATGGATTAGATGTCCTGTATATCTTCTGTTGTTGTATCATCAAGCAGTTGCAAAAGCTATTCGTTACAGACAGTTTGGACCACTCTCCTCTAAAACTTGCCAGGATAGTTTGGCAGCAGGCAGGACAGTGGGCCAGGAAACTGTCCAGGTGCCCTGTGTGGGCACTTCTGCCTTAGCAATCCGTCCCTGCCTGCATTACACGAGATCACATTCCTCAGCCTTCCCCAGTCCCAGCTTGCACAAGACCTGTGTTGCCAAGTACATCAGGGCTCAACTCAGACCTCTCAACAGTCCCCTGCATTTGGGGACATGCAGTGAACCCCTTATACAAGCTGTCCTTGCAGTGCCACTGCTGGTTTTGTTTATATGGTGACAGTTCCCAGCCTCTGTGGCCAATGAATGGGAAATGTTTCAGCCTTTTCACAATACAGACTAAACTTTTTGTGCTGTGCTTGACTTAAACAGTTGAGGCTCATCTTGATAGTTGTTGGACTAGTCAGTAGCTAAAGGTTTAATTTGTAAGTTTGCATTTTAAAAATCATATGCAAGGTTCAAAAATTGATGCTAAGGCACAAGGACATAACTAGAGATCAGGAGACCAGCACAGGGAAGCAATGCTGGCCAAGAAATGGACTCTCCCTAGGACATGGGTGGAATGATTTCATCTGACTTCAGTCTGCAGTGTTGATATTTATAGTACTGCAGGGTAGACCATTGCAGTTCCTGGGGAGAAATATGTGCTTTTTGGTACAGTTCATCTCATCTTGTGATCTGGATGTTTAAGACAAGTCTGATACAAGTAATGATTTTTTTCCTCCGTTATCTACCAAGGTCTAGATGACAAGCTCTGAAATAAGTCTGAAGAGATAAGTGTCACCCTGTTGTTGCCTTTCTAGTAATTTTTGTTGGGAATTGAGTAAATGAAATTTCAAAAGAATTTGAGACCAGTGAGGTAGTTCACCAGATATTCCTCCAACACATGGAGACAAACTTGCCAAAATATAAAAGCATACTGTGTGGGTAATTTGAGGGACTGATAGGGGGGTTTGATATGGGAATATGCTGCTAAGTCTGGAAGTCAAAAAAAGTTTGTCTGCAGTTTCAGAGCTGTGCTACAAACAGCTGTAAGAAAAGTAAATGATCTCAATGATTCATTTGCTTGTCCACTGCACAAGTCTCCCTGGCCATTTGATATTCTCCTCCATTAGGATTGTTTTTTTTAATTTTTCACCATGTCAGGAGAGTCTGGCATATCTCTGCATGTTTGTGTGGTGTTTAGATGAGCTTTAATGTTGTGGTGCTACAAATTCTATTAGTAGCTGTTGTTCAGGTCTTCTCCTCTCCTGTCAGCATCCAGAGGATGCTGAGGCCCTGGCACAGGTTGCTTGGAGAAGCTGTGCATGCCCCATCCCTGGAAATGTTCTAGCTGGGCTGGATGGGGCTTGGAGCAACCTGGAATAGTGGAAGGTGTCCCTGCCCATGGCAGGTTAGAGCAAGGGGATCTTTCAGGCCCTTCCAACCCAAACCATTCTGTGAGTCTGTGATTTTGCCAGGGTGTTGGGCTGGTGGTTTGTGCAGATTCTGCCTCTCTTGGCAGAGTGGTACCTTTTTGATTAGTGTGAGCCTGTTGGTTGCTGAAGATGACACTGAGCAAAATTCACAGCAGGAAAATCAAACCATAGATACCCATTTTAGTTTAAGTGTGGCAAATTACGGTACAAATTTCCACTTAGATGAATGTGCAGTGCTCCCTAGCAGATGAAAATTCACCTTGCTTATAGAGTTCCATTAAAGCCTTCATCCAAGTCCTGCTTGCAGCTGTAGAGCAGGGGGCTGCTGGGCCAATTTAGGTAGGTTTTGACTAAAACACGGCTCTGATTTACAGGCAGCAGCTTGATGCGACATGGCTTCATAAAGCCATGCCTGTCATCACCTCCTGCCAACATCTTTTCCACTGATTGACCATCTTTGTAACAAAATGTTCTTCCTGGTTTACTTAGGGTGAAGAAACTGAAGGAAACATTTGCTTTTATACAACTATTGGACAAAAACATGAGTAACCTTCGCACCTGGTTGGCCCGGATTGAGTCTGAGCTTTCCAAGCCTGTTGTTTATGACATCTGTGATGACCAAGAAATCCAGAAGAGACTGGCAGAACAGCAGGTGGGAAATAGCAGCAGCCAGAGTAAATGAGCTAAGATGCTGCTGATTGGTCCTGGTATAAAATCACCTGTTTCTTTTCTTTAGTGAGCCCTTCTGACTGTTCGCTTTGCATGGCGTGTTCCTGCCAAGATGCATTACATGGAAGATTTTTATTTGCTTGCAGTTATTTCAGTATTGCATTGAATTACCCCCACATCTCTCTGCCCCCCTTCACCCAAGGAAAACATGCAAAATACAAACAAAAGCAAATTTGCTCAGTTCAGTACAGCAGACTTCCTGAGGACTGGGCAGGGCACAGACAGTGGGCAGAGTACATGAGGATGACTTCGACTGACAAGGCGTGAATGCTGCTCTCTGCAAAGAGATGGGATTTGATGTGTTTCCCTCCCTGGCTCCAGTTCCTGTCCCTTCCTTGCAGACAGCAGAGCAAGCTTGGCAGAGCAAGATGCTTGAGCTTTGGAAGGTGGATTTGTGCAGACACACCTTTGGCTGAGGTTTGATCAGAGGCAGGCTCTGAAGATCCCTCAGGGCTGGGGCAGCTGGCGCGTGAATCCTGCTGAGACAACAAGTGTGAACCAACCCTGCACTGCTGGCTGTTTGTGGGCGTTTATCCAAGGCAGTGGCTTACTAGGGGATCTTAGGAGAGTTGGATAGTCCTGCAGTAACTTTGTCTAGCCAGCAGCCCGGCAAGGAAAATTAATTTCTCCAAAGCACAGACTTGCAGGTGGAGTCATCCTTTGCTCAGGGCTGTGCTGTAAGTCTGGCCAGGTTCTAAGTTCTTGCTATCATCTGGCCTTTGTGTTAAACAGCAAAACTTGCCCAAAAACTAAAGATCAAGAATAAGTCTGTCAAGTTTGGAAGCTTGGAAGCTTTATGGCATCTGCCTTTAGTAACACTTATTGGTATCCTTCCCATCCTTTCCATCTTTTCTCTTTGGCTTCTCCTTTTGTGTCTAAGGATCCCTGAGTGACCCAGTCGTGGGGACTCTGTTCTCTGCTCTGTACTCATGTCCCAGATGTCACAGGAAGGGCCAGCTCCTCTGTGACAGGATTGGAGGTGGCTCCCACTGACAGTACTGCAGGAGCTGGTCAAACACCAGGAGCCTTGGCCCAGCACCTCTCATGGTTTCATCTGCATTGTGAATGGTCATGTAAACAACAAAGAAATATTTTCTTCTCATTCAAACCTTTTGCATTCTCAAAGGCCATAATAAATTGCCAGGCAGAGCAGAGCATGGAGCACAAAGGAATTGTGTCCAAACTAATTTATTTTTATTGTGAGCATTCAAGCTTTAGCTGGCTATAAGAGCCATCATTTGCAGCTCAGAGCTACTAACTGCTTAATTTTTTGGATGCTGTTTTACAAATACAGACCTCTAGACACCTCTAGACTCTGTCTATAGTAGCTTTTTAGCAGGCTGAGTATGAGAATACTATGCTGACTAAAAAGACCACAGTAAAAAGAAAAGCTACTTTTGTTCTGCATTAGTGAAACATTTGTCTCAATGAGACAAGTAAAAAGATCTTTCCTGGTTTTAGCTGAACAATTATTTCAGCAAGAGCAGAACAATGGTGAGAAATATGCCCTACAGGCTTCTTTTATTTGACATCCATGACTGGAAAAGCTTTACCTGTGCAGTCTTGAATAATGAAATTTAAAAGCCTTGTGTATGCACAGAGGTGTTTTATGGCACGTTTGTTCAATTAAAGGATGACGATTACAACATGAATAATATTAATTTTAAGATTGCAAAGATGTTTCACTAATGCAAAAATCTAGCAGTGTGTAGTCTGTTAAAGCTCTCTGGGCAATGCTAGGCAGAGTTGAGGGAATGGTACCTCTTGGGGCTCCATGTATTTTCCTCACCCTCTCCCTTTGTTTGTTATGCTTCTCTCATTTAATGCAGTCAGGTCATTTGGAAAACAGCAAGGATTCTGTCTAGGCTATTCCATGAACCCAGGCATGGCTTGAAGTAATGAGACAGTGTCAGCAACATTACCATTAGAATTAATTAAATTAAATTACAAGTTAGAATTAATTTTAATCTGTGATCAGAATTCTCATTTTCACTAATACACCTGTAAATCCAGTGAAATTTAATGAATTCAGAAGACGCTCTCCAGACTACTCTCCGGTGGTGAGACAGAGCCTGCTCCCAGCTGTGGAGCCTGTGTTGAAAAGACACTGATGCATCCTGCTCAGTAAATAGCAATCCTTAGTAACCTGTAAAAAAATCTGTTGGATCTCCTTCTGGTAGTCTCATCCATGTAAAAAATTTCACTTCTACATTCCTTAAAGCTGTTCAGTTTACTACAAATCCCAGCAGCCGTATTTTGACCCTTTATGGCTCAGCCCTTGATTCAGGTACCCATGTAACCACTGAGAACTGACACTGAGTGATTCTCAAGTCCTTGCAGCTTGTTGACTTCTGGGAAAAATCTTCCTTCTACTCATTTTGTATTTACTACAAGCTGTGTCTATTTCAGAGGGGTTTATTTGTTTTATTTTTGGGGGGGGTTTTTTGAAGTCTAGAGCAAAACCATTTCTGCTTCATCTCTTGACTGAAATCAGTAAATACCATTTAATGGGAATTCTAGTTCACTTTTGTCAGGAAAATACTCATTTATGTTTGTTGCTCTAGTGTTATTCAAGCAAAAGTCTCTGTATCCTTCATTAGAAAAGCCATAAATGGGTTGAAAATTTGCACTGTAGTGGCTGTTGTCATTTTATTAAAATTTAAAGTTGGTAGCATAATACAGATCTACCTTATCAGTAAGAAATACTCAGATAAGGCACTTTTTTTTCTGTTTTTCAATTACACTGACTTTAGGTGTAGGGATGGGTATAGGATGAAAGGCCAGACTATTGTGGAGGGAGATGAAGGCTCTGGAAAAGAAACCTGTAGTGTAGATTAGACAAAATGTCTTTGCCAGACCCTTGAAAACAGTCTGTCAGAAGAGAAGCCCTACAAGAGGGATTAAGAAAAGTAGTGTAACACCAGGTGCTTGTGTACTGTGTTTGTGTTTCATGCTGCAGCCTGTGATCAGTCAATAAAATGCAAGTACTGCTCTGGGAGTTCTCTGATGAGCCTTTCATTATAGTAACCTGATATGAGACAGTCATCTTGTGCTGTCAAAATTAATAAGAATTTATTTGTGATATAGATAAGATTTGGATTTTGAATGCACATTAAAATTGTCCAGACTGTTAATTGAGTTTAGATTGAGACACTAAAGGTGGACAACCCTTTTTTTGCATGTTGGCTCTCTCCTGACCTGTGTCATCTGCACAGCCCATCCTGCAAGTCTTTTTTTAAAGCTAAATCGGCTTTTCCTGACTCGGGAGTTGCTCTTTTCCCCATCCTCTGCAGCATTTTGAAAGGGCATGGGTGGGATGTAGCCATGCATGTTTCCTCCCACTGGCACTGTATGTTTCCTCCCACTGGCACTGTATGTTTCCTTCCACTGGCACTGTATGTTTCCTTCCACTGGCACTGTATGTTTCCTTCCACTGGCACTGTACGTTTCCTTCCACTGGCACTGTATGTTTCCTTCCACTGACCCTGTATGTTTCCTCCCACTGGCACTGTATGTTTCCTTCCACTGGCACTGTATGTTTCCTCCCACTGGCACTGTATGTTTCCTTCCACTGGCACTGTATGTTTCCTCCCACTGGCACTGTATGTTTCCTTCCACTGGCACTGTATGTTTCCTCCCACTGGCACTGTATGTTTCCTCCCACTGGCACTGTATGTTTCCTTCCACTTGCACTGTATGTTTCCTCCCACTGACCCTGTATGTTTCCTTACTGACCCTGTATGTTTCCTTCCACTGACTCTGTATGTTTCCTTACTGACCCTGTATGTTTCCTTCCACTGACCCTGTATGTTTCCTTACTGACCCTGTATGTTTCCTTCCACTGACCCTGTTTTTTTGCATGGCAGGACCTGCAGAGAGACATAGAGCAGCACACGGCGGGCGTGGAGTCCGTGTTTAACATCTGTCAAGTCCTGCTGCACGACTCAGATGCGTGTGCTAATGAGACAGAGTGTGACTCCATCCAGCAAACCACCAGGAGCTTGGACAGACGGTGGAGAAACATCTGTGCCATGTCCATGGAAAGGAGAATGAAGTACGTCTCCTATTCCTACCCTACACAAACCTGTGGCAGCATTTTGAGGGAATGCTGTAGCTTTTGCCACAAGCTGAGTTTTGAGGAGGAAAAAAGAATCCAGAGTTGATAGTTAGCTTGTGATAAAACCTTTCTGTTTTTGCTCTCTCAGAATCGAGGAAACCTGGCGTCTGTGGCAGAGGTTTTTGGATGACTATTCTCGCTTTGAAGATTGGCTAAAAGCATCTGAAAATATAGCAGCTAGGCCTAATTCTTCAGAGGTCTTGTACACACATGCAAAAGAGGAGCTGAAGAAATTTGAGGTGAATTTTTAAACTGCCGTTTTTTATGCTCAGCATCAGGCTGCTGAATACTTACTGTCTGTGCAAAATGCCTTAGTCTCTGGAAAACATTGGTTTGATGTTGGTTGTATAAGGAACATAAATAATTTGGTGAGTGTGCAGCTGCTAAATGTCTGTTTGTTTCCAGAATTTTTTTTAATGTGGAGAATACAATACTTTGAATAGACACTTTAAAGCCTTGCTTTTTATAGGGACGAGACTTTTATAGTGTGATATTTATTCTTTTCTTTCTTCTAGTTTGAGCAGATGGCTTAAAATATGGGTCTAAAATCTGGATTTAGTTTTGCAGTTGGAAGGTCTGTTTTTAAGGAGGAGGGCACCATCTCTCTTGATGGATAATATCCACATCCTGACTGTTACCAGGCAGTGAGCCCCTGGCTTTGCCTTGCAGGCGTTCCAGCGGCAGATCCACGAGCGCCTGACGCAGCTGGAGTTGATCAATAAGCAGTACCGGCGCCTGGCGCGCGAGAACCGCACCGACTCGGCCAGCAAGCTCAAACAGATGGTGCACGAGGGCAACCAGCGCTGGGATAACCTCCAGAAACGAGTGGCTTCCATTCTCAGGAGGCTCAAGGTAGTGCCCAAGGGGGGTAAGGGGGTGAGGAGCACTCACAGGGTGCCGGTTTTGGGCTTCTTTTTTTTTGCTTCTGTCAAGGTCGGGATTGAAGCGCTAGAGATGGTATTTTTGCATCCAGGCTTAGGTGTTTATTATTTCTTATTTATATTACAAGTAATGAGTTTTGCAGCATTCTACTAACAAGCTACAAATGGCTAACTACCTTTCCTTATGAGGTTTTTCAATGCTAAACTGTCTAATTAAGAAACAACACCTAAATTATTTTTACTTTTAACTCAATAACTAATCACTCAAAGTCTGCAATGTGGACTTTTCTGTCCTATTACAAATACTACCCAAACTCATGAAGAAGAAGGACTAGCCTCCACTCTAAAACTTCTATCTTGCTTTCTATATGTATTCTAAAACTTTCAACTCTAAGTTTTCTACTTAGTGATATTACACACTTCTAATCAAACTACACACCCATAATCCCAGTGCTACTAATCAATTTTGGAAGCCTTCTCCACGGCCTCAGGTCAAATGTCGTATTCTCTTGTGGGTCTCTGCCTTTCAGCATAGAAAGTTTAAAATTCTCAGCATCCAGGGTTCTGCAGGAATTACCCATGAGCAAAGCCTACCTCAGAGCAACTCTCTCTGTCCTGAGCTATTGGCATAGCAGGGGAGCTCTGGAAGGGTCACTGAGTACCTGGCATAGACCTCACCTTGGTAGATTGGTTTTTGGTAGCTGAAGAAAAGCTTAAAGGAAGAAGGAGTGCAGATTTTGAGAGGTCAATTGCAATACTCACTGCTCCTATCACACTTTCCTCTTGCCCACTTGTAATGGGTGGATGTGTTCATGCACTTGCACCTTTCCATAGGTAAGAGACAGAGAGACAGAAGGGTCCCAAGGGCAGATGTGGTTTGGAGTTCCCAACTCAGCTCTACTTCGTGCCAAGTTGTGATTCACCAACAAGGCATCAAAGATGGAGATGTGATAGAAAGCAGCTCCTGCTGTGCTGCCTGCCTGATGAGGAATGTTGTTGGCGTGTACTCCAAAGAAGTATCCTGCTCATCAGTTAAACTGATCTTTGGGCAGATACTCTGTACTGTGCCCTGGGGGAAACTTGTCACTGCCAGATTTTTAAATATAGCAGTGCTGCAAGCAACAGGGAGACAGAGAGAACTGTTAGCTCCCCAAAGTCAGTGGATGAGGCAGTGAGAGCAGTGATGGGGTTTGATCTGTGCAGCTATGAATTGTTATATTTGGGATGTTACATGATCCCCTTTCTGAAAAGTAAATCCACCCATGAGAACAGGCAAGCTGCATGTCTGTTAGCAGCTTCTGTGGGACACGCCATACCATACAGTGCATTAATTACACTGCTGTGGTCATACATGATCCAGCCTCTCCATTATAAAATCAGTAAAAAGTGATTTTTGTCTCATAGTTCTAATTACTTTAATTGGAGATGAGGGTTGCTTCCTTTTTTTCTCTTTTTTAAGTTTAGAACAAATTAAGTGTTAAGCCTCAGTCCAAGTAACTGTTGCTGGTATAATGATGTGGGAGAAGGAATGTTTGGAATCAATAATGTAATTTTATAGAAGCATCTTGAATTGCTAAAATTTTACTCCCCCTTTTGTACAAATAGTGTGCTAGTACAGGGCACTGTTCTAGCATCCCTACAGGAAGAGGACAGGTTTTATACATGCCATGCTGCTGTTTGTGTTCTGATGGCCTTTAAGGTGAACAGGAGTTTTGAAATCAAACACTAATTGCAGAGAGCTCCTGTGACCTGTCTCTTTTAGTAGCTGAAGTCATGTAACACTGGCTCCACTTTTCCATCCAGCACTTCACCAATCGGAGAGATGAGTTTGAGGGGACGAGGGAGAGCATCCTTGTCTGGCTCACAGAAATGGACCTACAGCTGACAAACGTGGAACACTTCTCAAAAAGTAACTTTGATGACAAAATGCGACAGTTAAATGTACGTATTCTTCTGAAGCAGTTGTTTACTGTAGCCCAGTGACCCTGTTGGGCTGCCCTTGCCTGACAGAATCATCCATTTTCTGTAACTTCACAGTAGCCACCACATCTCTGTAGGACTACATTTGTTTGAAGACAGAAGTAAATTTTAAAGACATATTGTCTGAATCAAGATTAATCTCTGCATTATTTAATTCAGATTCAGTGTTCAGGCTCACTTCTGTCCTGCCATTTTCTCCTGACAGTATGTGTCAGTGACAGTGGTATCTCACCTAGAAAGCAGCAGATGCTGCTTAACAGTAAGAGCTACTTTCCTAAATTCAGGCATTATTTTCTGGTGCATATCTTTTTTGAATTGGCATTATTTTACAATCTCTCCTCAGAGCTCATGTTTGTAGCTGGGAATTTCAGCAGAAATTAGACATCAGGAATGTGCAGTGATTCTAAGGAATATACTAGTTCTTTCCTACATTATCATTTCTCCTGTCTCCCTGCACTGCTACTGATTTGGGATGTAGATTTACTGTTGTGTAGGTTGGAGACCCAAGCAACCAAACAAACTTCTTGGCTACTGAGAAAAAGATTGCGTGTACCAACAGAAGAATAATCTCTGATTAGCTGAACTCTTATATCATGATCCTCTGCTTGCTCAAGACACTGCAGCCATAGTGATGTACACATGGGTGGAAAATGCCACTTCATTTAGAACTGTAATTCTGCTCATAAAATGAACCTTTGGACCTCTTGAGTAAAAAGATTTTTGCCAAATTAAATTAGACAGCAATGTCAATTGTTGCTTGTCTTTCACTGCCGTGAGCTAGAAAACAGGGAGAAACCTTTGGCTAGAGAGAGCCAATGGAGAAGTAATTATTTTTCTTATATGTTCCAAATAGGGTTTCCAACAGGAGATAACGTTAAACACCAATAAGATTGATCAGCTAATTGTTTTTGGGGAGCAGTTGATTCAGAAGAGCGAGCCTTTGGATGCCATCCTGATTGAGGATGAATTGGAAGAGCTTCATCGATACTGTCAGGAGGTGTTTGGGCGAGTTGCCCGGTTCCATCAAAGACTGACTTCAAGGGATCCTGTAAGAAGCAACAGTTGTTTCAATGCTTTGACAAGATTTTGGTGTTTGAATTGTAATGCTTATTTTGGTTTTTGAATTGCAATTGCTTACTCCTATCAGCTTGACTGAGTGGTTTATTCTCCACTGGCTCAGGAGGTCTGCAGCCATGTGCCAGCCTTGTTAAATCTTTGTTGCCAATCCTTTCATGCCTCTCCATCTGCAGAATCTGGATAATAGCATGGAGGTTTTCCATAAGGTTCAGAACTATATAGTTGTGGCATGAAGGCTTCAGAACCTATTTTGGTGTTTTTAATATCACTTTGTTTTCTTTACCATCAATAATGCACTTAGAATATCTCTACATATTTGTTTGTCCACTCCATCTGTCCACTTTGTTGTGAGAGCCCTGAATGGGGAACAGCATGCACTTTGCTTTTCCCTGGGAACTTTCAGATGGTTCTCAGTTTGGCCTCAGAAAGAAAGAACACCTGTTAGAAAGCTGAGTAAAGGAAGGAACATGAACAAGTAGCTGTTCACTCCTGCCTGAGCATCATTTCCTGACTGACCTTTTTAAGTCCATTTGGAACTGGATACTCCTGCAAACTGGACAGATGCTATGGTGGTGGTTGAGTGCCTTGAAAGAGGAGAGGTAGCTGCTGATGTGAGGATTGGATTTGGCAAAAGAGGAAGAAGGCAGAAATTATGTTTCCCTTTAATTTTAGCCACATGGTTGCTGCAGCTGACCACAAAACTGTCTTCAGTAGTACTGTGTGGTTCAGTCATTATCTCATTAAGATCTCTTTTAAATCTCATTAATATGCAATAATTACTTACTTGTAGGGATTGGACGATGAAAAAGACAACTCTGAAAATGAGACAGATCAAGAAGACTCCAGGGAAATCCAGAATGATCCCTGGCATAAGAAAGCCCTCACTGAGGGGCCCTCATCAACACAGTCCCTTTGCCACCTCATGCCCCCGACTCAGGGCCAAGAGAGATCAGGCTGTGAGACCCCTGTCAGCGTCGACTCCATCCCACTTGAGTGGGATCACACAGGTGATGTGGGAGGTTCTTCCTCTCATGAAGATGATGAAGAAGCAACATATTACAGTGCTCTGTCAGGTGAGAACCAATGTCCAGCAGTTTGGATTCACATGGACAGCTGGAGGATGTCCCTGTGTGGGAAGGGAGGGGGATTGAAGTCTTGATCCCATGTTGTTGGTTGATTTTCAAGTACCATTTATAGGTGTGAGCAGGCTCATCTCTTATATGAAGGAAATGGTACTGTCTAAACCAAGCTTTTGTTTTTAGAAACATAAGGTTTTAGAAGCCTTAGTGTTTAAGAATGTTTGAAAATGGTACCAACCACTTTGTTCTTTGTCTTTGCTGTCCTTCATTGTTTCAGTTGTTTTTAATAGTTGGAAGATATTGAATAGTGAGGAAAATGACATTATTCTTTTTTCAGATGTAGAAATCACTGAAAACCCTGAGGCATATCTTAAAATGACCACAAAAACTTTGAAAGCATCTTCTGGTAGGCACCTGCTAATGCATGTGTCTGAACATGGCAATCTCCCTGTGCTGCACGCTATATTCCTCAACCTCTCTCATACGTAATGTCTGACTTCCTGCCTTGTGTGGACACCATGTCTCATCCTGTCATGGTGTTCTTACGCTGCAGTATCCACATGGACATTAAAAGCAGTCAAGAACACACCATTTAGATTTTGCCTGGTAAATGCCAAGGTGGTTAACGTGCATTTCATTGTACTGATCCAAAGTCTTTTGGTTCTTTCTCGGTGGTTTGCTCTGGGGTAGTGTCAGTTTTTGGTTGTTTATAATTTTAGTTGCATAACTACTGAAGGCAGTAGCTCCAACTCTGCAAGTATTTTTTTGTGGTTTGTGCATGACGGAACTATGTGTGTCCTGTCTGTTAAATCCAGAACAAACATTCTCCAAACCAGGACATGTCTAACTTGTTCCCTCTGACATGTTGCAGACGTGTGGTAGTTATTGTTGGGATGCAAACTTTACAAAACCATGGTGCAGCTTTGTCTTTTGGTTTTTTTTTTGTTTTTTTTTTTTTTGAATACTCTAACCTGTATTCAAGCATTTTCCAGAAGAAAACAGAATGTCCCATAACTGCATGGCTCTCATCTCATTACCTTTGAAACACTGTTGATGTTTTGCAAATGTGCATGCTTTGCAAGGAAAGCTGCAAAACTGTCATTTTTATGCCATAACTTGATGCCATTTTATTCAAAGCGCTTTCTAACTTAATACAAAGCAACAGCTTCCTTGTGGAGGTGGGATCTTGCACTCATGGTGTGTGCTTTTGGTTTTATTTGTTTCAGGAAAGTCAGTTTCAGAAGCTCGTCCTTGGCATTCTCCAGGTAGCCCAGTCTGCAGAAAACACAGATATAACCAGGCAGAGATGGTTGGAAATGTGTTGTCTGGACCAGAGACAAGTACTCCCTATAAACCAGACTATGTGAGTTGGAGGCTCTGTGGGAGACACTGAACCTGTACTACAGAGTCTGTTTGTTGTTCTGTGTAACTCCACCCTCTTCCCTTCTCCAGCATCAAGGAAAAGAGTAGTTGACATGGGAAATTTTCACTTCACACAAGCTTGGACATTATTTCTGGTGGCTCAGGTTGGACCCCTGGTCAGTCAGGGTCTGGAGGAACTTCCTTCCTCTATTGTCATCAGACAAGTCTAGGAGAATTTAACCCCCACAAAGGACAGGGTGTCAATCTCTTGATACTTACTGACATATTTCCCTTTCCTAAGCAAATTTTAAAAGTCTTAATATGCAACACACCATTTAATCTGCTTCTAGGCACTGAAAAAAAAAATGACTTACTGTCCATTGGTGCCTCAGCCTTGGTGGCTGTTTGCCAGCCATGGCTTCACCAGCAGCTGCCAGGCTCAGTGGGTCTGGACCCATTGGCAGCATTCTTCCAGGCAGGGTGGTACTGGTATCTGGCTGCTTTTGTCATCATTAATCCAGTCTCAGAGCCTTAGAGTCAGTATTACCAAGACCCACAATCCAACAAAGAACGCCAGCAATTAATTGTACATTGTCTGGAACAGGTAGTGCAAAGGCAATTTATTTGCCATGTCCACTCTTTGTAGTCATTGGCATCACCATGGTGTTTGTTTGTTTGCTGGAAAGGCACAGAGAGCCAGTGTAAACTGGTAGCAAAGCTGCAGAAGCCCAGTGCTAAAGCTGATGTGCAAGAGCTCAGCAGCAGCCCAGCCACCCCAGAGTAACACAGATTAGGCTGGACCTTTGACATCCTGTTAACCTGCAGGGCTCACCCACCAAAATGTCATTCCAGGTGAAGCAGCTCAGCTCTGCAAGCAGCAGCAGCAGCAAGGAGAAAATTCCATCTGCCAACATGAGCGATGAGGAGCCCCAAGATGACCAAGAACTTGTGAATCTAGTAGCAACAGAGAAGCAGTCAGGTACAGAGCATTAGGAGTGGCTTTGGGGCTCTGGTGTCTGTCCTGTGACTCTGGGATGACAAAGCAGACATGGCACAAAGGCAGCATATTTGAGAACAACAACAACAACAACAAAAAAATTAATGTATTTTGCCAAATTTCCAAGTCAGCGAGCTCCCTTCTCATCTGGTTCTGTCCAACCCATGTGTGCCGTTCAAAGCTTTCACATTTTCTGCCAGAATTGAGATTTTTCTTTCATAACATACTTCTGTCTCTTTGCTGCTTGTAGTAAATGGGAACAATTTCACTTTTGTCTGATACTGAACATTTCAGGGGCTTCTAATCAGATTTCAAACCAAAGGTTCTGTCTAAAACAAGATTGCTATGTGGAGTCACTGGTACTCCATATAACAAGATGCTACAGCTCCCATTTACAGAAATGTTTGTTCAAAGCTGGTAATGCACTGTGTTCTTCAGTATCTTTACAGTAGTCCTTTCATGCAAACAGACCAGCAGGCTGGTTCTATTGACCTTTCAGGACCTCATTCCTGGTTTCAGGTGCTTGAGATTGTAACAGCACATTGTACTGCAGTCACAAAAGCAAATCATGTGATGAAGGCTGCAGCTACATGCACCAGCTCACTTACTTTGTTTCTCTGGTCTCACAAATAGTCCAGGGTTGTGTCCCATATGTGAGATGAATGGGAATAACCTGAGTGGTTTAGATGTGCTTTCAGAAAGTGTCTCTCATCACACAGGTGGCATCTCCATGTCCCTTAGCATTGAATTGATGAGACAATCATTAAGAGTCATTAGAATGCTTTGGATTGGGAGAGACCTTAAGGTTATCTGGATCCAACCCCCCTCCCATGAGCAGGGGCACCTTCCAGCAGACCAGCTTGCTCAGAGCCCCATCCAGCCTGGCCTTGAACACTTCAGGGATGGGGCAGCCACAGCTGTTCTGGGCAACATGGGCCAGTGCCTCACCACTCTCACAGTAGGGAATTTTTTCCTAATCTCTAATCTAAACCTGCCCTTCATCAGTTTAAAGCCACTGTCCCTTGTCCTGTCACTCCATGTCCTTGTCAAAAGTCCCTCTCCAGCTCTCTTGGAGCCCCTACAGGAACTGGAAGGAGCTCCAAGGTCTCACTGGAGCCTTCTATTCTCCAGGCTGAACAACCCAAACACTCTCAGCCTGTCTTTACAGGAGAGGTGCTCCAGCCCTTTCATCATCTTTGTGGCTTCCTCTGGGCTCTCTCCAGCAGCTCCACATAGACATAAAACACAAACCCAAGTCCTAACTGCTGGATCATATTTGTCCTGTGCTGAATTTTGGTGTTCACCAAATTGCAGCTGGGCTCATTGAATTCTGTCTCCTTAGTTTTGGTCTGTTCTTCCAAGTGAATTAAAAAATCTTCAATTGATGTCATTAAAATTCTTTGTAGCGTTGCTATGTGGGTAACTTGACCAGCAATATGAAATTTAGACACTGCAGAACCTCATGAAAAGATGTGGTTGAATGACACATTCAGCACATTAATAATACATTACAGCAGTTAATTGATCTCAAGTAGCGTGGGAAATAATTTTCTTGCAAAACTTCTTGCATCTGTTTTACACACTCCTTCCTTTACTGAAGATTTAAATGTTTGTTTTGTTTTTTTTTTCCTGTGATTTGCAGGCATTATTGATAGGTGGGAGCTCATCCAAGCTCAAGACCTCAGAAATAAACTCAGGATGAAACAGAAATTGCAGCAGTGGCAGCAGCTGGACTCAGACCTCAGTGACATCTCTGCTTGGCTTGATAAAACTGAGCAAGAGCTGCAAGAGCTGCAAAAGGTGAAACTTCCAACCAGCATGCAGGCATTGGAACAAAAGGTCAAGAAATTGAAAGTAAGTTATGGCTTGCTGAGAAGACAGATTTCAAGATGCTGATGTTTTTTAATCAGGGCTCTCCTGGGATCAGTTGGCAGCATGGATGCCAACAGCAATTCCTGTGCCACAGGGGAACTGAACTGCTCTCAGCTAAGAGGGCTAAAGAGGGTCTTAGGCAAGGTGCTTCTGTCTTCATATACAGAGATTGGCAGGCAGAAGTAAATACCTCTCCACTTCTCTCTTTCTGTTTTCTTGCACAGTGATATCGACATCTTTTCCTTGTGCCATTCCCCTCTATACGAACCAGAAACAGATTGAAAATTAGCCAGGTCAACAGGCTGCAAAGTCTAGGCTGCTTTTTTTTTAATTGAATTAAGGGTGGGGTTTAATTCCAGACTGACAAAGATCTGCTCTAAAGCTGTGGTTTCTGCAACATGAGCCAGCAGGTCACCAGGGCACATGTAGGTGCTGGGGCCCTGGGACTCAGGCAATGAAATGCCTCAGCTTCAAGTCTGAGAAAGCAAGTGTTCCTAAAATCTGTGGAGGTGCAAAATCCCTGTGTGCTCACCCCCCACCAGCTGCCCCATGTGGAGTCACCCTGAGGCTACTGGTCAGTCTGGTGTCACCCTTGGGGTGATGCTCACAAACAGGACACTGCAGGACAGAGGAGGGATTTCTTAGGCATGCTGAGAGTATGTTTAAGCCTGCATGTCCTGGAGTAGTTATTAGGCTAGGGACAATGACTCTGCACTCCAGTAAGATCAGCTCTGACTCCTTCAGCCAGTCTGGATTAGGCACCAAGCCCCAGGAAAGGTTTGAGGGTGCCTCCAGAGTGGAGGGAGGTGTTTCCCTTCAGCCTGGAGTTGGGTGTCTGACCTCCTCAAGGAGCAGAGCTTCACTTCTCTCTTCTGCATCTGCTTAAGAGGAGTCCAGCTGGCTGTAAATCCCATTTTCAGACAGTTTGGCTTTAGAGGGGTGTTAAAAGAGCTAGTGTGCTCTAAGTGAATTTCATGAGGTGTCAGGACATCCCAATTGCCTGGGATAAGGATAAAGCCAGTCTGCCTGCAGAGTGGCTTACTGGTGTTCAGAAGTCTGTTTGCTTTGTCTGATACTGAAAGAAACTTTATTGCCTGGAGGAGAGGGGGACAGGATCCTTTGATGGGTGAAAAAAAAAAATTTAGACTAGCAGTTTTCTACAAGTGGAACTCAGATCTTGAGATTGACACTCTTGGATAGAAAGGCTGCTGAGAAAAGCAATCTGAGCTTTGTGGCTTGTGGGATTTCATCCTGCAGCTCTAACTTCCCTACTGCAAGAGCAGCTTGGGAAAGATGAGTACCCTTGATTCAAACTGTAAACTGGAGGGTACAAGGAAGGTATTGTTTGGCATTCTTTTTTTTAAAAAACCTTCAGAAATACAGGGTCAGTCTTAACCTAAAGGTGGTTAGATGATATGACCATGACTGCAAATTCCATATTATTCCCCCTGCAATTCTAAGGGACAGGAGGAAAGCAGGCAGGACTGCCTTCTGGGGGGACCTTGAGAAGTCAGAGAAATGGGCTGACAGAAACTGAGACCAGAGAGAAGAAAAATAATTTCTCACAATAGGGTGGTGTGGTGTGGGAAATAGTAAAGGTAAGAAGATTTTCAGAAAGCTGGGAAAAGCAGGCCTTAGAAACAGAAAGAGCAGAGAAAACTCAGAGCTAGAGGCAGCTGCAAAGTTATAATGACTTTTTATAAGACAAGCAAGCATTGTGTGAAGAGGTGCATGTGTACTTTTAGTAATTGGCTAGAACAACTGTCTGTAAGCCATAACAATATACTATTAACTAAAAGTTTTTAAAATGTTCTGTAGCAAAGAGGTCTTTGGCTGCTGCTGGCTGTATGAGCTTTGGCATCTTTCTGTTGTCTCAACAATGTAATGTGGCTGATGCTGCAAATAAAAGCTCAAGGAATGTACCCCAACAGCCCCATCCTGTTTGTGGAAAAAACAAACCTCCAAACACAATCTGGTGTGGGACCAGGGGCCCAGAGGGGGTGGGGAATCTCCATCCCGTGAAATACCGAAAATTTAAATTAATGAGGCCCTGAGCATACTCCTTGGAGTTTGAAGTTGGTCCTATGTGAAACAGGAGAATGGAGTGCAGACCTCCATATGTCCCTGTCAGCATTATTCTAGGATTCTGGGGTGGCAAAACCTTTATCAATTAGGAAAAAATACCCTGTGATGATCAATGGGAGTATTTGTCCAAATGCCAGGGAAAGAGACAGCTCAGAGGAATTGAAAGACAGATGTGGCTTAAGCCATAATGCCTGTGACTTAGGGAGAAGGACAAACCCAGTCACACTTATTTTCTTCAAAGTGAAGGTTTTGGCTGTAAAAAAAATCCAAACATAAACCTGCCTCAGTATGTTTCTTAGTAGTATTGAAAAGCCACCAGATTCAAACATGCTTGCCCAACACCTGTGATACTTTTGAGTGTGTGGTTTTATTGTAAATAAACATGGTTTTCATCATTCATAAAAACTCCTAATCTTCTTTTTCTGCCAGGACATGCTTAAAGCATTTGACAGCTACAAAGCAGTGTTGCTTTCTGCTAACCTGAGCAGCAAAGAATTCCAGAAGGCAGACAGCACAGAGTTCAAGGAGCTGCAGAACAGGCTTCGGAAGGTCAACTTGCACTGGGAGAAAGCAAATCGTGCACTGGACAGCTGGAGGAAGGGCTTGCAGCAAGCCTTACTGCACTGCCAGGTACATCCCACATGCCAGCTTGGAAGGGAAAACTCTTTGGGATTCTGTTGAGGAGAGGGCAGAGGGGTAATTCCTGCACATCAGTGGAATGGTCACTCACAATTCAAGGCACTTTGTTTCAAGATAAAGTTGCCTCTGATGGATTGAAATGGTTTGGTAAAAATATCTTTGAAATGGATAATGCCCTTTATCTACATAGGTGGAATACTTCAACAAAGTTTCTGTACCCTCACTAATTGTGAATTTGTTTGTAGGTGAAGGCACTACAAAGGTGTTTTTCCTCTTATGGACCAATCTTTTTGTTTCTCTAGGATTTCCATGACCAGAGTCAAAAGCTAATCTTGTGGTTAGCAAGTGCTGAAAGCAGGAGGAATGAAGCACAAATCACAGATCCCAGTGCTGATCTCAATACAACACTGGAATGCCAGAAGGAGCTGATGGTGAGTGTAGTCTTAACTGCAGCACCTCACTGTCAGCACACAGTGAAGAGCAGAATGTTTATGTCTCACAGTGTCTGCAGCCTGTCCTCAGACCTGCTGTACTCAGGCATGTGGGTGGTTTTTGAAATGGACCAAGATATTGCATCTACAAGGCACTTCTCCATAATTACACATCATAATAAAGTTACTTATAAGTAGTCTTTATGCTGGAGCAAGACTTCCAATTTCCAAAATGTAATGTCTTCTCTATATGAATTACCTGCTGCTAGAACTATTTTTAAATGTTATTTCAAACAGGTACAACCAGTCTCTTCAAGAGAACTTCATTTCCCATGTAGCTGTAATAACCATTCCTGTGCCTTGTTGGTTCTCAGGAAGGTTGTGTTGTTCTTTAAAGCCTTCCAGAGTTCCTCCTTTTGGGAGAACATCCATAAAGTTGAGGGTAACAGTCTTTTGTGCTGTTTTTTGTTTATTCTCAGCAACTGGAGAAAGAGCTGCTGGAGCAACAGCTTAATGTGAACTCTCTCCAAGAGCTCACTGCTTACCTGCTGCTGAAATCAGATGGTGATTACATTGAAGAGGAGGAGAAGGTCCATGTAATTGGAACAAAACTGAAACAGCTGATTGAACAAGTCTCTCATGACTTAAAAACAATCCAAGGGAATCTGGTGAGTTGGAATTTAAATATTTGTTTGTGTCTCTTCCTTACTGAAAAGAAATAGCATATTAAGAGTGAAGGTATTTATAAAAAACTGACTTAAAGCTTAAGTACTTCCACCTTGATAAGCTGAAAAAAGAGCAGTTCTGGCTGTAGGAACAACTTCAGGCCCCCAAGGCTAGTACAGTATTAGAACAGAGGGGTTGTGCTGCCTCTGTCCTCAAGGGGCTTGAAGAGCAGAGAGCATAAAGCTCTGAGTAAGGCTTTTGGCCAGGTCTTTTGGCAGGAGGTTGGACTAGATGAACTTCCTGAAGTCCCTTCCAACCTGAATTTGGGTGATCCAAACCAGGTATCAGGCTAGGAGTGTGTAATGAACATGTAGGAGTTGAAGATCTTAGCAATGGGTTGCTTATCCTGTGCCTGTCAGAGATATTTCCAAGTTAATTCCTGTATGCACCCATTCCATTGCAATTCCTTCATGCTGGGCACTGTAAATTTCTTCATTCTGGGGGACTGGTTATTCTCATGTGAGGGGGCAGTGGGCTGTGCACCTACAGAGGCAGTGAAAGGTGGTGTTATCTTTCAGGATACCAAAACATTCCTGCTAGTTCCAGATGACTTGGACTCAGGAGTTTATAATCCAGAAGAAGAGAAACCCAGCCCTGCTGTGAAGAAGGCAAGTACTTTTTTTCTAATATTTTGCTATCAGCATATAGTGTATTTTGACATACTTAGTGTGGAAGCTCCTCAAATATAATCATTTTACCTTTTAGGTCCATGTACCTTATTAAAGTATTTACAATCAGATCATTAAAGTCTACAGCTGTCTTTTCAGAGAAATTCCTTGTAGTTTCTGAAACCTGGATACTAAAAGCTATTTCTCTCAACAGATGGCCCTCAGGAGAACAGCTGATGGCAGGAATGGCAGCAGCACAAGGTAATATTTTATATATGCCTGATCTCTTGAAAAATAGTGAATATGGCAGAGATGAGCTATGTAACAGCAGAAACCTGGGCAGCTGTTCCTTGTAGGTTGACACATGAGTGGAGGTGATTTCTGCCTTACCTGTAGAGTCCCCTCTACCTACCAGCTCTGGGCTGTTCCTTAGGGAATGGTTTCCTTCAGCACAGGACCTCTGCAGCGATGTGCAACCCTGGCTTGAGAAAATATTTTTTTCTGCCAAGTGGGGGATATTTTAGGTTTAAATCCTCCTTTAATTCCACCAGCATGCCTGGAAAAAGAGACTTGGCCCTGAGAGCCACTTGGTACAAACAGACCATGAAGGACAGAGGGAGAATTTAACCCCCAGTCCAGTGGGGTCTGTTCAAAGGGTAGATCTCAGTAATGCTAGGGCAGAGAAGAACCTCATCATTGTGAATAACGTGCTTCAACACCTATTTGGAATGGTCTGTTTGCCTCCTGGGAAAAGTTAAGTTCAAGTTTGTTTGTAAAATTTGTTTTTAAAGTGCAAGTTAAGTTTGTTTCCTGAAAATAGGCTAAAAACAACTCGTTTAACTCAAACCCTGAAGTGCCTGTTGTTCCGTGTTTCTCCTTTTCAGGAGCGAAAGCCATCCAGAACCTGTGCAGGCAACCCCTCGCTCTCCCTCTTTCTTCTACCGAGTGCTGAGGGCAGCTTTACCTCTGCAGTTGTTTTTCCTGCTGCTTTTGCTCCTGGCTTGCATGATCCCCTCCTCTGAGGAAGACTACAGCTGCACCCAGGCCAACAACTTCGCCCGCTCCTTCTACCCCATGCTGCGCTACACCAACGGGCCCCCCCCGACCTAGGACAGCCTGCACTCCACTGAACACTCCTGGGTGGTGCTTTTTTCTCCCATGCTGCTCTAGCATCAATCAAGCAGTGAGTTTCACATCTCAAAATGTATATCTTGACAGAATTTCAGCGTTTTTGTACGGGAAACAAAACTTTTTCTATAGATTTTTTTTTAAACTGTAAGCAACACACTTTATACTTTGATGCAATAGATACACTATTTTATAGGGGCAGTGCTCTTAAGCTTGCAAGGTGTTTGGATACTGAGTTCCTAGATGCAGAAACAACATCACAGTACTCTTAAACATAGCAGTCTGTCCTGGGTGAGCATGACAAACAAGCAGGTGAAGAGGGACTTCATTTAATATGATTTCTGCACACACACTTCACATTACTTGTATCTTTTGGTACTGTAGTCACTTGGTGGAAGCAAAAAAATTGCGTATTTTTGGATCTTTGTTGTTGTATTTTATTCATCTAACATGTTCAATATCATGATGCACATTTGTTTTGTTTGACATAAAGTGTTCTAGTAGTTAGGACTGCTGTGTTGTCTTTTTATACCACCTTTGAAATAAGGAATTGCTGCATTGCATGGAAATGGTTTATAATGCACATATTTTCTAGATGAACATGATTATGTAGACTATCCCTGATGTATACAAATAGTGCGATGACTTTTTTAATGAAAGTTTTTTTTTCAGTTTTTAACCTGCTGAATAGTGTACAGTACCTTGGGAGAGAATTGTGCATTTTTATAAGCTTTGTTTTTAAAATTAAACTGGGGTGTGGGCAGTGGCTGGAGAAACACTGTGTACAGTCAGCATTGCCACTGCCCCTCTGTTGTACAGTTTGAGTACTGTCATTAAAATTTTGCAATGTCTGCAGAACTGTGGGTGTGTCTGGGGGGGGGACCAGCTTCATGTTCCAGCTGTGCTGCCCCTTCCACTCCTGCAAGAGTCAATTTCTTTGCCTGCTAAAGGAGTGGTGCTGGAAGAAGCACAACCGCTCCCTTGCTTTTCAGAGCAAGAGATCACAAATCCAGCAGTGGGACCTGTGTTCCATGGCACACATCCTTCCCTTTGGAACTGCTTTCCTGGAGGAAGAACACAAAGTTGAACCAATTCATGCTTATTACTAGTTTGAAATGCTGAACTATTTCCCACTCTGGAACTGACTCTCTATAGTGGGAGTGCTGGAGTGGGGAAATGCATGTGGGGAGAGCTCAGTGCAGTAGTAAGGGCTTTGGTCAACAGCTTTTTGTGTGTGGCAGTGAAAATGAGCCAGGAATTAGCCACTTTCTGCAGTGCTTACCCATTGAAAATAAGGTCTCTGATTAGCCTGTGAGAGTTCTCCCACCCTTTCTACACTTGTCACCACTGGTGGTTGCTGATTCCCCAGCTTCTTTGTAAAAGGTGGCTTTACAAAGCAAACTGCTTTGTCCTCATGTTCAGAGAATGGCCAAACCAGCAGCTTTTTCCCAGCCATAGTGGCAAACCCACTGTGGTTTAGTTCCAGGACATTAAACTAAACTCATAAGGCTGTGTTGAGGTGCCATACTTGGGCTGTACCCAGAGATGGATCCCCCTCACCCCTCGCTGCACACAGCCACACACACTGTCCTCTCTCCCTCTGCAATCATTATTTGATATTTTCAAAGCAATTACTTTAGGATGGAGCTCATTTAAGTTTCTTTCTCTGTAGAAGTGAGCCAACTCCAACCATTATTTCATTGCCAGGTTGTCACAAATGCCCATGCAGACCTTTCTGCCAAGAAGTAATAGGCAGTTGCTGACATGATATTCAGTTCTTCTTCCATTAAAGAACCTATGCAGGGGAAAAAATTGAACAATGTTAAAAGGTCTAAGGAAAATTTCATAGCCTACAATTTCCTTTCATTATGAACAGTTATATCAAATTGTTGAGCTCATGTAATACATAAAAAGAGGAGCTTTCAAGAAATTATCTCAAAATGTCACTAAAAAACAATGTCTGGGAAATAGCTTAAGTCTTTTTTCTTCCACACCTATTTTAAATAGTTTTATTTCCAATTGATTATAATCACTGCACTGTAGACTGGCACTGAAGTCTGCTTTAAACAAGTCATTTTATATCCCCAACAATTTCTTTGTGTCATCATCTCTTTTAGGACTGGGTTGTTAGTGTCCAGGGAAGAATAAAAAAATATTTTAAAGAGAGAACAGATGCAGTAGTGAGAGCAGCCCATTATGGTTATGCACATGCATTGAGAAATCAAACCAAGCCAAAACTAGTTTTGAATTGAAGTTTTATTTTTTGGCAGTGAGATGAGGCCTTGGTCTGTTTTCAGCTATACCCACCCTGCTCCAGCAGAGTCAGCAGCAATGAGAAGGTTCCAGGGAGACTTGGGAGCAACTCCTGGTACCTAAAGGGGCCCTACTAGAGAGCTGCAGGTGGGCTCCTTACAAGGGGATCTAGTGGAAAGCTAGAGTGGTGGCTCTAAACTGACAAAGGACAGCTTTAGATTAGGTGTTGGGAAGAAATTCAGTGCTGTCAGGGTGGTGAGGTGCTGGGATAAGTTGTGCAGAGAAGCTGTGGCTGCTCCATCCCTGGGAATGTTCAAGGACAGGTTGGATGGGGCTTGGAGCACCCTGGAATGGTGGAAGGTGTCCCTCAGTCACTGAGCACACACATTATGTGCTCATGAGACCAGGCTGAGCTCAGCTGCAGGAGAGAAATGAACAAAAAGTAATATATTTACATTGCATGATGCCTGTTTAGTCAGCTGCACCAATCCATGACAATGAAACACAGCAGCAGACAAATGCCATCAATTCACAGAACTAAAGGCAGCTGGGGGAAGGGGGGGGCTGGGGTGTGGTGGGGTTATTTTCACATTACCATAACATACATCAAGTTCTGTAAAAGGCACCACTTTCAGTCAGGAACCTGTTTCCATTACAAACTCGCAGAGTGAAATGTTGAAACTAAAATAACAGGACTGGGAACAAAACCTTTTGTGGAAAACAGGCATAGGAGGTGTGGAGTAAGCACTGGTAATGGCTATGCCAGCTCCTCTGTGACACTCTGATGAGTGAAGAAGGTTTTGTCTGTTGAGGCAATAGCAGCAGATGTTGGCATTTTTCATAGCAAAGCAGTCTCTTTTGTGTGCACTTCAATCAAAATTGCTAACACTCAGCAATACATGAGGAGTGTAGGTGACCCTTAAATGTGAAGCTGGAGTTAAATAATACACAGATCATAAATAAAACTAAGCCTTAGCTAGGAAAGTGCTATTTAACACATCACACTTTCACTTTAGTAGTAAAATACTGTGAAAAATTAATGTAAATAATACTTATGTTCCACATTGTAGCACTTGCTTTTCATGCTCCCATTTGCAGCAATCTCTTTAGAATTGGTTTGGGCCCTGGATCAGCACAACAGATCACCTCTTACCTGCTTTGCTGACCCATTATCTCACAGGACCTAAGTAATACAAACCATTTTTTCTGAGATGGATGGTGATGATAGCCTAGCTGTTTCCATGGCTTCTAGGTCTGACTTTAGGAAAGTGTGAAAAGAGGGCCTGGGGTAAACTTAGAGGAAGCTGAGAAGTTTTGTTTGCATCCCAACAGTACAGAAATTGGAGGGTTAAGTGCAGGTGCTACTCCCTGGCTGGAACATGGTTGGATTGTTCAGAACCATTCCACAGTGAGTCCCCACACCCACAGTCTGCAGCCAGAACCTCCTAAGGGGGGTGGATTGGAGGGTGGGGTGGATTGGAGACACCTGGCCAGGCTCTGCAGAAATCCTTGCAGGGAGGGGAGACTTGGAGCAGCTTCCAGTACCTAAGGGGCTACAAGAGAGCTGGAGAGGAAGCTCTGACAAGGGCATGGAGTGACAGGACGCTGTGAGGGTGTTGAGACAGTGAAACAGATCATCCAAAGAAGTTTGGATGCTCCTTTCCTGGAAGTCTTCAAGGCCAGGTTGGATGGAGCTCTGAGCAACCAGGTCTGGTGGAAAGTGTCACTGCCCGTGCCAGGGAAGATGGGCCCTGCTAACCCAAACCATTCCATGATTCTTTGATAAAAGTCCAAACAAGACAAAAATTCTTACCTCAGAAGAGGAAGATCACTGGTGACAGCTCAAACAGGATCAACAGGCAACTTTCTGGGTCTCACTGCACTTCTAGGCTCTGCTAAACCATGTAATGATGCAAATACAACAAATATCTTTCATACTCCCCAGCTCATCAAGAGTAAAATTAAAAATTCCAGCACTTAAAACACCTAAAAGGATGCTCTCCTTTCACCATGATGATCCCTGTATAGATCTATCATTTAGTCAGCAAGGAATTAACATAACTATGGAAATATCCATATTTATTTTAAAAAAGATCTTCAAGTGTTTAGCTTGCTAACCTGTCTTAGCTTGCTATTTTATAGGAGCACTTACCCTGTTGGGCACTATCTCAAGTGAGAATGTTTCACCACATCTACATATCTTTCCCCCCCACTCTCCTCTCTGACTGGAAACATTACAGCACTAAAAATGGGTAATTTGAAGGAAGACAGAGGTGTGGAAAAGGTCTCATATTCCTGGAGACAAAGCATTTCACCCATCTGAAACCACATTTCTTTAAAAAAAAGATAAACAGCCAAGATTGTTTTACCATCTGGTTCCAGTTCCAGACTTGAGAGGGGAAGCTCAGCATGTTTTCCTCGTGTGTGCTGGTAAAAAGTTTGACCTTCCTTCCTTTTTTCTTTCCTTTATTTTGTCCCTCTTGCCCGAGCCAGGTTTGCTCACTCTGTGAACATCCCAGAACTGCAGCACCATCTCTCCAAGCAGCAGCAGCCAGCAGGGAAGGAAAGCAGTGAAACAGCCCCTCCTCAGAGCCCCTGCAGGTCCTGAGGACTCCCCTCATCCCCAGTGAGACTGGAACAGCCCCAGCATCCCAAGGGAAGCCCTCTGGGACAGCTCTGCTCCAGGCTGGCAGGGACAGGGATGTCCACACCAGGAATGCAGCACCTGAGGCTGTCTGGGGGATCCAGACCCAGGACAATCCCAACATCTCTCTCAAGAGAGCCAGGCACCCTCCTTCAGTCACTGCCACACACCTCCCTGTGCTCAGCCCAGTATGAACACAGCTACATTAATCCAGACTCCACAGCTGAGGACTTTCACCCATTTTAAAACATCGTTAGTAACTTTTAATAAAATCATGTTCAACAAGACAAAAAGTAGGTTAAAATCACATCATTTTCCTATTTGCACTGTACTAATAGCAACATAGATGAACACCACCACATAGCACAAAACTTCAACACATCCCTTTTACAGAGTCAATCCACAGCAAATTTCCATCTAGAAGATAATTTCATGATTTATACCCAGGCTTTCCCATTTTCTCTTCAAAAGGTTTGTTCCAAGATTGTACACAAATTTAGCACTTTTAAAGCAAAACAAACAAATCACTTAAACATTTCTTTGAGAAACTGTATTAAACCAAAAGATTGCACAGGATAAGGAAAATCAGAGAAAGAGCAACACAACAGACAATGAGGCCAGAACACAATCAAGCCCAAGAAATACTGAGACAGGTTTGTTTCACAGCAAAACATCTCTCAAAATGAAAGTACCAATAAATTCCAGACTGTACTCACATTTTTTCCTTTTTTTTCATTGTAAATATTACACATCTTTAGAAGGACACAGCTATATTACAGTTTCTTAAAAACAATAAAAAGGCAGAGAGTAAAAATTTAGATCAGCAGCAGCATCTGGTATAGTTAGTACAAGATCAAAACAGACAATAGATGTGTAACTCACTGAAAACCTCCTATAAAAATACTGTCCTTGGCTTTAAAAAACCACCAAGATTAATGGTTTGACTAATATTCAAAATATGCAAATGGCATACTAATCAAAGTCCCTAATGCAAAAGACTTAGGGGCTCAAAATAGACTTTTGGTGTGAATCCCAATTCATTTCACCATAATGCCCAGAACATGCATGTGCTATATTTAAATGTTTCCAAGTAGAGACAGTTACCAGAATGAATGATGCCACCCTGCTGATCTCTGAGGTCATCAGCCAGGCCATTTAATCAGATTTTTGTTTTTCTTTTTTTTTTTTTTTACTCAGTGCAGCTTAAACACATGCAGAAATCAGCACAAAAAGGAAGTCTAAACCACTACATCTTCAGTGTAATTCAAACAAGTCATCATACCTGCAAAGCAAAGCAGTGCTTTTCATTATCCCCATCTTTACGTTGTCTTTACGTTTACCATTATCCCCATCCTCGCTCTTTGAGGGCTCCTATAAAGATATGAAGACCACAGCACAAGGTGCCATGCATGCTGAGAGCAAGCAAGCAGCAAACCTCAGGGCAGCAGACAAAAACAGATCCCCATCCTTGTTCCCATCCAGTGCCTCACCCCCTGCAAGAGGTTTTGGGTGGGCAGGACGTAATTCCACACACCAGTCAAAGGGGTGGGAAGATTATTTTTTTTCCTAGCTGGTTTCACAAGGCCTGATCAGCAGATCAAATACAAATACAAACAGTTAATATTCACAGAACAACTTCTTGTACCTAACTATTAGAATAGATTTAACATCATTAATAAATATATAAAACAACATGATAAACTCACAGACAAAACACATTTCAAAGGTCAGCATTGACTGAGATATTCAGACAATTTGGTCGTTGCTTAAAGCACTGAAGAATTATAAGCAGATAACAATGTGAGTGTTAAGAACAGGCTCACAAAATACAAACTTAAGATCAATTTAAACTTTCTGCAAAGGCTCTGAACTGACCCTAGAAGCTATTTCAAATGACCTTCAAATGAAGGCTCTTGCAGCCATTGCATATTTGAGAATAAGCTCCCTTACGCTGTCTGTATCTCGGCACTTTATCTAGATCAGCTGCAGAGCAGGCATTCCCCAGGGACCAGCACACAAAGGTAAACATCTGTCCCAAATGATGCTGTCCTACATTTCACACCATCCCGTGCTGAAAGAGGACATTGTTCAGTCAGTTCTTGAAAGTCTTGCTCTGGGAGACAGAGACCAACGCGCTCTCTCCAGGCTTCTCAGACCTGTCCCTTTACCTCTCCCTCTCAGTTCTGCCTCTGAGAAGGAGAGGCAGCAATCCCCTGTCCCACAGTGCTGTTCTGAGGCTTGATTTCATAAGGTGCTTTTGCAGAGTCCCAGAAAAGGCACTACAGCAGTGCAGCTGTTGCAATGTCAGAAACACAGACAGAGGTGAACGCCCGCGGCCTCTCCCGAGACACCGATGTGCAAATCCAGAAGGGATGAGAACCCAGGCCAGGTCACACTTCTGCAGCCCCAGCACAGCAGCTCTGTTTTCCCCCATAGCTCTGAAAAAGCCTCACATTTCCAGGCCTTGCACAATTACTGGGGTGCCCCATTCCTCAGGCTGTCTCCAGGCTCCATTTGCTCCAGTGGGACAAACTCAGGGTGTGTGTCCAGGGACTTCCTCTGCCCTCGGAGGGTGTGAGCATTCAACATCTCCAGCAGCAGGTCATACACTGGCACCACGTTTTTGCACTTCATGCTCAGGAGATGCTCCATTCCCTTGTTACTGTGCAGGAGAACAGAAAATAACTCAGCAGTCTGGTTCCAACAGTGCAGAGAAGAAAAACACACTCATGGTTTCAAGAGAGTCCCTTTTTTAATTTGGATTTAAGAGGATTTAGCTGCTATGGTCCCTGAGATCACTCACCATTACCAACAGTAACAACATCCCAATACTTCAAGGCTGAATGTTCTTCTATTTAGAGAAGCAGGTTTTTACACCATACAAACCCTTTCAGGAAACAATTCAGATGTATCAACACTATTGAAATGAAAGGTAAACATCTTGGATGCTGTAAAGGCCCCATACTGAAACTTTATGCAAAAAGGGGATTTACTACAAGCAGTTTACTAAAGACTACCCACCTCTCCTACCTGACTGAGTAGGAAGCCCTAATTACCCAGCTAATTTCAAGCACTTTGTTTACTCTCTGCATGTCCAGTGAGAGGATCTTGCAGTGGCTGCAGACTTTAAAATAATCTCTCTCTTATGCAATAACATACAATGACACTTTGCTAGTTTGAACAGTCAGTGCTGTATCATGGTTTGGACT
The DNA here is from genome assembly GCF_037042795.1 of Molothrus aeneus. Taxonomy (NCBI): domain Eukaryota; kingdom Metazoa; phylum Chordata; class Aves; order Passeriformes; family Icteridae; genus Molothrus; species Molothrus aeneus. The sequence continues at coordinate 56,010,780 of NC_089651.1, read as the reverse complement.
AAAAATATCTATTGCCATTGTAGCCACATATATTTATACTCCAGATGCACTCAGGGGTTTGGGCTTGAGATCTAAGGGTGCTTGCTCAACACCAAATCTACCCCAGTGGAACTAGCAGCACAAGCTGAGCTGGTGAGTTGGGCTGGGAGGGGGCCATGCTCCCAGATAAACAAGGTTCTGCTACAATTCAAGAGTTACATGTTAATGGGCAAGAAGAAACTGCAGCCCTTCTCCCACACCCAGCTCTCAATTATTTCCAGGACAAAGTCTAATTGATTGACCAGCACCAAGCAACCTAAAGGAGACTGGACACAACAGCAGCCTCCAGACTTTGGCTGAGGGACACACAGCATAAAGGATCTTGGCTTAACGAGAAAATGTAAAAATTTCACAGAGATTTGTGATGTTTCTTCACAGAATGCCAGAACAGCTTCTGCAGAGATGAGATGTGGAGTCACATCACAGAGCACAATCCAGGTGATGGCAGAGATCAGAGCCATGAGACAGATTCAGCTCAGGCTGAGGCTGGAGCTTTTGCAAGGTCAGCTCTCAAATTCACCTCCAGTCCACAAACTGAATGCTAAAAGCTGTCTGTCAGCACCATCAGGTCCCTGCTGCTGCCCTTTGCTCTCCCAGGAAATTTATAGCAAAGGTGGCCATCCCCTTTTCATTGTCCCTACAGATGTGCCCAGCTCTGCTTTGTGTGCTCCAGCCTGGTCCCAGGACATCTTCCCTGGACACACAGTCCAAAGTCAAGCCATGGGACAGCTTAGTCAATAGGTGGCCTCTGGGTAATAATTTAAAAGGACAGACAGGTGGAAAATCAAAACCTCTCTTTGTGGGATTCTCATTTCAGTCTGCTGTACCACAAGCAGAGATGGACCTCTCAAGGAGGTCCAGGAACTGGAGCCATTTCCCATGTCAAAAACAGGAGCCTGACACTGCTGTAGCATGAGCCATTTGGTAAAACTCTGTGGCTCCGTGTAAAAGACAACAAGTTTGGTGTGGGAAAAACTTGGTCTCCAAAATCCCCTTTGCTCTACCAAAGCCCAAACTGCAGATCAGTTTTGGAAAAGATTTTCATTTTGAATGGAAGAGTTTTGACAGCTGGATGGAGGGACATCTAAAAGGCTCAATTTGTGTTATCATTAAACATTTCAGGCAGACACATAATGAATAATTTGATGTAGTAAGGTTAAGACAGCATTTTCATATCATCACATCCTTGAGTGCCAGCAAGCACTTGAGTTTACTGCCTGCTTTGTTGTGCTGAGAAGGAAAGCCCGACAGTGACAGAGGTGCAGAGCAGCACCAGGATTCCCTCAGGAGTGCTCTGGAGTTCCAGCCACCTCTTTTTTTGCTGCAATGAACAAACAGTGACATAACACAAGTGTTACACGCGCTCTGCAAACTGTACCTGGCGTGCCTGACGTGGGAGAGCAGCATCAGCAGATTGGCCAGGCGAGTGGTCTGCTGCTGTGAGGGGATGCCACTCTTGGCAATAACCCACACCAGAGCCTCTGTGACCACGTTGAGCAGGTGGTGCAGCTTCCTGTTGCTTTCAGGTTCCTCTGCTGACAAGGGGAACATGCCTAACCAAGAGAAGAGGAAGAAATATTTGCTGCTAGTGAGGAAGAAAAAAAGCTGCAACTGTAGATTTTTTTTTTAATATGTAATGTTTCAACAAAATTAGAGAAGATACATGCCCTGACACCCCCCTCAAGACTGTACAAATGATGCTCTATATGCCATATCAAGCTTGAATTTGATGGCCCCATCATTTGCAAAGTGAGAAGTTCTTCCAAATCCTCCTCGGACTTGCTGCACATAGAGCCTCCAGTCAGGTCATGAAGTGCTCTCCATTCTCCAAGGTTTTTTCCCCCTGTACCTTGTTTTTTGTATTATTATGAACTATAATGTTATGCTTGTTCTAATCCCTTCTTGTTGAAAAAAACCCCTTTTTCCCTGGGTATATAATAGGGAGGAAGGAGAACATGTCAGTGACACTGCTCAGAGTGAGGAGCTGGTCATGGTCTCCCTACAGATCACTAAGGGTGTCACAATAGCAGCAAATGTCTGCAGTGAGAAACCTTGAAAGTCAGCAAAACCAAAACAAAACAAAAAAAAGAAAAAAAAAAAAGACAAAATCCAAACAAAACAGCAACAACAAAAAACCCACTAAAATAAAATTAAAAAAAAAAAAAAGAAGAAAAGGAAAGGAAGAGGTTTGGGAATATGGATAAGGAAGAAAAGAAATCATCACTAAGATGATCTAGGAACACACAATAACATCATTAATAAAGCAGCATAGACCTGGGACAAGGAAAAGAAAAAATCTCAACAGTGCAACAGTCCCTCCAGAGATACCTATGGAAGGACAGAGCTCCAGAACAGCTTGAAAATTAGGGGCAAATTGAAGAAAGGAGAGTAGAAGAAGAGAATGGACAGATCTTTTGATCTTTTGAGACATGAACTTTGAAGGAAATAAGGCTGATGAATGTGGAGTTTGGTTGGGGGTTTTTGGTTGGTTTTGGCAATTTTTGTTTTGTTTTTTCTTTGTTTTTTCTTTTTTTTTCTTTTTTTGGTGGGCATTTTAGGGAAAAAAAGAACAACTTTTGTTGTCTGTTGAAATAGTGGTATCCACAGAACCATAGAACCATCTAGGCTGGAAAAACCTTTAAGGTCAAGTCCAGCCTTTGACCCTGCACTACCAAGGCCATCACTAAACCACATCCCCAAGTGCCACATTTCCACAGCTTTTAAATCCCTCCAAGGATGGTGACTCCACCACTTGCCTGGGCAGCCTGTTCCAATGCCTGACCACCCCTTTGGTGAAGAAATTGTTCCTAACATCCAACCTAAACCATTCCTGCTGCAGCTTGAAGCCATTTCCTCTCATCATCATCATCATGGCTTTCCAACCACTGTTCCCCCAGCCTGTGGTCACTGCAGGAGGATTCTGTGGCCAAAGTGCAGGACCCAGCGTTTGGTCCTCATGCTGTTGGTCCTGACCCATCAATCCAGCCTGCCCAGATCCCTCTGCAGAGCCTTCCTACCCTCCAGCAGATCAACACTCCAACTCAAACAAGTGGGCAGACAAGTGGGATTGCAGCTGGACTGTTCCCCTTCAGTACTGGACTAAGAATTATGCAGCAGCTCCTTGCTGAAAGCACTAGATGTAAATAGCTTAGCTGCTATTTTGTGTGGGGTTTGTTGTTTTTTTTTTTTTTTTGTCAATATTGACTATGAAATGTTCTGGGGAAAAAAATAATTTTTACTGCAGTCTACCCTAAACGAGCAAAACCACACCTAGTGTGAGAGGCTGCAAAGCAAAGCTCCTGTCCTGAAACTCATCCTGCAGAACTGCTGAGTGCTTCCAATCATTTCTAACCAACTCCATACCATTAAATAGGAACATTTAAGCCCCAATAATCATCACTCAGTTGAGTAACTAGTAGTACTAGAATTAAGGATAGATTTGTAGGACTGTATAGCAACTTCACACATGATAGGGATCCACAGAGATAGGAGCAAAATTTCCCATCCAAAAGGACAGACCCACAGCCTGAGCCATGAGCCCCACCTTGTGAGAAACAATCAGAACTTGGGGTCTTTCATGCAGAATAGGACATAGCCCCTAAATACAGAAAATTATACAGCTTAGAAGTTTCCTGAGCAAAAATCTTCACAATGTATCAGAGACAAACCCTTCCCTATTATTCTCTTCCAACAGTTTTTTATTGTTTGATATTTTGGGGTTTTTGATCTGATTTCCCAGCCCCCCTCAAAATGAAAGGTGCAGTTTTGGTGAGCATTAGAGCCAGGCACATACTCACTGGAATTGAGGAGGATCATTGCCTTGACACACAGATACTCCTTGTGCTGCAGCTTCAGCTCTCGGAACCTCGAGGTCATGGCCAGGAGCATATCAAAGATCTCCAAAATTCCCTCCACACATTTCCCCTCATCCCTATGGAAACACATTCAACACGTTAGCAAAAAAGTAGAATTAAGGAACTGACTCAGACAGATAAAAGTCAAAGCATGAAGGAGGCTGCAGAAGGCCCATCTTATCTCATCTTTGGGAGAATTTAAAAGGTTCTGTCATGAAATCTGAATTGAAAATTACACTGGTGTGAAAGGTCAGCATTTATAAGAAACTGATTTCTCATTAAAGTGCAAGCAGGATTGGCCATAAGTGTGATCATATTTCTGTATCCTCTCAGCCTGTATAATTCTGGATAATCAGTCTGAAATCCTGTAGAGCAGGGCACAATACCACCTTGGATAATTTTCCAGATTTGTTTCATAAGGAGTTACCCACAATAACATAATGTGTGTACCTAATGGAGGCCTCAGGACCTGGTAAAAAAAGGAAGAGTTCCTAAAATAAGTTTCTTGGAACAGCAAGACATTTTTAAAGAATAAAACAACTCTTGTCCCTATCTCCTGGCACTATTTTCTGGGAAGGTACTGAAAAGTATTTGAGGTTTTGGTGGTTTTGTGGTTTGGATACTTTTATATTTGCAAGTGTTTACAGAATGCAACTTTCCCCATCTTGGACATGAGAAGTGGTCCTATTTTCAGATCTGAAAAACACCCCAAACAAGAAATTCCTATTTGTTTAAAATTCAGCAGTGGCAAATCTCAAGCTACTGAAGTTGCTGTTCCAGTTTTTTTGTTAGTTTTGTTTTGTATGTACTGGACTAAAAAAGGGATTAAGCTCTACAACAACAGTATTCAAAAGAGGCTCCTTAATGTCTTTGTAACAGGAGATTTTTCTCTGTAACATTTTTAAGACAAGACAGATTTAAGCACAGCAGTGCAGGAGAATAAAAGAAATTTCCTGGATCCCAAGGAAAGGTGCTGAGCCTTCAGGCTGGAGGCAGGAACATGCAGGTAACACCACCTAGGGCAGCAGGTTCTGCCTGAAAAAAGGATTTTTTATTGCCCAGTTTCCTGTGTTCCTCATAGCAAAGAATATTAAGTTTTAGAGAAGGACAGGCAGCTGCCAGATTCAAAACAAGGACAGAGGTTTCAGAGAAATACTGTCTGCAAAGATAACGTATGAAATGTATCTGAAGGCTCCAGGGAGACCTCAGAGCCCCTTCCAGTGCCTAAAAGGGCTCCAAGAGAGCTGGAGAGGGGCTTTGGACAAGGGCCTGGAAGGACAGGACAAGAGGGAAGGGTTTCAACTGGAAAGAGAGCAGGTTGAGATTAGAGATCAGGAAGGAATTCCCCACTGTGAGGGTGCTGCCCAGAGGAGCTGTGGCTGCCCCATCCCTGGGAAGGCTCAGGTGGGATGGGGCTCTGAGCAAGCTGCTCTGCTGGAAGATATCCCTGCCCATGGCAGGGGGTGGAATGAGATGATTATTAAGGTCCCCTCCAACCCAAACCATTCTGGGATTCTAAGTTCAACTAAGATAAAAACAGTGAAGTTACAGACCAGGTTCATATAAGGATGTCCTGAATAAAATTACAGCATGCCCAGACACTTGTAAGCTCCCACTCTGCCATGTCTTGAGGAAATGAAGAAATGCATCAAATATTCTCAAAACTCTTGAGCAATTAAATGTACTGTACATTTTCATCAATTTCTGGTCATTGCACTGAGCAGTGCAGCATGTCCTTGCATTGAATTTTATATGAGCAAATAATATTTATTTCCTCTGTTTTATAAAATAATTTTTTTAATAAGCCAATTTTATCTATCTGTATCTACAATGATAATTATTGATTGCAATTCACAGAACTTGTGCAAATCCAAATTTTCCTAGGTTGAAAAGATACTTTAAAACTACCCAAGAGAGTAGATTGCTTCCCTAACTTTTTTATCAATGTGAAGCACAGGTCAAATCCTTCTAAGGTTCTGTAAAAAAAAATATCCTTACTAATCCATATTCTTCCTTCCTAGTACATGATGCTATGGAGAAATAATCTTTAAACTTGAAAACATCCTGATGTACCTTGAAAAAATATTCTTAGTATTCAACAGCAAGCCAGGGGTCTTTAAATCCCTCTCAGCTAGTGCTCCAAATGAATGTTCACTATTAATAGCTAACTATAAAGTCTGCTGCAGTGGCAGGAACAAAACAGGCAGGAAACCTATTTAAAATAATTAAAATACTGCCTGACACTGTATGTTCTTTTTAATGAGGGATGTAGGGACAAATGGACAATGTAGTGCTTTGTGTTGCTGTACCACCAGTTTCAGCAACTAGAGACCTGGAACAAAGGAAACAAAACCACCAAAAATGGGGAAAAAATGAGAGAAGAAAAATGTGAAGAGAAACTTCACACTCAGTTCTAGAGGAGTTCAAGAATTTGCAAGTTCAACAATGCATTCCTTAAGCCCTGTAAGGATGTGGAACCTTAGGACATGATTGTTACAAGAACAAGTAAATGATATTGTTAGATGCAGTATTAATAACAGCTGCCATGTTTAATCCTCTTACCCACCTTCAACCACACTCATATGAAGAGTTCTTAAGAAATTTATTCCTCTCACCTGTCTAATACAAGGTCTGGAGCAAAAATCAGTTTCCCAGGATGGTCGATGGATCTCCACATCAAACCAATCATTAGAACTTCCATCCAGCAGCTCTCCAAGAGCCTCACTTGGTCATAGAGGCTGAGATCAATGAAGCCTAAAGTGATTCAAATTGCATAAAATAAATAAACTTGTTAAATGCTCTGTTTTAATAAAGAAAAATGAGTATATGAGAAACAAAAAAAAAGCCAGAAAGAACCATGGGTTGTGAAGATAAGGGAGCACTGACACCCAAAGTGGCAGGCTGCCACTTCAAATAGGAACCAAAATATTTGCAATCATCATCATCTACAAAATATTTTGAATAAAGCTGAGTGGTGTTTTAGTGCAATTAGTCCCATACAGCTGGTGAAACTCAAATGACTGCAGAGTCACCTGCTTTATGTTCTTGTCCTAAAAGAGGAGAGATGTTAGAAGAAATATTGTGAGGGTGCTGAGGCCCTGGCACAGGGTGCCCAGAGCAGCTGTGGCTGCCCCATCCCTGGCAGTGTTCAGGGCCAGGCTGGATGGGGCTCTGAGCAGCCTGGGACAGGGGAAGGTGCCCCTGCCCGTGTCAGGGGGTTGGAACAAGGTGATCTTTGAGGTCCCTTCCAATCCCACTCATTCCATGATTCTATGATTCATTTCTCTCCAGAACTTTTAGCAAGGCCTCAGATAACACTGCAGCACAGCCAAAAGGCAGAGACAGCCACTGCCCACCTTTTCTCTTCCCCTAAAAAAAAAAAAAAAGGCTGGGGAAAAAATAATGCCTACAAGTCAAAAGAAAGAAATAGGAGAAATAGAATTCATACACTCCAAACCAAAAGATCAGAAGTGTAAATTATGAAAACATGGGTGGGAAAACAGACTGTTCAGTCAAGGAGGAAAACACAGATATGATGGAGAGCTGCTCAGTGATCAAAAACAAGATCAGGCCACACTTTTCAAAGCTGAGCTTCTTCAGCTCGGGCCCTTGGCAAAGGTGCTCCATTTTCAGATGAGCTGCCATCTCTGACACTGCTTGGTGACAAATCCAGGCACAGTCTGGCCATGGCAGACTGGCTTCCTGAAGTTCTTCCTGGTTGTTAAAGCACACAGAGGACATTTGGGCTGCCAAAGACTCTCTCTGTCAGTAATTTATACAAATTCTTCATGCATTTTAATATTATTACACGACTCAGCTGGAGGACAGTCAGTGACAGCCAGGAGCTGACATGAACTGGGCAAAGCTCACTTTTATCCTCACTGAAAGTGCTGCTTTTCAAAGCTGGGGCAGCCTTGCCTCTGGTTTTAAAGGAAGGATAAACAGGAGTGGTACCTTCCCTCCTGGGTTCCACTGTCACAGAATTTACTACAGAACACACAGCCAACAAGAGATCATCTGCCACACACACTCATCATTTAAAACTGCTTTTATGAAAATATTCACGGAAGTGTGAAGCAGTACAGAAACTGACAGTGCCAGTTTCCTGGGAAACAACAGCCCAAAGACATTGCAGAGTATATTTAAATAAAGATTTACACTGCCATGGACTGATTTCTTTAGCACAAACAAGGAATTACGAGGTTTAAAAACTCTCTCAGTGGAGTGATGTCAGACCAAGTCCCAGGGTTCAATCTCCAGGTTCCTGAAGATCCAGATTTATCACAGATGTCATCTGCTAAATTCACATTATCAGTGGCAGCAGTAGGAGCTGTGGCCATTGAGCACAGCTGTTAGAAAGACTCTAATTCTCTATTTCCTAACAATCTCATGCTCCAAAGGTGCAGGACAGCAAACAGCCACCACAGCTTTCACTGCAGCCTCAGGAGCCCCATCTAATTTCCTCCAGACTACCTTAAACTAATATTTTTTCTCTTGTTGTATTACACCTCCTTTAGATTGTGGGCTCTATAATTTAATTCTATATTGCTAAGACAGAGAAGAAAAAAAAAACTTGTGCTGGATGTGTAAAAACTAGGAAAAGACACACTGCTCTGGTCAGCAGCACACTGGGCTGCATCATGAATCCAAATTTCGATATTGTGCCAACATCTTATTGATTTGCAATACAGGTTCAGCAATGAACCATGTAAACTCTTTCAGACTAGGTCAGCAAAGGCAATTATAGAAGCAGTGTTCTGCTGCCTGACAACTGAGAATTAAAATACTTAGAATTCAGAAGGAAAAAAATCCAGATGTCAGCTTCTATTTGACTGAGGAACAAAAAAATATTCTCCATTAGGCTGAAAGTCCAGAACAAAAATAGAGCCACAGAGTAAAATTCATGACTAAAGACTGTCATTAAATATTAAACATGAAAAACCCACAAAATACCAACATGCTTTTTCTCCTATTTATGCAAAAAGTTACTGTTAATACAATAAGGATTTTTTTGTCACCTCCAGTGAGTGTCAAAATAATATCCAATAATAACTTTGAGATGAAAATGGCTTCTAACCTGAGTACATAAAAGCAAATATTCAGCTTTTCAGAAAGTAAAATTACTGCTCACTGGGCCATTAGTCAAGAGCTCTCTATTTTTTCCTAAGACATTACCTCTAGGAACCAGGCAGGGATGGGCATGACTACCTTCAGGCAAGAGTTTTTGAAAAATAAAATTCCATGTCCTGAGCTTCAGTCATCACAGTTTTTTAATGAAAAACAAAAAATCAGTCCACATTGAAGTTAATGGTCCAACTGCCATGTGATACAGCAGTGTCACTTATAATTGGGTGCATATTAAACATCCCATCTATTTTTGGCATTGCTCTAAAATGCTCTTTATTTCTGTTCTCTGTAACAGGAGTGATCAGAAAAAACAAACAGAGACAACAAAGTGTCGGCATTCCCAAGAACTGTTGTGAAGGAGTTTGATTGCTTCAATGGGTTTTCTTCACACAGTTCTCTTACTGCCAAGAAAAAGTTTTTATTCCTGACATATGTTGAAAATAAACTAAAAGTGACCTGTGCCAAAATTGAGGTTAGTTGGGAAACTGATCTTGTAAAAAAGAAAGAGAATTAATCTGAACTGGGTGAAGGTTTGGGTTTGTGGGTTTGTTTTCCAAAAAAAAAGTCTCAGAGTAAAAAAATAGAAATTATTAATAATCAGAAAATGAGAAAAGTTGGGCTGGGGGTTTTTTCCCCGCTGAAATATTGATTAAAATGAGGTCATTTTCTAAAACTGGCTTTTCTTCACAATTCGCTTCCTACCAGATAAACATAACTAAGTGGAGTCCTCTGAAATGGCATCTTTTAACCACATTTTTTATGATTCAACAAGAAATTATAACAATAGATACCATTTAACCCCTTTTGGCTATTTACTTCACAGTTATTTTTGGAGTTCCTTAAGCCACAAAAAATAAGTCTAAAGGATTCAGGCTCTCAGTTTTTAAACATCCCACACTGACAGCAAAACTATCATCACTTTGCAGACATCCAGCGTGGTTTGAGATGCTCTGGGGTGCAAACATCTCCTCCCCAGCAGCTCAGCATCTGGCCTGGAACCTGCACACCCCAAAACCATCACACCTGGACCCTCCAACACTGTCTGAGAGTCTCTGCCCTGGGAGATGCGCTCAGCAGCTGGACCTGGAAGCCCATCAGCCACTCCACCTAGACCTGAAAGGGGATGTGCTTCCCTGATGGCTAAATTCCTAATTTAAGGGTTAAATGAGATATTCTCCTCCAAATTTGCTTCCTGCACTGTGCACACACTGTGTTTCTGGAGAGAAGGGCTCCTGTCATGTTTTCCATGAGTGTTCTCCAGCAGCAGCATCTCTTTACAGTGCACACCACGACAAGGGCAGGGCAAACACCAGCACAGCACAAAATCAGGAGAGGGTCCATGGAGTGCTGGCCCCCCACAGTGCACTCTATCTGAAGCTCAGGATCAAGCCCCATACTGCTATGAGTCCACCAATATTCCATGCTTTCAGCTCACTTTTAGTTTTTATTCTGCCTGTTTTAGTAATGGGTACTTCATGCAGAAGGAACTGCAAATGCTCACCATTTCTGGTTTGTGAGAATGGTTCATTGCCATGATGCCATGGAGACATTTGAGACATTCCAGGCACTGACACAGGTAGTTGTACTGCAGTGCATGTTCTGGGTGTTGCCAACAGCCAAAAGAACCCTTACTGATTTTTGTTTTGAAGGAGAGCACATGATAAATCTGAAATCAATACTGAGCTCCACTGCTGCTTTTCTGCAGCAGCTCTGTCAAATGAATTGATTGCAGACACCCAGGACCTGGACACCTTTCAGTTCTCACCAACTACTAGAAACCTTCTATCAGGACTCAAGGAAAGAATTTAGTGCTACATGAACCTTCTAAACCAGCTTAATCTGGTATTTATAGCTGAGGTAGAAATTAAATGCAGCACCATCTCTGCTTTGTAGCAAAATGAACAAGTATTTGAGTAACAGACAGCAAGTTATGGGTTATATTGTATCCAAATTAAAAAACATCCAGGTTAATTACTGAGAGCAATAAACTCTCCATTACTTAGCAGGATAGAAAACTTGACTCCTATACTGTGAAAAATGTGTATTATATGATTGGCTTTTTACAAATATTAAAATGAATATTAGATGTGTTATATTAGAAAATTATGCTGTATTAATTTTTTTAAGTAGTGTGTTAAATATAGTTTTAGATTATAACATAAGGTTAAAAGAGAAACTATGCTGTGTAGGATACTCTTTTTCTAAAGAAAGCACTTGCACCAAGATAGCAGCCACAGGACACTCTGAATCTTTCAGAGAAAGAGAATTTATTGCCCCATTTTTAGAAGAAATGAACTTCTTCCTGCCTTGCTCAGCCATGATGACGCTGTTAGGATTCAGAGGAAGAAGCTGACACTGACCAGAAAGACTCCTTTGTGTGAATAGAATTTATGCATCATGTATGAGGTGTATGAATATGCAACAGGCTATTACTTTTAAGGGTTAATCCTCTGTTAACGGGTGTCATTTTTTGGCTTATTTTGCCCAGAAAAAGGTACTCAGACCATCCGTAACTCTTTGTTCTCATTGTCTCATATTGTCCTAAATCCTAATTGTCCAAATTTTTATTACCCTAATTATCTTGCTACTTTTATAGCAATCTTATTACTATTAAACTTTTAAAATTCAAAAAACAAGTGACTGGTGTTTTTCACATATACCACGCACATACTGTGCTGCTCTGTCACGTCAGAGCAGAAAAGGACACATTGCTGGGTAAAACCATTGACCAAAACCAAACCAAACCATTGACCAAGACCAAACCAAACCATTGACCAAAACCAAACCAAACCATGGACCAAAATCAAACCAAACCATTGACCAAGACCAAAGCAAACCATTGACCAAAACCAAACCAAACCATTGACCAAACCAAACCATTGACCAAACCAAACCCAACCATTGACCAAAACAAACCCAACCATTGACCAAAACAAAGCCAACCATTGACCAAAACCAAACCCAACCATTGACCAAAACAAACCCAACCATTGACCAAAACCAAACCATTGACCAAAACAAACCCAACCATTGACCAAAACAAACCCAACCATTGACCAAAACCAAACCAAACCATTGACCAAAACCAAAGCCAACCATTGACCAAAACAAACCAAATCATTGGCCAAAACCAAACCCAACCATTGACCAAAACCAAACCAAATCATTGGCCAAAACCAAACCCAACCATTGACCAAAACCAAACCCAACCATTGACCAAAACAAACCCAACCATTGACCAAAACCAAACCATTGACCAAAACCAAACCCAACCATTGACCAAAACCAAACCCAACCATTGACCAAAACCAAACCCAACCATTGACCAAAACCAAACCCAACCATTGACCAAAACCAACCCAACCATTGACCAAAACCAACTCAACCATTGACCAAAACCAAACCAAACCATTGACCAAAACCAAACCAAACCATTGACCAAACCAAACCAAACCATTGACCAAAACCAAACCAAACCATTGGCCAAAACCAAACCCAACCATTGGCCAAAACCAAACCCAACCATTGACCAAAACCAAACCCAACCATTGACCAAAACCAAACCCAACCATTGACCAAAAACAAACCCAACCACTGACCAAAACCAAACCCGAATTCCTCACCAGGAATCTTCTTGGCCCAGCCGATCATGTGCACCAGCTCTTTGTCCGCCAGCTTGGTCAGGGACATCATCATGGAGGCCTCAGTGAAGGGCTTGCTGGGCCGGCTGACCAGCACGTGGGGCGGCTCTGCCTCCAGCAGGGTCAGCACGAACTGCTCGGGGCTGAGGGCGCTCAGCAGGATCTCCTTCACCCGCGTGGCCGCCTCGTTGTATCTCCTGGCCCTGCCCAGGCAATGCGCGCGCTCCTCGGTGCTGCGGTGGCTCCGCAGGATCCGGTACCCGCAGCGTTCTCTCCTTGAGCCTGCCATGAGAACCACATGGTTGCATTGGAGAGTTTTTCCCCACAGAATTTTCCTCCCTTGTGTAAAACCAAATGGCTCGGGTTTCTGTGGTTGAGATGACCCACGAGGTGTTAGAAAGTCTCTTTTTTCCCAGCCCCGTGACTGAAGAAGTTGAGATTCGTTGGTTCTGCTTTTCAGGGTTGTTTATTTTTTCTTATCTATTACATTCTTTCTCTGACCTGCTGATGTCTGTCCAGCAGGTTGGGTTGTGCCACAATGCCTGCCCTGGGGGTGGTGTTAGCTTTTTATATTAAGAACTACATGTACTTTATTTACCAATACTTTTCCAATACTTATCACCTATGTTAGACAGTCTGTCTCTACTCTAAACCAATCAAAAAGTGTCACCATCACAGCAGAAGATGGAGGACAAGAAGAAGGACAGGACAGGCCCAGATTCTTCCATCTTGCCTCCTGAACCTCCATTCTAAAACCCCAAAATTCTACTTTTTCACCCTGTGGCAAATTCACTATCATTCTAGTCAAACTCTTGTGGCTTGTAAATCTTCACACAAAGTTGGTAATTTTTTCCATGGGCTAAAATCAAAGGCACAGGTGGTTTTGACTCTGTGCCAAGGTCTCGAATCACCCAGGGCAGCCAGAGGATTGTCCTGGGCCCCAATGCAAATGTTTGGGGAGAAGTAGGAAAACCCATTAATATTGGCTGTTGTAATATTGAACATTACGTTTCTAGGACATTCAGCATGGACTTAACTTTGTCCCCGCTGACTTCAGCTGAGGGGTTTTATTTATTCTGCTAAACAAAAATTTAAAAGTGTTTGGTTTTGAACCTCACTTAGTTCAGTTTAAAAGTCCAGTGGAAAATTCCCATTGACATCAAAAAGATATAAATCAGATCTTTAAAGGCAAATAAAGATAGCTGATTTTAAATTTTCCTATATATATAATCTGGAGCAATAAAAAACTTGAAAGTCTGGGCCAGGTTACTGATTAAATGCCTCAGGAGCAAGCACAGCTGGACCTCAGAGTTAGCTGGATGTTCAGCCAGGGATTCCCAAGATTCAACCCATTTTCTCTCCCTGCCCCAAAAAGCCAGGAGGAATTTCTCCAAAGGGAATTCAAATATCTACAACTAAGAGCAAACACCCTGTGTGGAGCTCTCTCTGCAGAAGGCTATTTCTGTTGCAAAGAGCAGTCTTCTGCATTCCTAGATTTAATTACTTGTTTGTTCTGACAAATCTAAACATTGTCCAATTCTTGGTCAATGTTATTAGTAGCATCACTGTTACCTGATTTTGCATAGCTTCCAGGGAAAGAGTCTAAGAGCTTCTCCAAAACCATAATATTAATAAAATACTCAGCTATAGTTCTGCTTCAGCTAGCAAAGAAGTCCAAACATAAGCCAAATTAAAAATAAGGGCAAGTGGGAGCACAAAAAAAAATAATTTCAGATGCTGTTGACAAGGCTTTGTCTTGCTAAATAATATGCTGGGTGAATGCAGACTCAGGCTCATGTGGCAGAGGAGCCTCAGGTGGAGGTGTCTTTCAGGCCATAGTCCTGTCACATCTTCAGCAGCTGCCAAACAGCATCTGGGTCAGTCTGTGGGAGGGGTGGATGCAAAGGCCACTCAGGAACAACCTGACTGAATAAGGACCAACTGAGTCTTCCAGGACTTTTTGGGTGTGGACCTTCCAGTTGTCCATGGCTCTCACTGGCTGCCTGTTCAGTAAACCAAGGAGAGAGTTAAAGAAGTCCTCATTAAAGAAGTTCTCAGAATTGGAGAACATTCTTTCCCTGGAAATTCAAGAGAGATTGGAGAAGCCCAACAGGCAAAGCTGGTTTGATGAACAGACCTCAGGCCCAGAGCTATCCAAGTGGGACAGGCCATTTGGAACTGGTCCAGCCTAAGGCCTGCACCATTTAGAGAAAGGATGGGTTTGCAACTTTGAAAGGGATGTGGGTATGATGAAATGGGCTGAGTGCAGACAGGAAATTTGCACAAATAATGGATTGAAGGAAATAAATAATTTGTAGAACCAAGTGTTTAGCCAAATGACAACCTGCTAGAAGCTTCCAGAGCAGATGAATAGCAGCTAAGGGAAGATAACATACCAGCAGAGACAGACAGAGCATGTGACATTATCTTATGTAGACTGGAATGAGACATGATAAAAATACCCAAAAAAAGGTTCCCAGCAGAACTACAGAAGTAACAAAGCAATTTCTTCCACCATCAGTCTGGGCAAATCCTTCCTGAGGAGAGTCAAAGGCCACCAAGGCATAGACTATTTTCTACAAAGACACCTGGATAATGTAGTGAACTCTGTGCTAAGCCTCATTTCTTGACTAATGCACCAAGGTCAAGAGGAAAATCTTGAAGTGGTTTGTAAGCTTCAAAAAAATGCTACAATTTTTTTTGAAAGTGGGCTGCACACTGTTCTGAAATCATGTAAAGCACAGAAAGTATGTATTTTCCATCAGGGAAGACAAAAAGTAAAGGCTGAGAGGGCAGTAGGCAACTGGAATGAGAGTACAGCTGGAGACAGATGAGGAGATGCCCAGGTACCAGGTGCTCTGCCTACAGAGATGCAAGGCTCTGATCTCCACAGCATGGGAGAGACCAGAACCACAGAGAAAGAAAGCACATTGTTTTCACTATTTAGAAACCTGAAGCACATTTCCCAGGGGCACCTTGAAATACAGAGCAAGAAAAATAGCAAAGGGAATAAAAGTAGAATAGAGTAAAAATTTTCTTTTGGGCTATGCAAAAATACCAAATGCTCTGTGACATGTGTTATCTGAGTTATCCTTTCAAATTCACTGTTGTAAAGATCTTTAAATAAGATTTATCTAATATATTTATATTATACAAATATAAATTTAAGCTTATATAAATATACAGAAAATATAAACAAAGATAATTGAGTAGATACTTTAATGAATATCAAAGAAATCAAATTTAAAAGCAAATTTAAAAGAACTTCAGCATTCTGTTCTAATTGACAAAATCTTGAAGAATTTCCATCTGCACAGCTGTACTCAGTGCTCCATCTAAAGATAATTCAATCAGGTTATGATTTGGAGAGTATTAAGGTCTCACAACTTGTGGAGGGTTCTTACTAGGAACTAACAAACCCCTTTAAATTACTTTATGTTATTTAACTGAATCTTTTTATTTAACTGAACTTATTTATTTTTTATTTAACTGAACTTTAACTGTAACTTATTTAACTGAATTATGTTATTTAACTGAGTTTCTTATATAACCAATTAATTATATAAAATATGCTCAATTTAAAACATTTACCAAATTTCTATAATAACATTACCAGTGCAGAAAGCCAGACTAGGAGTATTGCATTTCTGCATTAAAAACTTGCTGCTAAAGAAAATATAACTGATGACAAAAACAAGGTGGGGAAAAACCCAGCCAAAGCAGATTCTGAGTTATTTGTGGTGGTTTTTATTCACCATATATTGCCAAAGCAGAAGTAGGCTGAATGATCAAGCAGAGTGCATAAAAGATACTTAAAACATATACTATTTATTAATACTTTCTAATTTTTCTGCTTGCATTTAAAGTAAAAGAAAGCTACATTTAAACTTTCTTGTCAGCTGACACAGCAGAAAACACCAGTCTTTCCAGTTAAAACAACAGCTTTCAACAACATAAAGGAACTTCTTTTTTTTTCTATTTAAATCCAAAGTTTAGGAAGGACCAAGAAATTTTACTTCTATATCTATATTAGCATACTACAGACATGTATAACTGTTTATAAAACTATATGTTATAAATAATTATTGACTAGCCTAATGTTTTCCTTAAGCAGATACAGAGATGTGGATCAATGTGTGTAAAGGCAGAGAAATAAAATACAGTTTCCCAGATTAGGGGCTATCTTTGTCTTTACTACAAATTCCCTAACTGTTCTTAATATCTAATATTCATTTCTATAAAGGTAATTCAGGCAATTGCAGAAGTGCAAAATGATCAAATCTCTCATTCTTCCTACCACACTCTCCTTATTTAGAGCTATTTTGTGCAAGAAAATTGCTGCATTCAGCTGAGAATGCTGGACCAAGGGCAAGACCTTGAGCTGCAGCACCACGGACCATGAGTAAATGACCCCAAGATATAAGAAGTGAGGCACATTGAAAAAAGGTCATTAAAATGAGCCTGTTGTTCACTCAGCCACAGCAGGTATTACTGGCAGTGAAACACACTATTTTTCAAGCTTTGCAAATTCCCTGAAAATCACAAATGCTGTCTGATATGGTAGGCAGTTACATGGCAGGTTGCCCTTCATACTGATTTTGGTCCCTGGCACTGGCTCATAAAACTAACCAGTTCTGTAGCAACTGCAGATCCTTCCACTGGGTATTTTATAGTCAGTTTTTGAAAGACTGTGAGTGTAAACCTGCTCCAGTACACACTGGTAAATCATGATCACTCCAGTCACCTTTCAAAGCAAATGCAAATGTTCTAGTGAGTACATACTCCAGAGCAGACTCTCCAATTGAATTCTCAAGAGTAGAGCCACTGACAAAGGAGCTGCTGTCTGCCTGTGTGCACATGAGAATGTGAGCTGAAATTTTAGTGATTGCTATAAAAGCTGAAATTCAATTAATACATCTGATGTCCAGAGAATGTCTTGAAACATTTTGTCCCCACTTATTTTCTGCGTGAAAAGTACTTTAGAGTATGTCAGCTGCACACAGCAGCCACACACAGGAGAAAGGGCCAAATCCTGGACCAGCCCACAGAGAAATCTGTTTTCCTTCCTGCAAACTTGTCAAATGATTCAAGAGCAGCATCTCTCCACCACTTGAGTGTGGCCTCTCAGCCTCCTCACTCAGGGCTGAAAGGAGCTTTACCTTTGGAACAATTTCAACATGCTGAGAACAGACACATGGGGGAGAAGATACAGGAGCAGTGCAGAAGAGGGAAATGAAAGTCAGGGAAAATGAAAACTCCTTGTGAAAGAAGATCTATTTGAGCCTCAGGAAGCAAACAAAAGGCAAAGCAGGGCATATCTGCTCCAAGAGTGAAAAGTGATGAAGCAATTCCTCTCTTCTTCACTGCCTTTGACAAACAGTCCATGTCCATTTCAGCTCCCCAGGCAAACACCAGAAGGTTCCAAGGGAAGATCAGTTTTATCCTGGTCTGTTTTATTCAAGTTTTCTGGGCAGAGTTTACTGCAGTTTTTCTGTTTTCTTTGTTCCTAATGATAGTGCAATTTTTTTGTTAATTATTTTTCTACCACTGTTAAGAGTCCTACTGCCAAACTTTAGCAGTAGCTTCCTTGTTTGGAACAGCAGGGAATGTAGATTTCCTGCAGAGGAATTGGCAGATGCAACGTCCACAACCCATGCACTTTTGGCAATGATATATGAATACTTTCATATGATATATGAACATTTTCTATATTTCATAAGAAAATCCAGTATCACCTTAGCACAAGGCACCCCAAGCTGGCCTCCACCAAAATACCTGTGGCTTGTTGGGCTGACTTAACCTTTCTGAATGTGATGACATCCAAGAGAATTACAGACCAAGAAGCTGTAGAGCAACACTTTTCTGCCTTCTCCTACTGCATGGAAGATGGCCTGTACTGCTTAATCAGATTTAGGCACCCAACCTTGTTTTAAACAAGTTCATAAGTGTGTGTTTTCTCTCAAATTGTCTATTGATAATATGCAAAGTGAGGATGTAAAGTTATGATGGGAATGGTGCAGAGATTTTATGATGAGCTCTCAAACTACAAAGTGGCAATTGAACTTCTTTTATCACTTCTGCTGAACACAAGTCTCCACTGAGCAAAAAAGCACTCACAAACCATTCCATCCCATCCAAGGCTTTAGCAGATGTGAACCAATCCTTTCTCTAAGTGACCTCAGAAAGGAGCAGAGATGCAGAAAAGCCTTCATTAAAAACAAAGCGTTCTCTTTTATGGCTTTCTACAAAAAGTTTTTATTAAAGCACGAGTCTTGTGAGAAAATGTCTGAGAGATAATCACACTGGTTTGTAGGAAATGCCATTTACATCTCATGCAAGAAATACTGCCTTCAAATCTGTCTGCTTTAAATGTCTGTCACCATGTGTCCATACACCAGCATTACTCACAGCTGCCACTTAACTCATCAGGTGTCTCAGACAGTTCTGAGTAATTTTTATGTTCTTTTTTCTGAAAATAAATTGTTCAGATTCTCAAATTAAATTCTTGAGAGTTTCAAGCTTTAGTGCTACTATTAAAAAAACTAATTATTTAAAAATACAGGTTGGGGTTTTTTTCAGTTATAGTTTCAATCTGTCTTTTTTTTTTTTTTTTGTCTGGCATAGTCATCAATGTCCTGCAGACAATCATTATGGTAGAAAAACATGTTTTTCATCATGTGACAAAATTCAAGGGAACACAGGCTAGGACATAAGTGCATACTATAATCTATTACTTGTAATACCACAGTGCCTGTGAGGTCTAATCACATGAGGACTTTCTGGACAGCTAGAATAAAAGGATTCATTAAAGGCAAGCATTGTGGAGGTCTACCTTATAATATCATTACGGAATCAATCTTTATCCAGCCTTTCCAACTCCACAACTGAGGCTTCCTAGAAACCTCGATTGAAAAACTTTGAGCAAAATTCTGAGTCATAAAAATGACCAAAAGACAGTGGCACCATTCAGAAAGGTTTTGAAAGGAATCTTATTTGCAGGCATAAGGCTTTCCTTGCTGCAGGTAGGACCAAACACCACTACAGCTGAGATGGACTATCACTGCAGGAAAAGACAGGAGCTTCACATAGAAAGAAGCCTCTGACTTGAGCAGAAGAAATTAAATGTACTTGAGGAGTGCAAAAATAATTCAAGGAACAGTTGAAATTTCAGTTCTGCTCTGGGAGTTGTCAGCTAGAAATGAACGGGGTGACCGCAGTCACAACAGACCGTGGAGTGATTATGAACTGCCAGCATGATGTCACCTTGGAAAAGGCAAATAGGATCCTGGGGTGTGAGCAGAGGGAAGCTCCTGCAGCCACAGAAATGTGTCACTGCTACTGCAGTGAGGAGAGTCACCAGAATGCTGTCCATGATTCTGGGCATCCAAGTGCAAATTGGGTTATCTCAGCTTGGAGCAGGTGGAGGGACAATCTGATGATTTCCAGATTCATCTACTTTCCTATTTTGCAAGAGGAGAAGTTTTCTTGCTTTATTTAGCCAACTAAAACAAAGGTTGTGAGGGGATATGATGCAGTCCTTAAACAAAACCAGTCTGTTAACAACAAAGAGGAGCCTCCATGGTAAAAGACAATGCTGTTGCAAGAAAAAATGGACATTAATTGTTCAGCAATAAATGCAGGCTGAAATTCCAAACAGTGTTCCTAGAGAAAGAAGTAATATTATGCAAACAGTCTGCAGATCAAAGCTGTGGGAGGATGAAAATGGTGTCTAGTTTTGAAACAGAAATAGGTATCTGCATTAAATGGGATGAAACAAGATGCATGCCTGCAAATCATAGAGAGCCAAGCACAGGGACCTTCTCCTGTGCACTCCAGTGTTCTTATGGGTTATTTTCCCAACCTGTTTCTATTATATACATTGGGGAGTCTATAAGAAACAGCAAACCTTGACTGTAAACATACATTAGATTGAAACATTTCTCAAAAAATTTTCTTCTTAAAACTAAGCTTGAAAATCTCATCTATAAATGATCAACTGCATTGAAGTCACATTGCTGTAAGTACAAGATAAGGATAAAAAAAAAGGCTGGATAATTCTGAGTGGTGCAGTGACAAACAGTGGTGGTTCTCTATTTCTTTTGGTGGAAGAGCCGTGGGGCATCACCTGAAGATAGCTTGTTCACAAAAAGGAACTGCCCTCCCAATGCCTTTCCCTCACTGTCCCACCAAGGCCTCCCACAAAAGCCTGGCAACCAAAGAGCTGGTCCCTCCCAGGATGGGTGGCCAAACTGCTGAGGAATGTTGTAGATGTAGCCTTTGTAGGATTAAAAAGAGGGACAAAGGAGGGAAAATCTGTCATTCTGCTAATGTCCCCAACCAGTAATTTTTGGAAGCTGAGAGCAGGAGTTCCATGTAGGTGCTGCTCTCATTCCTACTCTCCTCCTGAGGCACCCACTCTTGCCACCATCAGAGGTGGAATGCTGTGTTAATTAACTATTGCTTTGATGTGACACTGCTGCTCCTGCAGTGCATCCAAGCAGCAGAGCACAGCACAGGCTCCTTTACCTCACATGAGCATAGGCTGGCTCTGGAAGGTTCTGGAAGCAGCAGTTCTTTATTTCCCATTCTGCATGGCGTGGAAGTAGCTTGCCTCCCCAAAGCTCTGCAGAGGTCATATGGTTTCACTCTTAACCTAGACCTTGCCCCTTCGCACCGGTTGGAAAAGGACAAGTCTTCTTCAGCTTTAAGAATCAGTTCATTCCTTCCTACAAAACCTTGCTTTAGTTGTTGTACCTTCCTGGGATTCCAAGGGAAACAAGATACAGAATCGGCTGAGGGGAAGAAAAAGCCAAAACCAGCAAAACCCCAGCTAAGAACACAGCCATGCCAAACTCACCACATTTCATCATCCCCACTTCGTAGCATTTCCGCAGCCGGCACGCCTGGCAGCTCTTGCGCCGGTTTTTGTCTATCGTGCACTGGTTGGTGGCTGGGCAGATGTAATCATTGTGTCCTGCAGCAGGGCAAGAAGGGAAAATTTAACATCTCCAACCATCTTGGTCGTTTCCCAAATCAGGGATGTTCTTGATTTTAAACAACTCAGCTTTTTTGTGTGCATATATCTAAGCTCCATTAATTTAACTGATGCGAAAATGAGTATTTGTCCTATATTTTAAACATCAGCCTGTGGCCTCAAAATTAACCAGACATCATTACTCAGCTTTATAGAGGTGACTGTCAGATAACCAAGCACCTTCTAAAACCAACTCATTTTTTGAAAATGGAACATACACTCTTGTGGAAATTTGTTCCCAACCTCCAATTTCATACTGTACATTGGGAGTCTATAGCTGGCAGATACCTGTCAGAGATATATTTTATGAAAAATCATTTTGCTAAGATCTTTTCTCCTGAGAAGCTTCAGCTTCTCCATGTTTTGCTGCTTTGGAATGTGATTTGGAGAATTGTTTACCCAGCATGTGAAATTGTTTTTACTTGATGACCAATGACAGCCACCTGTGTCGAGGCTGTGAGCAGTCACAAGATTTTATTATCATTTCATTCCTTTTCTATTTCTTGCTAGCCTTCTGATGAAATTCTTTCTTCTATTCTTTTAGTATAGTTCAAATATATAATTTTCTTTTAATATAATATATATAATAAAATAATAAATCAGCCTTCTGAAACATGGAGTCAAGATTCTCATCTCTTCCCTCATCCTGAGACCCCTGCAAGCACCACCACAGATACCAGATTTTCTTTTTTTTTTCCTCAGCAGACTTGAAAAGAGCAGCTTCAGTCCTGCAAAGATTTAAGTAAACTACAGCTCTATTTACTGAACTCTGACGTGTGAGTTCCAGGAATGAAGAAGCCTTTGGAGGATTGACCCTGGACCAAAGTTAACAAAAAAAAAAAAAAAAAAAAAGCCAAGATAAAAGCAGACTGGTAATAAAAGCAGACTGGTATGAAATAATGCATCCTGTAACTACAAAGAAAAGCACAAGGAGAGGGTGAGAGGGTGTAACTTTTGGATATTCTGGACAAGTGTTTATCTTACTTTCATCAGTTTTCATGTCAGCCTCTTTTGTTGTCTTCTTATTCTTTCCCATATCACCTCGTTCCCACCCAGACCCCTTTATGTTACTGTAGTTCATTAATCAATAATCTGGTCCAAAGGTTTATTACTGTAAACTGGACTTGGGTACACTCCTGGTGTAAATACAGTTGAATCATCTCCTGCCAAATAGTGGAACTATCTCTTGCAGCAATTGCCAAAGGATGCAAAAAATATTCACTCATTTACTTTTCTTAATATCTTTTCTCCCAGGCTGCTTTTTCAATTGGTTTGGGTTTGGTTTTTTTTCCCCAACCAAGAATAAGATCAGACAAAAATACAGCTACTAGAGTGATTTATTTTTTTTTTTTTTTCACTTGGTGAAAATCCAAGAGTTCATGTCCACAAGAGTAATTATTTAACTGAAACATTGTGACTATTGCCATGCAAAATTAGAATTATTTTAACCCTGAATATTTGAACTGACAATTTTAAAAAGAAGAGATCACGTTACAGTTTCTCCCATTTCTTACTGGCAGATATGACTGAAAAACAAATTACTGTTTCTTACTCTTCACACAACATGGAGGGAGAGGAGGAAAAAACTCTGTTGCACACAGGACTATAAAGTGTTTTAAAACTCCTGTGGCCTTGGGATAATTTAACTTGCAGGCAGATGTTCAGTGATGTGGGACAGACTACACTACAAACTCAGACAAATCAAGGAGACCACACACAGTAGCTCAGTCATACTTCTAATTTTAATCTCATTAATAAAGCCAACATTTTGCTCTATGGCAGGCCCAGAAGTCTTTTATTTTAATCCACAATATCCTGCATAACAGGCATTGCAACTGAGTGCTTGATAAGAGCTTTATGCCAAGAACTGGCTTTATTTTATGTGCCTTTTTTTACTCTTTCATTTGAATTACAAACACCATTACCTGACAGAGTACACTGAGGTGTACAAAAAAACACAGTGGGAAACTTGCTGGTGGCCCAAGTACATGTGAGCAACACAGAGCAGGCAAAGCATTGACTTGACAGAAAACACCTTGAGATCAAATTCAGTCTCCATTTGTGACAAACTGGACACAAAGGTCTATTCAATTATTTTAGAAATTCACAGTACTTGCACCAGCTTGTAGAAATTGCTATTCACCTGTGCAGAATCTGCACAATAAATTGAAAAGGAAAAACAAAGTTCTGACTTAAATTTGATTCTCCTACTGGCACCATCTCTGCCATACTGAGCAAAAAGAAAATACCTGAAGATTCCTAAAGGCTCTGCAGGCAGAAGTGGGAGAGGAACAGTAAAGATCAAACAGCAGTAGGATTTTCTGCATTGGTATCCACGTGTAGCAGCCAATGTCAATAGAAATGATTTTCCACCAAATGACCTGAGATGAGGGCAAAGATCAGGATAACTAGGCCAAGGTTAAAGAAACTAAGTGCCCAAAGCTGCAGTACAGTGCCTGTGTGACTTCCACTGGCTGTGACAGCAAATGTGGAGCCCCACACTTAATTCACACTGCAGCCATGCAGCAAACTTGAACTAAATACCAAATATTTAAGAATTTAAACATGGAAGTGGAAGTCTTAGATAGAGAGGCCTGGCAGGGTAAGAGATACTGCAGTGCAGGCTCTGAGGGGTGGAGGGCTAAGCATTAATGATAATCAGGTTAGTACCTGATATTTGCTACACATATTTTTCCATCCTCCACAGTGTGTAGATACTGTACACTGTGACTCAACAGCTCCAGGCAATAAACTCTTGTCAAGAAGAGCTCCCAGCAAGCAAAGTCTCCAGATAATTGCCTACTCTTACTGTGCCTATGACAACTAATTCTCAATTACCACAGTTAAGCTGGGCCACCAACTCCCATCAGATTCACAGGTCTGCAGTGCCATCCCAGGCTGCAGGGCCTCACTGTGCTATGCATTCCACCTCTTCTCTAAAGAAATCAATTCCTCACTCTGTAACATGTCCAGATCTTGATAACATCAGAGCCAAGAGATAAAAGAGCCAAATCATGTGTTGCTCTATTTTCAGCATGGAGCACCAGACACCAGGATTTCAGAGCAGCTCATTACTAGGTCAACTGCTGCAGCCTCTGGTCACATGAAACAATTTATTTAAGCAAATTATCAAAACCTGTTTGTCCTACCTTGAATGCTTCTTTTAAAAAATGCTTTGCAGCCTTCACAGGACCAGACCCCGTAGTGGTATCCTGAAGCATAGTCACTGCAGACTGCACAGAAGTGGGCATCCTTTTTTGAGCCAGGATTATTTGCAATTGGGCTTGTACAGTCATTGCCATTAGTTTTTCTTTTTAATGTTTCTCTGACAGAAGAGAAAAAACATATGTTATAAAAGAGGAAAAATTTAAACTGCACTGCAAAGAGTTTCATAATTTTTCATTGTCTTCTATTCTCTCTCTATAGAGTCTTCATGTTCCTGAACACAGGATAGTGTGAAACACTGCTAAGCCTTTTCTGACAAGATAAAGCATTTAAAGCTTGTAGTCTGATCCCAATGATGACACACTAGAAGGATTTAGGCATAAACCTGGACTGCTGCTGAAGCAATCTCATGAACCCTGAGAAAAATCATACAGAATGCTGATGGGTCTTGAAGAATTATTGGAAATATGCAAGTCCAGGAATTTGTGAACCAAGTGGATTTTGCCTCTTGAGAGCTTCACATGGAAAAGGAGAACTCAGACAGCTCAGACTGATATTATAAATGCTACAATGAACAGAGCTGCAGTTGCTTTGTCCTGTTAGTAAGGCAAAATTACAACACACATCCATTCCCAAGTGCTTCATCCTTTACATGAGGCTTAACTCATTCAATGACATTCTGCAGACAAATAACTGGGGTGTGAATCTCAGCCTACAAGATCAGCTCATGATGTTTTCTGTTCAAGGTGACAGCCCATGTTGATCACTCTAATGCTAAACAGAAGTCTGAATACAGGAAGAATGAAGAAACACAATTAATAAAATACTTCCATATGTTTAAAAAATGTTTCTTTATCTAAATTAGTAAGATATAGGTATCCCTGAAGCGTTGCAAATAACTCCAACATACAGGAACTATTCTTCATGAAGGGATTAAAATTAAAACAGGAAAAACCACGAAAAAACAGCCAATTCCTGACACCAAGATCCTGTAAACAAACAAAAGAGGAAAGGAGCTTAGATTATCAGTAACGTTGGGCTTAGGTACAGGAAGAACATCCATTGTATCCTTTTTATCTGGACCTCATTTTCTTGGTAGGTTTTGCACACTGTGCTTTCAGGGTCAATACAATTTCTAGACAGAGAGAGAAGTGTCATGTGCAAACTCTGAGCAGCTCAGAGTTTGAGAAAAGGAATGGTGTATAGTCAATTTATAGGTATAAATTCAAGCATAGAGGCAGAACTTCATAACTCTAGAATTTTCCTCATCCAACCTTCCAGAAGGATTAGGGAGGAGAAGAAAAACCAGTTGGGATAAGACAGCAGGTAACATGGTTTTATGACTTCTACAGAACAAGTGCAAGTTTAAGCAAAATAGTGGAAACATGCTGAAAGTGCTGTCAAAGAGCCTTTAACTAGTATATTAAAAGTAGATTTTGTGCTGGTTTCATGACAGGAGGTAAGGACAAACATACCCACATGCCAACTGAAAATCATCAAGCTCATAAGTTTTTGAGGAGAACATGCTCTAATTTCCTGGTGAAAAATTTGGAAAGGAGGAAAAGGTGCTTCTTGGAGCAAATTTCAAAACAGAATTATTAAGATATTTGTTGTACAATTAAGTTACTGAGAGATTTTTTTTCAATGTTAATTCATTCAGCTATAGCAGGGCCGAGGAGTGTTTAAGTATTTAATGAGCTGGGTCTTTGATTACATACACACCTCGTTAATGGGTTGGTGAATCTCTGAGTTATTTCCCTCTGTGCCATGCTGGGAACGCCAGGGAGGGGGAACTCTCCCCAAGAGTAAAGGGGCTGTATCACACATGCCTAAATTGCTGCTAATCAAAGGAGGGAAGAGCATTCCTATTCATTCCTATTCCCCTGTATTTGGAAGCAAAAGTAATTTGGTGTTTCACATTAATAAAAGAGGTACATTTTAAAGCTTTACTTGGGAAATGTTACCCAATTGTGAGGGTCAGAAGAGGCTCAAAATCAGCTGGAGAGCCTCTCTGTGATTGACTGATATGCTGTGGAGATCAATGTTTATTGCCCTTGATAAAACACTGAGGTTATGGATGAAAATAAAGAAAAAACATACACCACAACACCTGGGTGAGGATTGTTGGTTTTTACCTCCCAGTCATGACAAGTGTATTTTAAAAAGCACTTTTTCTTTCCCTGCTTAGAAGTTTAACAACAGCGACCCTGCACACAAGCAAGCTGCAATGCTTCCTCAGACTCCAGGCAAACAGCTGGCACACAGCAGAACCATCTGGAACAAATTCCTGCTGCAGGCCAAGCAGCACCAGGGCCACTCATCTGTGGCAGCTGCAGCCTCACACCAGGAGGCTCAAACCCATCAGTTTGTCTGTCTGTGTGGGCTACAGAGCCTGCAAACAGCCAGGGCTTCCAGGTAAACTCCCATACCCTGAGACTCTGCTGCTCCAGCAGCATTTCCACACACAGGGCAATCCAGAGAGGGCAGCCCCACGTGGGGGTAGAGACCATGTCCCAGCTGCTGTGGGACTGGGGCACCCCGGGATGCTCAGCAGAGGAATGAGCTGCCAGGGCCTGCAGGTGAGCTGGAGGTGGTTGGATGGATGCCCACCATGCTCCTGCACCAAAGGATGCAGGAAAACAGGGGATGTACCCTGGTGGCCACAGAGGAACCACATGGTGAAAGATGTACCACTTTACACCTCCTAGTACTCCTCTCTATTTTAGGATGCTGGGTTCTATATAGAAATAATACCTTTTTAGAAAGGAATTTGGACTTCACTTAAAGTAATAAATCACTGATTTTCTCCTGGTCATCCTTGTACTCTGAGCAACCTGGTCTAGAGGAAGGTGTCCCTGTCCATGGCAGAGGGGTTGAAACTAGATGGTCTTTAAGACACCTTTCAATTCAAACCATTCTGTGAAGAAGAGGTTATACTCCAGAATTTCTTGATTCTCTAAGTTAGGTCATCATCAGCTGCATAAGCAATAGTCCTTATATATCTATATAAATAGCTGATGACTTATTTATTTAAATGATTCATTAAATATTTTAATATTTAAATATTTAATAACCTGTCCAATGGGACAGGTTCAGCTTCCCTTCTGTCTGTTCTGGAGAGGGCACTGCAGAGCATCAGACAGGGTGCTCTTGCTCCTGGGTTATTCCAGCTGCTGTCCTAACATCTGGACAGCTTCAAACCCTAAGCTTCCCAGGGTTGTCAAAGTTTTGGAACCTTAACCAAAGTGGAAAGAGTTGGGATGTGACCCCTGTTCACATCAAAGCTGCTTGGGGAATTCTTCTGTATGTAAGTGCTACCCAAAGAATATTTCCCAATCCACACACTTGCACCAAGAGCATATTTGCACTCCATAAAGCCCACCCATTGCAGAAGGAGTGTGGGAAGTCTCAAAAATAGCACAAATCCTTTATTAACCATGGACTAAAACTGTTCCCAGGACACACTATTTTTCATACTCCAAATGACTGCTGAAGTTAAATAAGGAGGCCCATGAATGAACATCCAGCTGCTGAAGCAGGAACAGCACCTGCAGCCCCTGAGCTTTTATCCATCCAACAAATGTGTGCCCAAGAATGGAGCAGTTTCATCAGCTGATGATCCAGACCCTGGCTAGGGTTTGCAATATGAGTAAATGTGCAGAACAAGAATGTGGTTTGGCAAACAGAGTTTCTTGTCAGCTGAAAATTTAGCCTGTGACTCTGCTCTTCACAGCAACTTTACAAAGTCAGTTGGGAACAGCAGCAAGAAACAAAGTCAGGCTTCTTCAGCAGCAGCCCCCTTTTAACATGATGCATGCTGCTGTGTGACTGCTTATACTAAAGCCAAAAAGCAAAGAAAAACATTTCCCTTGAATTTCAAGTTAACAAAAAGCCTTTACATCTATTAGAAGCAGTAAAAAAAAATCTGGGTAAAAATGAATTAAAACAATATTGTATGAAAAGGCAAAAAGAATTAACATTTACCTCTTTCACTCAAAGGACTTAATCTGCCAGAACAAAATTAATTTTGTTACAGAAAATAGTATCTATCTAGCAGTCTTGAACTTTTGTTTATGCAATGTAAACTGTTCCCACACTGAAGGTATTTGTAATGCTCTGTGTTGATGTATAGTACTCTAAGGAGGTGTTGGGGAAAAAAAATCTCATTTCAGAAATACAATAAAAACAAACAAATAAACAAACAACACACACACACACCCTGACTGATTCTAGTGCAGGTTTTTTGCATCATTTTGTTTTTCAGAGGGAGCAATGCTTTAATTCAAAAGTAAAAAGCAAAGCCCTGAGCTAAGGAAGCTGTAAATAATGTTCAGCCAAGTCGTAAAGCAGCAAGCAGCACTGACCTGCTCCCGGGCAGCACGGGCTCCATCGGGCGCGCCTCGCACCACAGGCTCTTGGGCTGCTCTGCATACAGCAGGGAGCCCTGGCAGTGCAGAGCCAGAGGGGACAGGTGGCCAGGAGCAGACCACAGAGTGCTGGGGCTCGAGGTTTGCCTGGCTGTCATGCCCTCTGGGTCCCCAAAATTGCTGGCAATGTTGTAGTTGACCATAGCGGGGCCGCAGAATGCCATGGTGGAATATTCGTGCCTGTTTTCCATGAAAGATGAGGGAAGGTAGACTGGACTGTGCTCTGCTGCCAGCGTGGACTGATTGCAGCTGTAAGGAACTGGAGAGATGACACCAGCAGGTGAATTTTTAATTTCTGTTTTATTGCATCCAATATCCTGAAGTGGCAGCAACTGAGAAAAGTCCTTGTGAGAAGACGTGCACAGGGACATTTTGAAGCGAGATTGAAGAGGGCTGTTTAAATATACATCCTAAGACAATAAAGAATTAAAAAAAAAAAATTAGAAAATAAAAAAGCTCAGCATTTGGCCTTTTCTATAAAAGAAAAAAGGAACCAGTAAATCAGAAAACATAAAAACGTCTCGTTAAAACAGATTGCATACCAAGTGCACTTAAATGGTCAATGTACAAATTTACTGCCTTTAAGTTAAAGAAAGTTTTCTAGATTATCCTTAAAAATAAAGGCTAAAACACACATTGAGTTCAGACTCCCTTAAAAATAATAATAATTTTAGGAACAAAACTATTTGAGGCCTGCCTGAAACAAAGATAAAGGTGACAACTTGGATCTTACCAGGAGTTACAAACAGGGTAAATCTGCTCCCTATCAGAGAAAAATTACCCCAAGGTCCACAGCTATGGAGGAGAAATCAATTCTCTTTATAACAACTCACCATCTCCTGCTGTTAACTGCACCACAGCCTTCAGCCTTGTGCTCCAGGGTGCTTCCCTTTTCCATCACAAACATGTAACAGCAGGCATTGTGAAAGCAGACAAACACACACACATGCACATCCCCTACACCCTCCAAATCCAGAGCTCCACTGCACAGAGGAGGAACACAGGGAGTGGATGTCAGCAAGGTGCAACTTCATCACTGAGAGGTCCCTGGGCACAGCAGCTCTGAACAGAGCCATTAGAAAAGTAGAAATCATAAAATGCAGATATTTCCAAAGCTGACAATAGAACTCAAGTGATTTCATAAGGTCCAGAAGTTTTATAATTCCCTGCAACTCTCCATCCCCGTCCCAACTACCCCCTGTCCTTTCTCCCATCTCACTCAGCTATCGAAACCAAGACCTTAAATTGCCCACAGTAAATACTCTTTGCCAGATTCAGGCATACACAAATTATATAAGAGAGAAAAGAATTTTGAAAAAAAAAAAAATAAAGCCCACCAAAATTATTCTCCTGAGACAGACCCCTGTCCTAGAAGCATTATTTTACTGTAGCATTAAAAACATTTTTTCTTTATTCTTCACTAAGAGTTTCATCTGCAATTTGTTCCAGCTCTGAAAACAGACTTAGTTTGCAATTCAAAACAATTCTGTATCCAAAAGAGTAAGTTTCAGCCCCAGAACTGATATTGCAATGTACTTTTACATATGGCAATCAGATCCTAATATGAGAAACCACAGGATAGCTAAACATTCACCCACAGCTTTGCTATTCCACAAGTGGCCAAGGTATAGATGCTAAATGTTCTTACCTTTTTTTGCCTCACATGACCATAAAGAAGATGAGGAAGATTCAAGCATGGGTTTATAGAAGTACCAGCAACCTCCCTGTCCCCAAAGCTCTCAGGCCAATGGCATTTCTAGTGTGCCTGTCACCTTGGGGCATTGATATTTTTTTCTCCTCTAGGGTGAGGACTGAGAGTAGAAGCATTAACAGAAAATATAAGAAATAGTCTTTTTGACTAAAATGGATAATTGAGAGTCTTTCCTTCCTCCTCACCCTGCACTCTGGCAGTGAAACTGAAGATATGTGTAGAAATAACCAGAAACTCATTTAAATCAGCTCAGGCAATTTAGACCCAGCAGCTGTTTTTTCCTTTGTGGGAAACAGGAAAATGAGATATCTCAGCAGCTGTTTGTGTCCAGCAGTTCTTGGACTGGACCTCCAGAGCAGCCCAAGCAGGGGATTCTGACCTCACCCCTCACACAACCCATACACTTCATCTGCCCCCACCAGATGCTTCACAGCCTCCTCCAGGAAAAACCAGGCATTGTGCAAACTCCACTGCAGAAAAACCACTGATAAAACCAAAGGTGCTTTCACTCCCAGGTTATGGGGTGGGTAATTTTTTAGAAGGAAATGATGGAACAAATAAAATTAGGAGTATTTTCAGGGGTTACTACGGGTGAGCCAAATGAGCACGCTGGATTCAACACACATTTAAAGATTCAGTATAAGCAAAGCTGAATTCCCCTTGCAGTGTCAGAGGCTGCAGGTACTCAGGATGAGCATGGGCACTCTGCCAGAGGATCTGGCATGTCCAGCAAAAGCTGTCTGTGCTTTCTTTGTCCCTCTGCCTCCTTTGGAAGGGCACACAGCACAGGGGAACCCCAAACCCTCTGGAGGGAAGGGCCTGAGCAGCATCACAGCCACATCTCTGTTCCAGTCAGCCAGAGACATTCTGCTGTGCCAGCTTTTGCAGCAGGCAAACTGGTTTTGTGGTTTCCCTCAGCATTTAGCAAATACATGCCTGCACACTGTGGAAGCAGAGAGAACACAGAGGCTGCTACTACGGAATTTTATGAACAGAAATCAGCTGAGATTTGAGTCATGTTTTTCTGCAGAGGAAATCCACTAATGAGTGTGTGCTTAGCAGAAGGAGATATTGTCTCCAAAGGGCAACACACAGCATTTAGAAACGTGCACAGAAGTTACCAGAAGCAAGAATGAAGCTTGTTTTAGGGGAAGAGTTCACAGAAGCATAAGAAGTCAGCACAGCCTTCCTGAAAAACACTCTGCTCATAACTTATTTACAAGAGAAGGAGACTCTGGGGTCCAGCAGGTTAAAGAAAACTGCACTCATGGTCTTCAACAGGCTGTAATGTAGTGAAAAAATAACAGTATTGACCTGAGATTAACTTGGGGAGCAGAAATAGTCCAGCCACAGTAGACTATGGATCTACATGAGCTCACGTTGATCACATTTCTTTACACAGAGAATTTCAAATGGGGAGCCCAGAGCCTCACAAATAAAGTGAGACTGCTGAAATGATGCATTATTGCTCAGAAGGCCCTAAAAATTGCCTGCTGAACTGTGAATTTGTGTGTCTTAAAGAAGAACTGAAGAATGAGGGAAACAGATCTCAAGATCTGAGACTCGACAAAAACTCCACAAACACCTCAGAAGGAAGCACAACCACATTTAATGCAAGGATTACAAGAAGTAGTGCAATAGGCTAATAAATTTGTTCCATCCTGGTATAATATCCTAAACACTACTCATGAAACAGAAATTAACTACTTCCTAAAGTGAACTCCTGTCCCAACACGCCCTCTTCCTCGGAAAAAAAGATTTTAAAAGCAAGATTCAATGATAAAATACATTATTTAGATGCAGTCTGTCAGCTCTGCACTAGATCTGTACCAGACACAGAAACAAAACAGGTGTCTATTATTTTTATATCCCAGTCTCCTGGGAGCCTGCAAATGTTTCAGCCCGCTGAAGTCAGTTTAGCTTAGCAAGATATTCAACAACTGAAATGCCAATTATTAAGTAAACAACAGCCATTCTGGCCAGTCCCTCAAGTAACACTTACCATTCACAAATCTAAGACACTACAGGCAGGATTCACTTCTGACATAAAGCAGCTTCATTAGCTCCAGCACCCTGAGGATGACACCACTATCCATGAGGATGTAGGGAAAAAATTAATGTTACTAATATTCTCCATCCAAAAAAAAAAAAAAAAATTAAAAAAATTTAAGTTTCTTGTCTTTGAATAACTCTACAACAACTGAATGTATCTTGAGTCACCATGCAAGACATGCCAGATGAGGCACAAGGACTGGTTTAGATGTCATAGTCAAACAGACACATGGGTAAATAATTAAGCCATCTGACGTATTTCAAAACCCTCAAAAGCCTCTTACTGCACATTACCTATACCAAGTACCTCTTTAAAAGCCTTGTGGGAAAAAAACTAATTAATTTTTTTCCAGTTTTAGGTTGTTTGGGGGTTTTTTTTTTAGTTTTGGAAAGGGGAAAAATAGGTGGAGAAGG
The DNA here is from genome assembly GCF_037042795.1 of Molothrus aeneus. Classification (NCBI taxonomy): domain Eukaryota; kingdom Metazoa; phylum Chordata; class Aves; order Passeriformes; family Icteridae; genus Molothrus; species Molothrus aeneus. The sequence goes on along the minus strand of NC_089651.1, from coordinate 55,977,316 downwards.
CAGGGTGCCTGCCTGGGAACATAGTACAATAGCTTTTTGTAGAAAAGTACAACACTTCAAAAAGCAAGGGAGTGATGGATGTTCTCAGGCACCCTTCCATCAACATACACTACAAACTGCTTAGCATTTTGTATGTTTTTTGAGTAAAGATTTTTTGCAATAGAGAATCAAGATGACCTTTTTCTCTCTGCTAGGCTTAGACTAAAGTGCAATCATTGTGCCTTTGGGTTTAATAGAGGTGATTCAACAAGCGTGCATTCCACCACCCCACAGCCAAAGATCCTCAGTCATCTCACAGAGCATTCTATTAATATTCTCTTCAGTTACATTTTACACAACTCCCTGCAGCAATGAACTGACTCATCTTCTGGAAAAGTGATTACTAAAGGAAAGTCATTCCTGATGCAGATGATACTTGTGCTTCAGGTTTTGTGACAAACTTATTACTCATTAAACACAGCAGTGCCAGATATTGCCAACAGAAGGCAGGCAAGTAAACAAGTTTATTATTACCTGAGAAGGACTGGATGCAACAAGTAAGGGAGAGATAGGGAAGCAAAATACAAAACACAGCTGTCTGTCCAAACTTCAGATATTGTACTCATTCCTCCAAAATTAATAACCTGTCCTCAATGGCCTCAAGACCAACTCTAAATAAAATAGTGCAGCTCAAAATCTCACAGGAAAAAATACTTTGAAACCAGCAAAATGACCACTCTCGAGTCTGTGTTAGCCTAAAGTTACTCAGAACACTGACAACTCCTAGATTATTCTAAACATTCATAAATACATGTCAGAGCTCAATGGATATGACATGGGGGCACCAAAGGAGCTGGATTTGTTCCACTAGAGGAATACACAACTTCAGTCTTCGACCCCCTGAGTTACAAAGACAAGGAGTCCAGACTCTTTTTACAGAAAGTGCACAGGTCAGGAGATCACAGATGCCAGTGCAAGGGAAATCCCAGTAAAACATGGGGAAAATTCTCCACAGTGAGAATTAAGGGCAGGAACAGGGTATCCAGAAAGGCTGTGAAATCCCTGTCTTTGGAAAGATTCAAAAAGACTCACTTTGAGCAGGATGCATGATTGATTGCTCTCTAGATTTCCCTATCCACCTTCCCATTACTGAAAAATATTTTCAGATCTCAGTTCAAACTAGAGTTAAGGTTGACTTTACTTGTGGCCTTTCAATTTGTGGACCATTAAAATGTTACCACATCTGAGAGTGGATTTAAGCTTTCTATGATTTGTATCTCTTAAGTATTGTTTCATAGACTTAGGGTTTCAGGCACCAGAAATGAAAAGCCACTGTCCTGCTCAAGAATACAAATGCAAACTGAGACACTTCAGCTCCTTTACTCTCCATGTAATTATTTCAATTATTTTGACTTTTTGGTCAAAAAGAATATTTGCATTTCAGCATGAAAATTTTAGTGTGTCCTATTAGAAAAGAAACATCTATTTAAACTATTACACAAAGTATAATTACAAGGATCTATCTGAGGATTTTGTAATCATGCTTCAATCTGCAGCAGTATCATGGCAGAAGCCAGTACAAAGAATAGCACCCTTTTCCAGTAAGAACTTCATTATTAAAAAGAAAGCATCCCTGATACAAGAAAGGGCAGGGAAGAGCAGCATGGGGATTTAGATTTTCATGGATCTGGGATGTGCATCTGCATCCAGCATCTCTGAAGCACACTTGGGTCTCTCAGCACATACCAGCACATACCATTAGGGAAGCTAATTCTAAAAAAATTATTCTTGTTTTGATTGCCACACCATAGCTCTGTCCCAACAGCATGGAATACACCTGTTCCTTGGATCCAGGAGGAATTAATTCCTTCAATCAACATTTCCCTCTTAATGACAGTGTCCTAGAACAAAGTACTTATGCCTTCCTCCACTCCATTTCTTTCTAGTAATTTACAAAAAGTGTATTCATAGAACTATAACTGAATCCATGAATGGTTTGGGTTGGGTTGGAAGGGACCTTGAAGATTACCTCATTTCAAGCCCCCCAGCCATGGGCAGGGACACATTCCATGAGACCAGGCTGCTCAGAACTCAATCCAGCCTGGCTTTGAACATTTCCAGGGATGGGGCATCCACAGTTTCTCTGGGAAACCTGTGCCAGTGGCTCACCACCCTCACAGTAAAGAATTTCTTCCTAATATCCAACCTAAACCTGTTCTCTTTCAGTTTGAAGCCATTCTGTCTTGTTCTGTCACTACACATCTGGGTAAAAAGTCCCTCTTCAGCTCTCCTGGAGCCCCTTTAGGCACTGGAAGTACCAGAGCTTTCTTTTCTCCAGTCTGAACACCCCCAGCTCTCTCAGCCTGTGCTCATATGAGACGTGCTCCAGCCCTCTGATGAATTTCATGGCCTCCTCTGGACTCACTGAATCTTATTTTCTTTGTCTTTCTTATGTTGAGGGTCCCAGAGCTGGATGCAGCACTCTAGCTGGGCTTTCACAAGAGCAGAGCAGAGACTGCACCACAGAGCTTGGTGCCATCAGCAAACTTGGCGATCAGCACCTAAATCCCACTGCTCACATCACCATCAAAGATGTTCCACCACTCTAGTCTGCTGAGGAGCAGAATACCATGCTCAATCCTCTGCCCTCAACAAGAGAAAAAGCACACGGGTAAAACGCCTCATTTTGCCCAATAGAACTTTTACACAGCTTGGAGGGTTTCTGAATAACTGTCTCTGTTATTGGCAGGGTATAGACATGAGCTGGCACAGGGGCTGAGATTTTTTGACTCAAGTCAAGTTCTTTCTATTTACTCTTACAACAAATCAGCAGCTCTTGTATTATAAATAAATTGGGGACTGAAAACTCCACCTTGTTTATTCCCTTTTCCCACTGCAGTTTGCCCACTGAGGGCTGTGAGGATATACAGCAGCATGAAGAGAGCAGAGCCTGCAGCAATGCACTCATGCCAGGCAGAAATTTGAGAGGAAAGAGATGGTGGCTAAAAAAGTCAATATGTGAAGAAAAACAAGTAAATCAGGCAATAGGGATAGAGCAGGAATTGAAAATTCCTACACTCTCAGGGGAGATACTATCTCATTGTTGATGAAAGCAGAGATGAGACTTTCCCTGGTAGCAGCTGTTCTTCACTAGGCATGAAGACCAGTGAAAAGATCAAAAGTCCTTTTGCCGATGCACAAAGGAGAAAAGTCTTTACTGCCCCTTAAAACCTGATCCCTGGCAATCTATAGGCAACAAGTCTGATGTTGGGCAGACAAGTGGGTGGGACACATCTCCAAATTATGGGAACTCATCTATTTCTGCAGGTCATGCTCCACCACCCTGGCAGATCTGAGCTGCCAGAGCTCCAAAAGCGAGGGTGGGAGGTTCTGTTTGGCATGGATGTGAGAAATGCAGGATTCATTGATCCTGGCTAAGCTTTCCCTTGAGCATGCCCTGCTTCAGGCTCCTCAAATAACCTCCTGCTTTGTGAGGCTCAGAAGCAATGGTGATAACCAGAGCAGTCTTTGGCAAAAGAAAACCTTCCTTGCAGAAATGTTGTCAGAGAATAATTTTTTCACATCTCAGTGACCTAAAGAGCAAAGAAAAAGCAGTGGACTTTTTTCCTATCAGACCAATTTGCAATATGTCTTATTCTACTTTCTCCTCCCCCCAAATAAAATGGTCTTATTTACAGTGGTTTTTTTTTCCAGACAGCCTCTTCACAATGCAAATGATTCATGCCATAGGATTAATTTAGGTAGCCAAAGAGCACATAAAAGTGTAAAACTTCTCTCTTTTTAGTCATAAAACTTGAATAAGCAATCTTTTCTACCATGGTATAGAAATGAAACCTGTGTCTGAATATGTACAAAATGCAGAACTCCTCTGGCTGCTTATCTGGTTTTAGCTAAAGTAAATTGATTTTCTTACTGGAATTTCTCTAAAAGATTATTCCAATTGTAATAATTTTGTTGTGCATTTTCACATTAACAGCAAATTCAAGATTAAATATCTTTGCTTCTGCAATTTCATTATAACTTTAAAATAAAGGTTTTTCAATGCAGTTTTTCATACCTGATTTTTGATTACTTAAAATACTTAAAAGCACCTCATAAATGAGCCATCATGCCTTTACTTTTTCTCCACCATCACTAAATCACTGAAAGATCACAGAAACCAAGGCATTGCTTATTCCTGCCTTTCAAGCTGTGAAAAACTCTTATAAAGCTGCATGAAAGCCCAGGTCTGGTATGTTTAGCACCATCCACAGGTAACAAAAGTTTGTGCATATGTTTTAGTCCCTTAAACAAAGCAAGCTGTTCTAGATTTGTTTTATCATTAACCTAGACATGAAAACCTGCCTTTTATTGTGAGTACAATCCTGTCTCAGCCGAGTCAGTTGGAATTCTGTTGATGATTCTCACAGATGGACATTTGTTGAACATATTAATTAAGACAAATTTGTAATGCCCTCCTAGTCTTATTAAAATGAAATCTGAGACATTTTTCTGGAATTTCTGCCTGCTGAGCTTATGTCCTGTCTCTCAAGGAATGGACCAGCAAACTCTTTTATGTGAATATTTCTTGCTGCTAGCAAAAGCATGCTGCAGAGGAACACAGTAAAATAGTGGATATAAGATCTGGTCAGCCCCCTGGATCACCATCCCTTATCACTGTAAGCTCTTTGCTACTTTTACCTTTAAGCCAATATTCAAGAACTAGAACTAAAACTAAGAGTATTTAAAGAGATTATATACTAACTGGCTTTATAGTCGTTTTAATTAATATATTTTAACCCATTCTTGATCAGAACATCATTATAGACACTCACATTTGACTTCTTGAAGACAGTTCTGCAGTTGCAACATTTTAAGAACACCTCTAAAACTATGAGCATTTTCTTCCTGTGATATTTAAAGTTTTTCAGGTTATCAGCCAAAACAATTCTCAAGGATATAAAATAGTTTGTGTTTTTCCACTTTCTCCAGCAATACTTGGAGCTCCATTTACTGGTTCTCATTTACAGCACTGATGAGATAAACTGCAAAGAAGCATCAGATTTGCTCCATCCCTTCAGGTCCAAAATTTTTATTGTTATTTCTCCTTTGAAAGCCTGAGGAAACTGAGCTGTTCACTCACACACAGAATTACCAGCCTGACAGGGAAGACACTAGAACTGTCTTCCACTAATGCTGTGTTACAGTCACTGTGTCTGCAAAATGCAAGATACATCCTAGTTTAAAAGGTACAGGGAAGTTCAGAAAGGAAAGCAAACAGGAGGACAGCCACAGAGAAGTGCCTGAACTTTGCTCATAAACAGAAAGAAGAATTTTAATAAAGTTCTCAAATAACAAATAAAAGTTTCCAAGCTTTAAATCAGAAATACAGCATGTATTTGTTGCTTCAGTAAAAGCACCAGTCTTAGAACTCCCCCTCTTGTGGGGACAACAGATGAGCAAGGAATTTCAAGGATATGGATGAGGAAACACATTGCTGGTAACACTGAGCACATCAGAAGCAAATGGTAAATGACTTTATGGTCAAAAGCAGTTTCTCATGCCACCCATAATCATATCAAAACTTTCTCTACACACAAATTGTAATTGTGCATCATTCTCTGTATGACAAGGCTGAACCCTTTCCCAGAAAGAAATAGCACATTTACCAACCATTCCAAGGTATAAACTGCACAATTTGCTGTTTATCCCATCCTCTCTCCAGGCTGTAATTTATTTTCTCTAATAAAGCCTTTGTTATAAAGCATCCAGGATTAAAGATCAGATCATTCTTGCCATTTCTAGCCAAAAGTCTTTTACGAGCATTCAGGCAAAGGTTCTGATGGGTTTGATGAAGATTTACACACGTGCTGCCCAATCTTTAGTTATTGTTAAATAAACCTTTTAGCAGTGCCAAAACCAAACTTAAAAAACAGGCTTGGATCTCATTGTCTAATGAGGAAGATCCTTCTTAAAGCTGAAGATGTTAATAAAAGGGTGTAAATCTATACCACTGACTTCAATGGGAAAACTGCTTCAGAACTGTCAAAACAAAACCGGAGACATTTATCAGTGAGAGACTTGGAATTTCAAAAGTCAAGTCAAGAGAGCTCCAGTAACCCCAATTTGGTTTCGATCAGGTTATACCAATTGCTATGATGCTTGGAAGAGGCATTTACCTTTTATTAGTATATTTATCTGTGGAATTTCCCAAAAACCTTAAAACACCACATATGTTCCAAAATACTCCTTCTTCTCTCAGTGCAGCAAACCTATTCTAGTAAGATTCTTAAGCCAAAGACCTAAAATATAGCAAAGTTGCATCATTTTCCCTGTATCCACAAATATTTAAAAACCCCAAGCTCATTGGAAGAACACTTAATCTGCATAAACTGATAGACTTTAAGAACAAATTTACACTGCAACCAAAATTAATACTCTCAATAATTTTTCCTATCTCATTTCTCTCACAGAGCCTATTGTTCATAAATCCAGAGATTATCAATTGCAGACCTTTGGCAACATTTACAACAATAAATATTCCATTCAATATAGCACGTACCTGAATGACACTGAATAGGGTTTCTGTTCTTTATAAATGCTCTGACAGCATTACATGTCAGCAAGATTTTCTCATAGCAATTCTGGATTTGTTTTCCTTTTTTCCTTTATCTCTGATTCTAAAAGCAGCTGTTCCCACCACCACTTAGTCATCAGATCTCAAATATTAATCTTTCCAAAGCAATGTGGTGCCTGCTCATCAGTGCAAGGTTACAGGGATACTATCAGTGTTTCCTTTCCCTCTGAAGGCAAGACCTAAACAGAAGTTCCTCCTCCTCCTTTCTGACATAACAAGCCTCTGAATTTGTTGTTCACTGCAGTTAAGGCTCTTACATGATGGAATCATTTTATAAGGCAAGCATTCTCATATGTAGCACAGAAATCTGAAGGTTAATTAACCAGCATTTTCTGGCATCAAACACTGAGGTTTTTAAAAGGCTAAATCAAACTTTTTATATCTTTGTCACAGGAAAACCTGAAACATAATTAACATTTGCTCTGAAGCAGAAATGTACTCATCTTAGACATTTTGGGCAGCATAATAAATAAACTCCTTTGGCATTGTTTTTTAAATACCAGATGCACAAACACCGACAAAGGGGGGGTATTTTTCTTTAATGTAGCTACATTCATTTTCAAGAAAAGCAAATTAACTGGAACCCATTTGGGATAATAGCTTTGTTTTACTGCATGTAAAACAAAGCTTTTTATGCTTTAAAAAAAGCTTATGTATGCTTTAACCCCAGCCTGCAACTAAGCACCACACAGCCACTCACACACTTCCCCTCAGTGAGATGGGGGAGAGAATTGGAAGAGTAAAGTGAGAAAACTCGTGGGTTGAAATAAAAACAGTTGAATAGGTGAGGCAAAAGTCTCCCACACGAGCAAGGCAAAACAGGGGATTCATTCATCACTTCCCATGGGCAGGCAGGAAAGAAGGGCTACATCACTTCTAGCAGTGACTGGAGAAGACAAATGCCATCATTCCAAATGTCCCCCTCCCGCTTCCTTCTTCTTCCCCCAGTTTTATATGCTGAGCATGACACCCCGTGGTCTGGGACACACCTTTGGTCAGCTGTCCTGGCTGTGTCCCTTCCTAGCTGCCTGTGCAGCCCCAGTTTCCTCACTGGTGGGGTGTTGAGAAGCTTGGACTCTGTGTAAGCACCGTCCAGTGATAATAAAATTATCCCTCCGTTATCAACACTGTTTCCAGCACAAATCCAAAGCACAGCCCCATACTAGCTACTATGAAGAAAATTAACTCCACCCCAGCCCAAACCAGCACAATCTCCACTTCTTATCCCAAACCATTTACATCAAGCTCAGGTCCTACACATCATCATCACCCTCCATCCTCATTCTCACTGTTTGATATATTTCACAGATAACATTCCATTAGTCTATGGACCACCCGTGTGAAACGTCTGTAAAATGTCCATAAAAAACCAGAAGCATCCCCAAAATTCCCAATAGGTTCATTCAGCCCATGATTTTGTGCTCCATCTGGTATGGTGGCCACTCAGGACCTGAGAGGTGCTGTGTTGTGGGGAGTATCAGACACCAAAGGCAGCTCCAGGCCAGGGGTCTGCTGCAGCTCTAAGGATTGTCCTCCACTGCTTCTGCTGGCTCCTGCTGTAGCAACTCCCATAACAACTCCAGTCATGAATTACAACAATTGAAAGGCATTTCCACTACCCTCTCCACTCCTGATCCCTTTAGTGAGGTTTTATGGTTTAACATTGCTCCCTCCCTTCCTGCTCCAGCTTGCGCTTATCCACAAACTGCAATCACTTAGGGTTGGACCTGCTCCAGCACGCCTCATGCACAGCCACTGATGCTTCAAGATGTGCCTTCTCCGGCACAAATTCAAAGCATAGCCCATCCCTGGCTGCTATGAACAAAAATAGCTCTACCCTAGCCAAAACCAGCATACTGAGTTAGCATTTACCAAAAAAATCACACAAAACCAAACAAACGTAAAACCAAAACAACAGAAAAACTCATAAAATTTGAACACAGCCAGCAAGGTCCATTTCTCACTTATACATTGCAATGTCTTCCAAAACCCTTGATTAGTTGCTAAGCATTAATTTAATTTACTCAAGAGAAATTAAATGCTTATAAATTTGCCTGGATAAAGCCTCATGTCATTCATCCTTGCATTCTGGACACCAAAACACCTTCAAACCTACACAACTTTCCAAAACTACTTGTTAGAATTAGGAGCTGAAACAGCTCTGCCTCCTTTGCTATCAACATCTCTGCAAGTACAGCCAGAACCAGACCAAGGTAATATCACTGTTACTCAGTCAGCCTTGCCTATAATTAATTTTTGCTAATGCAATTTTTCACAGTATCAATTTTGTCTCTACCTTGTTTCTCTGTGCTTTCCTTGAGCCTCCTTGTCTCCTCACATTACTGTTTTGCTGGTCCAAACACTGCTGCTTTTAATTTGAATTTCCTTTTGTTTTAAAAGATAAAGCCTTTTGCAAGCTAGAGGGGATTTAAATGCCAGTGCATTTTGATGGTTAGTTCTTATATGGAGTGTGACTCGTGTCTATGTAATCCTATTTATGTCTGTGTAAGGACCAGGTCATGTTCCCAGCCACCCTCAGGGCTAATGGCACAGATAATAAAGGTTTTCTGCTAAACACTATAGAAGTGCACCTTAGTTTTTTGCACATAAAAGGGCTGCATTGTCCTCACATCCTGATGCAGCCCCTCAACAATCTGTGGACCAGACCCTGGTCCTGTAAGTCTTTTACTCCAAATTCCTGGGAACCAAATAAGCATTGGGAGCAGCATGAAGGGGTTACCTGTGGATTGTATCTTTCCTCTCCATTCAGACCCCACTCTGTTAGGAGCCACAGCTGTTTTGGGTAATATGAACAAAACCCTTCAATGAAGGAAAATTCAGACTGTTTTAAAGATTTTATGTGTTAGATAGCCAAATAGAATGAAGAGTATATAGGTAAATGATCAGGACCAGGCTGGCAGCAGACAAAGAAAAATAAGTCACATTCTCTTCTCTCTCTTTTATATATATATACAATGTAAACTAATATTTTCAACAACAATATAAAATGAAGGCCTTTAATTAATGTATTTTCTTCCTAGGGTTTTTGGGGGGGAGTTGTTAAGATGGGAGTATCAAGATAGGAGTTTCCACACATAAAAAGGAATGATTAGACTCCAAGCTGCAGCAGTCTGTAAGTGAAGCAGCATCTGCCTAGCAGACATGGGGAGCAGCTACAAGGAGTCTAGAGGCAATACACAAGGAAAAAATAATCCAAATCAGATGTAGTTGAGGATGTTATGCTCCCCTGTGTGTCCAAGTACATGAAAGAAAACACATTAGTGCCTATAGATTCAAAAAGCAGTTCCTTTAGACAAAGGTGGTGTGGAGAATAAAATGGGTAAATTTATCTACTTGACAATGCAGGCCCATCCTGGATGACTGTCTTGTCCCTGACAGAATAATTTACTTACATCACTATTACCTGAAATTACTGCAGGCTGAGCAGCTCCTGGGACCACAGGACAGGCTGTGCCCATCCCGTGGTGTGCACTGTCCATAGAATCCCCAGAAAAGCAGAGTTTCCTCCCCAGCACTCCCTCTATATTTAGCACCAGGTCTCACAGTCACGACTTGGCTGTCCAGCACATTCACACTATGTAAGCAATTTGAAGAGTGGCTTAACTTGAGGATTCACTTAACAAAGAACATTTTTACCACCTCTAACAAGTTTTCAAGGTGTTATAGTAAAAGGATCACTCTGAGGGAGGAGTGAAGAAGCAGGGCCAGAGCAGAACTGCAGAAAGAATCTTCCTGGACACTGTTCATCAGGGGTTACAGGTTCCTGTGTGCCTCATTACATTGCTGTGGCATTGTCCTTAGGGACACTTGCTGAGAGCTGTAAAATAGCTCCACATTTTCTCACATATCCATAAAATGATGTAGATTTTAAGGAAAATAAGGATGCAATATCACATTTGCAGAAATAAATAGCACAATTATGCCTAAAAGAATTTGAAGGAAACTATCCAACCCTGTGTTGTTTTATGCAAGGGTATGTTCTCCTCATTTGCTGTGAGTACACAGTGGGTGAATGCTTTGCTACCACAGCTTCTACCCCAGTACCACACAGAAGAAAACAACTGAAGATTTAAATTCTTTCATATTAAATTATTGCAACATTCATTAGGATTGAAGATTGCTGCAGCATTTCATTCTCTTCTCAATTAGTTGCAGTCTTGGCAAGGGACAACTAAAGTTAAGAGCTGAAAGTCACTGGCTGAGAATGTGGAACTTGTGTTCCTTGATTCTGTGTGACTTTCTCTTCCTCCAATTTACCTCATTAAATACACATTCAACAGAGGTCATTTTGAATTCAAGCTGGTTTTTAAATGTAGAAAACCTGTGTTTCCAGAGGAAACTCACCATGGATCTAAAACATCTATATAAATCACACATGAAAAACCCAGCAGTCTCCATATCACACACTCAGTGTGTAGACACATTAGTCCTGAAGTAGCAATTAAATGAATACATTATAATAAACAAATATTGCTTTTCTTCTGAGATCTTAGCTTACTGGCAGGTGTTTTGAAGGAGGCAACTCTGCTTCCCCAAAATCAAAATCAAATCTTGTTTCTCCAGGCCTTCTGCTTCCAGAGAAATTGGGGCATAGAGATTACAGAAAGTAAATCCTTTTATACAAACTTTTCAAATATAAGCTGTTTCTTGCCAATACACAACCATGCTTAGGTCATGGGGAAGGAATTATTTTCTTGCTGTCCAGGAAATTATTATTCATTTCCTTCTCCTCCTTTTCACCTACCTCAAATGCCCTCCAGGGCCCCAACCTGCCACTTTATCCCTTAAAGGAATTCCTCCCCATACACTAAGGACTAGTGACAATGGATTCATTTCCCATCTACCCTACAGTTAACACTAGTTAAAAGTATTTTTTGAGAAGGCTTTTACTTATTCCTCTTCATTTATTTTGGTTAAATTTAACCTACTAGACAAGTTTAGGAAACAAACCCCCAAAACATACATTATAGAGTAGGAGTATTTGGAGAAGGCTGCTCTTTCCATAAAACCACAAAAATCAGCAGAGAGAATCAACAACCTTACAGACAGCTGACAGGTGATACAAAATGTGAACCATGCCATTCCAGAAGATAACAGCTAATGTCATATACCTGTTTAGGAGATCTGCTCTACCTAAACTTGGAAATTATTTCTTTCTGCCTCCTCTGTTTGCAATGATCTTACCAGAAAGTAGGCAATGGGAGGGGGGCAGAAAAATTGGGCAAGACAGACAAAGCCTGCCAGCTTAAAGCAGTCTCTAATGAAGTAGCTTTGGTGTGGGGCTGAAATGTAATTGGTCACACCCACTGCCCTTCAATAGTTCTTTAACAGACATCCAGAACAGCTGTTCTGAATTCAGTCTCTCTTAAAGACAGCAAATATACTCAAGTAAGCTGAAATACATTTTCTGTCCACAGCAGATAACCCAAATCTAACTGGCAAAGCAAAGTTCAGGCACAGAAGTCGATGCCAGCAGAACAAAAGAAGAGTGTTACAAAGGCACCTGAAGTGGCTGAGGGGTTCTTAAAGTTTTTACAGCAATTGAAGCAACTGAACTTCATTTTTTGATCTTTGCAGGTACTTGAGAACAGCTTGCCACCTCAAAGATCACAGTGGTGAAACTGCTGTTTCTCTTTTCAGTGTCACCACAAAGAGGTGGATAAAGAACCTGGTAGCTCTAACCACACATCTTGTTAATGTGCAGTTTTCTAAATCAGATCTCATTTTGCAGCAAGTTTGGTTCAATTTCCCCTCAAAATCAATGTCCTCAATGGCAGCAGCTACTGGCAGAGGTTGGCTTGCACATCTCCTCCTGTCTGACAGATTGCTGCCATCACCAGCAGCAGTGTCTCCCTCTTGCCTTCCCAGGACCACATGGTCCTTCCCTGTCCCTCATGTTCTGGAGCTCCCCTGATCCAGGAGAAGCCACCCCAGCCTGGGAACTTCACATGGAAGCTTTCCCAGCAAAAGGACAGGGAGGGAGGGGGAGAGGAGTGGGTTTTCTCCAGAATCATTAGGAATTTAGGCAAAGTCTTTAAATGTAATAGAACATTAGAAAAAATATGCTGCCAATGTATTAGCAGAGAACATGTCGCCTATTACTTTGCTAAGGAAACAGAAGATACACAGCACCTAAATAAAGATGGTCCTGGATGAGCTCAGTTCCAATCTACCATGGTTTTAATCTGAGTGCTCATTAAACCATTTTTTTGGTGAGTGTTCATGGTCTAGCTCTGTCCTAAGCCCATGCTTCTATACTGTGTGGGGTCTGCTGTCATCTCTCTCTGGCTGTTTATTTGCAGAATACACATAAACCTCTTGTTCTTTGATCAGGGAAATAATCATTTGGCAGTTCATTTTATTCTTCCAGAAATATTTTTTACAAAAATGCTCCAAGCAATTTTTGTTCTTCTCTCAAGTTCATACTAGAAGCACTCCTCTTTTTAGTTGACTTTTCCTTGGTTATTTTGATCACACACCCACTCAGCCACAAGGAGATCAACAGTTTCAGGTTTTACTGGCATTCAGAGTGATCTCTGAAGGAGCTTCCCATGTTCCAATTACTGTTAAACAGAGGGGCTCACTGTTGTTCCCACTTTCTGCTAGAATGGAAAGAAACTGGCATACCCATCAGCTTAAAGAGATTTTTAACAAGGAGAATGTGGAAAGCAAGAAGCAACAATGGCTGGTTTTCAAACAGCAGCTTCCATCTGAGAGTCCAATAATGCAGAGTGCACTTGAAAGGATTGGGGTCTGGACACATAAAATCAACACCTAAAAATGAGAGAAACCTGACATTTTAACCTTAATCTTTTTCTGACACTTTCCTCATGAACGAGATGAAGAGCAAAGCTCTGAGAGATCCTCACATGGAACAAGGGGGCAGGAAGGAAACTGGGAAAGGATATTCACAGAATCCACAGGATTGTGAATACTGAACACAGCAGAAGCTGCAGTCACTTACTTCTGCTGCACCAGTCACAAATGTAATAAAAAAGGTGTCAAAAACTAGAAATGGTGGGTGCAGTTGAATGCAAACAGCATTCCTACTTATCTCTCAAAGCTATTTTATATCAAATAGCCAAAAAATAATGAATATTAGCGATATCTCACTAATTAATTTCCTGTTTTGTGAAGAGATGTAGTAATAGTGATGGTAGGAATTAGGAAGAAATGGAATAGGGCTCTCAAGAGAGGCCCATGTCTGAACAAATTTTACACATAAAATTATTCTATACAGAGAAATCTTTGTAACATGCAAACTAAAACCATCTGGCTAATACACCTCTTTTGAGAAATGTAGAGGAGAAAAATCCCCAGAAGTGTGCATGTACAAAGACACAGTCACAAGAAAGAAGTCTAGGGCTAGTGGGGAAATTGCCAAGCAGACAACACCAGAGCCTGAAGACATCAGAAATGGATTAGGGGAGAAATGAGGATGAAAGGCACAGATTTTCTTTTTGGTGATTCTGTGCATGAACCAGAAAACAAAACTCTGTTTTCCCAACTCCCTGTGAGGTGTGATGGGGCCCTGCTCTGCTGGGGATGGCTGAACACCTGCCAGACTATGTGAGCAGTGAATTAATTCCTTGTTTAGCTTTGCTTGTGTGGGTGTCTCTTGCTTTCCCTATCAAACTGTCTTTATCTGAACCCACAGGTTTGCTCACCATTACTTTTCTGATTCTCTCCCCTTCCCACCAGCTGGGTGGAAGAAAGAGTGAGCAAGGAGGGGGATGTTCTGGCTGAAGTTAAACCTCAGCTCTGCTGAAACTCCAGCAGGTGCAGGAGCTGGGAGATCTCTCTTTGTCGCTGCTGTTGTTGCTGTGCAAGAGTCACAAATCCAAACAGGACCCACAGCAGGGCTAAGGGGGCTCAGGGACACTCTTGCAAGCCAGGGTGGCAGATCTTCCCTACAAACACTTTGAAAGGTGCCAGCCTGTCTTTGGCAGACACCCCTCAAGACTGATGACTGTTGCATGAGTACCAGAGAGAAATGATGGATACTCCTGTTTAATCCACTCTCCTTCAAATCCTAAAGTCTATTTTTTTTGAGTGTGCTCAGCACTGAAAGGAGAGCCTGCAATTCTGAAGCAGACAGATTTCTATACAATTTATTTGCTCAAATTATTCCTGCCAGTGTCTTCTGCACTCTAGGAAGAAGGGGAAAGAGGCAGCACAATGCAGGCTCCTTTTGTGTAATTTGCATAGTTAGTTTCTAGTTGATATTTAAACTATTTCTTGCACATGCACTGTATATTCTGCATCACTCACCAGCAAATTGCATTCACCATCTAATTTGTTAAATGATTTCCACTATCAGGAGAATGTTCCCACTGTAATAGTGATATTTTAACCTGTCAAAGAAATGATTAGACTAAAACATCTTAGTAAATAACATGAACTACCCAATAACATCAAAAATTGAAGATGTACAAAGGCTATCCAATTACGTGGGAAACTTCTAAATTTTCAGGTAACAGAACTCATTTTCTGCTTGAATGAGTAATCAAGGAAATATAATTTTCTTTTATATTGATCATGGTATAAGGCATAGCCTAAGGACAGGAGCATAAAATGGTCTATTACATTTTCTTTATTAGTGTTGGAAAAATAATTTTCAGAACTATTTCAGTGATTCTTTTCTGGGAATGTAACCTCCTTTCTATATATTTTTATGACCTGCCTCTAAATTCTTAGTAACATGAAGCTGTTACTGGTGGAAGGGCATGGACTTTCTGAGAATTCATGTTCTTGCTGAAGTCAGTGGAATTCTTGCCATTAAACTCACCAAGGCCAGGATCACTACTTTCATATGAGATTAAAATGTAGAAAAACCAGCATTCAAAATCCAGAATCATCCCAAGGCTCCACTGACTAAGCTTTTCTTGCATTCTATGCCAAAATTAACCAAAGAAGAGCAAAGACAAACAGCACACTCAGGTTCCCAGGACCTGAACATCCTGGAGCCAGATAACTGAGCTCACCAAAACACCTGAGGTTTTGATTGGAAGGCTGCCTGTAGACAGGTTCTGTGCTTCAGGGAAACTAAACCCAGCCCAGGGGTGCCAGAGGGCTGCCAAGAGCAGCCCCAGCAGTGCCAACCATCTTTTGCCTTGACTGCACCCACTCACCAAGACCCCCTTGTGTCACAGGGTGAGGGCATCCAGAGCACTTTCATGCCAAGCTCCACTCTCATGAGGGAAACAGCCTTGGTTAAACTCATTTTCCAGAACTGGGATGCACTACTAACACATATAACCTAAAGTATATCATCTTAAAGGTGGTCCAAAGGCAGCAAAAGTAATTTTCCCTACAAGTCACAGTACATGGCTCTGTGGAAATAGACTGTTTTACCATAACATAGCATCCAGTAGGGCTGGACTTGCCTACCACTCCATCAGTTACATTTTTGGGAAGAAAAAATACATGTGTTAGACCCACATGTAATAGACCTATTACCTCCTGCCTGTACCTTGTACTCATTTTGATTTTTATTTCCTTCCAATTTCCCATACTGTGAAAAGTAGATTAAAAATTTATAAAACCATTAATGGGAAAACTACACTGTAAATATTTTCCATGTAATGGAAGTGAGATGTTAATCTATATACAAGTTTCTAAACTGTGAGTCTTTCCTTGCTGCTTTATAGGTGATCCTAAAATATTCCACATAGTTTGAAATCCCCAGGTTTCTCTCTTGGGAAACAACTTTGCATCTCTTACAATCATCATTATCCACCTGAACCTGAAGGTGCCACCATCTTAACAAAAATGCTGTTTGAAACATAAAATTAAACATACATATTTACACACACATTTACATGTATTTTTTACTTGCTTCTGGATATATTTAAATATATAGTTCTGCAGAACAAAACAAAAGAAATCCACTAGGGGCTTTTACATATGAGAGCTACTCTGTGTATTGCAAATATGAGCAGAGCCATACATAGAATATGGGCTCCTATTTTGATCTCTTGAAACTAGTGCCCAAATCATCACAATTCTGATTTTATTGAATGTATTTCCTAGTTGTTCTGATGCTAAAGAAACCAAAGATGACAAGTTGTAATTAATTCTTCAAACAACTGCAACTCTATATTACTCTATGCATCTAATGTTTGCATCTGCTACCAGCAATGCATTGCTATTAAAGCACATTTTCCTCATAACATGTTCTGTGATGCCAGCATGCTGTAGTGAACCACTGAACATGGTTTCTTTCCCAGCAATAATAATAGCAGTGGTATGAAAGCAATGAGACTGTCACTAAAATCATATTTAATAAAAAGATCAAAATTGTTTTTAATTAAACCTCTAAAATTGTTCTTCGTTCAGTTTTTTTAAACTCTCAGTAAACCAACTCCTGGTTGCTTTTTAAAGGAACAATACAGTTCTTGTGACTCCTCTCTTACAAACAGTCCTTTTGTTCAGTTCCTGCAATGTATTCTATCTCTTTTTGTAGCAAAACTCATTCTTTCAGGTTGCTGAGGCAGTCTCTCAAAAACTCCTTAAGTTACCATCACTCGAACAGAGAGCCAGCTTGCATTAACTGGAAGACCAAAAACCTGTTTAATAAGGTTTTAAAGAGTGTCTTAAGAGACCATAATGATTCACTGTAATAGCAATACAGAGGAAAAAAGTACCTGGCTCTTTTTTTTCCCTCGTCTTGCTATTTCTTCAAGTGCTCTTTTGGCCAAGTGCAGCTCATCAGTGACTGCTTCCAACATATGCTTTCTTCATCTTTTTCTATTTCATAGCCTGTGGAGCCTTGATCTGTTTTCAAACTGACCACCTTTCCAGATACTTCTTTTTCTCTAGCCCTTTAAAATCCTTCCAAAACACTTAGGATTCTGCTGTGATTCTTTTTTTCTGCAAAATACATTTACTAAATAAAGGAAATAAATCAGAAATTGCATTCAAACGTTCTAATTGTGAACAAGGAGCTAAGTTCCCCAAGCTAGTGGTTTTGTCAGACAGATATGTGGTGTAATTAATCAAATAAGATGTTTATTGTGGAAAGAATGGGATGGGGCAAATCTGCAAATGATTATCTAAATTTTGTGGAATATGTAGGTGCTGGAAGAAATAGCTCTACCTACTGATTTGCTTGAAGCATCTGTGGTCAAATGGAAACATCTTGTTCCAGCTAATACAAATTACAATTTTTCGGTTAAAATGTTAAAACTGCATCAGCTGCTAACTTTTGTGCACTGGCCTAACTTGGGTAACATTGTGCTCAGCCATCTGACTTGAAAAGAACTGTAAAAAATTGCCTTGATGCCACTGTGCTAGCAATCTGCAGCAATATGCTCTACCTGGTCAGTAAAATAGGATTGCTGTACTTACTGTTCAGATTGGAAATTGAGGCTGTTGACACCATCCTTTCACTGAGCTGTTCCTGAAGTTTCTCAGCACCATGGAGAGTTTTGAGGTTCTGAGAAACTTTCAGCATTGAAACAAACTTGTTTGCCTCTCTCAGGCTGATTAAATTTCCTCTGGTATTTGTTTATATGCTGTTCTGCACACTTATTCCCTTTCCCCCAAAGGAAACCGTATCCATATTACAATAATCAATTTTACAGAGCATGTCCCCTGAAAAACTTGAATTCCTCCTGTTTACATGCCCATGCAAACAAAGACTGATGAGCAGATTTGATGCTCATCAAATGCAAGGGAAGGGTGGCACAGTTACTCCTCAACACACCTATATTATTATTCCAAAGTGCTTTCCTGAATGTATGAATTGACTGTTTCAGCAACAGTTAATGACTTACATGACGTTTGGGAAGTAAACATCAGTGGAATTGTTTCTGAGTACTGAAAACGTCCTAGTGCTCCATCAATCTCCAAATGACAAAAGCAGGCTGTTGCTCTTGTAAAGCAGGAGGAAGTCCCAAGTCCCCCATGATGAGGCTCACCAGGAAAATATTGCCAGAGACCTGTATGACATCCATGTGTGCTGTGCTCCTTCCCTGCTCTCAGATGAGAGTCTATCAAAGATGGGTGTCTTTTTCAAATCTACTCACCAGATTTTTCATCTGAAGTTTGCTTCAAGTAAACTTGCATTAATACATGGAACATATTGTTGCCTTTACTAGTACTCTGTGGCCCAATATTGTATCTGAAGTACTTGCAGATTAAATTTACAGATTTCTGTACCCTGTAGGAAGAGTTTGCTATTGGAATAAATCACACAAGAATCCATTTTCTTCATGGTGGAAAAAGCCCATTCTTTATTCACACAACTCATGTTTATACAGTTTTACAGACCTCGTGTGTGACTCCAATTGGTTAGCACTTTTCTTGCCAATTACTTTATTGGCTAGTAAAATAAGTATTTTACTTGTCCATCAAATCTCTCTACTCTTAAATTCTTTACATATTTTCTTCATTGGTTCTCATGGAATAGGTTTAATGTTTATGCAGGTGTTAGTTGTTTTTCACCCAGGAATAGATTTTTATGTTAAGGAACTGCTCACAACAGGATTGCTTTCACATGGGAACTTGCAAAGTGCTAGCTTGACAAGGCCAGACACTGATATATATGGAATAGAATAGAATAGAATAGAATAGAATAGAATAGAAGAGAATATGTATAATCATATATATATGTATATAATCAGAGCGGGCCTGATTTTATGAAGCCTTTCTTTTATAATTTTTCTACCTTACTGCAACAGTTTGTAGTGGAAAGGGGAATACATATTTGTATTTTTAATGTTAATTAATGAGTATTCATCTCACTGGATTATGTTCAGCTCATTCAGTTCTTGCATGGCATCCCACAGAATCACAGCAACTGAGACAACATTGCAGCCTCCTGATACCAGAATTCATCATCCTAAGATAGGAGGAATCCATCACACTGAATTTTGCATGTGAAGTTGAAAATTTACACTGACTTTCCCTGTAGGTTAGATGTGCAATTAGTAGTGGCAGGCACAGTCTGATCTTGTTCATGAAGAAGTTCCACTTTTTCAAAAACACCAGAAGAACTCAGAGCACTGATAAACTCAATTTCCTTACCTTCAGCATCCACCATTCTTCTACTTTGTGTTGTGCAGAAGTCATAACACTAAACAGCATAATTTTTGCATTGTTGTAGCCGAGGTTGCTAAGAAATCAGCTATCTTTCGAAATCTGTTTAGAATCTACCTTTTTTTTTCAGAATCTATATTTTAGAAATCAATTTAGACTCCCCTTGCCTTTAAGGCACATTGTCTCAGATTCCATGTACAAAGACACAGATGGTGTCTTCTATATCTATAAGGAATGTCATCACAGCTCTAATCCCAAAGCAGCACACAAGAAACAGAAATACCTCAATTCTATTTGATTATTCAGTTAAATTGAGGTAAGAGCTGTACCTAGGCATAAAGAATATAATTGGATGTTTCTTTATACTCTGTACAGCAGCAAAGCAACCAGAGAAGATGGATCCTGCCAGAAGAATTCTGAAATCAACAGAAGTACCAAATGTATCTATTTCTTGCCTTCTTACAGACCATGTGTAACATCCTAGAAGAAATGGATATATGTGATTGGAGGAAGCATTAGAAAATTAATAAGCAAGAGAAACTAGAAGAGTCATGAATAATAATTGAAAGAAGCACTAAGGGAAAGAACATAATGAAAGGAAAGAGTAACTTCCCAAGTTATTTGCTCACTGGGCTCTTCTTCTGCCTTGTTAAAATCTTTCACTTCTCCCTGCAAGTGTTGAGTGTTTTTAAACCCCTAGGAAATCTGAGAGCTGCCAGAGCCTTAAGAGCTGGTCCCTTCCTGCTTCATCCCCAGTGTCACTGCCTCATCAAGGCTAAATAAAGTTTAAATTAGTCAGCAGGGTGTCAGGGCTGCTACTGCCAGAATTAGACAGTGCCTTTAACATTGCCAACTATTCTTTATTTTCAGTCTTGTTCTCTCATTTCAGTCTTGTCCTTGTATGCAAATTTCTTCTTCAAGCTTTCTTTTTCCAACATTTCAAATTTTTGAAGTACATCTGTGCCTTTACAAGTTGTTCTCAGAGCCCTGTGGTAGGGATGTCACTGCTATCTCATAGGTATCAGGTTAGTGATGGATATTTTTTTAGAAAAACTGAATAATGTAGGTCATCTGGTCCAACTCCACTGCTTAAAGCAGTTACATTAGGTTCCTCAGCACAGTCAAATTCTGAGTATCTCCAAAGAGGTTCCAGAACCCCTCTGGGATACTTGTAACAGTGCTGGTTGGGTCTCATGATGAATTTTTCTCTTTGTATCTGATTGGAGTTTGTCCTGCTGCAATTTTTTTCTGTTGCTTCTTATCCTTTTCTTTGCTCACATGAATGGAGAGTCTGGCTGTGTTTTCTAGTGGGTGTTCACAGATGCATTTGAATTGGAAAGATCATTCCTTTCTCCAGGCTGAACAAATTCCTGCCCAGTTGGCTTTTTCTCATGCACCAAGACCAGGTAGGATGGGGCTCTGTCTCAGCAGCCTGGTCTAATGGAAGGTGTCCCTGCCCATCATTAGATGGAATTAGATGATCTTTAAGGTCCCTTCCAACCCAACTCACTCCAGGATTCTGTGATCATTTGCTCCATCATCTTTTTTTCATCTTTTTTAATCATCTTTTTTTCATCTCTTTTAATCACCCTAGGGACCATTTGCTGGGATCAGTGTAGGGTGACCACAGGGCTGCAGCAATTCTTCAGTTCCCTCTGGTACTGGATGCTGATTCCTTCATGTCTTCCGTCTTTCAGGCTGTTCACCTCTAGGAGCATTTACAGGCTATGTTCTTTGGAAACAAATCCATGCAGGAATTGTTATCATGGAAGCTTTTTGCCACCACTGATGATATTTCACCAGGGTAGTGCAGAGAATGCACTGCAGAAGGGTCAGTCCATGTGTGGCTCCATCCAGCTTGGCTCACAAAACTGGGCAGCTCAGTGACTGAGGATTGTGACACTTGCCAGCTAACTAATAATTCCTCACCTGAGACTGCATTTCATGAGGCACTTTGGTGACCATTTAATTCCTGATGTTCATTAGCAGCAAAGTAAGAATGCTGCCCTGCAAAAACACTGAATAAAAGAACTGTGCTTTGTCTTTATTAATCTACATTTACAAGGGCTAGAGAGTATCCAAAGTACTCTTGTATTGCTCCAGAAGTCAAGGAGTTCAGGAATGTGGACTGCTGTAGCGAGGAAAACCAATTACCCATTATTTCATTTATTCTGCCTCAAAACAGTCATCACTTTAACAAATTGTTTGCCTGTACTATACATCCAAAATAGCTTTATGAAGTGCAAGTTCCAGGGGCGTGTAACTGTGGCAGCCTGGTACTTCACACAGCCCTCACCACCAAGAAGCTCCAACCTCTCTGATGCCACAGTCAGTTGGTTTCCAGTAGCTCTGTAAGAGCCTGTCATGTGCAGTACAGACAAACCCCAAGGAAAATAAAACCTTTCACAGTGTTTCAGGCTGGCTGTCCAATATTTAACACTACAGTAGTGTTAAATCAGTGCAGTATCTTCCTGGTTACCAGCAACTTGCATTGTGCCTTCTGAAGAGAATTATTTTTAATTAAGGGACAGCAGACCTTATGTTAACTTGTGTAGGAGTGCATTTTATTCTCAAATTTCACAGAAAAGTGTCCATGAGTTGTTTTTAATATGAAACTTTTGAGAACAACAGCAAATGCAATAGATTAAATGGCAAAAATAATTTAAATGTCTTTTCTCTAGCATGGTTTCATCAGAATTATATTACACAATTACTCATCTGTTTGTTTTATAATACAGTGTGGAAGAGGAGACAAAGAACTCCAAATAATCATTGAGAAAAATGTTATTTAAGTACTTTGAGGAAAAATATAATTAGTTAAGGGATCTTTCCACACTCTGACAGAACTAAAATAAAATCAGCGACATGTCACCAACTGTGAACAGTATTATTCTAGACTCACAAAATATTTTTAAAAGAGACATTCTTAATTTAAGGCAAAGTGATTCCATCACATGTTAATGTCTATCCCTTCCCTAAAGTAAAGAATATGTAATTTGAGAGCAAACAGTGTCTGAACTGACTTAATGATTGTATTCTATAAAGTATTTTTAATCCAAAAACTACAATGAAAGGGAATAAAGTAGTTTTTTGAGGACACTATAGGAAAGCAACAGAATGGGGTAAAAACCGATGATGGGAAGGGAAAGAAAGGAAATTTCCTGACTTCTAGGAAGAAACAAGAAGACTGAATGGTTTTCTATGAAAGGAACTAATTTACTGTAATATTTTTATCAGGGGTTTTCAGGAAAAATTAATCTATCTTACCTTTTCTTCATAATCTGTGAAATTTCACTATAGATGAATTTAGCCCATTGTTACTCAAGGTCATTTCAAAAACTAGCAGGACAGACATTTGGAGACTAAGCATTTTTCAACAGAATCATGTGTCATGCAGGATATATTGCTTTCAGATTTATCAGAAAGGCTGAAGAGCAGCAGAGATGTCTGCCACACCTGTGTAAAGTCATTATGTTCAATCCGAATCTCATGTGGAAAAAAAGCAAATAACAGAACTGCTGTAGCAGGTCTAAAGGAAACCTGAAAAGCAAGAAAGCTTCACTGAAGTAAATGTCTCATATTCTACTCAAATCCTGCCTTTAGTTTTTCTCAAAAGCACAGGGCTATGAAACTGTTTAAATCTGCCCGCTGCTCATATTTAAACAGCTGGAAGTTCGTTCTTCCAAAGTTCAGGGTCCTGACTCTGCTCCTCACCAAGGCAATGCTCCTCAGGATCACAAACCCCCAGGGCACAGTCACTACAGCCCAGGCTGCTCCACTCTTCATTCCTGATGAGCTTTTTGTGCATGTGAGCACCAGGTCCAGTAGCACTTCTCCTCTGGCAGTGCCTGCACCAAGAAGTGGTCCCTGACACTCTCTGGGGATGGCTCAGAGCCAGCTGTGCTCCCTCCCTGCAGACAGCCCAGAGGACTGAAACCCCAGCAGGATGAGAGCTTGGGAGCAAGATGCTGCTGGAGCTGAAACAAGAGAGCCAGCAGGGCCCACAGGTCAGACCCCTGGAGCAGATCCCGAGCATGAGGTGCCCTCTGTTGGTCTGGTCTTTGATTTGTGCCCACAAGCTCTCAGCCTGCTCTGGCTGTTCCTCAGAGGAACAGAGGCTGCTCCTCTTCACAATCAATCCATTCCTTAACACAGAGCACAACACACACACACCTCCTGCCCAGCCTAGCGCTGTAAATGCACCTATTTACAGGTATTTCCCTGTTGCTTCCCAAAATGTTGGAGTTTCCTGGCTCCTCTCTGACACTTGGGAGTACATCCCCTTTCCCTGTCAAATCTAATTTAAAGGTCTGCTTCTAAGTCTAGCCAGAAGGCTGTAGCCAAGTGGGGGGTTGGTCTCTTCTCCTAGGTAACAAGTGATAGGACAAGGAAACAGCCTCAAGTTGCACCAGGAGAGGTTTAAGCTGGATACAAAGAAAAATTTCTTCCCCAGAATGGTTCTCAAGCACTGAAGAACAGGCTGACCAGGGAAGTGATGGAGTCACCATTCCTAGAGGAATTTAAAGGACATGTGGCACTTGGGGGAATGGTATAGTGGTGGCTCTTTTACACTACAGCAGGGAGACAACTGGCATTTTTTTTCATTTACAGCTGTGGGGAGTTTGCCTACTTTGTGCAGAGCCCCTGGGACCTCACTCCTTAGGAGGGTTTGCACTTGGAGTGATGATGCCCTGGACCCGCTGAACGGGGTGGGACAAAGTCTGGGGCTTCCAGCTGGGTGATGTCACTCTGATGGCTGTGACACCACTGGAGACAGCTCACAATGGGAGCTGTCAGCAGGGCCATCATCATCTTGTCAGCCAGAATATGAGGCTCTGGTGGTTGTGACATCATTCAGGACGGGCCACAATGGGACCTATCACCAGGGGCATCCACAGGCAGCCTCAGCCCCACTGCAGCTGGACTTGGACAAACAGCAGGTTGTCATGCAGGGGAAAGGCCGAGCTGGGTGGGGGACCAGGGTGACCCCCAGGGTGTTTCTAACCCAGAGAGAGAGCTGAGTGCCCAGAGAGACTCTGAGGATGAGCTGTGTGCCCTCAGCTCCCTACTCCCTCCCACCTGATGAGCCCCCCTTTCCTCTCACCTCCTTCAGGCCATGTCCTTGATGACAACGTTGTTTCTGCTTCTGCTGGCTGCCCAGCCTGTCCTGAAGGAGGAGAACAAAAAAGACGTGGCCATAACCAGAAAGATGCTGGAGCGTGAGGTGCATCTGCGTCAGGAGATGATTCGCCTCATCCAGGAGATTGAGGAGAACACAGAGGAAAGCACACTCTTTTCCACACTGAGCTGGCAGTGTCTGTTTTGGACAGCTCTAGCAGCCCTGGTCCTGGTCACTGTGGTCCTCTGGCCAGACAGGCCAGGGATGCTTCATGAGCCTCCTCAGTTATTCATAGCCCACTGTTCTGGTGTCCCACAAGATGTCTCCACGTTTGAAATCAAGCTGATAATTGGTGAGCAAAATGCTTCCACTGGAAGCAAGAAAGTGTTGTCGAAGGCCTCTAGTCTATGATCCTTTGAATCATTTGTGCACCTTCACAAGGTTAAATAGATCTGTGCAGAGCCAGAAGGCACCAGTTTCTATGTGGTGGCAGTAGTAATCTGCCAACAGACTCCTCTCTTTGGAATAATATAAAATATTATATACACATATAACACTACAAATTACTCTCTTTTTACAAGTGTCATCAGAGTGTCAAATCCATCCAGCCAGTCCAGTCTCCCCATCTCTGCTGTCATAATGCACGTGTGAATCTAGAGATTTGCACTTTTCTAGGAATATCATTGTATGAGAAACAACACTTGTTGTGAAACACAGGGGTGGGTACTTGGGCACACAGAAGTATCAGCACTGCAGACTATGAGCAGTGCAGATCTGGGACTCCAGTGTAGCCTTTTTGCTGGCTTTTGGAACACACTGCTCTGCAGGCATGGCATTGCCACTTCCTGCAAAGCCAGAATGATTCTTCAGGGATCAATGTGGAGACCTGTGGGGCTGCAGCTCCTGTTTACAGTGATGCTTTTGGGCAGCAGGAAATGAACTGCAGAGGGAGGCATCAAGGACAGAGCCATGCCAGACACCAGGCTGCTGTCACACTGGCTCAGGTCAGGATGTGCCCCCTGAGGCTTCCACTCATCACCTCACAATGGTGCCTCGAGGGAGCTGCCCCCAGCTCCTCCTGCAGCCCTCAGAAGGTGCTGTCAGAATCGAGGGTGTGGGGGTTTGCTCTTCTCTTACCTCCTCTTTTTTCCTCAGGCCCTCAGGAGAAGCAGGACGACGCCTCAAGACAATGAAAGGAAAGGGTTTGGACTGCTATGTAAATAAAGAGCCACCTGTTGGGAACCTGAAAAAAGGGTTTTCATTAAGAAATCTTCATGAGGAAATCTTCATGAAGAAATTTTCACTAAGGGGGAGTGCTGCTGCAATGAGAAGGTACCTTAAAAGACAACCCAACTAGTGCAGGGTATAACAAATGTCTGCAATAGCAAACACCAAGAAACCTAGGAAAAAATCCCAGGCTGTGGTACTCCATCCCTTTAACTGCTTTAACCTTGCTGCTGGAAAAGGATCAGATTCCTTTTTCACCCCAGAATACACATCTCAATTGAGACTTTTTTTTTGTTTTGAGACAGAATGTGCACTGTGGGTACAGGGCTGTTTATGACAGCAGCAAACTCAAATGTTGATAACGGCCTTTCCAAAGAGAACAGACCAATTTCCTTGCTCAGATTTAATGTGGAGTTTTGTCTAGCATCTCCAGCTCCATAGCCCTGGAACAGATGTGGGAGCAGCCCATGAAGGGGTGCTGTGACCCAGGAGGGGATGCTGCAGCTCATGAAGAGATGCTGTGGACCACGAAGGGATGCTGCTGCTCATGAAGGGATGCTATGGACCACGAAGGGATGCTGCTGCTCATGAAGGGATGCTATGGACCACGAAGGGATGCTGCTGCTCATGAAGAGATGCTGTGGACCACGAAGGGATGCTGCTGCTCATGAAGAGATGCTGTGGACCATGAAGGGATGCTGCTGCTCATGAAGGGATGCTGCCTGCTCCTGGCAGCAAGTTGCCATGGCTACAAGGTGAGGTACTTTGGGGGAAAAAAAGGAAAAGATGAACTCTGGCAGGCCTGCTAGTTTGCAGCCTGCCCTGAGAGTCACAGTGATGCCTTGTGTGGACAGGATAAGGGTAGGAGAAGCTCTAACCTCTCAAAAAGCCACCAGGGCTTCCAGCTTGGTTGTCAGATGCAAATTTAGAAGAGGAAAAAATTATTAGTTCAAACCTGATCAGTTCATTTTCTCATTCCTCACATACACTCCTTAGCCTTTCAAGCTTAATTAAAAAGGGGCAAAAAGATTGTGCTGGCAAGGGGAGCTCACAGCATTCTCCTCACAGCAAACACCAGATTTTGTGCTACAAACAGGGGAAAACAGCCTGTGTGTCATGAGACTGCAAAGTGTCTGCTCCTTCCTTATGCTGGGTGTCCAAACCTTGTCCTGCTGCTTTTCAGTGAGACATATTCAAGACTTTTATGCTTTATTGGGGGGTTTTGTGGTTATTTTTATTTGTTTGGGGTTTTTTGTTTGGTTTTTTGTGTGTTTTTTGTGTTTTTTTTTGTTTTGTTGTTATTGTTTGTTTGTTTGTTTGTTTTTTTAATATTGCATTTTAGAATCTTTTGAATGCTGAGAAAACTGCTCCAGGGGTGTGGAATACTACAAAAAAATTTCTTCACTTGAAAGAGTGATTAAGCACTGAAACAGTCTCTCCAGGGAAATGGCTGAGTCACCATCCTTGGAAGTATTCAAGGAATGAGTAGACATGGCACTTCAAAAAATGGTTTAATGGGCATAATGGTATTTGGCTTAAGGCTGGCCTTGATGATCTTGGAGGCCTTTTCCAACCTTAAGGATTCTCTGATTTTATGACTGGCTTGAGCTTACATTAGTTGACAGCTCAGCTGGCAATCTCCTGGCTTGTTTGCTTCTGAAAATCCTTTGGCCATGCCTTCACTGCAGGACAAGGTACTCCTGCTCCCTAGAAGTCCTTCCTAGGGCAGGTTCTGGGAATGGCCAGCTTTCCCCAAAACTATGATAAAGAACGATGGAGAAAAACTGTTTTTTTTAAAAAAAGGTATATGGTTCTGTATGCCCTATTTTTCAAACTCATGTAACTGCAGCACTTCAAATCCTATTGGAAATTATTTATACTGTAAAATTGCAGAAAAGTTATGTACTCAGAGTTCAAATGGAATATTAAAAGTCTGTGTTTGAGGACTTACTACGAATCCTAAGGGAAATGGCAATTTAAATTGGACAGATCCATCTTGCAAATTTCTGGAATATTCATTGCCACTGAACTATTGTATCTTTTTTCTTGAAATTTTTTTGTCTTAATTTGTCAATAACCTGTTGCATTCAAATGTAGCCAACCAAGGTAAGATCAGAATTTTAAGTTAGGGGTTTCTTTTTCTTTTCCTCTTTATGTGGAATTTTGTGGAATTGAACCTTGGGAAATATTTTACCTGTCTCTGTAAGAATGTTACTGTTCCATTCAGTATTTTGCATGGTCAGGACAGCCTCATATCTGTCAACAGGACCAAACTACATCAAGGCATTGCTTCTCAGGCTGTAAAGGTGGTCATGATCAACTAACACCAGCTACCAGCTTCACTCAGAAAAACAGCAATCATTTTCTCCTGCCTATTAAATACTTCATGTTACTTGTGTTTGCTAAGAGAAAGATTGTGACTTTATGCATTTTTGCTCAATCTTTTTATGACTCCTGAATACACTGGTATTCCCACAATGCAATTTTCATAAAGGTACTCTCTTTTCTTGTATAACTCCAAAGAGGATAAAAACCCTTTTATATTTCACAATATTTTGATTTTTTTGTTGTTTGTTTCATTTGGTTTTATTTGAGAAAATCAGAACAGTTTGCTCCTGTCTGTGGCAAGGCTGATATCTGTTCTTTGTGCTCCTTCCTGAAGGGTTGGTTTTAGGGCCTGCATCATCCAATACCCCAATAACTTTTTAACCAGGAAGTATTTGGGCACTAAAACCTAACAACAGCAGAAAGTGACCTACTTTTAAATTTGAGAAGAGCAAGTACTTTGCCCTTGATAAGTACTTCCTTGAACATCAACTGATAGGAGTCCAAGGTATCATACATTAATGCTATTTTTCTTACAAGGAAAAAAGGGCATCATGCTTTCCTTTTATTGCTAGATAGCATGGCTCTTCACAATGAGGTAGCCAACTGATGGCAATCAGGAGAGCTCAGTAAGAAGAATTTGTTACCATTTCATTGCATCACTTGTTCAATGAAGCCAGCTGCCACTGCTTGTTCACTTTATTTCTCAAGATAAAGTCACTTTAGCTTCTCTACTAACTTTAAATTTAATTTCCTGAATAGTCAATGCCTTTTAAAGAGTGCAGTGCTGGTCTTCCCCAGCCAATGTTCCTTCAAGGTACTGTGAATCACAGAGCTAGAAAAGGCAGATGTGCAGGGAAAGTGACACATCTTGCTGTCCTACTTAAGGCTCAAGTCAGGGAATAAAAGTAATGAACAGGATATAAAGCAATATGGGAACACCATTGTCACTTAACAGCAAACTCCTTTCATTATTTACAAAAAGCTTTAATGTACTTGTGGATATAAAAAGTGAGTGGCAAGCCAACAAAGGAGTTATTTTGTACCTCTGAGATGCCATTGATTACTCTGACCTAGAGCAGCTGGTGAGAATGTATTTTCTAGGAACATTTCACCAGAATGGAAATTACTGTACAGGAACATGTCAGCTGCAGTGAGGAATCCATGCACATAATGCTTCAAAAGGTTTTCCTAGAACCTTTTATTTCAGCACAAGAAAAAGTGCATCATGGGTGCCCTACCAGCATTGTCATTTTTTCAGCTAGAGTTCATCTCAGGCAGGAAGTGAGACATATTGCTTCAGAATTACAGAGGAGATACTACTGGTTTCTTGGAGGAGCTGTTGACTCTCATCACACCTACTGAGGTCTTGGTCCCAGCCACAGCATGACTGCAGATGCACTGCAGGTACAGGAAGATTTGGAATGCTAACCCACAGCTAAATCCCCTTGTGGACTCATAGGAAGCACTTGTCTCAGTTGGCACTAATAGCTGAGAGATGATGAGGAGCATGTTTGCACATTTCCATTCAGCTCTTCCTGCCCACGGGTCTGTTTACTGAGCATCACTGCAAAGCTGGAGCATGAGGCTTTAATTTCACCTGTGGCTTTACCCAAATATCACTCACAGCTGGATATCACAACTCACCTCAATAGCCAAGCCTCCAGACTTCAAAACCCCACAGGAGGGAGCATGTGCTCAGTCCTTGTTACCCTGAAGGATCATTATTTCAGCTGAAAGTCAATTGCATCCAATGACAGAAATGAGCTCCACATCTGCTGGAGTTTCTGAGCTGGGCACAAAAGTTCCCTCATTATCTACTAAATGAGAGGTGGATCTGACCAGAGACAACAACAAAAGCATGTCCCCTCTGGAAAGAGTTGTTTAATAGATAAAAGTTTCTTTCCTTTGGCAATGCAGAAGAGCACAGCCATGAAAACTACCACAGCAAGTCACTGCAATGCTTCTCCTCATAATCTCTGCAAAAAAAGAGGGACTTGAATACCCTCACCTTTATTAGCAGAAATCCCAGCAGATCCTCTTGTCATTAACGTCATATAAGAGGATAACCTGCCTCTGGCTTCTCAGACTCTTCTTAGGCTGTTGCTGCTCTTCTTTTCCTCCCTCTACAGGGATATCAAGAATAAAATATGAATGAGCACTCTCCAGAACAAAATTGGCTGAAAATGGTATCTAGGGATAAGCAAATATGAAGAAAGAAAAAAATGCACATCTCTTGGATATTTATTGGCTTCTCAGGGTTAAGAAAGCTGAATTAATTTGGGAAAACTTTCCAAGGAATAATCACTTATGTTTATAATGAACTGCAGCATAGCCTGTGTGTGAGGGCTAGAATATCTTTGCAGCCTCGATCTTCTTGAAGATAATAAATACTCTTATATATTGGACATAAGACTATACATGACAGTCCATACTAGTAGTAGTTATTTTTTAATTAAAATATTTGAAATTGCAAGTTAAGATATTGCTTTGGTTAGTGTTGAGAGTTTAACATTGTTCAAATTTCATCTCCTTAGAGGAAACAGTAAATTAAACTGTTCACATATTGTTCTCACAGTCACTTCTATTAGTCAGAGGCAATCCCTTGATTTTTTGGTAGCATAACAGTTCTTAAATGCACATGATACCACTCAGTATCAAATTATGAGGTATCCATACTCTGAAAATATTTGAAAGAGTAGTATTGTATACCTCCTGTGCTGCTTTCCATGGTGTAGCCTGGATCTACCCAGTACCATGCTGTCATAATATCTCTTCAAAAGTCTTGCTCTTAGAGGTATCTGCCAGCATTATTTGTGTTGATGTACCACTCCAGGGGTAGGGGAGGGGGTAAGAGAGGCTGTGACCAGGTAGAGAATCATGAAGGGCAGGGTTCCAGTGCCCCCAGTCCAACCTTATGGTGCAGCTTCCAATGCAGCATGAAGTCCCCAGGAAGGGCCCCTGACTTCTACTGAAAGAGGGTGTCTTGGTTTGAAAAGACAGGTGTCTGCTAAGGAAGGCAGGAGCCTCCCCTGAAATGGAAAATGTAGACCCCCCCCTCCCTCCAAATTGTTATAATTTTGAAATTAAGGGGCTCTCAGGCAAAGATATAGGAGCAGGAATAACAGTTGTTTATTGGGAAGATAATAAAAATAAAATAAACAGTGCAGTAATACAAAACAACACTGACAGAGTCAGAATACAACCTGACCTCCTGTGGGTCAGCAGTCCCCTTCAATGGTGGCTGCAGCCCTCCTGCAGTGACAGGTGTGGTTGGATCACTGTTGGAGCAGTGATCCTGTAGAAGAGTGGAGTTTTCCAAATGAAGATCCAGTGGTGGTGTAGATGAGCCTCATCTTCCTCTGGGAATCCAGTGGGAAAGGCTGGCTACGGTGTTGCAAATCTCAGCTTATATCCAGGTAGGAATGCTTGGCTCCTCCCCCCGGGTGAAGCACCTCCCAGTGGGATGATGGAATTTCATCTGTGACACTCAATGGCCCATGAACAGCAGATGTCTCCCTGGAGGGAGGATTGGTTGTGTAAGAGATAAAGAAAAACTGCCCAATTAACAGAAGATAACTGCCCCACCTCTAACAGTCAGGAATAGAACACACCCCCCATTTCCAGCCTAAGACAGAGTCTCTAACAAACCATCATCTGCTCTGAAACACCACTGAAACCTGCCTAGTGGCACTGTGACACTGTCCAAAAGAATAAAAATGTCACTGATTATGATTATTACTCATGGCATTTAAGGCACTAACCACAGGAAAAGCTTGGATGATCCACATCTTGTCACTCCAGGGGTAAGCATACTCCAGATCCCATTATTGTGCACATCCCTCAGCCACTCCCTGCAGCCCCATAACATCTGCTCTGGGGCTGAATGAGGTCTGAGCTCTGTCCTATCTCCTGGCAGAGACACATCATGGGGTGGGCTGCATCCAGACAGGTTCTGATGGTTCCCCTCATTTGGAGTACCACATGTCACCACTTGGTGCAACTGAATTGTTAATAACTGTAATAGCAATAAAAATGATCAATAAAAGGTCAGGAATATTTTGTTACTGCAAGGAATTGCATCAATTACAAGTCGTGAAATCTCTCCCTGCAAAAGCAGCATGCACATGAGTTACTTGCAACCTCAAGGCTTTAGTCCTTTTTTCCTTGAGGGTTTTTCCCTTTGGGAAAAAAGAAGTTACCAATTAACTCAATCCTGTTAAATGTGGCATGGAGAAACTTATTGAAGAATGAGCTTTGGAAAAAAAAGATGGCACAATTAAGTACCTGTAACCAGATACAGGAAAAAAGGGGTTTATACCTTCACACAAAAACTAAACTGAGTTTACTGATTGCCAGAAGTAGTCATAGCAAGGAAGGATTACTCCATACAGGAATGCTTCCTCACACTTTTTCTTGGACATCAGTTATTGATCAACATTAAAAACAAGATATTTTTCTAAGTAGAACTTTATTCTAAACCATGTATTAAGTCATAGGTGTCATGACTCATAAATCATGTTTTTAATACACTTTCTGGATGAAGGAATTGTCTATATTTCTTAGGAGAGAGAGAGAGAGAATTTGTAGAAGAAGCAGAAAACTTTCATGCTCAGTTCAGGACTGCTCAGATCTGATATTTTGCAAAAATTCAGAAATTTTGCACAAATGACCTACAGCTCCATCTTACTTGGAAGACATCTAAACAACAACTTCCTCAGAAGTACCACACTCCATCGTGCTGGGGGTGGTCCTTTCTAGATTTTGCAGTATTGCCCAACCAAGTAGGAATTCATGCCTAAATTTTCCACTGCAAAACACTTCTGGTCCAAGAACATATTTAGGCAAATCCCATAGAAAAATAAGACTGCTCAATGTAATAAACTCCAAGTAAATATATGATTCAGCAATGTACAAATAGATGTTTTGCCAGCACATATTGAAATTGATTCTAATGCAATACCATTAAGGAAAGGATGTGATAAAAGGCAAATAAGTGTCTATCAGGCAGTTTTAGAGGCACAGAAAAATACAATAATGTTGTTCCATTAAATGTTTATTTTCCAAGCCTCATGTTATTAGCTGCTTGAGAGGTGCAGTTTTTCCAGGCAAAATATACTTCTCATTGATAATTTTAGTTTTAAATTGAAAATTACCTTTAAATTTTATTTTTTTTTAAAGAATAACCATAATATTAGCTGTAGGGAGTTCCTATAAGTGTGTTAAGGGATTTTAAGACACCATGAAACCTTTTTCTTCTCCTGACAACTCTCTGCTGAATGGTCCCAATACCTGTATATGATATCTCCAGTTTCCTGTGCCAGTGCAACCAACAAGAACTCCAAGGATGCCATTTCTAGCTGCTGATCCTGTTGTCATGGAAACAGGTGTCAGAAGTAGGTACTTTTAAACTAATCTCAGTTTCACGTAAAAAAAATGAGAAACTGTAATTGTGTATGAGTGTCCCCCCTCTTCTGGTTTTTTTGAATGATCTTTGATAGATGTTTTCCCTCCACTGATTATTTGCTACACTTTTGGTGCACTCATTGGAGTGAGAGCTAATGAGTTCCAATCCATGCTTGTTTGAGGTGCTTGGCACAGTCTCCAGGTAACAAATTACAAGTCCTTACCATATCTTTATATAATTGATGTGGTATGAATCTGCTAGTGCTACTGCAATTGTTTTGAAATTCAGATCTATTTTAGCACATTACTGAACACAAAATCCAATCAGTCACTCCTAGTTATTTCCTTGCTGCTTTTTTGATGAAGTGACACCAGTGTCATACCATAATAGATTGGCTTTCCTCACTTGCTGAGTATCCAAAAGTCACTTCTATCTGGATCAGGTCTGGCTGGGTCCCACCAGCCTCAGCCAGTCTGGTAATATCCACTGGCCAGTGTAAAGAAAAGCAGCTGCAGATGATCCATTTTTTTTTTTTTTTTTGGCCCAAAAGGCAATACTGGTCCAGTTTCAAAAACAAATGTTCTTTTCTGTGGGATCTTTTTCAATAAGCTCATCTAGCAGAGGAGACAAACAATTAGCCAGAAAGAAAAACAGTGAAATTCTGATTTCTGTGATGATATACAAGTTTAATCTGGGAGATTGTGGGTGTGAAATTGTCTATCTAATCTTAATGCAGCTATATACCTGCAAAGAGAGTGATTAGATTGCAGGAAACCTAAAATCATAAGGTGAAATGAAGCATCTGATTTACTAAGTGAGCAGGTGCAATCCATATAACAGCAGCAAGTAATATGGCTTAGTATCAGAAATAAGAGGTATGTAATTGGAAATGCAGGATATCTAAAACAGGGAGGACACAAGCAACCTAATTCATAGGTAAATTCTTATTTGCCAGAAGAACTAACCAGGTTTTCATGTGGACACCATTATCTCCCTACCTGCTGCTACCTGCCCAATCACACAGTTCCACCTGACAAAATATGAGAACTGTGAAACTCACAGGAAAATGTCAGAGACCTCCTAGAAGTGATGAAGATAAACAAGAAACCACCACATCCTTTTGATCACAGGCTCTAGAAACATCTTCCACATATAAAAACTTTTGGTGAGACCTTTACACTGAGCAGTACCTTCCTTAAACAAGCTGGACAGTCAGAGGAGAGAAGTGCTACTGGGCTAACTGAGGTACAATAATATAAAAGATAACAAGAACTGTGTAAGTTCACAACAAATGATCTGCCATACCTAGAGGTAAACTGCTTAATATCCTGCTCAAACCCCTCCAGATGCTGCAGGAAGTGTGCAGTTAGTTCTGTAAAAGAACTAAGTCCTACTCCTTTAAAGAGCATAAGAGTTTGTTTCTCATGAATTGTGCTCTTTGGGTGAAAAACGAATGACAAGTATTAAGCAAGTTACCACTTGGGTGTAAATGAGGAAACAATTTCTGGTATTCAGGCTGCTGCTAGGGAAAGCCTGCAATGCAGATTGCAGTGCTTTAAAAGCCCAATGACAAAAATCCAGAAGAGCCATGATTAATACTCATTTTTCACTATCATGACTTAAACTAATTTTACAGAACACCCAAATGATGATTTTTCCTGCTCCCCCTGCCCCATTTCACCAAGTCTCTGAAGGATCTGTAATGCACACTGCAGCATATCAATATTTATTTTACAGATCTCCCTCTGAAGGCAGTGTGCTTTCAGCTGCCAGCCAGGCTGCTCATTACACACTGTGCTGGGGACCCTGCCCCCGTGGCAGCTCTGAGGGAAGGGGAGGCTGCTGGCCCTGCACCACACCTGAAAATCCTGACCAGCCCCAGCAGGGGCTGCAGCCCCTGCCCAAGCTGACCTATACTCAAACATGTCCCCAGTTCAGTCTCAGGCTCAGAGTCCTGGGCTGGCCATGGAGCTGTGCCATAGGTGGATGGATCCCAAGAATGCACATTTAGCTTGTCCCCAGCCTGTCTTTGTCCCTGTATCCTGGATGGACTTTGGACCCATGTACCAGCCTTGTCTATAACTCTGTCTCCATTTGCTCCAGATCTGAGTTTGGTCCCTGGATTTGGTTCATTACTTGCCTGGTCTGGTACTGTTGATGAACTCTGTTATCATCATCCATCTCTGTCCACCACATTCAGAGAGGACATGAAGACATTCTTCTTACGAAGACAGGCTGAGAGAGCTGGGATTGTCCAGCCTGGAGAAGACAAGACTCCAGGGTGAAATTAGAGCACATTCCAGTACCCAAAGGGGGTAATAAAAATAAGGAAGAGTGACTTTTTACACAGGCAGATAGTGATAGGATAAGGGGCAATGGTTTTAAACTAAAAGAGAAGACTTAAATTAGATGTTAGGAAGGAATTCTTTGCTCAGAGGGTGGTGAAACATTGGAACAGGCTGCCCAGAGAAGCTGTGCATGCCCTGTCCCCAGATTCAAAGATTGGATGGGGCTTTGAACAACCTGGTCTAGAGAAAGATGTGCCTGCCCACGGCAGGGGGTTTGGAACAAGATTGTCTTTAAGGTCCCTTCCAACCCAAACCATTCCATGATTCTAAGTTCAGCCATCAGTAAGGACACTCACCAGGCTGGAGTCATCCTCTGCTCCTGGCTCACCTTCCCTTATGGAGCAACCAGCCCTTTCTGCTCCCTGACAATTATTTTGCAGTACCCAAAGATTTATGCAATTTTTAACTTTCCTTCTGCCTTTATTCTGCCCACAGGAAAACAGAAAATAATTAATTAAATTATACTATTTTCTTTCCCTTGTGAAAAACAACGGGGCAATACATACAAGATCATTTATAACAGGACCTTGATAAAGTATGTACCCTGTTTTTCAGACTTAGCACAAACCAAGGAGTCATAGGGACTGAATTAACTTCTAGACAGCAGAACTGGGGCTAAACCTAAAAGATGAGAAAGACAAAAAGAAATCCTTTGTCTTCAGCCAGACAGGCAGGAGCTTCGTAGCACGCAGACACAGGCGATTATCCCACCAGCTGTAGAGGCTTTAGCTGCCTGCACAAAAAAACCCTTCTTTATTAGCACATGAGATAAATGCACTTAGGTTTTGCAAATAAAGCCGTAGGACCAGACTAACGCTGGGAGCAGCCTCACACCATCCTTTCCCGTTCCGTGTCTGCAGATGATGCAGGGCAAGTTTCTCTTCTCTGTTACCAGAGCTCCCCTGTGTGTCGAACATCTGAGTAACAGCTTTAGCTGCACAATTTACTGAGCATCTACCTCGGGTCCAGTCCCTCAGGTTCTGGCATGCAAGGGCCATGTGGTCACTCAGTGTACAGTGGAGCATATTTATTACATGTTGGAGTGTAAACTCAGTACTGAAACACTCTGCTAGAAAAGTGTGTAACATATTTTCTTCTTACAGCTATAGGAGGGGTTCTGAGGAGAAAACCAAAGCACCTGGCAAGAAAAAAACAAAGGTCACGTGGCAAGAAAAAACACTCTATTGTCAGTTATCAGTCTAAAGATCTCACACCAGGCATTGGGAAACTACTTTGCCTTTTGACATTTTCAATTTTACCAGAGTAACTCCACAAACAGTTTTGGTACTAGGGCAAATGGCAAAATAAACAGTTAGATCCACAAAGTTCTTGTTCAAGTTAATGGAAACTATAAATATTCATAATGCAGGTTTGAGTGGCAGGTTGTGATTAATTCACAGGCTGTTGAATTCAGTCCAACATGTTTCCCTTTTTTGGGGGGTTTTTGTTTTTTTTTCTGAATGGTGTAGAGGACTCTCCAAATAAACCATAGGATATCTGGACTGTTCCAAGAGAGAAGACAATATTACCACTTGCAGGACATGGCACTGCCAAAATATTTCTTGAAGACCAATGGTTTGCAAGGAAGAGACTGATACAGGAGAGCTCACAGTGCTTTCTATAAATAACTAGCTCCCTCCAAGTAGAATTGGGAGCATGGAAAAGCCTTGGGCAAAATTCTCTCTGGCCCAGCCAGTTCCACTCCTGAAGCTCAGGGGAGCATGTGCTTCTCTGGGAATATTGCCACTGTCTGAATGTGTTCAGCAAGTGCTGTCACTGCACTTGTCATGAGAGGGTGGGGAAAGGTTCAGTTCATCTCCATCACTCCTTCAGAACTGGAAAAAACAGCACTGCCTTTTACCAAGAGAGTCCTTCAGGATTGTTTAAACACAGCTGCTGGTGTTTTGTGTAAAAGCACAGAGAGAGTGAGCTTGTGACATTTGTTACACAGCTTAAAATGTCCTTTCTGATCTGTGCAGATTTTCAGCTTGTGCTGACCTTCACCATTACCAAATGCAGTATCTGCCATACCTGTGCAGTCAGGGACATATCCAGAAAGTCTAAAACCACATTTGAAGTGATTGCTTTCAGCTGACCTCTCAACTTTCAAAGGGCTCAGCCCACAGGGAATAGCTATGGACACAGCTGACATGTAACTCCATCTAGACCTCACAGAGTAAAATTAAAGTTCTCTGTAGAATTCTTATTTCTCCAGGAAAGAAGCACTGATTCCTGCTCTTGCTGTGTGAGGAGCATTTACTTTGAACTTGTGGTATAACCAAATTGTTTCTCACTATTTCAGAAAAGATGACTAATTCTTCTTCAGAGATATTTAACAAGAATAGAAATTCTGTGTGCATGTAAAAGTTAAAAAAAAATCCTAAGCAACTTACCTTCCTCCGAGTTTTATTTGCCTTGGCTGGCAGCTACTGTTACTGTTTGTTTGCTTTTTTTTTCCCACTGGGTCAAGCACCTACATTGTGACGTTTGTATCATTGTACCACAGATGTTGCATCACCTGTGATAACAGAAGTCACTGACAGCCACAGGACAAATGGCAAGGTTGCCACCCACTTCAGTGGGCTGGGATGTCACAGTGTGTTCCATCACAACACCACAGCAGGAACAGCACTGTCCTAGGATCCTGCCACAGCAGAGTGACACTCAAAACCAAACAAGGGGCTTTTTAGCCTGTTATCTTGGTCAAGGCTTGAATGGTTGGCCCAAGGATGGGGTTTGGTGTGGGTAGTCTTCACATCACTCAACTCTGTTTGTTCATTTCTTAACCTGCCACAATAAAGTATTTGAGATCTGTGAATTATGGGGAGTGGGACATAATTTTTTGACTTCAACATTGTCATGAGCAGTGTTTTCTGCCTGTAACTTCAGGAAAATCCCTCTTCCTCCCATCAGAACATTAGCTCTCACTGGGCATTTAATGTGAGTGTATAAAGTCTTCAGTAAACTCTAGATTAAAAAGTAATCAGGCTGACTTGAATCTTAGCCTCTTCACGATAGCAACCTTGTTGTAACAAACATGACAAAAGAAAACAAAATAACATTCTGCACTTCTTAAAATACAGTGCTGAAAAAGTATGAAGTTTTACAAAGAGCAACTGATAGGAGATTATGTTGTCCTTTTCATGTACTAATTAACTGCTCCTTCTCCTCTGTAAAGCTGACTCAGAGAGGCTTTATTGATAGGCAATGCTCTGGGTTTATAAAATAAATTCTGTTTCCTTCTGGTTTGGCTCAGAGCTTCCTAGCATGAGCTGGGCTGAGGAGGGAGAGGTGCAAGTGTTAGAGATGGCCAGAGCAGAGAGCACAGTCCAGGATAAGTGGTTCAAGGAAGCAATAGCTGAGACAGAAAGGGAAAAGCAACAACAATAAAGGGGACATGAGGGTGGCTGGATTCTGGAATAGGGTGCCCACAAAAGTTATGGACTCTGCATTCTTGACCATCTTCAAAGTTCTGGACAGACTGATCTTGCTGACCCTGCTTGAGTAGAGCAAGTTTGACCAGCAGTTCTCAAGAGGTCCCTTCCATCCTGAGCTGGCACTACAGCAGAGAGGTCAGCTGGATCCAGAGATCAGGACTGAAAGGGAGAAAGACATTGCCAAAGCTAGCTAAAATAAGGCCAGGAACCATTTTTATAAAGATACTATGACATGAATGTCTTGTATGCTCCAAAATGGGGAATAGATAATTTCTGAAGGGACCACTCATACAATCAAATTCCTAACGTGTAGCAGCCAACTCCACATATGAAGTGCTAAAAGCTCCAGAGTTCAACTCCATTCTTTTAGCATAAGAAGTGCTAAAAGCTCCTGTCTTCCTTAGAAAGTAACATGGAGGCATGGACACTTGAACTATGCCCACATCTTCTAATGTCTTCACACATGAAGAGACCCCCCTTCAGACTCTTTCAATAGTATGGCTATAGGGAGCACTGTAGAAACACAACACTGGCTCATGTTCATAGATTTGCCCTTCCAGCCCAGAGTATTCTGACTGATTAAGAACATGCAATAGGCACCTGCAAGAACTGTTCCCATAAAAACCTGGAAAGTACTCCTGCTAACAAGGCTTCCAACAACTTAAATTTTAGATTAAACAAGGCACAGTGCCAAAGCTGGCAGATGTTAGAGCAAATTGTCCTCACATCTTCCATTAACCCAGAGGACTGCAGTGATCAGCACAAGAGACCATGGGCTGGGAAGTTTGGTGTGGACCTGCTGTATTAGGTTTGAATGGCCTGGTTTTGGCAGCAGGGTGGCTGTACAGGGCTGGCTGTCCAGCAATCCCTGGCAGCTCCAAGCTGGACGTGCTGCTGGCCAAGGCTGGGCCAATTAGGAATGGTGATAACACCTCTGTGATAACATAACTAAGAAGAAGAAATAAGCTCTTGTGCAGATGTAGCTGCAGCCAGAGAAGAGCAGGATGAGAATATGTGATGGGAACAGCTCTGCAGACACCAAGGTCAGTGAAGAAGGAGGGACAGGAGCTGCTCCAGGCACCAGAGCTGGGATTCCCTTGCAGCCTGTGCAGACCATGCTGAGGCAGCTATGCCCCTGCAGCCCATGGAAGAAAGAGCACAGGGATGCAGAGATCCACTTGCAGCCCCTGGAGGAAACCCAAACCAGAGCAAGGGGATGTCTGAGAGCAGGCTGTGACCCCGTGGGAGCAGGGTCTTGGCAGAAGCCTGCAGACTTGTGGAGAGAGGAGCTCAAGTGGAGCAGGTGTCCTGGCAGGACTTGTGACTCTGTAGGGGACCATGCTGGAGCAGCCCATCCTTGAAGGGCTGACCACATGGAAGAAAGACCCACTATGGAGCAGTCTGAAGAGAAGTGTTGCCCATAGGATGATCTCACGTTGGAGGAGTTCATGGAGAACTGTCTCCTGTGAGAAGGACCCCATGCTGGAGCAGGGGAAGGACTCCTCTCCCTGAGCAGTGACAGAAACAACGTGTGATGTACTGACCATAACCCCCATTCCCATCTGTCTGCACTGCTGGTGGGGAGCAGTTAGAGCTGGGAAGGAAAAAAGGTTGGGGGAAGGTGTCTTTAAGGTCTTACACTACATCTGATCATCCTATTCAGATTTTGTCAGCAATAAGTTCAATTGATATCTCTAACTGGAGTCCAGTTTGCTTGTGACAGTATTTGGTGAGTGATCTCTCTCTGTCCTTACCTCAACTCATGAACCTCCATTATTGTATTTTCTCTCCCCTGTCCAGGTGTGGAGGGGAGTGACACAGGATTTGTTAGTGTATGGCACTCAGACTGGCCCACCCACTACACCTGTGTGATGCTGTTCACTCACTCCAAGCCAGTCTGTTCAGCTTTAAGCCCAAATTCATCTTGCAGTCAAGCTGCCTGGTTTCCAGTCCAAGCTCAGAAGCACATGTTTATGTCATGGTGATATTTGGGACAGTTAGAAAGAAAGCCTGAGCTCATCCAGATGCTCAGCACAGGCTCTGCCACGTGTTCCCTGCAGTGCAGTTTGGCAGGACACCAGCAGCCCACCAGACTTCTCCATTCCCAACCTCCCGGGGCTTTCAAGAGATGTCATTTGGCCAATGACAAGTGGACAAATTGGCCAATTCTCCTTCCCAGAACCTGTCTGCCAATCCTGTGCTGCTCTGGTGGGTACAAGGGACACCAGCAACATCCCAGCTTGGCACAGCTCCTCTTGGAAGGATTATTCATTTTCTTCTCCTGTCTTCTAGGCCATAAAGAGGAATCACAGGCAAAGCAGACTTCTCCCTGCTGAGCTCACTACATTTCCATTCCTCTGCAAGTCTACAGGCTCTGAATCTTCCTGTGGCCCAGGCAGCACCAACCACTGTTTCTGTTTCAGAACAGTTTGGAGCACAGGCTCATCACATTTTTATCTGCAAAACAGTGGGGTTCCAGAGCAGAATTACTACATATACAAGCATCTGCACTAGGGTGCTCAGGCTACAGATGTCAAAATCCAAAGCTTCAAAA
The DNA here is from genome assembly GCF_037042795.1 of Molothrus aeneus. NCBI lineage: Eukaryota > Metazoa > Chordata > Aves > Passeriformes > Icteridae > Molothrus > Molothrus aeneus. The sequence goes on along the minus strand of NC_089651.1, from coordinate 55,935,221 downwards.
CAACAGAGAGGACCAGAAAGGTCCTTATTGTGCTTCTTGCCAGCTATGGCTGACACAGGACAAAACATTACCACTGCCTTGCGGGATTATGTAAAGGTCTTGGAGACAGAAGAAAGGATGGACCATTTCATGGCACAGACTTCCTAATGAGATCTCCAGGTTTATGAATCAGGAAGCTCAGAGAGAGCTCAGAGTAGCACACATGAGCAAGCCTTGCTGTTCTTTTGAGAAATCTTTCTCCCAGAGATGTGCAGGACAGGCACTAGAGCTCTGCAGACTTGTGAGATTAAGTCACTGGAATCACTGTGCTTCTTCCCTGATGCAGCTGAGCACAAGGGAAGGGACACACTCCACAGCTTCAGGGCAAACATTAGCAATGTGTCTCTGGACAATGGGCCTCACCAGGCTCTGCCCCATTTATTAGTGGAGCAGTTCTTGGTGTAACTACCAGACAAATCACCCAGTTCTTAGGCAAAAGAAGGGAGAAGTCCTCTGTAGCCACACACTGTTAATTAAAAATTTTAAGCCAAAGAAAATTAGGAGGAGGTGGAAATGTCAAGGTAGTTAATCACAGATCCATTGCTTCAGTTTGTATTCTGCTTTAGGCAATCAATATTCCCTTCTTTCTCAGCTATCTTATCTGAAAAATGTGGTAATACATGACTCACAGGCAGGTTGGGACAGTGAATTAGGCTTTTGTTTACTGCATGGAGTGCCCCAGCATGCTGCAGCAGCATTAGGAATGGTTACTATGTGAAAGAGGGAACTACTTAAAAAATAGTCTCTTTGATCTGAATTCTCTCTTACCCTCAAAGAGTTGGGATAACCTTGGGCCTACATTTATCAAGCACTCTGGCACTGTTCTCAGTGGAATCAAGTGTGGCACAAAATTCTTCAAACTGTCACCAAGATCTTATGCAGGATCCATAAGAGGTCAATGGGAACTGTTGGGTTTTCTGTGTGAAGGTAAGATGATGTAGCTAAAGGAAGCTAGCTGGAAGAACAAGAAAAACAGCCAATGGAAAATTCACTCAATCACGTACAACTTTGTGTCATTGGCATAGTAACACAAGTGGAAATTCAGAGAGAATCTGAACTGTTATTGCTGTCTTTAGAGTGACAGATAAACAATGGTCTATACAAAACCCCTGCATGATAGGCAAGTGATCAGCAAGCTGGAGACAGGGGTCAGGAGAGCATTTGAGAGATCTGTTTGTTACTGCTACTTTGTGGGGCACAACCAGCTTTACCTCCTTGCCAGAAATCCCTATGATGAAAGCACCCTTCACAGGTTTTACAAAAATAACAGTTTGTTAGAGATAAATCTGTGCTTGGAAGTGATTCAGTTAATTTGTCTGCCTTTGCACTGAAATGGACAAAGACCACTCCAAGTATCTGTTCTGCTGGTTCAGCCATCAGACCAGGAACCACAAGGAAGCCAGAGTGGAAACACCACCCTAACCCAGGAGAGCACTTCCATAGTGATTGTCCAACAGCTGGCTGTGTCACCACCTTCTTATTTCAGTGATGGAACACATGACAAGGCTACACAGAATAGGAGACAACTACACTTGGGAAACACTTTATGATGGAACAAATCATAGCTCAGGCCATCTACTATCTCATTAACACAGCTTAGCTGTAAGGGCTGTTCCAAAGAGCATACACTGAGATCAGTCTCCAGCTTTACAGTCAAAGTTCAGTCACGCTCTGATCAAAGGGAGAGTGGACCAATAGCATGTGATTAAATGTGTCACTGTTACCCCATGACAAAGCTGTGTCCCTCACCATGGTAGATAAAGGGACATTCTTGGGTAATGTCATTCATTGTTCAGTGGGGCATCTTTAAGCACAAAAAGTTCTCCATAAACACTTGAATATCAAAGTCTAATACTGGTTTTCTGGTGTGTTCCTGAAAACAAGTTTTCTCAAAATCCCTTTTCTGACCAAGGTTTATAAAATTAATCTAACTTGTCTGTTCCACCCCTTTACTAGAGACAATGTCCTATCCTAGCCATCCCACTAATGGGTAAAGCAAAGCTTAAAGTTCTTCCTCACTTTGATGGTTTGGGATCAATTTCTTATGACAAATCACAGGTTCTGGCGCCCTGTGTCATCAGAGGCACAGCTGTTAGCTCACCAATAACATTGAAAGTCTTTCTGGCATGTATTTTGCAGCCCTCAGGGCTTTTTTAAAGAGCAAGCTTCATAACTTTTGACATGTTGGGTAAGAGGGGGTGGATGCAAAGGTAAACAGTCACACTGTGGGAATTGCCAAATCAAACCCAGGGATCCTGGCAGGGAGGTGAGGGAGGGAGAAGGACTGTGCTGGAGCAACACTCAGAGCAGAGACTGAGGCTTCAGCCTATCCCAAAGTAACTGTTCTTATCCCTATCATAACAACCATTAAGTAGTAAGCCTGCTTTGATACTGAATGCATAAAACATTGATTTTGCTGTCCACTTTGTAAACATTTTCACAATGTTTGTCTCCTTTGTACTGTGTTTTTCTGAGAGTTCCTAGATGTGAATAGCAACTTTAACTTTTTACTGCATTTCAGGGCTGGATGTGGCTCTGAGCTGGGCAGAAAGGTCTGCTCAGCCATTTCTCATCATATAATCCCTTTTCCATTTTTTCCCCCTCCTTTTCCAGCATTTTGATCTCAGGATGAAAATTAAGAATAAATGTTAAAGAACATATTCTTACTTAGAGACATGATGTGCATAACTTCTGAGGAAAAATCCCAGCTTGACTGCCACATCAGGCAAGTTAGAAATACAAAAGGACTTCCTGCTCTGACAAAAGAAGGTTAGTCTGATTTTCTGGCATAAGTATATTTAGAATTCATGAGTCTGTCCCTTCCTGAAAATTAGAATCTGGATCAAAACTAAAGAAGTGATAGAAGAAATTGTTTGGAAGTATTCTTAGTTCCTTTCCTGCAATAAATTTGGGTAATATTCAAAGTTTTATCTGTCATCATGGCATATGTATTATTGAAAAGCTGGGGCATTAAGAAAAGCAAGAAGGGAGGATTATTGCTCACACACATGTAAATCATGCAAATTAGCACTACTGGGTAGGAATCTCCAGTTCCTGATGGCAACAGTGTCTTCGCTCACTCTGCAAGTAAGGTCACTTGAATATTTTGAACAAAAAGGCTTTCTTTTTTTTTTTTTTCTTTCCCTGCCTGATATTTTTACACTGTAATCCTGGGTGTTAGGTCTATTTTTGACAAAAAGTTGGTTTTGTGAGCTTATCCAGTCCTTAGCTGAAGGAGCTCATGTTTTGTGGGGTTTTTTTCCTTAACATTGGGTCATTTTGCTCTCCAAGAGTTTGTTCAGGCCTTAGATAAAGGCAACAGAAGAAACAACCAAGGCACAGAATTTTAAGCAGCCTAGAAAAATCACTCCTCTTGACCAATTGTGTAATCTGAGTTTTGACTGTATAATATTGCAAGTGCCTGTTGCTGCATTCCAGGAAATACAGGGAATACATAATGAAGGGGAAAAAGAAGTTTCTTATAGCTTTTCGTATTTATTTCTATTTAACATATAAAAGCCTCAAACCACAATGTTTTCTCTCTTTTCCAAGTCCCTCCTAAGGAGAAATTTCTGACCTTTTATCCTACAATTACAACATGCTGTTAAGGTAATTTAACCACCTCAATATTAATAAGGTAATTTAATACCCTCAACAGAAAAAAAAAAAGCAGAAAAAGCAGAAAAAAACCAGAAAATATGTCACTTTTTAGTGTATTAAAAGAAACACAAAGGTAACTTATCCTTAGTTGAGTTTTGAACTATATATGGTTTATATTCCCCTCCTAGAATGCCGAAGAAGCAACTTTAAAGCCTCTGACCTTCTAAAACAGAAGGGCCTGTATATTTCTATCCTCACAGTTCTGTGCCCTAGGTGGAAGCTGCAAGACCTGCATGTCTCTCATCTCAAAATCCGAGAGCTCCCCAAATCCCTTTGTGAGCTGATTACATTTCGGAGTAGCAGGATTGAAAGTTTTCTCAGCAAACTCTTTGGAACAGATACTTTGTTTCTCCAAACCTAAGCATTCTATGTAAAGCAAAAGTCTATGTGAAAGCATTTCACACAGGCCTTTTAAACCTCAAATTCTCAGCAGGAACACTAAATGCTGTTCTAGCATTCAGTCCTGATTTTCCATAGCTTGATGATTTGCAGTGAGATTATCCCATTTCTCTGCTGTACTGCCAACATGTGGCAGATGTTGCTAGGTCCCAAAACAGAAAGAGCACAGATTTACTGGAGGCACAGGGATGTGCTACGACTCCCCAACAGCAATCTAACACTGTGGGGTCAGCCCAGCAGCAATCCCCATCAGCCAGTTCTCTGCCCCAAAACTCTTTATCAGCAGTTTCTTGAGTCATGGATCTGTTCTCTAACTTAGTGTGCTAGAGATTAGCAGGGAACACTGATGAGTTCCTTAACAGTTCTCTGGGTCACAGCATTATCTTGCCTGGGCAAGTCTGTCTCAGTGATATTCAACTGCTTTTTCCATCCCCAGCTCTGGCTGGATGCTAATCACTCATTTGCCAGATGTGTGAGAAAACCACTGACAACAGCTCTCTAAGAAAGGTCCTAAAACAGGTGCACTGGTCTGCAGAGTAAGGGAAAGCATTAGTTATACAAATAACAGTACATGTGGACAACTGCATGGATCTGACAGGAAAATACCACCTTCACCAGTTCTAATGGGATTATTTAGTGTAAATACATCCCTTGAAGGCCGCTGTTAGGAACCTGTTTCTCACTCTTGAAAACTTTTATGAATTTAGGCCACAATCCCAACCTCCTTTTAATTGCCCTCCTTCTGGTCAGCCACTGGTTTGGCAACTCTATGTTGGACAAATGTGTTGAAATCCTGAAAATTAAAATTACTTATTTTTATACAAATAAGAATGAGGGATGCTTTACAAGGGCATGTAGCAATGGAACAAGGGGGAATGGCTTCAAAGCAAAAAGTGGGTAGATTTAGATATTGGGAATTCTTTACTGTGTGGGTGCTGAGGCCCTGGCACAGGGTGCCCAGAGCAGCTGTGGCTGCCCCATCCAGGCTGGGCAGGGTCTGGTGGGAGGTGCCCCTGGCTTTGGGGTGAAACTGGATGATCTTTTAAGTCCCCTCCAACCCAAACCACTCTGTGAACTTGTAATTCTGCTCCTAACTTCTACTCTTGGCATGACCTGTTACAAGAACCACAAGAGGACAAGAGACACAGATTATTCTTATACCGATGTGAGATTTTCCTATTTATTCGCTGTACACAGCCCAGCTCAGCTGAAACGTTCAGCTCCCTCTGGGGCTGCCCTCTCCCTCCCGCTCTCCGCGGAGCAGCACCGGGCACGCCCGGGAGCGCTGCCTCGGAGCCGTTCTGGAGGCCGCTTTGGCGGCCATTTCGCCGCGGCGCTCGGCGCCGCTCCCCCGCCCTGCAGCCGGGCCGCGGGCGGGACATGGAGCGGCCTCAGCCCCGGCGCCCTCGCTGAGGGGCGGGACACGGAGCGGCCCCGGCCCCGCTGCCCGCGCTGAGGGAGCCGCGGAGGGGCGGGACGGGGGCAGCGCTTGCGCGGCGGGGCCGCGGGAAGTTCGGGCCACGTGGGGCGGGAGTGAGGCGGCGGCGGGCACAGCGCGACCCGCAGAGTGCGCCGGAGCCCCGCCGCGCTCACCTCTGCAGGCCCGCTGCTCGCCCGCCCTCCGGCCCTCGCCATGGCCCCCGCCGAGATCCTCAGCGGCAAGATTGTCTCCGGGTACGTAGTGGGGCCACCCGCCCGCCCTGCCCGCAGCTCGGCCGCGTCCCCTCGCCAGGGAAGGTCCGGAAGCCGCGGGGCTTCTGCCCTTCGGAGTCGCCGGGAACTGAGGGGGCCCCCAGTGTGCTGGGGCTGGGGGGGCTTTGACTCTGGCACTGTGGACGAAACAGGTTTGGAGACACTCTACAGCTTTTTCAGTAGGTTGCAGCCAAAGCTGTCTTCTTCCTGGCTGTAAACTGGGAGTTACTGGACGAAGTGCGGTGTTAAAGGTCTCAAGGAGAGTGCAAAGTGCCCCAGAACGCACCTGGTGCTGCTCAGCATGGATGAGATGAGAGCCCAGGCAGGTGTGAAGCCACGGGCTGACCTGCAGCTTCTGTGCCTGCAGGCTGGGTTGGTGGGATGCTTTATGAGCAGGAGTTGGGAACATGTGCTTTAGGTATGGGCTCTGTTTTCATACTCTACAAGCATTGACTATTCCTTTTTAAGGCAAAATAAGTTAATCCACGTGTTGGATAACACATAGTTGAATGGTCACAGGTGTCCTGCCAAAGCTATTTAAAAGGTTTGGGAAACCTTAAAATAAAAAGTGTTCCTGTAGTTTTCAGGATTTACTTAGCTGGCAAGCCCTGGGTATAGGTGAGCCTGCATTGTTTCTTTAAAAAAAAAACCAAAACTTTTGCTTGTTTTTCCTGCTGCCATGCAACACACACATTTGGTAAGAAAGCCAAATAAATGTCCCTAATCCTGGGGGAAATGCAGTACAGTGGTTCTGTTATATCCTGTGGAAACAGGGTTTGATTAGGTAGGTTCATTGGGTATCTCCTGTGGATATAATCAGGGAATTCAGGTAGAAAGGTTACATGTGAAAAGGTATAAGGTAATCTCAGTAAAGCAGTTAGTCATTCTCTTAGGTATTGCTGTGTATGACACAGCTACATCTAACCAACAGTGGAGCAGTACTGAAAAGTAGGCCTAATGTGCCTTGAATTTGAATATCCATGAGGAAAGGCTGCTTGCATGTTTTTTACCTGGTATTTTTGGAGCCAGTACCACCTGTGTTTTGCAGTCTCTCAGACTTACATGCTTCATACCACCTGATCCTTTTGGCAGTGTTGGGGCCAGCACACTCTGTAATGCCTGTGCTTGCTGCTGGTGGGACTTCATGATTTGCCTGTTGTAGGTTTCTTTCCTGTCATAGAAAGTCACCCTGAAGTGCAATAGGTCCTGGAAAGATGCTAGATGGGGTACAATGATAGTTCACATTAAAACTTCTAGCTTCCTTGGCATGGCATGTTGCATTATTTACTTAATTTTAAAGATATGGAGTGAAATTTTTTATTTCTGTTTCCTGTGTTATAGTAGCAGCTATAAACTGCCAATTCTCAGAGGACACTCATGATGTGCAAATACCTGGGCAGAGGCATGAACTTTTAATAGGCACATGCAGGAGAAAGGTTTCATTAACTTCCAGCACATCTCTTAATGTGTTTGGCCGAAGTCTTCTTCCAGAGTCATCAAATCTTGACCTGAAGACACCACAAAATGGAAAAATAATTGCAGTTGTTCAGCTGTCCTTCAGTTCCTTTATTTGTGCTGTATTTATGTTCAATATAGCAAAAGCATCACCTGCTCCCTGTGGGCCTTAGGTAGTTCTGCCTTTTTCTGGTGGAGTTCTTGAAGGAGTCATGAGGAATTGGGCTGTCCAGCCTGGAGACAGCTGTGCCTTTCTTCCAGACCCCTGGAGAAGTGCTGGTCCAAGGGATTCTCACTGTTCAGAGTTCACCTCCAGGCCAAGAGTCTGGCAGCAGCAGAAGTGATAGGCATGTGGTTTTTCTAGGAATTTTCAACTGAACTGCCTGTTGTAGAAAGGGAATGTCCCTGACTTTACATCAGCTGCAAAACGTTTTCACTGTCTTGTAGGGGGTGGATTTTGTGACTTTACCCTTTAATCAAGAAAAATGTTTATTTGTAAGCCAGTCAAATATTGACAAATGAGTTGAATCAAACAAGTAGTGTTCAGCTATGTAATGCTGGGCTTCTGTGTGTGTTTTAAATCAAAGCTCGTAAGTATTGTGAACTTTCTCCTCCAGCCATCAAGCACCCCTTCCTCAAAATAGATGAAAAAATACCTAATTCACAATCATGCCAGCTATTTAAACAAAAATCAGGTGGATACTGGCATTCTTATTCTTGTGAAACATGTAAAGAGAATAAGTACTTTGAGAGAGTTTCCTTGCCTCTATAAATAAGGAAAACTTAATGAAGTGATAAAGGTAGTTCACACCTTTGGAAGGCTCAGAAGAGTTAGGAAGGAAAATTGACATTTTCAGTGGCTTTGAGTATTACCTGTGAGGATGGAAAATGTGTTTAGGCTGGGCATGGGAAGGAGAACACAGCAGGGACTGTTTTCTCTGTAGGATTTTGGTGTTGATTTTAATGCATCAACATCAAAATGCATCTAGTCTGCTTCTGTCAGTACAAACAAGAAGCTTGCACAGTCTGTGAAATATATTAAATATTGGATGGGTTCTGCATCAATCTGAGTTGGCTGGTTACCTCAGGATGGTTTTCCTCTACTTCTCTGAGTGGCTGTTCAGTAATTCTGTCTGAGATCTTGCTACAAGTTAAATTTGCCTCATTGGCAAATGAGTTACGAAAGATGAGTTATTGTATAACAGCACAGTAAACAAATGACTGATGGGAGGAAGAAAAGCAGTGCTTTAAGTGTGCAGGATATGGTGGGTTGAAGGTAATAAAAATACAGTATTCTCCACCTTTTATTGCTGGTATTCCCAGAAGAAAAAACAATCTCTGTTTCTGTGTCTAAAGAGATAATCAGTGCAAAACATTGTAGTGGCTCTTCTTTACAGTTTATGTGCCCTGCAGTGAGCTGTGAGTTCAGGCTTTACCATCTGAAAGAGCCCAAGTTTGGAAAACTCTGGCTTGGCCCAAATTGGTTGGTAGGACCAGGAGTGGACCAACATTTCTGCTCTGGAGGAGTGGCTGATGAGTTGTGATGGCAGGGAAGACTTAGCACCCCTCACAGCTCCTGGGGGTGGGCCAGGTAGTGCTTTGGGTTTAGAGTGCTCGATTAAGTGGTTATCAGGCTGAACTTACAGCTGGGGGTAACAGTGCAGTAAACAATTCCTCAGCCTTTTCAGTCTGGGCCTAATTTTTTTATTTTTTTAGTTCCTACTGTAACTCCAGGTAAATCTAGTCTGAAGTGGAAAAAAATTCCCTGATCCCTGATCTTTCTTTTACCTACCCACAGTGTTTCAGGCTTGCACTGAAGGGTCCCACACTGTGGATGGGCTGAGTTAAAGTGAACTGCCAGTGCTATTGGGTGGCCCCAAATATGAGCAAGAACCCTTGTGTTCAGTGCTGTGCAGACTCAGTTTAAAAAAATGGGACCCTGCTCTAAATAGTTCATAAGAGAGGAGAAAACATTGTCTGGTGGACAACAGGGCCACAGATCTGTGATCTGTGCACATCAGCACCAGCTTACAGGGAGGGCAAAGAACATCTGGGGACTGCTGTGTCCCCCTTTGTGGAATGAGTGAAATCTCAATATTGTTCCTTCAGAAGGCAAACCTTTGTAGATAAGGCCTAGAATATTGTCTGAAGTGCTGGCAGCCACTCAGTCCAAAGGTGGATTGAGTCCTTACCTATTGTTCTTGTGTTTTCTGCTGGTTAAATCACCTGATAGTAGGGTATTATATGCAGTACCCATTTTGGGAAGCAGGCCTGCATGTGTGTTGCTGCATGGGAAAGTGGTATGGGACAAACTCTTCTAAGTTATAAAGACTCAGCTTTGTGTTAAACTCTGTTGTTCTGTTGTCAGTCATCCACATTTGCAAAGTACCTCAATTGCTGCCCATCTCTCAGACCCACCTTGGACATGATGAAAAAGCATCTAAAAATCAGAATTAATGTCTTTGTGTGTTTATCTGGTCTGTCTGAAGAGAGCTCATGTGTGTATTTGTGCTGACACAGCCAATAAGGTGGTTAAAAAACCTTGTGAGTGTGGAAGTGGTAGAAAGTAGCAGGCTTTTTTCCTAGGAGATAATGACAGTGTGCCAGGAGCATGCAGTTGTGGAGCATGAGACAAGAGGGTGGAGACATGTGAACTCATTCCAGCTCTAAATGTTGTTTTCCTGCAGCTGGAGCCAGCTGTTGAATTGCCAGCAGTGTTCAGGTGGTCTTTCCCAGGTATTTCCTATCCCAGTGCCACTCATTGAGCCAACCTGTGACTTCCCTGAGGAGAGACTCCTCTGTGCCTTCTTTGGGTGCATGTGGAATGTTCTGTGACGTTCTTCTCTGCAGTCCCCTCACAGCATTTTAAGACAATGCAGTTGTCCTGACCTTGGACATGGTGCCATGGTGGTTTGGAGATGGGAAAGTTTGTTTTTCCACATTATGGTGTTGCTCATGGGAGCAGCAGGAGGTGAGCAGTGGCAGTGCTGCAGGCTGTAAGGAGGAATGGCTGCAGGGACAACAGCTCTGACCAGGATGGTGCAGGACCTGGGGAGGACCATCAGCCTCATGCAGCTGTTTCTGCAGGGCTGCAGCAGGAGCATTTCTGCTGCATGTTTGTGAATCCCTTGAGGGATCTGTGATCCAGGCAATAAAGCCAGACCCTCCCCTTTGGGGACAGGCTTCTTCTGGAGCATCACTGTCTCTGAGGAGGTGTTTGCCAAGTCCTATGTTTGGCACTCTTTACATAGACTTTTGACCCTGTTACTCACAGGAGGGACAGAAACACAACCTGGTAACCTGGTGTCATCTTCAGTATGGTGCTGTATGTCCTCTCCAGCTGAGCACTGAGTCCATAATCCCACGGGAGGGTGTGGGGTTCTGCTAGAACATGGGAACCATGTTCTCTCCATTTCCAGCAGAGCTAATGGAGTGTGGTTTGTCCTTTGTCTGAATTTCTGGGAAATTCACTTAATGAATTTAAATTCAGCTCGCTGTTGCAGTCCAGAGAAAGAAATGCCAGCAAGTTCTTTAATCTTTGGAGCTGGCTGTTGCATTGTATGCTTAGAACCATGTGCTGTCCTTAACCTGTGTGGACCCTGGACTTTTGTTTGCTGCATGAATTTGTTTGTGGAAGGGCACGTGGGCACAGGAGGGGGCTTAGAGTCAGAGAGAAGGCTTTTGGGGAAGCAGACACATAGAATTGCAAATTTTCTATTTGAAGACTTAAAAGACTCTTCATACAGCTAGTAAAAAGTAGTGTTGATTTATCAATATGAACTTTTATCTTTGGGAAGGCCTGAGGTCCACAACAGAATTTTGTAGACTGTATAACTAAATAGCTGCTGGTTTGCAAAGATTATTTTATGGCTTTTGTAAGTCTATGGGTAAAAACAATTATTTCTTCTTTTTTTCTTGAATTTTCTCTTAAACCTTTGCCCATGTGGTTTTTGTGAGCACTGGAGAGCCGTGGTACCCAACGCTAGGTGGCTGTCTAACAAGTGATTTCTTGATTCAAGGCTCCTAAAGAAAATCACACTGACAGCACCACGTTTGTGTGTTTGTGTGTGTTGCCTTTCTCCGGGAGCTGAAGGGGAGGTGACCTAGCAGCTAATTACAGAGAATGACAGCGATGCAATGTGTGAACAGCTGTGGCTGCTGGGGGTGAAAGCACACCACAGCCCTGCTTCCAGGAGGAAGTTGGGTGGGCTCATTTCTCTTCAACTGAGAAGACTGCAATAAAAGTAATACCTAAACCTGGGGCCCTTTCTAATATTTCATGTTTGTTTGTATTTCTTTTTGTTTGCTGGCCACGAACCAGTGCTGGAACTTACTGGAACACCAGAGACCTCAGAAATAGTTCCCTTGGAGAGTTGCCCACAGCCCCCACTCACTGGCCATGTGCAGGGGGTTTCTGATGCTCCTTGACATTGTTGTGTTGTTAGAAGCTGCTCATGAGCCAGCTCAGGTGCTCCCTAGGGGCTTACAGCTGCAGTGTAAGGAGAGGCAGTTGGGGATTTTGCTGCCCAGCAGATGAATTTCTGTCACTTAAGCACAAAGAATTGCTAGGATAAGGTTTGCTGTGTCCTGATGCCAAGTGTTCTACTGAGGTGACAGCTGAAGGAAGGCTCAGAACTATGGTTTCTTAAATAAGGCTGAAAACAGTTGCTTCCACTGAGACTTTGAACTACTTGGCCAGATGCAAGCACCTGTGCATACTCTGAACTCACTCCTCAGGTGCAGCAGAGCTCTGACTGTGTGATTCAGGATGCAGCAGGAGAAAGGCACGATTTGGGATGTAGCTGGAGGCTGTGACTCCCTCTGAGATGAGCCTTTAAACAGCCTTAGGGCTGCTTCTAGCTGGGCCAGCTGTACTGTCCCCTGGGATCAGTGCTGCTGGGTTGAGAGAGCTGTGTGCTGCTCCCATTTCCCTGTCTTCCTGCCTCTGGCAGGTCTAATTTGGAGCTCACAGTTGCAGGGTAGAGTGGCCTGGTTATTTGTTTTCCTGGAGTTTTCCTCTATGCAGGAATCACAGTCTCCCAGCTGGCATCTGCTATGTACCCTGTCCCTGTACCCTTGCCATTCACCTTTTTAATGAACTGGCACCAACACCACCTGCTCCAGTCTGGGAAGTCTGGTCCCACTTGGGCAGTAGCAGACCTGGTGATACTGATCTGAGGCTAAATGAGCACAAGGAGACCTGTGTTTTATACAAAAGGCTGTTTGGTGCAGGGTGGATTTGCTGAGTGTGGTGGTGGCACCTTCTCATCTCTGAGAATGGGGATGGGACACAGGATGGCGTTCACATGGACAGACCTGTTGAGCCCCTCATGTCCTGTGAGGTTTTGCTTACCTGGCTTTTGCTTCTGAGTGTCTCTTAAATTTGCAGTGCAGTGCCATGAGCCCATGAGGTGGACAGAACTGATCAGTTCTTTCAGAATCCTGACTGCCTCTGGTGAGGAGATGGAGCAGTTGGGCCTCCACCTTCCCTGGTGAAGGATTATGCCTGTGGGGCCAGAAGGTGGTTGAGAAATTAGAGAGGAGTGCTGTGCTGTGAAGAGGTGATAACAGTGACTTCTGAGCTGTCTGTGGCTAATTTCAGTGCTGGGTACTCATTATTAAAATGTTCCATGGTAAATGGGGTGTGAGTTCACATCTGAGCTAGAACAACCAATCAGTGCTCAGTTTCAAAGTTGTGGGTTTTTTACAACTGTATCCTTAAACCTTCCTTTACTGAAGAGTTGACCTGTGTACCAGGGTTTGGTGACTTTTCCTCACCTCCGTCCACCTCCCATTCTCCTCCCTGCTTTATCTTTGGATACCTCCTGCTTGTTTAGTTATTTCCCAGAATTTTACCATTGTAGATTCATAATCCCTTACCAGGACAGCTTGTGTGACAGTGACAACTGGTGCCTCTGGGATTCAGGTAATTTTAGTACAGCATAGGTGGAAAGAGGATTTCTTTTTGAGAAAGGAGTTTGAAATCCCGAGAGTTTCCATGCCAAATTTTGAACCTTTTTTTTTTTACCCTTGTATCCTCTGACAGCGTGAAGAAGCACAATGTGGACTTCGAAAAAATAAAGTTATTTAAATAAATTTGAATTAACCTGGTTCCAGAGTGTCTCAGTAATTTGTGGACATCAGTTTTATTTGGAGATTGCTGAGAGCTGTGTACTCGAGGCATAAGTGCATGTTTGCCAGTCTGCCCATCTGTCACTTTTACAACTCCTGACTGTATCAGAACAACTCCATCACTGTATCAGGATTCAGCCCTGTGATTAACTTCTGCCTTGTATTTGTCTTCATTTTTTCCCCTTTTCAGACAAGTGAGAGAGAGACTAAAGCAGCAAGTTATTGAGATGACTGAGAAATTTCCAGGCTTCAGACCAGGACTTGCCATTTTACAGGTATTGTTTTCTTTAATGCCAACTAGAGAAAATATGAGTTGCTTTGCAGTGGTAAGGGCACAGCTGATGAGCTTCATCAAAGCTGCCTTGTAGTTGGTAGCATTTTGTTAGGAACAGTGTTCTCTGTGAAATGGTGACACAGTCCTGTTATGTCTTTTTGCCAAGTATCAGAGCCCAACAATTTTTGGGTTAAGTTGTTTTATTTCTTTCTTCAGACTCTGTCCTCTGTTGGAGTATTGTTTTTGTGAAATGGTAAAATCAAGCTGTTTGCCTGTTAAGAGCAAGCAGTGCTTGTAGACTCCATTTGAAATCTCTGCACTTGAGTGAGCCCTGAAGTTTGGCAGCTTTCAGAGATGTGTTTGTACCAGAAATCCTCCAAATGGGATGTTTATTAAGTGATCTGGTCTGCTGTTATGTCAAAGCATAGAGAAAAAAGATGGGTAGAGGAGGGAAGGGAACCCAAATGAAACTAAAACTACCTTTGGCCAAGATGACTTTGAGTAGAAGGGATGGAACAGCATCCTTTTGCTGAATTGGATATCCCTCAGAAGTGAGCAAGTTTTAGAGCTTACAGAAAAAGGCTTGCAGAGGTAAAAGCACATAACAGGTACAGGGGTTTGACCTGTGTTTGGCATCAATTTTTCCTTTCCTTAGCTGCCTTTCCTTTGCAGCTATAAAAAGATGGAAACTGTGCTTAGGTCAGAAGGTGACTAGCAGTAGCAAGTGTCATGCTACAGGAAGGACCTGTGTGTCCACAAAAGCTAGAGGGAATGTAAGTGGCTGCTTAGAGCAGTGACTTGTGTCCTTATTCAGTATTTTGAGCTCCTGCAGAGCCTTTGGTGCCTGTCTGTAGATTCCAGTGCTAATACCACCATAGCACACAAAGGCCATGCTCCTCTTCGATGCCAGGAACAAATTTGTGCTTGTGTTTTGTTTTGGGGTTTTTTTTTTTTCCCTGGTTTTCCTTTCTATTAGCTTTAAGCAGATTGTCTCTACAGAAGCTTTGTCTGCAGATGCTTAGAAGGAAGGAAGGAGGGTGTAAACATTTAGTAGTGCTTTGATGAAAGCTGCTGAACTGTTCACCTCATAAACTGTGTTGAAAAATTGCTGTCTTGTGGCACTATTGGGTTGTTTTCCTGGTGGGCTTTGTATTCAGTCCTGGATTGTCTCAGAGTCCTTTACAACCTGTTTGCTCTTTGGCTGTCTGACACTTTTGTAAGCTGTCAAACAATCTGGTCTTGGAGTTCATCTCCTAATATTGATATTTGCAGCTGTCTGTTTTTCAGTGAACTCAGGACAATGAGCTGGTTTTTATTTGCAGCACACCATACATTATGTGCTCTGTTCTTGGGAGGTATCTGGTGTCCTCTGAGCTCAAAGAATAAGTCAGTTAATCTTTATTTTTTTTGTCCTGTAGTCAGTAATTCCTTATTCACAAAACATAATGTTTGCTGACATCTCCTGCTTCTCTGCCCTGTAGAAGCAAACCTTTTCCTAAATCCAGCAGACATTGCAGGGAGACAGCCCCTTTATCTGTACCTAGGAGGAAGAACCAATGTGCTCTGGGTGATCAGGTCACCCCTGCAGCTTGTAGTCCATGTGAGAACCAGGGATGGCTCCCAAGTGCCAGGGAACAGAATTTCAAGAGCTTGCTTATCAGCTTTTCCTTATTTCACCCCTATTTTCTTAAGGTTAGAAGGAATATTACCTTTAACAAAACATACTGGATGATGCAAGTGGTCTCCTGAAATGCAGTTGTACTGTGAGCATCTAGTACTGCCAAAAACTGCAGGCATTTGTTCCACTTGCTGCTTTTTCTTTGTGCACCACTTTGTCCTTGTTTTGGTTTTTGTTTGGCAGGAAAATTCCCAAGGTCCAAAACTGCAAGGGAAGAAATGTCTCTATCAAAGCACACATGTATATAAAATTAAGATTCCCGAATATCAAAGAGGCCCAACGTTTTTGAAAGCCTTAATCAGATAATTGAATGTTATCAGCACCTGCTGATGATGTTAATTAGCTAAGGATTTAACTTTCTCAGATCAGATGGCAGGCAGTATTTTCTGCTTTGGAGACCACTGTGTTTTTAAGGTTTTTCAACAGGTGCAAATAGTTTGTGCAGAAGATCAGACAACTTGTCTTTAACTGCCTTGTACTTGAAAGAACTTTCTTGTTAGCTCCAGCTGTTTACATCCTCTATCAGTGTGTTTTACAGTAATTCAGGAATACCTCTGTCTCCTTGATGTAGATCCAAGGAAGCTGAGGGTTAAGCCCATCTCAGCCTGTGTCTAGGTCTATTCTGTGCTGTAATTCAATTGTCTTTTCATCCTTAGGTTGGAAATCGGGATGATTCAAACCTCTACATTCACATGAAGCTGAAGGCTGCTGCTGAGGTAATCCTGGACTTTTAGGACTACTCTTTACCTTCCTACAGTTGGTCAGATCTGAATATGAAAAACCAGATGCAAGTCAATAGTTTTGTCTAAGTTTTTCCTGTATTAGAGAAAGCAGTGTTGGCCTGAGTTCTCAGTTACAAGAATGTGGTGTAGGTGTGTAACCTCAGAGCCAAGTCGGGTGCTCTGGTCACAGCAATGTGCCTTGGTGCCACTTTATGTGTGATCATCACAGATTACATTTTTCTCAAGTGCTGTGTCTTTCCTGACCCATGGCCTTGTTCTTATCTTCCCTGCCTGTAGGAAGATAAGAACAAGGTACCTGCAGTTGCTTTGTGCTTGTCACAGGTAGAACATTACATGCTACAACAGGGCAGGGACACAGATGAGTGCATTTTTCCCTAAGTGATACCTGGCATTTCTGCTGGTATTTTAAGGCAGTGTGCTGTCAAGCAAAGCTGATGTTGTTCATGTCAAAAGGTGAATAGGACAGTTAAAGGACAGACTCAGTAGGCAAAGCACTAATCTTTCTTTGATGGTATTTTTAAATCATAGGACTTGGAGCCTCAGGAACAGGAGAGAGACTTGGGAAATGTGACAGAATGCAGCTGTGATTTAGCTGGATAGAGAGATTAGCCAGATCAATTGGATGTCAATTCAGAAATCAGATAATTTGTTGTTATTCTCATTTGCAGATTGGGATCAGTGCCAATCACATAAAATTGCCAAACACAGCAACAGAAGCTGATGTAAGTAATACAGCCAGTGATGAAAAAATACATAACTTCAGTGTTGTGCTGAAGATATCTTTGCTCTGTCATTGTATAAAAAGGACTACTTGCCTATTGCTACTAACTAATGAAAAAAGAATTGGAACCTGGTGAGGTGTTTTTGTGGTTTTTTTAAAGAAAGCTAAAACATTACAATGTAAAATTTAGAGATTTTAGGAGCTTTTTTTTTAAATAAAGAATGTAATTGGTTTATACTTGTGGGTGGAAAAACTAAACATAAAGTTTGTATATTTTAATCCAGATAAGATTGTTTTTTCTTTTGCATCAGTCGTATTTCAGTTCATCAGCCATTAGTTTTTTGGTGTTTGCTGTTGTAGGTGCTCAAGTGCATTGCCTCTTTGAATGCAGACCCAGCTGTTCATGGCTTTATAGTGCAGCTGCCACTTGACTCTGATAATCCCATCAACACAGAAAAAATAACCAATGCTGTTGCACCTGAGAAGGACGTGGATGGGTAAGCTGGCTTCACCTCTGGAGAGCATGACAGCTACTCCAGAAAGAAATTTTTTTCTTTATTTTCTCTTCAACAGTGAGGCTGGGTTAACTTACTTGGCCTTTTTTATTTCAAAATACAGCTTAAGTAGCATCAATGCTGGGAAACTCTCTAGAGGGGACCTTGGAGACTGCTTTATTCCATGTACGCCAAAGGGATGCATGGAACTTATCAGGCAGACAGGTAAGGAGGTTTCCATACACTATTCATGAGTGCAGTAATCTTCAATAAGTGTAGAAATCACACACATTGTGAGGCTCTGCTTCACAGCTTTTGCTGAGATATCACATTTCATCTCTGCTGCCCTAGATAGTAAAAGAACTAGGTTAAAATGGTCTTTCCTTCCTCTCTCCCAACTGCAATTCCCTACCCCACACAACAAAGAAGAACAGAATTCTGAAGTACCAGAACCAGAGTTAAACTGACCAAGACTCCAGAGCAGCTTGAGTTAGTGTGTACCAGGCTGCACAGTGACCTTTTTGTGCTCTCTGTGACTCTGTGTGGTGCAGGTGTCCAGGTGGCAGGCAAGAGAGCCGTGGTGATCGGCCGCAGTAAGATCGTGGGGGCTCCCATGCACGACCTGCTGCTCTGGAATAACGCAACAGTCACCACCTGCCATTCCAAGACCTCCACCCTGGCTGAGGAGGTAAGGGCAGGCTGTAGTTATTTGTCCCAGGCCACTCTGCTCCATGCTCAGTGTGCTGCTGCTGTGAGCCATTAGGTCTGGTGTCATCTGAATTGGTTTCCTGGTCCTGCTCATTGCATGGTTGTGTAAATACTTCTGCTGGAATAGAATTTTGATTATTTTTGGCACTTAATTAGAGGGGTTTAATTATAACAATAAAATTATTATTTTTGTTGTCTTTGAGCAAGTGCTGAGAATTTAATCATCCCTTCCTAATCTCCATGTAGGGGTTAGCAAAACAGCATATGTTTTTGTTGTTTTGATTAGTTTTTTTACCAAAAAGACCAGGTGGTCTTCTGCTCTAATGGCTGAGAAACGTTAGGCCAAATGATTTCTCAGTTGGTTTATTTTTTTCAGTCGATTTTCTATGACAGGGAGTCGGTACCATTTTCCACTTCAGCAGTGAGAGTGACAGAAATAGTGTTTTGCTGTGCTGCCACCTACTTGGATTTCGTAGAGCCATCAGCACTGCCAGGCTCTGTAGGCAAGTATTAAAGCTGAAAAAGGGAGTAGGAGTGTTTGAATATAACTCACAAAGTAGATCAGAAACACTGCAATGCTTCACGCCGTTAAGTTGCTGTTCAGTAAGACCATCATTAGGTTGATTAAAAATTGAAGTGCTCATACTTAATGATATCTTAAAAATAGTTTATCTCCCTTGAAGATTAAAGGAAAATAAATCAAGGGATAGCAGCTTTCTCAGCAAATGTGAATGAAGCAGTGCAGGAACTGACAACAAGCTTTAGTTGGAGTCTTTAACACCAGCTTCATGACTGGATCTGTCAAATTTACTGAATAGTCCCTGAATGAATATTAGTGCTGAAATACAGTCAGCTTCCCCTGGAGTTGTGTGTTATGCAGTCCTGGACATGAAAAGCACAAGACAGTGCTGTCACCAGTGAAGTGCTGCTTAGTTCTGTGCAGGGGTTGTTCTTGGCTGAACAAGATGAGTTCTTGCTGTCTGATGAGTGCTGGGTATATTTCTAGCACTGAATGTGCAGGGATATTTGAAGGAAGAGAAGAATATTCAGAAGGCTTTAATTTTATCTAAATGTAGCCTGTATGATCCACTTGGGAATCATGGAGGAGTTCAGAGGAGGTTGTGAAGTGTTGACTAGCAATAGTTCAGGGTAGGAGTGTGAAAATAGGCCATTATTTCTAGCTGCAGGAATCTGTCCTTGCCAAGGAACTGGCAGCAACCTTTAAATGCTGAGAGCGCCCTTCCATGCCTCCAATGGCAATGGGTGAGCACAGTTTCACTGCAGCTCAAGCTGATTTAACTTGCTGCAGAAGCAGCTCTGCATTTCTCCCCTGCCAGTGTGATACACGATTGTTTGTTGTTTTTTAATTTCTTTATAGGTTGGCAAAGCTGACATCCTGGTGGTTGCAGCTGGGAGAGCTGAAATGGTAAAAGGTGAATGGATCAAGCCTGGTGCAATCGTAATAGATTGTGGAATTAACCATGTGCCAGGTGCGTGGGCAATGTATAACAAGTGGGGATGTGTTTGTTTGTGTATAAATGCAGTTGCTAAGCTCGTGATTACTGTTTCCTTGGTGTCTCTGGTCCACATGGACTTCTTTCTCCTGTAAGTCTGTCTTAAGTAGTGATGACAACCTCTGACAATGCCAGAGTAAAGAGACCACTGGTCTGAAGCACTCTCCTAAAGCAGATCAGTGGCAGTTTTTGATTCAGCCTTCAACGAGGCTGATGATTAATAGAGGAAAGAGGAGGCCTTGGAAATATTGCAACAGAATATCCATTTAATTTGCTCCAGCTACATGGTGAAGTCTTGTCACTGTTGTCACTCTGGAGCTCAGGGCTTTGCTGTCATTACTTCGTGCTTGGATCTGTTGAAGCAGTTCCCTTTGAAGTACAGAAATGACAAGCAGTCTCTTAAAGTAGCTGTGGATTTGTTGAATCACAGCATTAACTTCTTAGGCTTGAATGGCTGTTGTCTTGAAACAAAGCAGATTGTGCAAGAGTATTGGTGACAATGG
Organism: Molothrus aeneus; assembly: GCF_037042795.1. Classification (NCBI taxonomy): domain Eukaryota; kingdom Metazoa; phylum Chordata; class Aves; order Passeriformes; family Icteridae; genus Molothrus; species Molothrus aeneus. The sequence goes on along the minus strand of NC_089651.1, from coordinate 55,915,209 downwards.
CTCGGGCAGAGAATAAAGTGCTTTAACATAATGGATTTTAGGGTAGGGTTTCACTTAGCTGCACCTTCCTTATAAAGATGCTACCGACAGTCTGGCAATTTCTGTTTTCATCTCATTTTAAATCCAAATTATAGATATTGAATGATATGGAAAATTAGTCACTCTTACTGTGCTACACCCACAAGGCTTTTAAAAGGTAGTTTTCATAATTAATCAGTCATTTTGTTGCCATTATTTAACAGAATGTAAAGAAATTTCTGTTCAGTGGTCTTGTTACTCAAAGTTGACATTAGGCTGCTTTTAAAAACATTAGTCCTGTATCTAATTAAAACTAAAAAGTCATCTGCTGTTCTGTTTGTTGCTTGATGGTTTTGTTCCAAACAACCCAAACTTAGGCCATTTGCCAAAACCCACAAGGTCACTGCTGATGTGCATGAAACAGAATGGGCTGGAGTCTCCCCAGCTGACATGTTGCAAGTAAAACCCCCATTGTGCTTCTGATATATGATGATATGACCTTTTCTCAGGCTTTATTTGAACTGCATCTCTGAGGACACATCCCTGTTCCTTTGCAATTAGCCTGCCTTGAGCTTCTTGTGCACCCAGCCCAGTCAGTGTCACGTGGAGTACACTTAATGGCATTGAGATTTGATAATTGAGACTTGATAGAGTATCATGGAAACTGTCACATTTTTAAATGATGGGTATTATAGGCTCTGGTTTGGTTTTTTTTTCCCTGTGGTTTTCTGAAGCTGCTGAGTTTTCCTGACTTTTTTCCCCTCTGTTATGTTGTGAAAAGGTTTTCAGATGAATCTTTTGGGAAATTAGTAGCAGAATTGTGGGAATTGCAGCGCTACAGAAAGAACAACAGCCCAGCTGTGGCCTTCTCCAGCTAAGTCACTGTGCAGATAGAATATTGCTGCTGGCTGTGATGGTGCTTTGAATGTGGTGTGGTGAGAGCACATGGATCTTACCACAGGTGTAAGTGCACCCAGCTGGGAGCCTCCCAGGTGCAGCTGGAGGACATGGCAATCTCTGCATATGCTTTTGGTTTGCTAGTCAGGGTACCCCATGCATGCAGATCCCAAACTGTTTGATATATCAGGACGTATCCTCATGCTGTCTTGCCAAGCTGGAGTTAGGACAAGTTACAGCCATGTAGCACCATCCAAATGCAACTGTTGTGCTTTTGAATGGAGGGTGCCTGAACGCTCCAAGGGTGCTGGTTTGGAGGCTGGAAGAGACACTTCAGCCACATCTGGTTTGGTGTGCTGCAGTTAACAGGATTGCCTTCAGGTAGGCAGAGAGGAACAATCAATCTCCTGAAACCTCTACTAGAGCAGGCAAGTGCCTCTTACTTTCCAAACTGGGTTGTATTTGTCTCTTCCCACTGCTGATCCAGCAAATATCTGGATGCCTTGTTCCAGGCCTGTAGAAGATGCTTTGCTACAGAAAGGGAAAGCAGTGCAGGTAGAGGATATTCCCAGAAATGGCAGTCCCTGGAATGTCCCTCTCTGAGTCCTGAGGGAGGAAGTAACTCTCCTCAAAGTTGCCTGCTATGGGATTTTGCAACACTTGCTAACAAGAAGCCATGAGAGTGGAATATGAGAGCAGCTTTTTTGCAACATAGTTATAGTGTCACTGATACTCCCTGCAATTAGTTTGTATTTTTTTAAGAGTGGGATGATGAATATTGAAAAGGTGAAATTATGGGGAGAGATGGCAAGTATTGTGTGTGAGCTTTCTCTCAAAAGAATATTTTCAGGTAATTGAATAGCTCCTAGGCTGTGCTCAGCAGTGCCTGGAGTGAGGTGCAGATGCAGAAGCAGGGACTGAGGGGTTGTTTGGCCTGTGCTCATCTCTGTGTCTGTGGAACAGATGAGGCAGTTTGGAGTGCCAGCTTGTTTGCCTTGTTCTTGGGCTGAGAGCCTTCCTGGCCAGGATGGCTGATGAGCCTGCTTGGCATCCTTGGAAGAAAATAAAATTACATTATTTACTGTTTGCAGCCTTAATTAAATTGGTCTCTAGGGGGGAAGGCCAGGCTGGTCTGCAGTTCAGGCAGCAAACTGACAGCAGGCTGCAGAAACACTGGTTACCAGCTGTGATGATGTTCAGGCTTTGAGCTTTAGGGAGAAGTAGTGTTGCTTAAAAAACACAGCAAAGCATCCAAGCTGCTAATTGTCAGTAACAATGCAGCTAAAAAATAATGTTGGCTTTTGTTCTCTCTTTGGTTTTAGCATAATCTGCTGTTGGGGAGTTTGGTTTCTGCTCCACTCCTCCCCCTCACCAGATGTATATGAAAGTTAGTGATTGTGTTCTGTTCAAATACACACTTATTGTATGCAATATAACATATCAATACAACAACATTAGAATCTATTTTCAGATTTTCACACTGGTTAGAAGCTCCCTAGAGTCCTTTATCTGAAGTGAGAATCTGCTATTCCAGGAGCAGCTTAAATTTCCTAGTTTTATGTGCTGTAATCAGTGGCTTCCTTAGGTGACTGTGCTAGTTTACTAATTCATTTTGTCTCTTCCTCTCTTTATTGGGTGAGTTTAAAGGTCACCACTGGAAAAAAGGACTATGTCTGCTTCTGAGCTGTCAGGTCATAGAGTGCAGCAGGATATAGCAAAATACATTGCCTGAGAGAAAGATTATCCTACTGAAGCTTTCTTAAGGCACCTGTGAAGTTTGTTTTGACAAGTCTGATCTCTGTGAACTGCAGTATTTACTGGTCCATCATTAAACTAGCAGTGATAACTGAAAAGCTCAGCACTTTCTGCCTTCAGTTTCTGTAAAACCAGGTGATTTTATTCCGTAGAAAGGCCCAGATGCCCTCCAAAATGGAACAGAGCAAATGTAAACCTGGGGGTTTTGGAACAAGTCAGCCATGTTTCATCTCTCACCTCTTCATGACTGTTGGTTTATGTCTCATTCAAACTGCCCTGTGGGCAATGAGCCACTGAGAAAAGACTTGCATCCTCCGGGAAAGGGAGATCTGTCTGGCTGAGGATAAATGGTGCTTAATGGGAGGATGTGTTGCATGAGCTGTTGACACTCTGCAAGTGAAGTATGATGATAACAGCTTCATCTTGTGATGTTGTCTTAGCTGTTTTATCTTTCTTTGCAGCTTTCTGGGTACTCAGCTTCTATTTTGTTTGCTCCAGCAGAATTAAAGACTTCAGCTTCAGTCAGTGCTGTCTCCTCTGTTGTGCTGAAATGTGATGTGTAACTTACTTTTCTTCTTAAATCCCCAGACAGCACAAAGGCCAGTGGAAAAAGAGTTGTGGGAGATGTGGCATACAATTCAGCAAAGGAAAAGGCTTCCTTCATCACCCCAGTTCCTGGTGGTGTTGGGCCCATGACTGTGGCCATGTTAATGCAGGTACTGAGCAGACTGTGGTCGTCTCCTCTGTGTTTGCTTTGGGGGGTGTTGCTGCTGGCCATCAGCACACTGCCAAAGCTGCTGTGCTCCCTTCTTGCTCTTGAAAAATCTAGTTAGGATTTCCAGCTTCTAGTCCAGATAATGTGGATACAGTTAACTGAAAAAGAAGATGGACTTCAAGGAAATGTTAGAACAGAGGTTTCTGGTTGGTCAGTTTTGGGAGGTTTTTTAGGGGTTTTTGAGCATGGTCACTCAAAACCATAAGAAATGGGCCTGTCTTATAATGCTCTAGCTGTAATTCTGAAATCATCCTTAGGGTGATTGGATAAAAAGGAGAGTAACAGTATAAACCAGCTCCCTCTGTTTCCATGCTTTGCTTAAGAAACCCTCCTGGCACAGAGCACCCCAAAAAATCCAGCACACTGGAAGATCAGTAGAGAGATAGATATGGTGGGATTTTTTTCTTTTTAAGAAAACAACAAGCAGAATCTCATTTTGGATTATTAGCAAATGCTTTAATAAAAGCACTTTGGTTTAAACCCAAACTGAGACAGATAGGAGGGGCAAACCTTTCTGGTCTCTTTGTTAACCAGTGCAGTTTGTGCAATGATGGTTCCTTTAATGCATTCACTTGTTTGTTTTAGAGCACTGTGGAGAGTGCACAGCGTTTTCTGGAGAAGTTCCAGCCTGGAAAATGGACCATCCAATACAACCAGCTTACCCTAAAGACGCCTGTTCCAAGGTAATGCTGTCAAATTAAGGCACTCTAAGGTCTTCCTGAGGAAGCAGAGCTAAGCTGCAGTGGTGCTGTGATATCTCTTGAAGTGTCTTGAAGTCTTCTTGGACTTTCACAGACTTCAGGCCAGCTAGATGATTGCTGATTCAGGAAATAGTGAAAAACTTGTATTTTGGAAAATTTTCAGTCTGGCATGCCAAGACAGTAGTATCTTCAAATAGGAGTTGCTCAAATCCCCAAGGAGCAGCTGAAAATATGCAAAATACCATATGGGATCATAACACATTGCCTACAAAAGGCATTCAGGAAAGTGGGGAGGTTGAGGAAAGGGGTTGTTTGTTCTGGGTTTGGCTTTTATTTTTAGGAAGGCAACTCTGAGAATGTGTCTGTTGTAATGTATCTGATTAGTTTAATTAGGGGGGTTTAAAGATTGACTTCTAAAACATAGATTAAGTGTTTGTGGTTTATTCCCTCCAGAAGCAGGGAACTTGTGGAAGTCTTTGACTTACAAACTCATCTTGCTCTTTTTCTTTAAGTGATATTGAAATCTCCAAGTCCTACATGCCCAAGCCCATTGAACAAGTTGCAAAAGAAGTTGGCCTTTTTCCTGATGAGGTGGAGCTCTATGGCCAAACTAAAGCCAAGGTTCAGCTCTCAGTGCTGAAACGTCTGCAGAACCAGCCAGATGGCAAATATGTCGTTGTTACTGGGTAGGTGCCTCCTGAACTGACACATCACTTACAAGATGAAATTTTATTAGCATGGCTTGTTGTTGAATTGTCTTTTGGTGGGGTTGACTGTATGGGGTGCTCTGGGTTTTAGTAAATCACACTGTGAAAATGTAGTAGTTGGGCAAGTAGATGGATGTGGCAAACAGTGGGGACGTAGCTTAACATTTCTCTCCAGCAGATGAATTGTTTTGGTCTACAGGTCAGGGTTATGAAGGGTAGACTGGTTCCTAGCCAAACTTCCCCTGGTCCAGTAGTCTGCCTTCAGTAGGAACTAAGAAATTGTTTCAGAGCAAAGTTGTCAGCAGTTATGTAATGATTTGCCAATTCATTCCAGTTTTGAATTGATGAAGATTAGCTGAAGTATAAGCCAGTTCAGAATTTGAATTCTCATTAACTGCAATCACTGGGTGACTGTTTTATCCCTGGGATTTGATTCTCACCCACTGCAAGGGTGTAATTGTGTCTTTTCTGCTTTGTTGCTGCAGAATAACTCCCACTCCCCTGGGAGAGGGGAAGAGCACCACCACTGTTGGCCTTGTCCAAGCCTTAGGAGCACACCTTCACCAGAATGTCTTTGCCTGTGTTCGGCAGCCTTCTCAGGGGCCAACTTTTGGCATAAAAGGTATGATTGTTCTGTTGCTTGCAGCTGGCCTAAATGGACAAAGATGGCATTCAGAAATACTATTCTGCAGTGTAGTTTTACATTATTTCTAGTTACAAGTGCATTTATTTTAAGAAAAAATAGCTTTGGGTAAGTTCTTCAGTTTTGTCTTCAAGGTACTGTGTTGGGACTTAAACTCAGCTGCTCAGTGGTAGCTGCTCTCTTGGAGCCATTAAGCAAACAGATGAAATAGCACTGGGCTGGAGACACCTGGATTGGTGTGGTCTGACTGTTGTCTCTCTGCAGGTGGAGCTGCAGGTGGTGGCTATTGTCAAGTTGTCCCAATGGAAGAGGTAATTCTTTATACAAAGCCTCATTGCTCTCACAGCTCACAGACCCTGAAGAGATACTGCAGTCAGATAACTTAGCAAATGTATGAGTTTATGACCTAGTGTAGCACTTGATAGAACTGGGTGCTTGATTTCAGTAAAGCCTGGGTTTTTTAGCAAACAACCATCCCTATGTTGTTTCAAAAGTGTGCCTTCATGGTCAGGGAACTTGATAGAGCTAGGAATTCCCAGTTCCTCTCTTCCCTCCCCTTCTCTGCCTTGAATTGCTGTGTACCCTGGAGCAAAGTACATCCTGTGCCTCGTTTTCCAGTGCTGAAATGAAGATGATAATGGCTTAATGAATTTTGGAAGAATATTGCATAGTTCTGTCAGCTTTGGTGACCACCGACTCTTTCCGTGAGCTATTTTGGAGTACTTGTGTTTTAGATTACTAACGTGAACAGGGAAAAAGGAATTTGGGAATCAGCAATGCCAAGACCTCAGCCTGTGGGGGGCTGGCACTGGAGCATATTTCTGGTGTGACTTGGCAACAAGTAAAATTCTGTGTTTGGAGGCAGGGAATTAAGAAGCACGTGTAGCATGTGCTCTCGTGCCTCTCTCAGCTCTCAGAGTAATTGCCTGTAGAATTCTGCCTTTGTCTCATGCATTGTAGATTGACACAGGACAATTTCAGGAAGAAAAGTAAAAACAATCAAAAGGGCTGTTTGTTCTAATTGATGCAGCAAGTCCATAAAAGATAAAGATGTTCAGGAGGCAGAATATTGATTTAGTCACGTGCCAAGAGCATGTGTGAAGAATAAATGTGACAGGAAAAATAACCTCCTCCTCTTTGGGAGTGTTAGTAAGACAAGACAAAATACCCGACTGTGTGCTGCCGTGGGAAACAGCCACACTCTAGGAACCAAACTGGCTGGAATGACTTTTCTTAAGTATGACCCACGTGATACAAATACATAGAGTTTTGTGGAGATGTTTTAGTCAATGCATGTTTGGTAAAATTTAAAGTATCTGGAGTCACTAGTTAAAATAATGACCTTGATACATCATTTAATAATTCTGTATGCAGTTTTCATCCTATGAAAAAAAATAGCAAGTGAAAAACTTTTGAGTTCATACTGCAGAACAAAGATAATAATAGTTGCTTCTTGTTGCACGTATGCAGAATGAGACAACAATTATCATTTACTAATTAGAATTTATAATTGGTGTGTGACTAGCTGCATTCTGTTTTAGCTTTGTGGGTTTTGAGACCACGGTAACAAGACTTCAGTAAAATGGTGTTGTAAGGTATTCTGTCATATCACCTTTTCTAATATCCCCTTTTCATCTTCTGCCTTTGCTGTTTGGCTAGAGATTAAGAGGATTGTTTTACCCACACCTTTCTTCACCTGCCATAATCATTGGATCATTTAGGTTGGAAAAGACCTTTAAGCAAGTCCAACCATTCCTCCAGCACTGCCAAGCCTACCACTAAATCATGTCCCCAAGTGCCACTGCATATTTCTGAAGTACCTCCAGGAATGGTGACCCCACCACTTTCCTGGGCAGCCTGTTCTCGTGCTTGACAACCCTTTCCATGAAGAAATTTTCCCTCATAGCCAATCTAAATCCTTCACCAGCTTCACAGCTACAGTGCAGCCAGATAACTCATGTAGGCAAACCCACTCAAACTATGTTTTAATGAGATAGAACTAAGAAAACTACTAGCAGTGTCACTGTGTAGTACGTGGTCTACAAGCTCTGCCTGTGATTCTATGTTTGGGTGGTTACCTTAAGCAGAGCTCTGTGCAACCACAGAGCTCCACTGCTAGTGCTGCACAAGGTTGCTCGTTCCAGTTTAGCTCAGACTCCCCTGTGGGAGCAGCAGCCACTTCAGCTAATGTATGTGTGAAACCTGCTGTGCAAATGAGGGGGTCAGTAGGAGGGTGAAGGAGGAGCAATGCAGAACACAGTGTGTTCTGAGTGGGGTCTTTTAAGTGCCAAGGACCCTGTGAGAGGTGTTCTGGTGGAGGGGAAAAGAAAAAAAACAAACAACCTTTTATTTGGGAGCTTTGTTTTAGAAGTTTGTAAAATGACATGAGTGTGGGGGAGGCATTTTTATGTTTTAAAGAAATTCTTTCCTCTCTTCCACATACTGCACTGAGCAATCTCTCCCCCTCCACCCTCACCCACTTTAACATTACTATTAATACTCCTCTTTCCATCTGTCTACGGTGAGTTGGAATAAATGAAAATTGCAGCAGGATGAGGTAACTGATATGTTCCATGTCCTCTAGTTTAACCTTCACCTCACTGGTGACATCCATGCCATCACTGCAGCCAACAACCTGGTCGCTGCCGCTATTGATGCACGCATGTTCCACGAGCTGACTCAGTCTGACCAGGTACAGTCCTTCCTTACCATGTGTCTGACCCCAGCCCACTTTGGCCAGGCTGTTTTGGATGTGCTTGTTAATCAGTGCTGATTCAATGCTTGTTTTATTTTGCAAGGCTCTCTACAACCGTTTGGTGCCATCTGTCAATGGTGTCAGGAAGTTCTCAGACATTCAGATCCGAAGGCTACAGGTGAGCTCGCTGCTTTCTCCTTGGTTTCTGGTTCTGTTCCATTTACTTATTCTTTAGGTAGGCAGAGCTATGTTACAGAAACCCCTGTGTTGTCCCTTGGGTCATTCTTCTGGCATTTGTTTTTTTGCACAAAGTGTGCAGAAGTGTGGTAACCCTTCATACAGCACAGAAAACAGATGTAGGAAGGGGAGGAATCACTGCTATAACTCTGTCATATACTCCATGATTAACACAATGGGAAGAAATAGAGCTTAGTGTCCTTTGTTAGTGGCGTCAGTGTCCTTAATGCAGTTTAAGAAAGGACCAGAATCAGTCTCTACCTAACACACAGTACAGCTAGAGATTAGTGGTTCCCATGTGACAGCTGTGTCAATAGCAGCACAAAAAAAAAACCAATTCATAAAATTCAGCAAAAAGAGAACATACAGAATTCTCTTTGTTTTACCCATAGTCAGAAAACAAAGAAAAATGAAAAAAATACCTGTTACCTACCTGGCAAATTTCTCCTCTGAAAAAAAAAAATAAAATTCCTGGTTAGATAAGTAGCCCTGTCATTGAATGGCAGTCCCTGAGCAGCCCACAGCTCCTCTGATCCTCAAAACTTAAGGGCATGTACAATTTCACATTGGCTTCTGCAGAAATTAGGATTAGCAGATGAATAGTTTTGCACTGGGCTTTTGAACCTTGCAGCTAGGAGGGAGGACACACTGAGCCCTGCTGAGCTCATTCAAGGTACAAGCCTGTTTTCTAGAGTGTTCAGGCTGGATCAGTTGCCCATTTGTAAGTCAGGACTACTTGGGAAGGTAAAACCCTGACATATTAATTGGCTATAATGTCTTAAACCATTAGAGAATGTGTGGTTTGCTTCCATTGCTGAGCAAGAAATGATGTCATACTGCTTGGTGTTCCTGATGGACTGCTGAGGAACTCTACCCTAACCACTCTTCTGATTATTAAATGTCAAGATGTGAACAGAATGCTAATACTCCAGAAAGATGGTATCTCTGTCATTGTTGTTGTTTATTTCCTTTTCTAAATGATATGCTTGAAGAGGAAAAGAACAGACTTTCTTCTTCCCTGCTGTTCTTCAGAAGAAAAATACGACTTAACTGTCTGGTTAATTAAAAAACCTTGCTTGTTCATAAATCAACTGTATCGTTTCCCTCATGCCTAAGCTTGTGCTTCTATCAGGCTTCTTGAGATAATTCTTCTCTCAATTAAGCAACTTGGCAAAGTGCCCATCCTCTCAGTGTGTTCAAGATCAGCTTTCTGGGATGCTGACAGCCTTGTGACTAAATTGTTTAATTCCTCCTTTGTGCTGCTTTAACCAGCATGCTGAAAGCAGTGGCTTTAATCCGTGTGGCTGTGTGCTGTGACCCCAGGCAAACTAAGGAGAAATGGATGTAAGCATGTGAGGCTAATGATGAGGACAAGGCGTGGAAGGAAGTGCAGAGCTGTCTCTTACTCCTTCTGTAGGTGCCTTGCACAAAGCTTGGTGACACCCTGCCCTAATGAGCTCCTTTGTGTGCCTTGTCCTTTCCAAGCTGGGCAGCAGCAAGCTCTGTCCAGTATATGCTGATATGGATCATCTTATGTTGTTGTGGGGTCTGGAAGAAAGGCTCACAAAAAGGCAGCTCCTCCTTATTTCTGAATGTGCAAATGCTGATGCCAAATCCTCAATGCTGCAGTAAAAGGTTCATTCCTGTGGATATTTTTACTATAGACCTCTAATTTGTCTTTTCTTCCCATAGAAACTGGGCATTAACAAAACGGATCCTATGGCTCTGACAAAGGAAGAAGTAAATGCATTTGTGAGACTGGACATTGACCCAGGCACCATAACATGGCAAAGAGGTACTAGAGACATTAAATAAAAGAAAACATGTCAAAAGAGACATTTGTAGTTGCAGCTGAAACTGTGTTTCCTGGGAAAATGGGAAAGAGGGCAGAGCTGGTTCCTCCCTCCTTAAGTTTGGTGGGATAGTTGCCTGCAGCTGGGATCCCATTCCTGAAGGGTCTAACACAGGGGCTTGAGTCTGCTCTGAATTCACAAACATTGAGTCTGCTAATAGGTGACAGTTTGTGTTTCTGGATTTGTCAGTCACTGAGAGAGTTGAATTTGGCAACTGTAGCCAACAGCCTTTTTACCTTTCTGCTCTGTGAGTAAGGAGAGGGTTCTGCTCTGGAATTAAACTCTGTTCTAATCTGCCCACTTGCTCTGTTGGGGACTGACAGCAAATGAAGACGTTTTTTAAAGGTTTTTAAGGGTAGTTGAAGGTAGAATCATTCTCTGGTCTGGCAGATGTAATACTTCACTATCAAAAGAATTGTAAAAGATGACTTTTATCCTGAGTTAGGCTCCAAGTGTATTGCTTTTTCTTCTTTCTTTTGAAATACAGTATGAAATGTATTCTTCAGAATTTGCTTCATAACCTGTAATGAGACTAAAGTAGTCTGCCTCATGGGAAATACTTCATAAAACACTTGGAATATTTCAAGCATATAGAAGGAAACAGCAAATTTAAGCCAGTGTTTCATAGTTTGTGTTTCCAAGGTAATTTGACTTAATGGAGCTATATAAAACAATTCTCAGTAAATGATAGTATCTGACCATTTTATCACTTAACTTATAAAGTGTTAATTTTATTTCTTTTTGACTGCAGTAGTTTCCTGGATTCATATTGGTTAATGATGGTGAAAAATCAATTGGAATAATATTATCAGTTCTGCTTTTCAGAGAAGCTTTGGTCTGGTCATTAATGCACACAAAGGGATGCAGACTCCCTCTGAATGTAGTGCAGGCTCTGGTGTATCTCTGGGTATCTTAATTTCATTGCAGTTTTGTGTAAGAATCATGCTGAGAAGCACTTGCCGTTCTTCAGGAGAGGATGGTTTCTCAAACTGCCATCTTCTCTTCATTGGTGACCTGGCTGGGTGTTTGTCACAGGGCAAAGATGTGAATTTATGACTTGGCAGTGTGGCATCTTACCTCTCTGCATTCCTTGCAGTACTGGATACAAATGACAGATTCCTTAGGAAAATCACTATTGGACAGTCTGCAACAGAGAAAGGCTTCTCACGGACGGTAATTGTTCCCTTTTCTCACATGTCTTAAAAAGTACTTTGAAAAAGGTGTTCCTGGAGGAAGTTTAGCTGTAGCTCCAGTTATTTGCATCTTTGACCATTATCTTGTTAAATAGAAAGCAGAAAGTCTTCTCAACTGAGCAGTGAAATTTGCTACCAGGGCTGTGTTTAGTTTCAATTGTCTCGTCCCTCCTTCCCTGTTGTCTCCTGAATATTGGCTTCCCAAACTGGGATGTGTGTGGCATAACAGTGGTACAGGAGTGCCCTTTGTAAAGCTGGTCATGACAGTGGTTCATCTTCACCACTGCAGATGTTTTGGGTGGGGTTTATCCAGCCAAAACTAGACACAGAATCTGAGCTTGTCTAGATTTATTGTATAATCAATGGAGTGAAAGAGGAAATTGGGCTGTGACTCCCCTTATCCCTTAAGTAACTGTCAAATTTATAGTTCAAATGAATTGTGCTCAGAAAAGCCTCTTTCTTTTGACTTGAAATGTCCTTAGGGTGCTTTGCTTCTCTAAGGTGGAAGTGTCTGCATTATGTCAGATGAATTTTGCCCTACGTTTCCTATAGAATCTGGTTTTTCTGCTGGTGGGCTTTTTGTCTTTTACTGTATTGTTTAGCAATGATCAGATGAGTTAGTGAGCTCAGTCTTGAAAAATATAATTTGTTAGCGTTACGTGTTCTTACATGAATCACTAATGTTCGTGCCAGGAGAGACACGTAATAGCAACAGAATGAGTAGGTTTTGTTTAATTTTGCAGGAAAAAAATCCAGTTTGAATGGCCAAAATACATGAAGTGTTCTGAGAGCAATGCTGTGGATTTCTTGTATATTCTGTGTCTGTACTTTTTTCTTTCTTTTCTTCATTACAATGGTGATGATTTGCCTTGTTTCAAGAATTGAACAGAGGCAAGAATTGCTGGGAGGGAATCTTAATGAGTTCACGTCCTTCATTCATCTCTTGCAGGCTCAGTTTGACATCACAGTGAGCAGTGAAATCATGGCAGTCCTAGCCCTGGCTGATGGGTTGGATGATATGAAAAAGCGATTTGGCAGAATGGTGGTAGCTTCCAGCAAAAAAGGACAACCAGTTACAGCTGATGACCTTGTAAGAGTCAATGCCATTAAATGCTTTTCTCTATTATTTCTGAAAGTCCTTGGATTAAAAAGCAGAGAGACAGTTGTATGAAAAAAAAAAGAAATTAACGCATAGAAGAGCAAAGATAAAATCCTGGCCGCTGCAGTTAATGATGCAGTTAATGCAGTTATTTTCCTTCAGTGAGGCACCTTCACACCTTATCCAGAGAGGGTGTGTGTGTGATCTGGGCAGGGACAAGGGTCCTGTGGGATGTGCTGTGCGTCAAGTTGCAGCTGACACCATAGGAGTTACAGGGGAAATACGTGGTGGCTTCTACGTAAAAAGCATGTTTATGAATCAGAACTCAAAATGCATCCTGCTGGCCATCCTGTTTCTTAGGCTCCCTGGAGTGAGGAAAGCATTGAGCAGGAGCAAAGCGTTTGGAAATTCAATTAGAGACAATGAAATATCTTCTTCTGGGAGTCTGTGAATGCTATAAAAGCCAAAGCATTTGCAAAAAGGGTGTGTTCTCTGTAAGGCAGCCTTTGATGAGGGACACAAATGTTTAATTTCCTTTCATGAAATGCTGAATGTCATAGTGCTGGTGATGCCTGTTACCAGTGTGTAAAGCAGCCCTAAGCAGCAGTTGCAAGCTGCAGCACTGCTTTGCAGCTCTCCCTCCAATAATTGTTAGTTCTTGGCAGGTCTGTGGAGTGTGTCAAATAGCATTTTCCCAGATGGTACTTCAGCATGGTTTCAGGGCAATGCCCTGTGTCCCAGGCAGTTCTTCCTGGCCTGTGTTTCCAGCTAGGTGGGACAGGGCATTAAGGCTTACTCAGCTCTTGCTATCTTGCTGCAGGTTTTTTGTTCCCTTATGTGCTGGGGGGATGTGGGAGTGTGGTTTATTTGTTTTACTTCCTCCCAGGATAAGGCTAAGAAACAGTAGATTGATGGCCTGACTCTGGCCTTGCAGGAAAACTGCCTGGCTGGAACAATTTATCTGTAAATCCCTATGTGAGACATTTGTTGGGAATGAGAAAGAGCATGAGCCAAAGTTCTGTAGGCAGCTTTGAGATTTTAATTCCTACACCTAGCATGCTGCCAGTTTAACTTAAGTAACTGAGTTAAACCCTTTTTCTGGAAAACAGGAGTGTTTCTTACTGCCCATCAGCCTTGTAGGCAGATGGTGCTTGACTTGGGAGTTTCTTTGACTTTTCTGTAGAGTCCAGGTGATAGAAGTCTTTCATCTGAATTTTTTTAAACTTTTAAAAAAATCTAATTATATTTAATTCTGCCTATTCCAATTGCAGAATGGAGGATGGTATCAGACATCCAACAGTTTCTCTTGTCTGTTATGTTTGCACTTGATGGCAGCCAGTGGCTGATGTTGTTAGGACCGTGTTACCCTCTCCTCATGCAGGCAGAAATGTGATTGCAGAGACCAGGCTGGGTCCTGCTGCTGTGATGCAACCAATGTCATGGGTGTGCTACCAGGAAATGCAAAAAAAAATCTGGGAAGGAATCAAAAACTGACTTCAGGTTTTAGGGATGAGATGTATGGAAGTGTGCTGAGCGACACGGGTCTGAAATGTCACCATGGAAATCTTGCTCTGCAGTTTTCATTATTGTGGAGATGAGTGAAGTTTAAAGATTTTCCATTAAATGTTAAATAGGCTTTCATGTGGCAAGATTGAAACTAATGAAACAAAGCAGTGAATGTCTTAGAAAGAAATAGTCTTTCATGTCTGTGAGTGCTGCAATTCAGTTGAAATTGAAAGGGAAGAAAGAGATTATGGGTCAAGGTTTTCATAACTGCTGTGAACATTTGGCTCAGGACTCATGACAGCAATTTTAGTTACTTTTTCAAGTGCTGGATAACAGCTGGTTTGGTTTCCACTGGACTGTCAGTCACAAAAATGGCCAAACCCACATCTTCTCTTCCCAAAGCATATAGGGATGAAATCATAAGCTTTTGTTGCTCAGGAAGCAGAATTCAGCAGGGTACATGGCTGCACCTGGGAGGAAATGTGGGCTCCAGTGTTTGCTTTCATGTCAGTCTGGTTGTTCTCATCAGCACAGAGGTTCACTTTAAAAGTTATTTCTGCACAAGAGACTTGAGCAGGATGTAGCAGGTTGTTATGACATTTTAAGGGCCAGTATGTAGACAAAGTTGCTGAAAAGAAGGAGGAAAAATCTGGGATAAAAGGACCTACAAAACCTAAGAATATTGCTTTCTGCTGCTGCATGGGCTGCAGTAAACCATACTTACTGAGAGGTTATTGCCTTGCTGCTCTTAGCTGCTAACCCTGCCATAGCATTGAAACATGAATTAATTGTTCTTTACGCCTTTGCTACAAAGTGATGGTCCAGCAAGGTCACAACCAAGAGGCTGCTCCCACCAGAAATCACAGCTCCTCCTACAGGACTGTAAAGGTCATTTTTCTGCTTTGCCCTGACTAGAGTTAGTTGTATGTTGAGCAGCTTCTGGTACCAAAAGCCCTCGAGGACAAAATCGGAGCCTTTACGCTGCATAGGAGCCATCTCAAGGTCTTGGTACATCTGGAAACTGATTGTCTTTTTTTCTTTTAGGGAGTAACTGGAGCTCTGGCTGTCTTGATGAAAGATACTGTTAAACCAAACCTCATGCAGACACTAGAGGTGAGCACAGGTTATTTGGTTCTTGGCTCTGAGAAGGCACTTAGAGCAACTGATTTAGTTAATTCATCACAGTCAGTGTGGCTCTGCTCAGCTCAGAGTTGGGGGTTTACTGTGGTTTTGTGCTCAGGCTAGGGGAGAGGGCTGGGTTCCTCCTAGGTCTGCCACTGGCATGTGGGATGACCCTGAGCAAATGCACTAAAATTTGCTGTGTCTTTGGTCTGTTGTCTTTAATGTCAAGAAGTGTTTTGGGAATTTAAATGGTGTGGATGAAGGAGAATGACAAAGAGTTGCTGGGTTTAGCCATCCTTTTCCTAAGCGGATTAATACCTCCACTTGTGGAGATTATTATAATCCTGTTTGCCCTGTAGTCCTTATTGCTGATAACAAATGTCTGATCAGAAGGCTTTAAGATCTATCTTCTAAAAGTGTTTTTCTTTGCTTTCAAATACCACAGTACTTAGCTCCTGACATGCTGCATATTTGCAAAATTGCACTTTCTGATTTCCTCTTTCTCTCCCTCCTGCATCCCCCTTGTTCTAGGGAACACCAGTGTTTGTTCATGCTGGACCTTTTGCCAATATTGCACATGGGAATTCCTCTGTGTTGGCAGACAAAATAGCATTGAAGCTTGTGGGTAAAGACGGTTTTGTTGGTAAGTGTGTGGAGTGTGGGGTATTTTTGTTTGCTTTTTGTTTTGGAGGGATCTGTCTTTTTTTATCATGACTGTCTTTGGGCTTTTTTAATTTTATTTTTTTTCTTGGAAGAAGTTACTGATTTATATAATCAGGATATTATTTCTGCACCCAGAAATCTTTCACAAACTTCTTTTTTTATTTCCTACTCTAGTTACAGAAGCAGGATTTGGTGCAGACATAGGCATGGAGAAATTCTTCAACATTAAGTGCCGCTACTCTGGTCTCCGGCCCCATGTGGTGGTGTTGGTTGCTACTGTCCGAGCTCTGAAAATGCATGGGGGAGGACCTGCAGTAAGTACTGGGGAAGGTTTTCAGTGGGTCTGAGGGGCTGTTCCTGTAGTTCTGTTCCAGTCACTTACAGCCTTGTAGCATTTGAGCAGCTTGAAGTTGTCTTGAAATTCAGAGTTGTAAAAGGAACTGATATTTCCCTGTTTGTCAACAGCTTCATTGTAGTATGTTCCAGGTTCATACCTGCTTGTTTTATTGCCCTAGTGAAGTGCCTGCATGCTGGGCCACTTGTAACAGTTCCAGAGTGAGTCATGTATTTTATCATGCAGTCTTTTTTCCTTCCTTTTATTTTTTTTTCTTAGAAATAAAAAGGATCAGCATGGAATAGAATGTTGTATCTTGCTACTGTTTAATAAGAATCAAGCAGGGATTGCTGTCATGGATAAAAGTTTCATGGGACTCCATTTCTTTCCCTTTTTCCACAGGTCACTGCTGGGGTACCTTTGCCAAAGGAATACACAGAAGAGGTAATCTTTAAGCTGTTGTGACAGTGGACCAGCTAACTGTGGTCATGACATGATGGTGTCATGCAGTGCATGCCTGGATTACTACTGTGTCACTTATTTAGCTGCCACAGAAAGGCTTCTTCATGCAAGCTGTAATGTTCCTTTTTTTTTTAAATGATGTTACTTTGGCTCTGCTCTTTCAAACATTTATTGTCCTTGACCTAGCCAGTGTTCAGAGCCTTTATTTCTCCTTAACTCATGCAGTTGTCTGTATGCTTGGTTTTTCATAGTAGTATCTATTCTGTTTCCCCAACCCTCTCAATGCAGAGTAATTGCTTAGCTGAAATATTGTCACTGAAAATATCCAGAGTGCCTCTCTAATTACTCTCTTCTTAGCAGCAGATATTGTTTTTATCCCCCCCTCATTTGCAAGCAAGGAAAGTGAACTAAAGTCTCACCTTCCATCCTTATGCCTTGAATGGTTGTGTACCCTTTGGATAATTGATCAGGCTCTTTACATTGCTGCAGCTCTTTCACTCATGGAGCTTCTGTATATGTTATCTTTGCATAGGAAGGGATGAAATGTCTGAATTTCCAGGAATAGTCTCTGATGCTGCAAAATGTAAATATATGTAAACTAAAAGCTGTTGCCACAGACTTCAAATGGATTTCATGAAATTCACTGCTGGTGATATTTAATATATAAAGAGAAATGTGTCAGAGAGGAAACTGAGGCTTTACTGTGGGGAGTTAATGAGAACAGGTATTAACTTTTTAAGCATAACAAAAGGTTATAAAAAATGGTTTCTCTTACCTTGACTTGGGAGCTGAAACCAGTGATCATTAGAAGTAGTTACTCATTTTCCTGTCTCCTGGTCTGGACTGTTCCAAAAGCAGCATTGGGGATTTGCCTTTGTGGTTTCATTCCCATTTTGACATTTTTACCGTTAGCTTCTGGTTTAGTGGGTTTGGGAAAAAAGTTTCCCTGCCTTTGATAAAATATGCTTCCTGCCTGCTGCCTTCTCTGCAGAATCTTCAGCTGGTGGCAAAAGGCTGCAGCAACCTCAACAAGCAAATCCAGAACGCGCGGATGTTTGGTGTCCCGGTGGTCGTGGCTGTCAATGCTTTCAAGTGAGTGAGCTGGCATGGGGAGGTGCAGGGTGTAACACTGTGCCACTTCAAATACTGTGTTTAACACAAACTCTTGTTCTCAGTCCTGTTGATGTGTTGTTAGCAGCATTTCCATAGAGTCATAAAACCATAGGATGGCCTGGGTTGGAAAGAACCTTAAAGATCATCCAGTTCCACTCCCTTGGCATGAGTAGGGATACCTTTCACAAGAGAAGGCTGCTCAGAGCCCCATCCAGCCTGGCCTTGAATACTTTCAGGAGCAATTTCAACACTTGGGCAAGCTGCTCCAGTGCCTCAGCACCCTCACAGTAAAGAATTTTTTCCTAGTATCCAATCTAAACCTACTCTGTCAGTTTGAAACCATTCCCCCTTGTTCCTGTTACTACATGCTCTTGTAAGAAGTTTTTCTCCAGCTCTCTTGTAAGCTCCCTTCAGATACTAGAAGGTCACAGTTTTGCATTGTTGGAAAATGAATGAATTGGGCTCTGCATGTTGTACTGCACAGCAGACAACCACTGTGTGGACTTTTTATTCAGCAGAAGTACTTTGAGCTGTGGTGTTGAAGCTGAAGCCAGCCAAGGAGGAGGCTGTGGTTGATAACCCCTGAGCAGCTTTCTGCTGCTGTGATTTCTTGGGACACATTTTGGATCTTGTCAAGAACAAACATTAATTTACTGTGTATGCATCCTGGTAAAAACATGCAAATTTCTCCTTGCAGGACAGATACAAAGGCTGAGCTGGCCCTGGTAGTACAACATGCAAAGGAGGCAGGAGCATTCGATGCTGTGGAGTGCACTCACTGGGCAGAGGGAGGGAAAGGGGCCCTGGCCCTGGCCCGAGCTGTTCAGAGAGCATCCCAGGCACCCAACAACTTCAGGTTCCTCTATAATGTGGAGGTAGGAACTTGCACTATTACAGGGATGTTTTGTTTGTATCAGTTGGTTTCACTAGCTTAAGTTGTTTAGGGCTAAAAGGCTGCCTGAGAAATTGAGAAGAAATGTGGTGTTAGAATTGAAACATTGATTCCACAAGTCTCACAGACCTAGTTAGTCAGTTCTTACTGTTTTGGCTACCCATTGAAATACTGAAACATGTTTTGAAAGCTCTCAAATTACTCTGTATTTTGTTCTACGGCAAATGGAATTAAGCCTTATGTCTGTAGAAGTGCACTTGATGACACATGTGGGGACCTGAAACTGCTGTGATGCTGCAGGGCTTTGTGCCTTGGCCATGCTGACTTGCCTGTCTTTTTTGTTTTTCTAGCTACCTATTGTAGACAAGATCAGGCTTATTGCCCAGCAGGTCTATGGGGCAAGAGACATTGAGCTACTTCCAGAAGCACAGGAGAAAGTTGCCCTGTACACCAAGCAGGTGAGTTTTCCACACCACCTGGTAGCAGTGGTGCTTTTGATTCAAAATTATCATACTGAACAGGGGTATTCAAGCTGTATTGCAAGGGAATCCTCACTCAAATCTTGTCCTTATCCAGGACTCATTAAATGGCTGCTATGGCAGACAAAGAAAAGGATGTGGGAAAGGAGAAACTGACTTTGTCTTCTAGTGAAGAAGACAGAACTCACTGATGTGGCCCAGTACCACCTATCTGTGATAGTTTTGGGGAGAAGGGCTAGGAGGATTTAGAAATCTTTCCTTACTATACTCTCCACTCTTTCAGCATTTAGAGAATTAGGGAATTACAACTAATTACGCTGGTTTTAAATAGTTTCTGATTATTTTTCTGTCTTGTTCCATTGAGATCAAGCTCCACTAATCAGTTTTTGAGTCCATGTGGATTTTTCTCAGTCACAATTACTCTGGGGAAAGAGTTCTGTGGGTTATACAAGACTTAATGTGGAAAGTTTTTTAAGTTTTGAACCTGCCATCTGGTTGTTGAATTCAATGTTTTCAGGTTGCTGTGTTGCTTTTGCTCTTCTTAAATGTGAAATTGTTGTCAATTTTCCTGCTTCTGCATTATTAAAGGTCTTTGAAGAGAAAAGCAATGTGAGGACTGGCAATTCATTGGCTTCAGGGTGCTGTAACCAATTTTCCTTTTGCAGTCCACTTACTACTGGCATATAGAGCTTTTCACTTTTGTGCTTCTTATATATTCCTTCAAAATCCCAAAGGCATGCAATTGCCACTTCCTCACAACCTGCAATTGTATTGATCAAACACTTCTAATTAACTGACTTCATCTGAACAAAACTTTAACTCTGAGCTGTTCAACATTTTGGGAAGAGAGTAGGCTGAAGAGAGTTGGCTGTCAAGGTTGTACATCAGACACTTCCATACCATTAATTTTTTCCTCAGCTGGATGTGCCAAGGGACATGGTGGTTCTTTCTTTAGTACTTAACAGGGAGTGGGGAGAGAATTTGAGAGAGAAGCAGTGGGGCTGTAGAATGATCAGTGGATCTGACAGGCTGAGGATGAAGCACTTGTTGGGGAATAAAATGCCTGATGTCTGCAGAGAGTGGCACAATAGAGCAATTAGATTTTTGTACTGGAAAAATTACTGGTTTTTCCACTTATGTCATTCATTTTCTTTCTCTTTTCCCAGGGATTTGGAAACCTGCCAATCTGCATGGCTAAAACTCATTTGTCATTGTCTCATGACCCTGAACAAAAAGGAGCACCTACAGGTTTTGTTCTGCCAATCCGAGACATTCGGGCCAGCGTTGGGGCTGGGTTCTTGTATCCCCTGGTGGGAACGGTATGTGGTAGCTGTGGGGTGAGGAAAAAACCTTCTTGTGCATTCCAGGAGTCACTTACTGTTCAGTGTCTTAAATTAGGAGAGTCCTTGTCATTTACAGCTGGTGTTTTAGCAGTCCAGTGTATCAGATGCCTTAATAGGGGTTTTTCTCAGAGGGAGGAGGGAGGCTGAAATAGACCATTTCACATTTGAATAATTAGCAAGCCCCTGCTGTATTCCTCAGGTCCCACATCTCTTTTCCTTAATTTTGAGGAAAGGGTGAGCTCTGTAGTTTGTGAGTTGTAGGAACAGCAGGCTGGTAGAGGGAGAAATCCTTGGCCCACCTGGTTGCTGTTGAGACTTTGCATTCCTGGTGAAGCATTTTGCAGGTGACCTCTGTGTACAGCTGTGGATCAGGGCAGAGCAAGGCAACCCCTCCTAAGCTTACAGAGCAGATGTCTCTGGGTGAGACCCCTCCAAAGCAAAGCTGAGCTGTGCTATCAATCATTTATCAGGCTCCCCTCCTCTTTGTTTCTCGCGGTTTTGCTGGCCATCTGTTTGCTGTTCAGCCTGCAACAATTCCAACAACTCATTTCACTGTGCCCTTCAGTTTTTAGTTTCTGTTCTTTGATATGATTGGCATATTGTCAGCTGAGAGGGGAGAGAGTAGCAACAATGGAAACAGGATCCTGGAGCAGCTTTGTTGTGAATTGCCTGGCAGAAAGAGAAGCTATCTGCAAAATGAACCCACGTTCAGCTTTGCATCTGTAGAAGCAACACTAGGACGAAAGGATCCACTGGAAATCTTACCTGGGGAATCTCTTCTGGGCAAATGTTGAGCAACTAGTTAGATTACCTTAGGGCATGAGGCAGTTGGAGCAAGCAGCTCTTCTTCATGTTTACTAGCCCTGAACCTTTTCCTGAGGTCTTCATGGCAACATGTTTGTTATACATAAAGTTTCAGAAACATTAGGGGTGCATGACTCAGTTGATGAAGTTTACTGATTTAAGAGTTGGATCCTCTCTCCTTCAAATGCTAGCTAGAGCCAAATATTTACTGCCTTTTTATTTTAATTCTTTTTTTAAACAAAAAAAAGGTAGTTAAGGTTTCCAGATTATCCAGCATAAATAAGGTAATCACATCCCTGATTAAAGTCTGGCTCATCCATGTTCTAAAGACTAATGTGAGTTTTGGGATAGAATGAAAGATAGCATGTCTGTTCCTGTTATAAATGGCATTTTTTGCAAGCCAAGATTTAGTCCAAACAATGATTTATTTTATTATTTATTCCATAAGCATTGGAGAAGGAAAGGGTACACTGCATTAATGAGTAAACAAGAGGGAGATGTTTTCAGACATTAAAACTAACATTTTGGCTCTTTTTCTGATGTCTTCAGTTTCTATGGAGTTGGACTTTTTCCTTTCTGCTCCTGTACCCATTTCCTGATGTTTTCTTGGCTATGTAGCAAATCATGGTGTTAATTCTGCCAGTTAACAATAAGTCTTCTGGCTGGGACGTGATCACTCTGCTGTGGTGTCTAAAGCCCAGGGAATGGATGTCCTTTTGAGAAACAATCTGGGGCATTTTGAATCAGATCACTATTTTAAACCCATTCAGCCGGGGATGTGTTAGCCTCAGAATAAATTTTAAGCATCAGCCATTGAAGTGTGAGCTGAAAATGCAACAAATATGTAGCTCTATGCAAAAGCTTTTAGGATAAATGTGAGGTGAAATTAATCACTGGTGTGTGCCTATTCTTTTTATCTGAAGTTAATCACAAAGGCACATCATGCTTTATTTTTTTCTCAGCTTCTGAGGTTTGGAATTTTCCTTTCTGGCTGAAAGTTGAAACTGTTGTACCTCCATGAAATTCTGTGAAATTTTTAAGGAAATATAATTTCAAAGGTTATCTAGATTTAAATGAAATAAATCATTGGACTCAGATTGATTTGGTTTCCTTTCTGGTGCTGCTGCTGAATTGAAAACAATTCTGTTATTCAGCTCTGGTTTTTTAGATCCTAAATGGCATTTATTTTGAGAGATCCACAAGAGCAACAAATATATGTTTGGTTGGTATTGGTTTTATTTGAAATCTTGCAAGGGGTTTGATTATAGCCAGGTGGTCTAAGTTTTTCTTGTAAGTAAATAGTGTGAATTGCCCTGTGTTCTTTTTGAGCACATGTGGTATTTAAAGGGGAGGAGGATAAATGAGAAAAAGTTCATTCCTTCAGCTCTGAAAATAACTGCATGAAGCATTGTAGACACTTGTACAGAAAATTAGTAGCCTGGATGGAAATTATTCTGCACTGCATGGAAATTTGGGGTTTAAGCAGACTGCCTTAAAGTAATAGATAACAGAGTAGCCACTGTGGGCTGCCCTCTGGATAGGAAAGGAGGAAAAATTGACTGTTCATTTCAAAATAGAAAGTGCAAGAAATGGCAAAGTCAGGCACATTTTCAGCACCTCCTACTCTATTGAATGGCACCCTCTGAGCTCCTGCTGTGGCCCTCTGAATCTGGAGGTGGAGATCTGCAAAGCTCCATGATTCTCCAGTGGTACATAAATAAATAGGAAGTTTCTTGCTCTTCATGGCCAGAGACTGGGAGCTGAGAACAGGAAAACCCCTCTGGGCACTTTGAACCTCTTAAAACTTCTGTGAGATGTTCTTAAGAGCAAAATATTTATGCAGCTGAGCACAAAGACTAGGAATGGGGGTCCTCTCTGTGACCCTCCTCTTCTCTGTCTGGGAAGGCAGTGGCTCTCATAAAAAGCTAATGCAGCCCCAGAATTCATCACAAAGAGGGGACTTTAGTGATTTTTACCTTTGCATAACCCATGAAAGACTTGCAGTGGTACAGTACATGTGGGACTGGTGTTTTAGCACTTGTAAATGGCTGAGGAAAATGGGCTGGGACTCCAAAAGCTCCCTGACCAGTTTTGAGAGCTGAAGGAAAGACCTCACCAACAGAGCTTTGCCTTCTTGCCGCTTAGCTTATTATCAAAAGGAAGATGGGGAGGTAATTTGATTAGCGTGCAAAATACTTGCTCAGGGAGAAAATACCAGGTTGCCAAAGAGATGTTTAATCTAATGGAGACAGGCATAACAATACTGACTGTGAGAGCTGAGGCAGGGTGATGCAGATAGAAAATGAGACCTTTCAAGTTCTCCTTTTTTATAAAAGCACTTAATGACCACTGGCACCAGCTACCAAACATGGTCACAGACCTTTGTAGAGTCCATGTTCAGCCTGTGTGTGTGCTGCTGGGCTAAATGCTGCCTTAGGGGAGGGGAAATGCTGTCAGCTGCAAGGATAAATCAGGCCAGGTGTAGTTCCTGCCAGCCTTGTTCTGCATCCCTGAAACTGGGTACTCAGCTGTGGGACAAGTGCAGAGGACTGGCCTGAGACAGAAGTGCTGGCAGCTGCTTTGTGAGCTTCAGTTCTGCCTCTGAACAGCCCTTCTGAGTGTGCTCCAGTAATTATTCCTAATTATTTAACATGTCTAGTTCTAGATTCTCAAAGAACAAATCAACTGAGACTTTACAGCTGGCAAAGTTGTATTAAAATTTGTATCTTCACTTTAGTACTCAGAAAACTTCAGAAGTAATTGTCTCATCACAGCAAAGTCCATAAACACTCCTCCAACAGTGAACTGATCAGCTGCATAGCCAAGTACTTTGCCAAATCTTGGGCTCAGTTACTTGCAGCTGCAGAAACCAAATTTAATTCTCATAAAAAGCAAAAACTTCATATCTGTCTACTGAGCCAGGAGTTTCTGGTTCTCATGGGGTGCTTCAAAACAGTCCCATGACGATCATTCTCTGGTCTGTTGGTGTTCAGTGAGCTATTGCCATCCAGGTCTTCAGTGTTGGATCCCAACAGTGTTGTGCCCAAAAATGCTGCCCCTGCCACTTTAACATTCTGTCTCTTGTTGTCCAGATGAGCACTATGCCAGGACTTCCTACAAGACCCTGCTTCTATGATATAGACCTGGACCCAGTGTCAGGAGAAGTAAACGGGCTCTTCTGAAAGGAATGATTAAGGTTAGTGCCTTCTTGAAAGCCTTCAATATCTGGCTTTATTTTTGCAAAGATCTTGAGATAATGGAGTTAAGCCAATCCCATATTATGCCATATGTTTCCAAATGACATTTTATTATAATTCAGCCTGAAAGTTGCCTGCAGTACTATATAATAGTAATTAAATTTTATTTTTGTTTTTAGCTCCCAGAAGAACACCTGATGAGTCATGTAAATGGAACTGTGCTCTGATCTTTTTTTAAAGTCAGAATAAGACATCAGTGAGAATATAGTGCAAGAAGTGACTGGAAGGAGAAGTACTGAAGAATCAACCAGTAACTTTTAATCTGTAATAATTTTTAAACTCCTGCCTTCCAAGCTAGTTGACACTGACCATATAAAGCAAACTTCCTCTGCAGACCTCCCTCTTCATGATTGTAGCTGAAGCAGAATACAGAAGCTTGTCTTTAATGACCTCTTTTGATTCAGAGACATGATTTTAATAATTAAAAATCCTAAAGCTGGAGCTGTTTGAAACAATCTTGGGACTTTAATTGTCTTAACCATCAGGGTTTTGCAGCATGTATTATCTTTAGAAGTCTTGCTGGCTGCAGTTTCCCCTTTGTGGAATCCTCTGTTCCCCTTCTCGTACCACGGGAGAGCTGCTGTGCCCTGGCACTGCTCCAGTGTCATTTCAAAGGAGCAGGGAGGATCCCCTTTGCTTCCCAGAGCTCTCCACAAGTGCTTCCCCTGCCTTCTGCTGGGAGTTTCTCCTGCAGGCACCTGAACCACATCAGATGGCCCAAGCCCAGCTGTGACTGCTGTGTTCTTCTGTCCATGGAATGAAAGCTCTGCAGAGCAGATCTGGAGGGAATGGCCCATATCTGTGGCTTCTACCAAATGTGTCCTTTGAACCATTTTCTGCTCAACCATAAGTGCAGTTACACCATTGACAGGCCTTGTTTCACCTGGTACCTTATTGATCAATAGAGACAACGTGAATAGTGATCAAGTGATTTGTAGCAGGTTTTGTCAGCAGGCCAAAAATCATTTTGTAACATAAAGATAGCATTGCTGCCAATTTTTTAACTAATACAAATAAACTGGCAAATACTTCAAGTGCTTTTTGGGTTTTAATGTATGCACTGAGATTACTGAATTAGGATTTATTTCTGTGATTAACTACACACAACAGCAATCACTGTATTGACAAGTAGGAGTGATTATTGCAGTAATAAGTAGCCTGCAATGCACCAGGGTGTGTGTGTTTTAATCTGGTTTCCTTCCCTAGATGATGTATGTTGTCTGTAGGAAATAAACTACCTGAATTATTCTGTGAATGTGAGATACTTGCATCTGACTGCAGAATATCTGAATTAACAGTCATGAGGCCCATCTGCTTGTATCAGAACTGAATCTAAAAACATTCCAAATTTGGTGAGAACTGGGAGGATCAGGATGTAGGTGTGCACCAACGTAGGAGAGCATTTGTAGTACACAGATACTGTGTGTGAATACATATATATATATATGGATATGGAGAGAAAGATCTCTATCTCCTCAGTTATTCAGGAGGGGAGAATAATTACATAAAAGTTACCTGGATGTGACACAAGCAGACAGAACACTTAAAATGGTTATGAGAGCATTTGAGATGCATTCACAGCCTCCTAAAACGTTCCTTTTGATGTTATCCAGCCAAGGATTTCCTGGCAGCCGGGAGAGCAGGCTCAGTGCCCTTGCAGGGGGTCAGGAGGGGCTCCCCCACTGCTGCCCAGCCCCCCAGCCTGGCTGAGGGTACCTGCAGCTCCTGGGCCCAGCCTTCCCTGGAGCAGGGTGCCAGAGCGGATGCTGCCAAGTCTGCTGTCAGTTCCTACATTTAATCTTCCCTGCTACACTGCTTTCCTGCAAGTGCTCTGTGTTCCACCTTCATTTTATGCTTATGAAAGATGGGATAAGTGCAAATTTATGCTAAGATTAGCCTCCTTTTAGTTTAGCATGAGATCATAGCCATGTGCTTGAGAGAGATGGCTCAAGAGGTTGCTAGTCCCCCTCCTGCAGTGAGGCACAGCGCCGGATCAGGCACGAGCTTTTGAAGGGTTTGCTGCACAACAACAAAGCACAAGGGCCAAAAAAACAGCCCCAAGCATCTCCAGAGATCAATGGGGAATGTTTTCTAACCTGCACTTCCAACCTCTCTTTTCTCTTGCAGGATGGATACATAAATAGGTTATTTTTTTAATACTCTCCTTTGCAGCTAAGGGTGCCAGCTAGGTCTTGTCCTATCATATAGGACACAGGGGACACCTAATTTCTCCTAGCTAAGTACTCAGCAGTTCTCTTCTCCTCCTGTTGCTTAGAGAAAAAACTAATTATGTACAAATTTCTTCTCTGTGGGCTATTTGTGGGCCTGGTCCTTAGCTGGTGTTAATGGCCATCCATCCCCGTGCTGTGCTGTTGTGAGAGCACTGCATCACATCCTGTAAGAAGTAACACAGATTTATAGTTTTGGGTAGTACTGGGGACAAGAAAGGGGAGAAGGTGTTGCTTGGTTGGCTTGTTGTGTGTCACCAGCACCACAGAAAGAAAACAGGATCCAGCTGGGCCAGGATCTCTTGTCCAGCTTACCCAGCTTCTGACCTGATGCTTTGTTTGGCTTTTATTTCCCTTTCACCACAGCCATTGGTGCTGCCATCTGCCCCTGGAGAGTCAGCAATAATTGGATTCCATGCAAAGTGCTCCCGAGGGGATTCATGGCAGCTTGCCTCCATCACACCACCACATTCCCCAGCCTCACATTACCATCCTCATTGTCTGCTTCCCTCCCTCCTGCCTCCAACTGCAACGAGGGAAAAGCTCCTTGCATTGAAGGGCCTCA
Source organism: Molothrus aeneus (assembly GCF_037042795.1). Lineage (NCBI taxonomy): Eukaryota > Metazoa > Chordata > Aves > Passeriformes > Icteridae > Molothrus > Molothrus aeneus. Next base: position 55,887,868 of record NC_089651.1, on the reverse strand, counting down.
CTTGGCTTTAATAAAGCAGTGGATCATAATTAGAACCCACCACCCACCTCAGGAGAGAAGCTGTTTCCAAATGAAGTTTATTATCCTGAGTGAATGCGAGCAAACACATCTCAGAGGGGAGCTTTTAAAAAGGCAATTCCTTGTGATGCTCAATGCACTTTTTCAGCCCTCCTGGCTGGCGTTTCAGCCCAACTAATCCATTTTGTACCTTTTTTCCCATGAAGAAGCTGAGGAGGGGGGTGGCCATGTGTGTTTTTCTAAGCCTGGCCTACACTGGAAGCCACTTGCAAGTTCAGAGTGCTGCTTTGCTCGGTTTCTCGTGTGCAAACACGCTGCGAAGCAGTTAATGTCTGTAAAGCCTTTGTGGGCGTCAGCTCCCCGTGGAGATGAATGGGGACGTTCGGGCATCTCAACTGCAGTTTCCTGTAGTTCATCAGCTGCACTGGGAAGTCCTTTTTCTAGAGGATCGCCCATCAATCATCACAGCTGGAGACGTGATTTTTTTAAGTCAGATCTCAGCTGCTTTGGAGAGAAGAAAGGCTCCGATGAAAGAGGCACTTTCTCTGGTGTTTTGGGCATGGATTAGTTTGAAGCCAAGAGCTGGCTGTCTTTATCTCCACCTCCAAAGGTGTAGCTCTTGCAGCACCTCCAACAGTGAGCGGTGAAAGCTGTGAAGATTTTAGGTGGGACACAAAAAACAGCTGCCAAGAGCAGGACCCCTTCCCTTGCCACCAAGCCAGGAACCCCCCAGGGGTCCCTCCTCCCCGCGGGGTGTGCTCCGGGCTCCTTTGCCGCTGGGATCCAAACTACAAACCGCAGCCCGATTGCTGGGAGGACCTTCCCCTCGAGCTGAAGTCGGTGGTTTTCGGGTCTGCAGCTGCTGTGCACAGCCTGGGAGAGGACGGAAGGTTCCTCTGCCAGCGGGCGAGGGATCCTGCCCCGCCAGGGGAAGGGACGCTGATCGGCGAGCAGGCAGCGACGCTTCCCCCGGCGGCAGGAGGCGGCGAGCAGGTGCCGGCCGGGGCGGGGGGCGGGCCGGGGGCTGGCGGGGGGCGGGGGGCTGCGGGAGCGCCCTCCCCGCCGGCCCGGGGGGCGCGGCTGCGGCGGAGGCGGCGGCGGCAGCGCAGCGGCGCGGAGCGGAGCGGGGCCGGGCCGGGCCGTGCTGCAGGTGAGGGCGCGGGGGGCGCGGGGCCGGGGCTGGGGGCGGCTCCGCCTCGGGGGGACCCGCGGGGGCGGCGACAGCAGCGGGGTCCCGGGGCCGCCTCGGCGGTCGCTGCCCTGGGAGCCCCGCGTGGCCTCGGAGGGGTCCGGCCGTGGGGGGCTCCCCGTGGCCGGCGGGGGAGCGGCGCTGCCGGGCGGGTCCTGCTGCGCCCCCGCGACCGCCCCCAAAACTTCCCGGGCGCGGGGGTGGCGGAGCCGGGATGCGGGATGCGCTCGGGGCAGCGGCTGCTGCGCCCGCGCGGCTCTGACAGCTCCGCTCGGTTCCCCTTAAAATAGCCTCATTAAAATCATAATAATTTTTTAAAAACCCAGATGTGCTGCGGGGGAAGCGTGCCCCGGAACCCCCTTTTAATCACCCTACTCCTGAAAAGCAGCGCACGAAATGCCGCGTAAAGCCCTGCCCGGAGCCCCCGAGCCCGTCCTGCAGAAGTTGGTCTGTTTGTGGTAACGCCTTTTTGCATCGTTCTATCCAAAAGGTTCTGATGATATTTTGAGGCAGAGCTTTTTTCCTTTTTTTTCTCTTTTTTTTTTTTTTTTTTTTTTTTGCTAAGGTTGACACACATCTTACAACATCATGTCTTTGATGAGCACACACGGTGTTAATTGAGGTTGCCATGGGAGGCATGCACGTAGTATAAATAAGCTCCCTTCTTGCCATGTGATTTCGCTTTTGTATTCCTCAAGCCTCCTTTTTGTATTCTCTGTTTTTGCATATTGTCATATGGTGCATTAAAGATAAAAATATCTGCTGTCTCAGGGTGTAATTTCCCTAGCTGGAACTATAACTGCATATGGAGCAGTGGGGAGAGGATTTAGCAAACCGTAGGAGAAGGAAATATGTGTGTGCCTGTGTAATAAGTATTCGCCACGATATGGGCAGTTATATAAAAAAAGTCCTTTTTTACCACATAAAATAGCAAAATAGTACTTTCTGTGATGGTACATCACTGTGTTGACATCTTATGGCCTTATTTTGCCTTTGGGTATTCATGCTAATTAGTGAAAAAAATGTGCTATAGTTCATCCAGCCCTGGTCTGCCTCCCAAAATGAAATGTTTAGGGAGAAAAAACTTTTTAGTACTTTTTAAAAATTTCTCTACGGGTCTTATCACTCATTTATTGTGTTCCAGATAAAAAGATGAAAGCCTTGGTCGTGCTTTGCAGCAAATTTCATGTAACACGCGAGGGGAACTGAAGCAGAAACCAAAGCCAAGGCAAAGCAGCATCTGACCTTGTCACTGGGGGGCAGAAAACAGCCGCTGCTTCCACTGGTGCTTCCATCAAGCTCCCTGGGCAATGTGGAATTGCAGAGAGCTCACAAAGTGCAAGTTCCTTCCAGGTCCGTGGGGTGAATAAAAATTGTTAATTCTTGGCTTGATTTGTCATCCTTTGGGGGAAAAAAAAAGGTATGTCAGACTGGCCATTATACAGTTAGACCAAGCACAACTGGAAGTGGGTTGCTCCAGAGATGAGAGTGACTGAGGCCAGCAAAGCCAAGGAGAAGCCTGTTCAGCTGCACATCTCCCCGGGATTCCTTGGAGAGGTGATAAAGTGAGTAATAAGGCAAAGTGGGAGTTACAAAGTGGATGCGACAGCTCCAGCAGAACTTCTTCTCACTGCCACATAGGCTCGTTACAAAGCAGCAAACGTTATTTGGAAATCTGTTTGGGGAAAAAAATGCACTTTGAGCATCTCTGCAGTTCTTGTGTCTGAAGCATTGATCAGGAAAATCGGCAGCACAGCGCCAGCAAAGGAGAAGAGAATATGGTGAAGGCAGCCAAGGAAATTGAAATGGAGAACCCAAGAGAGGCAGAGACTCCCAGCACAGGAGCCACATGTTCCCCACCAGAGGAACAAGCAAAAAAACCCTCCATGCTCTGTTTTAAGAAACGGAAGAAGTCCTGTAAGAAGGGGCTGACTGTGAAGGATGCATGTGAAGGAGCCTCAGAGGAGAAAAGCCAATGTGTCAGCACTGAGCAAGAGGAGGCCAAAACTTCCAATCCATCACGATCCTCCAAGGGAACCTGGGCAGCCATCAAAAACCTCGCCAGGCCTCAGAGAAGGCAGAAGTCCTCCTCACGGAAGAAGGTACCCTCTGATTCCCAAGTGCAGCTGGAGGTGGATGCTGAGGAGAGCTGTGCACAAGACCTCCCAAAGAAACGGGCGAGCTCTGGGGTGAAGATGCCCTGTGTGAGGTTCTCCAGAGGTAAGAAAAAACCCAGCCCCTCAGAAGCAGTGGAGGAGTCAGAGGGCAGTGTTCAAGCAAATGAAGTGATGGGTGTTGTGAATAAGGCTATTGAAGAGCCAGAGGATTTGGCCCCGACAGACAAATCTGAATCCCTCAGCCCAGTCTCTGCACAGGAGGAGCAGGATACAGTGAAGCAGGAGCAGCATAGAATAAAGGAGGACCAGGGTACAAGGAAGAAGGACCAGGATACAATAAAAAAGGACCAGGATTCAGTGAAAGAGGACAACCATACAGCAAAGGAAAGTGACACCTCTGTTGGGAAGAGTGAGCCCTTGACAGAGCCCACACGGGATGCAGAACATTCAGAGTGCACTGTTCAGCTGGAGATAACCAGTTCAGAGACATTTGATGAAACAGCCCAGGACAAACTGCAGGAAGGGAGTCTGCCCCCAACCACTGACGATGTGGAGGGCAGGGAAGTTGCTCCCGAAGCGCCTGCTTCTAAAGATCAACCTGACACTGCCCCTGAAATCACAGAGTGCCAGGAAATCCCCAGTGTCTGCAAAGAGATGCCTGAAAGGGATGAATTGGAAAAGAGCATAAATCTTTCTCAGGAGTGCAAAGCTGAGGAGACTGTAACTGCTTTCAGTGAGTTGGCATCCAGAGGTGATGCAGCGAGTGTACAGGAGGCAGCAAGTGTGCAGGATGCAGCAAGTGTGAAGGATGCCACAAGTGTGCAGGATTCAGCGAGTGTGCAAGAGGCAGCAAATGTGCAGGATGCAGTAAGTGTGAAGGATGCAGCGAGTGTGCAAGAGGCAGCAAATGTACAGGATGCCACAAGTGTGAAGGATGCAGCGAGTGTGCAAGAGGCAGCAAGTGTGCAGGAGGCAGTAAGTGTGAAGGATGCAGTGAGTGTGCAGGAGGCAGTAAGTGTGAAGGATGCAGTGAGTGTGCAGGAGGCAGTAAGTGTGAAGGATGCAGTGAGTGTGCAGGAGGCAGTAAGTGTGAAGGATGCAGTGAGTGTGCAGGAGGCAGTAAGTGTGAAGGATGCAGTGAGTGTGCCGGAGGCAGCAAATGTGCAAGAGGCAGCAAGTGTGCAGGAGGCAGTAAGTGTGAAGGATGCAGTGAGTGTGAAGGATGCAGTGAGTGTGCAGGAGGCAGTAATTGTGAAGGATGCAGTGAGTGTGAAGGATGCAGTGAGTGTGCAGGAGGCAGCAAATGTGCAGGAGGCAGCAAATGTGCAGGAGGCAGTAAGTGTGAAGGATGCAGTGAGTGTGAAGGATGCAGTGAGTGTGCAGGAGGCAGCAAGTGTGCAGGAGGCAGCAAGTGTACAGGATGCAGCAAGTGTGCAGGATGCAGAGAGGGTGAAGGACACAGCAAATGTGCAGGATGCAGCAAGCATGAAGGATGCAGCAAGTGTGCAGGAAGCAGCAAGCATGCAGGATGCCACAAGTGTGCGGGATGCAGAGAGTGCACAGGAGGCAGCAAGTGTGCAGGAAGCAGTGAGTGTGCAGGAGGCAGAGAGTGTGAAGGATGCAGAGAGTGTGCAAGATACAGCAAGCCTGCAGGATGCAGCAAGTGTGCAGGAGACAGCGAGTGCCCAGGATGCAGCAAGCGTGAAGGATGCAGCAGGTGTGCAAGAGGCAGCAAGTGTGGAGGATGCAGCAGGTGTGCAAGAGGCAGCAAGTGTGGAGGATGCAGCAGGTGTGCAAGAGGCAGCAAGTGTGCAGGAATGCTCCAGCCGTCAGATACTAGAAGCAAATGCAGGCGCTGGTGTCAGCATCGTCATCACCATCACCGAAGCTGAGGACTCTGACAACACCGACTCTGACCAGGCCTATGAGCCGTCCCCAGTTTTGCACCAAAAAAAGCAAAAAGGGAATAAAAAGTCTAACAGGAACACTGATGTTGGTCAAAAAGAGGGCCCTGAGGCTGGTGGTGGTCCCCAGGCAGAGGAGAAAGGTCTGGGTGACCAGGGGCACAGAACTGGAGAGCAGTACGAGCTGCTCCTCATAGAAACCGCCTCCTCCCTCGTGAAGGCAGCCATTCAGTCATCCATAGAGCAGCTGGTCAACGAAATGGCCCTGGAACAGAATAAGCACAACAGCTTTCTGTGATGGCAGCCTTGCCCCAGAGAGAAAGGGCAGAGAGGGAGTGATTTCAAGCTCCATTTGGCCTGCAGGGTGTGTGGAGAACTGGGAGAGCTCCCGGGGCCGTGGTGTGGTTAATTCTGCATGCCCGTTCAGTTGTGTCCATGTGAAACGGATCCCGGGACGTGGGCAGGCCCTGCTGAGGGCAGCGTGTCCCCTGGGCCTTCAGACAGCACCACTGACCACAGCTGCGGAAAAATTAAGGTGTTACAGTGACTGTATTTTCACTTATTGGCACATTTCTGTCATGGCCACATTTCTGCTGTCCCCCATGCCCTGTTTCCCCGCTGTCCACGCTGTAGATCTGTGCATACCATGTGTTGGAAGAAAGGCCCTGAGAGGCAGCGAGTGCCCAACCTGCTGCTGGGCTGGATTCGGGGCATGCTGAAACAGCTGGAGCCTTGCTGGGCCTTTATTGCAGACGAGGAAGAGCAAAGTGTCTGCAATATTCACAAGAAAACATCAATGCCAGGCTGTGCTTTGTGCTGTGAACCGGCCCCAGGCGCCAGGAGCCGCGGTCAGTGCTGTGGCACGAAGCCGGCGGGTTGCAGCGAGCTCTCTCCTTCCTTCCCTCGGCCTCTCCCCCTGTCAGGAGCAGCCTGTGCATCTCCAGACACGCTAAAGCTCAGCATCAGCCTCGCCTTGCTGACCCCGGGCTGAAAGCGACAGCGCCTCATCTGCTGGGGGAGCCTTTCTCGCACCATTGAACTCGACGGGCAAAATTCCCTGCGGGATCACGGGCTTGGCTGGGCAGGAGCAGCCCTGCCGCCGGCAGCCCCTCTCCTCCCTCGCCTTCCTCCGTCCCCATCCCGGTGTCGTGCTGAAGCTCTCCTCGGATGTAGCATAATTTTTAACCATGGCATGCGATATAAATAGCAGTGAGCTGCATGCGTGTTAGCAGTCAGCAGAGTTTGGGAAGCTGCAATGTGCTGCCGGCGCTGGGATTGCTTTGATTTGGTCTGAGTGCCGCTGGCATCCCCGGCTGCTGGCGGAGCCTGTCCCGCACCGCTCCCCCCTCAAAGCCCTCCCGCCTTCATCCAGCCCAGGCATCCCTTGGGAATCGTGCGTTGTGCCCGGCTCGCTGCCACCAGGCTCTGGCACGCCATGGAGCTCGCTCTGAAACATGCAGGGAAATGCTGGAGCAATCTTACCCAAGTCCTCAGGGAAAAAAAATCCTGACATGAGGACATGGCTGGAAAATGCCTGGACAAGCCTACTGCTGTCAAACCCCAGAACTGCCCTGTCCGAGGGGTTTGCACCGTGTGTGTGTGTGAGCATCACCTCCAGCTACCAGCACCCCAGAAGAAAGGGGCTTTTTAATAATATGGGATTGCATCTGCGTGGCTGGGATTTGTGTCCAGCTGTGGGCAAGGCAGTGTGTTCCTCTGAGAAAATTCTCCTGCGTGTTCCTCAGCTGGCACAGAAATAGCAGCTGTGCTTGGTGATTGCTCACTGACCGTGCACTGAGATTTCCCTGCCCAGCACAGGCTTTGGATTCCTGCTAAAATACAAGGGCTGTACCTGTCCCTCCTATCTGGTGCACAAACATGTTTTAAACCTTGATAAAACATCTCCTTGATGTCACAAGAGGACTGCGAGCAGCAAGAGCCACAGCTCATCTCTGTGCGAGTAAAACTTCAAAAAACCCAGAGGGTGGTAAAGAAAAAAGTGTCTTTTTCTTCCTGTGAATTTGTTTATTAAGTTATCAGCTATTGATAATTCAGTGTGTACAATTTTAATGGCTTTGTACTTCATACTGGTCCTTCCAGGTATTTTGCCATAGTTTTGAAAAAGGGACTTTTAAAGGACTTTTAGACATACCTTTGGAGCTGCCACAGCTCACCCCAGGAAAAGCCATCCCGATGCTGGGAGGGGCTTACGGGATTACACGGGGCACTGTGGCAGGCTGGTGCTGAGCAAAGGGCTGCAGCATTGCTGTGGGGTCCCACTGGAGTCAGCTGCAGAGGAGGATGTCCAAGCTTTAGTAAATAAACACAAAACTACCCCCCAGGGCCAGGCTGTCAGCCTGCTCAGCTGTTTTGGGAGGATTTGGTGTTATTTCAGTACTGCCTTTTAGGTGAAACACGTCTTCAAAAAAGGAGGAGAATGGCAAAAATGCCTAGTCCAGCCCTTGCCCTGTGACTTGCTCCGTATCAGGGGTTGGGTTTGCATCCTCTCTTGTATCTGATTTTCCCTCTGTTATAGCTGTACATAGAACTGATGATTATTTCATTAAAGCTGAATGTACCTGTTGTTTTCTTGCCTTGTGATTGAGTGGGCAGCTATGGAGAGATTTTAGATGTGAAAGGATTAACTCACAGGGGTGCTCCATTGTGTCCAGCTTTTTCAGGCAGTCATACATTGAGCAGAGAGAAATCTTAATATTGGTGGCAGATCCGAATTCTTTGGAGGTTTGCTCCTCCTCTGCCCTTTCTATGACATTTCCTTTTGGTTGCCGGTCAATCATTTCTACTATGGAGTCCTGGCTGCCTAGGGACTGCTATAAGGAATTGGTGAAGGATCACAAATCTCTGGCAGCTAAGAAAAACCATCCTGCTGCCCCATGGTTAAATTCCCTGTTAGATACCCCGTGGCACCAGAGGAAAATGTTTGAGGCTCTGCAGACTGACAAGGGTGGTGCTGACAGTGTTCAGATTGGGGCTGGAATTTTGGGAAGGGGAGTAGCACATTTGGTGCTTTGGCACTTTCGGGGGCAGATCAAATCAGTCCCACACTCTAATTGTTTTGGGGTTTTTTGCATAATGTCCTTCATGTAATTTCTTGAGACAGTTTAAAACATACACAAAATACAATGGAAAGGAGTTATAAATTTTTAATAGTATTAATACTATCCTTTCAGGTTTACAGAACAAAATATAGGCTCATAACAACTGCTAATGACTTAATTAAGACTCTCTACTCCTTCCTTATGATTAGAGAGTAGAACATTAATAAAACATTTATTCTTTCATAGAAGGAATGATAAATTTGCTATTGTGAAAGGGAACCAGGGAATCTGTGAGGATGTGGCTGCATGGCTGTGCCAGAGCACCAAAGGGTGGCCTGTCTTTAGGACCATCATCCTCACCAACAGCTAAAATAATCTGGAATTATCATCAAATCCCAGGATCATTCAGGTTGGAAAAGACCTCTAAGATCACCAAGCACTGCCAAGGCCACCACTAAACTGTGTCCCCAGGTGCCACATCTACATATTTTTTAAATCCCTCCAGGGATGGTGACTCCATCACTGCCCTGGGCAGCCTGTTCCAATGCTGGACACTCCTCTCAGGGAAGAATTTTTTCCTGATAGCCAATCATTTTTATGGCCCTATTCAGCTTGCTTCTGAGCTGTCTGGCTCCTTACCCAGAAATTCATTGCTTGCTGCCCTCTGAATTATGGAAGTGGTTCTTCTGCTCACCCCACAGCCTGTGCTGCTGCTTTTGTCCCAGATGTTTCCTGTGCTCTCCTCAGTGGGGACAATTCAGTTATATATCCACCAAGTTCCCTGTCCCTGCTTTGCTGTGTCATTTTGAATATTTTCATCTCCCACAGCTTTTTTATGTTAGCAGCAAAGAAAAGGGTGTTTAAATAGTATAACTCATACCCAGAAAGGCTTCCAGGGGGATAGAAAGCTTTTCTGTTAAGTCAACACTGAGCCCGGCAGAAAACAAGTGTATCCATTGAAAAGTTCCTTGTGGAAACTGCCAGTAGACAATGATGGCACAAACAAATACTGCATTTTCTTTCCTGCCCTGGGACACCAGAAATGGATTAGAAATGCACAGAGGCAGATCTCCAGCTGCTGAAGGTCATGGCAGCTCCATAGGTTTCAAAGGACTGACTCTACAGCAGCCAGGAGTCTGGTGGTTGAATCCAAGGTGCAATCCCTGCATAAATCCCTGCACAAATCATGGATATTCTCATATGCAACATGTATAAAAGTGAAGATGCAGTTGTGGGGGGGTTTGTTGTTGTTTTTGTGGAGTTTGGGTTGTTTGGTTTTGGTTTTTTTCACAAATGTATGTAAGAAATTGAGTAAATTCACAAAATACACGGGAATCCTGGTTTGCACTTGGGATGGATGGGTAGATGGATGGATGGATGGATGGATGGATGGATGGATGGATGGATGGATGGATGGATGGATGGATGGATGGAAGCCAGACCCACATGTACAGGCACTGAAGCCCTAATGTTTCCTGTGTTATAGATAGAACCTTTCAACATGAGTAACTCAAAATGAACTGCTCCAAGGAAACAGATTGATTTAAATAATTGCTTTAATATGATTTTACCTCTGCAGTTTTATTTCCCAGAGAAATGGTTCTTGTCAGCTCTTGTTGGGTAGTACTAAAATAATGAAATACTTTTCATTTGCAAACAGACAAAATCTTAACATTAAATGTGACTTTAAAAAACACCTAATCAGAGGATGTTATTTCTTATAAAATATAGGTTAATGTTTTTTAGGAGGCACAGCTTTCACGTCTTTCTTTTTGCAGAGAATTGTGAAGAGTGCAGTTCTGTGCCAAATGATGGGATTTTTCTGCTGTGGGGTTAAAGTCCACTTAGCCAAAAAGTGGATTTCAGCAAAAAATACCCAACCCCAGCATTTTAAAGTAGGTTTCGTTATATAAAAACTGACAAACAGGCTGGATACAAAAGGGAGGGAGACGGTAAGAAAACATGTTTTGCAATTCAGATTGTTCAGATGAAAGTATCATCTGCATCTTGAGCTGGCAGTCACCCTGTCAGTCCTCAAGTTAGACCTCGCAGAGATCTGCCTTCCAAACCTCTTTAATGTGGAAGAGGTGACACCCCCCCATCAAGATGCTCCAGCAGGGTCCCTTCTGCAGGCACCGCTGTCCTTTCGGGAGGTGCCTTTCCAATGCCAGGTCCTTATCGGTGCACGGACACACCAAGCACCGCTTTGTCCTTGTCCCTGAGAGAAGATTTCCATCTGGAGAGGGATGGATGTCATCTCTGCGCCCCAGCGCCCGTCACTCGTGTCACATTTGCTCTCACCATTTGCCACGTTAATGAAGACTCGAGGCCGCGGTGTGTCAGGGTGACAGCTCGGCGTGACGGGAGCCTGCTGAGATGGCAGCTGGGCGGGAAGGGCAGGGACCGCGGCTCCTGCGGAGCATCCCCGGCAAGGGGGAGCGGCTCCGGTCCCGCTGCCGCCGGCGGCCCCCGCCGCTCCCCGCCTGCCAAAGCTCCCAGACTGCGCCGCACCAAGGCGCAGCCCAGACAGCCTGAAACCCAATTTGCATTCCATTTCCCAGCTGGAGCAAGGCACGGGAGGCCGAGGCACTGGGAGGCCCGAAGCTCCCAGCCGTGCGTGGGGCAAGGAGCGGGCGGCTGGGGCCAGAGCAACAGGCACGACAGGAAGGCGCGCCCGCACCCCGGCCATTAGCGCGATGAGTAAGCGAATGGGGAAAACAGCCTGGTGGGGGATGCTCGGCCCTAATGACAGGCTGGGCCGCCCGCCCTGCTGGCTCCGGCGGTGCTGCGGGTGGCGGAGGCGAGCGCTGCGGGAGCGGGTCCCTCCCGGAGGGATGGCTGCGGGCAGAAGTGACGCGGAGCATCGGCCGCCGCTGCCGCCGCTTGGGCCGGAGCTCGGCGAGGCTCACGCCCACCGCTGGATCCTGTCTGGGTGGCTGACACCACTGTCTGCCTGCCACGAGGTGCTTCTCCAGCATCCATCACCCCTCCATGGCTCGCCGCCCTGGTCTCCCTGCCCTGGCGCCTATAGGTCCTAAAACCAATGGGTTGCAAATCCCAGTGATTGCCAGGAGGGACAGAGGGCTTTAGACAGTGTTTTCCTACAGCGTTTGTGCCAGTGACAGGAGGATTCACCCGGACTAAACATTGCTGCGCTGCCCTGTGCATCCCGGGAGGTACCCCCGAGGCACGGGCTGCTGGAACCCCCCGAAGCTTCCCAGGGCCACCTCCACCCAGGTGAAACCCAGAGAAGGCTGAGAGCTTTGTCCTGCCTTTGTTCTGAGGGTGCAGCCCCTGGTTTAGAATAGTTGGTGGAGAACATTTCCTCTCCTAGGCTGCTTTTGAAGTTGTGTCATTACTTTTTCTTAATGAAACATGCAAATCCCGTAGATGCCGCGATTGCATCTCAGGGAGCTCAGTCTTGACACAGCTCTGGTTGCAAATATTTAAACAGCATGTAATTTAGGGCACATCCATCCTCATTAGCTTTTCCCTCATGATTTCTTATTGCTCAGAATATATTTTCTTAGTGCTGGACTGCTGGGAAGCCCACTCTGTTGCAGCTGTTTTGGCAATCCTGGACAAGAAGGGAAGAGACTGAGTTTTATTAAACAGGGAATCTGAGGATCATGGCAGAGGTATGGCATGACCTGTTGGCTGATTGCTGTGGGAGGCCTTCCTTAAGCCATGAAGTTTGGCCACTGATAGCCCATGGTCCCCTTCACTGATGCTGAATTGCATATGCTGAGGTCACTTTTCACTGCAGTTCTGAAGGCTTCACTTACACAGGATAAATATTTTCTGCCTCCAAAATACCAGAAAACTATTCAGTATCAGCATTACACTGAAGAAATGAAATCTCATGATAGCAGTATTTCATGGCCTTATTTTTAACTGTAATGCTCACTGCTTCAGGTTTACATCCCAACAGGAAATTTCATTTCCCTGTTCAACCTTCCTAGTGGGCAAAAAAGCAACATTCTCCAGACCCCACACTGCAAGGGGAGATAAATACACTTTTGTCCACACATTTTAATGCATCTTAAGAAGCCTGAGAATCACAGACCCTGTTGGATCCAGCAGCATCAGAGCACTCAAAATATTTCAAATTACCTATCTTGAAATTGTTTCTCATGCTCTGGTGGTTGAGCCAGCCAATGTACAGTCAGTATTTTGGGGCCAGCACCCAGATACATGATGACAGCCACTGCTGCACTTCGTGGCATTGCAGAGGTTCACTTGAGCTGGCTGAAAAGTCTGCTCATGCTCAGGGGCTTTGGCAGGGGGGATCTGAGCCCCAGTCTTCCCATCTTTACATAAAATATGAGCTGCAGAGCCCAAAGAGAAGGCACTTCAATGACTGTGGTTCATCAGCTCAGTACCCCTAATGATGGGACCTCTCCAGAGCACATGGCAAATCTCCAAGGATCCCCTGGAGTTTTGGGACTTTCAGCCTTCAAGTATTCCCACCCCAGGGCTTTCTTTGCCCAAGCCCGTGTGCATCAATTAACTAATCACAGATATCTGGAAGGAATCTCTAGTATAATTATTCTGCAGACTGTGACTTTTTTTTAATGTTTTTATTTAAAAAAAAAATCAAACCACAACAAGAAATGAGTATTGTCAAACCCAGCTGTGCAAGTCAGGCAGATTTCCAAGCATGCACCGGCATAAAGGTTAAGCACTCAGTAATTCAAGTGTCTTCCACATACAGTAATAAAACTTCTCATGATTTATCCAGGAGCAGCTGCTGCCCATGCTTAGCAAATGTAACTGCCCTGTAAAATTATTTTCTATTCATAAGACTTGGAGAGAATTATGTTTTTATGTTAACATAACTCGGAGCTGATGACTTCTGTCTCCAGCTTTTCCTGCTGCTTTAATTATAACAGTGCTTTAACACTTGCAGTAGAAAACTGCTGAAAATGCATTTTTTGTATTGCAAATGATGAAAAAAAAAAGCCTTTGGCAGATGTTTGATGTCACAGATGTTCAGTCCCACAAAGGTTAACCAAAGTACACCTTTAAAAGGGGGTGTGAGGATAACAGAAACAATTCTCTGCAGTTGTATCATCAAGGATACACGGGAACACAGCCCTGGTTTATGTCTCATTTCAGCTTTGCTGGTATCTTTGCAGTCAGTGCCATGGAGTCACTCCTACAGCACACACAGCTGAGTGACATTTGGCTCTTTCACCCGAGATCATAGCTTTTATAAAAGCTCCCTTTCTAATGGGCAAGAACAGAACAAAACAGTCCAGCCCACGCACCTGAGGATGAGCAGCGTGTCCCAGAGATGCCTTGGCAGTGCTGCTTGCTGTCCCTGCTGCTGTCCCTGCTGCTGACCTCTATTACCACTACCCTGCTACCTCTGCAGAGACATCAAGAACCCTTTGACTTTCAATACCAATTACTTCAGGCAAGTTAGGCACCTATTTGACAATCCGAGGTGCTCATCTACTGACTGAATAGCTGATATTCAGTCCCTCTACAGCTCATTTCTACAGCTCTAGCCACCCCGGCAAACGCTTCTCTCTGTTTTTAAATTAAATGCAGGAAGCCGAGGGAAGCAAGCAGCACCCAGAGAAGCCAGCCCACTCAGTAAAGTGTCACGTACAAATAAGGAATGACCATAAAATACCTATTTTTTTTTCTTTTTTTTTTACCTATCATGTAGAAATAGAGGTCAATGGAAGCCGGAAGGCATTTGCCCAGTTATGAGCAGCCTGTGCTGGATGTGATTTAGCTGATGCTATTAGGCTGGGAGAGAAGCAGAAGCATTTCTCTTCTAGGAAATGCTCTGTGTGAATGGCTCCGTGCTCAGATGCAGCATTCACAGGCCTGGGTGTCGGCTGGGCTCTGTTTGTTTGCTTGTTCTAAAGAAGGGCTTTTTAAACAGGGTTCAAATGTGTTCACACCAGAGCAGCTTTAATGGGTACAAGCAGCAAAAGGAGCACTGGAGCTTGCAGGGAAGCACACTCCAAACCACAGCCTGCATTTTGCAACATCTTCTCGGCAGGCTCAGGGACTGGTTGTTTTGCCCCTTTGTCTTTAAACACAATTTGGCAGCTCTCAGTGGCCAATCCTGCCCCTGGAGTGAGCAGCTCCCTGCCCAGGAGAAGCGGCAATCGCCCTTACAAAGACCTCAGATGTTCTTTTAATTCGGCAGTGATTTAATTGCAGCTCTTGCTCCAGGACAATACCAAAGACAGCCCAAGAGCCCCGACTACAAAGAGCTTTGGAGCAGCCATTCTGACAGCAAACTGTTCTCACACCATTGTTCAGGCTCCTCCTTCCCAAAGGCTCCACCAGGACTGGCAGGAAGCCTCCAGCTTCTCAAAATCTGGGTAAAGAGATTACGGGAGCAGCTCACGAGGCTTTTGCTCTGAGCTGCAGGAGAGAGCTCTGCTCTCTAAGAACTCGGTGAGTCTCCCTGGGGCCTTCTGAGTAACAGCATCTCTGAGGGGTGGGCTGCAGCCTGGGATGAGAACTAGAGAGGGACGAACTGAATTCAAGAGGCATGTGTATAATTTTAACCCCTTCTTGGATATTGCTCTTCAGATAACAAGTAATGATAAATGAAAAGCTGGATGGGGCTTTGAGCAATCTAGTGGAAGGTGTCCCTGCCTGTGGTAGGGGGGTTGCAACTAGATCATCTTTAATGTCCCTTCCACACCAAACCATTCTATGATTATATGATAGGCAAAAAACTTGCATGTTATCATCTAACACTGGCTCTGCAAACAGAGAAAAAAATAACACGCTGTGTATTTGCTCTGAGCAAATATACAGATTGTAATATTTAAAAATGTGTTTACTCCAAGCTGTTTATAAAGTCAGAAATCATTTTCACTCAGAAAATACGTGTCTGGCATTTAATCCTGTAAAGACTTAAGCCAGGGTAGGTCTCCTCTCAAAGAAGAGAGAACACTCCTTTGCAGCTTTCCTTCCTCCCTGCAGAGAAGACAGTCCAAAAATGAAACATGGTCCTGGAGGAGCATCAAAATCTGTCCTTGCTTATGCAGTAGTGGTGAATGAGGGAGGAGTAGGAAGGAGGAAAAACACATGCAAATCCCTAGAGTTTAAAAGTAAATTTAGAAGACAGATGAGGACTCCAGGGCTTGTCAAAATGAAGGTTGCCACCCCTACATCAACACTGCCAATTCCCTTGAAAAGAGCAGCCTTATGGCTCCTGCAAATATTTATGCAGAGATTTATTAACTGCAGTTACATGAACAACATGAACTTCAGGATTCATCTCCTTGAGATATTTATTTTCATTAAAAACAAACTGTTTGGGAAACACAGTAAGTATTTCCCTCTACACTTCCATCCATCTGGTTTCAGAAGAGCAATTCTATGGGATACAAACAGTCCTAGGCACCACACAGAGTACTAGACAATGTTTAAACCTCACACCCAGCAATACAGCCTTTACTCCAGTAAAGCACAGTAGGAGTAAGTTCACATTCAGGAAAAGCATAACTGAGTTACATGGAGGCTTCCAAGGACTTAGATGGGAATTAACTCGAGTTTAAAAGTTAGAGAAGTAAAAAAAGCAAATGCACAAGTCAAAGTACACAGTCCTTCACAGTTATCTCAGCAGTGAGGGGAACGGTGGCTCAAGAAAATCAGCTGCACAGAGCAGCCACTCCCTAGGTGGAGAATGCCAAAACATCCAATTTCAGATCTGAAGGGGGAGAATTACTCGACCAGGATCGTATCGACGCTTTCTTGGATGAGGTCTGACTCCAGTATACATTCATCCAAGTGCTCTTGGGACAAACTGGAGCTCTTTCCCACACTCTCACTGTCACAGTAGGGGTGAAACCTGGGGGTGCTGGGGCTCTCCAGCCGCTGGCAGCGGCCGTACTTGTGCTGCTTCCCTCGGTGCGTGTACATGTGCTCCAGCAGCTGGCTCTTCCGGAAGAACGCGCGGCCGCAGACGGTGCAGCTGATCTTTCTCTTCCTCGAGAAAGAAAAGTTACAGTTCAACTCCACCGGCTCGTGGTCCTTGGAGATGAGGGAGAGCTGCCCGATCTGCAGAGGCTCCAGCTCGCTGCAGCTCGGATGCTCCAGCTGATGCTCATCCTCCTTGAGGAGGAAGGCGCCGAGGCGATGGCCATCCCCGGGCTCCCTGTCCTCAGCCAGGGGCTGCACCTCGCCCAGGTCGCCGCTCTCCAGGATGGAGGCGGGCACTCCGAAGGGCAGCGAGCCCGAGACGTGGGTGTGCAGGTGCTGCCGCAGCCCCTCGCGCGAGTCGAAGCGCTCCCCGCAGTAGTGGCACAGGTGCACCTTGAGGCCACCCTTGGCCAGGATGGGGCTCGCTACCCCCGGAGAAGGAGGGGTGCAGCTCTGGGACACCACGGGCTCCGAGTCACACCGCTCTTGCTTTATGGAAACCGAGAGCTTCGGGCGCTCCTCGGGCGGCTTGGCCAGAGCCGCGGGCTGGGCCGGGGGGCGGGCGGGCTGCTGGTCCAGGGGACCCTCGTCCAGGCCGATGGCCAGGGACAGCTGCAGCTGGGGGGGATCGCCCTGGGCCGCAGACCTGCCCGCCTTGGGCAGGCTCTCCTTCGCTCCCAGGCGCTCCTTTGCCAGCTTGTGTGCCGTGGAGATCTGGATCCCGTACAAGTTGGAGGACTGGACAGGCTCTGGGGAGAAGGCCTGGTTCATCTCGATGGCGATGTGGGACAGGTGGTCTGCGTGCAGAAAGCGGATGCCCTCCTCCAGCCGGCTCTGGCTGACAGTCTGCTTTGGCCCTTTCCCAGTGTACATGATATGTAACAAGTAACTAAATATGTCAGGCTGGATGTCTGTAGGCTGAATTTTTATGCACTCGCTGAAACAAAACAGATGATTAAGTACATATAGGGATCCAAATCCTGATCCATTACCTGCCCATTTGCTGTGAGAGCGCTTTTACAAGCAGCACTCCCTGCCAAACCCTGCAGAAGTGCAGAAGCTTTGTTTGCAAAGCCAAGTGCCTGAGTCTGCGTTTATCCCTGTGATTCTGAAGGCCACGTGCACAACTGCAGCTGAGGCTGGTGCAAGTGACCAGCCCTGGCCACCCCATCCCTCCTATGCAGAGTCAGCTGCAGCCACACGGCACCGCAGCAATGCCATGCAAGCTGTGCATCACCAGTGTGTGCCACTCCATCTATCTGAGTAATAAGCTCAGCTGCCAGTACTGTGTAATCTTTATGAGTATTGTACTTAAGTGTCAGCAAACAACATCCACAGGGAAGGGCAGTTAACTCATCTCACTTCCAGCCAAGGGGCGATGCAGCTGATCCTAAAGATTATCTTGCAGAGGTGCTGGAGGCCACGACCCTCAGAAAGGAAGGGGAATGAAGAACATTTAATCCATCACAAACAGCCAGCCCCAGGTCAGAGGCCAGACCTTGGCACTGCTCTTGTTATACCTGCAGAACCACTCCTGACCTGGCCAGGAGAAGCATGTGAACAACAGCTTGAAATGAATTGATGATCTCAGTCTCGGCCCTTATCTCCAAGAGTCTGAAGCACAGCACTGTGATAAGGCCACAGCTTCTTGATTGTTTCAAGCCTGTGGATCCTGCCAGAAATGAGTCTCAACCAGCAAGCTTGACTACTACCTAAGGCAAAGTACTGGACATATTTCACAGGGGCAGGAGGTACCAGGATATCCCTGGATTCCAAATCTGCAAGCCTCTCACTGCAGGAACATGGTGGTACTTATATGCTTTATTTATCCGGTCACACAAATGCCTCATCTCCAAAATGCAGGGTCTGATGTTGCCATATGCTGACTAAGAAAATGGTTTTAAAGGGCAGTGCTTTCTGGTCTGGGATTGTTTAGAGAGCCAAGGCCTGTGCTGGGTTAGGAAAATAATCTCAGGCCACCTAACGTCCCTATTTATACTCTCTTAGACTTTTATACCTTTAGAAAGAAGAAAAAGCAGAATGCTGAGGGTGGTAAAAGGATAGGAGGAGAGCTGTGTGTTCTTACCTCGTCTGATGAATAAATATCATCTTAAAATAGTTTGAAAAAGCAGCGAGCACCGCTCTGTGGGCTTTGAAGTAAACATCTCCAATGGCAACTGTGCAGTCACACAGAAAGCCAAACTCCCGCTGCATGTTCAGCTGCTGGAGGAGGAGGACGCTGTGGCCGGTGGTATCCATGGTGTGCCTGGGAGCAAGGGAACAAGATGTTCATCTCATTAAGAAATCGGAGAGCTCCCAAAGGCTCACATGTTGACTTCTCACCACCGAAACGAGATGGACGCCTGGCATGGAGCCTCTTCCCTCCTCCAGATAGTCCCTGCACCCCAATTTAACAGTTTCTCCTTCCGATACCACCGCTGATGCTCAAACCCACGACCAGTGAGCTCAAGACCTCTCGGGGACTTTCCCATCTGCCTGCTACACTCAGAGACGCTTCTCCCGCTGATTAACCACGCTCTGCGGGGTGTCAGCGCTAACTTTAAACCTGGCTGGCGTTTTCCCTGCGATCTGACGGTGCTTTCTGCTGCCCCGGAGCCGCGGCGGAGGCACGGGGGAGCGGGGCTGAGCCCGGCGGCTGCGGCACAGAGGAGCCCTGTGCGCCCAACAAAGCCCCCATTGTGCGGGCTGAGCCGCCCTCGCCCCGCCCCGCCCCGCCAGCGGCCCCTGCGCAAATAAACGCTGATATTTGCTATTGTTTCCGCAGAAAATTATTGGGGGGGGGGGGGGCGAGAGAGAAACACGACGCTCATCGGGAGGCGGCGAGCGCAGCCTGCCCGTGGCGCGGGCCCAGCGCCCTCCTTCCCTCCCGGCCCGGCCCCGCGGCTCCCCCGCGCCCGCGCAGCCGCTTACCCGCGGAAGCGCCGCCACCGCCCGCCCCCGCTGCCCGCCCGGCGGATGGGGTGGGCGCTGCCCCCCCGCGCTTCCTGCCGGGCGGGCCGGGCCCCGCCGGGCCGGGCAGGGACGAGCAGGGATGGGCTTCTCCCGGGAAACGCGAGCGCGGCCCTGAGCGCGGCCTCGGCGCTGCGGTGGGCGCGGCGCAGGGGCGGCACTGCCCGCGCTGCTCGCCCGCGGCTCCCGAGCGAGGGAGGGAAGGAGCGTGTGCACGCCCGTGGGGGATTTCTGGGAGGGTGCGTGTTTTCCCGTGGGTTGCCAAAGGCATCAGCCTGGGCGGGGGGCTCGGCTTCTTGATCGCTCGGTGGTGGAGTGTGGTCTGCTGAGCGCCTCCGCTCTCGGCATAAAGTGCGTGCTGTTTGGGTTGGGTTGATTTTTTGTTTGGTTTTTTTTTTGTTTTGTTTTGTTTTTTACAGGAAAAAAAAAAAAAGTAAAGGAGCTTCCCCGGTCTGGCCGGGAATGGATGAGAAGATACGATCTGGCTTCGTCGCCAGTCTCTGCGGCCTCTGCGCTGCTTTAAGCACCGCAAGTCCCGAGGACGCAGCGTTTCTCTGTCAGGCCCCCTCCGGTCGCTCACCGATGTTCAACCAGGGGTTATTTTGGGCGAGAGCAGCTGTGCCGGGTGGGGTGCCAGGCAGAGGAGGAGGCACAGGCGGCACTCCCACCCTTGACCGCGATTGCCCGGCCACCAGCAGCCCCTCCCGGGCAGGGATGGGCAGGGATGGGCAGGGATGGGCAGGGAAGGGCTTCTCCCGGGAAACGCCAGCGCGGCCCCTGCGCGCCCCGGCCAGCCCCACCCTCCGCTCCGGCACTCAGTACCACCTCTGAGGTGTCTTTCCGATGAATGTTACCAAATTGCGTTCTGAACCTGTTCAAACGTCCAGTCCATACAGTGTCCCACTGCCACCAGGTTCATTTGATGTTCACACGTTGTTTTTCCAGCTGGAAAAGGCAGTGAAAATCACTATTTGTGTGCTTTTGTCATGATTTTGGTGCAGTTTCCAAGATCTATCACACCCATCTCCTCCATACCATCTCTGCTGACTCAGGGCCTCTGCAGAAGATACTCAGTGCCTCAGATCAGCCCTCTTGGTTTCCTCTCAGCACTTGATAGTTTGTAGTCCATTTTCCTTTTGCATCCCTATAAATGCAATTCTTGAATATTAAAGGCAAATAATGCTCCTGGCCACCAGAATGCATCAGCTTATGGGGCTGTTTCCAGGCATCCTGAGCCTGGGTGGGTGATGAAGATGGGCTGAGAGATGACAGACTGTAGGCTCCAAAGCATTTTCATCCATGGGTTTGCTGCTTATCCCACTGACCAGCACAGCTTTATATTTTCCATTGCCTTATGTTTTATTTATTCTATTTTAAAGATAAAGCTCACAGGACTCAGGGACCATCTTTCCCTCCTGTGTTTGCACAGCAGCAGTATTGAGAGACCATGGAGCTATAATCCTGCTGCTCTTATAAATATTAGTACCCACTTTTCAACCCCAAAAGAGGTTGGCAGTAGGTGGCTCAAGGTTTTGTACTCTGTTTTGGGTTATTTAACATATTTATTAACCTGTGTGTGGAGCGAGTCGCTATTTGCAGATGGCATGTTATTTATTTAAATGATTAATTATTTACATGTTATTTAGGTTGACTCTGGTCCAAAGAGGACTTTGAAGAGCTCCAGAGAAACCAGAGCCAAACTGATGAAAGCAGTGGTGAGGATTGAATTTGGTGTTTTGCTGTAAAACACAGGCAATGATATCACTGACAGCCAGTACAAAGTGACACAGCCTATGCTGGTGGGTCAGAAAGACATCAGGACATAATCACAGCTCTCTCCATGCGTGTTTCTACTCCCTCCTCCTCTGTGGTCAGAAAATAATAATAAAAAAAAAGTAAATTGGAACTATAAGTGTGGTGGGAAGGCAGTAAGAGAGCGGGGATGGTGAGGAAGGGGGACTGCCCTGTGCCCCACCTTACCGGAGGTGGCAGGAGCTCCCAGTGTGATGCACATGGGACAGAGCAAGAGGCTGCACAAGCCCCTCATGGGTGCTCTTGGCTTGTGCTGCCCTGGGGTGTGTAAAGAGGTGGGGAGAAAAAGACTCTTGAACCATAAGAAAAGCAACTTTTCAGTGTGATTTGAAAACCACGACTCTGTTGGCTTGTGAAGGCCGTTTATTTAACTTCCTATAAAACAGGAAAACCTACAAAGCAGCTGTAATGTGGGGGTCCCTCCACCTTCTGTGGGAGCTGGTGTCTTACAGCCACAGAGTTTTTTTTCCCTTGGACTGCTACAGATCCCTGAGGCAAGGCTGAAGGAGAGTGAGAGGGGAAACGGGGATTTTTTTAGACACATTCTGAAAGACATATTTTGAAAGCTCTGCTTTTATTCTGTAGTGGTTAGAAAATCCCCAGACAGACCCAGGAGGAAGGGCTGATCCTCCATTTGGAAACTAGGATTGTGTTAGTTGTGTTTGTCCTGTTTGCTTAGACAGAGGAGGGATGCCTCAGGAAAACCTTCAGGGTCACTGAAGCAGGGATGGATGCCGGTACATTTTAACATTGTGGCATTTTATTTTGTTGCCTTTTTTTGTTACTTTTGCCATTTTCAAATTTGTAATAAAATCTCTTAGTTTTGCTAATATTAAGTTTGCCCCTTTGGCTTGTCAGATACTTAGAGGGATCTCAGTTGCAGCAACATAAAAACAACGGTATCTCCAGAACTGAATGATGGAGCTGTGCGGATTAAGCACTTACAATGCTTGTGCTGAAGGACAAATGTCACTTTGGGGGTGGAAAAGTCAAGTGGTAAGACCTGGAGGAAAGCCTGACCTGGCTTATGTTTTCTCTCAGATCTGCGGCAGATGGCAGGGGGGCCGGAAATCCCACTTACTCACATGGGATAGTTCCGGAGAAGCTGGATGTTGTCACACAGGAGAGGTCCAGACACTGGTGGGAAGAGGGCCTGGAACAGCTCCTGGAAGGATGAAAAAAAGCGCTGTTCTCGGGATCTGTGACAGAGTGTGGCGGTGGCTGCCAGCCCTGTGCTCCTGCATCACCGTGAAGCTCCAGGAGGGAGGGCGGAGGTATTAACGTGTGAAATTGCAGCGAGAAGGAAATACTTGCTCACGCAGCTCGCAGTGGTTTTCTCGCAGTTGAACTGTCCCACGCGGGGGCCGTGGGGCTGCGGTACGACACTCCATCGCCGGACACCCACACGGGTGACCGGAGCCTCCCCGCTAGCACCGGCCACGGCCGCTTCGGGGGGAAAGCAGAGACTGCCCGTTCCCTGCGGCGAGCCCGGGTGCGCGGGGAAGGGGCGGACTGCGGGGGGCCGGGAGAGCAGCGAGGGGTCCCGGTGGGCGCCCGCCGGCGAACGCTGCCTCGCCGCGGGTCCGGGGGGCTCCGCCGGAGGACGGGGAGGAGCCGGGCTGAGGGGGCTCCGGCAGCGCCAGCCCGCGCTGCGCCGCGTCCCCGGCGGCATGGGAGGAGAGCGGAGCGCGGCAGGGAGCCGCCCGCCGGGCCCCGGCATTGGCGGCGGCGCAGCAGCGCTGGCAGCGGCGGCGCCGGGAGCCGCGGCCGCCGAGGGGAGGGGTCCGGCTCCGTGCGGTCGCGGCGGAGCCGGCGCTGCGGCAGCGGCAGCGCGGCGGGGCGGAAGTCCTTTGTTGCAGCCGCGGCGGCAGCGGCAGCAGCAGCAGCGGCGGGAGCGGCGCGGACACAGCTCCCCGTCGGCGGCCGCCGCCTCTCCCCGAGCCGCGGTAAGCGGGGCCCGGGGGCCGCCGCCGGGACCCGGGGAGGAGGAGGCGGGAGGCGGCCGCAGCTCCGCCGGCGGCGGGAGGTGGGAAGTGCCGAGCGGCGGCGTGGCCCGGCGCGGCCCGCCATAGTGGCGGCGGCGCTGCCAGGTAGGGGCTTTCCAGCCGCGGCCGGTCCCTGGCCGGCGGCCGGAGCGGTGACCTTGCGCCCGGCGGCCGGGCAGGGCACGGCGCGGAGAGGAGCGGCGCCGCGGGGACCGCGCGGGGGCTGAGCGGCGGCGCCGCGGCGGCGGGTCCGGCTACGGCTCGCTCCTGCTCTCCCTCCTGCCCTCCCTCCTTCTCTCCGGGGGTCGCGGCGGGCGCGCTCCACCTGCGGGGCGGGGGTCGGGGGATGCCGCGCTGGAGAGCGAGAAGCGGCCTAGGGAGGTGCAGGGGCGAGAGGCGGGGAAGGGAAGGGAAGGGCACCCGCCGCCCGCGTGGCTCCGGGGCTCGAAGTCGCGGTAAACATCTCGAGTGCCGCTATCGCGCCTGGCCCCGGCCCCCGCCGTGGGTGCCGCCGCTTCTCTTCCTTTTGTCTTCACAAAATAAACGCCCCAAAACTTCGAGCGAGTTGCGGTAGTTTAGCGAAAAACGGAGCGGAGCTGCAGCCCGGAGGGAATGCTCCACCCTGCCAGGCGGGAGACTTGGGTTTCACTCGGGGCTGGCAGTGCGCTGGATCGCCGTGGAGGCGGCTGGAAAGGAAGGGGAATACTTTTGTCACATAAAAAACAAACCCTGTGCCGCTCTGGGAGCGGTGTCGAAAGTCTCGTTCTTCAAAGGACTCCTCTTTTCTGCTCGGATAGAAAGGTAGTTGAAGAGAATAGAGGAAATGGGACTGAAAACGCGGTGTGAGTTTGGGGCTGGGCTTTTATTCCTCTCTCGGGATTTTTTGTAACTCAGTTTCTCAAGTTTACCCCCTGTTTCAGCTGATACAGGAGTGCCGGTTCCTCTTGACACGTAGGCGTTGGTAAACGGGTAGCATGGCTTGGACGCTGCTTAATATTTGGGTGTTTACTGCCAGGTTGTCACTTGCTTGCATTATTTCCCTCGCACTCGAGTATCGCAAGGTACAGCACGCACTGCAAAACTATCCGGGGTTGCAACAGTGCGGTGTTCCTTAGGCATTTAATTACACTAAACAAACATTCCTTTAATTAAAGGTGTTTGTTTAACATTCCTCATTACAGCTCTTGGAAAAACCCACAGAGCAGCCGGGAGCAGGGGGATGCGGGCTTCTCGTTTTTGCCGAATTACAAGTTAAGCTTTCATGGCGAGCGGAGGAGAGGCGGGAGAGGCGTTGGGACCATATGGCCGTGGGGAAAACCGGCCAAACGCGAGCGGTTGCAGAGATTTTCCTAGGCAGCAACAGCAAAGCGAGTTGACAAGATTGTGGAGAGATTTTTGGATGACTGGCCAGAAAACCTAAGGAGTAACAAGTAGTATTAGCTGCACTCTGCTGATGTTTGAGGTAGCAGGGAACCAGCAGCCACTGGGGCGGTTGGATGCAGGTAATGAAGATGTGGGTTGGTGCTGTGTGGGAAGCTCAGAGAAGTAATAGAAGACACTTCTTCCTAGTAGCCAGAAAGTTTTGTGTGGAATAAGATCACAGACTTAACAGATGCTTCAGCTCTGCTTGCACAAGTCTTTCCCTTCATGAGACTCAGCCACTGTTGTCACTGGCACAGGAATTAGCAGCGATTACATTGAGAGTGCTCATGCCAACCAGGGATTTGGGTTTTTAGATGCTTTCTTACTTGAATGTTAGTGGCTGCTTCTTTCACAGGTTCCTGTTCTTGCTGACAGTGGAAAGCCCTGAAAATCCAGGACGGACAAAGCTGCAATAGCTATTTACCTGCTGGATGGAAATAGAATAGCTGCTCAGAAACGAGATAGTGAAAGTTCCCTGATACAAGCCCGGTGTCCTTTCTCTTAGTTGTTACAGCTGGGCCTCTCACTACAGTTGTCCTGGACCTACACACATGTAGAGTGAGAAGCCATGTGTTCATTTTTCAGTTTGGGCAGTGGTTCTCCAGCAGCTGGGTTATTCAGCCCTGCTTTTGCTTGGGAATGGTAAACACCCTCACCCAAAGAGTTCTGCTGCGGACACAGTGTGTGGGCACAGCAGCTGACATAATTTGCATGAGGACCATTTATATCCTCATATTGGTCTGGTAATTTTTAATTTGTGCACACAGTGCACAAAACTCCAGAATTCACTGGCTGTCGCTTTTTCTCCCCCATATTAGACCTATTTCATTGGATGGAGACTCTAGTAGCTTTATTTTTATTTTTAGTATGCTGAAAGTAAAATGTGGAACATTTAAGATGAGGAAGAGTCAAGAAAACCTGTAGTCTGATCTGTGTGTCACAAGTTACCATGCTTCATTCGAGTGCATCCAGCAACTTGTTACACCGAAGTGCAATCTGTATTTAGCCAAGGATCCTTTCCTGGAAGGCACCTGGGACTTCATTTGAGGGTCTCAAGATGTGGTTAAACCACCAAGATGCCTCCAGGAGTTGAAAGTTGGTGTAACTTGGAGAGCTGAGTTGAAAAGGCTCATCTTTCTGCTGCAAAGCATTAGTTGGGTGTCATAGTTTTTTCCCCACTAATAGTTTCTTTTAAACATATCATTACCGTGTTGCCTGACAACTGTAAAGGTGCCAGATAAAAGATAACTGTGACTTTCTAGAGTCAACCTTTGTGGCTAGCAAGTTACTTTAAAGGACTGCATAAGGTCTCTCTAGGATTTCTACTCCCTAGGTCTGACCTAAGTTGTTTGAAGTTGAGATGGGGCTTTAGCACAAACTCAGTTTTCTTATTTTTTTCTGTCAAGCTGTATTCCTTGTCTTTTGAGGAGTGTTCTGACCTAAGACCATGTAATGTATCTTAACTAATTTTCATTTAGCAGTTGAGAAGCATAACTTGCTAAAATTTGATGTCTGTTTCTCATTTGTGGGCATGGCTGCTGAATCGGCAGAGAACTGCTGGCTGAGCAGTGGAGAACAGGGCATCCAGGAGCTCCGACAGCTCATGCTGGAGGCTTTGGAGCATCTTCCCTTCCCCTGGTTCAAATCTAGCCCAAATGCCATGAAACTTGTTCCTTTACATTGTCCAGGAGTCTGTTTGAAATGAGTTGATTCAGCCATCAGGATGTGTCTGAAGATGAATATCTGCCTCATTGGAATCACCTTCCCAACTGACATGCCTGAAAGGCAGGCGATTGGAAGGGCTGGGAGAGGAGGATAAATTATACCTTTAGTCCTTCAGAGCCTGAATAATGGAGCTTAATTACATTTTCCCTGGCAGTACATGGAATTCCCACAGCTGTTTTAATTTATGATCAAGGCTGTGCTTGCAATGCAAACTGATGCATACTCGCTGTTGAGGTGGACAGTTGTCACCTGGCCCCAAGTTCTTTGCTGTTTTTTCAGTGTTTGTGTAAACTGAGGGACCCAGAGCAATCTCTATGGCTTTCTACTGAGAATATCTAGGTAAAAGGTGTAGCCTGTTGACAGCTCTGTGGTCAGTGCAGTAGCAGAACACAAAAACTTCTTGGGTGTTTTGTGGAGAATTTGTACATGTTCTGTAGGATTTTCTGCAGCATGTCAATGCTGTCATTTAGGAATCCAGGCTTTTTGGTAGATCTGACCCACAATGGCAAAATTAGGGGGAAGAGTTCTTGGGAAGCCACACCAGGGTGGGGTATGGAGACAGACAGATGGGAGATTTGCTTTCTGATCCTCGTGCACTCGTTTTTTTGATAACTGGGCGTTGTTTGCTTGAGGTTTTCCAGTCTCATTTTCTATTAGCACCAAATTCTCCACTCATTTATTGCACTTTTGTCCAGCCTGTTCTTGGTTTCCAAAGAAAAGAAGCCAGTAACTGAGCATATAAGTGCTATGTTTTTGCCTGCTCAGCAGTGGAAATGCTGGGTTTTGAAAACCACCTACTAATTTTAGGAGCCGAAAGGCTCCTGAATTCTGAACCTTGTGGTATGCCTGTTTTAAAGACAGAGAAGTTAGCAAAAGAACTTCACTACTTCTTTGCTTGAGGACTTTTTAAGCTTCTTTTGTTTTAAAATGTCTCAGAAAACTTTTGAGTGTGAGGAAATGACGGCATGGAGCTGTAGTAAATACCTATTTTTTCTTGTTAGCAGACTTAAAAACAACATAATTGGTTAGTGTAGTAGTGCAACTTAACCTTGTTCATGGTCACATCTGAATAGTATCTAAGTGGTGCTTCAAAAGAAAAGTCTGGTGGCAGACAAGTAGCTTGAATCAAAGCTTGGCTGTGTGAAAATAAATGTTTACTAGGGAAATAAAATGCATATGGAGACTTGGAGTTTGCAAATCAGAGTGAAAATGCCCAAGTCAAATACCTTCAGTTTTCATTTTCATATCAGATGCTTTTCTAGCACATTTTTTCAAAACACCTCTGCATCATTCAGGATTGCTTCCAATGTGGCCTTTGCTGCTTTTACCACACAAATCAATCACTGCTGAAGATGGAGTCACTTGGGTTCCTTGTGGACTTGTGAGGTTGGTGCCTCCAGGATTTGGATACTTCACAAAGTGTGCTAGTCCACTGGGCAAGTGGCTGGTGATTCTCCTCTCTTTGAAAGAGAGGATCAGAAATAATTAAAAGATTTGGATTGACAAACTCACCTGCATGAAGTTTTAATTTTCTAAGATACTCAGTGTTTAATACCTACAGAGGATAGCTCCCACTGGCCTCAGTTGCCACGAGTGGTGTTTGCCTGTGTGAATAAATTGGACATCCAAAAAATGCAACCCAGGATTATTAAAAAAAAACCAAAACAGAAAGGTTGAAATTACTTGTCCTGGCATTGACAGCAATGGGATGATGTTCTCCAAGCAGTGGATATTGCTGTGAGATTGTCCTTTTTGTCCCCCACTTCTCATTTAGTTCACATGCTCCAAATGCTGGCCAAATGAGCAGGGATCTTGTCTTGTATTGCTCAGATCCAGGCCTGGACAGACCCAGAGCATGTGCTGAGTAAGGGAAATTTTGGTAAGAGGGATGGAAGAATATACTTTGGTATATACATAATATATGTGTATACCTTGAATTTTCTGTAAAAAGACCTGTTTTCATTCTAATAACTGGGGTTTTTTTCTAAAGCAAACTTCAAAAATAGTTTGCAGTACGGATCCACCCACATGAGTGGATAAATGCAGATTGCTGCCATTTTAGCAATTAAAGTAACAAAGTAATGATGAATTACCATTTTCTGAGAGCTTGCTCTTGTTGGGAAGGAGTTTGTCAGCAAGCCTGTTCTGCTTGTTGATGGCAAAGGGATGTCAGGATTGGGAATTTGGGGTGCAGTTCCTGCTCTGAAGGCATGAATGCTCCAATTGTTTTCCACCCATCCCCCAGGAAGAGCCTGTCTGTGGTTTTTACCCCTGTTGCCCTAGGCCCTGCAGCCTGGCTCTTCCCAGCCCCTTGCCCAAATGGCTTCTTCCCTTGTTTAGACACTTAGTGAACCCATTTTTAATTCCCATTGCTGCTTCCTAATCCCAGTGCCCTTCTCTTGCTCAGCACTGTGCTCCCAGCCTGCCCTTTTCTTCTCTCCAGATCTCCAGAGGGTTTCCATCACATCCTCCTCACATTTCCCAATCTCTCTGTGTTTTCCCTACATCCCCTCCTGGCTCTGGCTCTCCCTCAGCCAGAGCTGGGCATCTTCTCCATCAGCTGCCACAAGGGAAGCTGAGACCCCGTGGCGAGTCATGCTGTCTGTGGAGCAGTCCCCAGGAGGCTTTGGTGTCAGCTGTGACATTGTGGAGGTGGCACACAGAATCATGGAATGGTTTGGGTTGGAAGGGATCTTTAAATGCCATCTAGTCTAACCCCCCTGCAATGAGCAGGGATATCAACAAAATCAGGCTGCTCAGAGCCCAATCCAGCATGGCCTTGAGTGTTTCCAGGTTTGGGGCATCCACCACCCCTCTGGGCAACCTGTGCCAGTGTCTCAACACCCTCATAATAAAAAATTTCTTCTATCTGAATCAACCCTTTTGTAGTTTAAAACCATGGCAGAGCTCTGTGCAAAAGGGGATTTCACTGTGGATGGCTCAGGCAAGCCCTTGTTTACTAAGCAGCTGCAAGAAGATGAAATGTTCTCAGCAAGGCTATAATCTGAAGTTTCAATAACTAACAAAGTCTTAAGTGTGAATAAACTGATAATTTGTATCTTCTCCCCCTGAAGCATGTAGTTTGGCCAAATTCTGGCAGATTTTTATATTGTGACAACATATCTAAGGTCATAACGCTTTCTCCCACATAAAGCATCTCCTCAAAGATTTTGGAAGAGAAACTTTTAATTTCTAAATCAAAAAATAATAATCTGCATACATGAAAGCTTTTTCTTAGCCTCATTTTTGGAACCCTTTTGGCTGAGGTTTTCTGTGGAGGAGGGAAAAAAAGTAATCAGTCCAAGGTTTCAGAAGGAAAGTTTTGCTGTTGCTGGTTGAAATGTGTCAAAGTTTTAAATAGCCCAACACAGACTCTTGTGGTGGGAAGTTACATCCAGCAGGTTAATACAGCATCCAGAGGCAGGATGCCAGGACTGTCATTAGCATAAATCACCTCATACACTCTGTTTTAATACCTACATGTAGTATTACTGTGGTAGAGACCAAGGACGTGTCAAATCCAAAACCTTGCCATCCTGCTCAAGCTGCCTCATGCTCCACCCATTTTTCCCTGAGCGATGGCATTGCCAGTGGGTCATTGTTGCACATTAGGATCCACGTGCTGAAAGGTTTGCAGGAGTTCATCTGTCAAAAGGTGAAATATCTTTTACCATTTTCAAAGAAGACTTGAAAAAGGGCAGTTTGTGTGCTGTCACTCGTTGTTCCCACCATCTGGAAACGACCCCATCTGCAGGTGCCCGCAGATAGTTTGTGACCACCTGTTTTGGACAGGCTTGCTGTTTGTATTGCTGGTTTTCTATTGGAGGGCACAGTGGAGTGTATCTAGTGTAAAAAAACCACAGTTAAATAAAACATTTTGAACTTGCCTCTTTATGAGGATGGGGAAGTTAACATGAGCTGTCCTGAGCCTTTTCTTGTCGTGTTGGCAGCTCACATCGAGAGGCCAGTGGTGCCTTAATGGGATCATCTCATTTTCTTGTTGGTTTTCACTCTTAGAATGTGGAAGTTGAAGTTAATTCTTTATCATTATGCAGCTGCCATTCTTAATACAATAGATTGAGTAACATTTAAGCATCTAATGAATTGCCTCAAATCCAAAACACGTTACCACTTGGAAGAATATGAAGTGCACTTTTATTATTACTTGATGTCAAGAGCTTTGCTGTTCTTCACAGAAACTTCTGAAATCACCCAGTGACACAGATGATAATCAGTTTCTGTAGAAAAGATGTGGAGCTGCTTCATAGGTTCTCCTACTTTCCAAGCCATTGCCTTGCAAGTTAGTAAAAAAAGAGAAATTAATTCCATGCAATGAGTTGCATTTCTGCAGCGGACATCACTGGGCCAAACCAATCTGAGAATTATTATGGCAGGGTGCTAGCCTGGAGTTCTGGGTGTGGGGGGTTGGGTTGAGAGGAGAGGAGCAGCTGCCATTCAGATGCTCTTTGTCAGGGTAGTTCAACCCAAATCTCAAGGATCCTGTTGCCAGACAAGATCTTATGCTGGGGGTGATCCATAGGAACTGCTGTATGAGTTTGCAGCAGGGAGTATTGCTGGGTGGGGTGAGCATGTTCTTTTCTCGAGATCTTGGGAGCCTTTCTGCCGTGGCAGTCCTTTGTGGAATGAAGAATGGGGACTTAATTCTAGGTTTGCTGCTTAACAAGCCAGGCAACGCCTATGACTTGCGAATTCAACATTAATTGTGGAATTTAATTTCTCTACCCATTTTTCCCCCTAGGAGATATAAGCTGTTAGGAAAATAAGAAGAAAAATGGAGCATTTGTGTGTGTGTTGTGTTTAAATTTTGGGCAGTTGAAAGAGTGGTTGCAAATCAATCCATGCATTTCATTGAGTCATAAAATGCCCTTTAGTAGATATTATTTGCTAGCCTGGTCTTTATTTGCACAAACCTCATTCAGTTATTTGTACTGTTTGCAATAACCTTTCAAAATGTTAAGAATCCTATTACTGCTTTATGTTTTTCATTTCAATTAGGGTGTTCTCTATACCCTCTTCTGGTTCCTTACCCCCTCAGCCTGTGCAGTTAGAACAGCTTATGTGTATCAGTAAAGGTTTTCTAACGTGAGTCGTGATTAGGTGCTGGCCACACTTGGTGAAGTTTGACTTTAATCAAACTCACATCTCCTGTGTACACTGCATTTCTTCTGGATATTTTTGTTAACATAAACCATGATGTTTTATTCCTCTTTTCTCTTGAGGATGAGTTAGTCCTTTCACACAGAGCAACCCTCAGCACTGGCAGACCTTTCTTTCCAGTCTTTGCCGAGGCTTCATTTCACCGTGGCTCCACCTCTGGCTCTCTCAGTTCTCCATTGCTGAGTTTTTCTTTGTCCGGTTTCCCATCTACGTGTTTTGGTTACATTTCAGCGCTCTGAACGAGTGGTTTTGAGAGCAGTTGGAGGCACGGCGTGCACCACTTCCTGCCTCTGCAGTCCCTGTGGCTGTCACGCAGCTCGCCTGGTCACCATCTGCAGCTCTGGGCTCGAACGTGGGACGTGCCACCGCAGCTGGGCTGCCCTCTGCTTCTGAGAAGGCGTTTGAGTTTGCAGTTCCTGGTTTGCAGGACGCCTTGCAGAGAAGGTTGAGATGGTCCCTCAGCTGCCACAAAGAGCA
Organism: Molothrus aeneus; assembly: GCF_037042795.1. Classification (NCBI taxonomy): domain Eukaryota; kingdom Metazoa; phylum Chordata; class Aves; order Passeriformes; family Icteridae; genus Molothrus; species Molothrus aeneus. Next base: position 55,856,110 of record NC_089651.1, on the reverse strand, counting down.
AAATGTGTGGAGTAGCTTGTGTGGGTGCTCTGTTGTCTCTTAATTTCCTTTAATGGGGAGGGAAAGACCAGTTTGAGCCTGGCCTGCTTTCCAGTGTGTGTTGCATCATGTGCCCGTTGGACTGACAGGTAAAAAGGCAAGTTGAGACTGAAGAGTGGTTTCTGACAACCTTGTATAGGTGTTGTCCTGGGGCCATCTTACAGAAGTCTACCCTGTGAAGTTTTTGAAGTTCTGCATTCAGAATTCCTATCTGAAAACCTTGGCTGTAGGACTTGGAGATATATTTGCTAATTTATATTCTAGCAGCTCTGATTGACATGTGTGCTGGTTATGTTTATTAGTTTACTAGTCTTGTAAGTCTAGTGGTGAGCACATGGAATTATGGATGCTTTCACTGGCATCAATATTCAGAAGTAGTTACCAGCAGAGATCTCCAGACAGGAAGCTGTGCTGCAGACTGGCAGAATAGGAAGATCTAGAGAGAAAAGAGGTGGCAGTTCCTCCCTACGTTGAAGTAGGCTTTGGGTTTTGTGCTCATGATTTAACAGATACCTTTTTCTTTATGCAGGGCTGTAATCGAAGTACAAGATGGCAAAAACCAGCCATAGCAACTATGTCCTTCAGCAGCTAAACAAGCAAAGAGAGTGGGGCTTTCTGTGCGACTGCTGCATCGCTATCGATGATATTTATTTTCAAGCACATAAAGCAGTCCTTGCTGCCTGCAGCGCCTATTTTAGGATGTTTTTTATGAACCATCAAAACACTACAGCCCAGCTGAATCTAAGCAACATGAAGATTAGCGCTGAATGCTTTGATCTTATTTTACAGTTCATGTATTTAGGAAAAATTATGACAGCCCCTGCCAATTTCGAGCAATTTAAAGTGGCCATGAACTATTTACAGCTGTATAATGTACCTGAGTGTCTAGAAGATATACAGGACACAGACTCATCTAGTTTAAGATGTTCATCTCCTGCTTCTAGCACGCAGACTAATAAAATGATATTTGGTGTGAGAATGTATGAAGACGCACTTGCTAGAAATGGCAGTGAAACAAACAGGTGGGGCATGGAGCCACCAAGTTCAACGGTAAATACATCCCATAACAAAGAGCCTGAGGAAGAAACTTTGCACCTCAACAGCTTCCCCGAGCAACTGTTTGATGTCTGCAAAAAAAGCACCACGTCCAAATTCTCTCACACGAAAGAGCGCGTGTCCCACTCGCGCCGGTTTGGAAGGAGCTTCACCTGCGACAGCTGTGGGTTTAGCTTTAGCTGTGAAAAGCTACTGGATGAGCATGTGTTAACATGCACCAACAGGCATTCCTACCAAAGTGCCAGGTACTACAGTGCTGAGAAAATAGACTTTAGTGAAAAGAACTCTACTTCTAAAATGATTTCCACACAAACAGAAAAATACAAGGGGGACTCGAACCATGCTGCGGACGATTCATCGTCTCCCGTGTCAAACATCACGAGCAGAAAAAGCAGCACTGTTGCCTCTGAGACATCAGGTGAAGAAGGAAGTAGAGCCTCTGAGAGGAAGAGGATTATCATCAAGGTGGAGCCAGAGGACAATCCTACGGATGAGCTGAAGGATTTTAATATTATCAAGGTGGCAGATAAAGACTGCAATGAGTCTTCTGACAATGATGACCTAGATGATGAACAGGAAGAGCCGCTTTACAGATACTACGTTGAGGAGGAGATGAGAGAGAAGAGAAATGCTCGGAAGACTCTAAAGCCTCGCTTATCCATGGATGAGGATGAAAGAAAGTGTTTGAAAAGTCCACGGCACCTTAACAGCAAGGCTTCTTCAGTGCAGGAAGATGTGGAGAATGCTCCCTGTGAACTTTGTGGGCTAACAATCACTGAGGAAGATCTGTCCTCTCATTATTTATCCAAACACATAGAAAATATATGTGCTTGTGGCAAGTGTGGTCAAATACTGGTCAAAGGCAAGCAACTACAGGAGCATGCACAGACCTGTGGAGAACCCCAGGATCTGACCATGAATGGGATCAGAAATTCTGAGGAGAAAATGGACTTGGAAGAAAACCCCGAGGAGCAGTCAGAAATAAGGGACATGATGTTTGCAGAGATGCTAGAGGACTTCAGGGACAGTCACTTCCAAATGAACAGCCTTCAAAAAAACCAGTTATACAAGCATTCTGCCTGTCCTTTCCGATGCCCTAATTGCGGCCAGCGTTTTGATACTGAAAACCTAGTGGTTGAACATATGTCAAACTGCCTGGAGCAAGATCTGTTCAAGAACTCCATGCTGGAAGAGAATGAGAGGGATCACAGGCGTAAGCATTTCTGCAACCTTTGTGGGAAAGGATTTTATCAGCGTTGCCACTTGCGGGAACACTATACCGTTCATACCAAGGAAAAACAGTTTGTTTGTCAGACATGTGGGAAGCAGTTCTTAAGAGAGCGCCAGTTGCGGCTCCACAATGATATGCACAAAGGCATGGCCAGGTATGTCTGTTCCATTTGTGATCAAGGAAACTTCCGAAAACATGACCATGTACGGCATATGATATCTCACTTATCAGCTGGAGAGACTATATGCCAGGTCTGCTTTCAGATATTCCCAAATAATGAGCAACTGGAGCAGCACAGGGATGTTCATCTGTATACATGTGGAGTATGTGGAGCAAAATTTAATTTGAGGAAAGATATGAGATCTCACTATAATGCCAAGCATTTGAAAAGAACATAAGCATAAACATACTGTTAAAGCATTAAGTTGGCAGCAGAGAGAACACCAAAGCAAAGCATAAGTATAGTAAAAAAATTTGAAAAGGAAAAAAAATTGAAAATAAGTCTCTTTTTTATTATTTTTTTAAGACCCTCCTAACCATAGGTGTCTATTTAGGCTCATTAAGTATAAAGCTTTGAAAAGCATCATGTGTTTAATTATTACATTTTCACTGTTTCCTAATACCAGTTTCTGTTCTTAATTTTATTGTTTTACTACGTAGATATACAAATCATTATTTTTAAACTGTAGATTAAAAGCACAATGTTACCCCTTCACTGACTGCTATTAAACAGTTCTCGGATCCATGTCCATAAGATGAGTGCTTTAATATTTCCATGTGTTGTTTCTTCATGTGAAAATTTTAGATGCCAGCGATTAATGTGCAAGAGCATAATTGTTTGTAATCCCCAAATCAATTTTCAAAATGAAAAAAAAAAAAAAGCCAAACCCAAACCAACAATGCCAAGAAATAATCCTTTGGGCTCTGACTCTGCTGCAGGGGCAGAGCTGGCTGTCCTGGTCCCCTGCTTCTTGGCTTTGTTGGAAGCTGCTTCCCAGGGGTGAGAGCACACAGGCTCAGTTAACCCTTGCAGGCTCGGCCTGCTGTGCACAAGGGGGAAGGGAATTAATGACTCTTTGGACAACCAAGGGGTTCCAGAACAGTGGTCGTTTTCCAGACGGGAAGTCCTAGCAGAGCTGTTCAACTGATGTTGGCCTTTCTTTCACTGTCTGTACCTCTGAGGGTATATTTAACCTGCTTATCCTAACATACAAGGGAGGAGTGGCCGTGGTGGGTTGGGTTGCTAGGAATGCAGTATGGCCATGTGCACTGAACACTGCATTTTCAGCCTAGCTGTGAACTGTGTCTTGCTGCTTGTGTTGGAAAGTTAAAAGCAGGGTGAGTGTGGAGATAGTCCCATTACTTGGGACCTTAAGGTTTTTTTGCTTCTTGTTTTCATGATACTTTATGAATGTTCTGTTTTTCAACAAGAATATAACAAGAAAAGACTGCAGAGTTTGCTTAATAAATGTAAAGATATTTTATGCTTTTTAAGATTTCTTTCTGATTCTAGCAGAGCCCTAATCTGTGCAGCTTGTCTCTTAATTTAATTGAATTTAAAAATCCTACTAAGTACCAGCTGACACCAATTCAGTGAGGCACTTTGGCCTTTGAGAGAGCAACTGGCTTTGACTCTTAGGCACCAGCTGTCTAAACGTTTGTTAAGTGTGTGATTTGTGATGGGGTGGAGGAAAGGATCCTAATACGCAATTGTGGAGAAAACAAAAAATAAAACCCAGTTGTACTTTCTCCCAGCAGATCTCACTTTATCAAAGAGGGTGATAATGCTATTTCCCACTGAGCTATGGAGGGAGGAAAGTAATTTAGATCAGCAGTTAAGGCAGTTGGATTAGATGATCATTGCAGGTCCCTTCCAGCTGAAATGTTCTATCACCTCATATGCCAGTGGTGGAGTTGAGAATAGGAGCCAAGAGCTGACGGTCTAGTCCAGGGCTTTCATGTGCTTGTTTCTGTCAGAGTTGAGTTTCATTCCTAGTTTCTTGGGGATTATGAAGGGTATCGAGTTTTAATTTTAGACTATTCAGAGGAGTGAATATACAATTCAGAATCTCCACTTCAACTGTTAAAAGTAGTGTGAGTTGCCTTGCATTTATTCAGTTTCAAATGTGCATTAGGATTTCTCTTGGTTGGCAGACGTGTGCATTTCTGCAGTGATGGAGAAGGCTCCCCCACCAGCCCTTGGTGCTGAGCCAGCAGCTGCTCCAAGGCACCAGCTGCTTTGGGCACAGTTTAGTGGGCTTTTAGTGTTTTGCTTTAACTGCTCAGTCCTTTGTTTTCTTGTACGATGCTGAAGTCAACCGAGTCCTCGACAGCACTGGAGCCAAAAGAGCACAGGCATGAATGCATGAATATTCCAGCACTCCAGAGCTGGGGGCTTCATACACTGCACACAGTGATTCTCTGACATGCCCGTTATCCCTCACAGTATCAGCTGGATTGGGAAGAGCAGTCAAGGGAACTGAAGGAGAACTGGAGAGCGCTGGGGGAGCTGGCAGGAGGGTCTCGTGGCACTGGAGGAGTGGAAATACTGAGTGGGAGAAGAGATCCTGAATGGGAGGGAGTGGCAAAGGCAGGCAGGGAGGATTAGAGCTGTGCAGTGGGAAGCAAATCCCAAAGGTGGCATGGAGGGGGTGGCTAGAGGAGTGGATGAAATGTCCCGGCTGTGAGAGCGGAGTGAGGATGACTCAGCTTGGCTGGGGAGCCGTGGGCCTGAGCCATGAGCTCACAAACCAGCGCCGGTTGCGTACCAAGCACGGCCGGCCCCGCTGGCCCAGCGCTGCGGGGACACGGCACAGCCCTGATTAAAGACCTTGCTGAAAGGCAGGAGGTGACCTCTGCCATGTAAGGGATCAGTCCTGAATTCGGTGAAGGGCTAAGGGTGATTTATAGAGCCTCCTGCTCAGGATCAGGAGCCCTTGTTTAGAGTTTATTGGTCTGAACTTGACCCAAAAATGTTAAAAAATGTGACTTCCTAGTGCAAGTAGACCTGTCAACTACAGAAGTTAAACGGAGAAACTGGGAATGATGGTATTTATGTGTACTATCTAACTTTATAAACACCCTGAATACCTCTGTTTTTCAATTATAAGCTGTGTTGTTGTAGTAGCCTTTCAAAGTAAAGTTTGTTAAACCTTTCCAACTGAACTTGAATGGATGTTTTTTCCTGTTCTAGGGAAACAAAACCCAGTGCCTTGGAGTTCACATGTATGAAAGTCCATGCTAAGGCTCACAAAGAGCATGAATTGCACTGCAGGGAAGCTTAAAAGTGGATCTACTTACTTGTAGGCAGAAAAAATTAGAATGACTGAAGTAGCCTGAGAAGTGATCAGGGGGAGTATAGGAGAACATAAACAAGTCAGCCTGGCTTGCAAGTAGATGGGTATTGAAATAGATGAGTATTTGAGATGAAATGTAAAAGCGTGCAGGGGAACAGCATGGGACTGTTACAGAAAAGGCCTGGAGTGACAGGAGGAATTTGGCTGCTGTAAAAGGGGAGAAGGTCTGGGTGCTGAGGCAGCCTGGGGCTGGCCACTCCTGAATGTTCTCCCCAGAATGGGACAACATCTGCAGGAGAGTGAAATGATGGTGTTTCAGTGCTTCTGCCATACAAAAATGATTTAATGTGGAGACAGAACAAAAACAGACATGAAAAAAAAATCAACAGCAGTTATCCTAGAAGTTTTGCTGCTACTTGAAAAATCATGAAGGGGAAGCAAAAAATATTTTGTTTAAGAGTTCTTTTCCTCTAATTTGTGCTTTTCTGTTGCCATAACATTGTTCCTTTCCATCTCCTTAGTGAATATTAGCATATAAAAACACTTAAGGATCTTTAAAACTGGAGGTGTAAGCATTGCACAAGGCGTAGCCAGAAAGAAAAAGATTTGCTGGATGCCATAAGTTATATTTTAAAGTGAATTGCTATTCTTATTTTTGGAGGACCTCTCTGTATTCTGTTGTTTTTCCCATTTTGGGAGTGCTATGGGCTGCAATCCTAAGAATTTTTAAGTGGCCAGCCTAGCTCTTAGCTTTCAAGATTTACTGAAAGTTAAAAAGAGGGAATTCATGAAGACCTGGTATGAGCTTTAAAATATCACAAAAGCTATTGAGCTTCTTTTTCAGTTTCAGAGGAGATGTTTAAAATGTTAATATATATATATATATATACTTGTAAATGTTTCCTGCTGACTTATTAGTTCAAAGAGTATTTACATTTGTGTATAATGATATTTGTAGCCCACAGGTCTGTGGAGAAGTCTTGATTTCAATAAATAGAGTATCATGGAATTCTAAGAATTTATGCTTTAATTAGGGGATTTCTCTATGTAATACTTTCTCAGTTGGTGTAAAACATATAATTCAGCGTATTTTTTATTCAAAGCTGTGGACAGAAAATATATTGTCCTGGAGAATGTATTAAAAATACATTGTTATAAAAGTGAATAGTTTGACTACACGATTGTATTTGAATACTCTAGTGCTAAACCATCAAGAGGCTCAGAGCTATTGGTGAGGACACGAATTTGCTGCTGGAGGCTGTGCCACCTTGAGCCCTGGCAGCCCTTTACTTCTCCCCATTGGTTTCAGCTCTCGTCTCCCCTGTGTGCCACCCTCTCCATTGTCAAAGAGCACGTACCTATGGAGCTGCACAATGCACTGAATCAAACAACAGGCTTTTTTCTATTCCCTTTGGGGCTGGTTTTTGGCTGGATCAGTTCCCTGCTGTGATTCCCTCTCCATCTCTGTGTCAGATCTTGTGCAAGCACAATAGAAGGGGTGGCACAAGGGGAGGAATGAGTGGCTGGGAGGGGGCTCCTTTGCTGAAATGAGCTGTACCAGAACTCAGAGCATGTCCTGAATTTAACTCGGTCTCTGTCTCCCCCCAGCATCCTCAGGGAAGCTGAACTCTTACATTCATCTCCTATTTCCTGATAAGGAAAAAGGCAGCCCAACCTCTTACAAATGAGACACATCTCTGCTATCTGCCCTCTTCGTGAGAACTGGAAACCTTCCTGCATTCAGCTCATCCCACAAATATGCTCTGGAGCTTTCTTGGTGTTTCTTGAAGCAGACTGGGTAGTGCTCTGCACCACTGGGTTTGTGTGGTTGGCCTGGCCCAAGGCCAGGAATGAGCTGGGCCCCTTGTCTGGCCAAACACCAGGAATGGCTCCCACCTTCATCTGGCCTTCCTGCCCTCCAGCTGTGGGCCCAGATGCAGCTGTGGAGCTCCTCTGTTGCCCTGTGCCCCTTGCTGCTTTTCTCAGTAAGGGGAGACAGTTGTCTCATTTTGGTCTAATGCTGAAAGCTTGGGGTAATTCTCTGTGTAAGTTAAACTGATGCTGGCAGTATCTGTTACTATCCCTGTGTGCTTCTGACTTTTAAGTGCTTCTCAATCTCAGAGGGTTAAAAATCAAATCTTCTGACTTCCCTAATTCTCAGCTGGTTTGATGCTTGTCGCAGACTTAAAGACCTACAAGATGAAGCATGACTAATTTGACTTTATAAAGTCTGCTGAAAGCTAGAAATTAGGAACATGTTTTCAAAAGCTGACATTTCTGTAGTTCTCAACTATAAACCAGTTTTCTGTATTTTCTTCCAAAAAACTCCTAAAATATTGCTGTGCGGTGTATTCTTGAGATATTTGAGTAGGCTGAGATTTTGTAGGGGAAAGATGCCAAAAATCAGGACACATTTTATAAATTAAGTGTCTTTTGCTACTTTTACAGTCACTTCCACAATTCTGGAATTAATTCTGATTTTATTTTTTTAATGCAGAAAGACAAATCTTAATTTGTAACAGGGCAGTAGAGCTCATGACTCAGGAATCACTTCATCATGACTATAAATATTCAGCCCTGAAACAAACAGCCCATGTTCCTTTTCATGTACTTGAATGGCCAGTGCCAGCTTCATAGGAGAAATGCTATCAGATCTTTATTTGGGTTATTTTTACCCTCAAATATCTTGAAGGGTGGGGATTTTTTTATTACGACATAAGAAAACAACGTTGTGCATTGTGCTTTTAGAGAAATGGTTGTCGGTAATTCACACAGATTCCCTGTGTAAGAGTGGCTGGAAATAATAAGAAATTTCTGAAGTTTCTTATTAATACATTAAAGGGAAGATAACAGAACTGTGAGATGAAAAATCCTCAGATGGTCCAAGGCCAGGTTTGACTGTCTCTTTTGTGTAGCCAGCATGGCACACCTCACCCCAGAAACCTCAAGTTCAGACGTGGTCAGGATCTTTGATTCTCTTGCAAGAAAATGAAAAGGTTTAATCCTTTCCTGTGCCTTCTGGCATACTAAAAACCGTAGTAAATCTTCCTGCAGCTACAACCACAAAAACAATGCTGCATGTAGAATTTCCGGTGGGAGAAAAAACCAAAGAAATGGTTCAAGAACTTCCCTCTCTGACAAAGTTCTGCTGCATTTATTGTTTTCACTCAAACTCATGTGTGATGTGCATCAATGAGATTTTGGGGTGTACTTTTTTTTTGTTTGCAAATAAGACATGACTTCAGATAAATATGTCTTATAGTTCTGTAGACATCCCCAGACTCCTGACAGGGAATGAGTGCATCCCTTATAGGGCTCTAAATCCTGGAAGCTGTGTAGTTTGTAGGAAATCCACTGGAAATCAGGACTGTTGTAAATCCTTAGTTTCTCAATTTGTCTGTCAGGCAAAGTGCCGCCAGTGTCAGCAATTGCTAAGGTCTCTGCAGCAGCTGTGTTGCCAACACAAAAGATGCAGAAATCAGTCTTCCCCCCTCTCTTTTCCCTCATCTCCCCTGATGACAAGGTTGCTATTTTAGAAATGCACCCTTTCAGCTCTTTTATTTACCTTCTGGTTTTTGAAAAGGAAGATTTGCTTTCTTCCTGTTTTAAAGCAATGATTAGGGCTAAGAAGTTGCTTTTTTTCATAGTTCTCACATGCTCAGTTGAACCTACACAACTCAGTAATACCTGTTCTCTCCTTTTTAGGTAACCATCCCACTACATTGCGGGTGGTCACCAGAGGGACTTCTGCTTCTGACTCCCCAGAAAATGAAAGGGAAAAATAACATATTGTCCTTCTCTCCATGGCAAAAGCCCCAAAGACCATGAAAGTTTGTGGAAATGCAGATAAGCTGGCTAAAAATAGAGTTTGCTGAATACCATAAATTGCTTTTGGTTTTGGCAGCAGATACACCAGACTTCTGGTATTGGTTACGCTCCTCTTACACAAGTCGTTGTTAGGGCTTTTATTTAGGATGCTAAAGATGGTGCCCTGGTTTCTTCCCTGCCTGTGGGTTTCCTACTGGTACCTACTGGTCGAGTCCCAGCTTCCAAATTACTGAGGTTCTGGTTTCTAGCCATTGGTTATTGAATTACTTAGAATAAATCAGAAACATTTTAAGAGACAAAATCTAAAGTATCCCTCCTTTGGGAAAAGAAAAGATACAGTAATGTTTTAGGAGGAAGAAATACAGGGTAGGATCTCTTGGAACTGATGAAGAAATTGTCTTAGTATGCCCCACAGCCCAGGAGAGAGCTCAGATGTCTGAGCTACATTGTTATCAGGTGAATTAAATAGAAGTTGTGTACACTTACATATGCTGTAAAATATGACACTTAATACTCTGCGTGCCTGGAAGTCTGAGGGTTAGCCCCACCTAGTCTGCTTTCAGATGGATTGTGTTTCACTTAGATTTTACTGGCCACTGCTGACACAGTCAGTTCTGCCAGAAAAAGACAGAGGTCCTGATGTACAGTAACTTAAAAACTGCAAAATAACTCAGTCAAGACGCAAGAGATTTTACAGTAATTGTTGCCGTTCTTTCAGCTTTAGTTTGTTGTGCAAAGAGTTAAATAGTTCAAAGGCAGTTTCCTTTGGAGAATGTTTATTTGATCAAGTTCAGTGTGGCTTAGACCCCAAATAGAAATACCAACTTCAAACAGAGCACTGCTATGAGAGAAGGAATGAATAGTCTGTGGCCTCCCAGACCTCACAAGCTATGTTGGTTTGTTACACAGAGTCAAAACAAAGATGTCCCTTAGAACACATATACATTAACTCAGTGTATTTCAAACACCACATCTTTTATCTCCCATCTACTTCTCTCCCTGGTCCTTTGGGCTATGACAAGGCCACTGAGATCCTGGATGAACTACAGTCTCCTCATGAAAAGCATATATGGTGTGATTGGACCATCCAAGCTACTCAGATTGTTAGAGAGCATTAGGGGAGCTACTGCTCCTGTTTACTAAGACTGAAGTACTACATCCTTTGGATTTTGGAACAGTGCTTATCTTTGCTTCTTGGTTCCCTTTACATTCCAGGAAGCAGGGTGAAGAAGAACCCAGTGGGTGCTTCTCTTAGATGGAGCCTGGAAACTCTTGTGGGCTGAGCGTGTTATTGTTTTGTTTCTTCAGGTCCTTAGCTGGCTGAATCTTCAGACTTCTAATAAATGCACTAAGCCTTGAAAAAGCATTATTAATGCATGATGAGATAGACCAAGTTCAGCCACTGAACCTAGGAGCGAAACCCATGCAGATGCTGTTAGCGCAGGAGCCTGGTATCGAGCCAAATCTGGAGAGCCATCTTTGATCTGTCTCCAGATCCTCCTTTTATTTGTAAACATCCAGCTAATCACAGACTTCCTCTGACTTTGATGAAGTGGAAGGGGCCGCATCCTCTGTAAGCGCTGGGAAGGGCTGGAATTCTGCAGCGGCTCAGGATGCAGGGATGGGGGTTCCAGCGCCATCTCGTGGCTCGCTGGGACCGCGCCTGTCCCTGTTCCCAGCGCTGGAATGCTCCAGTCTGCTGGGAGAGGGCGAAGCAGATCCTCCCGCGGCTGTGCATCCCCAAACAATTCTGTGCTTAGGGCAGCTGAGCGGTTTTAGTCTGCGAGGAGGGCACAAGGTTTTATCTCTGATCTCCCTTCCTGTGGGCTGCAGGCTCCCGGCAGTGCCGGCGGCTCCGTGTGTGCTACACCCCACCCCACCACAGTTGGCACTGATTAGCAGTGTTTCTGCTGTCTCATCGGAAAAATGTGATTTAATATTCACAGGCAGCCCACCTTCCCGCACTCAGAGGTGGTCCCACACAGCACAGCCGATGTATTTCAGGGAGGTGGTGGAATGAAGTTCAGTCGTGTGTGTGAGTTGTCCATGATTTGTAAATGACAGAGATTTTGGACTGCAAAGTGCTGGCTGACATGGTAATGAACAACAATGGCAAACACCGATGTCCAGGGGAAAAACAGTGCTCACATGCATACTGTAGTTAGAACATCTTTTTTCCCTCCTTTGTTAGTTTACAAAAAAAAAAAAAAGAAAAAAACGAGTACTTCCTGACTTCTGAGCTAGTCGTGTAAGAGTTACTTTGCAAGAGTTACAGTGCAACAGCACTGGTCCAGTGAATTCCCCTCCAAAATTTTAAGAATGTGGCCTTGCTGCCAGAACCAGCAGTACTTTGAAGGTAGCAGTTTGCCCAAGACATGTTTCCCCTGTTCACACTGCCCTCATGGCACAAAACAAAAGCCTTTTGTCCCAGCTGGCCTTTTTGCCCACCTTAAGTATGTGACATAGCGCAGAGGGCAGATGAAATACCAGACAAGCCTGGGCCTGGCACATGCAGTGAGTGAGGGCCTGGCCACGCTGCACACCGAGGTGTGGAGCATCACTCGAGGCTTTCCTCTCCAAGGTGTGCCAGGAAATTCAGCCCTGAGCTGGCCTCGAGGATGCTTTGGCAGGTAAGTAATGCAAAGAGCTGCTAAACCTGGCTTCATGTGCAGCCTCTGCAGTGTAGACACAACCACTTGGGCCAGGACTACCACAGTCTCATAGAAACACCAAGTGTAAGTTGTCCAGAAGTGGCACAATCATATACTGTGTACAATGTGATTCACATATCCAGAGAAAGAAGTCAGTGTGCAAAAAAAAAAAAAAAACCAACCCAAGAACCCTGAGGATTGTCCTCAAAAGTTACAACCATACATTTCCAGTTTCTTGATTGTTCCTCTTGGACACAAAGCTGCTCATATTTGTCATGAACTAGTGTGGTTGAAAGAGACTTCCAGAAATTGTAAATATTTTTATAATTTATCTGCATTTAACCTAAAATAAGAATTTGGGGGGTATGTGAGGGTGTGTGTGTTTAGTAAATACATAACAGTTACCTCTGAGTTTGGCAGGATAAAAAAAAACCATAACCAAAAATACAGTCAAATATGAAGCAGTAAGAAGTATTCCAGAGTGGGGGTGTTCCAAGCTGTGAGTGGCTATGGGGAAATAATACTTGTGCAATTTTTTGAGCATCCACTAAGCCAAGCCATAAACCACTGCTGGAAAGTAACACATACAGTATGAAAACTTGCTTCTGGGAGGTTTGGGAAGTGAAGTTTTTCTTCAGCAAATCTGTATCTGTTTTGAAAACAGAAGGCAAAGGAAAAAGAAGCAAAAGTTTCTGAAACAAGATGACAACATTGTTTAAGATTGTGTTCTGGTGGGGTAGGGGTTGAAGGAAATGAATGGCTTTTTAAAAGAGTTCCTGACTGTGGTGGGTGCTCTGAATATAACTGAAGGATGGGTATTTAGAGCAAAACCACACATGGTGAGGTGGGAGGGACCACATCATGCTAGCAAATACAGTACTGCAGTGCGGGCTTCTGACTTTTAATATTTTTCTTGCATTTCTTTTCTGCATGGCAGTAGTGAAATAGGGACTTCTAAGCTTCTGAACAACTGAGAGGACCAGATTTGGAGAAGACATGAGGAAGAACTGGTCGGCAAAAGATTTCATAAAAACTCAGAACCTCGTGTGCCAGATCTGAATTGGCACCACCTTTGCTTTTTTGACATAACTACAGCAGTCGCAAAAGGCACCAAACAGTCAAATTAGAACATGCAGTAAAAGTTGTTTTGGACTCTTCTATGTATCATAAATCTTACTTCTTTGTGACTATTACAGCTGTAAGAAACAAATTCAAAGTCTTTCATGGAGCAAACAGCCAAAAGAGGCAGATGCCAGGTGTTAAGGGCTGCACTGAAATGAATTTGCAAAATTTCTATCCACACGCTGGAGTGCTCCTTTTATGAAATATGGCTTCTTAGAGTTGCTGTCAAAAACTGTGTAGATTTTTTAGTTCAAACATTACAAGTGTATATTCATGCACAATGCTAAACTATCAAGTGTTAAAAAAGAAAAAAAAAAAAAAGAGTAAGAGGTGAAAAAAAATCTTAAAAACTGAGGACAGAGGGTCCCTGAGAAAGGACAGGATGGTGAGAGAGATCCAGCTGACATGATTTTCCCTGCTGCCATGATCATCATTTGCAAGCTGAAGAGGACCTTCCATGGAGCACAGTGCTTGTATGTGGAGAGTAAAGAAATGGTGCTCTGGTCTTTTAAACAGAATGGTGAAATTTTTTTACCAACAAGGAGATGAGTAAATGTAAAATAATCTTCACAGGGCACAGGGTGCACCTTGTTCTGGAGCTAAGCCTTGCAAAAGCTGGCTCGAAGAAGAGAATCAGACGTTCATGTTCAGATTTGAACATTTTAGGAATAGTAATGTTTCCAGCTAAATTAATGGGGGAGGGAAAAACCTTAACTAAAAAAGCAATAAGGCAGTAAGTGTTCCAAATTAGGGCAAGCATGAATTATAAAAATATCAATTTCTTTTGCTTCCCTCAGACAACAGTGGATCAAATTAAGACATGTAAGCAGACTAAACATGCTGATTATATTCTACTGTAGTTACATATTTTACTAATTCTACTCATGATTATAAAAGGATGTTTCATTGTTCACTATAACTGTTATCTCAAGAAGAGTCTGTCTATAATTTTATTTATAATTGGCATCATTTTCATTACTGTTGTTACAAAGTGTGTACAATATTGTCTGTATTGCAGCTTGTATAGGGCATGTGTCTGTGCTTGCTTTACTCTTTTTGAGTTTATAAAGTTACTATACAAATGCAAGAAAAGATGTTCAGATATCTTTGAATGTGATTCCTTAATCTAATTACGTAGCCCCCAATGTTTCAGCATATAGAGGTTGAAGGTACCAGCTCTATTAACACATAACACCTCAAAAATTATTGCAGGTATTTGAAAAGCCTCCAGTGCAGCACTGGGATGCTGACACTTCAGTCCCAGTGGCTGTATGGAGCAAAGGGGAGGATGGTGAATATCTGGGCAAAGCTGGATACCACTGGGGACTCTGCAGGGAGAAGGCACAAGATACCTAAGAGCAAATGGGATGTGCTTTCTAGAGACAACATGAAGGACCTTAAGAGCAGGACCACCACAAAGCAGAGCAGAGAAGGGAATACATTTATAGCATCGCCTTCAACGGTATACAAAGTGTAGGACATCTAGAACAGGCTGTGACTGTTCTGTAACTTAGCAATTACTTCCAGTCTATGTAGAGTATCAGTAAAGACATTCCAGGTTAGTTATCATCATCTTTAAAGCTTATTCTGTGCTTTGCAACAGTATCTTTAATAAAATACTCTTACAAATCTGCTTATTATTCTGATTTAATTCCATCTTATACCTGAGTTGATAACAGTCTTGGCAGCAGGGTGAAGGTGCCACCTGCTTCATCGGCTCCTGTGTTTTTCCCTTTCACCTGCCAATGACAAGAGGGAAAACAGAGATGAATAATTATCAAATAATCACAG
Source organism: Molothrus aeneus (assembly GCF_037042795.1). Taxonomy (NCBI): domain Eukaryota; kingdom Metazoa; phylum Chordata; class Aves; order Passeriformes; family Icteridae; genus Molothrus; species Molothrus aeneus. The sequence goes on along the minus strand of NC_089651.1, from coordinate 55,841,096 downwards.
AAATGAGAAAACGAGGAATTCATATCATGCTACCGTTCAATTATTATGAAAACTGCTCACACTAAGCATATCAGTAAATCTGAGAGATTAATCACATACTGATCTCTGAGTAAGAAGTATTGGTCTTTGCCTGTGTTTACACTACACCATTTATCTTGTTTAAGACTTAGCATAATTTTCCAGCTTTACAGTTACTGCCAATAATTGCAGTATATTGTTTAACCCCATCACAGCAGTTCTAGGTAAAATTCTTTGTTTTCATTTATTTACCCCCTGGACCATATAGAGTATCCTTTTAATATCTTCAAGCAAGACCAAGCAGAGTTCAGGTACATTAACAGATAAGATCAGAATTCAGAATAATCCTGGCAAGGTGCAGATGGGATCTGAAAAGATATTATTTAATAGGAACAAGTGCAAGCTGGAACCATACAAGTAAAGGAACAGCTGCTTAATTTCATAGAATCCTAGAATGGTTTGGGTTAAGGAAGGGACCTTAAGGACCATCTCATTCCAGTGTCCTGCCAAGGGCAGGGGCACCTTTCACCAGACCAGGTTGCTCAAAGCCCCATCCAACCTGTCCTTGAACACTCCCAGGGAAGGGGCAGCCACAGCTGCTCTGGGAAACCTGTGCCAGGGCCTCACTCATCCTCACAGTAAAGGATTTCTTCCTTATATCTAAACTAAATTTACTCTTTCAATTTCAATTGAAAAAAAATCAATGCATTATTTTGGATCATATTCTGAGAATTTGCAACATCATGATGTTGCAAATAAAGGTAAAAACTGAAATGTAGAAACTGGAGTGTCATCTGCTTCTTCAGAACCACCAAGGCAAGAGCTGGTAATGTCTCCAGTTTTGAGCATAGCACTTGAAAACTAAGAGACAAGGTGCATGCAGAGAATCCAGGAGAAAGCAGTGAATGTCTGGAAACCAAGAAGCCTTCTGAGTACAGGTTGAGTAATTTTAAGTAATTTTACAGAAGAGATGGTGGAGAGAAAACACAATGATTTTCATATAAAAATCTGGTTGCAAAGAAAAATGGCACAACTGTTTCTCATATCCAAAGTCAATATGAATAAAAATAATTGCCTTAAATTGCAAGAAAGGAAATCTTGGTTAAACACAAAATGAGACTAAATGATGTGTTGAGGTCATTTCTGATCTGATTCTGTGATTGCTGGAAAATATTTTGCTTTAAAGTCACTTGCTTAGGACTCAGTAGAACTGGTACTGGCTGCAAGAAAAGGAGGCTGCAGTTAAAGGAATAAAGAACTCACTGCCTAAAATGCACAGCACACCAGTTTATCTAGTTAGCACTAGTGATACTAACTTCAGCTTTTAATCATGCCTTAGCAAACTGGCAGAAGTCTATGTAAATAAATGTGCTTAAAAACCACTTAATTATAAAATAATTATTCCTTGAAGCATCAAGCATTAGTTTAATCAGTGTTGACAACTTCCATGATTTTATTGAGTCTAATCAATCTAAGGCTGCCTGATTTCAGTTATAAGATGGTGTAATGAGCTATTTTGTTTATTAAAAAAAAATTAGACCTGCCAATTACATGGAAAATCCTAAAAGTGTAATCTGAACATATGGTAAAAATGAAAAAGCCAGAAGGTAAATAAAGCCACTAGGTTTATAATTTAGGAGATCTGACTCACGAGTTTTGCACTCCTGGTTTGGCAGTATGAAATTACAGTGCCCTGTATTCTGCTGTTCTGACTATTTCCATAGTACTGATCACACATTTGTGTAATTTGCCAAAAAACACGTTATACAAATTTGCAGAACTTTTATTTGTTAGTCACAAAAACAAAGAAGCACTTACATAAGTAAGATGATGTCTTGTGGCTGCCCTTTAAATTAACAAGGAGCAGCTGTGCACAAAACCTGGAGGTATATAAATACAAAGCAAGTTACATAGTTCCCCCACATACACTATGATTTTTAATGCAACACCTTGTTAGAAGAATCTTGTCATTTTATATGCTGTTAGTTCTTGTCTGAATTCCAAGTACCAGACTTACATTAACAAATCTAAACAAGAGGAAGAATTTCAGTGGGGAAAAGGTATTGTGACAAAGTATTACTAGTTCTTAGAATAGCAGTTGCTTAGACTTTTCTGAACTGATTGCTGTATTATGAAATAATCCATTCTCACTGATACAATCTGATTATGCAATTTTTGGGATAGTTTTACAAGGGAAATGAGTATTAGGGAAATGGATACCAGAATTTAAGATCTAAGGTCTTCTGACTGCCAAACCTGAAAAAATCATTCATTGCATTTCAACTTTATCTTAATGATCCAAGTGGTTGATGTCTGATTGAACTCTAATTTGGGTTCAGTCCTATTTTTATACTCCATTGCCTTATGAAACACGTGGGGAAAAAACAATTTTCCTTTTATCATGATAAAGATAAGAGTTGAGTTCTCAGTTCTGCTCCAGATACTGAGCTCTTGCTTCACTGAAGAAATCTAAATATCATCTTCATTTCTGGCTGGGTGGTGTAATGGAGAATAGCCTACAGCATATTACATAACACTGCTAAACAGGAAACATGGGTGCATAATCAATCCTAAACACAAATAAATGGATCAGAAAGAGGCCTGCCACTGCCAGAGGTACCAAATTGCTGCTCTGGAAGTTGCTGTGAAAATATGGCTTACAGATTCAGGATGAGGGAATAACAGCCAATGTTTTGTTAAAGGGAAAATCAGACTTGTGCTGAAGTCCTCCCCATAAAGCTCACTCTTTAATTTCTGAACCAGTTGGTTTGGCTCACCTGTACCATGATTGCATATGAAGCAACATAAAAGGGAATCATGTGGCTCTTCCCATATGAGAGGATGACTACATGCATGAGTTGGTTCCCAAAGTGCTGACAAAAAGCAGGTTGGTAATAGCTCTGCTGAGAAGAGAGAATACGTCTAATGAGGTTTTGGATGGCTCCCTCTCGTTAGACTGGACTTTCTCTGAGGACATCAGTAAGAGGTGATGGCAAGAGCGTCATGTGAACTTCTGACTGAATAGGAATGAAAGTTAAAAAGCAGACCTAGACATATCATTGCACAGAAGAAAACAGCACCTGTGTGCCCAGCTGGAAAAGAAATACTTCTGCAACAACAGGCTAAACAGCCTCAGTGCAGAGACCTTTGGATTTTTCCTTAGGATGTCTCTTTACACCAGTAGCATTAAAATGGTGTGCTCATGTGTTCCTCCAAGATCTTTTCTCCAGAATTACTACAGCAAAACAACTCCCATGATGAAATAAACAGGACTGAGAGAGTACTCTCAGGGTGAGTAGTAATCCAGGCAATGCAAACACCTCTTTAGCAGGTTACCAGCACATGTGGTATCAGCACAACCATATCAGGGCCACACTAGTTATTGGGCAAGGAAACACCAAACAAGTTTTGTCTGAAGCTGTTGTATATATTTTGTGCCTGATTTTTTGGGCTGATAAAACATATGGTTAAAAGCTTTGGACCAAATAAAGGAAATGTCACTTCTAAATTGGATAAACCTTGTTCAGTTACAGCTATAGTTAAATGAGACATTAGATTAATTTTGCTGCGAAGACTGTTTCTTGTGTTAATCAATATCGTGTTATTTCCTACTCCCCTTGTTGTCTCCATCTACTGTTTCTATAAATATGTTTTTGAGGCAGGAGTCTTCTTTTTACTCTGGAATAACAGGGTCTGAGTTTGTGCTGCAGCTATTAAAACAGGTTTCTTGTGCATTATTAGTGTTCCTAAGGGACAGTCCTCACAAGGATACAAATAATAAACAACAGCAACTTTTCAGCTGAAACAGAATTTATTATCCACCTCTCTTTGTATTGCCCTGGCATTTCTCCCTGTCCCACATAATACAATCAACTGAATGAAGTGGCAGTGAATTACAGGAAGAGATGGTTCAGTGATGAATCAGTCCCTGGTCTAACTACAAGAGAAACCGACACCCATCCCATCAAAGAAATATGCACACAGGATATACAGAGCAGCTCCTGTAGGCAGAGACAGCTGATGGTTCCCATTTTCCAGTGACTTCTTTTGGATTGCTCCAAGGTCAGAACCCATGTGAAAAAAAAAAAAAAAAGAAAAAAAAAAAGACCAGGATCTATGGAAGACTAATAGTTATTTAAGCATGTACAATATGTATGGTCAGAAATCCAGGCTCTTCCATCACAAAATGAAATACATAATGCACAGAAGAGGTGGAGCTCTCATGTCTTGTAAAACAGACTTTGAAAAATACACTAATGGAAACAAGGATGTTTTTGAACAGGAGTTACAGTGCCTGTAAAAATTGTGTGACTACAAATCACTCTGGGAAAAGCTGTAACACGTTTTCTATGAGGCCAGGGACAGCAAACTGTTGAAGGCTGGGGACAAAAGTAATGAAAGAGGATTTAAATATACAGTGACATTAATTCTTCTCTCACACAACTCCTGAAGTCTATGGATAGCAAACTTTTAGCAACACTTTAAAAGGAGCTGAAAAGGAGCTACTCACTAAGACTCCATATTAAAAAAAAAAAATCTCAGGATGTTTTGCCCTCCTTACTAGAACTGGAATATTTTGAAGTGTTTGTCTCAGAGTACGGAGGCATAATTTGGAGAAACCACAGTGGATTTTCATGTTTAATATATTTTCATCAAAGCACTTTCCTACCTCCGAGTTAATAGCTCCATAGCTTTTGCTAAACGTAGGCGTGACGACATTTCACATTAGCACAACAGAGAAGAATTTGGAGGCGGTTCAAGAATGGTCACCACGCAGGAACACGCAGCAACAGGGCCCCCAGAGCCCCACCGGAGCCATGCCCTGAGCTCTGGTGCCGGGGCACGAGGGGACAGCCCGGTGCCATTCCCTCAGTTCCGAGGGGGGACAGGACGGGACAACCCGGTGTCGCTCCCCGAGTTTGGGTACCGGGACAGACACGGGGCGGGGGTGTTGTCAGCCGGCCAAGTTCGGGCGAAATAAGGCTAAACACGGGCTCGGCAGGACTTTCCCTCAGGCACTTTCCCTCAGCGGGAGGGCGCGGAGATGTTTGAGGGGAGGCGTTCCGCCATGACAGTGCGGGGGTCGCCGCGGCGGGGGAGGGGTGGAGGCCGTTCCGCCCTGACAATCGGGGGAGAGGCTGAAGGGAGGTGTGTGTCTGTGTCAGGGAGGGAGGGCGACATTTCTGCCTCCCTGCGACCAAATAAGGGCAAATTCCCCAGTGCCGGGCTGAGCGCTCAGGAATTACAAACACCGCACGGCGCGAGCGGCCGCGAACCCACAACCCCCCCACCCCGCGGGTCCGCTCGGGCGGAGCGCGGGGGCGTCCCGTAGCGACCGCACAGCCCCACGCCCCCCGGCCTGTCCCCGCCTGCCATTGGACAGCGCTGCTGTCAATCCCCGGCATAACGTCATGTCAGCTGGAACTTTCTAGCTGAGGTCCGCGCCAGGGGCGGGGCGAGGGGACAGCACGGCCGCGGATTGGCTGAGCGCCACGGCGCACGAGAAAAACCCGGAAGAATCGCGGCCCCCGAGGGGCGGGCTGGCGGGTAGGCGCTAGCGGTTCTGATTGGCCAGAGCGTTGGGGGCGGGCACTCCCCGGCGGCTCGCGGGGGCGATTGGCCAAACGGCTTTTCGAGGGACGTCGGGATTGGCCGTCAGGGTTCTGGCAGGTTCCAGAAGCGGCAGCGGCGGGTATAAAACGAGCGGCGGCGGCGCGAGCTGGTCATATCGCGCCGCGGCGGCAGCTGGAGCGGGCGGGGTGGACACGGGCGAGCAGCACCACAAACAGCCGACACCATGTCTGCCAAGGGGCCGGCGATCGGCATCGACCTGGGCACCACGTACTCCTGCGTGGGTGTCTTTCAGCACGGCAAGGTGGAGATCATCGCCAACGATCAGGGGAACCGCACCACACCCAGCTATGTGGCGTTTACCGATACGGAGCGGCTCATCGGGGATGCTGCCAAGAACCAGGTAGCAATGAACCCCACCAACACCATCTTTGATGCCAAACGCCTCATCGGCCGCAAGTATGATGACCCCACAGTGCAGTCAGACATGAAGCACTGGCCTTTCCGTGTGGTGAATGAGGGAGGCAAGCCCAAGGTGCAGGTGGAGTACAAGGGGGAGATGAAGACCTTCTTCCCAGAGGAGATCAGCTCCATGGTGCTGACCAAAATGAAGGAGATTGCTGAGGCCTATCTGGGGTGCAAGGTGCAGAATGCTGTCATCACAGTGCCGGCGTACTTCAATGACTCCCAGCGCCAGGCCACCAAGGATGCCGGCACCATCACAGGCCTCAATGTGATGCGTATCATCAACGAGCCCACCGCAGCTGCTATCGCATATGGCCTGGACAAGAAAGGAACCCGGGCTGGAGAGAAGAATGTTCTCATCTTTGACCTGGGAGGGGGCACCTTCGATGTCTCCATCCTTACCATCGAGGATGGGATTTTTGAGGTAAAGTCCACAGCTGGTGACACCCATTTGGGTGGGGAGGACTTTGACAACCGCATGGTGAACCACTTTGTGGAAGAATTCAAGCGCAAGCACAAGCGTGACATTGCTGGCAACAAGCGAGCGGTGAGGCGGCTGCGCACGGCTTGTGAGAGGGCAAAGCGCACCCTCAGCTCCTCCACACAGGCTAGCATTGAGATTGACTCTCTGTTTGAGGGCATTGACTTCTACACCTCCATCACTCGTGCCCGTTTTGAGGAGCTCAATGCTGACCTTTTCCGTGGCACCCTGGAGCCGGTGGAGAAGGCTCTGCGTGATGCCAAGCTCGACAAGGGCCAGATCCAGGAGATCGTGCTGGTGGGTGGCTCTACCCGGATCCCCAAGATCCAGAAGCTGCTACAGGATTTCTTCAATGGCAAAGAGCTGAACAAGAGCATCAACCCCGATGAGGCTGTGGCTTACGGTGCTGCCGTACAAGCAGCTATCCTCATGGGAGACAAGTCTGAGAACGTGCAGGATCTGCTGCTGCTGGATGTCACCCCTCTGTCCCTGGGCATCGAGACGGCTGGAGGAGTGATGACTGCTCTCATCAAGCGCAACACCACCATCCCCACCAAACAAACTCAGACCTTCACCACCTACTCAGACAACCAGAGCAGCGTCCTGGTCCAGGTGTACGAGGGTGAGAGGGCTATGACAAGGGATAACAACTTGCTGGGCAAGTTTGACCTAACAGGCATCCCCCCAGCACCCAGGGGAGTCCCCCAGATCGAGGTCACTTTTGACATCGATGCCAATGGTATCCTGAACGTCAGCGCCGTGGACAAGAGCACGGGTAAGGAGAACAAGATCACCATCACCAATGACAAGGGTCGCCTCAGCAAGGATGACATTGACCGCATGGTGCAAGAAGCAGAGAAGTACAAAGCAGAGGATGAAGCTAACCGGGATCGGGTGGCAGCTAAGAACTCCCTCGAGTCCTACACTTACAACATGAAGCAGACAGTGGAGGATGATAAACTGAAGGGAAAGATCAGTGACCAGGACAAGCAGAAAGTGCTCGACAAGTGCAAGGAGGTGGTGTCTTGGCTCGACCGCAACCAGATGGCTGAGAAGGAAGAATACGAGCACAAGCAGAAAGAGCTGGAGAAACTCTGCAACCCGATTGTCACAAAATTGTACCGGGGAGATGGAGGGGCCGGTGGTGGCTCTGGTGGCCCCACCATCGAAGAAGTAGATTAAAGAGGACTGAAGTAAAGACTGGTTTATGGACAGTCACTCCATTCTTTGCTTTGTTTTTTTTTTTTTCTAACGTTTAAGGAAAACGTCCTTGCCGATAACAGAGTTTATTCTGTTGGGTGTGTATAAAGGCAGATCTGTCAGCTTGGTTTTGATAAGAGGGAAGGCACGTCCTGCTTTATAAGGTTAGTAATAGACAAATGTTGTTAATTCAGATACAGCTGTTTGTGTTCTGGATGTTTGTCTCTGTCTCTTCTAAAGTAACCACTTGACTGTTGCAGTTGACAAGTTTCAAGTTATGCATGAAAACCTTTACAAAAGATGAAAAAAAAATTTGCCAAATTTGGCTTCTGGAAATTTTGGTAATAAATAAAATGTTTTAAAAGCATAAATCTGTCCTCTTTCTCCTCTCTGTGAAGGGGCAGTAGTGGGGTGGGGGGGGGTGGGGGTAAGGAAGACCTTTCTGCTGGTGTCTGTGGCTCTGGGGGGTGACAGCAGTGGAGCAGGGGGCGTTGGGCTCCGGAGGGGTGGCTGATGCCCTGGAGTGGCAATGGGAGAGAGCATGGGGGTCCCTGAGGCGAGCCCAGCTTGGGATGGGTGCTGGGGAGGGGGTGTCCTGGTGTTGCAGCCCCCCGGTTTCCTGGCAGAGGCAGTGGGAGTGCGGCTCCTGGGATTTTCACAGCAAGGGAAAATTCCCGGGAGTTGTGTGCCGGTGCTGTTTTGGGGCAGGACCTGCTCCTACCCGCAACCAGTGTCTGGGGCTGCAGTTCCCAGCTTGGGAATGCATCGTGTGCGTGCGGCTGGGAGAGAACAGCGGGGAAATGAGGACAACAGAAATAGTCCTGCTTGGCAGGTGGTGGGGCTCGGTAAAATAGAGACCGGCTTGTGGGCAGCTGTAAAGTGCTGAGCTATTCTTGGGTTGCTTGTGTGCTCGCTGAGTTTTCAATACTTTACTGTGTGTTTTTCTCCTCTTTAGACAATCAAAAGTAGAGCTGGGAGTGCTGAGTAAGGAGCTGGTATGCTGAACTTAATAGAATAGGCAAAATGCATAGTAGTTAAACTCGTCTGGCTTTGCTGCAAACTGTCTGCAGAGCTCTTCATTTGTATAAGAAAGCAAAAAACCTGGCAGGCAGCTTGGGAGTCCGAGGCGCTGCGAGTTAATGAGCTCTCCTGCAGCAGCCTGGTGGCACGCACATTTCGGACTGGCTTGTCCTTTAAGGGAAAAAACTGCAGAGCAGTGGGCAGCTGAAGGGAATCGGCTGCCGTGTTTTGGTTTGTTGCTTGTTTGGATATCAGCAGCGTTGGTGTCTTGGGAACCGTGGTGGGTGCTGCCCTGCCAGCTCTCCCCACTGCAAACAGCTTTTAGGACTCTGATTGCTTAAGCTTGTAGGTGATGTATATTTAAAACAAAAATCTATAGTTAGTTCTTTGTGTCAAGAAGGGAGGCAACAATAAAATTGTTTAGTATTTAATAACCAGCAGAGATGTAACACTCCGGTTTACTACATGGATTTCTCTCAGCTTTCCAGGGCACTCACTGACTGTGGCTTTCTCTTTATGGCTGCAGAAAAGGACTGCAGTCATCACAGGGGAGAATGTGAGGCTTGTAAAAAGCTTGTTTGATAGCTGTTGTTGCAAATGACTCAAAAACACTTCAGGTTTATGGAGCAGCTCGCAGGTAAATGTCAGTGCCATCACTGTGAGATTGAAGAAGTCGATTGCAGCAACTTCAGCACCTGCTGAGGGCTTCAGTGAGATCTCCAAAGGCAGCAGTCAGGCTCCTGGTGTTCAGGTACACAGCACTTTGCTGCCTGTTTCCAGGTACACTGCCTCTTGATTTCCAGGCTGTGACATAGAGAGGGCCCCTGGGAATGAGAAGGTACTGTGACTTTTAATTTTATTTTTCCCCTAGGAATGAATAGGTAATATGTTTATGAATGGCACTAGATTTTCTGTAAATGAAAAGTTGTTGCTGTAAACTGTAATACTTTGTCACATAAACTCTTCTTAACCAAAATCCCACTACTATGGGATGACAGTGAGGAATAGGTAGCACTCATTTTCATTGTAAATGCAGGTTGAACTATTTTTTTTTTTCTATTAACCAACTGGTAATTGCCCTTGCCACATAGTTTCCTTTACTTTTCAGCCCTTGGTTTGCATTCCTCAGCGTCGCTTCCCAGTTATTAAACACAATTTTTTGTTATTTAAGTGTCTTGCAGAGCTAATGGAGCTAAATGCACACAGCAGACAGTTTGTCCCACGCCTGTGCTGTTTTCTGTCCTTCCTCTCACCTCGGCCACTGCTGCTTTGTGCCTGTTCCAGCAGTGAGGCAGTCACAGAAAAGAGAGCAGGGATGTGGGGTCTCCATCTAAATGGTGAAAGTGGCTGAGGACAACAACAGGTTAACACTGGGAGAGTTGTATTTTTTTTTCCTACAAAAGAGGTGATTTTTTGGGGTGATACACCTAAGGCTATGTGTGGGGTATGTAAAGGACTGGAAACTTGTGCTGACTTACATGCTTGGGAAAAGATTTATAGTCTTGAGGCACAAAGTAGCCTTTCAAATATGTCAACAAACAAACCCCCAGAAATGCAAGAAGAAGAAAACTTGAAGAGCTCAGAGCTAGATTCCTTGCATTCATTCACTTAGTTTATAAAACAGAGAAAAAACTTCACGTTGATTTTCATTATGTTGTACTAACTGTAGAGTGAACTCTGATCCTATTAATGGAAACTTGCCACTAACTCCAGTGGGTCTCTATTCCCCCCTCCCCTCCCCAGTTTCTTAAAGAAATAAAGTCAATTTCCCAAATGCTGCTCCTCATTTGCAGATCGGTGCATTTGGTGTGTCCATGTCCTTCTGGGGAGCGGTTGCGCTTTTCAAATGTATTTGGCAAAGTCAGGAAAGTAATCTTGTTTAAAATCTGCAGTTTCATTGCATTTGCTCTCAGCGTCTCTCATCCTGTGCATGGTCCTGACTCACAGGAAAGCCAGCTGCTCCTGTCAAAATCCTGGGCTGGCTTTCTGAACTTTGCCAAGCTCCAACAAGGCTGTGCAAGAAAGACAAAGCCCATAAGGGAGAATGTAAAGTGCTTGGAAGTCCTAGCACTTGTGCAACGCCTGTATTAACTTTTGATGGCTCCATAAGTTTTTCTGATTGAGTTTGGATGGTGTTATTTCAAATAGAGGAACACCCGTGGCATTAACATTGGAGAATTTAATCACCCAAATTAAACCCCTCCAGCCAAGCCGTGTCACGCTGCAATTCCCTACCATAACTTGGCAGGGGAAAGAGCCAAAAAAAAAAAAGACCGAGCCAAAAGCATTGCTAAAATCCCGTGCAGTGTGAGAGCCCTCGGAAGGAGCTGAGGACAGGAGAGGGGTGTGAGGGCAGCCCATGGGAGCCGGGACGTGCTCGGACAGGCGGTGTCCACCCAGCCGGCCGGGTGAGTCAGCCCGGCCCCGCCGCTCCGGAGCGTCTGTTTGAAGTTGTGCGCACAGACAGGCTGCAGCCCTGCTCATCCCTTGTGATACCATCTTCAAGGCAGGAATGAATACATCCCAGCAGCCTGCCTTTTATCTCTCGGCAGGCGCTGTGTGCAGCCCTGCAGGCTGCGGAGCATTTCTCTTGGGAGCTGCCTGTCATTTAGGTTCGCCTTGGAGGTTTGGTGCAGCCAAGGTAGGACACGAAGGATCTCAGGACTGCACCATAAATTCTGTCTTCCCCGTTGTGAGGCACTTGTATAGATACATATGAGGAACAGGAAGAAAGAGAAAAAATATTCAGGAAATTCACATTTCCAGTCTTGGCACTCACATTAAATGTGAGGCATCACATTAAAAAACATGGCCTTACACCCAGCACGCATACTTAAAGCTCCTTTTTTTCAGTCTTGTTAGTGCAGTGCAGGGTAACAGCATTTTGAACTCGACTTATCTCAAAGGTATTCCTTGTTTCTCCTCCTTGGCCCTGTGCCTGGCATGTTTCCCTTACTGTGTCCCTTCAGGAAGCACATGGTGGTCTGATCTCTGCTGCTGCACCTTGGCACTCGGGAGTCCTGGGCTGTTAAAGCAGCAAAGCATGTGGATGCTCTTACAGCAGCAAAATTACCTTCTCTAGTTGTTCATCACAGGAAAGTTATCACCCCTCCCTACCCCACAGCGAAACAAGTTATGCTAGTAAAGCCTCTTTAGCACACCTATGTGGGTCAGGTATCACATCTCTCTGCTGCTCTCCTCCATGTATTTATGCAGGCAGGAGCCTATAGCACAGACCTGCCTCTGGAGCAGATCTTGCTTGCAGCAGCGTGGTGATTATAGAGTTGGGCAGGCCAGCATTTCCAGATGCAACAACATATTTCACTTCCACATATGAAATGGCAGTATTAAAACCCCCTGATCCACCCTTGCATGACCCATTTGCTTTTACTCTCTCCTGCATCAAGAGGGTGGAGACAGAGACAAGCTGGCTCACCTTGTCATCCCAGTAACAGCACCAGCCAGGAATTTCAGAGAGGGGAGAAATTTCCCTCTAAGAGCCAACACTTTTTTTGTAGTCTTAAAGAAAACTGAGAGCACAGGAAATTTTTGCCCCTTTTCCACTGCTGAAGATATTCTCTTCCACCATTCAGGAATTGTTTTTTTTTTTTTGTATTGGCCTTTGCAAAAGTTGACAGATTTCTGTTGCATCCTGGACCAAGCAGTGTGAGGTTGTTCTTGCCCATGCTTAGGTAGCCAGTTGGCAGCACCTTTACCTTACCTGCTGGAGCAGTTAAAAATGCAACTGCTCCAAATTTATTTGCAGGTCAGCAGTTAAAAATCTATGTTGGCTAGGATTAAGGAGACAAAATCACTTGCAGAAGTGGTGATGCTGTGTACTTTGGCAGCACTCTAGAAACTTCTATGGGTTTAGGAGGTCTTGGTTGCCTTTCTATGTTCACTGCCAAGCACCATGAAATACTTTCTGTCAATCCTTGTAAGAGCTGCTGCACAGTTGCACTGACAGTCTGGCAATCACATGCCATGGATAAAAGCAGAATTTCTTTTTGCCAGGCTGTATGTAAAAATGTACACATATTTCTTTCAAAACCACATTGCTCAATTGGAAGACTCCTTATTTCCCTGCTGAAGACCTCATTCATTTGCATTTGTGTTTGCAAATGTTCCAGCACAGCCTGGTTAAAGACATTTGATGGTAGCTAGTCCTTAGTCCTACCCCCAGCACTACGGGTGGGAGATAACTAATTTTAAAATTCTGATAATATAAAAAGTCTCTGTAATCCACAAAAAAAACCTAAAAGCCAGGTTGTCTGCCATAATTTCCTTCAAGTTTTCTTCAAAGCTCACAGAATTGAATAGAGAAGATCTTGTCTATAGCATTTCTATATTAAGTTTTCACCTTTCCCCCCCCCCCCCATTTCTGGAGCAGGGAGATGGTTATTACATCCCGAGAAGAACTAGAAATTAGGCTATGGCATTTTTGGGTAAAGTTTGTAGATTTCTGACCACCTCAGAATACAGAATCAAAATCAAAATTTTGAAAATAGCTTTTGAGTGTGAGGTACCTTTTAATACTTCTTCCTTTCTGTCAGAGGCACTTTATAACAAAAGGTTGATTGTTGGGGGGCAAGGCTGTGTGAAAAGGGCTGACAACTACTTGTGTTCAATAACTTCATCTGATAAAACCATGCAGGGGGAGTAATGGCACGAGGAGTTCACTAGAAGAATGTGCAGCTGGTTTTTCTGGCTTTCCAAAATGAAACTGCAACTAAAGGGAACTGCTGGGTGTCCCTCAGACCTTTGGTGTGGACTCAGGACCTGGTTCTGCCTCTGCCTGTCAGCACCTTCAGGCAGGCTGGAGCTGTGGATGTGGCTCTGAGGGCTCTGGTTCTGGGGCAGGCTGGTGCTGGGTGTGAGGTGGGCATAATGTGAAGTGGACACAACTTCTGGTTCCCCTCCAGAAGTTACACTGCAGCTACCAAACTGCCCTTTGCTTTGTGTTATCCACTGTTCAAATTGCTGAAAACAGGGAATTAGGAGCTTCCATGTTGCACAAAACTGAAGTGAAAACCTGCACCAATGTTCCTGGTATCTTGCCCAAGGGACAGTATTTATTCCATTCACACAGCATGATCCTGTTTTTAATGAGCAGGCAGAGCACTTGGCAGGTAAATGGTGTAGTCATGGACAGTATTAGCTACTGTGAAATTGAAATCTGTGCTTGTGTGTCCAATACAAACAGTAATGCACACATGGAGTCCAGTGTTCCCAGAGAAACCAGGGCTGACATTTAACAGCCCCTGGGAAAAGAGGAGGAAATTAATACAGTGGGTATGGGAGACAGAGGCTTGACACAGCAAGAATAAAGAGGCAGAAAAGAGGTGGATGACTGGATGGTGAGTCAGTGATATTTTTGTTGAGTTTATGCATTTGTTTACTTTCTGGGTGTGATATCCAAATTAAACATTAGATATACCTAAAGAATGGGTACATATACATATTGTTGAGTGTTCTCAGCTACTGGGATGCTCATGGACACACAAACACCACAAGAAACACTAAAAGAAGCCTATTAAGGGTTCAAGGTCAGTTGTTCAGAATTATGACAATTGGAGCAAGCCTGTTGCTTGCTTTCTTTGGGCTTATGCCTCATAACCCAGTTTTTAATTATGCACTAACAGGTTTTTAAATTTTTTTTTCTTCTGCAGGGCACCTGCCTCAGCCAGTGCACACAATGGGCAGTGTAAGCTCTAAGAAGGTAGTAGTTTCTGATTCAACATACACCTTATTTAGCTCTGAAGAAGAATTGTTGCTTAGGACGCTGCCTGTGGAACTCATCACCATCACATCTTGATTGCTTCACATTATCTATTTAGTTTTTAACCCTCAGATGTGTATAATTCCCACAAGAAAGAAGGTGATAAATCAGCAAAATCCAAATGCCATGTGTCTATTATGGCATCTTCCACTGGAAATGCCAAGTTTTTTCAGCAAGCTTAGTGTTATGCTTTTTGTGGACTGTTCAAAGCAGATTTCCATTACAGAGGAAGGTTTCTCTCCCCTTCCTCCTGCACTTCAGACACTAACACAGGTAGCCCTGGGTCTCTGCAACACATCCTTTACTTTTGACAATGCTTTTAGCACAGCTTTTACTGAAGTCAAGATGAGCCAGTGGTCTCCTGAGGCTGATGACAGCCCTGCTCTCTAAAAATGAGCCAATGACCATCAGTTCCATCCATTCTCTTTTCCACTGAATGCTGCCTGGCCACCATGGATGAGATCTGAGGCTGTTCCCAAACCTGCTTCTCTCATCCTCTTAAATACGTAACTTGGCTGCCAAGTCATAGATATGCACTTGGCAGCCAGCAATAGCAACTGGAAACACAACATACACAATGCAATTAAATAAAAAACTGGAAAGAGATGGCTGCAGAGAGCAGAGCCAGAGAGCAATTTTCATTTTCAGGCTGTTTTGAGATCTTTGCTTACCTATCCATGGACTCATTCTGTTTGCATGGATATGCCTCCAAATAGTACCCACAAGAGAAAAGATGCAGTGTTTGGAAGGCTTTGGAAATAAGGAAGTTAGGGACAGGTTGCTTTATGGAAATTTTCTTTCCCCACATTGTGTTGTCCATTTGTTCTTCCACGTGGTTATGAACACCTGTGATACTTTCAGGACTATCTTCCCTAATTAGCAACTACTGCAAAAATTGTTGATGCCATTTTTAAGAGATGGAAGCACAGGAAATGTTCCTTCTGTCTTACTGACTTGACCTGTCCTAGGTTAAGTATTTTAGTCCTTCAAAGTATACAGTAGTGCAGCAAGGTTGTTTCTTAGGTTGTAGCTGACCTGGTCTGCTGCAAGGTGTGATCCTTCCCTTGTCCCCTTGTGTTTATCTGTATCTCCACTGGCCCCTGTCTGACTCCACCATGAACTGATAGAAAATGCTAACTAAACAGAAAGCTTCTCATTTATTTTTGCTGGATGACTACTTTTGACAGTTTAGGGAGCCGCCTTGCTGTGGGGTCAAAGATAAAGAATCATCACACAGGTAAATGATGGGAAAATTTTGATGGGATCAAGAATGCTTCTTCCATTAACAACTGGCTCTTAGGCTGATTTAGCTGTAATGTGAAACCTCACCCTTGATGGAGACTTGACTTCTATTGGCAAAAAGTGCTTTTGTCAGCATAACTTGTACCAATTTTGGGTGTGAACTAAGCAATACCAGTTATACACAACACTGACCCGCTGTGAATGATGTGTGAGAGATTCTCTGCTTGAAAAACCAAATGTTTCACAATATCCCAAAGATTCTAAACCTCAAAATCATGCCCTAAAGTGACCTGCCTTAGTATATGGGAATTATTTCCAGGTGCAGCTTCCAAATCTTGAGCTTATTGCTCACATAAGGACCTAGGTTGGGCCTCATATTTGTGACCTGATATAGTTTGAAATCTTGTAAAGCCCAAAGCTGAAGTGTGCTTAACATTTAGGACACTGTCACTACCCATAACAGAAGGACCAGGACCAGCTGCCCTCACTGCTGCCAGTCCTGGGAAAACCAGGAAAATCTCTGCAGCTCCTGACCAACAATGCCATAGTGAGCATAAATAAATGGCTATGGAGATGTTATCAAATGAAAAAAACTCCTTTCCCTGTTTGGACTAAAATGTTACCCAGGGAAGCTGCTTAGCAGAGCTGGGAGGAGCAAAGCATGTTGGCCATGAGTCCTGGTGGCCAGAGCAGGCTGCAGGGGAGGGTCTGTGCTGGGATCTGCAGTTCCTAGGGGACAGCAGATGGTCACCCCTTCTCTCCTGACAGTGTCCTGGCAGCACTGTGCCATCTGTGAGCCCTCCCAGCTCCATCCTGTTGGTGCTGTTTGTGTTTGCCTCTGCAGCAGATCCCAGGGGCCACAGGAGGCCCCACGGGTGGGCAGGACCTGTCCTGCTGCCCCAGCACAGTGGCTGGGACAGTCATTCAGCCATTTGCATCAGTGAGAAGTGGCTGGGATGCATTTTGAAGACACAGGGGTGGAATTTTCTCCTTCCTGTGGTGTGCTGGTAGGTCTTGCTGTACTGGATTACCACCTTTTCTATTTTTCTTTCATGGCTCATAATCTCTTCTGTGTAACATAAAGGTGCAGCGTTTGCGTGGGCCTTTTCATCCAAGAGTGGCAAAACACTATTAGAAAGCTGGAACTGAAGACTAGAAGAGGCAAGCTGAAATAACCACTTTTTGTCAAAGGATTAGAGCCATGATTTCCTCATATTCCTCTCTGTGGTCTAACCACCACATGGGCTGTGGGCTGCTGACTTGAAATTATTCTGTTGTCCCAGATCCAGCCTCTACTACCAAATTAGATTGAGTAAGAATCTCTGAGAGCCTTGTGGCTGCCTGGCTGAATAGTACCTGGCAAAAAGTCACAGGAAAGCATAAAGTTTCACTCAGTGTAAATTTGTAGGCAGAGGGATTTCAGCAATAAGAGTCATTTTGCTTTAAAGGTGACCTGCAAATAATAGTTAAGGGTTTGCAAGTCTCTTTTGTTAATTAAGAAAGGAGTAATAGACCTCATTTATTTCCAGGGGATATTTTTGTTTGGAATTCTTAGAAATACATAGATGCTGTAAAATGCTGTTACTAGTAGTTTTGTCCAGTGTTCCCTGAACAGTCTGTCTGGTGTTTATTTAAAGTTCTCAGAATATCAGGAGTATGCATAATATATTCCATCTTTTAGCAAAGTTTTCTTTTCTCCTGATACTTAGATTCTACAATTACATGAATATTATTAAAAACCCCCAAAGCAATGTGCTATTTAAAGTCTGGTGTCATTCGATTTCTCAGTCTTTTCAGATTCATTGGCAAAGAACAGATTCCTTCAGCAAATTTCCCATTAGTTATTCATAATCTGAAAGACAAAAGAACAAATACACATTTTTCTTTCTTACACTGGCAGCCTTTGAGATCTTCTATTGAAATAACTCACACACAAACAATATCTGGGGGAAAAGCAGGCTTAAGACTGATGGAAAGTGCCCAGTATGCACAGAATTTACATTACAGATACTTTGTTGGTCTGAGAACTTGAACATAGATTTATGACATGCACTCTATACACTGCTTCCTTGCAGAGGATAAAATTGTCTTGAGGTGTGTGGTACTGAAAGGCTGATACTAACACCCTTGAATCTGGAAGGTAAAATAATTGATGTTTGGTTTCAAATTATGCAGCTTTAGGTCTTGATAAATACAGAAGTTCCAAGTAAATTCAGTCCAGTATTTTTTTTTACCCAAGCATCAACTGCAGGACAAATTCTTACATCATGTTAATGGAGTAAAGGAGAAATACACATTTACTCCATATTTCTTTCAAGCTGAACTGCAGAGGGACAGCTAAAATTGTGTGTTGTGTGTCAGAAATGTGCCCCACACCCTGGGGCAGCCATGCTGGATGCGAGGGCCAAATGCCACCCCAGGTGTCCCCAGGTGGGGTCCATGGAGTGATGTCCCTGTGGTGTGTGTGACTCTGCCATGGTGGGCAGTGGAACACTGCAGACCTTTAGGGAAACCACAACTCTGCAGGGGAAAAAGTGCACCTGAATCTGCTTTGAATGTCTGTGGCAGGTGTGGATTAGGGCATTATTAGGCCATTTAAACCATTAGGGGGAAAAAAACCCCAAACCTAAGAGCACCCAAACCATCCCCCCCTGCTCTTTTCTCAGGGGCAAGGAGCCAGTGGAGTGTGGCAGCAGTGGGTCAGCCACGCTGCCTGCTGCTGCCTCCTGCCCTGCTGGGCATTTTCCAAGCTTTTGTCTGGCTGGAGCCAGGCTGCTCCCCTCTGTCCTGGTCACACAGCCATAGCAGACACCTTTCATGGCCTGTGCCTCAGCAGCTTCAGCCAACTTCTCCACTGGGGTTGGGATGCTGCTGACTCTGCCTGGCAGCTCTGCAGGGAGAGGTGCGGGTTCTGTGGTGACCTCTGCCCAACCTTCCCTCAGTGATCCCAAAGAAGAGCTCTAGAATGGGACAATTGGCATCTGAAATCTTCCTAAAGCCACTTGAGACACTGCTGAAAGGGTTTACCTGTCACAGGGCATATGGGGCAGGAGACAGAGCAAGAGAGCCTCAGAAGCCCCTTTGTTTTTTGGTTCTGTATTCTTGAAAATAACATCTCACAATGGCCTCACCACAACCCAAATATTTTCTTAGTGTCAGCTAGAGGTCGAAATAGATATATCTTCATGTTCTGGGATGTTGACCTCTCCCAGTACTGCTGCTAGTAATTTAAAATCATACTGCTGCATGCTCATACTCTGTACTTCAGCTCCAATCCAGCAGCTAAGGAAAACCTCAAGGAAGGAAAAAATTGCTCTCTTTCAGGAAATGCATGTTAAGACATTAAGGAGGTATTTCAATTCGACTAGCCTAGCTCAAAAAGAAACAAGATCATCTGGGTGGGAATATTTTCACCCATTGTCTGAGGATCATGTCTCAACAAAGCACATGAAGCAGGAAGCCAGCTGTCATTTCAACAGGGTGGATGAGTGGTCTGAACACAAAAACAGAGCCAGACATGCCTGGTGTTGAATGCTAGCTCAGGCTCAGCCTGGTCTGACTTTGGTAAAGTCATTCAGCATCTTTGTTGCTGTTTCCAAATCGCTCACAATGAGGTAATAATTCTCATCTACTCCAAAGAGTATTGTGAGGTAATTAATTCATCTGTGTAAGGCACTTCAAAGATTAAATTATTATTATTGTTATTAATTTTATAAATTCACAGCATGGTATAGCTGACTTTCATCCATTACTTAAAACCTCTTTGATCTATATAATACAGTTGCAACTTATTATATTAGCAACTAAAGGAGCAACTTCAGATGCAACCTTAGAGGTGAAATGTCCTGTTTCTCTCAACATCCCCAGCCTGATTTGTAGTTCTAACAGTTGAAAGTTGGTTCAGGATACCTGCCAAGCACATTTCACTGCTTGTCCCTTTGAAACTGAGTGCAATGAAGAGAACATGTGCCAGGCAGACAATATTCTCAGACTGGAATGAGCACTGTGTCCTTGAATGTTATATATTGGTCAACCACCAGCATCTTCCAAGAGGATTGCAGTGCCATGCTCCTTGAGAGAAGGCTGGCTGACAAAGGAGGAAAATTGCATAGGCTGTCCAAGTGGTACAACATGAATAGGTGACGTTGGATGATGTAAAATGTGAGTAATTGCTGGTATTTCACATCAGCAAGGCATTGCCTCTACAACTTAGAAAGCTGTTTCTGCTGACACTGGTAATTTTTTGAGGAAATACTGTTTTTCTCCTCTGTATGCTTTCAGATGCTGCTCTGTTTTTGAAAGAAGTGAATGACTCACATCAAATTGCCTTTTGTAGCTGGTGTGAGGTATGTCATGTAGAGTTCATTTTGAGAATTTTGTGTGTAGCTGGATGTGGAGGGACTGCTCTTCTGATTGAGAGAAATATCAGAGGTTAAAATCTCTCAGCTGTGCAGTTCAGTGGGAAACAATACTGAATTCATGTTGTGTTGAACACATGCAAAGAAATAATTCTATCACCTGTTTGACAGCTTTCTATCTTGCTACCTAAAGGAAGGTGAAGTCCAGAAAATAAATATGTTTCTTGGAAATAGCTCTGGTAATACCTAGTTCAATCCACTCTTCAGCATGTTAATTGAACTGTCAGTAGTTCTCTTAAAACCTTCAAAGTCCTAGTGTGGGGTGGAGTGCTTGCTACAAATAGGTCTCAGCCATTTTGCTCATATCTGGTATAATGCAGGCCTTGAGCAGAGACTTTGTTATTTCTCATAATGGGCTGGTGGTGTCTCTATCTGCAGATCTGGAAATTTCACAGTGACCATTCCACCTTCTACTTAGGAATGAGAAACTAGATGAGTTCCTCATGGCCCTGCTCTTCTGCCTACCTTTTCACCTGGGAAAAAATGCCCTGGAATTACCTGGAAAAGGAATGCAGATCCTTGATTTTGTGAGTACATTAGGGGTATAAGTACACAGAGCTTGCCTCAGCAAATCTGGAATCACAGATCAGCCTTTTGGGTCAGAATCTGTGGGACTCTGCTTGTGAGGAGCTGCTGGCTGTGTTGGGATATATGGGATACTACAGAAACCCCTTGTTCTCACCATTTATGTCTCCCATCTCCCTGTTCCCTGCTCTCCAGGACACAGGCTCTTCTGGCTGGGGAGAGCAGATTTTCTGGCAGGGTTTGAACCCTGCTTTGCCTCAGCCCTTCCCTGAGTGGTGAGCTCTGTTGTCCACGTGCCACAGCATCACCACAGTCTCCTGCTCAGGGTGGTGGCAGGGTCCAGTCCTGCTGCAATGGGGCCACCAAATAATCTGGGTCCACAAGGTGATTTGAATGAATAATTTCTACTACCACTGATGTTAAATCTGTGTCAGTCCTCTGGACCAAATGACCATCCCTTAATGCCCTTTCCCAGTATTAACATTAGCATCCAGACATATCTGCCTGCAAAACAGAGCAGCAAATAGTCACAACTGAGTCTGCTGTGAGTTAATTTGTGCTGTGGGTGACACTGCTTTAAGACTTCATTTCTAAATACTTTGCAAAGCAGGTTCTGATGACTCTTGGGTGCTAGAAACATGTTCCAGCATGAGGAATAAGTGCTAGGAAAGCAGTTCCCAAGTTAGGGTGTGTGACCACATTTGCTGCCTTGCAGAGTGGAAGTGGGGATGCCAGGGGAACAGATCAGGAGCTGCTGTGTTGGAGGGTTCTGTGCCTTGGGAGAAAGCACTGCACAATTACAAGCTGTGATTGTAACAAACTTCTGTGATTTTCTGGACTCTAATAGTTTCTGTAATTGGTTCAGCATTCTCCTAAATCACTTAATGATTACCTGCTTCACAGTTCATGAAGCCTTGATATAAAGACAGGCAGATTTATCTGGATTGAAGAATAGAGTGTGGGAGGATTGGTGTCCCTAAGGAATGGCTTTGTTCTACATCCATAGATTTATAGATGTTTCTTTCATTGCTCAAGGAACAATTTATAAATAAAGAAAACCATCAGCACAGTTCAGTACACAAAGGTCATAGACTCAGCTGAGGTGCTCTGGGCTGCAGTTCACAAAAAGATTTCCTTGCTCTTGGCTGGTAAAGGACAAGGAGGCCATGCCATGGGTCAGGACACCTCACTCTGTCATTGACTGGTGTGGCAAATGCAGCAAGAGACTGAAACAAAGGGGAGTTCAGACCTACTGCAATATATAGGGTTGTGTTTCCTGGATCAAGGGATCTCTGGTTAGCAGGGATCAGCTATAAGCTGCTGGATAAACCCTGTCAGATGAGACTTTTCAGTGCATTGTGCCATGCAGTGCTCTCAAAGTGAGTCCTGCATATTGGTGGGAAACATACTGAGTACTGTCCTTTTCTACAACAGGGCTTTATTTAGATTCACTACCATCCCTGAAGGGAAGTGCTTGCTTGTCAGGATTATCTGAATGGAGAGTTAAGAGAAGATTAAAGAACAGGCACTTACCATGCAGAAACAGGAATTCAGGATATTGATCTACTGAAGTATAAATACCAGTAAGGAAAATAAAATTACAAAAGGCAATTTTAGGTCCTATTTAATGTTGAAGTTCAACCTTAATTGTTTTAGTGTCCTAGCTGAATTGGAGAAGCAGGGGCATGTTAGTCATGCTGTGAAGAGCTTTCTGGTACTACATCTTCTTTCCCTATTCAAGACCTCCCATTTCTTCTTGTCCACACGGTCCAATTACAAACTTATATGTGCTGTATTTCAAATCAAATGTATCAAAGACTGTCTTTCCCCTCCTGTGGAGTAAAATTCCGGAATGATCTTCCACTGGAAAGTAGTGGAGGCAAGCAAGAAAACTACTGTGTAGTTCTGAAGGTGGAGTTCTGAGAGCTTGTGAAAGGGATTTCGTAACTACAGAATAGAACTGGAATGACATAAAATTACTCTTGTGATAAGAATCCTGGGGTTTGTGATATGCTGATGTATTTGGGCAAACGTGAACGAAGATTGCACAGTCATTTGTTTTCCTGTGTCTATCCCACATAAATCCCATGCTCAGGGCTGCTGCTAGTGACCTGCTCAGGGAGAAAACTCCTCCCCCTTCCTCCAAGATATAATTTAATTTCAGAGGCTCTTTTGCTTCCCTGCATAGTGCTGGCAATGTGCCACAAGGAGAGACAGGCTGGAGGCAAGACATGCCAGTGCCACTTCAAGTTTCTCCTTCGTGGTGCCTGTAATTTGCTCCCAGTTAAACCAACAGACAGATTACTTGGAGACAGGGCTTGGTGACCCACCCAGCCCTTTATCAGCCTCATGCTCACCCATGACAGGCACATCCAACGCTGTGCACTCCTCCAGCAGCTCTTCTTGCAGGCCCAGTGAGATAACCTAACAAGACAGAAAACAGAGCTGGCTATTCCTGCTCCTCCTTGGTGTGTTTGGGGGTTCCTGCCATCTGGGCTGCCTATTTGAGAGGCTTAACTCATCTGTTGGGTCTAATTTTGACCATAATGAGCCAGACTTGATGGTCTGAATAGCTCCTCAGCTGTCTTGAACCTAAACCACTGATACTTGTAGAAGTATCAGAGTCCACAGTCCCTCAAGGGAGCACCTAAGACCATCCAGGCTTCAGAATTCATTCCTTCTGTGCATTAAACTGTCTTTGGAAAATAAACTATTGGAAGGTGGTGCTGTCAGAGAAAGTCAGGATGAATCTGGACATCTTTTGCTTCTTGTGACTTTGTCCTTTGTTGATGCCCTGCTGATTCTTTGGAAATCCAAGCCTGAGGCTTTCACGATGTTTTTCTAGATTCAGGAAGATCTTATAAAATAACAATAAAAACAACTAACCAGTTTTCCAAAGCAGTGAGCATGAGGCATTTCCCCACTGGAGACAGCTTGGGAGGATTCATCTCTGAAATATGTGACTCTAAGAACAAAAACTCACCAGCAGTGGATGAGACATGAATGGAACAAGGGCTATTATTTCTGTCCTGCATTTTCTTTCTCCTTTAGTTTCTGGTTCTGCTTCCAACCCTTTCATGTATTTTGGGGGAAATCTGCTGAATTTTATTAGCAATTATCTTTGAGAAGCCCAGAGTAATTGTTTCAATTTATTAAGGAAGGGTTGGGTAGGAAGCTTTAGAGCTGGAGCCCATCAAGGAAGGGCAGATAAAACCAATTCTCCCGTGTGAGAAGAGGCTGGAAGCTTCTAGGCCAGCAGCACTCCCAAGAGCTGGCAGACAGTCGGGTGGATTACAGGGGAAGCAGAGGAAACAGAAAGCTCTTTGGTTTGGAATTTCCTTAGTGTTTGATGTGAATTGGTTTAAAATACAGGCTTGCAGTGTCAGCCTGTCCTGTTTGGAGGCGCTCCCGAGGGCTTCCTGGGCCTTTTTGAAGAGCAGTAAGTGGTGACTCCGGGAGAGCCAGACCCACAGCTCCGGGCTGACCGAGTGACAAAGGCAGCCCTGGGGATCCCTGCCCCAGGCTGCCTTCAGGAAGGGCTCACGGGCTGTGCAGGATCAAAGCAGCAGCCTGGCTGCACCTTGTGTGCTGTGTGGGTAAGAAAGGCAGTCTGGGCCCAGGCCCCAGCCCCTGTGGCCCCACCATCTGAACCATGCTTCAGAGGGATCCCTCATGGTGGTGTCAGCCAGAATGCTGGTTTGGGTGCCTAAAATCCACACCAACTTCTCAGGAACAGTCCCTCTTTCTGCCTCCCTATTGTCCAGAGCCCCTTCCCTGAAAACATTGTTGCCTTTTGTTTTAAAAAGGACTGTGATGTTTTAGAGAAGATGTGTTGGTGAAGTGAGGGGTGTCCAGGCCTACCTTGCCAAGGTGTACTGTATGTTCATCCCCAAGGAATGGCACAGCAGCACCACATGCCCAGTGCAAAGCAAGCCAGTCCCTTCTGAGGACTCTGTCAGGGGCCTCAGTAGCCCAGGGTCAAGGTCTCTGTTGCATGACACAAGTGAATGCCCAGGACAATAAATATCTTGTAAGCCAAGGGGTAACAGAGACCTATGGGATCACGAGACAGAGAAGTGTCCTGATCTTCCTGCAGCTCTGTCTCATCTCATAACCAATTCCAAAAGTGTTTCTGGTGAGCTGCTGACAACTGATTTGGCCACAATGAATTGCAGCAGAGCTCTGGATACCAGACTGGAGAGCTGTAGCCCTGGTATGCAGAAGTGTTGCTGAAGACATGGAGCAGAAAACTTTAATGGACTCAACATGAAAGTCAGCAGGGCAAAAATCAGTGCAGCCCTGAATCTTACCCCTGCCTCTTCCACTTAATCTTGAAAGCAAATCATTGGGTGCCTGTTGGTTGCCATTCATGCCTGCATAAATTTTCTCTTCCGCCAAGTCGAGATAGCATAAAGAGAAGTCTAGCAAGGGAGGGAGACAATGTACCTGAAGGGTAGCAAGTGCAGGGAGGAGAGGTAAGAAGGGGCTGTGCTTGGGCATTGGAAGTGTAGGATCCCCCCTCTGAGTGGGGGAGGTGGTGCTTGGCTATTTCAGAGTGTGGAGACCAACCAGGCTTCAGCAGTGATGGTCCCAGCCATGGGCTGAAAGGGAGACAAACTGATGGGGGATCTGAGAAAGAACCAGAAGGCAGGAGAGGATGAGAGGGTGTTTGAAAAGGGAGAGAAACTAAGGGAATGCTGAGGACAAGAAAAAGGGGATTTTTAACTGGTTATGAGGATGGTGTGGTTTAACCCTGACCAGCAAATAACAGCAGAAAAAAAAATCATTAATGGAAGGAAAATGACAGAGAGATCAAACACAGTACTAGTGTTAGGGACTCTTTCCTCAGCCATGCATATCCTCACACAATATTTCCTTTCCCTGGCAATACAAAGGAGCAGTCCCCACACAGCACTCCAGTCCCCTGGGATCCTCTCAGAGCAGCTTCATGAAAACTTTCAGTCAGCTGGTGTGAAACTGCTGCCAGTCCCCCAGAGGAGCCACAAACATGCACCTGTCTTCCTGCAGCACTGCTCCAGGCAGCCTTGCTCCTGGCTGGCTGGGGGAACCTGGGGTGCTTTGTAATCAAGAGGAGAAGGTAACCCACAAAATTATGGAGTCAAAGGGGGCTGAAATTGCTGTCCCAACAGGGCTCCCATCATAGCGTGTCCCATACCAAAAGGTGCTGGACACAGGATAAGAATGTGTTTCCCCTGGATCCTGACACATCAGCTCTTCACCAGGCACTGGGGGAGCAGCCTTCTCTGCCAAATTCTTGCTCCCAAAGCCTGATGAGCAGAGTCAACCTTCTCTCTGGTTGCACAGGGAGGGTCATGGCAGCATTTCATTGTCTGTGCGTGCTAATGTCTGTGCTTATCAGAATCAGTTGGAGGAACTTATTGCAATAACTTGGATTTAAGAGCTGGATGCAGCTGGATAAAACAGGGAGTTAGCTCTGCTGCCTTCTCAGCCACTCCTGCTGCCTGCTGAAAGGGAGGGATTGAGACAAGCAAGAGTTCTAGTGGTGAAAAACCACCAGCACGGGAGTGAAACCATGTTCTTGAGTATTTCCATCCCAGTGGGGGTTGGAGGCTGGGTTGGGATGTTGGTGTCCAGGCTGTGGAAAGAGCTGTGTTTTAAAGCCCTCATGATGTAAGGCAGGTGCTGTGTGAGGAGAGGGCTCACTGAGTTACTCATACAGGGTGGCTGACTACAGCTGCCTTCAGAGTTAGGCTAATGCTGAGCCTGTTATAATATAGGGCACTTCCCATACCATGCTGCAATTAAATAAACATAATCTTTTCCAGGCTGACTCATTCCAGTCTTAAATGTTATCTGGATCCTCCCAGACCATTATATGAACAGCCAAGTACAAGAGCTGAAGGACAGAACTGGTTAACACTCTTAATTATAAGATGGTTCGGAATTTTTTGAGCACACATGGGTTTGGATGAAATGGAAACTGTGGGGAAGTTTACTTTTGATGAGTTATTTTTTTTAGCATGAAAAATGTTTAGATTAAAAAGCTGAGACACTCTTGATGGTGTATCAGCCCCAGTTTTGCTGTATTTCCTTATAACCCAGCTGTGGGTTCATGGTGGTGTTGAAGCTGTTGCTTTTCATTCCAATACACCATAGCAACATTTTAATGAAATCTTATACTATGTTGGTAAAGTGCATTCTCTGCCAGATCTGCCAAATGTCTGTGTATTTACATGAAATTATTGATGTTTCACAGAAGTGTTTTCCCTGAAATTGTAAAAAGGGATGTTTAGGTGGAGATCAGCTTAAACACTTACATGATTTGTAAAATGCAGCATTAAAATCCTGTCTTGACACTATTCCAGACTGGAATTTGAGAGTTCCTGCAGATCTGTTATTTGTATATGCTAGCATTAGTCCTTTTGTGCCTCCAATGCTAAGGAAGGAATAGGTGTGTCTGGCTTTCTCCTTTTAAGTGATGAGGATTGTGCAACCTTTCTGTAGTGCCAGTTTCCTTATGGGCATTTGTCACGATGGGAACAATACAGAGTGTTCCCAAAGCTGCAGCAATGGGGCAAACAGGGCTGTGCTCCTCTTTCTTTTATGCATGAACTCACCTCATCCCCTTCACAGCTCTGAGAAATCAATATTGCTGTGTCAATTCTAGAATAAATATTGTTATGTTACTAGAAGCCAGGATGCTTTTTGCTCACTCTTTCAAACTTCTTACAAGTCCTGTGCTGAAGCTTGTTGCTCCAGGATGTTTTCTTGACCCCTTTTTTGAATTTTCCTAATTAGCAACTGTGCCCTAGACATGGGAGGTGCCTTCTAGTTCAATACTTATTTTAGGAAACTTTACTTCACTCAGGTCTTTTGGCTTAGTGCTTCACCTCAGGGAAGAAAGAACTGGGTAAAGAAGGGTGAAGACCCCTGGCCTTCTTTGTCTCTAATTATTAGTGTTATTTTGTGTTCCTGACTTTTACATAGGTTTCTCTGCTAAAATAGGATCTTAGCTCCCAGACACCACAAGAGCTGTATAATGTTAAAAGGAGAATCTGAGTTTCATTGTTAGGTTTAAGTACCTGGGGTCACTTTAGGTGTCTCTTCTCTGGTACTCTGAAGACAGAATGCTGTTCTTTACCAGAATCCATAAGGAACCCAAATCATTGGAGCTGTTTTGGGAGTTTTCTTTGGCAAAGGGCCATGCTGTACATGCACAATCAAGCCACTTTTCCCTTGTATATATGTGAAACATCAGCAGGATTGTGGCTGGTGGGAACTAGGTATAGAGATAAGTGGTTTTCTTGATCAAAAAATCAGTAAATATAAGTCCAGGGATAGTAAATAGAGCTAAAGGGCTGAAAGGTACAATCTTCATGGGCTGCTCTGCACTGATATTCTGGGGTGATGGCACCTGGAAATCAAGGTCTTGATGTTATCAGGAAGGTAAGGGACACATGAGGAGCTGGTGAGCTGATGTGGAGGCAGGCTTTCCTGTGCATTGGCAGGACCTGTGGGGATCCGTAGGTTAGCAGGGAAAATGTGCTTGCATTCCCATGAGGGTGAGTTGTGCCACCTCCAGGAGAGCAGAGTGGCTGCTGGGGTGTGTGTATCACCCTCTGCTGAATGGCCACTTCCATGAGGGATGGTCACTTGGCCCTGTGTGACCATCTTGGGCTCAAGAGGGCAGCGACAGCATCTCTTTGGCTCCACTGGGCAAATTGCTGCTTCTTTAACAAAGGCCCTTTGCTGTTCTTGGGCATGTTTTACATTTCTTCTTGGAGATGCATCAGGCACCTCCTTCCTGGTTTTCAAGGTTATTGTCTCAGTGTTGTCCTGGCTTTTTGCCCCCAATAACTCTGCTTGTTGCTCTTCCAGTGATGTCAGGAAGAGTTTTTTATTGACTTCAGTGGGAACTGGGTTAGATCAGTGCTGACCACTTTTGAGGGGCCCGTGCAGAGAGCTCAGTCTAGAGAGAATAGCAGGGGAGCCTTGCCTGCTCATCACAACCAGCTTTCTTCTCTGTCAGATTTCATTAACTCAGCCATACAATATTTTGCATTTTCTTCTTCAGAGGCAAGGCAGAAGTCCTGTCTTTCTCCTGGCCAGTGGGTCTCTGCGTGCTGCTAATGAGGATCTACCAGCAACAACTTTATTGCCCTGGTGGAATGCCAGCTTGGCATAGCCCCATGAGTCATATTCAATGCTCTGTTCTGAGAACTGAAAGGACGACTGCTGCTATTAATTTTGTGCTCTTGTTTGCTGCCTTAGGAGAAAAACATCATTGCACAAAGATTGGAGCTTCTTTGAGGTAAAGAAGTCACAAAGATAAACAGAGAGCGTGCCTGAGTGTCAGCCCAGAGCATGTCCCTGCCTTGCACATACACTCAAATGCTCCTTTCCTTTTTTATTCCCCCAGTAGTTTATTTGTAGGACAGTGTGCATAGAATAAAATTTGACCTCCAGGGCCTGGGTGTCCCTGTAAAATACCATCCCTTTGTCCTTCAGCCCAAACCTTTTCCCCTTGGAGCCCTAAGCTGGGGAGTTTCAGTCCCTTGGTGGCTCTTGGACTCCAGACAGTTCCCACCACAGCCTGAGGTCCCTCTGGGAAGTCTGCTCTACAGATTTCTTCTCATCATTGGCCTCGTTGTTTCATCTCTGTAGGTAAGAAATTTTCTTACCTACAGAGTCTTTCATTTCCATTGCCCTTGGTGACATTTCTAGATGCCAATAAGCTCCTCTGGCCTGCCACATACAACTCCAGCAGCCATTTGTGAGACTTGCCAGGTAGCAGGGCTTCAGCAGAATCAATACAGAATATCTGGGCCCAAATTATACTTTGTACTTCCTAAACTGGGAAGCTTTTCCTTGAAAGAGTGGAACTGTGGATTTAGTTCTAAGGATACCCAGCAGTCCCAGTGATGCCATCTTTTCAAGAACAGACTTGGTAGAGATCAGATTCATAGGGAGCTGATTCAGTTTATGCCAGGGATGACAAATGTTACATAGGAGTGAAAAGCCAGATTTTGTTTTTTTTAATCAGCAAGCAGACACTTGGAGGTGAGATGCAATGAGCTGGTATTTGGTAGTGATATTTTCTCTGATAATAATGCTGTCATTCAGGGTGGGGATCATCTTGTCTGCCTGCAGCTGCCTAAACACTCTCTGTCCAGTCAGACCATGCCTTCAGCTGCCTCAACAGCCACTGTGGAATAAAGAAGCTCAGCCAAAGGGTGAATTGTTGTCTCTTGAGAGAGATGTGTGTGATAGGAACCCCCACAGAGTGACTCATCTCATCAGTCTCTTTCCATTGATTATTGAGGGAAACTGGGTGGTGATCCCAGGTTAGACTAGTCAAGACTATGCCAAACTGGTCAGAGTTGAGCAAGGTGGAATCCATCTGAGCTCACTCTGTTTCTAGCTTCATCTGTCTGCACACCTTTAAAAAACCAGTGCTTTCAAATCTTCACTGGTCCATGCATGGATTTGGTAGTGCTTTAAGGAAGGATGAAACCTAAATCTTTCTCACTGGGAGAGGGGCCACTGGACTGAGGATTTGGTCTGCACAGGAGGAACAGGAGGGTGGGTTCTGAGAGGCCTGAGAGAGCCTGAAGCTTGCAGAGATAGTTCTCTTGGTTATCCCATGGCAAAGCACCTACCACCAATCATAGTGCTTGCTTAAAAATCATATGTTTTCTGTGGAAAGGAAATATGCCTTAATATAAGCTTAAGCAGAAATTAATCAAAACTTCTGAAAATCAAAATGGGGTTTGTTTCCTTGCTCATGATTCATTCCAACTTCTTCAGTCTTCTTAACTTTTAGTTTTTAATAATGTTCTGATTGGAAATTACTGATATACTTTATTCCAAAAAAGTAATTTTGTTACTACATTGTACTTTAGACCTACAATTTTGATGGTAATAGAAACAGAACCTTTTCTCCTGATTCATGATAAACACAAAATCTTTCAAGCCTGGATATGCCACAGGAGAGGAATTCCATTTCCCATCCATCTGTGGTTAACAGCAGTATCACTGCAGTACTTTTAAATGCAGTAAAACTCAGGACTACTGAGTTATCAGTAAATCAGTTTTGCTCTGTTGAAGTGTATGGAAAGCTCCCTTTAAGACTTAACTCTTCTTTTGCCTGAAATGAGAAATTAAGAATTGTCTTCATGAATGCTACAGCACTGCACATACAAAACCTTTGGACATGTCTCCAGCACATGACCAGTGAGTCTGGTATTTCTTGAGAGTGTGAAATTTGCTGCACACACTCCTGTAATTGTTCTGTGCATCCTCTGGGATCATCAGGTGCATCCTGAGCATCTTGGCTTTATACTTTACACACAGTCATTTAATTGGTATGCAGAGGAACCAAACTCTCAGGGAGCTTCAGTGGGATGTCTGCAATCCATGCTGTGTGCATGCTCACTCCAGACATGAACACAAGGGGTTTTCAAGGTGCTGAGGGTACAAGCATGGTTATTTGCTTTCCCCTGGGGCACAGCAGGCATTCTTTGCTAAAAAGGCAAGATTCTTTGCTGGTTTTCCTAGGAAACATTACAGACCTGTCCCACTCTCTCCTGTTTTTCTTTTCTTCATTGTATCAAGCAGATTAACATGATGTTTTCTAACAGGGCACACCACTGGAGCTCATTGTAGTGAGTTAAAATCCTGGATGCACACACCCCATGGGACAGTGGAGGAGAAGAAGAAGAGGAAGAACAAGAACAAAGATGAGTGGTTCCTCTACCCTGACAGATGACTTCAGTTTGCCCCCCTGAGAAGGCCCAGAGAAAGGCTGAGCAGTGGCAGCGCTGTGCTCCAGAGAGCAATGGCAGAAGGTGGCTGCAGTCAGAGCAGCTGGCAGCAGTGGTGTCTGTGGGACAGCACGGTTTCACTTTGCTCAGTAAATCACTTTGAAATTGCAGCTTAAGATGCCCAACTCATTTGTCAGAGCTGGGGAAGTCTGACACACAAGAGACTGGGCTGGGTGTCTGGAGATCTAGGCTGTAATTCCTGGTCCTTCATCTTAATGCCTTCATTGGGGCCATTTTTGAGAAGATTATGTTCCTGGCTGATTTTGACAACTGCTTTGACACCTGCAGATGAATATGATTATTGATTTCAATGTCAGCCCTGTTTTTCTAAAGAGTTAGCAAAACAACCAGAATACATAACTTAGTAGAGCCAAAAAGTTGGTGAAATTTTTCTTCTGAAGGAAGCTATTCTATTCCAGAATCTCTAATATATTGTGTTCACTTGTTGTTTTTTTTAAATTTTCTTTCCTATCTTTCTTTTTATTCCTTGGATAGAATTAACCTTAATTATGACTATTTTATCTATAAAACTATCTGTACATGCCAAATATTAAAATGTTAGCATGGAAATTTTAGCAAGGATGAAATCCTGACTTGGTAATAGCTGATGAAAATAAATGGAAAAATAATGGATTTTTAAACAGTCAAAAAAACCACAGGTGTAATATTTCATCATTGCTAAGAAGAGAAATTTGACACATTAGTGCCAGTTTGGAAGTTTTTCAGTAAAATATATGAATGCAGAATAAGAAGAATACAATTATTTTACCCTTGCAATATGTGGTTCAGTTTTTAAAAGGATGAAAATTTGCAGCACAATTATGATGACAAATGTACTTCTTCTGGAGTAACCAATAGCCCAGGGACTGGATCACTTCTGTGGGATGGCCCTGCACTGCCTGATTGAGACAGACACCTGGAGTGCAGGTTCACAGCTAATATTTAGTCTTCTCACTTAGACTGGCACATGTGGTATTAAATGCCTAGGTAGCATTGTGGCCTAGGCTTGTTTTCCATGTGTCAGGTGAGTCCTTTTACCATTGGAGGAGGCTGCTGTGGCCTGCAGCTTCTCTTTAAACTTTTCATTAGACATCCATTGTGGTACACAGCAAAAATATTTAAATATGACCTCCTAGAAATTTTAGGGGATGGAAACCTTCTTCCAGAGAAGAATAAGTATAAAAGATATATTTAGAACTGTGTGTGGCTTCTATATCTTCCTCAAATAAATGATGGTTCACTCTTTATTCTCCGAGCAACCTGGTGTAGTGCAAGGTGTCCTTGCCCTTGGCAGGGGAGTTGGAACTAGATGATCTTTAAGGTCCCTTCCAACCCAAACCATTCTGTGATTCTATTCCAAACCAACATTTCTAGGTTACACCTTCATTCCAGGCAGACAGGTTAGCAATCATATGATCTGAAAAATGGTGGTGAGATGCTGGTTTTTGGCTTCTTTTTTCTTCCTCTGTCAAGTCAGGATTGAAGCTCTTGAGACAATATTTCACATTCAGGCTTAGGTGTTTACTATTTCTTATCTATATTACAAGTGGTGAGTTTTACAGCATTCTACTAACAAGCTACAAAATGGCTAACAATCTCTTGTTACAAGGTCTTTTAAGGCTAAACTATCCAATTGAGAAA
Source organism: Molothrus aeneus (assembly GCF_037042795.1). Taxonomy (NCBI): domain Eukaryota; kingdom Metazoa; phylum Chordata; class Aves; order Passeriformes; family Icteridae; genus Molothrus; species Molothrus aeneus. The sequence continues at coordinate 55,807,931 of NC_089651.1, read as the reverse complement.
TGACACCGAAATTATTTTCACTTTTAACCCAATAACTAATTACTCCAAGTCTGCAATGGGGACTTTTCTGTCCAATTACAAAATACCACCCATGAAGAAGGAAGAAGAAGGGAAAGAAGAACAACCAGCCACTGCCCTAAAACCTCCATCTTGCCCCATGTATATTGCTATATTCTAAAACCTTAAACTCTAAATCTTCCACCCAGTGATATTACACACTTCCAATCAAACTACACACCCATAATCCCAGTGCTGTTAATCAATTTTGGAAGCCTTCTCCACAGCCTCAGGTCAAATACAGTATTTTCTGGCGGGTCTGTTCCCTTCAGCACAGAAAGTTTAAAATTCTCAGCATCCAGGACTCCAACAGTGAGACCTTAAGATGGGGCTTCAGCTGCAGTTTTTCTGGGCCAAAGCACGGGTGAGTGGCTTTCCCAGCTGCATGGGTGACTCCTGGATGGTGCACACCTGGTGGGACACGCAGGAGGCAGCTGTGCTGTCACTGCCCTGTGGCAGCATGGTTTCCCTATGTGATGCAGAAAGATGTTGGCCAATACCTGGAGCTGAGAAAGGCTAGAGAACATCTTCCCCTCTTAGTCCTGGGAGAAACCTGTCAGCTCCTGCATTAGGGAGTCCTCTGTGTGCCACAGGACAGGTGCAGCTGTGTCCCTCTAGCTGCAGCACAGGGCCCTCTGGGACCTGCGGTCTGACATCCCAGCAGGCTTGTCCTTGCAGAAGCACCTTGCTGTGTCACAGCACGGCAACAGACAGTGCATGGAGCCTTCCAAAGGTTCAAGGGCAAGGTGTCCTTTGCCACCTGTCTGCAGGGCAATGCAGACTGTGGTATGTGCTAATAACTGGGATTTGTTATTAGTGCCTGGGGCAGAGATTTCACAGAGTTGCGCACTTGGCCGGTGGTGGGCCCGGGATGACAGGAGGAGACCAAAGGGTGGAGCACACACTCACGTAGGCAGCATAGCTCCTGGGTGCAAACAAGCTTTTTGTGCACTTACCTGCAAGGTCCTTGTCAGTGCAGAGAGGAGGGAGCGCTGAGCAGCTGCTGGTGCTGCTCAGGAACACTCAGTGAGTACTCACACCCAGAGACGATGTTCAACGTGCTTTGGTTGCCCCTCTGCAGATTCAAGGCAGGCTCCTCACAAGCTCCTTGAGGGAGTAGCCCCATGAAATAGTGAACAACAATGGACTGCTTTTTTCATGCCATTTTCCTTGGACAAAAGGCAGCTCTAGACCAGGCAGGGTCTCAGTTACTTCTGTCTGCACCTAGAACGTGCTGGCTGCCTCACTGCATAGGAGTTACCTGGGAAACCTTCATGGTCCTAGTAAGCCATGTTTTAAACACTGCTCTCACCAGCCAAGTCCTCAGCCATGGCTTTGCATCTAAGTTTTCTCTGGTAATCTAACAACAACCTTGAACTTTTCAGAAAGGGTTGAGAAATACCTTGAAGTTCAGGTCCTTTAGTCAGCAGAGTCCTTTCCAGGGCTGCCTTCTCAGCAGCAAGTGTCTGCTTTTTCTGAGGTTATGTGTGTCTAACACAGAACCCATGCTTGTTTCAGCATGTAAGGAGGACCTGGCAGCCTTTCACACATGACAGTGAGTCACCCTTGAGCAGGAGAGAGTGAGTCAGAAAGGGCACTTGACAAGCTTTATTTATCACTCTCCTGTTATTTGGCCCAGGAGAATTTTATCCTGAAAAACCCACCCTTGCTAATGATAGGCAGAGCTCAGACATATCATATGACTCCTGGCTTCTTTCCCCCATAGGTTTTACACGCAGTTTCATATCAGGAAATCACGACAGTTGGCTGCTTCTGAGAATTTTTATTTTTCAAGGAGTTCTGAACGTACCAGCTGTATTGGAATAACTCTCCTGAGTTAGGGTCACCCTAAAGAGAACGAACTGAAATGCCTCTGCGTGATGAAAAGAGCCTGGGGGCGTTTACAGAGTTCCCATTTACTTTCTTCTCTTAGGGCTGCCTTGCTCAGAGCCTAATTGAATGCTGCTAGCACGACCTGGTGTCTTGACTATCTTTTGATTATGGTTCTGCCACTCACAGGCTCCATGTAGGGTGTGTCAGGCTTTCCAGTGTAAGTATCTATTTTCAGAAGTTATATGGCTCTGTTGTAGAAATTCATTCCAAGCTGAACATTGGCAGGAGATGTTGCAACTCAGAAATGGAAAAAGAGACAGAGAAAAGAAAAAAAAAATCTGCCTGATGATTAATTACGGAAACTCTGTCCTTGGGAGTTTCAGACTTGCAGCTGTGAGAAAGGGGGCAGTGTAGCAAGGGAGGTCAGCTGGATTTGGGGTGGCCATCATGTGTAGTTGGGTGTCTTGAGGTATGAAAAAAAGTGAAGTGAGCTCACATCCATTTTACCTGTACTGCAGGTGGGTTTGGAGCAGCAGCCTATGAAGGCAGCACCCACTGTGCTCAGCAGGTTCTCTGTGAGCCAGCATGGCAAGACCTGGAAGTCCTGCAGGTTCCCTGTCTCCAGTCTGTCTGGTTCAGACTGTTCTTCTTGTCCTGTTAGGGGCCACTACCTAATATACATGGAATACCAAGGTAGTCTGAACAGCACATTTTTCTGTGCAAGCCAAAACCAGCATTTCATCAGCAAAATAACAGTATTTGTCTATTTTTGCTTGTAATCACAGAGACATTTTAGTAGTGCTAAGCTCTTGTGAGATCACTGAACTAACACTTCTATATGTGTTAAGGAATGTGGCTTTTGTCCCTAAAAATGGGGACTCACTGGGTGCTGCAGCAGTTAAAGATGCCATCGTGTTTCCTGATCCTGCCAGTGTTTCCTCTCTGCCTGGGGGAAAAATATTTTTTAGCTCATGCATTTAGTTCCCCTCACAGATAAGACAAAGCACTCTTTGACAGAGCTCTAAAGATGCTTCTTACTGCTCCTGTTTATTCTGTGGTTTGTCTCCCTTACCCTCTCAAAGCCAGAACTGCACCAACCAACCAACCAACCAGCCATCCTCCACTCAAGGAGGACCATTAGCAGCTCCTTTGTACAGACACAGCTGCACCATCACTTCACTTGCTCCTTACCTGGGAATGGGTGTGTTGCTTGTATTGCTTTTTTTCCAGCAGTCAAACTGGAAACTGGATCAGGCAGTGATTTGCTGCAGGAAGAGAGGTTGTCAGTCTGGATTTCCTTAAAATCTGGATTTCCTTTCTAGATTTTCCTGCTTCCAAATATTGGTGATATATGCTCCTGCGCTGGCTGGGACTAAGACCTTCATCCTTTAAAGAAACTGCACTGGAAGGATAAAACACAAACTAGTTACAGCTCCTGTGGCTCAAACTGAATTGTAAATATCTGCAGTGAGATTTTTACAGCTTGAAGGAAAGAAACCAAACTGCAATTTGAAGAATTTCAAGATGTTCTTTCCCTAATTGTTCTCCCATGTGAAAGAGATCATGCTATGGGTCAAGAAACAGGCTGTAAGTATGCTGTCACCTGTCACAGCCTTTCTATTTGTAAGAGACATTGATCATGTAAATGTAGTGTATTTCTCCCTGTGATTTTGTTATTTACAGAAGAATAAACAGTCTTTTCCCCTTTCCTTGAATACAGCAGAAACAAACACAAACAAGACACTTCTGGACACAAATTCCCAAGTCTGCTGGTCTCTGATGAGGTCTGACCTCAAATGGGCTCCCTTCTGTTGGCTCCTTCCTTTTTTCTCTCCTATCTGAAGCCAACAAAAGCACATAAACCATGACTGTATCTGGGCAAGCAGGGAAGTCCTTGACTTTGTGAAGGAAATGGAAACTGGATCTTTGAGAGGGCTTCCATTGTTCATCTACCTTGGAAAAGAATAATTATTCTTTCTACTGAACCTGACTGGGTATGCATGATGTGTTTGTAACTATAATGGGATGTGTGGGGAACGTGGATTAAAGCCTTGCCCCAAGGCTATTATTATCATTTTTCAGAGCAATAATCAAGAGATGAAGGTACACCATCTAATTTAGGTGTTCCAGCAAGTCACATTGAGGCAATGCCTGGATCTCCATATTGACTGCATTGGGAGACAGAGTATTCCCAGTGTTTCAGACCTGGGTAGGCAGGGTACTGACCCACTCATTGCTCCTTTGTACTTAGACACTGTGAGAGCTGAAGTGCTGTGATGGGATATGTGCATTTTAGGAGGAGGAGGGCTTCTACAGGTACATTAGTAATGAAAAGAAGACCAAGAAAATTCCACTGCTGAATTCCCTGGAAATGTGCCTTAAATTGTGCAATGTTGAATGCAGCATGTCCTAAATGCCACAGAGCCCCCAAATCACCATGTGACATGGGAATCTAAATGAGAGGGTGGTGGTAGTAGTGGTCCAGGAACCAGAGCAGCCAGGAAGGTCTCTAACCTGTGGTTGTGAGGATTACAGGGTTTAGCAGCACTCTCTGCTGCTCCACTCTAATCTGCCACCCTTCAGGTGTGCTGTAGGAGCTGCAGGACTTCCTGGCCTCAATATCCCAGTGCTCACTCAAGGTCCTGGTGAAGGACTTCATGAGTCCTGGGTGGGCTGAGACCTCTCTGAAACTGAATTTACATCAACATGATCAACTGTGGCTGCTGACAGTGGATCTGTTCTTGTCTCACTGAGCTGGCAGAGGTTACAATGGCAGCAGAGTGCACTGAAGGACTTGCTATTTAGGAGTTAGCAGCAGACAAGCTCTCTGAAACACACCCCAAGCAGATCTAGGATTTCTTGTTATGCTTTTACTTTGTCCATGAATGGCTGCTGCTTCAGATGTTGCACAGTTGCTGGTTCAGCAGGTTCATATGCACAGAAGGGCTGCCATAACAGCTTCAGGATTAATTTGGGTTTAATCAGTGTTTTGGACATGTTAACATTTTTTATTTCAACACTATTGCAGAAGAGTTTTGCTGGAGGCTACTTAATCCTCTGGAGACTTCTGGCTGGAAGCACGAACAGATTTTCCAGGCCTGAAGCAGCAGATGTGTATCTGGACAAGCAAGACACTGCATCCCCTGCTGACTAAGTACATGGAGCCATGAATGTCCTGGAGCAAAACTCACAGTATTTCTGACCCATCTCTGTGGATGATGAAATCTGGTGGAGCAAAACCCAATAAGAACTGAGCTTAATGTTGTAGTGAGGATGTAACTTTAAGCAAAGTTGCATGTGCCTATTAGAAATTAAATAGACAATTTAGATCATCTCTTTGAAGAGTAGTATTTCTTCTTAATGTTGAGTCTGAACTATTGGTTAATGACAGCCCAAATGTCCAGGTATAATTTTTCAGCAGAAGTTTTGTGACTACAGAAAGGTGAGAAACCTAGCTGAGAGCATATCTCCATTAAAATAATTGCTTTCTGTGCTATTCTAATTTCATTTCCAAACAGGGCTTGATTGCTGTGTTACTATCCTCTTGGCATGAGTAGAACTATATTATTTTTTGATTTTTGACCTTCCCTTCACAGTCTGTAATACCTGACTGTTGTGACTAGAATACCACTAAAGAGGGAACATTCTCTTCAAAGGGAAAGCTGATGTACTACACTGAGCAGAAGGTTGGTAGCAAAGCAGAGAAGTCAGGTAAAAATCCAGGAATCTAGCTTTAATATAATGAAGAATTTACTGCTTAAAAGGGCTTACATGTAATACAATAACTAATGCAGGATAAGAATTGTCTTTCATTATTTTGTAATTGGAAAAGATCATTAACAGATTCCTTTCAAAATAAACATCGCTGTACCAGGGTGAGCAAAACAGATGAATTGGCTTTGAGTTCTGGTTTTCTCCAGAATGTTCTACTTTAAAATAGAACAAACAAAGAAAAAATGAATCAGTGGAATAGTAACTACGTAGAGTAAAATAACATAATTCAAGTGCTAAGAAGACATTTACAATCACCAATATAAATGCCAAAACATTGTTTTAGCTTTCCAATGAGTTCTAAATATGAATCTTTGTCAGTTCCATTGTCCATGTATTGTATTTTGACAAAATACTTCTCTGTGGTTCTCATCCAAGCCAAGCTCATCCTTGATGAATTAATATCAATGGTGTCACATGCCAGGAGTGTGGCTCTTTCAACATCCATTAGTGTAGGATCAAATTGGTATTTAATTGGTCCAGTTTGCAGAACAGACCCCTGGCTCTCACTCAAGCCCCCCACTGCATCATAACATGGACATTGTGGACCTGTTGCATCCTTCTCTCTCCTCACAGCCTCAAGCACCCACCCTTCTCACTCAGATTGGTGAGATACATTGAGGGAACATACACAATTGACTTAGCCCAAATCTTTCTGTGATGCTTCTGCCTCTCAATGAGATCATTTGTATGTTTTAGCTCCCTTGTGCCATCCATAAGCCTCCTCTGGGGGTACAGAGCATGGGTGAAAGCCCCAGTCTGGACCCTGCCAGAGGGAGCTACTGAAGGGACCCTGTGAGTGCAAGGGAGGGAGAGAGAGAAGAGTCCATACAGGTGCCGGTAATTTACCTGGGATCTTCACAGCCCTCAGAATGTGGCAGAAGTTGGATATGCAGCACTGCTACTGGCAGTGTACTCATAAGTGGGTCCCAGGCTCTCAGTGTCACCATCTTGGAGGGACAGAGAGGAGCCCCATGGCTTCTGAAGCCACACATGCTTTTTGCCTTTCAGGAGAAGACAAGGGCCCTGGCTGGAAATAGCCAGTACATGACAGCCAGGGGAAGGTACTGTCAGTGAACAGCACGGAGTTATTTTGGTCTCACACAATGCACTACCTTTGCTATTTATCCTTGAGTGTCTTTTCCTAGCACTGTGTTTATTTATACTCACATAGCTAGAGCCCCCCTGGTGGCAATGTCAATAATTCTCAATGCAATGGCAATTGCAGAGGTGAGCAAAATGCAGGAACTGGTGCCTGTCAGTGGCAAAGTGTCCAGGGATGACATCAGAGAACCAGAGAACTCTGAATTCTTGACTTGCTCTTACCTGGAAAAGAAACAGAAGGAGCTCAAAAAGGCAAGCCACCAAGACATCCCCATAAAGGCTTAGTGGTTTTTCCAAGAGAATTAAAATGTTTTACAAGGAATCAGGTAAGTTTATAGGAAATTTGGAGATCTGTGTATGTTAAGGGCTCCTCACCCTTACAAGGCAAAGCTTGTTGATACTGCACTTTTTAAAGGTACTTCCTGAGCTATCCCAGATCAATTCACTCAGTGCTTTAGTGATGGTATTCCAGTTTGGCAAAAGGGAAATTCATTGTGTCTGACAACATATCATTTTACTCTCTTTGGGAAAGAATTGATTCTGTGAGAGAGCAGATTCAACAGCCTCAGTTAATATTTACGTCAAAGAAATGAGCTGGTCCTTTCACTGACCTCTGAAAAATGAAGCTGGATTTCTTTGAGCAGGGCATTTTAAAGATTTTAAAAAATCCCATTTGGTAATATTATACAATAATCAAGGCACACACAGCATCTGGACCTGTATGCTCTGCTGGTAAATGTGCCTGCCTGTTTAGAGTGGCAGAAATTTCCTGGCACCAGTGAGAGTGATACCTCAGGGCTTTTTGAGGATTAAGCCTTGGTTCCCTCTGCTGACATTCTCCATAAAGGTCAGTTAGCTTTTCCCATGTTCCCTGTCAAACTCTCTGACACTGAGCCCCTCTCCTTTGCTAAAGATGATTCAAGCCCTGGAATATGCCCTTGACTAAGGAGCTATTTTGGTTTCAGAACCAGCTGTTTTTCTAGTACAAATCATTGTAGCTCTGTTTAAGTAAAATGAGATTATTTTGGCTTTGATAGTAAAACCTACACCCTCCTCCCAGGTGGATCTGTCATCCCTACAGTGCTAATGTCCCTCAGCTCCAATTCCATGCCACCTGCATGGATGAAACCTCTCCTTCAGCCCCCAGGCTTGCCAGAGCTGTGATTTGCTTGTTTCTTGGATCAAATCACATTAAACTCTGAGAGGATTCTTACACCTCATCCCTTCCTTCCTTCATGGTCAAAGAAATCTCCCTCTTGGTCCATGTCGTCTGTGTAACAATATAGGAGAACCAACCAACATGGAGTGGGGGTCTTGAACTAAACATATCTTCAGTGTATAGCTGGGTAACCTGGGGTTGGCAGCATCTGGTGAGCAGCCCGAGGTCATAAAGAAAGTCTGTGTCAGAGCCTGCAATTTTATTCAGCTTTCCTGAATCTTAGACCCTTATCTTAGTCATTAGAGCCGCTCTAACAGCTCTTTTCTACACTTCTCCCTGCATGTACTAATGAATAGTGCATATTTAACAGTTTCAGTCATGAACTCTTTATTTTGTACTCAGATGCTGCCAGAAAAATTCATGTTTCCCCTTTTCTAGGGCAATGGAATCATATACATCTGATGAAATTTGGCTTCTTCAGCCAATGGATCAGCCAAGCTTTTTCAGTTGCTGCATTTTCCTTAGTTCTTCAAATCAGTGCTGAGACAAATCCATTTGTGTGACATTCACTTATAAACTGGGATCATGAATATAAAATCCAGACTTCTTAGATCAGTCTGAACATACCAGACATTCTCTAGGTCAGTATTTGGGAAAAGCTGTCATAGGCAGCTTATAGCACAGGAGTGGATTTCATACATATGACTTGTAATCTAGTTTTAGTGTAGGAATATCTCAAGCATGTATCAGTGACTCATTTGTTCAAATATTGAGACTTGAAGCAAGAAAGTGGTCTTGCTGATTGTGCTTCTGTGCTTTCTAGTGTGTGTCATGGAAAAATTTGATTGTTATGCCAAACTTTGCCTCCAAAAGGTCGTATTCCTTTAGCACCTGTTGATTAACAAAATAGCTGAAACACCCTTCCTTACTGTTAATTATTAAGCATGATTTAAACCTATCTGTTTATTTCTAATAGTTGCTGGAATGCTGAGATAGTAGATATTTACCTGTTCTGGCCTGCTGGGCTGGAAGAATCCAGAAGTAGTCATTTGTTTACATTAAGATTCCCATTCTGATGAAGTTTTCCCAGAAGACTCAACAGTGTTATATTGGTGAATGTCCTGATCAGGACTTTGCTGCTCTCTCAGACCTCCCCAGGGCTGGTTAGTTTTTGTCATTTTGGTCTCTCAGGACCTTTTCTAGTAGAAAACCTCTTACACCCAGGAGGAAATGTCACCTAGAGGGGATTATGTGGCAGTGACAGGCTGAAGTGGCAGCGTTGTGGATGGTGGAAAACTCTGATGGGTCATGATCCTGTGGCAAATTAGAGGCTGAAAACCATGCATGAGCTACCCAATGGAATTGCATGGAGTGAGATGGCGCCCTGGCTTTCCCTCCAAGACCCTGTAGTGCAGAGGTAGCTGTCCATGGATCGTGGGGCAGGAGGCCAGAGGTACAGAAGGAGAGAGGCCATGGCCTGGTACCTCAGAACGTGTGCTATGAGCTCATCTGCAGAGGAGTTTGGCTGGAAAAGTCTCACCTTCAATCCCAGAAGTTGCTGGATTGGATTGGGTCAATGAAGACATGCAGGGGACCCAGGGCAAGCTGTGCCCCATGGCAGCACAGCAGAGTAAAGCTCTGTTGATGTGGAGAATACATGTCTGGAGCCAGTTACATCAGCTCTGTCCAGGCTGCCAGGCCTGTTATGGCAGAAATGCAGGATTTCAGCAATGCTGCTCAAGGTTCATGGGCTTTTCAAGAGAATTCTCAATGCAGGCCAGTGCTGTTTTCACTGAGTGAAAAATGGTGTGGAGGGAACATAAATCAGCAGGTTAGGATTTATTTCCAGATGGGAAAATGAATATTTGCCTTGTGATTTCCAAGTTTATACTTTATGTGCACATAGCTCAATTTTTTTTTTTCATGATTGCTATAATTTTATTGTGGGATTTGCTTTTAGTCTTTGGAAAAAATCAAACCAAACCAAAATCAAAACACCACATCAACCTTTCTGTTCTGTTATTCAAAAGAAAATTTGTTAGCAGGATATGTGCACTTATTAAATTAGAATGTTTATTAGTTGCTAATTTACCCCTTAAATTATGAGAGGAAGTTTTCTTTCTCTCTTCTTTCCCAATCTGGTTCTGTCTGAGAGAGCTGATAAAATCTCACTTTTAAACTGCAATTTCTCCTCTTGTTTTTAGCAGACTTGGTGATTGCAAATGAAAGGTGACCACAGAGGGAGTGGCTAAAGTGTCATTGTTGTAGAGGCTGATGATCATTAGTCATGGTATATGTTGGGAAAGGCTCCTCATAATTTTATATGCCATAAAAATAATTTGGTTTTGCTCTGAGTCCACTAAATTGCTGTTTCAGCTGGATATTTGTTGCAGCTTGCTGCATTACAAAATCTTTGGTCATCTGGATAGTATTTCTGCAGCATGGGTGAGAAGTCATGGTAGTAGCTCTAAAGCTTTATTAGGAAGAAAGTTCCACAGTTACTGTTTAGAATGGGATAAACTAGGAAGGGAAGATAGTTTATTTGTTAGAAATGCCAGCACTATAATTTTATTCTTTTTTTGGACATCCTTTCTACTGACATCACATATAAAGGCCCTTTCAGTAGGGGCTTTCCATATGTAAAATATCATGAGTAGAAAATGTATGGGAATGTTCTTTTCTAGCTTTCCCTTCCAAAGGAAAACATATCGTAGTTAAGCTCTACATTTTCTGAAATGTTGCATGCATGTGGATGTGGAATTAAACATTCTAAGAGCTCTCTGAAATACTTCTCATGCTGCTATAGACACTTTACTAACAACTTGCATTATTGACAACATTGTTGTCTACTGTACTCGTTTCAAAAATAATGGTTTTGTGTAATTCTCAGCAATATGATACAAACATAACCCCTGCAATGAAAACTGGTGCAAAAAGGGACTGAAGATCTCATTGTCCGCTCGAATACATAATCGGCTGACTGCTCTGTTCAATTTGGGCTCCAGACTGTAAACTCCTGGGTCAGGTTTTTTATAATCTTGGTGTGAGCTGACTGATTGAAGCACAGACAATGGAAGGGCAAACCAAAGGCTCCAGATCTTACTGGCATATTGTTATATCAGATTCCCACTTTTAATTTACAGAAAAAAATACATTTTTAACTCATGAGATGGGGAAGAAGAACACAAAACTGTGATTTTAATGGGGACAGGTGGCAGTGTGAATCTGCAGCACCTGGAAACAGAGAGCCAAGAGATGTGAACCAACAGACCTGTCTCTCACTCACACTATCAGTTCTATGGCTCCCAATTCCCAACTAGTTAAGGTGAACTGTAAAATACAGAGGAGAGAGATGATTGCAGCTCTTTTTGAGATTGAGATTGGCATGGCTGTGGTGACAGCATTCCCCCTTTGTGCTACTGATGTGGTCTTTTTTTTCTGAAGAAATGGCAAGATTGCCTCTTTGGGGATGGATCCTGTTTAAGAAACTTCCCACCCTGGGGTAAGATTGAGGAAGGAAAAATGTGCTTGCACAGTACTAAAATTTTGCTCTTCAACTATTTTATAACTTAAACAAAATACACTCATGGAGACCTAAGCTGATGATAAATGTCTCATTTTGAAAATTGACTCAGATTTTCCCTTTGATAACTCCACACTTAAAGAAAATATAAGTGATTTTCTTTTCTTCTTTTTTTTTTTTTAATTTAAGCTGACTCAATTTACTGGTATGGAACAACTTGATTTACTCAAGACATTTTTATGTCTGCCCTCTGAAAAATGTTACTTGTCTAATTTATTCAACTAATTCAAACCAGGAAATCTGCCAAATTCTTGAAAATTCTCCAGTGACAGGAAATTATTACACTGTGACTTCTCTAAGTTGAATGGTGTTTTTATTTTGCCTGCTGATAGTTTTAGACAGTAGACAGCAACTTGCAGTTTTGACTGATGGTTTCTTTGGCACTTGGATAACTTTGGCATATTTGAGGCACTGGGATTCTCCTGTCAGAAAAGCAGGCAATGACACATGGCTCATTCAAAGGACAATTCTTTGATGCCCTCTATGACCCAAAGGGGCAAGAAGTGGCCTCACCCACAGGCCAGCCTGTACTCACCCAAGCTCCTTGCTCCACCATAACTTTCCCCAGTGCTAAGGGGTTGTGGGAAGGAGGACACTGTGACCTTATCCTGCTTCCAGCCTCTCCTCCATGCTGGCAGGAGAGGAGGCTTGAGTGTGGCTGCAGCAATGTTCTCTTATCACTGCAGATTTCAGTCTGAAGGGAGCCCCTGATGGCCAAAGGGCTCATGACATTAAAAAATACACACTTTTGAGACTATGTTGACACACAGGCATTTCATGGTCTTCCATAACACTTGACTGGCATGCTCTCCTTCGATGCCAGCACACTCATTCTGATCATGGCAGACTTCTGCCTAAGAAATGCCAATAAAGAGAGTTTAATTATTAATACTCCCTGGTGACAGCAGGGTTTATAATGTTCTGACTCAATGCTAGTGAGCTTCTGTTTAAGTGGCTGTCTTTTCTCCTAATCCTATTTGCAACTTGCCAGGTATAATTTAGAAATGGTCAGCACTATCTTAGGTACTTTACAGAGTTTATAGTATATATACTTTTTAATTGCACTGAATTTACTGCATTGAATTTACCTCAATGCTAAAGCAGATAATCAACCACCACACAGCTATTTTTTCAAACTTATTCTTCAGAACTAAAGGAGGCTCATATTTAGGTTTTGATGCTTCCAGATCATTTAGTCTGAATTTCTGGCTTTCTGTTCCAAATTTGGGAAAACAATAGGAACACTCTGTGAGATCTGTGGTTTGCTTCTGTGTTTGAGCATGCAGCACCATTCAGTGTCAAGTCTCTGTTTTTTGCCCTTGCACATGAATATCAATATTTAGTGAAGGCCTCATTTTAGCCTGTACAGAAGACATATCTGCATCGAAGTATCAAGTGTGCACACAAAAATGAGACCTGTAACCTGGAATTTCCTCATTTCAGTACCATTTCCTTATGCAGACAGTTGCTTAAACAGGCAGTTGGCTGACTGGAATGGTTCTCTGATGGTGAGTGATGAATCCCTTAGTGTTATAATAAATAATATTTTTCTTCAGAATACAAGAGCTGCAGACAATCAGAATTGCATTTTTACAAGACTATTTGCCTGTGTTTATAACCCCCAGTGATGGAGGCCTGCAGTTATTCAGTGCAGCATATAACCAATGTTTCACTAAAAGGGCTTCCTGTTAAATCACTCCTTGAACAGATTATTTTGTGTTAGGACTGTCTGATCAGCATCACATTATTTATCTGGAGAAAGAGATGCTCTTGTGAAGTGATCATGATTGAGGGAAGCTATAAACAGGAGTAAAAAGTCCCACGTGATGTGAAAGAAGTGTGATGGGAGCAACTTTTCACCACTGACTGTAGCACAAGAACAGGATTGCCAAGTAAAATGTTTTGGCCATTTTTAAACTTTTTCCCTTGCTACCCAGCTATATTGTGATACACCTCAAAGCACCAGATGTTGTAGTTCTTGAAAACATACACAGACAAAAAAATTGATTAAAGAGATAAAAAGTCTGCTAGTGTGTATAAGTCTTCAGCTGGTGAATCCTTAAGTTGCAGATTGCTAGAAACCAGGAGGACACATCTATTTTTACTTTGCTTACATCCTTCTTAAAAGCACCCACTGACAAGTCATGCATCTTCAAGTGGTGTGTTGGCAGGGGCAGATGTTCAGAGCAAAATAGCTGCTCACAGCTTCCAGCTTATGAGAGACTTCCTCAAGTGGTGGTAGCTGCTGGATCTTTGTGCTCAATACCTTTGGACTTTTCCTCTGCTAATTTCTCAGCAGATTTTCTAAGTGACAGAATTTGTGCTTTCTGCTATCCTCATGTACTATGAGTTGTACCAGGCACAGAACCTGGGAAAGAAACTGGGAAAGCCAGGGGGTCTCTGCAACACACTCAGGAATAAAGCTGAGCCATCAAGTGCTAGATCTGGTCAGCAGTGATGTGATTTAGTAGATGTCAAAATCTTTTCTTCTTGGAATGTTCCCCTCAAAGCTTTTTCAGTTATCATTCATTGATGAGTGTCATGAAAACAATGTGAGGAAATAATTACAAAATACACAAACCCAAAAAAAAAAAAAAAAAAAAGGAAAACAGATGGAAAACCAGCCTGAAACTTTGGGAGAACTGCAGCTCCTCGACGATTTCATTTCCTTGGGTGCCCCCTCGTGTCCATCAGCAGTGTAGCCGAATGCTACAGTTTGAACTGACACGGACAAAAAACCCCAAGTATCCACTTGCTATCACCATATAAGGTTAATTCATTTCAAAATCCTTTTTTCCACCCCTCTGTCTAGTAATCCTATGACTTCATCACCAAAGTGTAAACTTTCAGGTTGAGTGTGTAGCTTATGCCTTATCTTGGACTGTCCAAAACCAAAAAAGGCTTTCTCTGCTTGTCTTTTGCCTCAAATTTTGTGCATTTTCAAACTTCTTGAGTGACTTCATCAACACTCTTAGGCATGATTTTAAGAGGAACAATTCCAGCTGAAATGCCAGAAAGCTGAGGATGCTCACAGAAGCTGATCAAGTCAAGGGATTAAGTTTTGTACACATCAAATATGAAAATATTTCCGATGCAGGCTGGTGTGTTGGGAAACTCAGTGCCCAGAAAGGTGAGTTACAACCAAAAAGCCAGAAAGGCTTTTCTGTTTTCTCTGGCTTTTCTGTCATATGGCACTGAAGTATCTGCTTCCAATCTTAATGTTCACAGAGGAGGATCTGTCTCTTGAGGAAGTTCATCAGCTTGTCCTGGTGTATTTCCTGATGTGCTGCACAGCATTTGCAGGAGCGGAGCAGGATTCCCTCACACTCCAGGCTGGATTTGTACAGCCTATTTGCATTCTTCCTGATGCTGTAAGAGCAGATGGGGAAAATATATATATATAATTTTCAAGCAAATGAGAACAGTTCTTCTCTTTGAAACCTCAACAAGTGGATGTCAAAACCATACACCTACAGGTGGATTGTATTTGATGTTTTTGGAGGCACAGCAGAAAGGAAATTGGTTGGTCTTGGCTAACAGACATCCTGATCACCACTTTTTGGCACACTTAGGAGCCAAAATAAGAGATATCAAACATGAGTAGGTGAAATGGAAAACAGGTCCTTTCCTCCTCTTATCTAAAAGGACAAAATAAGGCAGGGAAAGGAGCTTTGTCAATACAAATTTTTAAATGACCAGCTCTTACTCTCAGGCTTAGGACAATTTACTAAAAGGTTATTTTTTTAGCCTACATAAACTGACCTAGGGGTTATTAATTCAGCAGGCTCAATGCTATAAGTCAAAAGAAGTTTAGTTAATCCTCTAACAAGCAGAACAGAAAAAGACCTTAAAGAGGTGAAAAATTACTTCTGTTTTGGCTGGTAGAAAACAGTCCTATGGAAATGTTTGAAATATTTAAGGGTATTGTACATGAAAGCTTTCATGAGTGGGAGGCAAAGACTGAAGTCTCCTGGACTGGGAACCCATTTTATTTCATCATCATTAACCTCACCTTATAAGATAAAAATTAGAACAGACATCCTTCTTCAGTATGACATTAAATGAGATTCTTTCTTTGGACAGCAGCTGTATCTTAGGCTTTCACAAGGGCCCTCTGCTGCCCACATTCAAAGTGAAACACTCTGAACTTGTTTGGGATTTAAAAAAAAAAAAAGTCTTGCAACACTTAATTGAAGCACCAGCAATTTTCAAAGGGATGTAAAACCTAAGTCCTCATGAGACAGGACTACATTAGTCTCTACCTAAGTGAGGTAAAAAGAAATTTTTAAATGGAAAGATATTTCAAAACTGCTCACTGCAGGATTTCTTGTGTTCGTGCTGGCCTTTGTCAGAGCCTATCAGGGATTACTTATCAGGAATATAATTTTCCCCTGATATTATCTACACAGTGTATAATTTTGTGAGATCATGCTTGGCTACTGTGGCACTCATTATCTCATCATCAGCAGGAGGAACTTCAGGAAGGAAATAACCTCCAGAAGCAGAAGGAATTTGGAGATACCCAACATTCTTATTTTAAAAAATACACCTCTGTGAATAGAATAAAAAGAAAGACCAGCTGTGTACATAGTGGCACAATCGGCATTATGATATTGCTGTTTTTCTTTTCCAAAGCACAGAACCTTAAGATTTTTAGGCAAATGACATAATTTGAGGACTATAAGATGCTCAGCTTTCTGGATGGAAAGATGTTGCTTTAGTGTGTGCCTCTAAATGAACAAGTAATTTTGTACTGGGTACAAATGGAGTTCATGGAGGTGCTGATTCTGATCCCTGGCTGCATCTGAGTCATTTGGTGGAAGACAGATACTGACAGTATTGAATTTTACAAGGTGAACATTTCTGCTTCTGCATTAATTGTTAATTAATTCTGCATTTCAAAAGCCGACAGATGGAAGTCTATACAAACATCCAGCTACAGCAGCTATTCTGCTCAGCTTCCTTCCCATCTGTGTTATGGTGCTGATTTGCTACATGTGGGCTGAGTGCTAAAGTGAGCAATAACTTGGATGAAAACTGAGTTCTTTGATTCAGTGATTCTGTGAATCATTGAGGACATCGACCCCTTGGAGCAAGTCCAGAGGAGGCCACCAAGACAATTAGAGGGGTAGAGTACTTCTACGTGGAAAGCCTGGGAGAATGGGGATTGTTCAGCCTGGAAAAGAGAAAGCTTTGGGGTGATCTAATTGTGGCCTTACAGTACCTGAAAGGACTCTACAAGAAAGATGGAGAGAGACTATTTACAAGGGCATGTAGTGACAGGACAAGGGGGAATGGATTCAAAGTGAGACACAGTAGGTTTAGATTAAATACTAGCAAAAATTCCTTTACTGTGGCCATGCTGAGGCCCTGACACAGGTTGCCCAGAGCAGCTGTGGCTGCTCCATTCCTGGGAGTGTTCAAGGCCAGGCTGGATGGGGCTCTGAGCAACCTGGGATAGTGGAAAGTGTCCAAGACAGACAGATTGGAACTTGATGATCTCTAAGGTTCCTTCTAACCCAAACCATTCTGTAATTCTACAATAATAAACAAGAGTTCCAAAACACCACACTTCAACTTTATGCTGCCTTTGTCAGGCAGGGCTCAAAGTGCTGTAACGAAATAAATTCATTAGGCCTCAGCAACTTTCATCTCAGCATTACATAACGATTGAATAGATTTAAGTGATGAATTTGATTGATGAATTTGACTGATGCCCAGAGGGTGCTGAGGCCCTGGCACAGGTTGCCCAGAGAAGCTGCGGATGCCGCATCCCTGGGAGTGTTCAGGGCCAGGTTGGATGGGGCTCTGAGCAGCCTGGCCCTGTGGAAGGCATCCCTGCCCGCGGCAGAGAGCTGGAACCAGGAGCCGGGGGCGAGCAGGAACCGATCCCCGAGGGACGGGCACCGCGCGGGCCGTGAGGGAGGAGCGCCGCGGAGGGGCGGGAGCGCCGCGGAGGGGCGGGAGCGCCGCGGAGGGGCGGGAGCGCCGCGGAGGGGCGGGAGCGCCGCGGAGGGGCGGGAGCGCCGCGGAGGGGCGGGAGCGCCGCGGAGGGGCGGGAGCGCCGCGGAGGGGCGGGAGCGCCGCGGAGGGGCGGGAGCGCCGCGGAGGGGCGGGAGCGGCGGGCGAAGCCTCGCGAGAGCGGGCGGGGTGGCGGCGGCTGCCGCGCTCCTCCCCGTGCCGGTGCCGGCGAGCGAGGCCTGCGCGGGCCCGGGCCGGGCTGTGCCGTGCCGGGCGGTGCCGAGCGGCGGGGGCGGCGGCCGGGCCCGTCCCGGTGCGGCGGGCAGGATGCCGGGCGGGCGGGTGTGCGGCGCCTGCGGGTGCGCGGAGATCGAGGTGGACGCGGCGCGCGGGGACGCGGTGTGCACGGGCTGCGGCTCCGTGCTGGAGGACAACATCATCGTGTCCGAGGTGCAGTTCGTGGAGAACAGCGGCGGCGGCTCCTCCGCCGTGGGGCAGTTCGTGTCGCTGGACGGTGAGTGCGGCCGGGCCGGGGCAGGGCGGGGCGGGGGCCCGGGGGCACAGGGAGCGGCGTGCGGGGAATAGCGGGCGGTGTATGAAGAGAGGGTGCTGCGGGGATGGGGCACATGGCAGGAGGGAAAGGGCGCTGGAAGAAGCGTGGGCAGGGACAGGGCGAAGGGGCTGCGGTGTGGGATCAGGGACCCAGCGGAAAAGGACCTGGAGGTGCTGATCGACAGCGGCGGAACATGAGCCCAAGGCGTGCCCAGGTGGGTAGGAAGGGCAGTGGCATCCTGGCCTCTGTCGGGAATAGTGTGGCCAGCAGGACCAGGGCAGTGATCGAACCCCTGTGCTGGGCACTGCTGAGACCGCACTTTGAGTGATGTGCCCAGTTCTGAGCCCCTCGATTCGGGAAGGACATTGAGGGGCTGGAGCACATCCAGGGAAGGGCAGCGGAGCTGGGGAAGGGTCCGGAGCACAAGTCTGCGGCTGTTTAGCCTGGAGGAGGAGAGGCTCAGGGGGGACCTTACCACTCCACAATCCTTGACAGGAGGGTGGAACCAGGTGGGGGTCGGGCTCTGCTCCCAGGGAATAAGTGACAGGACGAGGGGACATAGTCTTCTGCTGCACCAGGGGAGGTTTAGGTTGGACATAAGAAAGAATTTCCTTGTGGAACGGGTGATTAGACATTGGAATGGACTGGCCAGGGCAGCGGTGGAGTCGCTGTCCCTGGAGGTGTGTAAGGAAAGGCTGGCCGAGTGCTCAGTGCCATGGTCTGGGTGACAAGGTGATGTTCAGTCATAGGTTGCACTCAGCAATCTTAGAGGTCTTTTCCAACCTCATTGATTGTGAGATTCTGTGAGTTCAGAGACAGGGCATGGGAACACTGGGCAATGTGGGGAAAGGGATGGGGAGATGCTGTGCCAGAGGTTGGGGTTATGGCCATGCTACAGGGGAGTGAGAACAATGTATAGGGGAGATAAGGACACTGTGCTTATAGGGAGATGATAAGGACAATGTAGAGGGAAAAGGGTGTGAGGACAGACTGTGGAAAACCATGTGGTGCAAAGAAGGGATATGGATGGTGCATGTGGGAGCTGGTGCTGCACAGGGTGGAAATGGGAGAGGCAATGCATGGCGAGAAGGAGAGCGTGCTGTGCAGGGTGAGGCAGAAAGGGGTGGGGAGGCTACAATGAATAGAAAAGAGCTGTGCAGGATGAGAGAGATGCTCTGAGTGTGATGGAGTACATGTGTGAGGGACTGGGGCAGATGTGTGAGAAAGTTTGGGGCTCTGTGGAAGGGTTGGGTGCACAGGAAATGGGGAGGTAGATGAAATTACTTGGGATAGAGGACAGGAAAGGTTGAGTTGGGTGTTTAATTGAGAGAGGGAACACATAGGGGCACAAGGAGGAGAAACAGGCTGGACATGAAGGGTCAAGAGTCTCCTGTCTGTAGAAGGGTTGGGGTGATGGTGTGAGTGTTCTGGAGGATAAAACATGGAAAAAGGCCACATCAAGAAGACAACAGTGTTTAGAAAGGGAGAGAAGGAAAATGGATGTGGGGAGGATGTAGTGTTTGAAAGGGGAGAGATGGAAAATCTGTACGGGGAAGGTGGATAAGGAGAAAGAAACATCAGCAAAAGCATGGGAAAGAGCTTAGCAATGAAACAAGTGGCTCTGATGGATTGTATAGCTGTGGGGAAGAAAGAGGAATTCTTTCTGTGGTGGAGAATGCAGCTCTGCAAATTGGAGTTTGGGAGTTTACTGTAGGCTAGGAGTTGTCTGATGCCATTCCTGTCTTCCAACTCAGGCTGCTGGCATTACTTTTTTTACAGCTTATAAGCAGCTCTTGCATCCTTCACTTTTTCCTGTTTTGATGTGGAGACTACATTTTTAAGGGCTTGTTCTCCTTTTTCCCTCCCACCCAAAATTATGCAGGACAGATGGCATGCAAGCTAGAGCTCATTTTGGGATGCCTTTATCCTTAAAAAATAAATCTAAGGAAAAGAAAGAAATGCACCATACTGAGGCTTTTTAGTGGATGAATTGCACAGTACTTAATAAAATTTCTTTAAGGTATAGCCTTTCTTTTTGTCTAAATCTTGAGATGTGATTGTAAGTCTTGAGTCTGTGATTTTGTGAGTGCAGGCCCTGTTTCACACCAGAAATATTTTAAGGAAATTAGGATATGGATGACTTATGCTGGTGCAGTTCTTTACATTCCAAAACAGATGCTTCTGTTGTGAATTTTTTTTCCTCAACATAAACTGATTGATGTAAGCTAATCTGAAAAGATATATTTGTGCTGCAATAACAGTGTCTTCATCATGTGTGCTTGTCTATTAATGTGTTTATGACTGATTAAAATCCTCTGGAATGGGGAGAAAAGCAATTTACTGTGTAAGAAGGACTTTGTATCTTCCCCAAAGAGTGGCGAATTTACAAAGGAATATATATTTCTTTTAAGTCAGAAATCACGTACTTTCTGAAAGCAACATTTTCTGGTAAGTTACACCTTTCAGTGACTTCTGATTATGTTAGTAAATTTACACTAAATTGAATGAAATGCCTTAGTCTGAGGCTCCTTGGACTGTGGTCTGATGATCTCAGAGAGTGTTGCTTTGTGGAGCATTTGCAGTGTCAGAGGTGCCTGGGGTGCTGTTTTTGAGTCCCTGGCTCATGGTTAGTAGGGCTGGGTGTCTTGGAGAATGTTATCTGAGGTTTGCA
The DNA here is from genome assembly GCF_037042795.1 of Molothrus aeneus. Lineage (NCBI taxonomy): Eukaryota > Metazoa > Chordata > Aves > Passeriformes > Icteridae > Molothrus > Molothrus aeneus. The sequence continues at coordinate 55,787,239 of NC_089651.1, read as the reverse complement.
AACGATGAGGGATGTCAGGTTCTTTATTGCAGGGCTGGGAATTGAATGAGGCTTTTGGTATTTGTGGAGTTCAGAGCTACTGGTTGTGCAAAAATAGTCCTCAAATCCTTTCAAGATCCACAGCAGCTTCTGTTGGTGAGTTATTACATCTTGCATACAGATGCATTTATTAATCATTTATTTTCACCTTCATCATAAAAAAGCAAAAGGGAGTGGAAAATCCTGAGACACTGATTTTTTCTTTTTTACATGTAGAAAAACCTTTTATTCAGCCAAGCTACATGTTAATATTTCAGAATCTTGAATCTGTTTACTGAAGGAGTGAGTCCTCTACTTCTCTATATTAAAATGAAATGGCCAAGTCGTTGCTAATAAGTCATGTAGAATCCCTATAAAACATTGGAAATCCCTTCTTTTTACTCTCTCAGGGTTGGAGGAAGGTGTGAGATCACAGTTAAGTTTTCTCTGGCAGTATTTACATTGATCTAATTATGTGCCTGGTGTAGGAAGCCTCAACACTGATGCCTTCCAAAGAGAAGTTTGGTGTAGCCAGTGTTTTCCAGTGCAGATGTGTGAGTCCTTTGGAAAGTTTCTTTCCATTTTTTTTTTTTTTTTAATGTTTTAGCAGCTGAGATTTTGGTGTGCTGAGAAAGCCTGGGCTTGTGCTTGGCTGTGAATGAGGGGGTTTGCTTTGCTCTCCATGAAGTGTTGGGAAAATGCAGCATAGTTAAGTGTGTTGGACAAGAGGGTAGAATCACAGAATCATTTAGGTTGTAGGAGAAGATTTTCTTAGGGTTTTTTTTAGATTTTTAAGTTTATCAAGTCCAACTGTTAACCCAACACTGCCAAGTCCACCACTGAGCCATGTTCCTGAGTGCCACATCTACATGCACAGGATGAGCCAAGAAGGTAGAAGTAGTGAAAGACAAAAATTATGTGTTCTGCACAGGTAAATATAGGGTGACAGTGCTTTTTGGCAGTGTCTTGCCTTGAAAATCCTTTGGAGCTTTCTGAGGAAGTTGCTAAGAGGGCAAAGCAGATGGTTGGATTTTCAAAGGAAGGTCAGCAAGTTCTTTCACCAAAAATCTTTTTGGTAAGTGGAAAAAGCAGAAAGTTGGATTTTCAAAGGAAAGTCAGCAGGATCCTTCACCAGAAGCTTTATAGAATCTGAGCTGTCATTGATAAGGAAAATTCTTTGCAGAGCGGAGTAGCTCTTCAAATGATAACAAATATACTGAAATTCCACAGAATCTGGACTGATGATCTGGAAAACAGGTGACTGGTGAGTTAATGGGGTTTGTGGGCAGTACTGAATTATTTGGGGTAGTAAAGACTGCAGAAGGACCTGTTGCTTTTAGTGGATGGGTGGTAGGATAGCAGATGGGATGAAGAGTTGCTGTTAGAGTTAGCATTTTTCCTTTTTTGCACATTTGGGATGGTTTCTTCTTCTACATCCAGACTGACTAGGATGACTTTAGAAGGAAATCCCTAGGTCATAATGGATAGCTTTATAAAAACAAATTGCTCAATGTTCATTCATGGTGCAAAAGACCCTGGGTGGGGAGGGGAATGTTAGAAGTTAAAAGAGCACATGCAGCATGTCTGTACACTGCATTACCTCCAACTGCTGTGTGCAGTTCTGGTGGGTTTCTCTTTTCTTGCCCCTCCCCAGGAAAAGCTCTAATAGAACTAGAAAAGATACAGAGAGGAATATGGAGTGATTAAGAGGAGAGCTTCCTGAAGAGCTTCTCAGACTGACTGAATAGACTCAGCCTCTTCAGACTGGAAAAGAGATGATTGAATGGGGCCATAGTAGAGATTTGTAAATGCAGTAAAATAACACAGCAAGGATGAGCAGCTGCTCAGGGTCACATAATGCAAAAGCTGGGGAATGCTAAGAAATCAAGCAGCTAACTGTTTGCAAAGGTAGTGGGTAGGAGGTTCAGAAGCATTAGGAGGTTTTGTCTGGTTGGTTTTGGTTTTTACAGAAACTCCATGTGAATCTGAAGTTGTGGATGTTAAAAGTTTACATGAGCTTAAAATGATTGGGCAGACAGAATAAAAACATATCATGGCCATTAATAAAATGCATTATTTCTGCTTCAGGAAATCCTTGTGCCACAGATCTCTAGAAACTGGGAGACTATATGAGAGAACTATCACAACAAACTTTCCTCCTGTATTTTGTGCTACCCTTGCAGGCATGTATATTGATGGGCTTTCTCATTCAGAGGTAGGATACTGGACTAGTCTTTCAGTCTGATTTGGCACAGGTGTTCTTTTGAGACTTCACAGGAAGATGATGTTCTTGGAGCTTTCCAGAGCTAATCCCACCATTCCTTTCAATGCTGTCTGTCTGAAACACTGGCAAGTCAGCTCTTCTTGCAAGGTACCTGTCACTTCCTGGGTTGTGAACTGGTAAGTTATTTCACTAGCAAGGGAATAACCCCTTCTAGAAGGAGCTGCTATGTATTGTTTTGTTGATCTTTTGAGAGGAAAGTCCTCTGAAAGCTTTGATATGCCCCATACTGGTCTAGCTGGTCGTAATTCTTAATTCTGTTGTGAGTGCTCAGTCAGGAATGAAGCCAGCTTCAACACTGCACCCTACCTGTGCTACTGTCTTGAAGCTTGTGAAGGCTGCCTTGAAATTTGGTTTCTGAGCTTGACTGATTTGACCCTGGATAAGTCAGCAATTAGTGGAAAAGCGTTACCATGCTTATTTTAGCTCCAAGGAACTCTGTTGCTTGCACAGAAAGTGTTTGAGGCATGAGCTTTTCCTAGCTGAGTCTAGTTTTGAACAATAACTATTCACTTTATAATTGATAGCCAGTTCAGACTAGCCAAATAGATTGCTTGCTCTGATTTCTTAACTTAAATTTGGAGAGCTTTTGAATCCTGCTAATTGGAATGAATGTGTCTTGCTTTTTATTTTTCTTCATACCCAAGTTCTTAACAGCCTATCAGTTGCTACATTTGAACACATCCCAGCAGGAAGTGCAGCAATACAGGGTCTGAGAGTGAGCTACATTTCTCCCTCTCCATTATGCTATAATTGCATTCTGGAGGATGGATTTACACCAGGCTCTTTGCCAGTTTGCACTGGTTTGATGGCTGCTGCTTTTGTAGAAAGGCAAGTTAAGAGTTGTGTGCCATGTCTGAAGGTCTGGAGTTCTCTGCTCTTTCACTGGGTCTGGGTGGGAGTCCCCTGTCCTGTGGTAATTGTTGGGAGGAACTGTTTTCACAAGTGGTTTTTTTTTTTAAGCTGACAGGATTAAAACTGAAGCTGAAGAGAGTGAGAGAAAGCTGAGCATGGAGCAAACCTGGCAGCCCAGATCTCTCTTCAGGTTTTTGTTTAAAGAAGCTGAGAAAGGTGAAGGCTGGGACTTCTGACGTTAATCAAGGGAGAAGAAAAGTCCCAGCTGGGAAGGTTGATGTGCAGGTAGCATAGCAGCAAGCTGGAAGATGTAACTGAGAAATACAGCACAAAGAAACAATGCTGCAAGGTGTACTGGGCTTGTGATCCCCAAGCTTACTGTCTGGGGAAACTCAGCTTCTTTTGTTCCAGAAATTCCCTTTAAATGCTTGGCAGTAAGTAGAGAAAAACAGATCTGATCAGCATCTTGGTCACAAACCAGGTACTGCTGGTTCTTGCTGTTCCTGACCACCTTCTCTCTGGGGTTCCCCCAAGGCTGCCCATGGCCCAGGAGCCCATCCCAGTCCTCAGGGATGTCAGCCCCTGTCCCAGGGACTGCACAGCAGGGCCAGTCTCCAGCTCCCCACTGCCTTGCCCTGCCCACCCATGGACCCTGTAGAGCCAGGCCCATGTGCTGTGTGGCCTCAGCCCATCCTTGTGGCCCCGTTTGGACATTCTGGGGCTGTGTCTGGCCTTGTTCCCCTTGCTGGGCCTGACCCTGACCCCCCTGTGCAGTCTGATGTCCTGCCTGGCCTCAGCCCATCCCTGGACCCATGGAGGTGCCTGATGCCCTCAGCTCTGCCTGTCCCTGCCCTGCTATAGAATTCAGAGTCACATCTCTAGTACAAATTTAAATAAGAATTATTAACAGATCTTTTAACTTACGTAATAACTAAGCCTGGAGGTTTTAGTCAGGCACAGTCACAGAAACAGGATTCTGCAGTGGGCACTGACAGCATCAGTTCTCCAGCACTGAGTCAGGCTCTCTGGCTCTGGTACAGCAAACATGCATTAACACTCTGCATCTCCAAATGTACATGAGTTTGCAGTGCACTAATTTGAGGCTGGTGGGAGGTTATCTTCTTGCTTTTGCTCATAGTGGGAAAGGGAAGTTGTGAACTTAACACACCAACAAGTGTTTGGTAAAGTTTTTGGTGTAGGAGGTTCTACAACATTTGTAAGTAGCCTGGTTCAAATTTTAGAACATCAAGGAAGAGTTTATTTCTATTATTACAGGGGTTTTTTTTGCAAGTGGTTTATAAGGAAGTTACTACAGAGACCCATTAGCACAGCCACAAATCCTGAATGTGTACTCACACTCTTCAGTATCCCATGACAGATTTACTGTATCTTTGGCTCTTTAGTAAAGCTGTGGTTTGCTCAGTGTTTTAGGTATACCTGTGGAAGCTTACTGAAGTATTTTCTGTACTATTTTATCCTTAAAATCTTTGTTTTTACATCAAGGCATGTGAGCTACATTGACCTCGTGTGCAGAACTTGACAAGAGTTTGCCTTGATCTAAATATTTGTCTTTTGGGGATTGTGGACATGAAGTGTTATGGTCAGCAAACTGGAAAGAAGAGATGGACTGACTAACAGAGAAAAAAACCTATGTAAAATTTAAGCTGAACTTACTAGTCATTCATCTTCTCTACCTTTTTTTCCTGTAGAACTTTTTAAGATGATCAATTCCTGTCACAGTGATGGCTAGTGAGACAGTTGGGAAAGGGGATGAACTCTGTATTTGTGTAGGATTCTGTGCTTTTGTCTACTTGGTTCTTATGTACAATAAAGGATTCTTGTGTATTTTCAAATATTATCAAATATTAAAAAAGTGAAAGGAGTAAGGATTTTGTTTTTAATTTGTAGTTGTTAATCGGTTTCCCTGTAAGGTATTGATAGACCAAGTCCTGATATTAAATGTTTCCTACAGTGCAGCCTCAAAGAGTCCTGAACTGGGCTCTGCCAATAATACACATGCTAAACTTGAAATGGAAACACTTGGAACTGAAAAGTTAAAATAATATTAATACCAACAAGTTTCCTTGTATTTGTGGCCCAGCTTTTTAGAGATGACACTAATTCATGGTTCATTTTAAGTTATGCACAGTGGTCAGGATCTCAATTGCAATACAGAGAAAGAAAATATAAGTATGCTGGATTTTCAGACCCTTTGATGGAAATCCTGGAGAGTATTTACCTGATTTATCCTGTGCCAGATTACAAAACTAATTCATAATCATGCTGTGTTGGGAAGGAAGAGGGGGAAAATCATCTGCTATATGTAGGAATCAAATCAGTTTTGCTTCTCTCCCCAATTCCTCCAGGTGGCAATCGTGCACCAGAGTTAATGTGAAGCTTTTTCTGGTATTGAGTCTTTTCCATACTGTCCCTGGGATGGCAGCAACAGAGGGTGCTGCTGTCAGCTGTGGCAGTGCAGAGTAGTGCACATAACTCGGATGCAGACTGATTTTGTAGATTCTGGCAGTCCTAAGTTGGGTTGTGGTGGATGCAGATATATTTAGCTCTACAGTTGGTAGTTAGGAAAATAAGCTATGGTGGAACAGATTTAAAGTTTGTAAGTTTGAGTGGCAATACTGTTTCAGCAAGCTCTGGTGCCTGCAGACCTGTTCATTTTCCTGGAAAATTAGTGAGAAAAGAACTGTTTCAGTTACAAACTTCAGAACTTGAGTCACATAATTTGACTTTTATAGGTAAGATTTGTAGTGGGAGGTTTACTTACCCTCCTTTTTACTTCTATGGTCTAACTTCAGTAGGAAGCTCATTAGTTTTTTTTTTATTAGGTTACCTTGTCTTCCCCAATTATGAAGCCATTGGTGTGATGCAGTTTGCATTCTTTACTAAACTTTACCAGATTTTATGCTGGATCTGTAAATGCATATATTTGAAATAAAAGGTTTGCCCCTACCTTGTCCTGAAGAAAAGACTGGTGGCTTTTGGGATTAATTTTACAGGGAAGGATTTTGGTAGGATTGGTCCTATCAGATAGCAGGCACACTTCAGTTCAGGTTACAAGCAGCTTCATTCCCTGTCTTCACTTGCTCATTTACGTAGAGGAAGCAAAATCTGTAATGCTGGGACTGAATCTGGAATCTGAAACTCATCATGTCACTACCTGACAGAAAAGTGCCCTTTAAGCTGCAGATGTCAGAGTGGCTGCTCTTTGCCTCCACTGTGTGGAGTGATTTGATAGGTGCTGTTCCTGTTACCTGTGGGGTTTTGTTGCTGTTCAAGATTACCCCAGACTGCAAGCTTTGCTTGCACCTTTTACAGCTTGAGGAGCATGTTTAGGGAGAAGCAGAGTGATGTGACTTAGTTGGGGAGTTGGTGGAGCAAAACAGAAGCTGCTGAGGTGCTTGTGCTGTGAACAGCAGTGGGAATGGCTGCTTTTGGCTGATGGAGGGATATTCACTGTAGAACCATGTAATTGTTTAGGTGGAAAAGACCTTTAAGATTGTAGAGTCCAGATGTTAACCCAGCTCTGACAAGTAGTTTAACACTTGAATGATGCAGGGTTATGGTCTGGGTCTGGACCTGTGTGAGCTTAGACTGAGTACCATCAAGTTTCCAGGCATGATCTCCTGCATCTTCAGGTCTGTTGTGTTAGGGCAGTGTAGCCCACTGAGAGGACCACACAAAAACTGGAGTAGCTGTGTTTCTGAGCTGCCTAACACCTCTCTCCACACCTTCTGTTGTCCAAAATTTCATGTAAATGTCCGAAGCAAACTTGAAAAGGAAGCTTCAGTTATGTGAAGCTGCAAATCTGAGTGAGTTTCTAAAAGTAATCATAGAGTCATAGAATATCCTGTGTTGGAAGGGGACCCACAAGGATCATGAAAATCCTGCACAGGACACCCTAAGAATCACAGCAAATGTCTGAGAGCATTGTCCAAATGCCCCTTAAATTCTGCCACTCTTGGTGCTGTGACCACTTCCTAGGGAGCCTGTTCCTGTTCCCCACCATCCTCTGGGTGAAAACCTTTTACCTGAAAGCCAACCTAAACCTCCCCTGACAGGCCTTCATGCCATTCCCTCAGGTCCTGGGCAGGTCAGCAGGGGGAACAGCTCAATGTGTGCCCCTCCTGTTCCCCCAGGAGGAAGCTGTACCTGCAGTGAGCTCTCCCCTCAATCTCCTCCAGGCTGAACAGACCAAGTGCCCTCAGCTGCTGCTTCACCTCCAGGCCCTTCACTGTCTTCATGGCCCTCCTTTGGACACTCTCATGGCTTTTTAACATTGTGGTGCCCAAAACTGCCCCCAGGACTGGAGGTGAGGCTGTCCCAGTGCAGAGCAGAGTGGGACAGTCCTGTCCCTCACCCGGCTGGTGATGTTGGACACAGCTGTCCCAGATGCTCTGGTGATGTCCCCAGGACACAGCTGGCCTTCCTCAGCAGGTGGCACGAGCAAGTAGATGACGATGGACCTTGGGAGGCAGCACCTCCTGAAGGAGTGCACTTGAGTTGCCTTAGGGAAATGGTAGTGTTAATGTTGAAGTTTTGGCAGGCAGTACTTGGAGACACCAAATACTTCTCAGATATATTTTTGTATGTCTTGAAAGCTGAATGTGAAAAACCAAAAGCCTGCTTAATTCACTTTTGAAGTTGTGGGGGAAGAATGGAAAAGGTCAAGAAATGTAAAAATTGCAGTTAAGCTGGGATGTTAATTTGGTTGTGCCTAGCAATTGCTGTTCCTTTCCTTTGTACTTTTTAAATTGCTAGCTTTGTAGGGATTTTTGTCTTTAAATGAATTTGATGATTTCAGTTTTCTTTTTTTAAGAGTTTATCTTTTTATTACCCAGCTGAACAGTTATGATAATGAGTTTGGTTTGCATTTTGGTTGTAAGATTAAAGCTGATGGTGAGACTTCATAGTCAATGGCAACATTAGTTTGCAGTTCTGAGAGTGTAAGTGCTCAACAGACTAGTTCTCTGTCAGTTTTCAAAGACAAATGCTAAGTAGAGCTGTTCAGCCTTTCCAGTTAACTTGCTGAAAAATGGGTACATCAATTCTGATAGCAGAATCTGTCTTTCAGAGAGCTCTGCTGATATCTGCTGCAGTCTCTATAGCTTGGAAAGAAATTACTTTATGTATGATGTTATAGCTTGATAGCTAATGAAAAAGAGTCTTAAAGAACAAAATCATTGAAATCTTGACTTAATTCCATTTTGTTTATGTTATTTTGGATTTTAACTCCCGAGTCAGTTAAATTATTTAGTTATTAGTATTGTTTATCACCACTGTAAGATTGCTTTGTGCAAGATTTTTAGTAGTAACAGGGAAACATATTAAAGTACTGTTTTGCCAATGATAGTCCAAAGCAGTTCAGTATTTTGGTATATTCAAGAATAGAGGGAACTGAGAAGTGGAGCTTTTGTGTTCAGGATGGGCCAACAGTGCCTTTGACACAGGTCCTGGGTGAGCCCTCTGCCTCCAGCTGCTTGCTCCTCCTGCTCCTGCCTTGTGGTTGGTGCCCTCCTCCCATCTACTGATGCTCTAGTGTGGGCTCTCCTGCTGCAAATCAGGCTAGTGAGGAAGCTTGTAGAAAAGCAAACCTTAAAACAATAAAAAAAAGGAAAATGGGAGGTGGAATTTCTGTTTAGATTTGCTACTGAAGAAAAGGAATGTAAAACTGTTTCCATAATTGATATATTTTCTGCCAGGTAAACCATTCTCACTAAATGTACACAAAAAATGTTATGCCTTCTTTTGTAGTGTGGTAACCTCTCTCTGGTTTGCTGCTTTAGCTTTTTTTAGTGTTTCAAGTGTTTGTGGAAATACAAGGCTGTACCTGTAAGAATGGCAAGAAGGTGTTGCTGCCTCTGGCAGTCAAACACAGAGTTGGGAGAGTTACCTCTGTACCCAGTGAGGAGATCACTATTGAATGTTTTTCACTTTTTATTAGGATTATTATTAGATTAAGATCACTTAATCTGTGGGGCATTTAGGTGAGAGCTTGTTACATGAGGGATGACACAAACTCACTGAGTGTCTTGGACAATGTGTTTTATTGTTCAAATCTTCTTTTTATAGGGAGTTTGAATTTCCCAGGCTCAGATAGCTGGGATCTCTCTCTGCCCAGATCTCTGGCCAGGGGTGTTTCTGTACCTAGGCTTGAACAGGGTTGGCTGAGGGTCTCCTGTATAGGTTTGAATCCAGCCTATCTGGGGACCATTATCTGTTTTTCTGGAAAGAACCAGGCTAGCCAAATTGGATTTGTGTTATGGCTAGATTTACCTTGTCCAGCTGCAGACCAGCTACAGTGTGACAGCACTGCCACAAGAGCTGATTATTGTTTGTTAAAGGATCTGTTAATGAAGTGAAGTTGGTTTCTGTTGTGGATAGCACTGGAAACCTAATTTAAAAGTTATATGGAAAAATAAGCTTTGAGGGCTGATAGTAATTCTGCAGGAATATTAGCTTATTAGCTTTTCTGGCTTTTGGTTTTGTTTTGTTTGTTTGTTTTTCTCAGTATTGATGTACATTAAGTGCAACTGAGAGGAGACTAGAGCTTAAAATGTCTAGTAAGAGTGAACAGTTTAGGTTACAGTTTTTCATCAGTTGTACCTGCCATGGAAATATCTTATTCAGGTTTGTACCAGAAATGCCCTGAACTGCTTTAAAGAGCGACTTCATTGCCCTCTCTGTGTCTATCCCAAAGCCTTTCTAGTTTGTTCTGAAGAGCTAGTCTGAGAGGAGGAAACAGCCACAAGAACTTGAGGAAAAGCTGTAGGCATCATAGACAACAAGATGGCTTTTTCCCTATCCTGAAGACTTGAATTAAGTAGAACTCCAAATTGAACTAACAAATTGCTTGTTTTCAATCCTGTGCAATTTAGCTTTTTGGTCTCACTTGCTGTTAAGCTGATAGATTCAGATATCCTGCTTGGGGTACCCTCATTGTTTTAAAAAAACCCTTCCTGCTCTAGTGGGAGACTATTTTTGTCCTTGGTAGTTTAATTCCCTGTTCTGCAAGATTGGTTTCCATGAGTAGCTCCACTGACTCCCAGCAATCTCTGCATTCAGGCTGCTTAGCATTGGCATGGATGGCCAAACCAGCCTCTAGTTTATGCTGATTTACAGCTCAGACTTCTTTTAAGTCTCCAGCCTTTCTGGGTGTGAAAGTAGCAGTTCCAGACTTGCAGTTTTTTGTAGCCTGAGTGTTGCTGTGTTTACCTAATGAAAAACTGAAGTTACTTTAAAATAAGTGTTAGGTCTGTAGTAGCCAACACAGTCATTATTGAATGCTAAACATGTTTTATATTCTGTAAAGCCAATAATTACCTATTAAAATTCTGTAAATTATTCATTGAATATTCTTCAGACAAAAATACTAACTAAGCAACTTTTTCCTCCGTTATTTTGAGAAATGTTTTACAGTACTGATTTTCATGTTCTGCTTAAAATAGACATTGGGAGATTTTTGTAGTTTCTTTGGAACTGAGATTGGGAGGGCTTATGGAGCCATGTAATTCTTATGGTATCTCAAGGAAGAAATAATTTGCACAGTATTGGTACTTGATGTCTTAAGTACTTTAAGGCCTTCTTAATGTAGTTTGGCATGTTGTAGATGATACAGATACTGACTATATTGGCAAAATAAGTTTTATTTTAATATTTTAATTAAATTATTCTCTTTGACATGTCTGGTGTTTGGTTTTTTTCCCCTAATAGGTGCAGGGAAAACACCGACTTTAGGAGGAGGATTCCACGCCAACCTGGGAAAGGAGTCACGAGCAAAAACTCTACAGAATGGTACTAGCAAATTTTAGTCTTGCTGATATGAATTCTTTTTATTAATATGGCTGATGCAATTAATTTTTAGTTTTGAATGTGACCTCAAAACCTTGGCAGGCCCCTCATTATTCAGTGGACAAGTCTGCTTAGTGCTGATTTTTCATTGTGCTCTCATTTGGCTGCTGCACCTGATTTATGAGTTCATGCAGCTGACTGACAAAGGGTAATGGCACCTGACAATATTACTGTGGTTTAAAAGGGCTTTTTCAAGCTTGACACGTCCATTGCACCTTTTTATTATCTGTTAAACCTATTGTGGCTTTTTATTTAGTCCATTTTCAGGGTTCTTGGAATACTTTATTCATGTTTATTTAAAAGTATAATTCTTCAAATATTTTTGGTCTTAAGCAATGCAAGTGTGAGATAATGCATATAAGTAATCATGTGCTTAATATGGGATCATTGAATAGAGAGAGGAAAAATGGAAAAAAGGTTTTAGCGTACAGATGACATTAAAATAAATATTCTCATTACATGCTTTACATTTTAATTGAGATCTTCATATTCTACACTCTTTAAAGAGGATGAATAAAACCAGCTTTTATTCCAGGAGCAGAATGGTCTTCCAGTTTGCTGTTGCTCATATCAAGGGACAGGAGTTGTCATTTTTTGGTTAATTAATACTCCTGTCTCATGACTCTTGGAGATGACAGCTGATGGACTGTCATAGCAAAGTCTCAGAAGTTGACATGTAATTAACCATGGATGTAAATGGATTTTACTGGTAAGATACTCATTTGGGGGAGATATTGTAGAGAAAGGTGTTTTCCTAAATCAGTCTTACATTTGCAACTCAACACGGAAAAGTCTTGCCTATATTATGCCTCTGTAGGTATATGAAGAGTAAGATTGATCTGATATTATAACTTCATAGGTATAGAGAGACTAGGATTGATCTGTGTCATTGAAGTATAGTCAGATTACTCTACTCAGCATTATTCAGCTGATATATATACAGGTTGTTTTATATACAGAATGTTTCATTCAGCTGTTTTTACTTAGGAGTATTGAGCCCTGTTTGTTTGGCAAAGTAAAGCTTGCACTTTAGGTGAGTTAGTGTCAGTGTCAGGTCTGAAGTTACTATCTTTGGAATTTAAATTTCCTGTCTAGCATGTAACCTATATAGGCAGTGGGATAAAGCCACTAAACTTAATGAAGTCTGGTTTTGGATTAAGGCACTTTAATCAAAACTGTAATTTTGAACAGGCATTTTAAAAATAAATTGGCTTTTTGTGCATAAGAACTTCACAGTTGTCTGTAATTGTAAAAAGTAAAATGCTGATGGAAGGAAATCTGTCTTGTTGCTTCGTGGAGTGTTTGAATCCTTCAAAAGCCCTTTTGGTTATGCCAAAAGGTAATCACAAGTAAAGAGAGCGTAGGCGTTTCTCTAGAATCTAAACACAGCTTTTTCTTGGATGAGTGTTTGCTGGGGAATATGTCTGAGCATCTTCCTTCCCCACAGCTTTTGTGTGGGGGGCCTCCCTGATCAACAACAATGATTGTGACTTGGCTAAAGAATATCAGCATTGTAGAGAAAAACATTTACTTGCTTTACATGAACTTATCTCCCAAACAGTCTTGAAACAGGAAAATAATTTGTCTTTTTAGTTGCACCTCTCTGAAGCTCTTTGCAGGTTTTCTTCTATTTTTTTTTCCTGTGTCTATCCTTTATATAAGGAGCAAGTGTTTGGTCTTTGATTTCTGTAGCCAACCTGCACTTGTCATGCTGCCAATCTATCTCTGGGAAAGTTCTTTTCAGTGAGCTAAGTGCTGTTCTTGCTCAGTCCCAGGCATGACAACAGCAGCTGATATTTCAGGTAGAGCAATTGGTGTTTGAAAGGCTTTTCTTTTCTGTCGCTGAATAATGAGCCGGTTGTCTGCTGCTTTTAATCACACTTCTGTCTTTACATAGTTTTTAATTGCAAATTGAGCTATGGCAATGAGCTTACAAAATCTCACCCTGTCACTGTGGGCCCATGATCATGGCTTTTTTTTGGGGTGAAATTATGTTAAATATCCATCATGGTTAGACTTGAAAATGTAGCAAGGTAAATTAAATTACTGGACGTATTTTAAAGGAGAGGTATGGAGTTGTTCATTGAATGAAACTGAAGTGCACTGGTAGTTGGCTGTATGAAAAATGCACAGTTATATAAAATGCTGAGCTACTTATTTATTTGCTGGTGCCACTCTGTTGGCATTTCCAAAGTTAGCTGTGCTGCAGGTGAAGTGCTGAACTCGCTCCCGCGGGGATGCTGGCGCAGGACAGCCTGTGAGGGCGGCCACTGGTGGCTCTTACGTCAAGGCTGCTGCTGCTTTCTTCTCTCCTGTACTATCAGTGCTCCTGCTGAAGGGGAGAGCCAGGCCCTGGGAAGCAGGGATGGGCTGTGGATGCAGTCCCCAGAGTGCTGGGGAGCAGCTGAGAGCCCGTGTGTGGTCTGAGAGCGCTGGCAGCTCTCGCTCTGCGCCTGCTCTGCTCGCCAGCAACCTGCGGGGAAGAGTCCGGCTGTGGAGCAGGGACTCGCTGGGTTTTAAACAACAACCACCTCCCCTGCTATCCCTCCTTCCCCCCACTCCTTCCCCATGTGCTTTGGGCCAAATTATTCTTTACTGTAAAGTCTGTCTTTCCAGGGGAGGTGGAAGGGAGGTGATCTGGACTCACTGTCTCTTACTTAATTACCAGGAAAGCAGCTGGGCTTGGCTGATTGTATGATGCTGCTGTTTTTTGAGGCTTTTAATGAAAGGATGTTTAGAATTAGATTAAGAACAGTTTTTGCATTAGAATGCTTAAGGTAATAACTTTTTTTCCATGCATTCTAAAGTGAAGAAATGCAAAAGTAAAATCTCCCAGCAACTGCTCATCAGTTCCGGACTCTTCTACAAAATCATGGTGTGCATTGGCGTTTTTATAAATATGTATATTTATGCTCTAAACAAAACCATGGGCAAACCCTGACCATTTTGTAGTTTTTCAGGTTTGTGTAAGAATGTCCATTACACAGAACTAGTCTCCATTACCACACATGTCTTTGCTGTACCTTTCCTCACTATTTATAATGCAGCAGGGCATGGCTGTTCAGTTTCTCCCTTTCTTTTCTGAACCAGCTGATGTTTGTGTGTGTTTGTTTGGGAATGGCTGCTTACAGAAACTGGAGTCTTGTTTACACTTGCTAAAATATTTATGCAGAGAAGATTTAATACTGTTGTATTTGTTCATAATCACTTTGATTTTCAGAGTGCAGTACTGTGCTAATTGAGTGTATGAAGCTCCACAAGTTCAACAGGCTCAGGCCCACAAAATGTTTTGCATCTGTACATACAGACCTCATTTTTGTAGTAAAAACCTAGACATCTGTGAGATGACGTGATGTTTCAGCTTCAACTTTGTTTAAATGGATATGGCAAAATAGCTAAATACTACTGCTTTTCTGAAAAAGAAGAATTATGAGTAAAATACCAGCTCAGAGGGGAGACTTTGACAAGACATCTTCCTCTGTTCCTGAGCCTCTTCAAATTTTTACAGTATTGGCCAACACTTACTTCCAGAGCTGAAATGCAGAGTGATGTCTCTTTAAATTCCATTTTACAGTTCTGTGCTGCATTACATAATCTCTCTAAATAGCCAGTTTATTCTTGTTTCCTTGCAGGCAATCTGCTCTCGCTGTATCAGTGTCAGAGTCGTTGTTACAAGGGAGTTGTTCTTGACTTGGAGCTCTGATACTTTCAGTAGTCTTCAGTGACCAAAAAGAAAAGGGACAGGGCAAGGAGGGTCAATGGCATGATTATATATATTATATGATTATTGAAAGTTTCAGTTGCAGATACTCAAATTTGGTCTAAAGTAAGTTTGAAGATTGCAGCTGCATCTAGCTTAATCCAATTTCTGAACTGTTGTGCTGTGTTTTTAGTTATTTCTTTAAACGAATGTGTGTTTTCCCTCAGTCCTCTTAAATACCAAAACATAAGTAACAGTATTTTAATGCTGAACGGGAAAGTGTTTCTGAGGATGATCTGTAATGCATTTTTTACTCTTTGCATTTAAACTATTTGTTTAATTCTTTAACATTTGTTGTCATCACTCATTTTTATAGCTGGTTACAAGTGATTATGGAGGGATCTGCTTCCTCCCAGAACCATACATTGTGAATTAGAAGAGACAATATATTACACATGTGAAGAACAGAAGTATCCAAAGGGGAGGAACAAAGAGCACTGTTTAACAAAACTAGAACAGCAAGGGAGGGGGAATAGTGGAATCCTAGAATAACTGAGATTGGAAGAGACCTCTGGAGGCTGACAAAACGGTGGCTTTGAAGTTGCATTAGGCTGCTGAGGGCCTAGGGCAGCTGAGCTCCAGTTTTTACCAAGGAAGGATATGACAGGATTTCCCTGGTCAACCTGTTTTCCAATGGTTGGCTACCCTCACTGTGAGGAATTTTTTCCTTGTGTCGAGTCAGAGCTTATTTTGATGAAACGCAACTCTTGCCTCTTGTCCTTTTGCTGTGCATCTCTGGTGATGCAGCTCTGGCTGCATCTTTATAACCTCCTCCTGCAAAGCTGAAGGCACCAAAGAGAATTCTCCCTCTCCAGCTTTCTTGAGACTCAGCAAATTCATCTGTCAGCCTCATCCACGTGCTGCAGTCTCCAAATCATCACAGAGATTCTCTGCTGGACTTGCTCCAATATGCCAATGCCTCTTCTGCAGAGGAGTCCTGAACTGGACAAAGTACTCTAAATATAGTCTCATAAGTGCTCAGCAGGGGATGATAATCACTTCTCTGGACCTGCTGGCTGCAGTTTTAATAATGTGGCTCTGGGATGAAATTAACCTTCACCACTGTGATTGGGTGCTGCTGAGCCATGTTCAGCTTTTTGTCCATGAGGAACCTAAACCCTTTTCTGCAAAAAAGTCAAGCAGTCCCCAGCCTGTGATTTTGCCCTGCCATTTTTCTGTCCCAGGTGCAGAAAAATTGCATTTGGCTCATGAGGCTTCTGTCAGCTCATTTCTGCAGCATCTTAAGATTCCTCTGAGTAGTGGCTCTGCCCATCAGCATAATGGCCACTGTTCTAATGGGATATGATCTGTAGGCTGGCAAAGGAAACCTCCTGGCCTGTTGTTCATGTTGTTAATGAAGGCATTAAACAGTATTGATCCCTGTGTAAGTCTGATGGTGAAAGTGCTGAGGACTATCTTTGAACCAGGCCAGTCTCTCACTCAGGTTGCTGTTCACTGGCCTAGTCCAGATCTCTGCAATTTGGCTACCAGGGAGAAAGATGAAATGGGATGAGGGAAGAGCTGTAGTTAGAATTTATCTTAACTGCATTCTGGCTGTTGCAGCTGGGCGTGACCTACCCTCATTGAATCTGTGCTGGCAATTCCTGATTACTTTCTTGGGTTTTGTGTGTCTGGAAATGGTTTCCAGGTAGATTTGTAGCCTTCCAAGAGGCTAAGAGGAGCCTGACTCACCTTTGGAGTCCTACTTCTTCCTCTGGAAGAGAAGCCTGGTACTTGCTGCCTTCAAGTCAGAGAGAACCTCTTTAAATTCCTACAACTTTTTAAGATGGCAGAGATTACTCTTTTTACTGTGTCCCTTTGCATTCTCAGATGTGTGCCACCAAGTCCAGTTAACTCGTGTGTGTAGATTGTGCTTAAGGGAGCCTTTGCTCAGTCTTTCTTTACCATGGAGAGTTGCCTACCTCTTCTGAACCAACTGAAGCCCTCTGAAATCCAGTGTTGTAATTATGCTACCCATCTTCCTCACACCCCTCAAGGTCTTGTTTATCTTGGGTTGCTGTAGCCAAGCCTGCCATCAGACTTCACATCCTCCGCCACTTCTTCCTTTCCAAAGAGTGCTAGGTCACAGCTTCTGCTTGACCTGTTCCTGATGTGCTCTGGAATTCCACTGGATTGCCTGTGACCCCCTGTGGTTCCTCACAGCAGCTGCTAGGGTGGATGCAGTTCACCTGGAGGTCTTCCTGCTTTCTAAAGAAAGCTTCATCTTTAGGATCAGATGGTCTATGGCAGGTGCTCGTGACTGTTTCTTTTGGCCTTGCCTCTCATCCAGACCTATTTACTTTTTATTGGCCTGTCAATCATTTTTCAGCAGAGCTTCCCACTTTCAGGCTGTTCCTCTGTATAGAATGAATCCCTGTCACCTTCCCTGTCTGTCCTTGTGCAGCCTGTCAGCATCCATCTCCTTACTCCAGGCACGTGAGCTGTTCCACAGTGTGTCTGTAACTCCCCAGTGAATTTGTAGTTTTGCAGCTGTGCATAGGCTTTGAAGTCTTCCAGATTGTTTCCTTCATTAGATGCAATCTTTTCTTTGACTCTTCCTCCTGTATCAATTCCTGTCCCTGGCTTTGATTTCAATAATGAAACTTCTGGTCTAGGCTCTCTGCCATCATCTTGTCCTTGCCTTCATTTCTCTTGTGATAGAAGCTAATCCTAATCCTCTCATCTCTGTGTTTATTAGCACCACATCGAGTTTTCTCTTGTTGTCTTTTAAACTTATAATTGCTTAAAGTTCTCTTTTTCTGGTTTTGCCTCATATCTTCCTAAATTTCTTTACTCACTAAGGCTTTGAAAGACTTCCTCTTCTAGCCAGATCATTGCATCAGTTTTACCCTTTGATCCGCTTACTGCCTTGTCCCTTACAAGTCCTTTCTTACCATTAGCAATTTCTCTCTCATCCATTTCCTTCATCTTCACATTTCATATGTTAACTTCCCCCATCTCTCTTTGAAGGAGGATGAGGGGGCATCTTCTCCTTTTCATTTGGGATGATATTACATGTTTTTCATGTACGAGTGTGTTTGGTTGGGTGGTGGATTTTTTGTTGTTTGTTTTGTTTGCTGGTTGATGTTTCAAGTGCAACATTTTCCCTTGGTAAACTTCTTCAACCTCAACATACCTCTTCCATCTAGTCCTATGTCATGGCTGGACATGGGTGGCAAAATTTGGATGTCTGTGTGAGCTCCTGTTTCTCATCTCCTTTCAGAGGCTCTGCATAGAGGCAGACAGATTTAGGGTGTGATTAATTTAATCCGAAAGGAAGTCAATGACTCATTCTCTGAAGCGTCTGTTTCTCTTCACTCACTGAAAGGAAGTCTATATTGACTAAGCCCAGTCACTCATCTCTGAAGATAAGGCTGATGAATTGTAGGCTTTGGTGTCTGCTGAATCTGTCTGTATTTGTGTATCTCCTTGTTGACATAGAGTTAACGTGGCCAGAACTGAACTACAAATTGCATCCAACTGTTCTGGCCTTTTGCATGTTAACAAGTTCAAACTTCTTCCCACTGAGGCCACTCACAGCTTTCTTTCCTCCTGTCTTGTAGATCCACCCTCTCCAGCGTCTGCTAAACCATGGATGTGTCCTAGCCATAACATTCACATATTTGTTTCTTGAATAAGTGTTTCTTGACTTTCATTACTCTTTCTCTCTCATCAGAACATGCTCCAGAGCCAGGAATGCAGAAAAGTTGTGACCTGGAATGTTAATTCTTTGGTCCTTAACTTCTTCATCAAACAATTTTTAAAGGAATGTTGTTTTCCCCACTTGTTTGCTCTTTTCACATTTGTGATTGCTGTTACTGATCACACAACAATTCAACAGGGAACTTCCCTGGTGTTACTGGGCTGTTGTGTTTGACCTCCAGCTTGCTGGACCTCTGTGCTTCTGAGGTTTGCTTGGATGTCAGTAAGTGTGGGCTTTCCTGGTCCTCTGCTTCAGTGCAGGCTCTGGTAAGTTCCACAGCTTGATGCTGGACTCCCTGGTGGCTGAATCTTCAGGGTATCTCAGTATCTTGCACACTTTTCTCAGAGCTTTGTGTTCCAGGGTTTGCAGACAACTGCACTAATCAGCAAAGACTTGAACAGATAGGAAAAAACACTTAAGGAAAACAAACAATAAATCTCAGGGGCAGAAAACCTACAGCCAGCAAGAGTTACTGCAAGAATTTGGGTAAAAGCAGAAAATTATATTTCCCTGCCTGTTTCCCTGTTACTCTAGAATTTGATTCAGAGGCCTCTGAGGAAGCTGGGATCCTTCTGGTTGGTACTCTGGCTTCTCTTTAGGCACATGGAGAATCTCTTCAATCTCATTTTGCTGATGAGATCCTGTCCTTCATCATCTCCAGTTTCTTTTGTTAAAAGACCAGTTGAATTCCTCAGCTGATCAGGGATGACCTTTTGGTTATACATTGATTAATTAGTTTCTACTTGAGTCGAAATTTGAAACTTTTTATTATCTTAAATCTTGGCCATTTTTGTGTTTTGCTGGGGAATGATGAATAAAGTACCTCTCTTGGAGATGCTTTTGATCTGCTCTTTATCCTTACAGGGACAGTTTAATGGAGAAGAGTCCTTGTGTCCTTTAATGAGTTCTGTTATTTTCTAAGAAGAAGATCTGGGATCCTTGAAGAGTAGAGGATCTGCTGGAGATAATGCCCAGATTTTGCCCAGAGGCTGATTGACAACTTAAAACTTTGAGCACAGCAGTCCACTGGGTTGAAATATGTGAGTCAAGCTTTGCTGGTCTTCCTAACTTTGTTCCTGTGTTTGCTTAGCCAGAAAAGGGAAAAATTAGAAAAGGCATTTCTGCAATTCCTTGGAGGTGTTGGTTCAGTCTGTATGTGACTGAGCAAACAGAGGGATTGTCCTGTGACTGAGAATGGTCTCTGTTGTTACTTTTTCTTTTAATTTTGAAGGTTGTCTTTGAAGTTGAAAAAAAATAAAATTGCAGTCTTAATCAAATGAGTTAACATGACTTGGGTTGACTTAACTAATAACTAGAAATATTTGCATGTTCAGCTGCTTTGAACTGGCCTGTTTGTGATTCTGGAGTTAAAAGCATCTTTCATGATTCCTTTGCTCTGTCTCCTCTCTGGTCTCTGCTCTGTCTCTTGGTTTATTAGCTGACTGTGGGCAAGAGAGCTCTTGTGGCAGGGAAGCACAAATCTCTCCTTCATTTTATCAAACAAGGGAAGAAATGCCCTCTAAAGTTCTGCACACTTGTGAAATTTTTGGCTTGGATATTAAAGTTTTGGCCTTTTTTTATTTCCAGATTTGTCTCTTAAATTTGACAGTTTCTCTTTGACACAGAGTAGCATGATACTGATCCCATTTGTGGAATTCACTGATGGAGATTTATCTCCCTGCAGCCTTGTGTAGGTAATTGAAACTTGTCATTTCTCTTGAGAGCAATTCTTTAGTTAAAGATAGTTTACCTAGTAGGCTAATGTTTTTTAAAACATTTGCTTTTTATAGTACTATTCACAAGGAAATGAACTTGGGTATTAATAGGTTTGTCTTCCTTCTTGTACAGTGTGGCAGAAAATAGGTGACTGCCTCTCTCCTTCCTCCCCCTCTAGTAATATCTTTAAATTTCAGAGCTAGATTTCTTCTAACAAGCATCTGAATCAAGCCATTTTAACTTTGCAATGTTGTCAGACAAGCAGGTAATACTCCAGGTAATATAACTTTGGTTTAAGTTCCTTGTAACTGCTGCTTTCTTTCTTGATAATGAAAGAATGTGTACGTCACTTTTGTGGCATAGGGCTGTCTTAATCATTGAAATGTGAGTTTTGAAGTATTTGTGTCATTTTATAGGCACTGTGGCTCAAAACCTGAGAGGAGGAAGGTTGTTGTTGCTTTTTAATGCTGTGATCTCTGATAGCGCTGAGTTCTTGTCATGTGTTGAAAGTGCTTTTTGTTTTGCTCTGTGGAATAAATTGGAGTGCTGGTGATGTGTCAGCACAGGAAAGCATTCCCTAAGCCTGAGGGTCTGCAAGTGTGATTTGCTTTTGGAGCTATTGCATTTTTTGGAAGATTGCTTTTCTGAAATAATGGCCACAGCATTAAACTTCTGGACCTCTGTAGAAATAACAACAGAAAAAATTCAAAAACTACTGGGTTTCTGTATCAGGTGTGAAATGTGTGTCAGTGGGAGCTTCCTGTATCCAGTACAGCACCACCAGCAAATTCATTAGCAGACTGACCTCTGTCAGCCCCCTGCTCAAAAGAAGAAACCACCAAAAACCTCCAAACCAAACTCTGGCCCCAGCCTGAACAGCAGCTCTGTGCACACGAGCAAGTTCTCTTTGAGCTGGGTGATTGCAGTGCTGGGCTTTGCTGCCCTCCCTGCAGGTTGTGCTGGTTTGGTGCAGGTTGTGGGTGGAAGGAGCTGCTGTGTAAAGGGTTGGGAGCTCCTCTGGGTGGTTTTGCCTTCAGAACCTGCAGCTCTGGAGTCCAGCCCACCTTGTAACAGCAAAGCCAGTTCAGTCCCAGCCCTTCCCATCCCTCAGCTGCCCCTTCCCCACCCCTTCATCCAAATGTGCTGGGCTGTAGCTTGGGCAATGCACCTCTTTATGGGGCAGTGAAAAGATCTGGGTTTCACAAGCAAAATAAAGGAAAAAAAACAGAACCAACCCTTGTTTTCCTTTTATCATTTCACTCCTCCACATGCCACCAGAGATTGGAGGAGGGAGTGGGTGACGCAGAGATGAGCAGGAGCCTCTGAAACCCGTTCTGCAGCACGAGAGGCTGAACGCAGAGCTGCACAGTGAGCTTCTCTCTCTCCTTTTTTCTCTTAGTGTTTTTTAAACATTTATTTAAAACTCGCTGTCTTGTTACGTTCAGTCCTGCACAGTCAGTGTGAAGGAAGGTGTTTTCTGTTCTTTTGGCTTGACTTAATATGAGTGGGAAGTCTTTTTAGCAATGTTCTGTTCATTGACTGCTGCTGGCAGATGGATGCTCTCCGCTTGAAGTGCCTCAGGCCTTGATATCTTCCGTTTTCTCCCCCTCCCTCCTCCCAGCACACACCCCGGAGTGTGCAGGCTGTGCTAATTTAGTCACAACTTAAAAGGAGTGATGAAGAAGAAATGCTCAGCTCTAATAGAATTCTTGTCGCTCATGACATCTTTGGGGAGCACATTTTCATTTCAGGATCCTTAAGGATTTTTTCCAGCAATGTGTATTAGATGTTCTGTGATGCTTCGATGGAGCAGCAGGAAAATTTGTGATGCATTTTAGGACCAAGATGCTAATCTATTTATATATTAATCAGTTTAGAAAATACAACATACATGACATCCAGTTTGATATTTTTCAAATATTTTATTAACCCAGGCTTGACTGTTTCTGGTTCTGAGGTGGCTTTTCTATCTGTCTGAACTACAAAGCAAACCTTTAAACAATCATTTGGTTAACCTAATGTGCTCAAACATTTGAACCAATTACTGTATTTTACTCAACTGAGTTTTCCTATGACAAGAGTTTTCCTAACTTACTATCAGAAGTCAGCTGATGTTAGGTCTGAGGAGTTTGATTAATATTTCAACAGAATCACAAAATTTTACCATTTTCTGGTAAAAATTGCATGTATTTTTAATGGGAAAAAAAGCCAAATTATACCCAACCAGACTTAAAAGCTGTTCTTCTGTGCTGATGATTTTGCCTTAACTTTGTGGATGTTTTCAAAATCCTGTACAGCCTCAATCACCAGATGGTGCTGTTACACACTGCTCAAAACATGCCTGGAAAATAAGTTTCAATTCTACCATTGCCATACTTACTCAAGTGTAATTTCATGGGAGGAGTGGTGAGAAAGAGAATTTCTTTCTTTAACCATGTCTTAAAAGTAGAGCCTTTCCTGAAAATTTTGGTTTTGCTCTTGTGAGAGCTGCTCAGAGCAGAATTTTCTCTCACATGGTTTATGACCATCTTTGATGTAAAAATGTTTTGTGGGATAATTTAGGAGGTTGGGTGCTGGCTGTGTGGGACCATGTCTGGACTGTAGCCAGTGTGATTCCTTCTTGGGTGCTGAGATTATGAAGGCTTGCAGTAAGGAATGAAGGAGTGTAATATGCAAATACTGAATGTTTTAGCAAAAGTGAAATGCTGAAAAGTGATGTCTCTTCATAAGCTGGACATAACCTGTTTAATGAATGAGATGTAATTTAACCTGGTGAGTTTGGAAGGGCAAGAACTCCAGTCTGGTGTGGAAAGAACTCTCTTAAAAAAAAAGAAATCCAGGCTCCTAATGCACAATTTCTTCTCAATATCTTCAGTGAATGTAATGCTTTTTCTCTTATTTAGAAAAAAACTTTGCAACATACATATAAAATGTAGTAATTTTTTCCCCCTCAGCAGTTGTGAAGTAATTAAGAGTTGTAAAGAAAGTTGCTTTTTTCCTAAGGCTTTGCAGAACTGTTTATGGTTAAATGTGGAATGGGGAATCATGAGTTTAAAATTGCAAACTCTTCCTTTAGATGAAGACGTTTTCCCCCTCTTTGTACTCAAATAATTGAATCATTTTGGAAAATAAAAGCAGCTAAATACTAGGCTGTCCTACTTAGACTAAACCTAAGTAGTGCTAAACATGTAGATAGAAATGAAAGAAGTTTAAGTAATTGCAGGAGGGGGGAAGAATTCTCAAATGCATACCCCTCCTGAAGGCGTTATTATTGATGTAATTTTAGATGTAATTTCCTACATTAAGAATGTAACACTTGAAAAATGAATGAAATTATTTTCCTACACAGTGATTTTTCTTTTAACTTTTTTTTCTAATAGACATTATAAGCAAATGACACAAAAAACAGAGAGAGAAGGTCTCCTCAAACCCAGGCTCCAGTATGGCAAGCTGGGTTTAGCATACTTAAGCCTGGTTTTGATCCATGCTGTGTAAACCTGCCCTGGCTGCCAGCAGGAGCTGTATTTGCTTGGCATTGCTGCTTGGGACACCAAGTATGTAGCTAGAAGATGGCTTTAATCACCAAGATTTAAAGCCTTCATGCTGTTACAACAAAGCTGTCCCAAACAAACACAGTGAAAATTAATTGGAAAGGCCATTGATTGCTTAGGTGTTTAATGTCAGTTCAGAGGATTCCTGCCTTTTCAACCCAAAGAGGCTTCTCTTATGTTTGAACAATAGAAAAATCAAACATGGATCTTTCTTCAAAGAAAGGTCATTAGCACTGAATGACACAAAACAAGTGGCTAATTATATCCAAATGTGTGACTCCCTATGAAGTTACATTATGTGAATGAGCATATAAATGCATTTTTAATAAAATCAATTAGAAATGGGGTTTTTAGAAGAAAGCTGTATACTCTTCCTTTATGTGCCCTAATGTCATTCAGTTGATTATTGGTACTTTTGGGTAGTATATTATTAAATGCATAATATTAAGAAAACAGATTAGGATCACAGTTCCAGTTTCTGGGTTTGTGGAATCACTTAGGATATACAGGAATTACACCCACACCTTCTCCTGTATGGCTGTCATTCCATAGAGAGAAAGTATTGATTGGTGTTTCCATTGTACCTTAGATATGCTATTTGATTGCTCTTATCAATCAGTAGTCAGGGAAAGCACTCTGTCCATTTTTACAGTAGGAATCATGAATTTGCTACTTTGCTTTGTAGTCCATCCACTTAGGGTGAATTTCTGAGAATGGGTTGCTCTACAGACACTGGTCATTAGGTCTGGTCTGAGGCTTGAGGGCTTTTTAGGTAACAGTATAGACCTATGGAACCTGAGGCTGCTTTTTTGTTTCCTGTCCTCACAAATTTGATGTATAAGACAAAGCCACCTTCAATGTCCTTCTTTTTTAGAAAGCATCACATTATCTTGTCTAAAAGAGGGACATAAATAATGTGGTTTCCAGCCACACTCTCATGGGTTTGCACAGGTGCTGAAGCATGAGTGATCATCCTTAGAAGTCATCCTGGTACTTATTTCCAGAGTTTGGCAGAGCCAGTTGATGCATTCCTGCTTCCATTGGGCACGTGTGCAGATGTGTGCAAGCTCAGATGCACAGAAATAGTTTTACATGGGAAAAGACAATTTGTAAATTAGATCAGGAGATGGATGTCTTTGCTCCTGGCATGTAGTGACAGGACAAGAGGGAATGGCTTTAAGCTGAAGGAGGTTAGGTCTAGATTAGATATTAGGAAGAAATTCTTCCATTTTAGGGTGATGAGACAGTGGCTGATGCTGCTTGGAGATGTTGTGGCTGCCCCCGCCCCTGGAAGTGTTCAAGGCCAGGTTGGAGCAACCTGGTCTGGTGTCCCTGCCCATGGGAGCGGGGATTGGAGCTTGATTATCTTTAAGGTCCCTTGCATCCCAAACCCTTCTGTGATCCCATGATGTTTCTGTAACCTTGGACAAAGCGTAGAAGTTGTGCGCTGCTGATGAGCTTCACTCAAGGCTTGTGGCTGCACTTCTTGCCAAGGCTTGTCTCACTTCTCTTTCTTGCTCTGGCTGATGCCTGTAGAAAATTGAACTTTGTCTTTTTTCCTTGGGTTGTGTCTCAGCACAAAATCTTCAGAGCACTGGGAGCTGGTGCCAGGGGTGGTGATGGGATGGATAGGGGGGGATGTTGGACTTCCCCTTTCAACTATCCCCAGCAGCTTCATCCTCTGCTATTTTACCTGATTTATTAGGAAAGAAAAAAGTAGATTTCTTCTAATCCAAGAAGGATAGGGAAAGTACTCTTACAAAAAAAATAAAATGATGCAAAGTACAGGCCTAGCTGGTCCAGTTGAATCTAGTCTTCAGGCTGAGGTTTTTGTGTGTCCTCTCCTGCTTTTTACTCTGCATTTGCTGTGGAGTGAAGAGAGGAAAACAGACTTTATTTGAAAATGCAGTAAATCACTAATAGCTCTTAATTTATCATTCACTCCTCTCTAATTACCAGCCTCCATTTTAAATGTGAGATGAATCCTCACAATTTGCTAATCCAAATTCATCCTCATTTTCAAAGGTGAGGATGAAGCTGTCCTCCTATTGTCAGCAAATCAGCATCTATAAATTAAGAGATTTTAGAGGGGTTGCCTTATTATCCTGAGCCCCATGCAACTTGCCAAATCCAAGCAGGTGTTTTGTTTGCTTGCTCCCTCATTGTGAAAGCTCAGGGAAAACAGCTAGAAATAAAATTATTGAATGTCAGCAGAAATCTTGTGATTTCACGGCAGTACTAATGTGGGTGACTAGCTTTGCAAATGCACTCCCTTTCCACCTTAAAAAAAATTCTATATCTAAAGGTTTCTTCTTTTTAGAAGGTAGGAGGTGGGGAAATAATCTGACATATTTAGCTACATGAAGTCTTGTTTTTAAAATTAAATACAAGGAAAATAATTTACAAGGTTGCTTAGTGATACTGTGGGAAAAATGTGTATCTTGAGACTATTCAAAGGCATCTCAAAGTAGATTTAGAAACTATGGTTCCTGACAAGCACTAGGAAAAAAAAATACTGCTTCTGGTGCAAGCTGAATCAGTCCTTGAGTGTGTCAAGAAAGAATACCACTTTTCAAGTGATTTTTGGAACAAATCCAGGGTGCTTGTGAGGTGACGTTTGTTGTCTGAGTGGTCTGTGTTATTCCAGCTGGCCCTATACTAAGAGTTAACTCTTGCTTGCTGCCAGCTTCTTTCTTGAGAGCAAATGGGTATCTGTAGCTTTGGCCAAAATAAAGTTGTTAGACATCCTGTGGATCATAAACATACTTCTGTCTCTTTGTGTTCTCTGTCCATGGTGAGTCCACCATGCATTGATGGCACATGGTCTCCTCAAGGGTAGTTTGCACTCTACTGTAGATCTGGGGGAACTGGGAATAGAAAAAAAAGTTCATTTTGCAGGATTACAGTGGTGCTCAGATGCTCTTTTTGCCATCAGGTACACAGTTTTCCTACTGCATGTGTGGGTAGTTTGTTACCCCCAACATTGCTCTTTGCTTTTCGATCTGGCATGTACGATAAATTTCATTCTGAGATCATTGCAGTGTTTGATTCCAGCTTTAAGAAGAAGAGGAAACTTGATGTTGATCAAGGTCTTTGACATAGAGGGGAAAAAAAGCTTTGAGGTTGTTTTGGATTTCTGAGAAACACTGATTTGTCATGCCAGCAAAGTCAAGCTGTGGGATTACAGTGACACTGAATATTGCATACCAAATTCAATATCCTAAGAAAACTTCAGCAGAAGAAAAAGGGGAGCATAAGGGAATGTAAGCAGTCACATGGAAATGAAAATCAAGTTCTTAGAAAAGTACATTTGGAATGAATTGTGTCCTCTGCATTTTGCAGCAGAAGTCAAGGGCTGTCACCTGCCTCCATGGCTCAGTGCAGGGGATCGTGTGTGGTTTTCCATCTCCTCCAGGAGCACTCGTTCCCTGCTAAGCCAAGAAGGATCCTTGTGTCACATATCCATTCCTGATTCAGTCTGTAGAAAGCATAAAAGGGAGATGACATAATAACAGCCACTTGCAAGAAGATGTTGTTAAAGTTTGAAAGCTCTGATTTCAAAATGATAACAGGCACTGTTACTAGAGGGTAAAACCACAGTTGATTTGAGGCCCTCAGAAATGTTTGGTTGTACCAAGTTCAGCTTCCCATGCATAGGGGCACGGCTTTCAGTAGGAATTGAGTGCTTAAGATAATAAAAGCTGGGTTAAACAAAGCAGCACCTATGCTTCTTGTAGGACAGTGCTGTAAGATGGCATTTGACCATAGAGAAATGTGAACTTGGGTGTGTCCTGTTGCTTTTGTAGCTGCCAGGGACACGGATACCTGGATGTAAGGTTATCTTGCACAAAGCCAGGCAGAATTTCATCAGCCTGTCTGCTTTTCATAACACTCAAGTAAAATTCAAAAGGTAGGAAGGGCCAGATTATAATTGTTCTGCAGAGGGAGAACATGGTCCTTGAGGCTGATTAATGTAGCAATAGAACTTCTGAGGCCTTCAGTGAGGAACTGCTTGTAGCATAAACAGGTCTGAGGCAGGCAGCTGATTGAAGTGTTTGTTTATTTTTGTGGATCTTGGAATAGGTCAGTAAATAGAATTTACTCTGTGGACTGCATTGAGGCAATATGTTAGTTAGGTACAAGATGATGCTGATGTTAAGCGATTCCTTAGGGCAGCTTCTTTGATTACAGCTCCACAAAGTCAAAGAAAAAGCTCATTTTGGTGTTCACAGCACCTGTCTGATTGAAATGCTGAGGCAGGTTCGTTTTATAGTCATCTCACTTAAAAAAAAATATTTCTAAACACGATTTCACCAATCAGAAAATGCTGTGAAATTTAGACCTGTCTGTAGTCAGACCCGGGCAATATTAAATTCAGATAGATCATTCTCTCAGCTGGTCTCAGAACTATTTTGGGGGTTTGCTGCAATCAATACTCTTTCTTGTGCTGAGCATCCTGTAGGAGCAGTGGCAGTATCAGGGGAGAAGAATCCATGTCTCCTTGAATGAGATCCGTTAGGATGCTACATAGCAATCATCACATAAATCCACTGATTTCTGTTTAAGTCTTTAGTAGTCAGTATGTTCTCTGGTAGCTATTTTTCACCATACCATATTACCTAGAGGAAAAAGAATTAATAATGCATCTAGTCTTGGATATGTATGTTTAATGGATGATCTCACATCCTATCTTGGAGTCAGGCTGCACAAAAAAAGCCCTTTTGTAATTGATCTTTGAGGTTCAGCACATAAAGAACAGAAAAATGTAATTGTGCTTACCTAAAATTTCCTTTAACTACTAAGGACTGGCACACAGGAGGTAAGTGGATTATCTAGAAGAGCAAAGTATCTGGGGTTTGGTATCTGAGGATTTGGTTATGGAGAAAATTTCTCAGATTTTGTTGCATGAGCAAATGTTGAGATTTTTTGGGTTCTTTTGGTGGCATGAGCTGTTAATACAATATTTAATAAATAATGAATGCCATTTAATACTTAATAAATATTTAATTTAGGAAAACTGGAATGGAATGGTGACTGGAAAAAGAATTTAAGAGGCAGAAACTTGAGTAGGTGGATCTTTGCTGTCCAGGTCAGGCTGTTCTGTGTGACTGACAGTGGCTCTGTGCTGTTCTGGGTCAAACTGAGCAGGCTGAAGGCTGTTGTAGAGTCAGCAGTGGTGGCCACTTGGGGAGGAAAGGGTGGAGGGATTTTTTCCCTTGTTCTGACCACTCAGAATACAGAATGATTCTGTCATGCAAAGCAGCCTCTCTCTGAAGGTTACAGTTTTGCAAAAGCATAAGAACTTCCTTTAACCAAGTAAATCATCTTAGCCTATTTCTCTTATATAGCATCACTCCATATCATGAATTTTTCTTGTGTTTTGCCCTTACTGGATTCATATGTTCCAAGCAGTGGGAGTTTCCACCAGTTCCCTTGGGAAACTATTATGAGGTCCAGTGAGTTTTGTTGTAAGGTCCTGTTAACATAGTGCTTATATTTTCCTTTAATTTCATGTTATTAGCCCGTAAGCATGAACTCATGCTTATATCTATTTATGGCTTAAACTTCCCTCATCTTCCAGAGATCTAGTGATCTTCTGCTTTTCTCTTAATAAATCATGTCTGATAATTAGGTGGAGGTTCTAAGTTCAAACTCTGGGTCTTTAAACTTCCACCCCCTATTTCCCAGCCATGCTCTTAATCTTTTATTCTAGGGTGATCAGGGCTCCAGAGGAGAAGAACAAAGTCTGGTGAGAATTTCCTCATCCCAAACAGTTGTTGATGTATGACATCCCATACATAAATTGTAGCCTCATATAAATGGAAGGCATCACAAACATACAGATAAATATTATTCAGATATGCCAAATACTTTCTAAGAGAGCCGTGTTGGCTCACTAGAAATATGTAAATGGCATCGTAGTTTTAATTCCTTACTGAAACAGTCTGTACATCTTAGTTATACAAATGTTATTGTTTAAAGAAATACAAGGCTGTTCCTGAAATATGTGCATTCTGTCTTTGAACATAAATCTCTTTCCAACTCCAGGCTGAAGTAGGTGCCACAAGAGACTGGCTTGATAAATGGCATCACGGATTCATGCATGGTTTAGCTGAGATGTGTGGCAACCTTCAGTTATGCTTAGTTTAAAAGGGAAGGAAATGCAAAATAGAGGCTGAAGCCCTATCCATAATGTCTTCTGTCATCTCTGGGCAGGACAGAGGTGCAATTACCAGGGGCAGCTGTAGCTTTGATCTAAATAGGCCGTTTGTGGTGCTAGAGGAGAGCAGCCCCTGCACAATCACTCTGCTTGCATGAATGCTGTAGCTGATGGACTCAGCTGCCAGGGACAAGCTAAGGGCAGAATTTAATTCTTCAGCTGCAGCCTGGATAAAGATTGATGCTGTCTTACCTAACTGCCAGGTTTCTTATCCCTTCTATATAAAGGAATAAGTATTTGACCACTCGTCAGCTTCATATAAAAATACCTTAAATAAGTATTAACCTAATACAGTCTTTCTTCCTTTGTAACAGCTCGGTGCCTTTCCCTGCTTGATTTCAGTTCTCTCTTTCTGCTTCCATTTTTAGATCATGTTTTATCTCTTATCCCTTTGATATCTTTAATAACTCCCTCTTTTTCTTCACCCCCTCAACTACTTCTCTCTGCATCCTTCTACCTTAATATCTTCTCATTGTATTTCCATGTGTTTTGATGATTTAAGAAATTTGCCAATTAGTTTATATTTATGAAATTTTTACTTAGGAAATGACTGTGTCATCTTCTTTGACTGCCAGCTGGGTAGGGTCTGGATGTGGAGAGAGTGCCCTTTGTTGGATGTGTATGTGAATTACAGGGGAAGAGAAAGGAAAGAAAACCTCAAAGCCCAAAAAACAAACCCCACAATGGAAATCAGAGCCTGAAAGTAGCTTTGGGCTCTCAGGCCTTTTTCAGTCCTGAGGAAGCAGCAGCAACCTTAAGTAGAGGCTGAGAGCAGAGTGGGTATTAGTGTCTGTCTGTTTGGTCCTTCCTGCCTGCACAGTTGGATGATGGAGAGTGGAAATAACTTAGCACTGACAGTTTTATTTTGACAGAACAACTGGTGTGCAGAGGAGCAGGGCTGAACTCTAGGAGAGGAGAATTGTTCTGCATGTGTCAGAGGACAAGTAAATTCTCAGACATGTTATAAAAGGTGAGTGTTAAAGGTGGACAAGGAAAGTAGGGAAGATTCACAGGGATATACAGGGGCCTCTTGGCAGGAAAAGGGAAAGGCTGGACTGGCTTTAATAGCAGGGAATATGGATTAAACAGGAAGGTTGGTTTTGTTGGTTTTTTTTAGACAATCTTAGTATGTGTGACCTTATCTAATGGCTGCTGCAGTGCAGCTGGGAAGTGGTAATTGTTCAGCTGTGGTAACTCAATTACTTCTGCTCCTGTCCCTGTCCCTTGGTCTCAGTGGCAGTTCTGGCAGGGGATGCCATCAGCCCCTGCATCCTCCTGCTCCCTGAGACTGCTCTGTGACTCCCGGGGCTCCTGTCGGCTCCGTGGCGTTGGCAGGGCTGAGAAATGGCTCCTGTCAGCTTTCACTCTGCAGGGAAGGCAGCAGAGCTGCCTGTCAGGGAGCAGATAACACTGCACTGATTTATATGCTGCTCGCCTCTGCAAAGTTTTCCACTGCAGCAATGGAGCCCTTTGTGTTCACTCTTCGTTTTGGTTTTGTTTTAAAGGTTTTGATAACTTTTGGGATTTTTCTCCTATATTGTGCTGTATTCATGGATTTTTCCAGCTGGGTAGATTGATGACAGTTTTTTGTTAGTTAAATGTTTTTTATGTTGTAAAAGGTACGTTGAAATAGGTTCTATCATTCTCAAAATGCTAGAATTGCAGGTTTTTAAAACTTTTGAAAATGATTTTTTTTAAAACTGTCAGATTATGTGATGAGAAAATATTTTTCTTTATTTTTCTTGCAGTGATGTAAAAATGATTTTGGGTGGTTGAAGGTAGTGTTTGGATCAGCAGTAATGCTGTGTGACAGCAGAAATGTTCAATTCCTTGTTGTGACAAGAGTAACAACTGGTAATTGATCAGTGGAAGGGAAAAGGTTTACATATATACATATATAGAAAAATCTCTAAGAAAAACTGTCCTTTAAAATGTAATCTAAAAAAAAAAAAAATCACTGGCCAAACAATACAGAGGAAGATAAAAGCAAGGCCTAACTGGTGGTGCTTTCAGAAGGAAATCTTGCATGTCCAAAAGCTACCACTGTCTGAAAGTTCCTGGTATTTAAATTTTTTCTTTCCAATTCCCTTAATGTGAGACAGGTAAGGGTTATGCTACATTAATCATACATGTGCTCACAGTTCTTGCCAGTAGTGCAGCTTTCCAGCTGTTTCAACTTTGAAACAGCTGCAAATCTTCTGTGAGTAAAAAAAGTTCAGTTAGCTAAACTTTTGGATATAAAAAAAGCCCATATTTGCTTTCTTCCAAAATGAATCTGAAATGACCTGAATCATTCTAATAGACAAATAACTAATGAGCTCGATAGCATTTGTTTAAACTGTGGTAATCAGACTTTGTGCAAGCTGCCTTGCACAGGAGGAGCAGGGAGGGCTGGCAGCAGTAGCAGGGAAGCAGGAGGAAGCGTAGGGATGGTGTGTACTTTTCTCTTTGACCCATTTAGGCTTCAGTCTCACATTTCTTTAAGTTGATCCACGTGTATGTGGCTGCTGACAGGATTCCTCCTCGCCCCTGCCACATTCTGCCGCCGTTAGGGCTTGCGAGGCTGCTGGTTGAGTTACGTGAGGGAGCTGGTCCAAATGAAAATTCAGCTTTTTTCGTTGTTTGGGTTGATTTTCAGCACAGCAAATTCCCTCATCTGTGTTAGTGTATGGCCATGTAAATGTCACATTGGAGGTGGGAACGCTGTCTGCAGGAACAGTTGGGCTTGAGCTTCTCTTAAAACAGTTGTGATCCAATTCTTTCAGTGCTGGTGACTCAACAGATAAGGGTTTTGTTGGGGTTTTCTTGCTTTTGTTTTCTTTTAATGTCAGCATTGACTGTGGTTTTCCAACATGACACCATAAATGAAGTTCAGTAAGGACTTTATGAGCAAGCAGTTCTTGAGCTGTGCTGAAAAGAATAATTAAGCAGGGTTAAGAAATGAGCAAGCTGCTGTCTTGAGGATGATGGGCAAGATTAGCAATAGGTTAAATGCAGCCCCTGCATCAGCTGAATGGCTTCTAGTCTGTTGTTGAAGCGTGGGTAGCAGTTAGATGGATAATGGGAATGAAATGGCAGTAGGAGAAGTGCCACCTGTGAGGGAAGCAGAATTCCAGGAACTGCATGCAGAAAATCAGAGGAACCACTTGTGATGCCAGATTTTTCAGAGTGGTTAAAACAAATTAATTCAAATGGACCGTTGCTGTATGTGCAAAGAGGGAGTGGTATCATAGGATCAGGGAATAGAAAATGTGCTTGAGGAGGAGGGGTGGGAGAAGTTGTGTGGGTGCTTTGCAGGCCTGTTTTGGCATTAATGGAATACAAGGGCCAATTTTGAGGGAATGAATACTTAAAGAAGTACAGGGAAGTGCTGAGAAAAGATGTTAACAGCAAATTTTCTGAGTGAAAGAAAAGTAGCTTGGTATCAAATATTTAAAAAGTGGTTGCAGCAGTGACCACCATCTGAATTTTTAAGACATTAATCTTAAAGATGCATGGTTGTTCTCTTTAGCTGAATGAGTGAATGAGCCTTTGATGTGCTCTGGAAGGGCTTTACCAGGACAGAAGGGACCTGCACCTGGTAGATGGGGCGCTCTCATGGGAGGCAGAATGGATGGGTTGGATTGTTGTCAGCAGGCAGAGAAATTGAATACAGGTCTCTGCACTCAGCTAGTCTGGGTCTGGTCATACAGAGATAAAGAGGAGGCATCAATCCTTCAGTAAACAGGTCTGGATTAAGTCTTTTTTATTTCACAAGGTTTTTTTTAACACAGGTCAGTTTACTGGTTTGGTTTTCTGTTCATTGCCACAAACAGTTTTGCTGGCACAGTTGGTGAAATATCTCAGGGAAAGGGCCAGGAGCCGTTTCATTCTGCTGAGATAACAGAACAGAGTGTACCCTTGGGCAGCCCTGGAGCAGCTCTGCCTGGTGACACGGGCACTGGGATGCATCCATCAGAGCAGGGCCAAGTGTTCCCGGGCTCCAGGTTGCTCAGCCTGGGGACTGACACATCCCATAGGGGAATGGGGAGCTCTTGTGTGGAAGAGCTGGGTTTGGGATGTGGGGTGCACCCCCACAAGCAGATGGCAGGATAAGGATTTGGAGCCAGGCAGAGCGTGGGCACAAGGCCAGCGTGGTCATCACTTTCCTCACGGGCAATTAGGTGTTACTGGGAATAACTCTTAGCTAACCTTGATAAAATTAAACTTGTTATTGTGCTGGGTCAGCACTGCTGCAGTGTCCTGCTGTGCTGCTACTTTTACTGCTCCCTGGCCTTTTTCCTTACAGGCTGCCAGGGATGAAGCTGTTCCTTGCTCCCAGTATTGCATGTGTGGCTGGAAATGCTCGGTTGAGCCCTGCAGCCTCACTTCCCTCCCTTTAAATGTGTTCTTGTCTTTGATCACAGGACTCTCCCCTTGATTAGGCTGCTGGGACCAGCCTTCATGAGTGTAGTCCCACTGATCTGCCCCTTTTGTGCCTTTGTTTGTTTGTTTTACTGATTTGTAATACAAATAACATAGAAGCCTGGCATAGAGCAAAGAGCAGGAAATTCATTCAGGCTTTGAGCTGGGAATTGCTGAAATTGAAGGATGTGACAAAGCATGCAGGGATGCTCACACATAAAAACTGCTCTTTTTCCCCTTTTTTTGGAGTCCTTTTGGGCAGCCTTTTCAAAGAAAGAAAAGGGATGAAACCCCAAATGCAGAACAAAATCTGCACATAAAATTCAGTTGGTAAAGCAATTCAAATGCTGGAAATGAATATCCAAGTGAAAACCATCTGAAATGTTTCTTTTAATAGAATCTAGTGTTTGTTACCATAACAATCCTTTTTGCAAAAGAAGGATTAGTGCTGTTAACATGACTCTGTTCCCTGCTTCAGGTAGCACTTGTTTTCAGGGCCCCTGGAGCAAATTGCAGAAAGGGGGGAAAATCCATGTGCCTGGATTTTGATGATGCACTTTAGTATCGTAATAACAATTCATTTAGGCTCTGGCTTTGTACTGCCTGTTATTTCCCTAGAAACTTATGATTCATCCTGGCAAATATATGAAATAGCAGTGTCACAGCCTCTGTCAGACTGAAGGGAGGGCTGCAGATGAGCAGGCAGAAGCCAGATAAGAGTAAGGTAGAGCTGTAGCTGCTTGACATTACTGACTTTTAAGGGGTCCAAAAAAAGGTATGATTCCTCTTCCATAGGGGAAGAGAACAAGATGTTTCTGTAGTAACGAGATCATAAAAGAAAGAAAATTGCTTGTAAAGAAAATGTCTGATTTTCCCTCCTTTTCTACTTAGCTTCTATTATAACTTAAGCTTCAGTTTTGCTTTCAACTGTCTCTTGTGTAAGCATTTAATAGAACCAAGATATTCTGCAAATCTATTTTTTTTTTGACAGTGATTTCTGGCCTACGCATTTTGTTTTGTAATAACCACAGTTTCCTCTGTCAAAAGAATGGAAATTATCTGAAATAAAAGGACAGTAGTGTTCTGTGGTCCTATGTGAACTTGTCACTTCAGGTCTGCTGTGCCAGTTCAAAGCATTGAGGTTGGCATGGGATGAGAAGATGATGGTGTTTCTTTCAGCATGCTGGGAGTAGATGGGTAGAAACACTTTTTTTTTTAGTAGGCTTGGAATTAAGAGCTGAAAAGAGCCTTTTGTTTTTTGCTGCAGATTCAGGAGCGTGATAAACTTTACTACTTGGTAGCCTGGGAACTTGATTTTGTGTGTTGATTACAGAAGTGCAAACTTCTCTCTTCCTCTCACTTCTCCCCCTGCCTCCCCCTCCACCCGATGGTATGATGAGCCTTTGAGAAATAAATGGGAATTGCGTGATGCGTGCTCTGTGCATTGCAAAATTTCTGTAGTTTCTAGACTTTTGTTCTTTTGCTCTGTAAAAGGAAATTTATTGCTTTATACTGGTGAGGGACAGGGGAGAATTTTTGAAACCTTGCTGTTGGGCTTGTCCTGCCTTTTTAAAAAGACACTGTTCCCTGCCCTTCTCCCAAAGGTACTTAGATACCAATTTTCTTGCCATCACTAAATTGCAAGGGCAGCATGAAGTGTAAGCTTTGACCTCAAAGGTGCTATTTCTTGTTTAAAAAAAGAATCCCAGCATCTGTCAGAAACCTGTAAGGCCCAAAAGAGACAATGCTTATTGCAAGTTACTAATAAAAGATGCATCTACTAAGAGACTTGTTTTACCCCTATATATTTTGTCTTATAATTTGTGCTTCTACATAGCAATTCAGAAAAAAAAAGCAATAATTAATTCTGGCTGTTCCACGTGATGATATTGCTTTATTGTACTGAGATAGTAGCTGCAGGTTTTTAGAGCAGGGTCACATTGAAACTTTTTTAAAAGCTGTCCTGCGGGATAAAATGGATAAGAGAGTCAGGAAGGTGTTGTTGTGAGTGTTCTGTAACCCAGATCATGATAGGGTTTAAAGGTGTATCAGTTCTTTTCCATCCAGTAGAGAATCTCAATTCATTGGAGTTTGTAACACTGTGATGGAATCAGGTGAACACTGAGTGGAGCAGATTGCTAATAAACTGCACTGTGTTGTTGGATATTCCCACTGTTTTGGCTGAGATGCTCAGATGCTCAGGCTTGCTGCATCCCTGCAGCTCACTGGGAGCACACGGTGAGAGTGGCAGTCACAGCAAAGGTGGGGACAGGAGGGAAACAGCAAATGCAAGGTTCTGAAATGCCACCCAGCTAGCAGGGAGCAGTGGGAGTGGGAGGATGCTCAAGGGCTGAGGGCCATAATGCAGTGCTGTAGGTCTGCTGGAGGGAATTGCTCATCTTCCCAGCCCTGGAGCTTGCAGCTGCTCAGCTGCTCCTCCCTGCACTGACCCTGCTGCTGGGGGAGCAGCATCCCAATGCTTAGCAGGGCTTGTGGCTGCCACTGCTCACTTCTGGGGACTTCTCATGTTGAGCACTGGCAGTATGAATGAGTATGTGGACTCTATTCTTGTTTGTAAGCAGTAACTGAAGCATTGGATAGAGAGTTTATTTTGATCAGTTGTTTTCTTAAAGCTCAGTTTCTCTATGTATGAACATCTGCTCTTCAGATACCAACAGATTAATCACTGTATTTATAGTTAAATAAAACATTACAGAGGCACATTTTTCAGCTCTGGAAATGTCAGGTTGGCCAGCTAGGCAGAAAAGGTTGAAAGTCACAAAATGACATACATTTGGTTGTCATCTGACTAGGGTGAGGGCACTCTACAATGGCTTGGTTGTGTACTGCAGTACTGGGTGACAGCCATCTAGCTGATACCTGCCTTTTCTTGGGCTTTGTGAAATGCATTCTTGAATCTGTGAAGGAACCAGAAGGAGTGAAGGGTATCTTGAAGTTTCCTGTGGAGAACGCTAGAAGCACAGTTGCTAATGCTAACTTTTCCAGGTATTTTTTTTTCTTAGTCTTACATAAGATACCAGAAAAATAGAATTTTGTTGTCATGTTAAATTCAAGGGGTGGAGGTGGTGATGGGGAAACAACAAAGCTTTTGATCTTTCTTTAGTAAATAGGAGACTGGTTGCAGAATGTAAATGTTTGTCTTAGATGATGCTGTAAGCAGTACATTTCTTTCTCTCTTTTCACAAATAAGGACAATACCAAGTTAGTCATCAAGATACACATAATTTCTAGGATGATTCTTGTCCTGAATTAAGTTGTTCATTTTGGAGATAAGCAGCAGTGTAACAGTTGTCTTGTTTTTCCACAGACTGTATGACTGATATAATACCACAGGGCAGCTTGAGGGAGTCCTAGAACACAGAATTAAAACCTTCTCTGGTCTGTAGAAGGCTGAGTAAAGCATTCAGTAGCATTTCCTAAGTAGACAAGTACCTTTCTCTTAGATCTCTTTGGTATTTTTTAAGTAGACAATTACCCCTAAAGTAATTCTACTTTAAAATATTGATGGTGGATGAAGAGTTCAGCTAAAAGAGCATGTATTACTCAAACCAGCATACTGTTTTCTTAGGATGGATTATGATGAATTAATTATATTTTAACATTTGAAATTAGGAAAAGGTTAAATACTCAGAATATTAATGGTAGCTTGGGGATGGGAACAGCTCAGTGCTGAAAATAGCTTATGAAAGAAATTAATTTCAAGTATCTTCCTCTATGTTATTCTTTTTTTCCTCTTTTGGTGTGTTCTTTGTTTTTGAAGGGAAGCTGGTTTGCTGCCACTGCAAAATGAGTTTTTAGTACTCAAGTGCATTTTTTTTCTCCCCCCAAATAAGTATAAACTGATTTTTTTCTTAGGGACAGAAGAAGCAGCATACAGACTGTAGAGAGTGACGTAAAATTCTGGAAAGACCAGGTGCTAGTTAGTACCTTAATTTTAGGAAGATGTGGTATTTGTATTCAAGGCTGGTGAGTGCCAGTCCAGGGCCTGCTGATGGCAGTGGAAAAGCTGCTCACCTGCTGGGCTTTGGATTACCCTTGAGGAGCTTATCATTCCCACACCTCCCTTGGAGGGTGATGGATCCTTCCTCTGCTCTTACTTCACTGTCCAAACATGTCACACCTGGTTGACCCATGTGCCTTAAAGGATATCTTGGTGGTGAGTGCAGCAATTGCCACGTGTGCAGGAAGGAGAAGCTGCTGCTTTGTGGCAGCTCCTGTTTGGCTGGAGTCCCACTGGCCCCAGCTGCCTGGCTGGAGCCACTTCTTGTTAAAACCAACATCTTTGGCAAAAGGGTGCTCAGAGGTGAAGCTTTTTTGCCGTGGCATTAGTGATGATGGTTAGGGGTTTGCGTTAAATTAAGGTGGGTTTGTGCAGGAGCTGGTGGTGTTCTGGGAAGCATTGTGTGGTTGCCATTGCCTCCTGTGAGCAGTGCTGGGCATGGCAGGCACCTTTGTGCCCCTCCACAAGCTGCTCCTGACATGTCTGAAGGGAGCAGATGAGGGTTTCCTGTAAATACATGTGCTGGAAACATCTGCCCGGCACATTGAATTAAAGGATTTTTCTTGATGTGCTGTCTGACCCCGTATGCTGAGGAACTTGAGTGCTCTGTTTTCCTCATGACTTCCCCCATCTTTTTCTTAAGCTGTCTTTTCAGCACATCCTTCTGAAGCTGGGGCTGTGGGGACGGGCTGGACCTGGCTTCCCGCATCTGTCCCAGCAGCTGGACCACTTCCTGCCATGAATCATCCCAAACACACTTTTTTTCTTTTTATTGTTTTATTTAAGGGTGAAGGCACATTTGTTTCCTGAAGCCACAGGCTAATCTAAGTAGTCTGGCAGACAAGCCTCAAATGAAGGCTGGGGTGTGAACGTGTTTGGAGGAAGGAAGTGCCTCCCTTCACTGGGA
The DNA here is from genome assembly GCF_037042795.1 of Molothrus aeneus. Taxonomy (NCBI): domain Eukaryota; kingdom Metazoa; phylum Chordata; class Aves; order Passeriformes; family Icteridae; genus Molothrus; species Molothrus aeneus. The sequence continues at coordinate 55,747,937 of NC_089651.1, read as the reverse complement.
TCATGGGCAAGGCAGGAGCAGAGCTCTGTCCTTGTGGACTTCATTTGTGGTCAGAGGAACAGCAAACTCCATCCCTTCTTGGAGAGCTGCAGCAAAAACGTCAGTGTCAAACACATCATGACCTCTGGTTTTTGGCTGCAGCTGATCAAGTGCTAATTGGCAAGTGATTCTAAGGGAGAGGGGCATAATCTTTTGTCTGAGAAGTCTTGGCTATGGCTTGGATCCTCTGTGGGACTGATGTTTGTGGCTTAGTTTTCCAGAGTTCATTGATTGCATGTGTTTCAATTTTAGCAGTCCAAAACAAAACAAGGCTTTTTTTTTTTTTTTTTTTTTTTTTTTGTTCTGAGCAGTTCAGGCTGAATAGTTCCTGAAACTTGAGAGGTCATTGTATTTCACAAAGAGATGAAATCCAAAATCTGCCTCCTTAATTTTGTCTTAAAAAAATCACCCCAACACTAAAAGACCCCAGCCTAAAAACACGTTAACAGCATAGTTGTTAAGCTGTTGTTTTCCTTGTTAATTTTCCTAGGGAAGCGTCAGATTCACCACTTGGGAAACCAGCTGCAACTCAATCAGCATTGTCTGGATACTGCCTTTAATTTTTTCAAGATGGCTGTGAGCAAACATCTGACGCGGGGCAGAAAGAGGACCCACGTCATCGCTGCCTGTCTCTACCTGGTGTGCAGGACAGAGGGAACTCCTCGTATCCTTTCACAGTTAGAAAATACCAATAAACAGAAGACTCTCTTTTAGCAAGTCAACTATCCCAGTCAGACCTTGTTTCAAAATGTGAAAAGGTAAGTGTTGAAGAGCTAGCTTGGTCATGGCTGGGTTTATACATGGAAGTGAATGGGAGTGTTTCCCATGGTTCAAGTAAATTTGTTCCCTGTCTAAATGTACAATACTTAGTATTTAATGCTATAAATGTCACTCTGCCTCTCATCACTAACTCTGAATTTCTCCTTTTGCAACATTTGCTTCAAGTATAAAATTGCACTTCCCCTGTGCATTGCTAGGGTTTATTATTTGTGGAGTATTTACTTTTTTTTTTGTTTATTTTTTTTTCTCTTTTAAAGTAAATGACAGTTATCCGCAAACCTTCTGCAGTGTCAGCATCAAAGAACAGATTAGAATTCCAGTGGGTTTTTGATCCACATATTTGGATTTCCTTCTTCTGATACTTGCAGGAAGGACAGTATCACTCCTCTTTTAGTTCTTGAAAAAAAAAAAGTTTCATAAATTCTGAAATTTGCTCAAAAATCATACAGGAAATCAGTGGCTGGAGGTGCACACAGGACAGATTTCCAAGTGAGTATTCCCTGCTTTACCATCCCTATTTTTGTCTTAGGGAACTTAATTAAAATCCACATAAGCTTTAAATACTCATGACCATCCAAATTAATTTTTGTTATATATTTTAATTTCTTTTATGTTGTGTTTTAGTTGCTGGAATTCAGAGTTTAGTATCAAACAATTACTTCTGTTGCTCTGGCTCTGAGCAACCTGGTCTAGTGAAAGGTGTCCCTGCCTATGCAGGGGTATTGGAACTGGATGTATTTTAAGGCCCCTTCCAACCCCCAAACCATTCTATCATTTTATCATTCTACAATTCTGTCTTTAGTTTTTTTCTACTTTAAAATAGTATGTTCACATCTTCAGTATTCTGATTTGATGCTTTTTCTAGATTGCTTCTCTCGTTCTATATTTTTGCAGTTGAACAGTTTAGCTTTCCTTTTAAGACTGAGATTTTTTTTTTGTCATTTCAGAAAATATATTCAGTATTCTAAAAGTAGTACTTTCTGATCTTGTAGTAGTGTTGTGGTAATTGTATTTGCATGTTTAAAAAAATATGGTTTTGCAGGAATAATGGAATTAAAAGGCAGGCTTGCCTAGTACATTGTTTTTTTTCCTACTGTAAAGTCTCCATGTGAACTTTGAACATTAGCACTCTTCATTGCCATAAAGATAGTGTTGATTTTAAGGTGTTACCAGTATTTTGATAATATATCTTCCAGGTAACTGCCTGCAAGAGGGTGGGATTAGATTAGCTATTAAAAAATTCTTAACAGTGAGGAAACTGAGGGCTTGGCACAGGGTGCCCAGAGCAGCTGTGGCTGCCCCATTCCTGGGAGTGTTCAAGGCCAGGCTGGATGGGGCTTAAACAACCTGGTCTGGTGGAAGGTGTCCCTGCCCACAGCAGGGATGTTGAAAATAAATTATCTCTAAGATCCCTTTTATGATTCTGTGTTATATTTATGCTCATGTCATGTTAAAAGTAATTTTTTTACAGTTGTTATTTGATACTTCTGAATGATAGCCCAGCTGTAATTTCCAAATCCATTTTTCCCCACTGATAGGGATAAAAGGCATTGAAGAAATGTGGGCTGTAAGAGGCAGGTAGGTGCACTGCAATGTACAGCCATCTCTGCAGCAAGTGCAGCTAACATAGCAAACAAATAAAGCAAAAATAATTTACTTGTTTTTTAACCTTCTTTAAAGTATTTCAGCATGTATCTCACTTATGTGCAAGATGTACTGATCTGGTTGACACTTAATAAATCCCTAAATGAATTTCCCAGCTTTCTTTGTTAAATGGAGATAACGTCCTGTGTGATACTTCACATAAAACACTAGGAGTAAAGTATGAATAAAACTGCAAAGATGAGTTCTGTCTTTCTACATCAATAATATCCACCCTCATTTGCACAGTTACTGTGCTGCCTGGGAATGAAAAGATTGTTGTGCATGTCCATAAAGCTCAATTTTTTTAGTGGTTTTCTTTGGTTTGGTGTTTTTTTTTTTTTTTGTTTTGGTTTTTTTTTGGTTTTTTTTTAGTCTATTTGATAAACCTCATTTTGTAGTTGATATTAAGAGTTTAACCTTTGTCACTTTGGGAGAGGGAGTTCATTCAGCTTCTACCTGTGTTCTGCTATGGCTTTGTTTGTTTGTTTGTTTTGTTTTGTATTACTATTTAAAATCCAGTGTAGTTTAAAAAACAAAGCCCAAATAAATTATGGATTCTCAACAGTGAAATACAAGTTCCTTTTCTGGTATCTTCTCCTTTCAGAAGAAACTTGAAAACCCGAGGGCCACGGGTGCAAATTGCTGACCTTTGAAATTCGAATATGTTCAAGGCTCCGTAGATTAATTATGATGATCATTATCAGCATGTTATAATTGTTCCCAGCTTAAATCTGGCACTACAGACCTGGGCCACAGGAGGCAGGGGTGTGCCCAGGGCCTTTGGAGCAGAGGGGCCAAGAGCAGGTGTAGAGGATGGCCAAGGGACAAAGTGCTTTGACAAGAATTAAAATCCATATTCAGGATAATAAACTTGCCATTGGTTTTGTTCTTCTGGAGAAGGTGATAAGGAGGGCTTGGAAAGAGGAGCAGTACACTGAATAATTCTGTACAAAGGAGAATTGCAGTATTTTTAGCACTTCAACATTTAAATACACTGCTCAGCCACGTTCCTGAGTTTAAAGTGTTCATTGTCATTGTGTTCATTCTAGAATTCTAACAAAAAATGTGGGAGAAATTTAGAAAAGGAAGTTAAAAACTGAAGATTGGTGAAATATTTTAGAGGAAAGAGGTGACGTGGAAGAAGTAGTGAAGGGCAGCAGCATCCTCAGAACTGAGGGACAGCTCACTAATTTTGGGTGGCCCAAATGAGTTATCCAAGTGACCTGGGAGTTGTGGAGGCAAGAGATGTTACCTGGGAACAGAAGAGTGTTAGCAGTAGAAGACATCATGTTTCTGAAAAAGTTGTGTGGTAGAAGGAACAAAAATGTCTAGGGAGGTACAGGGAGATGTAGTAAGGACTGAAGTGACAAGAAATGTTCTGTTCTTGTGGCACAACCAAAGGAGTGGGAAGCCTTTGGAGAGGGAAAAGAGAATGTAATTGTGTCTGCAAGTTCACTTTGAGGGAGTGGAATGTATTTATCTGACATGGTTATCTGCTTAGTCTTCTTTTTTTCATAATGTACATGTCACCAGCCAGCCTCTGTGAAAATGTGAAGAATACTTTGGCCCAAGTCTACTAGTGCAGTCTGAATGATGCCTGAATAAACCTCAGCCTGAAATAGGAAAACATTATGTTCTCCTTGGTTCTTATGTGTTATTTAATTAATGCAAAAATGCAAAATATTCTGGCAACTCAAATTTTTTTGATCTGAAAAAATAGTTCCACAACTTAAGGAGAAAATAAAAATTTATTAATCTGAAGAGCAGCTTTTATTTGTAATCCTTTGGAAAGTTTTGTATGTATTATTTGAGATGTGAATTGATTTTGCATCAGTTTATGGTTTTTATTAGGTTATGTGACACAAACCCTCCCAGTGCAGCCACTTTGGCATAGCTTTTCATTTGCCTTCCTTTATTGCTTGTAAGTGTTAATGTTTTCCAGGGAAAACAGCTTGCTAACTATTAGCTGGATCTAGGAGGTGTTTCATCCTTCTGATGAGTTGCCTATAAAAACTTCAGTTTATTATTCTCTTTATAAAATGTGTCAATGTGTTTTTATTATCAGTGTCAGAAGAGAAGATATAATGCAAAAATTCCATCTGAAGGAGACGGTGGTTTTTAAACCCTCAGGTGTGATGGAACCTGTTGTCCCTCTGCCAGGGACTGAGTGATGCTGAGCCTTTCCAGTGATGTCTGACTTTGTCTGGCACTGCCAGTGCTCTGGGCAGTTCAGACTCTGCCTTTTAATTGTTTCTTGGAATAGTAACAGCCCAGAGTTGTTTCTCTCTAATGTTTTGAGCAGCTTTTCCACCCCTGCACATGTCAGAATGGAAACAAAGGGTGCTGTAGCTGATGTCGCCGTTCCCGAGAGAGGGGATTTGGGAAGAGGCAGGCAGGGTGTCTGAGTGACTTATGGGCTCAGCTGTCACCTGTGCCTGCCCCAGGCTCACTCAGGAACAATGACAGCCTGGCCAGGATTTTCCAGGTGGGATATCAGTTTGTTTTAATCAAGGAACATGTCATTCTGTTTGTGATCCTGTTACTGTACACAGCAGTTAGAAAAACTGTACAACTGTCCACTCCTTTGTGTAATGTTTTCCAGTGCTACCACCTGGGGTCTTTTATAGCAACATTTTACATGGTAAATGTCTTTTATCCCACACACACATACACCTTTTTTATACTATTTATTTATTCTTTTCCTTTGAAGGTCTCTGAAAAATGCACCTTTAGTTCTTAACCAAATCCTGTCTTGTCAGAGCCTAGTAAATAAAACCTTTTCCACATGAGAAGAGTCCCTGCAAATTTCCCTCACTAGCTATCTTGTGTAAATATCCCTCTGCCTCTGAAGGTAAATTCAGGGCAGGTTTTTCTCCCTCCAGTAAAGCTGATCAGTCTCGATGATGGGGGCTCTGGGCTGGGCAGCCTCTGAGACTGAGGTTGAATTATTCAGGGGGTTTTTGGTAGCTTTTTTTGGTCAGAGAACAGAGGTGGGATCCTCCCGCGGTCAGACCAAGGCAACCAAGTGAGGCCTCTCTCCTGAGTTGTTGGCAAAAGAACATTTCTGAGAACTGTATAAGAAAAATGACCTCTTCAGTTTGGGTGTGGGGAGCAGAAGGCTGTCAGGAGAACCTTTGGTGCTTACAAGTCTTTGAGATGTAAACTTGAGCTGGGTGGGAAAGCACAAGGAGCTTTTCCTCCCTGGCTTCCTCTGCCCTGTGAACCTCCCTTTTGTTTGAGGGAAGATCACGAAGGCATTGCTGGATCCCAGCAGGCAAGAAGGGTTTGGGAAAAAGCTGGGCAGCTGAATGGGGCAGCACTTTGTTATTTCCTCTCTGTCTGCAGTACTTGTACTTTATTGCCAAGCTATTTGAAAGTCTCCTGCTTTAATGTGTTTATTTTCATGTCACAGAAAGGGAAGTTGGGAGTATTTATCTTCATTTCCAGGTGCAGAACTGAGGCTAAGTGACACATTCAGAGTTACCCAGAAAATCTGTGCTGGAATGAGGAACTGGCCTCTTTAATCCTTGCTTAGGCAGCAGCTCCTGGGCTTTTCTGCCATGTTGGTCTTTGCAAGAGGAGTTCAGCTAATTCTCTGCAAGCATTAGCTGCTCTGTCAGCTCCATGTGGTCTTGGGGAGCTTTGTACAGCCTCGCCATGAGAACCTTTGATGGATACAAATCTTTGTTTCTCTACTAACACTTCAAGGTCTGTCTTTGCAAGGAAAAGGGCAAGACTTCCTTTTTTATTAGAAATGAAAAATTATATCTCCAGCAATCTTTTGACCTCTACTAAAACTTCCTGGAGCCAGCAGGCCCTAGTGTTCCTGATTAAAAAGTTAACTTTTGAAATTAGGCTTTAATCACAAAAAATTTAAAGCTGTGGTTAGGGAGGTTAATAAAAGCAGTTTCTATTTCTTTCTGGTTAAGGACTTTCTTTTTAGTAACTGACCTTTTACTTTTTTTTTCTTAACTGGTGTTGCATTGAAAATGTGTTTTGTTCAAGTGTGGAGTGTCACAAGGACATGTGAGAATAAAAATGGATTTTAAATTGCACAGTTAAAATACATATAATATTTACTGAGGCAGATGACTTCATTTCACTGTGTGGAAAGAGATGCCAAGATCTTCATAGTAAGTTGAATAGAATATTTTCATTTGGAACTGACCTACAATGATTATCCAGTCCAACTGCTTGACCAATTCAGGGATGACCAAAAGTTACACCATGTTGTTAAGGGCATTTTACAAATGCTTCTTAAGCACTGACAGCCTGAGGGCTTTGACCACCTCTCTAGGAACCCTGTTCCAGTGTTTGACCACATTCTTGGTGAAGAAATGTTTCCTAATGAAGCATTTGCTTGAACTTGAAGGCTTGCAAAACCCTTGTTCACTTAATTTCAAAATGAAGTCTTAAAATTGCTGTGTTTTTGAGCAGATGGATTTTAGCTGGAAGAGCTTCATCTATTAAGAAAAAATTGCTGCCTTAAATAGGGTGTGGCTGTTGTTGCCCCATGTCATTTGCATAGATTTCCAAAGAGTTTGGTGTTTGGTAATGCTTAGCTTTTGAGATCATTCCTATTTAGTACCACACGAGAAAATGTTGGAGATGTAGGGAAGAGGGCAGCCAGGGACAGCAATAGAAATTGAATTTCTGCACCTTAATTTCTCCCCATCACCCTCTCCTCCAGCCAGGGCTGGATCTGTTGAATTTCAACAGCAGGGCTCATGACCTGAAGCCTGCATATCCAGTCTGCTTTTCCATGGAATAAAGGAGAATCATATCATCTTTCAATTGCATTGCTGCCTCACACATTTTTTCCCTATAAAGAAGGATGTATACAGCGAGTGTGGTGCTGAGAGAATCACGTGTTTTGTGTTTCCAGTTGCTGGGAAAGTAAAATTTTCCTTTCCATGTGCTCATTGACATTGTGTATTCCACTGTGTGGCTCTGTCCTCTTCCCTGCTGCATCCCCTTACTGCCAGGGCTGCTCATGGGTGGGCAGCAGTGGGGCAGAAGGAGCCTCTCAGATATCTCACCTGGCCTCCAGCTGTGTTGCAGAAGAGCCTGTGTTTCCTCTGGATGTCTTTGTAGCATCTGAAGTGGTGCTGGGTACTTGAATTGCTCCACTTGTGTCTGATGCTTTGCAGTGTTTTTAATTTTAAAGAGAATTCCTTCTTGAGGAGATGTTAACCTGAAGCCTTTCAAACTGGTTGTGTGGGTCTGCACCCTGGGGGACAGGGCTGGGGACATGATTAGTGGCCCTCAGGTTCTCCTCTCATCCCTTGGAGGGGAAAGCCATAAACCTGAGTCAGATGTGGCAGGAGAACAGTGAGTGTGATTGCTGACTGGAATTATCCTGCAGGGTGCCCTGCTCGGGAATCATTGCAGCTTTCTGCTGGGAGCCTGTAATTTTAATGTGGAGATTCTGTACTTGGGTGATTTCCTTTGTTCCTTTGAGATGCTGAAAATATAAAAGGGGAAGGGAACTTTACATTGTGGTTTGTGTCAACTCAACATCTGACTGTTTAAATCCTTGTGCTAAATGCCCATCACGGATGCTGCAGGGAGGGAGGGGAAAAGCTGCTGTAAGTGCAGTAGTGATAATTGACCCACTTAAGAGAGCTGCTCTAATTTTGCATGTTACAGCATCCTGGAAATTCAGATAAGAATGTTGATCTCTCCAGCTAATAGGATTTCTAAATATATCATCCAAGAGAAGCAGGAGGACTGCAATTTTGCACGCATATGTGTGTGCTCAGGCTAGTGTTTTGTTTAAGAACTGCACACTCTGAAAATTTGCTTTTCTGTTCACTTGTTACTAACTCTGGATAAAATAGAGCTTGACCTTTGGTCCTGCCAAGGGGAGACCTGATCATGCCCCATTAAATTCACTGATGAAATTCTCACTAGCTTTTGTGTAGAGGGGTGACCAACTTTTTTCCTTTCAGGATGTTGGTACACAGCAGGTGGCTCAAATTGTCAGCTTTTCCATAATGCAGCATTAAACAAACCATCTGCAGAGATGGAGAGGGGGACAGGGTCACAAGATGGCCTATCAAGATTACAGGTTTTGGCTGGTGTTGATAGCTTTGTTTTCCTCATTTAAGGGAAATTTTAAACAGTAGAGGTCAAAATAATACTCTTTTGAAATCTGTCTGCAGAAATACTTCATTGCTTTGCAGAGCAGAGTGTTTCAAGTCTCTCTCTGGGCAGTTTTTTCTTAAAGCACAGCACTGGAGTGGCCTCACATCCAGTCCTGGGTGCAGTTTTGGGCACCACAATATAAAACAGACATGAAGTTGTTAGTGTCCAAAGGAGGACCACGAGGATGGTGAGCAGCTGTGAGGGGAGGCCACACAAGGGGCAGCTCAGGTCTCGGGCCTTGTTCAGCCTGGAAAAGAGGAGGCTGAGGGGAGATCTCATTGCAGCCTAAAACCTCCTCATGGGGGAAGAGGAGGGGCAGGCACTGATGTCTTTTCTCTGGTGACAGCGACAGGAGCCAAGGGAGTGGCCTGAAGCTGTGGCAGGGGAGGTTTAGGTTGGATATCAGGATCTTCAGCCAGGGAGTCACTGGGCACTGGAACAGCTGCCCAAGGAAGCGATCACAGCACAAAGCCTGACAGAGCTCAAGGAACGCTTGGGCAATGCTCTTGCACGTATGCTGTGATTGTTGAGGGTTCTTTGCAGGCTCAGGAGGTGGACTTTGATGATTCTTGTGGGTCCTATTGAACTCAGGATGTTCTATGACTGCTGAAAACCTTGGGGTTTACAGTTGGTGGAGCTGCTGCACCTACGTTGTTTTAATTCTGGAGGTCCTTTGCCCTTGCCCATCATACCTTCCTGTGTTGGGACAAACAGGAATCACTGTTGCCTTTTGAAATGAAGGGAAGGGTTCTGGAGTAGATTCACTGCAGCCTTTGTGACTGTGGGCTTGAATTACATGATGGGTGGGTAGGAGAAGTGTTTGGCAACCCTGTGCTCCATCACCACGTCAGGCCTTGTGTAACTCATAAATACTTACAGCAGAAACATCCGAGCCAGATTTTTAATGTGTGCAATACTGGCCTGTTATTGCATGCATAGAAATAATAATTAATGAAATGAATTGCATGATCTGTCCTCTTAGTAATTAGCTTCCAGTTTGGGGTGTCTGAAGTGATGAGACATTCTCATGGTTAAGGTGAAACAAGGAGAGAAGCAGAAGCAGGGAGTGGGAGAGAGACAAACACATCAGTAATTCTGGGGTAGAAATAAGGGGACAGCCCTCACTGGCAGCACTGAGGGGGTGAAGCTGAAAGGTGGTGGCCAGGGCAGGGGGGATAACACAGGAACAACGCCAGGATGAGTTCTGGGTGATGGATGAGGGGAGGGAAGTGTGATGGCAGGGAGGCCTCCTTCCAGGGAAATAAATACAAAGGAGGGATGATAAGGAAGGGATCACACCTCTGATGTCTTTGACCTTCAGCGATCCTTGCATGCTTGGGAAAATAAATATTTAACAATCTTCTTAAAGCTTGTTTAAAAGAGGAAATAATTAAGTTGGCTTTCTGCTTAATACGGTTTATCTCTGCATCTGAATTTTGGGGCTTATGTCAGCAAAACCAGAATTATAACTGGGTGGTGTTTTGACCTGATGGGAGCTAATATGTTGCTAACACCAGCTGAATAAAAACAGTGGGGTACAGGCAGTCATTGTGCAGCACATTCTTGCTTTTGTCAGAGGATATGCTGGATGTGGTGTGGAATGAGGAGGAGACTCTTCCCCTTCCTTCCCTGCATGGCCACGCTCCTCTTAAAGGAAAAAAAAGAAAAAAAAAGAAAAAAAAAGAAAAAAAGAAGCTGATGCTTTGTTTAAATAAATCTTGGTAGCAAACATGATCAATTATGGTTGATGTTTTTGATTCAGTCATTGAAAAATATTCCTGGTTGTAGCCATCACTAATATTTTATGCATTTTAATACTTTAAAAGTCAATTAGAGAATTAAATGCTTTCTTTCATTAAAATATGAGATTGTGTATTTGAATTTTAATGCAGTAAGAATGCTGCCTCAGAACACAAATTCATTTTATTAGATTAATTAAGATCAGTTATGCAAAATAGGGTGAACAAAAGCCAGTGTGTTGAGACCTATAAGCCCTTCTGTGCTTGCTATCTGCAAATATTTTAGCTTGAGGTTTTCTCAAATTGTGTCCACTTTCATCCTATTCTTAAGTCTTATGCAGCTTTTTCTGGCTTGGCAGTTTTTGATGTCTTAAGAACAAAGTGAAGGTATATCAGAGAAACAATATTACCTGTCAAATTTGTTTTGTAAAAACAGGATTCATTCTCACACCTGACCCGGCCTTATATCTTGAAAGTGGTCTTGATAATGATTTCTCACATCCTAGTAAAGTATAAGCCTTTTAAAAACAGGTAAAGGTCCTTCTCAAGAGCTGCCTTCTTTCCTTCAGATGTTTGTCACTAGGATTTTGTTTGCATGATATAATTTTCTTAAAGCTCACACTGGAATTGCTTGTCAATGAGACATTTTTAGCATTTTGTAACTCATGCCAAGTGCAATGGGGAGCTGAGCCTTTTCTAACTTTCCCCTGTTCCTCTGCCTTTATGGCGAGTCCGTGTCCTTCCTCGAAGGCAAAGAAAATGTCTTTTCAGTTCAACTGCCAGACTGGCTCAGTATTGTTGTAAGTATGAATGATGTAATACTCAATCACATGGTGGTATGTCTGCTATTTTCCCCTCTTTGAGAGAGAGAATAATCTTTCCATCTCATCCAGTTTCAAGAGTCTGGGAAAACAGCAGCCTTAAATGAGGCCCAAAAGAACCAAAATCTTGATTTCTTCCAGAGCTTTTCTTTTGAAGCCAGATGTTCCCCATATCTTCTTTATTTTGACTTGCTAATTGGAAATAAGATGTTAAAGATAACGTGTGCTCCGAAGCTTGTGTATTGTGTATTTTATTTAGATTTAATCCTTTAAACATTTGACAATAAAACATAAATTGCAGAGCTCTCATCTTTAGATCAGCTGTAAGTGAATCATTTAAGTTTTCAACATCCTTCCAGTTTGGGAGAAACACAGTAGTCTCAGTGATGTTTTGGCTGATGTGTTAGTAAAGTGCTATAAGATTTGCTAATCAGTATTTTTTAAATGGAGATATATTGCTGTTTCTTCAATGAAGGAGCAGCTTGGCTCCCAAAAATAAAGTCTTAGCTTATGCCTAGGCAGGGAGTAGAAATCTGAGTGCTCTTCAGATTCCTTTTGTGTTGATATGCAAGGAGGAACAGTGGACAATATATTTTATGTTGTCATATATCATAATGGAAAGCAAATTTTGAAAAAGGGGAGATATACAGACTGATAAAAAGAAGGCTTTTAGTGTAGACAAAAAATAGCATGTAACTTCTACTGGGCTATAATATTTTTAATAGGGAGAGAAGAGTGTGCAGTGTAAATGCATATTCAGCAACATGACATGTACTAGCTGAAATGGGAAAATCCTTATTACATAAAAACCAGAACTTCAAACATTGCCTCTGTCTTATTGTCAGGAGAAATTCTCACCTTATCTGTTTTACAGTATTTTGCCTTCTGCAATTGGTCTTTTCAACTTTTTATTGTGCCTGTAGTTGCCTTGCAGCTTCCAAGGGAAAACAAAGTTGGTTTTGTCATTTCAGGGGCTGTAATGTGTGGCACAACTCTAGGGCAAACAAGGGGCTGGTGTTTTAAATTAGACTGCAGAAAATTTGAGAGGTTACCTGAACCTGCTTGTTTCTGAGAAAGCACCACTGTGCCCTTGCTTTGCAAGGTTTTTCCTCATTTTAGTTCACTTGCATTAAAAATACTTTTTTTCTTTCCTTAATGAATCCATGGCTTCAGAGTAATGCAGTTTTGCCTATCCATCTCTGAAGGCTGTGAGATTATAGATGCTTTTCTTGCTTTTGGACAAAAGAGCTGGGCTGTCTAAATTGAGACTATTTCTTTTGAAATTTGCCATTGAAATCACCAGTGGACCATCCTTGATCTCCAGGGACATGAGGAAAGAAGTGCAAAATAATTTTTAGTCATTACTGAGGAAGTCTTCTTTTAAAGAGACATTAGGAGGTTGCAGCTGCTGCCTCTCACTTGGTACCTGAGATCAGAGAACATTCAATTTGTATTTATCTGGAGTTCAAAGTTTGGTTTTCCCACGTGAGTGCTTTTAACTTCTGCAGAATCTAAGATGAATTTTCCTTTCCATTTGAAAACTTCTGGTCCTTAAAGGATCAGTCTTCTAGAGGATGCACCAGCTGGACTGCATCTGTGCTGCTGTCTCTGAGGGACTCCCAGATCACTGCATTCTTGTCACATCTGGAGGACCCAGTTCATTGCCAATAATTATTTCCAGTGCATATTCAGATTAGAGTTTTTCAGCGGAAAAATATTTTTTGTCAATGTCCAGTTTAATATTTATTATCATTCACCTTGACTCCAGACTCTCTCTCCTGTGGCAGAGGAAAGCAACTCAAGTGTCGAGTTCTGCTGCTCTTCTCATTCCTCAGGCTTTGAATGGGTGGCTTCAGTGTCTCAGCTGTTTCTCACAGTCATTCAATGGTGAAACAAGAGAATGCTCCAGTCCTTGATTTCTGCTGATAATGTTGGCAGCCCTCCCAGCAGAGCTGTGAATTGGTCACTTTTCCTCCTGTTTCAGCTGGAGAATTTGGGAGCACCATCAGGAGCAGAGAACATTGCCTGAGAGGTACTATCCACAACATGAGGGCAGCATCAAAAAAAGAAGCTTCAAAATGTAGCTTGACAAAAGTGTTTTATTACAACAGTCCTGCCTACTGACAGGCTCTAGGGCAGGATGAAGGACAATACAGTGTATTTTCCACTCCAGCAGTCAGAGGTGTGATACAAGGAAATGTTTGTATAGGTAATGTATCTGAAGGTGATGAAATATGTAGAAAAGCCTGTGCCCTATGCAGGATTGTAGAATAATTTAGATTAGAAGGGGCCTATGGAAGTAATTTCTCCATTCCTTGCTTACATCCTCAGTAGATTCCTGAAGCCCTGCTCTGGATGAATGTTGATTGTCTTTAGCAATGGACATGTCATGTTCTCTCTAGGCTTTACTACCATCATGCCAAAAGGTTTTTTTTTCCAAATATATAAACAGATTTTCTCTTGCTACAGTTTGCTTCTGAGAAGAATTTGGCTCCTCTGTACCCTCTCATTAGACAGGCAGTGTTAGGTGTCCCTAAAGCCAGGCTGACAAGCCAGGCTCTCTCAGCTTTTCCTTGCAAATCACATGTTCCAGCCCCTCAACCATGTCAGTGTCACTCTAATGTTGTACTGGAGAACCCAGATCTGACCAAGACTCTCCAGGTGCAGCCTCACTGGTAGTCAGTAGAGAGCAATATCCACTTCCCTGGACTGCTGGCTGCACTTTTGCTAACACAACTCAGTACCTGTTTGGCCTTTCTCAATGCAAGAGCCCACTGCTGGCTGCTGCTCAGCTTTTCTGTGGGACATGCAGCTCCTTTGTGCCAGCTCAGCTTTTCTGTGGGACATGCAGCTCCTTTGTGCCAGCTCTTCTTTCCCTGCTCAGCCCCCCCAGTACTGTAGCAAAGGGTTACTCTGTCTTTGTGTGAGGCTTTTTAGGAAGTTGGAAGACAGATGCAGCTCCTGTCAGCCCAGTTCCTCAGCCTCTAAGGTCCCTTGTCAGGACCCAGGACATCCCTCTGGCTGTCCTGAGCAGCCCAGACCCCTGCCAGGCGGCTCAGAGACCCTGGCACAGAGCCCAGGATGCCCCTGTGGTTTTGATTATGACCCATGGAGCAAGTTACCAACCTTAGATGAAGATCTGCAAGCCATGACAAATTAAGTAGAATGACAGTGAATTTATCACAAAGTAAAAAAAGTAGATTTTGGGGTTTTTTAGAATGGGGATTCAGAGGGCAAGATGGAGGGATCTGGGCATGTCCAGCCTTTCTTCCTTCTTCTTCTTGGCCTCCATCTTCTGCTGTGATGTTGGCACTTTTGGATTGGTTTAGAGTAGAAGCTCACTGTCTAACATAGGTGATAGGTATTGGAAAGTAATTGTAAACATTGTACATGTAGTTTTTGGTATAAAGACATAACACTGCCCCTGGGGCAGGCAGAGTGCCTGGAACTGTCCTGCTGGATGGACCTCGGCAGGGCAGGAGAAAGAATTTTATAGATAAGGAACAAGAAACAACCTTGAGACAGAGAAATGAAGAGCCCTGACTCTTTCTTCAAGCCCTGGGCTGGGAAAAGAGACTTTGCAGCTTTTCTTGGGGTCACTCTGAGCAGTGAGAGAGCCCACAGTCCCTCTGAGTGCAGCCCCACCCTGTGCTGCAGAACTGCTCCCAGCTCTGTGCCATCTGCATTCCTGCCTGGGGTGCCTCTGCCTCCCTGTCTCACTGCTGGTGGAGACACCATTGTCCCCAGGGGATGCCTGCAGCAGCTCTCTGCTAATTGCACTTTGTTCTATTAACCACAGCCCTTCAAACCTGGCAGTGCAGCCAATTTAATGCTTGCCCAGGCCAGCAAGCCAGGCCATGATGTCTCAGCACCTTGGCTTTAGGAGCACGGTGGCAGACCACGTGTTCAGCTTTGCTGAAGTCACAGTGAGCAGCTGCCATTGCAGTGCCAGTGTCCCTGAGCTGGTGTTGGCTGGGGCCATGTGGAACTCATGGGTAGGTGACACTTTGCACAGGGGTGCAGCTGAGCTGTGTCTCTGCACAGAGCAGGTTTTTTGGTTGGTGCTCTGCATGGAGAATTTCTCTTTGCTCAGAGTCTGGAGCTGTCTGTCTTCTGATGGGCAACACAGCAGGTGCTCATTGATATAATTTCAGGGTTTTTTAAAGTACCTGTGACTAAAAGCTGTTCCTGGCTTGCACTAACCCCAGATTCACATCTGTAAAGGGAGTTAAAAGCTGAGAGGGGAGTCAGGGCTGAACACTGCCCATTCTCCTTTTGAGGCTGTTGCTGCTGTGCAATCTGAAACATGGGAATTGTGAGGCCAGGAGAAAGTCAAACAAGTGGAATCTTTTGTAGGTGAATGGCCAAACTTAGAGAGGGGGTGGGTATACCTAGTTCAGCTTCTTTCTCTAAGGTTACTCCTGTGTGTTTCTTTTTTTACAAATGTATTAATTATATCTTATTCTCTTGACCTAATAAACAGTTGTGGCAGTAGGACTGTAATTCCAGTTTGCCTTCTCCCAGCTGAGGGTCCTGTTGGTGGAGGTGTAGAATTTATATTGTTTTATGGAGAAGGTCAGTATTCTCATTTTCTGATTGGAGAAACTGAGGCATAGAAGGGAAGCAAAATGACTTGTTCATCAAGATGTAGATATTTTTGTGTCCTGTGTCCATCTACACCTCTTACTGCTGCCTCCCATAATGTAGGAGCCCTGTTGTACATATTGCTTTGTGTTTAATTTTTCTAAGATGCTAGACTATACTTTTCCAAGTATATTGTCTAAATATGTTGGAATTTTTAGCTAAAATTTCCAAGAGGAGCAAATTCTGCACTGAGCTTGTTAGCTAAATTCTAGGCTGAATTTATAAATCTCACTGGTGAGAAAAAAGTTATCATTTTTTTTTCGAAAGCTTTGCAAATATGACACAATCAGTGAGCAGCTGTAAACATGAGACTCACAATAGCATTCTCAGTTGTTCAGAGCAGAGCTGTATTTTAGGAGCTTGCTGGATAATGTTATTTGAAATCACACTGCTGGGTTACAATAAAACTGCTGCAAGACGCCCTGAAAGGCGTCTAAGGAGATCTTTCCCAGCATATCACTGGCAGTTTTTATTTTCCCAGAGGCAGATGATATGTACATCATTACTGACTTTTTTTCTTTTTTTTTTGCTTTCTCTCATGGAGAATTCCAGACACTGAGATAAGTTTACAGCTTCTTAAAAACTGATAATGACAGAGCAGTCTCTGTGCTGTAAGAGAGATGTGAGATAAGTGCTTGCCATTGCTGCAGTGTTCAAAAGAAGATAATAAAAGGATAAAAGTTTAAAATGACACTTCAGGAAAACACCTTATTTTCCAGCTTGATTAAAACTATTTAATGAAAGTTGTTAACTTTTAAGAATATGGGAAATACCATTTGCAAGTAAATTAACTTCAGTATGTTCACTAACTGATGCTGTGCAACAATGTCTTGAGATGCTTTGAGAGTTCCTACCTAAGTGAGGGAAATATTGACAGTAATGCCAACAGAATTTCGATGTCTTTGACAAGTGAATTGTACCAGATTGCTTCGTGAATACCCAAGTTTTCAGTAGGATATGAGTGGGGGTATTCTGTCCCCTTCCTACCCTCCGTTCTCCCCACACACCTTGCCCCAGTGAAGAGTTTTCCTTTATCCTTAATGATTCCTTCTTAAAGATGTGTAGCCAATAACAAAGGAGTTGACACTCACTTAATCTTTTTTTTTTAACACTGAAAATTGACATGTGTGCTCACAAAGTGATTTTAGAGCAAATTGATGCAAAATCGAATTAAATATGAAACTGAATAAAGGATTTTAAAGTTATTGTAGGAGGTGCTTAGCTATGTGTGTTGGATAATAGAAGCATGAAAATTAGGACTGTCATACTTGAAAGGAGTGACTGAATCTGTGATATCTCTTTATTGTAAGAAGTCCAGGATGTCTCTTAGCTGTTCAACCCTTTTGCATGTTTTGCACAGGGGGACAGATTTCTTTGTTGATTTGCATAGAAAGGCTGTAGCTTGGGTCTTTCAAAGGCAGAGAGCTGGTCTGAAAAAGAATTCTTGCCCATAAAGTTAGTCGCCTGCTGGGGTATTATAGCTGAAATACATTTGAAAGCTTGTTTCTGTGACCTTTTGGGGAGACTTGGGGACCCCAGAGTCAAAATAGTCGACTATTATAGTAGATAGATAATCAGGATATTTCAGAGCATTTTACCAAGGAAGGGGAAGCTGTTATCTTCATTACAAAAACATTATAAAGGATGGAATGTTTTTTGTTGGGCAGTGGCAAAAATGGAAACAGAAATCCAGAGTCCTGAGGCACAGCCAAGAGTCCCTCTGGGTTGTGCCTTTCAATTTCTTGGGAAAGATAGATTCCCAAAGGGAAGCATTTGTTTCCCATCCTTTTGTGTAGATAAAATACGAAGTGTATCAAATGCCTGTGACTGTATTTTCCCTGCTTAATAGATCACCTCAAAGATTTATTCTTGTAATTTAACTCTCTGAAAAGTTAGCTGCCTTTAAAATCTCAGATATGCAAACTCCTCCCTCCACCTGCTCTATTATGCTGGTTCAAGGACCAAATTTAATCTTGTTCTAGAGAGGAGCTTTTGAGACATAAATTTGTTTTAACTTTAAAATCCAGTATATTAGGTCCTTGAAGAGAATGTGTCATGTTGAGAATTGTATTCATTTCCAAGTATGATGCATCACTTTTCCCTAGCCCTGAAAGGTGTTTTAAATTGCTATTTGGTATTTTGAAAGTTAGAAAAGCTGTTGCAGTTCTTTTTAGGTTTTTTATAGTTCTTACTGAGCTTTGCTCAGTTGGGCTGAACAGAAAGTATCAGTGAAAGTATCTTCTTACCCTGGCAGTGACAGCTAAAGGCAGTGTCTCACTTGTGCATTGCTGGGAAGTAGAAGTGAAGATGTGTTTGTGTATTGCATCTTGTCCATAGGTTGGTAACTTCAGACTGAGTGCTAACTCAGTGCTTCTGTCTGTTACCATTTCCCAAGATATGCTGGAGGTAATTTGAGTTTTCTCCTCTCCTGTTGCCCAATAAACCTCCCCTGAACACTCCTCGAGTGGTACTCTAAAGGGCAAGATACATTATGATATAATTTGGGGAAAAGCTTTATTAGTAACTCATTTGGGATATGCTGCTATTTATGAACCATAAGGCAGCTCTGTAATACAAACCAAATTCAGCAAACCTCAGTGCTGCCATGACTTACGTGGTTTGCTGCTACAGTGAGCGTGCAGGAATCTTTTTTTAGGTTTAGCGTAGGCATTTCTTAAGGTGAAAGCATGGGCTGAGGAATTTTCAACCCACCAATGCAGTGCATCAGTTCAGCCTCATGTATTTGTATTCATTTTATTGATAATGCCTAAACCAGGCTGCTTTGAGGAGTTCAGCCACTGTAAGAGTGGGGTGTTGTCCTGACTTCCAAGCACTGCTGGTGAGCTTGTCCTGAGAGCTGTTTCCATTTCCATGCTGAGTTCAAGTTCTGTAAGAAACACAGATGATTGGGGAAGTTGCTGTGAGTTACTGTAATGCCTCTAATCAAACTTTGATTACTGCAAGAATAGTAATTAACAGTTTGGCAGCATCTGAGGAAGCATTGCTCCACCCATGCCCCATGAGAGAGCCAGCCATGCATGGAGCCCTGACACCTGACATTTCCCAGTGGAGTGCTCTGGGTGTGAGGGAGGGTGAGGAGGCAGAGAGCTCTTCCACCTGCCCAGGTGAGATTTCCTGATCAGCAGGAATACACCATGGGGGGGAAAGGTATTCCTGTAGTGCCCACTTCCAGAACACAGGGGCTCCCTTTGGTGCAGTTCAGGTAATGAAAGGTTTCTGCAGGTGTGTGCCTCTGATGGAGAAGAATTTGTCATTGTGTTATGTGATATATGATGGTTCTCTAAAGGCCTTTGAGAGTGGGAAATTTAACACATCCCATTGTTGTACTTCCCACCAAAGGCCATTAAAGAGCCAGCAGCCTTGGAAGGGCAAGGATGCAATTAATTCCTTTTGAAGCTGTATTTTCTCTTAAAACAAAGGCTCTAGTGTCAGATTTTTTTTAAATTTTTTAAATTTTTTTGCCAAATGAGTGGCAGTGTTTTATGTGTATGATATTAGATCATGCCTATGCCTGGATAAATCAACTCCACTGATCCTGGCAGAAAAGCAGCATCTGAGTTTGTGTGTGTGTGTCCCAGTGCAGGGACAACAGCTGCCATGCTCCCATCCCAGCAAAGGTCTGCTGAGATAATTCACCCTGGAGCTCTTAATACCAGTGCATTTGCCTCAGTGTGGGTATGAAAGCTAAGATGTGACACTTGGCTTCTGGCGTGGGAAATGTAAAACATTCTGTGTCCACAGAATTTGGTTTTACTCTGATTTAATTGAGCACTGTAATGCTGCTTTTTAAAGAGGTATAGGTGAGGGCTTACTGGGGTAAAACCAGACTGGTACTGTGACAACTCTGACACAGGCACTGTGTTTGTACTTAAAAAACAAGGGAGGTTTTATCAATTTGTAACATTTTGGGTTGCTATAAAGCAGTTACCCTGCAGTAACTGCTTACTTGTTTTTCCTCCTTACTTGTTTTAAGGCTTCTCTTTCAGATAAGGTAGGTCTTTGTGTTTTGGAGCAAGCTGGGAAAAACTGTGCAAACTTTAAAGAGAAATTTGAGAAGGCAGGATGGGTGACAGAGGGATTGTCTCAGGCTCCAGTTTTGGAGAATGTGTTAAGCCACTGTGAGCTGGCACAGCCTCAGAAAGAAGTTATCTTGCTTTGGCCTTGCTTTCTCAGTCCTCCCTTCTATCCCCTGCCTTCTATCAGCCCAGGTGTTGATGAAGTTATGTGTGAGCTGGGGAGTTAATCCAGCTGAAAAGAGGCAAAAAGACAAGACTCTTAATTTCAGACAGTTGCTTTGGCTGGTTTGCCAGGTTGCTGCACAAATTGCAGCCATGGGGAGGGGGTGGTAATGAGCTGCAATCAAGCTAGTTATGGCAGATTTTTTTTTTTATTTTTTCATATTTTTACATCTTTCCAAACTTGCATTTGGAGTTTTCTGAAAAAGCAGAGTGTCAGGCTGATGACTTTGCTGGTTTTCCTGTGCCCCCTCTGAGCAGGCAGTGATTTTCCTCTGCTGCTTCTCTCGGCCAGCTGCTTCACGTTTCCAAATGTGTGCACTGCTGCTGTGCTGAATACTTGAGAGCCATCTCAGAATAGTTCTTCTAAGTCTGCACCTCTGACTTCTTTGGAACTTTTCTTTCACTGTTGGTACAAGAGTCATAACCTTTATAGACTTTGTACACACAGAAAAGAGAGAGAACTGAACTCCTTTACATTTACTTAAATCTTTACTATCAATGTCCTCCTTCCCAGCTTCTTTGTAAAAGCCCACTTTATTATCAAATTGTCACTCTGTGCAGATTTTTGGACTGTGCACTTTCATACCTGCTTGTGTTTTCTGCAGTGATTTTACAATTTATTCTGGTTTATTTTTCCCCTTGCAGCTTGAGCTTTGCTCCTTTCCTGCTGCCTCTCTCCCATTCTCATCTGCCAACCCTGCTCTTTCAAGTTCTTCCTTAAACCTTGCTTCTCCTAGCAACCTCTCTTGTTTTCCCTTGCCAGTGCTTGTTCAATTTACTGTTCAGGGGATGGGGTCTCTCTTTCTTGTTTGGAGACTTTTTGTTGTTTGAATATAGCCAACTGTTATTTATACATGGCCACATCATTCAAGTTGAAGATTAACCTCATGTCTCTCAGAACTTTTAAATTAATATTTACATTTTCATTCTATGCCTAAATTTTCTTTGCCCTAAGCAAATATACTAACTAGATTATCTTTCAGGAGCTTAGTATGGATATTCTTTGCATATTTTATCCCTTTGATACCCTGTATAATTGCAAGTGGACTGTACAAGCATTCTGAGACAAGAAATATATTTTTTACTTTCTTTTTTTCCGTTGTGTTGCACTGTGCTGTAAGTGTATATGTGACTATTAAAAATTTACATTTTACTGTGTAAATACTTGGCACTACCCCACAAAGCAGGTTTTTTCACTTGAAGTCAGTAACACTGGGAGCACAGCTTAGCCCCTGTCCTTTGGAGACCACGTTCTCCAAGGGCAGCATTATCAGAAGTGCTGAATGCTCCCTGCATATTCAGCCAGCCTGGGTGCTTTGGAAAACGTTCCTCTAAATGGCAATGACTCTGAAGACAATTATTGAGAAAGAAAAGCTGCAGCATTAATTTAAGAAAGAGTGAACTGTGCGTGTGTTGGAGGCTGATGTAGCTCTCAGGCTTGCATCCCTCCTGTCTGCAGCTGCTGGAGAGGCAGGTGGGGAGACCTGGTGTCAAAGGCTCTTCAGGTCTTAGGTGAGCCAGAAAGGCCCCCTTGTAACCCTCCTGTCAGTGCCACGGGGTCAGGCAGGCTGAATGCAGCCCCAGACGCCTTTGATGTGCCTGGTGCTGGCACGATGCTGAATTCCTGCTGCTGACTTTGCCTTGGCTCTGAAGGCAGTGAGGCTGCACGTGCTGGAAGAGAACTGCTGCAGAAACATCCTGGTAGACATGGGGAAGGAGTTTTTGTTTTCAAATTGGGGATTTTAGAGTGCAGAATTTGGAGCAATACACTTTTAGGAAGCACAGTCATACAGCTGTGTGCAAAGAAGAAAAAAAGCCCTCAGACCAAAAAGCAGTTCTTTTTTTATCGTGCATTAATCTACACATAAATAAAGATTGCTTTTTATAAAAACAGCATTTGTGCTTAGCAGTTTCATTTGTTAAGTGCTGTTTTTATTTGTGTACTCAAGTGCAGCCTGTGCTGTGTGGACTTCTTTGCACAGGCAAAATTGGAGACTGAAGAAATTTTGGAAGCTGGCTCTGTGGGAATTCAGCCTTGAGGCAAAACTTTCATTAGAGTTGTCAGAAATGAGTTTTCTACAAAAGAATTGAGTTTGGGTATTATTTTCTAATTGTTTTAGTTCGGTGTCATTGGAAAGAGAAATGTTTACTTTAAACAATTAGCATTGTCAGTCATTCTCAATTAATGGCTAATTAAAATGGTGAAAGTTTGTAAAGCAGCAGAGGTATAATCATGATAAGTCATAATCAGAAATCATATGGTGTATGAAATTATGGAAAGGGGAGGTTGTGAATTGGGTGTTGATCTGAAAGGTTGGAAACTGGGTTCTGGGCCAGACAAGTGCTGTCCCTAGATTTTCACCCTGGTATCACCCCACTTTTGTGTTCACACTCCCTTTTGTCTTTTCTCCGTGTGTTTGTTAAAGAAAGTGCTTCTGGGAAGTTCCCATTTGTTATGTAGTTTATCCAGAACCCTGACACTGAAATTGCAAATATTTCTTTTTGTTAAGAACTTGAGAAAATTTTGTTGTAATAGTCAGATTTTTTTTTTATTTTACTTTTCAGACATGGTTCCTATTAGGCTTTGCTTTTTTTATTTGCAACCAGCTGAATTGCTGCTGTTGAGTACAGAAAGTGAGATTATGTTTAAATATTTTATATGTTTAATGGATCTAGTTTTAGTTTTTGTGAGAAACAGAAAGCATTTTAGTTTAAGTTGAATAAAGGTGACACTTTATTACAGTCAGCAGGACTTTTATGGATGTCAGACAGATTTCTCCTGAGTGGCTTGCAGTCACAGTTCCTTGACACCAGTCCTCCTTCCATGGTATGGCTGCTTTTGTGGTAAGCTTGTAAAAATAAGTCAAAAATGGTCCAAGGGTAACTTACAAAAACTAACTGATTAACTAACTAACTAACTAACTAAAATAAATGCTAGACCCTTTGTCTTCTCCCTGATTCTTAATACTGGCCTGTGTCTCCCAGATCCAACATGCTACTCAGTGGAAGAACTTTGGAACAGTAGCATGAAATAATCTGAAGATTTCCTGATTATTGTAGATTGTCAGACACTAAAGATTTTAATTTTTTAAAGATTTCTTTAGGAGGGGTAACAACTGTATTGTAAATGATAGTTGTTATTTTAACAGTATCTTGCACAATTTATTCCTGCAAATGGCAGATTTGCCTCCTGCTAGATGTTATTATTGAAAATCAGGGGGATTTTGCTGCACAAGTACTTCAGGATTGCTGGAATATGTAAAATGCAGGTCTCTCTGAAGTACAAATGCATGCTTGTTTTGGTATTTCGGGTTTTAGGTTTCCGGTACTATTCATTTCTTCATGAAGTTTTGTTTCCTCTGGTGCTGAGAATGAGATCATTATTGCTGTGAATCATGGAGTTCTCATATTATCCACATTATAAAGGCAGAAAAGGAACATTTTGGCCACTCAGTCTGACCTTTTGCATCATGTTGGCCAAAGGATTCCCTTCAATTTAATTTTTTGAAATGATGTCTTTAGATTTATCTTGATTTAGACATTTCTAGTGATGGACAGACAGTTGCATACCTTGGTGAAACTTGCCTAAAGACTTAATAGCAAAGGAAAAGTAGTTTAAACTGTTAATGCTTTTTCTTTTCCATTTATTTGTTTTAACTTGGGCACATTTATAACCTAAGTCCCCTTGTGCCCTGTTTTTTGCATGGGTATATCCACAGTACCAGTAGCTTTCCATCCCTTCAGGAGCTTTTCCATGTGGGTAGCAGTCTCCATATGTAAAATGATCATTGTTTTCTTCCAGCCTCAAAGAAAACATTTGTATTACGATTGTATAATTTTTGAATACATATTAAGTATTATCTGCTGGTTTCAGCTGTTGTTGTATGTTCTCCTGCACTGTTCCAGCTCTGAAAAGGAGTTTGAAAACAACAGCCTGTTTTTACAACCACTTCCTGCTGATAATCGTGCCCACAATGTTCATAGTAAAGGCCAACCCAGTGCTACTGCATGACTCAAGTTTCCCCTTTTGCTTTGCTGTAGTAGCTGCACATCTAATCAGGGAGAGAGATTGCTGGGGGCTACCTTAAATGAAATCCAGAAGCACCACATTTTTATTGTGACCTTTGCTTACAATTTCGGTGGACATTTGAACTAACTTCTCTAAGTTGCAAGGGAACTGTAAGTTAAAGCATCTATAGTGTAGCTCTAAATTGATTCAGAATTGCCTGAATCCTGCTTGTGAATTTCCCAATCCTTAGCTCTGATCTTGTGTCATTATAAATGCATAGAAAGGTGGGTTTGTTTTCGTTGCAGTAATAAAGCCTCAGCATTTGTAATGCGTTAGTAAGTTTAGATTTTATACCAAAGTGTGTTCAACAGTTTGAGGAGGTTGAAGAATACTCTGGTATGCAGATTTCATGACTGTAACTGAAATGCCTGGGTTAGAAAAGCACCTCACTGGCTCACGTAAAATCTGAATTAGCATTTGGCACTGATGCTCCTTCCAACTCCTCTTCTGTCTCCAGTGACAGCAGCCAGGCTCTAGGACCACTCAGTTATTCACTTCAATAACCTATAAGCTGCCTCAATAACCTATGAGATGCATTTCTTTTGGTGTTTCAGGGTTTTCTTCCCTCCTTAAATGTGGTGAGATCTATCAGATATGAGTAATAATTTTGCTTTGTCTCATTGGGGCCAGTATCTCAGGGTGAGCATAGAATAATCAGGCACTTCAAGTCAATAATGAGCTGGGAACATTTTCAGACTTAGAATATTTCTTGAGCACAAAATTGGCATAGTGATTTCTTCCTAGATCTGTTTGATGAGCTGACAATTATTATGGTTCCTTGGCAATTGCATTGCTAACGTCTTTCCATTTTCTCTTTTTTCACTTTTACAAAAAATTTGCACTGAATTCAGTATTGCTCTGTGTAGATTTCTAAGCTGTGTATTTTACAGATGGTTTTTGTTAGCAGTTTCCTTACTGTGTTAAAATTTCAGATTAATGTAATGTCTTGCATAATACTACCTATAATGGATTTCTGATTTTTTTTTTTCAGAGCCATAGTGAATTTTCAGCTAATTAACTACCCAGCATTGCTGTGGTTTTTAATGTGGAAATTAATTTCCACCAAATAATATTAACATAATGTATTAAATTTTGTAACAAATTTGGAGTACATTCATACAATTTCAAATGCAAACTAAGGGTAGAAATGCTCAAGGATAAAAGTTCTTTGCAAGGAAAATGTTTATGTATAAACTGATTACGTTATCTGAATTACTCTCTTTACACAGCTGATAATGTTTAGGAGAAATGTATTACCCTGGATTACTTGAAGAACATTCACTAATACACTAATATTACCACAACATGCACCAAACTACACTGGCGTCCCTGCATTTTGTTTAATGCTGGATTTCTTAGCACATTGCTGCATGCAAAAACTCACACACAGCCCTGCATACATTTTTTCTTTGCATGTCTCACTCTTTCCCCTTCTCTCACGCTTTACCTTGACACTCCTTTTAATGATAAAACCCTTTTACAACATGTGAGCCACACCTGAGTAGCTGATAGGATATCCAGCATGTGCTCATTAACAGCAGCAAAAGGGCTACCTTTGCACCTTGGGCTTCATGGTGCTTTCTTTTATTTTTTCCTCCTCTGTTTTGGACAATGTTTAGACAATGCAGCCATAAGTGTGCTTGCTTTCAGTTAAATCTAATGGAAATTTGTAGTGGTTTGGCTTGTTTTTAACTATTATGTTTTCCAAGTGTGCCCATAATGAGTAGATGGTGACCTAATATTTTGCAGCAGCACAGGATATCATGAAGGGAGTGAAAACTGAAAGGTAACACTGGATTTGCTTGGGTGGAGAAGGGAGCAGCCAAAGCAGCTTTCCCTTCCCAGATCTTTGACCTCATAGAAACTTATATCAGTTTTCTTAGTTTGCTCTTCCATCTGTGTTTCTGGGCTCTTAAGCTGGCATAGGAGACTGATGATATGTTATATTCAGGTGTAATAAGGGTGTTCTATCTTGATGCTATTACTGTTTTTAGTTATCATAGAATAATAGAATGGCCTGAGTTGGAGTTAAAGGTCATCCAGTTCCACCCCCTGCCTTGTGCAGGGACACCTTCCACTAGTCCAGGTTGCTCCAAGCCCCATCCAGCCTGGCCTTGAAGACATCTAGGGATGGAGCATCCACAGCTTCTCTGGGTAACCTGTGCCAGGACCTCAGCACCCTCACACTAACAAATTCATTCCCAATATCCAGCCTAACCCTACTCTCAGTTTGAAGCCACTCCCCCTTGTCCTGTCACTACAAGCTCTTCTCCATCTTTCTTGTAGGCTCCTTTCAGGTATCAGAAGGCAGCAATTAGGTCATCCCAAAGCCTTCCCTTTTCCAAGTTGAATAATCCAAATTATCTCAGCCTTTCCTCATAGCAGAGCTGCTCCATCCCTCTGATCATCTTGGTGGCCTCCCCTGAACTCTGTCCAGCAGTTCAGTGTCCTTCCTGTGCTGGGATCCCAGGCTGGGGTGGGGTCTGAGCAGAGCAGAGGACTCCCTTACCCCTGGGTCTTTCTTGGGCTGCAGGATATGGTGAGTGTTGTAGGTCACACAAATTGATGGCTTGCTCTTTGAGACCATCTCACCACTGTGATCATTCTATTACTGTCAACTTGAGCAGTACATTCAGCAGGTGCTGGCAGGGTGTTGTAGGCAGCTGAACAATTAACTGGATGTTGGCTGTTAGCATAAGTGGTGAATTGACCTAACCCATATTTGGTTTCTTTAACAGTTAACCTGGGTTTATTTCTTCCCTTACTTTGGCTGGCTAATGAAATGAAATTAAGAAATACTGTCACATTCAAGAAGCATGTATGTTCCTTGACTTCTTTCACAGACATGTTACTTGACCTCAGTGACCTTCTTCAGGTATTGTACCCTTTTTTATTTTGACTTTTTTTATTAATTGTTAAAGTTTAATTTTTTAAACTTTAAATTTGTTTTAATTTTTCTTTAAAATATCTGAGTGGAAAATCACTGGGTTTGGAAATCTGAGTAATTTTCCAGTAATATTAAATGTCAGAAAAAATTTTTGCTCTTAATGCTGCAAACAATGTAGAAGGAGTTGGTATGATCCTTTCATCAGGATTCAGAGTCACTGCAGTGGCACAGGGTCAGATGCTGCATATTTTTAAAACAACAGTTGTTGACGACAGAAATAACCTTTTTGGTAGGTAATGCTGCATAAATGTATTCGTGCACTTCAGAACTGTGTTTTATAAAATGTATTTTGAGAGAAATACGAACTTGCTCTGTCTGTAGAAATAGAAATGGAAATAGAAATAGAGAGCTCTACTGACATATGTTGTCCTACTCTCATTCTCTCTGTTACAACTGTTTTACATACAATGAGAGTAGGTTACTTGCATCTATTTTTGTCCTCCCAGCTGTCTTGGTAAATGGCATCCCTCTGAAGACTATTTATTGCTTGAAGCAATCTGCTGGAATTGCAATAATCAAATGCATCTTTAATTCTGAAATTTAGTAACTTTCTTCTCTTTTCTAAACTCTGATTGAATTATTTTGATTGCTCACGACCAAACAGTGCATGTGTAGAATGAAGGTTTGTTTTCCTTCTAAACACAGGTAATTTTTCATGGTGATGGTTTTGAAATAGAATGATCACAGTAATATGAAGAACAGTCACAATGTGAACTAGAAGAAGAGATATTGTATCTGTAAGAAGAAAAAGAAAAATGTATTGTCAGCAGAAACAGACAAGAAAAATTGATTTGTCTTCTCCCCTCTGTGCATTCCAGCCAGAAAAGATTCTGAGATGGGACTTATGGGGGACCAAAAGGTTAAAGAGAGGTAACTGAGGAGATGGGAGAGACAGAAATATATGAGTAGTAGGGAAATAATCAACCCCTGAAAGAGAAAAATCCAAGATTTCAGTGTCTTGACTTGCATTTAACTGTCTTCTGATGAGCTCTACTTTATGGCTTCTTTAAGGTGAATCTGAGCAAACAGGAATGTTGAATGTTATTGTTAACTCTACCTATCCAGAAAGTCCTGTTTAAGAATACATAAATGAGTTTTTCAGGTTCTAGCTTGATGTTTTTTTCCTCCTCCACAAGTCTGTTTAAAAAAAAAAAATCAAACAAGCAAAGCCACAAACCACACAGAAAACCACAACTACAAATCGAGCCAAAAAAAACCAACAAAAAAACCCACCCAAGCCACCTTGGTAGCAAAACATTTGTGGCCCAGGCAGTAAATTTTAGTACATTCAGTACATTCTGCTTTAGATAAGTCTTTGCCCACAAAACCTAAAAAAGAATTATTTTTTCAAAAATAGTTCATTAGATGATACTATTTTACTTTGAAGAGCCTCTTTTTTTTCAAGGCCTACTCTGCTATCCTGAAGTTGGGATATAAATGTTCTTAAAGAAGAAGAGTTCAGAGCAGCAGTAGTAGTGGTGGTGGCAGCAAATTACTTTCCAAACTACTTAATTTGTTCATACTCATCTGTACAAGATTTGTCATAAGTGGTCCAGGTAACTGTTTTTCTTAGTGAGATGAGAAAGGTGTTGATTTTATATCACAAAAAAGTCACATCTGAAGTCTAAAAAATGAGCTACTGCTGACCTGCACCAACTCTGGCTTAGAAACTAATAGTGAATGCTGAGATATGCTGAGTTTTTTCTTCAGAATGTTCCTGATGGAGACAATCTGGAAGGATGTTTCTGCAGCTCAGTTGCAGTGGGAGGTGAGGGACCTGCAGGGCCCTTTGTCATCTGGCTGCAGGAATTTTGTTAAGAAAGTCACCACATGAAACATCCTTACAGATTGTCTCCATGGAGGCTGCTGACTGAATTATTGAGCACCCTGAATTAGGTTTCAGTGGATTTGAGGGTGAAATAATCATAGAATCAAAAGACCTCCAAGACCACCAGGTCCAGCCATCAACCACCACCATGTCCACCATTTAACCAAGTCCTGAATCTGCTGTTCCCTACAACTCAGTATTTGTTTAATGATATATATTATATTCTTTTTCTCTTGCTGCTCTTTAGAAAAAAAGTGGTAGAGGTAATTCTAAGAATGCCCTCTTAGGCTGTGGTTTGTACTTGTTGTACAAGCCCTCTTCCAGTCTTTCTTGAATTACTTTGGGACTTAAAAATATAAAAAAATAAAAATAAAATATAATTTAAAAAAATGTCCCCTACAGTGTAATGTGCTTTTAGGATAGTATTGTGCTGCTAAAACTTAGCAATAGAGGAGACTAATTTTTACTGTTAATGGCAGTCTGTTTAAAAAGTCATATCAGTTTTCCTCTTATGCTGATGACTGAGATGTGGGAGTTTGTCTTGTTCCACTGGGGAACTGCTGCATTTTCATAAGAATTTTTGGAGCTTCAAAATTGCTGCCATCTTGGGAAAAGACAAAAAGTCTTTTTTTTTTGTCTTTTTTTTTTTTAATTGGAAAGGCAATTTCCTTGGGTGTTTTATCTTCATGTAAAATACATCTTACATCTTGGAAATCTCCTGTTGAAAGTGTTGTTGGATCCAGAATGCCTCTGATACATTTGGACTTCAAAGCAGGATCTGAAATGATCTGAAAATGTCCAGAGCCCTGCTACAAATCAGGCGCCTTCCTTGTGCTGAGCAGTCGTGCTGCTTGTTGATTGAGTTGGAAGGACAGGGAAAGTACTTGCTTATATTTTCAGATCCTGCATTTTACTTGCAAATATAGTCCTTAGAGAGGTCTGCAATCAGGCCTTTTGTTTGCTTTTTTGTTAGTCCAATGTAAGCAACAGGCCTGGCTTGTTTAGGAGAGCTGCAAAGCCTGTCTAGCCTTGGCCAAGTTCTGAACAGTTTAGGTTTTCTCCCATCTTTCCAAGCATCCCATTCCTTGCACCTGGAGAACTGTTTGGCTGAAGTTTCATCTCAGTGTGGTGAAAGGCTGCCTTTCACATCCTCAGAAATGGCTGGGGGTTTTTTTAGTCTCTTGTCATCTCCAGTGTCATGGTCTTTGCAATGGGGTCGCAGAAGGCTTTGGGGAAGGGTTTGGCATTGCTCTGATCCCCAGTTTCAGCCTAGTAGAATATAATTTTTAGCATGCCTTATGGTGTGTCCTGTTATTAAACAAGGCTGGTGTTCACTGAAGAGATCTCAGACATCTGAAGAGCCAGGCTCTTTATAGGAGTGTGCAGCAGGAAAATTACCAGCAATGGATGTAATTAATTAAAATGGGAGGTTTCTACTTGATATCAAGAAAAGGTTTTTCACTGTGAGGACAGCCAAGTGTGGAAACAGGTCATTTAGAGCAGTTTTGAAGTTTTTATCCATCAAGGCTCTCAAGATCCAGGGCAACCTGGTCTGTTCTTGTGGCTGAGCCTGCTTGGAGCAGGAGGTTGGGCTGGAGACCTGATGAGATCCATTCCCACCTGAACTACACTGTGGTTCTAGGTAAGGGAAGAGGGATGCCCAAGAAGTGAAAATCAGTGACTAGTACTTGCTTGGTCTCTCTTCCACTTCAGAACAGAACTCTCACCCCTATTTCTTCATCTGCAGTTTGTCTGGTACTTGCTTGTCTAGAAGGATTTTTATTGTGGATTACTTTTGAACACTTATTTTCATTTATTTAATCTAAAGGCAGCATTGGGCTCCCTGACTCTTCTATGATTATTGCAAATTATTACTCTCTGACTTTCTTGCATAGATGGTTTGATAATGGCTTACTGTACTGCTGTGGTATTGGAGGAGGAACTCCAGGACTGCCATGGATGTGATTAGCAGAAGGAGAGTCTCCTTTGGAGTCCCCTGACTGAAGGCAGTGCTTTAAAGCCCAGTATGAGAGGGAAGCTGCTTAGTTTTGATTTGTGTCTCTTTTGAATGACAGCCTGACAAGCTGAGTTTGGTACTTGTTTGTATTTTTGTGTGCTACCTTTTGACTGCTCTAAATGCAGTATGGATCAAAAAAATTAGGATGTTTCAGTTTATTACATGGAGAAAGGTAAAATAGAGTATTCTTTTAAAGACTGTACTGGTTTGCTTCAGTTTTTGATACCCTTTGTTCATTTAAAGTTATTAACATGTTGACTGTATTTGCCTTTATTGCCCCTATGCAAATTGCTGTTGATTGAGTTAATTTAAACAACCTGTTTGGGACCTTCAGGCATTACTACACTAGAAATGTTAATAATGAATCAAATAACCACAGGTGCCTCTTTCCCCAGCAACAGACACTCTCCTTAAAAACTCATTTGCTTTTCGTGCTTGCTTAATTATTTAGGCAAGCAGCCACGGATGTTTCACAGTGTGAATTCTCATCGTGTTCCAACTGCCCGGTCTTTGTCTTTCCAGAGGAATATCTTAACCACTGTCACCATTTGTTGTACTCTGCCAGAATGCCACACTGTGGTCTTGAAAAGCCTTTTTGGAAATTGCTTGTAGAGGGGTTATTGTTTTATAACTTACAGTCCAACAGAAACTTCCATTCAATGGTAGCAGCTTTATTTTTTGCTACTCTCCAGAAGTTAACGTGACCTGGTAACCTGGTAACTGTATGAATGGGAGAGTCTCTGTTTCCCCAGGAGAGTTTAAAATTCTGGAAGGTGTTAGACTGATGAATTCCTGTGTTACTGGAAATGAGGTGTTTGTTGTTATTTCTGAAAGTGGAAGTATATTGGTATTTGTGAACAGATCAGGCATGATGTGAAAGCAAGAGGAAATGATGAAAGGATAAAGAGTCTCCCTGGAAGTGTCCCTTTGAAATCAGTGTCTGATGACTGACAGATGTGAAATGAAAAGACAGTCTCCAAAAAATACTGTGAAGGGCAAAGAGCATAACAAGTAGAAGGATCTTGTTGTGAAGATGTAACTGAATAATTGGAAGCCAATCCTTCACTAAATGCCCCTTTTAATTAACATAATGTGTTTGATAATGAGAGCAGAAATTAACTGTTGGTAAAGGACAACATCTTAGAGAATCTTAAGGTCTCCTCTAAAAAGAGGTTTTTGCAGTGCCTTGGTGAGCACATACTTTGTCTGAAAAATGTCTTCCTACTAAAGAAGCTACTTGGTTTTTTGTTTTGCCCTTTTTTTTAATTTTTAATCTGTGATGGATTCACATGCTTGTAAACTTACTCTGTTAAAAATGAGTTGAAT
Organism: Molothrus aeneus; assembly: GCF_037042795.1. Lineage (NCBI taxonomy): Eukaryota > Metazoa > Chordata > Aves > Passeriformes > Icteridae > Molothrus > Molothrus aeneus. The sequence goes on along the minus strand of NC_089651.1, from coordinate 55,715,677 downwards.
GTAAGAGAATATGGTAAAAACTATCAGGGTATGCAGATATTTTAAAATCTCCCCTCTAGCAGAGGTTGACACCCCTCTTTTGCATTAGGTTGATGCTTAAACTTAGTGATTGCATCAAGTTTTAATTTTAAATTATATTTACATTTTAATATATGGTGAAAATCTGCAAAAAAAGAGCACAAGTCTTATGAAAGTGTATAAAGCAATTGTCTCACTTCAACAGTTTTGATTGGGGAGAGTTTGGAGAAATACTGTTTTTCAGTATGATCCTTTTAAATTAAGGGGAAAAGAGGCTGAAGTTGATGTGGTAAGCTTTAAAGCTGTACCAATCCAAGTTTAAGCCTGAGACATCCTTTTAGAAGGGCATTTTTGTTTATTCACCATTCTAAAAACTCATATAAAATTAGGTTTTATAAATGCAAATGTCATATGATTCTAAATTTGGAACGTTAAGCTTTTGATGGATTGGAGTATATGAATTTTTATAAGAAGTTCTTAATGAAGAAAGAACTAGAAATTAAAGTAGGCCTCTAAATTAATTCTCCTAATTTTCTAAGCTTAATGGAGTGCAGAAAAACCAAATGATGAGAGTAAAGAAAGACCTCTCTAAATGCCTATTTTATATCATATCTCTTCTGTCACGGGATCTGTGTGTGCATGTGAGTAATAGCTGAAATCAGTTATAGAGGAATAAAATTTTAGTGAAAGGGCCACCTTCCACTAAACCCAGGAGATCTTAAATATCATGTTTCAGGAGTTCAGTGGCATTCTAGATTTCTGAGTGAACTTTATGCCATCTTTAATTTTTCATTTATGAGAAGTGCCCCAGAACCCGTGAATATCTGTTAACTTTCAAAGTTGAGAAGCATATTGTTTGAGAGGGCCTGAAGTCATTTTTCCTACTGATTTGCCAGAAAAACTGGAAGCAATTAAATATTCCTGATTCTTTTTGTGACCCTGGCATTGAAAATATGTGAGCTTCATGAGGAAAACAATACAGAACATGGACTGTACTGTATATTTTGCTTTCTTTCTAAATAGGTAGTAACCAGAAACTACAAAGAAATGGGCTTGTGAGCAAAAGAAAGAAATTCCCTCATTTACCATTTCTATTTTAATTTATTATTTTGTGCAAATACATAGCCTGCACCTTGAAGTCAGTCATAAAACACTGATGATGTGGGTGAAGTGGAAAAGCAGGTTAGATTTAAGTGCATTACTTCTCAAATAAACCATAGATCAGGAGACTTTTAGTTAGTCCAAGGAAAGAAGGATAAATAGTATTTGAGCACATTTATTATTCATTTGTCTTTGCTTTAGATTTAATTTGGAAATCACTTTGATTGTTAGAACTTCACTAGAAAAAAATACATACTTCTTTATGCCTCTTCATATTTATTTGCTCTTTATTATTGGGTTTATGGAGAGTTTGCTTGGGAGGAGTTTTAGGGAGTGATGTGGTTTGATGGTGACAACCATCAAGTGTTTGGATGTCATGACAAGGAAAAAGGCTGGAAGGAAAAAATACTTGTTTGGATTAGAGTTTTATGTCGTTTTTTTCCCTAGACTAATATGAGAGAACTAGTTGAGTTTGTGAAGCCTCTAATAGAAACATCATATGTACTTGGCTCCACTGAAGTAGCTTTATTGATTTGTGCAGTGAAATCGTCCTTGCAGAACAAGATCTAAGTGATGAGGTTCAAGATTTATAGTAACTTGGTCTGCCAGCTTAGAAGGCTGAAATTACAGCCAAACACTCATTCTTTATGTTAATATTTTTTAGACAAAAGGTCAAAACAACCATTTTTGAGTTTGCAGTGAATCTAAAGCCAGCTGAAACGCTGCAGACATTTTGCTTTAGTGATACCTGTTCTGTCTCAGTGGCTCATGGAAAGTCACACACTCTCAGGCTCCAGTATCAATTGCCAGATTCTGTAGGTGTGGATTTTTTTCTGCATAAAATTTGGTAACTTATTTCCTAGAAAATAGACTTCTCATTCAGAGGGTATATTTTGCACTTTTCCTTCCCCTAGAATAGTGCTTCTATGTTGTCTGCTATTTCAGGAAGAAAAAGGGCAGTGAAACTTAAGGCTATATTTTTGCATCTTGTAGGCCACTCCAACCATTGGTCAGACACAGCATGAAATACACTCATTTCTCACTAAATATGGAATGAATTACCATCATCTCATGTATAATTGATAGCACAGTCACTTTCAGGATATATGATCATTCTGAGGATATCTTTGAAGTTCTAAGTTCTGATTTGCAAAATATATTTGAGAAAAATACACATTAAGAACATTTTCACGTAAACATTTTGAAGGGCTAGGTGAAAATATGTCAGTTGTTTGGGGGTTTGGTTGTTGTTGAGATAGATATATTTTAGCTAGGTTGGTAGAACCATCTATACACTTGGGAGGAAAGTCTGCTTTTAACCTGATGTTGGCAAAGCTCTTTGATGAAATGGAAAGAGCAATGTTTTTTTTAATTCCATTGGCTTGTGCCATAATCATCACTCAGTTGTGTAATTGGCTGCTAAGTAAACACTTCACTACCCAGGCATAGGAAAGAGAGGGGCAGTTTTGTTCCATAAAAGCAGCAGAGCATATACCATTGTTCAAAACAACCCCAAAACCTTGTAGGAGGATGGAGTTTTGTATACTCACCTTGACCTTTACATATGCCTTGGGGGAAGCAAGGTGTTCATGGAGCTCCATGGGAATGTTTGAGACTGATTGGGAACTGGAGTGCATCCTGCCTTTCTTGCTGACCACAAAAACACAACTTAAGATAGAGAAAGAAAACTTCCTCAGACTTGTAAAATACAAATATGGCTCTCTGTGCTATAAATTGCAAATCAGAGTATGAAGAGTAACTCCTACCCTCAATTTACATCCTCCTGGGTGCAGCAGTGAAGGAGGGGATAGGAGCAGAGCTCTGTCCCTGATGCCTGAGCAGGTTTGGTGTGGTTTAGGGCTTGGGGCACGTAGCACCACTCCTTGATTTGGTGAAAAGTTTGGTGTGTGCTTGTGCAATACTTAATTATGCCACTACAGATGATGCAGAACTGCAATTTGTACTGACTTGTACTTGCTCAGGTTTTGTAATGGTGCAAGATAAATGACACTTTATATATACTGATATTACATTGAAGTCTACTTAATGCCTTATGATGTAATGTGACAACTGAAAAAGTGTACTACAGAGGCAGCACTGAGCCCACTGAAGAGCATGATGAACAACTTTTTATAATTTTTTCAATATAAACTTATGCTTTGATTTACAATGCTAATTTGTGCAGATTTTGACAGGCACTGAGTATTATCCTGTACATATGAATATTGCTTGTATAACTTGAATTTTTTTTAAACAGGTTAAGATTTTGAAAGTTGAGGTTTTCTCCTTTCCATATAAATGTTCTATTAAAAACATTTGTGGTTTATGATCTACATAATGCTTTTTTTGTCTTTTAATAGGTGAATGTCTATGTGCTGGGAAAAACCTTCCTTGTGTTGGCCAGAGAACTCTGCATAAATGCTCCAGCCATAGGTATTTTTTTCAATGATATGACTTTTGACTATTTGAATCTTTTATTCCTATGGTTACTTGAAAAGAAATATGTATGTATGTATGTATATATACACAGTATTGTATGTTAATACTCAAGTAGAAACTTTATAGTGAAGCTGGAATCAATCCAGGCCGAGGAGCATTGCTGACTATAAGAGCCTGTTCTCCTTTATGGAAGAGCTTTTTTGGAACTAGATGTTGTTTTCTTTTGCAAATAGTTTTGTTGCTTTTTCCAAGAGTAATTTGGGCTATACTAAGACAATGGACTGACGTGTAACAAATTTGTGTGTGTCAGCAAGCTCCTGCAGGCCTGTCATGCTTCAATTCCACAGCTGCAACATTTGGTAAGTATTTGCCAAATTTACTATCTGTCGTTCACCTGTAGCTGGGCTGTTCAGTGCTTGAAATACGAGTGGCTTGGTGGAAAATGAGCAACTTTTTCCAAACATGTGAATAACTTCAAACAACACTGAAATTGTAACTGTGATAGGAAGGTGGGGTTTAACCTGTCAAAAGGGTATACAAGCCATTCTCTAGGTTGTGGGTTTAAGCCAAGGGGATTTGTGCCAATTCCAGTTAAAAGAGTGCATTTATAGCGAGGTCTTGTGACTGTTACCCACCACTGTGTAGGAATTATCTGCCTGCATCTTTACCCACTCTCACTCCCACTCTCTTTCATCTGTACCAAGAGAATCAGATGGCTGTGTTGCAGAAGGACAACACAGGCACACCCCTTGAGCTGTTCTGGGCTGGCACAGGGCTGCTGCTTCTGCAGCAAGGGGAGCAGCAGCTCCCACACAGAGCACCGCACAGCTCAGGTCTGCTGCAGAGGTCTTGTTCTCAGTAATCTACTCCCCTTCTTACTTTTCCTTACTTTTTTTGGTCCTTTTTTTAGAGAGAGAAAACATGCAGGATTTGCATTGCAGCTTAGTTTCAAGGTGAAAATTAATGCAGCTTGGGAAAAGGCAAACTTGTTAGATGTAGAGGTACTTGTTATACATGGAAAAAATACTGGTTTAGACTGCTGTTTGAGCACTCTCTTCCAAGCCCAGCCTAAGATTTACAAAATCCAGTAAATATTTCTAATTGGCTCAGCTATCATCATGAGACCTTTGAGAAAAAACTTTTATCACTTTCTGAGGAAAGTACTAGCAGAGAATGATTGCTGATAATGCCTGGGACTGTGTTTTCCAAAAAAGAGCAGGAGGAAAGATCCAACAGCTTTTTTTTTCTTTTTTTTTTTTTTAGGTGGCTTATTTCTAATTAGTAATCTTAAGTGAACCTTAACACCATCTTGCAAGTATTTTTCTAATGCCTGCTGCTCTGTATAAAGATGGGATGTAAATTCAGATAGTTTCTGCCAGTAATACAGCCCTGGGCAAAATTTGTGATGCAGCCCTGTCACTGAATTAATTAACTTCATCTGTGTGTCTTGACTCTGGCCTTTCGAGGGGGGATATAGTTTGACAGGTGCAGTGGCAGTGTTGCTGTTTGGTGGGCAGGCTGGAGGATAACAGAGATGCTGCATGTGAAGGGGCATTAGGAGTTTTCAAATATAACCACAGGATGATTTTCATCAGCTTTGATTATACTGATGGTTTGTCTATCTTCAGCTTGGGCAACACACAAAAAACCCTGAGCTTCCTCAAATGTCAGCTCCTTTTCTCCTGAAGGGAAGATAAAGGCTGCTGATGGATAGTTTCAGTTACCAAGAGAGGGAACCTTCCTATTTGCTGGGTGTGGATGCACACAGGGACCAGACTACAGTGTCATCACCCCTGTTAGCTGTACATGAATTAACACACACGAGCCATAAGGTCAGCAAAGATCAAGTACACAAGATTTAGGGCAAGTAAAAATGTTTTATATTTCACAGATCCGTAAACTGCTCTAGTTTAGAACATTCTGTTTGAGTCAGCTGCAGTCTGCAAGTTAGTTATCTATATACAAAATAAATGCACAGTACGTGCAAAATTTAACATTTTTCTGCATGTTGCAGTCTTAATAATTAAGTCAAATAGCTTATGAATAAATAAAATAAGATTAAATTCAAGAGCATTCCTTCACTTATTTGTATAGCCTGATGTAGCAGATAGGTAAGTAGCATAACATTCCATACTGCTGCAGAGTTCGTAGTAAAACCGAAAAATCCCTTAATGTGCATCATTGCAGCACTGGAATACAATCAAGGTGAAATGCATCATGCATAGAAAATGAGCTCAGGTATTTGTCCTCCTTGTACTCCGGTTCCATTAGTACTGTCCGAGGAGCACTGGAACTGGAACGTCACTTTCCCGCACTGCACTTCAGTCATTCCCTCTTGTCCAAAGTAACTGAGTTCGTTCCCATCCAGAATAGCACTTACATTGTAAAACGTGTCTTGCTCAACCTGCACGGGGTGTTCAAACCACACCGAGAAGGTGTTACTGGAGCCGTCGGAGGTAAACTTTGTCAGATTCTGAGCAAGGACAACGCCTAAGCGCTTCAGTTCGATTTTGACGCTGTATTCAGCTTTGCCACAGCTTGACCCGTACAATCCCAGTCCCGCTATAAATATCCGTTTGTCTACGGCAAACTGAATACTGTCACACCGGCCCCGGTACCTCCACTGATTGCTGCGATACGCAGACGACTGAAACCGGTGGCAGCGCTGAGGCACGAGTCCTTTTCTTTTCGTCAGGGGGAACTCTAGTTTGGGTTTATTTGCGGCTGTGTACCATAGGAATATGTTGTGAGTCTCCTCAAGGGTGAGGATGTCGGACTGGGCAGCTCCGTTGGCAAACTCTTCCAAAGTCATGGTTGGAATCCGCACCAAGTACAAAGCTTTCCCTAATACATTCCTCTTGTTGCGTGGCGTCACCGGCAGCCCTTGCCTTTTGCATTCAGCCTCTGCCCAGTTGAGAACGGCCTCGAAAACTACCACCTCCTTGGTGTTGAGTGCTTCCCGGGTTACAATGATCTCTAGTGTTTGTTGATCTATCTCACAGAAGCCCTCTGACTTCAGTGCCATTTCTGCCTGAGCATCAATCACTTCCCAGCAGCGCTGCGTCAGCTCTGGCTCCTCGAAGAGCCTGCTCTGAGACAGCAGGACACAAGCGTTCTTCGCTTCTAAGCTGGTCTCCAAAAAATTAACGCAAGCCTTTGCTAGGGCCGGCACGATGTACTTCTTGGCAGCATAGAGTGTAGCCAGAACTGTGTCAGCTTCCAGGTCTATTTCATCACTATACATGTATCTAGACGGAGGGGTGAAAAAAAAAAATTAGTTTCTCAGGGAAAAAAAAAAGTAGGCCATGAAAATAATCTATATTCGTCTTTGCTGGCAGTGAATCTGACATTCAGTATTTGTCAGCACATTAAGTAAACAGCAATAAGTGCATATTGCACAATGTCAATTAGGAGATGTATATTTTATAAGCTACTTTGATTCTGTCCATGTAATTAGCAGACTTGTAGTGGTCACTTACTTTAATAGGATTAGAAAGGCTGCAGGTTCCACATCTGGTATATGGATTTCAGATTTGACCTCTGCGAGATCGCCATAAAACATAGCATAGAAGACAGAGCTACCAACTGCCAAAACATACTGGAAAATAAAGAGAGAGAAGCCTCAGTAACATGGATCAGGAACAGCCGAGCGTGCTGGCTTTCCTAAAAGCTACATTTAGCGAAAGTTACAAGCTGCAGTGGAAAGAGAACACTGCCTTAGACTGCTCCCTTTAATTGCAGTGTATATGCGAATTACTTCTGGGATTAGACAAGAGCTATAATTAGGAAAAAAAAAAAAGGTGCCTAGTTGTAAGGCAGGGGGAAAAGGCGACCTGCACAGCAGCATTAAAAAAGCCAAAAATTATCTGCACAAACCTTATGGGCAGGAACTTTCTTGGATGCCCCTGGCGGGCCCACGATGAAGTGAACGTCAGCCATGAGTTCGTTATTGAACATCAGCGCGTTCCTGCAAGCAGGGGAGGGGGGAGAAGCCCCGTTAGCCGCGGGCTGCCCTCGCCCGGTGCCCCAGCCTCCCGCCGGCGGCCCCCGCGGCTCCAGCCCAGCCCTGCGCTCTCGCCTGGCCGGGGCGCAGGTGCACAGGGCGGGCGGGCGCCTCTCTCTCTCCCGCCCGCCCGGGGAGGGTCCGGCGGGCCTGGCCCTTACCTCTCCCGCAGCGTGGGATGGAAGGATTGCCAGTTGGCGCTCTCCAAGTTGTTGTTGTTGAGGTTTTGGAGCTGGGGCGGCGGGGGCGGCTGGGCGCTCTGCTGGAGCTGCAGGGCGTTCTTCTTGCTGTTGGCAGCGGTGGCGGCGGCGGCGGCGTTGCTGTTTGCAATGTTAGTGTTGGTGCTGGCAGGGTAAAGTTCTGCAGCCATCTTCTTCTTCAGGGACAGGGGCACTATCTCATAGCATCCTGGCACCTTGCCGTTTGACCTCACACTCTTTTTGGACTTCTTTAAGGTCTCTGGAAGCAGAAGAAAAAAAGTCAAACACTTCATGATCCTGCCATTGAGGCAACCAGGGGGCAGTGGCATGAGCAAGAGAACTAACAGATCCCAAATGCGAGTCCCACTATCAGGATATTTTGTACGCTTCTAGATGCAGGGTGGCCTTTGGTTTTTTTGGAGTGTGTGCCCGCTCTTTGGTTACCGGCCCGACGCACCTTTCCGGGGGGAAAGGGGTGATGCTGTGTCGGTTCAGTGCCAGCGCTCACCTTGGCTTGTGGGGGGGTCCCAGCCTCCACGGCACTGCCACGACTGCAGCGGGGAGCCCGAGCGGGGCCGGCAGGCAGTTCCTTCCCCAAGGAACGGGGAGAGAAAAATAAAAAAAAATGAAAAAAAAAAAAAGGAAAAACCAAAAAAAAAAAATAAATCCAAAATCCAGCAACAAAACCCCAGGAATCCGGCAGAGGCGGTGGGTCAGGAGCGAGAGTCAATCCACAAATCCTCCGAGTGCAGCAGCCCGGCGAGGGTGAAGCGCAGCCAGCCGCCCGATCCCCGCTGCCAGTGCTCCGCTCCGTCCTTCCCGGCCCGCCGGGGGCACATCCGCGGCGGCCGGGCCGAGCCGAGGCGGCGGCTCCCTGCAGTCCCGCTCCCGGGCGGCCCCGCCGCCGCTCGCACCAACTTTGCTCCGGTCCCCGCGGCGGCCGCCGCCGCTGCTGCTGCTGCTGCTCCTCCGCGCTCCTCCCGCCCGCGCCAGGGGCGCTGCTGGCCCGCGGGGCGCCCCGGCTCCTCCGCGGCGGGCGGGAGGGATGCGGCGCTGCCCTGGGCGCTCCCTTGGCGGTGGGATGCAGCGCTACGCGGCCGGGCTCGGCGCGGCTCTGCCGGGCCCTGCCTCCGCCTCCCGCACTAAGAGGCAGCGGCCGGGCCGCGCGTCACGGTCTCCCGCGCCAATGGCGAGCGCCGGGGCGCGGCGGGGAAAGGGCCGCCCCTTGCCCGCCCGTCATCCGCCCCCCCCGGCGCCTACGTGCGCAGCGCCGGGCGCCCGCCGGGAGCGAGCCCCGCGGTCCCCCGCGATCGGTCCCCCCGCACCGCCCGGTGTCCCCGCTCCGGCCGCAGCGGGACAGGCGCGGAGGGACGCGGGGCAGCGCTGGGGGACCGCGGCAGGGTGGAGGGGGCGGCCCCGAGCGCGCAGCGCCGTTCCCGGGCGGCCCGGGCGGGGGCGCCGCCGCTCCGCGCTGCGCTGGGGGAGGGCGGGGGGGGGCAGCGCTGCCCCGCGGGGCCGCCCACCGGGGCGCGGGGGGCACGGCCGCGGCGGGGCTGCTCCCCGTGAGGGACGCGCTGCTGGGCTTCCACCCCTCTCTGTGGCCGCCGTCCCCGCCCGGGCCGTCCCGCCCGTCCTCCGGGATCGCTGGGGAGGACTGTCCCCCTCTCTGTGCCCGTTCCCTGGGAGCGACCTGCAGAGGGATCGGCGCTCGCTTCGCTGCGGGCCCTGCCGCTTTCGGTGGGGAGCGCTCTTCGGAGCACAACTCGAAATTGTTCTTACATCCCTCTTAGTGACTATGTGGCACAAAGTTCTTCCAAAAGTCCAAGTTCCAAGTCAGAATTGGGATCAGGAGAGAAGGGAGTTTTCAGCAAAACACATGCTCCTTGCTTAAAACATGAAATAATGTTTTTCTTGTCTACTTCACGGCCCCCAACATCCCCTTTGAGGGAAACCGACAGGGTTTTGGCCGACTGTAACTTGCTCTCGTGTGTGGAGTTGCAGCCCCAGAGGTTACCCAAAGTCAAAGGGAACCCTCCTGTGAGCAGGTGCATCCTTGCTGGTTTGGTGCCCCTGGAACGAAGCAATGTGTTTGGGGTTTGCAGCTTTTAACAGTTCTTATATATTTATTTTCAAATGTTTACATCCATGCAGGACCTGTATATGCTAACCTGGGCTTGGCCTCTGATTTATATATTCACTGTCCTACTTTATTTGGTTTCTTTAAGGCTTGCTATTTAAAACCCACCCACGTATTCATTTTCTGACTGTTTGGTAGCTTCAGAATTCAAATTAACGATGTGCAATGTTTTGTCAAATGACCTGTGGGCATGAATGCCAGCACAAATGTCTGAACAGCTACAATGCAAATGTGTAAATGCTCCCGAAATTCAGCTCTGAAACTCAGCTCCAGAGACAGAGCTGAGAGTTGCTCCTTGCAATCTGGTGAGGTATGTGGTGAAAAGAATGGAGGTAGTTCTGGTCCAATTGCTAGTATTATTAAACTGGCCAAAGTTTGGTCCTGTGAAGTATGACTCCATATAAATAACGGATTGATGGAGGAATGAAAGCTGAAAAGGGGGTTTTCCTAAAGGTGAGCCTATTTCTTTGCATTGTGTATTACTATTATTAATTCAGTTCAATTTCTAGAGAGTACCTCTACCAATGGTAAGTGTAATTGTTGTACCTCTTCAAAGTGAGCTATTGAAGGTTACTTGATTTGTGCAAAAACCAATAACAGGGTTACAAAGAAAATTGCCAGGGGAGGGAGGTCTTGGGCTATACGTCCCTTCCAGAGATGCCAGGTGGATTTTACCAAAATACCCAAAGTGGCATGGTTCAAGTATTTTCTGGTAATAGTATGTTAGCCAACAGGGTGGCTAGGAGCATTTCCAACTGTTTCAGCAACTTCAGGATTAGTTATTAAAGTATTTTTGGAACAAATAATTCCAAGATACAAGATTATGGAAGCAATAGACTCAGATAGGGGAACTCATTTTACACGATCCTTCAAGGGGTTATGAGTGCTTTAGGAATACAATGGAACCTCCATATCCCCTGGCACCCCCAGAGCTCGGGCTGGGTTGAAAGAATGAATGGACATAAATGGAAATAAAGAAACACCTTTTGAAGCTGGTGATAGATACTAAGATGTCATGGGTACAACTCTTGCCACTGGCTTTGGCAAGAATAAGGGCCAGACCCAGAGGACATAGTCAGTTATCTCCCTTTGAATTGATGTTGGAATTCCTTCCCCTTGTAATTCTCAACCTAGTGTGGGGATGGAATAAGTGATGTATTTTTAAAGCAATATGTGGCCAGGATACTGTCTGCTCCATTCTGGCAGCTGCAGGAGCTGAAGCTGGGCACTCTTGGGATAAGAAGAGATGGAAAAGCAAACGAGGCATTGCTACATGTTCCTGTAGTACCAAGAGCAAAGTTTAGATGTATGTTGAACCCCAGGCTATGGCTTCTGAAAGGTTGGGTTTTTGTTGTTGAATTTGGAATATGTCATTTCTCTAGAGTAGAGCTTCATAAAGTCATACTTGGAAGTGCAGAACGCCTGCCCTTAGAATCATGGGGATTGATAAAGTTCTCCTAAACCTTTGATTTTTGAGGCATGTTTGGGTCATGTTTGCAGCCTGGAATTTCTTCAGTTTTGAGGGAATTTGAGGTTGGAAGTTCTTGCTTTATAAGTGCTTTCATTTAAATGCTTCTACAGGGCTGACAGGCACTATCACCTATGGTGTGATCTTGGTAATTATGGATAGCAACAGGGGCATCATTGTTAGGACTTGGTGCTAAATGAAACTGCTTTGATTAGTTGTAAATCCCTAAGATTTTTACAGTATTTTGAGCTGAATTTTCATCTTTATCGGTTTAAGTGCCCACGTAGGGGACCAGCAGAGGAAATTGAGTTGAGACTAATAGTTAACAATTTACCGTACATCATGGATTTTCGGTCAAGTGATAAAAGGCTGGCAGGAAATGAGAAATTGATATCTCAACTAAGAGTAAACATGTGTTAAGCGTAGCTTTTACAAGATTGTTTGATAAATTATAAATTGGTTTAGGCAGAGCACAGTCTGTACTGACATATTTTGGTTAGTTTGAAGCTCTTAACACCAACGCTTGAAGTAAGTTTATACATCTGGAGGCAGATCTGTGGCCGATGTAAATTGTCATAGTGCTAATGATGTTAATTGGGTTCCAGCACTTTATACTGATGGAAGTCTGCTTTAGTGTCTGTAATAAGCAGTGTTTTGTATTCTTGGAATGTGAGTCTGAGAAGCAGCTGGAATTATCTTGGAAAGTAACTAGATTTTTGTTAAGGAGGATTTTAAGCAAATGAATTTTTTTCAAGCTTAGTTGGTAGTTAGGTTTGAGATGAAACATGCAAGTTACCTTGTTACTTTTTGAGAGATGTTGGAAGTTTTGGGAGAGATGTTAGAAGTTTTGGGCCTAAATTGTATCCTCATTCTGCAAAAGCTTTTGTAAATGTTTCACTTTGGACATGGTTTCTCTGATACCAGTAACACTGCACGCATGTCACTGTCAGCATGTGCAGCCTTGGATGCTGAAAAGCATGTAGGAATATTTGTGCAGTGCTTTAAAGATCTCCTGTGTAGAGAGCAAGAAATTATTTTGTTTTAGGTTATCTAAAAAAGCTTCTAAAGCTTAGTGGTAGAGGATCTGCCCAGCAGCACGGTCTCTATTTGCTGAGGTGAAGCCAGACCAGCCCGGCAGCCTTGCTGCGCTGCATTTCCTAAATCCATGTTAGGGCTTGGCATAACTGTGTTTCTTTCTGTTGCAGATCCGTGTTTGTACATTCCCCGTTTTGCACACATGCTGGAGTTCGGGGATAAGAACCACGAGGTGTCCATGACGGCTCTGAGGCTGCTGCAGAGGATGAAGAGGGACTGGATGCACACGGGGCGCCGGCCCTCGGGGCTCTGCGGGGCGGGTACGTCCGAGCCTGGCCGTGCCCCTTCCCCCCTTCTCACTGGTGATATCCATCTTCTAGGAGTTTTGTTCTGTCAGGCATCTACAGATTATATAGGTCTTCATGGAAATAGTTTTTGGAACTATAACTTCATTTTTGCCCTTGCTCCTACAGTACTTGCTCAGACCCTTTGTAGCTTACAGTTTGAAATTTTTTTAAGCTCCTTTCTGGTGCTTTTCTTGCCCCTGCTCTGCAGGCTCTAGCTGCTAAAAGGTTTTTTTGTCAGCTAAAATGACACCATTAGTACAAGCACTTTGATTTGTGTCTTTACACAGAGTCTTATGCAAGAAGTGCCCTCTTTGACCTGTTTTGTGAGAAACTATTTTTCTCTCCTTCTTCATCTTTTTCCAAGATCCATCACTGTCATGATGCTTGCATAAAACCTGTGGGTTTGGGAGGGCCAGGTTAAAAGACAGTAGCCAGTGGGGTCAGAGTAATGAAGAGTGTAGGTAGTCACAGAGTTCGTGTATGTGCATTATTTTATTTGAAAGATCTTACATGTTTATGCATGAATGATGCTCAAACCTTTGAGAACCCAGGACTATGCAAAATTTTTTTGGCATTTCTAGCCCCTTTTTGTTAATGGTACAACTTGATGTTGCACATTGCTAAAAATTTGAATATAGGCTATAGGAGAGCAGTCTGCTCTTTGATGTGCTACATGGGCTGTATCCACACAAGCAAGTAATTTAATTCTACAGACATGGATCAATAGATGGGAGCAGGTGGTGCTGAGCCCCCTCCATCCATCCATGCAATATGCAGCTCATGTGTTGGACTGTGGACTGGGTTTAGTTTGGTTTCCTGGCTTAAAAGTCTGTGCCACACACAGCTCCAATGACCACTTGTTAGTTCAGCCCTGATGTTCCTGTTAGGAGCACTCTAAACACATACCAGAAGTAGAGCTCTGGTGTAGTTTCCTCTATAAAAAAGCATTTTTTTATGCTTAAAACTGCTCTGTGTACCGAGCTACTGTATGATGAGTGGGGTGGTACTTCAAAACAGAGCTGGTGCTCTGAATCAAGATACCATGTAAATGCAACTGGTTATCTGGCATTTAGAGGGTCCTGCAGGAGAGCACTTGGACACCAGCAAGACAAGGATAGTAGTGGCAGCAATGAGGAGACCAGCTTAGGCATATTCAGTGTTTCTCTGGAGATCTTTTTATTTGGGACAGAATTCAGTGAGTCCTGCTAAAAAAATGGTAGCTGAAAATAAGTGATCATTGAAATATTCTTGTGCTGTAGATAACCACTGTTTCCCAAATGTTAAAGCACAGAATTTTTCAGGGTACAACTTGCAGTCAGCTTAGTGGGTAGAAAGCAGAGTTTGTGAAGTCGGGTCCATCACCAATATTCAGGGACATAGCTGACCATGGGCATTTACAGCTCCTTAGCTGAAGGCAGGGACAAAGATAACCTGACTGTTTCCTGCTTTTCTTCAGGAAATTTCCCTCTTTTTGATATTAACTTTCCCTGCTTGTTCTCTAGCTCTGCTAGTGGCAGCAAGAATGCATGATTTCCGACGGACTGTTAAAGAGGTCATCAGGGTGGTGAAGGTTTGTGAGTCCACATTAAGGAAAAGGTCAGTGCAGTCTTACTGCTTTTATCTTTGGTTTACAGTACTGAACAGTGATATAGTCTAAAATAAATGTATATTAGAGAAAACCAGGTTGTTTTTGTAAGTGCCATGAATCAAATAAGTGTATGTTTTAGCTGGTCATTTTAAAGTACCAACACCTTGCCTCTTATGTAAGGCCTCAAATGCTCAGCAAAGATGGTAAGGACCACTGTGCCTATTTAACAGGTGAAGACTTGAGAGCAAAATAATGCTGTGTCAGTAATATTAACAGTATTGTCATGTCCTCAGAAAAAATAATTTATTGATTCTCAAAGCTGACAGTCTACTGTGAGTTTTTTTTTTCATTAATCTAGAAGCCAAGTGATGAAAAGTCTTGTCTTTAAGCTGTTATCGAACAGAACTTTCCAAAATATTTTGCTGAAGTGTTCATTTTTGGTAGTGTTGCGCTGCTAACAAATAGAAGACAGCACAGTGAATCTAATTATAAGTTCAGTGAAGGATCCCCTGAAAATGGGAATTTTTCAAGTACCTTTTGTGTGTTTATTTTTTTAAAGATCAAGTAGTATTTTCCATAGTTTAATGATGCAAGCAGATAGCCAGTTTCTGTCATTTTACTTTTGAAAGGTTGTAGCATACTCTTTCCCCATAGGTTGAGTTAAAAATGACCTGATAGAAATGCCATGATTTCTGTTGCCTACAGCTGGAAATTCTTCTATCACCAATATATTCTGATATTTGTTCCCCCAAGGTCTGTCTTTAGAAAGCTTCCTTAGTGTCTCTCTTCACCTTGCTGGGATCAGCTTAAGCACATCCAATTGAACATAATACTTGTTAAAAATATTCACTTATTAATTGTGGAAAATGTTTTCTGCCAGATCTTCATTGGTGGAACAGGAATGATGCTATTTTCCAGCTATGCATGGGTGGTATAAAGTGTTTTAAATGCTTCCAGGTACTACAACCATGAGGATGGAGCAGTACCAATGCCACCTTTTTTTCTCTGGCCAATAGGTCATGTGTTTCAGTTGTGCATTTTGTATGATTAATGAGTTATGCATCACAATCTGCTCCAAGATGCTTTGGTTAAATAGCTCAAGAGTTTGTACTTACTAAGAAAATAAGCATAATAAATTAGAGTTGGAAGGGAAATTAATTTGAACAATTGTTTCAAGCGAGAAAATCTTACTTCAAAATTCATGCTTTGAAATGTTTACTCAAGTCACACACATCAACTAAAATGACAGCCTTATTTACTTTGACAGGGTAAACGTGACAGCTGAATTATTTTCAGGCAGCTATAATTACAACTATTTATCACGAATCTATAAATTTGATTGATGTTTTTCAAATAAGAGCACGTTATATAGTACTTAAGGAAGGCAAATAAAAAAAAAACCTTTGAATAACTCTTTCTGCACTCTAGTTTTTTTCCTCTTCTTTCAAAAATTCCTTTCAAAATGCCATCAAATAGAATTTGTCTAAATGAATAAGAACTTATTTCACATTCTTAAAAATTCCTTTACTTCTCAGTTTGATGTGCAGTTTTATTTCCTTTTAATTATAGTTACTCTGGTTGGTAAAGAGTAGCTGCTGCTGTGTTTTATGAAGGTGTTGGATGCTGTGCTCACTGCTGATGGCTTTGCCCTGACAGCTCCAGAAGTGAAACCCGACATGAGTCCAGATAATGCTGACACTTCCAGCCTGCAGGTTCTGCTGTGTAGTTTGATTTAGTTCCCAGCTGCCTTCCTGGGGAAGCACAGACCATTGGAAGCTGGGTTTGCTTTGGTACCCATGGCAGAAATCTGCAAGGGCAGGTCCCACGTGGTGTGTGTTTTCCTGGGAGGGACAGGAATGTGTGGATGAGGATGCAGGAACGATGCTCTTTAAGAAATCCTGATTGGGAATTCCTGGGAATGTTTGGGAAAGACCCTCAGCAAGGGGTGGCAGCCCTCCCCTGGGAAGGGCCCTGTTTCTGGTTCTGGCAGTGCAGCTGGTGGGACTGGATTAATTCACCCCGTTGTCCATCAGCTGGAGAGCACCAAGCCCTCCTGCCCGGAGGCTGTGTCCTCTTTCTCTGCTCTCAGCTGGAGGAGTAGCTCTGGAGGAGGTTCACAAAAATGTGAGGTATCTTCAGGTCATAAAAATTCACAACCTGATCATAAGGGGAGTCTGTTTTGGAAGGAAAAAGTGACAGCCTGTGTGTGCTGTCACTCATCCTCCAGCCAAGAGTTCTTAATTTGGGCATTGGTTTGGTTAAAAAGCAGTTCTTGTTTATTTTTAATGTGAGTGGGTTTTTGGTAGTATTGGTAGAGAAGACTTTGAAGTCACTTTGCAGGGCCTTCTAGCTTTAGGTTTTGAAGCACACAATTAAAATGTAAAGCTTGTTGCTGTTGTTGAAAGCGAACTTATTAAATATTAATAAATGCACTGATAATTCTATCTCATTTCCAGTCTAATTGAAATTATATTAACTTATATATCACTTCATATATTCAAAGTACTGTACAAATATTAGCTAATTAGTCAAATTGTTATTTTCTATGTAATCATCCGTGGAGGTAGCAGAAATTAACTTTTAATAAACCCAGTCCTTTTATTTAGTTGAGTCCTCACATTTGTGCCTGTGTTCAATGCACCTGTCTTTCCCTCTGTATTTTTAACCTTTAAATATTTTGCCCCTTCATCTTTTTATTCACCTCTTGCATGCTTTCTCTGTGTTCTACATTTTGTGTTACCTTCAGTAAGAGTAATTTTTGTGATACTTGTCCATTGTGCATTATCTAATACAGTCCTTATGCCTGTTTGAAAATCTTAGGCACTTCTTCCATGGAATTAAAAAAAAATCAGCTTATCTTAACATTTGCATTTTGCTGCTTTGACTTGCTCACTTTATCTTTAAATTGAACTGCTTTTTGCATTAAAAAATACTTCTTCTCAGTTCCATAAAGTCCTGTCTGCTAAAAATCTTATTTTGTGATGAACTTCAGAAGCAGTAAAGCTTCATTTAGAAGAAACTGGAATGAAAGGCTGGAGTGGGTTTAAATCGCTTGGTTTTGGGGTGATTGTTTTTTCTCACAACCTCATAGTGTTTTGGGAGGGAAGACAAGACTTGTTACAAAGGAGCTTCACTTACCAGTTGTAGATGCTGCAGGGACTTTCATAAATGGGGTCCTTTGCTTAAATCCTGGGGACCCTGTAACAGCTCTTTCAATGACTGAGGTGATCATTTTCTGGAAAAATTAATGATTTATGTGTAGAGATAAGTGTTCTCAATGTACTGCCTGCAGATTTTTTTAATTTTTTTTTTTAATTTCTGTAATGTGTGGCTGGCATAAACCTTGTGTCTCTCAAGCTGGACAGATGGATGCCTGAGAGAGAAGGCAAAGAGAGGAGCCATACATGCGTCAGGATGAGAAGGGAAGGTAACAGGGACATGGGCAGCTGTGAGGTGGCTGTGAGGTTGTTACTCAAAACACCAAAGCCATGTCAAGGCCAGGACTGAAGGGAAAGGTGTGTAGGAGTCAGTGTGGGGCTGTGATCCAAGTACAGCCTTGCTAAGATTCTGTGGAGGGTATCCAGTGGGTCAGGGAGAGCTGGCCTCCTGAGATGTTTCAGCATGGAGGGGCTGAGGATGCTCAGAATGTCAGAGTCATGTAAGGGCTCTTGCTTGGAGTGTGATGTGGAGAGAAGCTTTTAGAACACCAGGAGATTTATTTCATGTAAAGGACCTGGTGGTGGTGTCTGCTCTGATCTCAGCAACTGAGCAGCTCCTTTGCTGGCTGCCATAAGTTAAATTGAGAAATATCTCATGTCTCCAGTTCAGTCAATTCAAGTGGCTTACAGATGATTTCAGAAACCTTTCTAGTATGGTGAGTAAAATACAACTTGATCCATGTGGGCTGATACTGCATACCTTTGTAAGTTGGATGTGGTCTGATTAAAAAAAAAAAGGTTTTATTTCTGAGGTATCCAATTTCACAGGCAATGTTCCTTTTTATAAATCTAGCTTCTATACAGTTAGCAAGTTAATACATTAGTTAGATTCCTAATATATTTTAATACATCATACTTAAAGATATAATTTCAAAATTATTTGGTGACTCTTACTTTTGAAACAATCAGTAACTTGTTTGCACTAACTCAGGCTTAGATCTTGTAAATAGTTTTCCTGTGTTTGACTTTCCTCATCTGAGTGGCTGTTGAGAAATTAAACAGCTCTATTTTTCTTTTCCAGGAGATCATAGAGTGCTTTTGACAGAACACAGTAAAGGAACATGCTAATGAAGCAGAATTTTAAGGAATGCTAACAAATTTTGTTTCATTAGCATGGTGTGAGCATTTGAATCAGAGGGGGAAAAAAGAACAAAAAATTTTGGGTGGTTTAGACTGACAGAATTCTGGGATGGCCAGGGAGGTGCTGGTGGGATTATCCAGGGCTGATTGTGGGTCACAAGTGTTAATGCAAGTTAACTCTGTGTGTAAGCATTTGTAGAATGAGGGCTTTAAAATTTATGCTTATGAATTTGTGACAGTTTTAAATCTCTGTGTTGGTGTGAGCAAGTAACAGGAACTAATTCTAAAGGGTGCTTTATTCAGTACAATCTTTAGAGGTACCTGTTCTTAATACTTAGAGAAACATCAGAGAGTTGCCAGCAAATGAGCTCCATAAATTACCAGTCATCTGTTAATTGGAAGTAGATGACCACGTCTATGCTCTTAGTCCATTGCAAAAAGAGGTGATGTGTATTAATGTTGGAAGTTGTGTAAAGGGAGAATATTTCTCTTTAACAGTTGCATTTGGCTGGGAACAGACAAAATAATTTAGCACAGCTCAGATGATAAGTTGTAAGTTGTAAAACCACGGCAACTGGATCACCTCTGATTTTCTCCTTACCTTTAGTAATGAGATACTCATTCATACAGGCTTAAAACTACCTTTTATATTACTGCAAATACAAGTAAAATTAATTATATGTACAATGTTCACATATCAGGAGATTTCTATTTATTTACTTAGTGGTGGCTGCTGGAAAACTTTTTGTTATGTCATGTAGGAAGCATTTAATAACTATTTCAGATATATGTTCTATATTAAGTATCACTTTTAGGGTATGTGTTTACAAACTTCCATAAATAGTTCATGTGTAAACATTGTATGGCTTGGAAAAAAATAAGAAGAGAAGGATGATGCAACAGACTCTTAGATTTTGTAGTATAGATGGTTTGAACACCAGTGTGAATTCTGAGCTTCTCTTGAGTGCACAGGTTTGGAGTAGCAGGAGGCACTGATGAGGGTTAAATTAAAACAGTGGGGGTGTTCTGCAGTATTTTGGTTCTTCGCTAAGACACAAAAGTAAATCCCTTACTTTTCCAGAGTCTGGAATTGTCTGAGGTGTCAAATCAGCTGATCTATTGCTAGAATGTTTGTAGTTGATACCACAGTTAAGATTCTATAGATATCATGTAAGGTATTACTTATGGTTTTAATTATATTGTTAATTTGGGAAAACTCAGGGGAGTTTAGTTGCTAGCACCAGTTTATCTTGCAATAAAGATTCTTTTTCATATATTTCTGCTAACAGTGTGGCATATTCAGTTTATTATTTTTCTAATCCACTGGTAAAATACTTGAAGTACTTTAAAAAGACATCTCACAACAGGTAACTTAAAGGCTGATGGCTCAGGCTAAACCTCATGTTCCCTCTTTAACAAAACAGCTCTCTCTGCAGCTGTAATTTGTTTGCCCTTCTGTATGCAGATAGTTCTGCTCATGCTGCCTGCTTTCTAGAGCTGGATGCTGATTGTGTATAGGCAGAAGGACACCGTGGCTGTTCCTGAATAGTCTCTGCTTAGAAGTCCCTCTTGGGCTTTGAACTTGGGCTCCTGAAGGATTTGTGAGTTGGAGTCCAGAAGTCCTTGTTCTTTTGTGTTCTTTGTCACACCCCACTGCTGCAGAATTAAACACTAAACCTGAGCCCTTAGCTGCACACACAAATCTTGTTTTTTCTATCACTGCAGACTGGATTCAAGAGTCTCCACTGGAGGGTATCCCTGGAACAAAACAAAGTAAAAAGGACATTGCATGTAACTTCAAAATGATTGACCCATTTTCCCTTATTGGGAGTTAAATTAAGTGTGAATAGAATCAGTTTACTGGTTTGTGCACAGAAGTGCAAAGTGCTTTATCAGAAGCAGAGGTGTGGTTTTGTCTGTAAATGGATGAAACAACAACTGTGGAAATTTTTCTTTTTAAAAATGGTTGGGGTTAGAGGCAGATGACACTAGGTTCTGGAAAAACTTTTCTCCCAAAGGAATTTTCTTGAAAGAGTTTGCTGTGAGAAACTGTAAGAGGACGGTTTATACTGGAAGTTGAATCTTAGCCTGAGCTTTAGTGGTTGCCTCTGCCTTGACTATAAATAGAAAATCCTTGTCTGCCAAATTTCAGTTTTTAAAGCCTTTTTGAATTTGTGCCAAGGAAATAATATTTTAATTTGTATATCTGTTTATTTTCCCTCTGTCTGTGCATAACTTAAAGTGGCAACTCTTATTAGATTTTTTTAGGTTAACAAAAGTGAAAAATGAACTTGGATAGAATTTTTATGTGGGACTTAAAAAATAGCCTGTAGCTATTTTTTTTTTTGATGAAGCCACTCCCTTGCCCCTGAAATTATTGTGTTTATAATTAAGGTTGTGTCAGTTTTTCTTAACTGCCAAACTAATGTTGCTTTGTTTCATGTGGTGCAGACTGCTGCAGCATCAGTTTGTTGCCTTGGTGGCATGTGTCCAAACAGTGGATAAAATTAAAGAATGTTTAAAAATATGTAGACAGGATATCAGCCAATGTAAAATGTTGAGGCAGGCGAGTGGTTGGCAAACACAGGTATTTATTTATATCAAGTTAAAGGAGAAAATGTTGAGTGTAAAGGAGAAAATGTTGAGTGTGCAGCTCGCTCTCCCACGGAGATGATGCTCAAGGAGAAAATGTTGAGTGTGCAGCTCGCTCTCCCACGGAGATGATGCTCAAGCTGGGATCCTGACCATCAGGAATGGTTCCTCATTTTGGGAGAAGGGTTAGAACCTTGGGGACAGGACTTGAGAGAAGTGAAAAAATAATATTCTGCTCTAAATTTGCATCACCACCAGCCTGTGCTTACACTGTGATGCTGGCAGCCATCCCCCTGGGGTTGTCAGCCCTGGCCTGCTTGGCTTGGATCAGGACTGAGGAAAGGAGGGAGGGCAGGGCTGTGGGGCTGGGTGCTGGTGGCCTGGTCAATGGCTGAACCATGCTGTGCTGTGGGTTTGAGCTCCTTGGCAGTAACCATGATGTAGCTCTGCCCTGTCCTAGGGCAGCCACACTGAAGGTGTTGGGAGGGACCCATCCTGCCTTGTGTGGAGCTGGGGATTGGGCTGGAGCTCGTGCCAGCTCCGGCTCGCTGCCTCACCGCAGGGCTGATGTCTGATGGGTGCAGGGTACGTGACATGAGTCAGGTGACACTGGGCAGGAGAGGGACAGACAGAGCCTGAGGTGTCTGCAGGCCTTAGGTGCTGACACCCAGCATGGTCATCTTGTCCCCAGCCTGGCTTCATGGGTTTTGCTCCTGCTGTTTTCCTGGCTGCTCGGCATGCGCAGAGGTGGTGCTGCTTCGGTGGGGCTCTGGCAGCTCATCTCAGGCTCAGAGCAAGTGTTGGATAAATAAACTGTGTGTTTTTGCCAAAGTGCACCTTGGCTTTTAACACTGGGAGGAGAGTATTTTAATAAGGTGAGGCTGGTTGGGAGGAAGAGTCATGCTGAAGTAGGGCTGCCATGATTCATTCGTGGAGAGATGGATGGCTGTTCTTTAATGATTGTGACTGGGAAGATCCATGCTCCTCAAATGATACATGGGTTTGGCATTAAGTGAATCCTGAATTTAAATAATAATAATAATAATAATAATAATAATAATAATAATAATAATAATAATAGAATACTGAATAACAACAACAACAACAACAACAACAACAACAATAATAATAGTGCCCTAGCCAGGTTTTCCCTCTAACCTGATAGATGTGGCTCCCTCCTGGAAGGTGGGTAATGTGTGCTGGAAGCCCGTTAACGCCAAGAAAGATTTCTAGTCTTTTAATTAAAAGCTGGGTGCTGCTGCTGCCAACAGCATCCTCCTCTCCTTTCCAATTTGATCTGAAAGAGAGGAGGAGGGAGCTGGTCCCTGGTACTCTGAGGGAAGGGTTTGGGCTGTCAGTCACTCTTAAGTACATGGCTAATTTGGGGCTTTGTGGAGATGCTTGAATTCCAAAAGCGAGTCTGGTTTTCAAGGGTTTCTTCTCCACAGCAGCACTAACTCTGGCTGGCGTAGCCATGCATGGGCTTAGTGTGCTGCTTGCTGTTGGAGTCACACAGAGGTGCCTGGCTCTCTCTGTGCATTTCATGACATGAGATGCTGCCTGTGGCCTCTGGCCCCTGCTCCAGGAGTGGGATGTCTCCAGGCAAAGTGTCCTGCAGTTGCAGCCTGCCTACACCCCTCCTTATGGGTGTCTTGTGTTGCTGCTCCTCGCTTTATAAAGGAAAAAACACAGAGACTGATGAGGATATAGTAGGAGAGTGTGGCCCTGTGCTCCTGGCTTTGACCCTGGTGTTGGCTAGAAATTGAATTTTTGTCCTAGAGAAAATTCCCTCTTCAGAGAGACTTTTATTGCAACCAAAGGTAGAGGAGAGAACTGAGGAGAAAACCACAACTGCTTTTAGGGGGAGAGAAATGCAGAAAGGTCCTGTGCTGAGAGCACTGAATCACCATTTTTAGTTCCCTATCTTTGCAGATGGAAGCTGTTGTCAGCTCTGCTTCCTCTGAAAGATGGGAATATTCCAGTGAAGCAGCTGCAGACCCATCATTGCCATTTTCCCATGGAAAATGTTGATATTATTAAAAGGGCACTTTCTGTCAGAGAAGCATTCTGCCAGACGTTTCCTGACCTGGCTTTGTACTTAACCTTTTGTCTCATTTTCTCCATCTGTAAAATGGATGTGCTTATTCTCAGCCACCTGCATAAAATGCTGGTATTTGTGGATTAAGTTATGACCACGTGGTCTTATTTAAGATTGAATTCCTGTGAAAGACTCATCTGCTTTCATGGCAATTCCCCATGGAGCCAGTCCGATCTCTCACATAGGTAGGAACTTAAAAATGCAAACATTAAACAAATCCAAAGTTTATTATTGTCAAATTATGTTCATCCATCTATTTAATCTGTGTGATGTGCAAATGATCAATTTATTTTACCACTACTTCTGTGTGTCCTGGGAAGATTATTTCTTGTCCCTCTTCCAGCCTGCTGAAGAGATGTTACTTTAACATTTGCTTTGTGTAAATTAATCATGATGACATATCAGCAAGATTTTTTGAGAAACTCCTAAACCAGGATGACAGATATTTTATTTGGTGAATCCATTTTGTTGTTGCTATTGATAACAAAAGCAACGAGAGGGGAGGAATGAGCTGTGTTTCTTGTCTTAGTTTTGTCTATACTTAATTGACTGTAGGGGCTGCAGTATTTCTGTTCTGTCTTTGTT
Organism: Molothrus aeneus; assembly: GCF_037042795.1. NCBI lineage: Eukaryota > Metazoa > Chordata > Aves > Passeriformes > Icteridae > Molothrus > Molothrus aeneus. The sequence continues at coordinate 55,691,768 of NC_089651.1, read as the reverse complement.
CATCAAAAAAAAAGTATGTTACATACTCTAATAAATCAAAAGCTAATTTGGGATATGAAAAGATACTTTTTTTGCAGCAGATGAAACAATTAGTAGCACTTCAGTTTTAATGCAGTCTGTGTTTGAGCCAGAGCTGCTGAGGGTGACATGTTTATTCCATAGCTTGGCAGCTGGCAATTTTTGTTACTTTCAGAGGAGTTCTTATAGATGTTTTGGTCATGTGCTCTATGCTTTGGTAGGTTGACAGAGTTTCAAGATACACCAACCAGCCAGCTGACCATAGATGAGTTTATGAAGATTGACTTGGAGGAAGAATGTGATCCTCCTTCGTTTACAGCTGGTCAAAAAAAATTGAAGATACAGCAGGTAAATTCTGAATTGGATCCTCTCTGTGGTTCTTTCCACTCCCCTCCCTCTGTGCCTTTCCTTTTGAATTTAGTTAATGCTAAATCCTAACTGACCAACCCTTGGTGAGATTCAGTACATTTATTTTGAGGTTTTTGAGAGAGGGATGAGCATTAGTGTGTATGGTACCCATTAACTGAAGATATTTTTTTGTTTATTGGCAAAGAAATAGTTTCCCAATTAAAAATGAAAAATGTCATGGGATTAGAAACCATGCACTGTTTTTAAGGTGATACCTGTGGTTAGGAGAAGTGCCATTACAGAGAACTTTTTAAAATAAATATGAAAACAATAACCCATTTACTTTAATGAGACTGCTGGTGGGTTTGTGTGGTACAACACCCACTTCCACAGAGATTAGTTCTCATGTGGCCTAATTTCTTTACAAATCATGAACTAAAGCTGGCAGCAGAGGAGAAGATTTTACTGCTGCCCTAGTCAATTCTTATATTATTGGTTTGTTAGGGTTTTTGCTTGCTGTAATTGTGCTATCATTTAAGGTCTGTAGGGGTGTTAGTGATGTTCTCAAGAACCAGCCAGGTGCTGTAGGTCAGAGCTTCACTCTGCCATCACCAGTGTGCTCTGTCTGGTGTGGGCACTCCAGTCTCAGCCCTGTCCTTGCACTTCTCACATCTACAGGCACAGTCACAGGGTCTGACTGCTGGAGAATGAGGCCTTTTATTTACAGCTTGCCAGACTGGAGGCTCTTTTTGAAGTATAAAGATGGAGGAGATAACATTTTGAAATTGGTCAGTGTTTTGAGACCTGTCTGTCATGCCTGTCTGACACTACAAAGTAATTTCAGTGGTGATTCAAAACCTGCTTATGCTTTTGAAATACCCTGCCATTCTCTGTCTCTATGTACAGCACACAAACAGTTTAAAATTGTGCATATTTTTTTAGTAATTTCATGTTTATTTTGTCTATTGTCATTTCAGCTTGAAAAGGCATTATCAAAAAAGCTGGAGGATTTTGAAGGTATGAGTTGTGTTTAGTGTAACATATCACTCATTTCTTCAATATTGCATCGATGATCGCTGAGTTTTATTTTTATTTCAACACCACAGGAGAAATATCGAGCTACCAAGATGAAATAGAGAGTGAATTAGAAAACAGCAGACCGAAAGCAAAAGGCGTATTTGCAAATTTCACTAAAGATGGTAAGTCTATAAAGTCTTATGACTCCTTAAATAGTATTGAGCTCAGGTCTGGCAGTCTGGAGTGAATGAATGTTATGGTGATAAATGTGGTCATATATATCTTGCATAGTACAAGATCTCTTACGTTGCGGTTCTCTCTGCCAAATAGGTGGTTCATAAATCAGTCCTCAAAACAACCACATTGTTCATTGCAGGGATAGTTCATTAATGATTTCAGTTGTTTTTCTCTCCTGGTGCAGTATAAGCTTGGCACTGGCACCTGAGAATGTTTCTTTTTATCACTAAAAGGGCAGTGGACCAGTATCTAGACCCTTCTGTCACCAAATTCCCCAGTTGACTTCCCATATGGAAGGGCTTTGTGCTGGTTTTACTGGCTATTTTTAATTTGTAATTATACCAGGAAATAGCTGACTTCTCTCACAAAGCCCTTTTACCTAATATGATAAGATGATGCTTTCTATTTTAAATGGTGACTATAGTCACAAAAATACATTTTAATAGTCAAGGTAATGAATTTGAAGAGCATCTGGAAACTCCAGTGTATTCATACACTGAACTAAAATATTGTGTATTTCTTTTACAGATTTCCTCTAAAGATTTTTATTCTTTAAGTGAGCGTCTCCCTATTTATTTAGTTTCTGTAACAGATGGTATGCAATGATCTGTTGGGTTTCTTCCCCTTACAGATTCTATAGAAGATAATGCCTCTAGCATTTTTGGAGAGGAGGAGGCAGAAGATGAGGAGCTAGAGGCAGCTGCTAATCACTTAAACAAGAGCTTTTATGATGAACTTAATGAGAAGGATAGAGGTAAAAGAAATGAAGATGGGGAATGCAGAAATGGAAGTGAAACTCTTGTGAGACCCCCTGCACTGGAATCCTTGCTTGGCCCACTGCCCACCGCTGCTAGTCTTGGCATAACAGAGTCCATCAAAGAGTGCATATCCACAAAGGACCAAGAGCCTGGTGAGTAGGAGTTCAGCTCAGAGCAGAAACTGGACTCAGGCAGCCAGCTGTGGGTTTGTTGTGTCATTTCCATGTATCTTGTTGGTTACTGTGGTAGCAATTCCGTGAATCACTGAGATGTCCGGGTACAGGAGCTGCGAGGCTGGATGGGACCAGTGGTCTTGGTTGTTGATGTGATTGTTGACATCTGCTCTTCTGGAAGCTGCAGGAAAATCTGGGGTGACTAATTATTTTCTGAAGCCTGAGAATGTGTATCTCTTGGTTAAGCTGATAGTTGATTTGCAGTCATATGATAGCTGATGGGCATATTTCAAGCCATGCGCTCTCAGTTAGGAAATTGGAGGAAGCAGATTCCTGTAAATATGACTGGAAATTAAAACCCAAGTATGAGAATCTTAGATCAAGGCAGACTTTCTCAGGAGACATTTTACTGGAGTCAAACATGATGCAGTCTGTCTCTGATTGAGAATCTCTGCAAATGGCAAACATTTAAAATGTTTGCAAGAGAAAATAACTGGTGTTATGCTTTTTTCTTTGATATGAACTTCAATGTGTATTGTGCTGGTTTTGCTCCATTTTTCTTAAAACCCACAGATCTATTTGCATCATACAACTCTGTATAGCACAGTGGGAGCAGGACTGATCAACTACAGAAGCCAGTTTTGCCAGAGCCAGTATTGCAAACAGTCAGTCATCCAGGCAGGTTTGTTTGCTTTATCGTACATGTGCTTGAACTTTAGGGAGATGGCTTTTTTTTTTTTAAATTCCTTTTGCATCTTAATGACTGAAAACAACATATCTAAGGGGCATTTTATTCTTTATCATAGTTAATTTTTCCATCATAAGACACACCCATCTGAATCTGTTTTGTCAGCTTACTTGGAGGTCTGTGCAGCAGAACATTTTGTTATCCAAACTGTCGTGATGCTGATTTCTGTTCAACAGTAGATGAACTAAACACATTCAGATTCTTATTACTTTAGTGTTCAGTCTCCAGGAGCATAGCAGGATGATTGCACGTTTTTATTTTGTACAAACAAATTCATATAGAAACAGCTGAGTGGCTTTGGTTTTGTTTTAATTACGATTAAGAAAATGGATGGCTCATGGCTTGTCTCTCTCCTGGAAATCAGCGGTTCGTGTCGCAGAGAGGTCACTCATGGCTAGAAGCTGTTGTTGTCTGGTTGGCCAGTGACCTGTAAAAAGGAGTTCCCAGTGATGGACATTTCTCAGCTGGCATTGCTATTGACCATTTTAATGGGCAGGCTGAGGACTGAGTGTAAAGATGAAGCTAAGCTGGTGCAGCCAGGGAGGTTCCTCTGAGTTGGGCTGCAGGCAGGTGGGCAGGAGAGTGCAGGGCTGCTCATGCCATGGCTTGTCTGCCTTTGCTGTTTGTTTTCTTGCAAAAGTGGAGGATGTGCCAAATGAACTGAATTTCGAAACCCAGCAGGTTTCAGTATGTTCACTCTCTTCTCCTGCATCTGAGAAATCATTGCAGGTGTTTGAACAAGTACTTATTTTCTTAACATGTTATGAAGCACATATGCAAAATTACTGTTTTGTTTTTATTTTGATTATAGATCCTGCCCCAATCTTTGTTGGATTTGGAGTTTTTCTTTGGGTGGTGAGGAGGGTATTTGAGGGAGTTTTGGGTGGATTTCTTTGTTGTTGTGTTTTGGTTTGGTTTTGTGACTCTGGTGATTCATTTTAACATTTTAGAAGTTCTCTGTTAAGTGCAATTCACTTTGGTTATGCCTGTACTGCAGGGTAGTCAATCTGAGTGCAGTTCCCAGTCTCCAGGCCCTTGCCATGTGGTGCCTGTGTGGTGTGGGTGCATCCCAGTGATTTGTGCATCATCCCCCTGAGGACCTGGTTTCCTTTGGGAAGTCATCTGTGCTCAGGAGCAGTAATGGAACCTTGTGTTTTGGGTGAGTGGGAACCAGGTCTAGCAGACAGGTTGGGAGGTACACCTGGCTTGCAGTTGGCTTGTTATTATGCAGAACAAAGAAAACCTCTTGTTAAGATGCCTCATGTTGGTTACCTTTGTGTCATAGCTCTGAACCTGATGAAAACCAGCGTGGATGATTGTGGCACCTCAGGCAGTGTTGTTGAGTTCTGCCTCATAGCTCTGGGAAGTCTGGGAAGGTAGTATTTTCTTCTGTCAAACCAACTGCTACAGTTGTAAAACTTAGACATTTTCCAGGTTTGTGGGCCCTTTTTCAGGCCTGAAAAAGAAATGACAGTTTTCAAAACCAAGTACAGGATGAGAGCAGTTGCTCAGAGTATGAATTGAGATAGCACACACAGTTATAGATTGTCTTGAAACAAAAGTAGTTGTAAGTGTGGAGGGAGGAGGAAAAGCTCACAAAATTTCCTGCATTTATCCTGTGTATTTGAATTTGGTTTAGTGCAGTTTATATTGTGAATTGCAGCTGGCCATGGCTTTGCTGTGGTAGCTCATGTTCCAAGATCCAAGTCCACTGGAGGAGGGAGAGTGCTGTCATAGCACTGAACCCTGAAGGTGATGTTTTGGTCCTTCTCCACAGCTGTGTAAGTTGTAAATCAGGAACTTTTCCTTCCCTTAACCCTCTGCAGCCCTGAGTCATCTCTCACTGTGTGGGTCAGGCTGGCTGGAGCCCTTATGGAGATGATTTTGTATCTCCTGCTGGGCTCCCTGTGTTGTTGGATGGGTGAATCCTGTCCAGCCAGTTCAGCAGCTGGAAGCAGCATGCCTGGTGCTGCATGGTGTGGATGCCCAGCAAACTCTACAGGGCAGGTGGCTCCTAAATAGGAGCTCAGCAGGCAGGTGCAGTATGTGCAATGTTTGGCCTCCTTAAGTGCAGGGTATCTCTCCTCCTCCTCTCTGTAATGATCTCTTCCTCAAAAAACCTCTGCTGCAGGTACCTTCTACAAAGTCTTTTCATTTGGCTTTGGCATGTGGGTATTCAGTTTATAATTGCCTACATCAGCTGCTTGGGAAATCTTCCACCTTTGTGCTACAGTGGCAGCAGCAGCAGGTTTCTCACAAACTGCTTATGTGGATAAGACTTAGGTGCAGAGCTGAAATATTAGGAAAAAGTAAGTATTTTTGCTCCACTTAAAATTGGTATTTGTGCAGTGTGAGCTTGTCTGTATGAATGTTTTATGAAAAGCACAGTATTTTAACAAATTTGCATGACAAAGACAGCATGTAAGGTACTGGGTTAATGAGTCTGAGGCAGTAAAGTGCTTAGAATAAACACTGCATTTGACTGTTTTTTCCTACAAAGTGTATTAATTTGCAGAGACTTTAAGCTGAAAACTGTTTGAGTCTTTGCAAACTATTTCTCTCTTATTCTTCATGATAAAAGTGCTTTATGGTGAGATCTCAGTTTCAGAGATTGAGACCAGGTGCATCAGTCTGTCCATTTTCCTGGCCATGCAGCATCTCAGCATCCTCTCCACACTCTACATGCTCTTTCTGATTCTCAGTTCCTCCAAAAAAAGTAGACCATTTCTTTTAGGAGACTACCACAATCAATATCATGGAGTTTGTTCTCAAGAAATAACATCCTTTAGTGTGAAATTTCTCTCTGCAATTTATTTTATGTTTCTTTTATACCATTTCAAATATTTTATCATCTTTCTTGGTGTTTCTGTCATTTTGCTGTTTGCTGGCTGTCACCTTGTCCTTCCCACACTGGGCTGTACACTGCCAGTTCATCTCTTGCCACACGAATAAAAATGTGGGGAAGGTCTGATAATAGCAGAGATAAAGGTAAAATACAGGGTGTAAATTACCAAATGACTTTCTATAACTTCCCCTTCATAATCTAGGTAAGGTTTGAGACCTGATTTATGTTTTGTTTTGAGTCAAAATTCACATGCAGTCGTTCAGGGCAGTAATTTCAAGTAAAGTGTGTGCAGTGGGTGGTAACGTGCTCCTGCACGTCCCCATGAAAGCAAGCAGCTGGAGCAGTGAGCAATCCCTGTGCAAGTACCATCATGTGCCTGCTCAGGCACCCTGCACTCACTCCTGCTTCACAGACAAGACATGGGAAAGCTTCACAATTAGCAGTTTGCTCATTTATTGCTGCTCGTGTTTACGCCTCCGTTACTGCTGCAAGCCTGATCTGGCAGGGCTGAGGTTGAAAGATTTTCCATTGATTTCTGGGGGTGTTAAAGGCCCCGTGCAGGCAGTGCTCATTGATCGTGGTCCTTGTCCCTCTGTACCAGTCTGTTCAGCTGCTTACTCAAGGAGGATGTGAAAAATGGCTAAAGGTGATCTGATATGAGGTGGGGATGGGCTTCTCCTCCTGGGTCTTACTCTTGTCTTCTGCATTTCATCCCCTGCAGCTTCCAGCTCCCACCTCATACTTCATCCTGGCCTTGGGGTTTCACCAGTCCTTCTGTGAGCAGATTCAGCTCCCTTACCCAGCAAGAAGAACACATGTGTGTTCTGTCCTCCTCCTTTCTTTGACAGCAGCAGATGACCAGTGCCAGCAGCACTGTGGGCAGGGGAGATTGCAGAAATGTGACATTTCTGGCAGGGTCTGGGCTGCCATGGAAGGATGCTTGAGGGTCTGCAGGCCGGTGTCAAGGAGAGTTGTTGACCCCACCTGGGATCCCAGCATGGATTGCAGGGTGGTGAGCAGCAGGGTCACTGCTGCTGCTGTTGTTGCTCCATCAGTGGTTGGGTGTTGGATCCCTCTTTGTGCTGATTTCTTCTTCCAGCATCCTTTCTTCCTTGGATTTTGTCTGAACACATCTGTTTGGAAATGTATAGATGTATATGTTACATACAAAAAGTTGTTCAGTTGTTTCAGTTGTTCAATCTTGAGAACAAATGTGTTAGGGGAGGCTTATCACCATGTTCCAGTATTTAAAGGGTGGCTACAGAGAGCATGGAGATTCATTTTGTCCAAGGAGTCAAATGGAAAAGACAAGGGGTAATGGGCGAGATTTTGATTGGACAGAAGAGAACTTTTTTTCATGGTGAGATCATCCTTTGGATTAATCTCCCCAGGGAAATGCTGGATACTCCAAAATAGAACACTCATAAGATTTGCCTGGACAGAATGCTGGGCCATCTTGTGTAGACTATGAAAAGTTGGCCCAGATGATCCTTAATATCTCTTCCAACCTGTTATCCTTTGATTCTATGATCTAATCAGTAGAGAGAACATTAGGAAGCCCTACTACAAATAATGGCTGCATACATGAGAAATAAAGCTGCTGTGCTAATTGTGTTACATACTGAAGGGACACTTGGTCATCAGTGCAAGCGTGCGTGTCCCCATCCTGATTGCTCTTCTGGCCTCTGGCTTCAGCATCCCCATTGCTTCAGTGGTTTTATGCCCCACCTGTGGAAATGAGCCCTGTGCATGACCTGCTTGGTGCCACTTTCCTTGTGTGCAACCTTCCAAGCACTTTGAGGGCTTGATCTTTGTCTCCATGTTCCGTTTGCTCACTGGAAAATATTTTCTGTGGCAGGACTAGCTCTTTCCCAATTCCAAGATCTAAACAATAAAAACCTTGGTACGAGCTGATCTTTCTCCTCTGGCCTCTGTGTGCCTGTGCTTGGCAGGGTTGATAGGCTGTATCCCTGATTGAGCGTTCATTACACCGTTAATGAGATGTGAAGAGCTTGCTGCAGCCAGCACGGTAATACAAGACCACCAGCTGCTTTGAGTGCAGTTTTTTGATACCTGGAGTCTTGGGTGTGAATTACAGATGACAGGATTTTCTTACTTGGCTATGTATGTCACTCACACTGTACTCAAAAGTACTGTGTGTGCGTGTCTCACTGCAGAATCTATGTGCGTGCTTTTTCATGCAGGATCTTTGCATTTCATTAAGGGATAGGAATGCCATAAATTCATTCCATATTCATGCCTTGAGTAACTAGAAAGGTTAAGGGATGAAAACTAATCATAGAGTTTGGCTGAAGGATTTTTAAACAAATTTAGAGAGGGGTTTTGGAGAGAGACCTGCAGTTTGTTAGAGCCATCAAGGGGATAAATTTGAGTGAAAGCATAAGCTGGATCATGTGAATTCATTTTTATAGCATTTGTGGCTGTTTTATGAATTTTCCAAAGGATTGGTTGTCAATACAGACACTCCCTATAGGAAAATTTGCGTCATTTTTGTCAGAAGTTTTGGTCGAAAAGAAGTGCCCTGGAGTAATGGGTGCTGGGGTCAGGAAAAGATACTGGAAATTTGGGTTCAGGTTCCTGAGCCAAGTGAAGAAGACCCATCTGTTAAACCTTGTCTGTGTTCCCTGTGAATAAAGGCCCTTAGCACCTGGCTGACCAGCCTGGCTGTCCTGTTATCCCCCTCCTACCCCAACTGTTTTAGAGCAGAGGGTTCTCCTCTCCCTCTCCCTCTCCCTCTCCTCTCCTCTCCTCTCCTCTCTTTTTCCCTTCTTCCCCTTCCCTTTCCTTCTCTTTCTCTCTTTCTTTCCCTCATTCTCTTCTTTCTTGCCTTCCTGCTATCTGGTTTGTTGGTTTGATAAAATTCTGATCTGGAATGGAGGATATTAAAATCCTGAAATATTTTCCAGGCTAGGATTTTTTTTAATTTATTTTTATTTTTTGCCTGCTGTGTTGTGACTGCAGTGTCTTTTCTGTCTTGAATTTCTCTAATAAAAGCATGGTGGAAAATGAGCTTTATTTTCAGTTTGAGTAGCGTAAAAGCCTTGCATTGCTCTTTGATGAATCTAACCAGCCTCTCAATGCCTCATCCTCCCTTGCTTGAGGGAAAAAAGGGCAAAAAGCTGCTTTTTCCTCTGGCTGCTTCAGCTGGCTGCTGGCCACGGGCCCTTTGGAGGAGGAGGTGGCAGCAGGGCTATGTCTCTGGCTTGGAGAGGTTGGATGTGTGGAAAAGGGGCTCTGTGGTGTCATTCTGTGGCAGATAATTGACATGTGTGTGCTGTGGCACTGATCCTGCTTTAGTGGAGCAAGGAGAAGCAGCCAGCCCCAGCAGGTTTTTTATCCATTGTTTTCCATTGTGTTGATGGGAAGTCCAGCTTTGCTGTACCTGCTCTAGGCTTAGGATTAAGGAGCACAGAGCTGGGCAAGCAGGGAGGAGAAGCTCAGCTGGGGCTTTAGAAATAGACTTTTTTCTGTACCTAAAAAACAGAATTGCATAAACAATTGTCCCCCAAACACTGAGGGAGGGTTGTGTTCTGTGGTTCACTTACATTCCTCAGCATTTGTAGGTGCCAGTCTAAGCTTTTCCTTCTGTTGGGGCTTCTTTTCAAGGTTCTCTCATCACTGCACTCCCAAGCATCTGAAAAGATGCTGGTTCTCTGCATGGGAGATACTTTCAGGAGCATTTATAATTTCTCCTGTCTTTCTGGGGGTCAGTTTTCAAGTGTGGAAGTGTAACCATCTAGAGAATCACTACCCTGTTCTTAAACCTTGGCTAAAATAGAATCATAGAGTTACAGAATGGTTTGGGTTGGAGAGGACCTTCAAAGGTCATCTAGTCCAAGCCCCCTGCCATGAGCAGGGACATCTTGAACAAGTTCAGGTTGCTCAGAGTCCCATCCAACCTGACCTTGGATGTGTCCAAGCATGGGACATCCACCACCCTTTCCAGGGCAACCTGTTCCAGTGTTTTACCACCCTCAGCCCCATAGACTGCAGACTGAAACAAGACTGGGGAGGTGATGTTTGGTGGTGGTGACTCAGACACCTACAGGCACTCAGAAAACCTGGCTAAAAGAACTCCCTGCTGCTATGAGAATTATTTGATCCTTTTCTGCACCTGCCAGAGCTGGAGCCCATTAACACAATTATTTTGGTGGGTGGCCCCTTTGCAGAAGCAGCAGACATTCCTGCCCTTCTGCCTAAAAGGAAGAAAAGTCATCAAAAAACTCAAGTGATAACCAAAATTTTTCTTTAGAGAGCTGTGGAAAGTGAAATGTGTGGAGGCTACGGAAAGGACAGTGAGTTTGCAGGGAAAGCTGACTGCTGAGGGGGATGTTACCCAAGCAATTCATCACAGTATCTGAAATGTCAGGAGTGGAGGCCTGGGTTCAATTCAGGGAGTCTCCATGGTCCCAGTTGTTATTGAGAATAAAGACTTATTAACCCAGGTCAAGGAGCCACGAAACGTGGCCTTGGAGGGGGGGAATACAGCACGGGGAGATTTGCAAGGCTTAGCTACTCTGGGTTTAACACCGTGGGTAATAAATCTGTGTGCAGTGCTGTGGTGGATCCTGACCACTTGGGTTAGTCTGAAAAAACTAAAATAATCCTCCATTTAGAGCTTTATTTTCTCGTGGTACAGGTTCAGCTGGTGAAGGCGGTACCTGGAAACTGAAAATCCACCAAAGTAAACCCTTCAAATGGAGTGCTGCTTCTGCAAGGTTTTAATGGTTTTGTGCAGCAGTTGTGGTGTTTTGCTTTTGTTCAGTAGCTTTGAATTTAGTTTGAAAAACTAATTCCTCTATCCTCTTAAGGATTAACTTCATCACACCCTTAAACACTTCATCTGTTTTGTTTGTTGATCTTAAATCTGTGGGACTGTCACAGCAGGCAGGATGCATGGGCTGGACTGTGACTTGTGTAGATGACCCTTGTAATTAGGGATTTCAGCTGTGGCACTGTGGGCTCAGGATGAAAACAGCCCTGAGTTTAGCCTTGTATAATTGTAGTTTGACATTTTTAGTTTGCTAAATGCTTTCATAACTGAAAGGGATTTATTATCCAATAGGAAGAATATTAATGTTGACACTGTTAGCAATTAAAAACAATCCTGGAAACTGAATTTTACCTCTCCTGATTGATTTTGAAATAATTTGTTTTTCAGTGTTATTTTAGGATTGGTTCATTTATTAGGTCTTTTTTCCTTGTGTGACAATGAGATAATTGCTATTTATTTTTTATCCTGCAAGCAATTATAATCAAAGCAGCCAAATATAGAGTCTGCTTTGACCTGGAATCAGAGTGACCTGTCAGCATGAGGCTACTGTAGTCTTCAGCTTTTCAATTCAATTTTATTTCATAGGCACTCACCAGAATGCATTCTGCAGGGCTGAAAAAATTCTGGGTAGAGTTTTGGGTGTTCATTAATTACAGTGGTGCAGAGCTGAAGAAGTGGGCAGATAAGAACAACTTTGGGTTGGTTATTAATAGCAAAAATTGTGATCTTTTATCTCGGGTTGGGTGGACTGTGTTGGGCCAATGTCCCAAGCGGTCAGAGGAGGAGATGCTGGCAGGCTGCCAAGGGAGGGGTAGCTGCAAATTAAGGGAAAATTGCAAACAATTGCCTCTAGGGAGTTTCTGCAGCCAAGTTTTGCTGACAGGAAACAGAAGATACTTTATTTTTCAATTTAGCAGTTTTAAGGTAAAGCTCAGCTCTCCTATTGAAACACACATGAACATATAAGAGTGTAGAAGTTGTTTTCTGTTATGAAAGGCCTGGATATCTACAACTGTGTAGCAGGAATAAGGGAATGAATATGAAATAAGACTGAGTAAATAATGCTGTTAAGTAGTACCTGGAAAGAAATTGGGAGCAAGAAACAGGGCTCTTGAGACAGGTCTAAGCACAGAAGCCAGAAGTAAACAGCTGTGCAGGGGGCAGAGGGTACCATTTTCCTGCAAATTCACTACTTACATGCCAGGTTGGATTTAGTTATGGTGGGGAAGCCACTGTGTGCTCACAGATGGGAAGGAAGCAAGATGGGGCTCTGTGATCCTTAACACTAGCATGGGATCAGGGCACATGGCTGATTTGGGGAGTTATGCTTAATGGTTCTTAATAATTTCCAGCTAAAAGTGAAAAATGCAAATCCACACTACCATCAAAGTCACATATTGAAATGCAGCAGCATCTGAGCAACATGAAATGATGTCACTGGTGGCAGAATTATATTCTGGCAGTGGCTTCCATTAAATGAAACATACTTCAGTGAGAAGTTGCTTTTCCATGAAGTCTCTCTTTTCGCTTCAACCCAGAGTTTTTTGCTCTTAGTGGGAGCATTTCTTTTGTGTCTCATGGCTTGGTAGCTGCTGCAAGACTGCCTCAAAGCTCCTGTCCCAAGTTCTTTCCCTATTTTATAATGCACTGTTTGGATTTGGCCCCAGTCTAAGGCAGAGCCAATTTTTTGGGATGTTGTGGGTGCTGTTGGTTGGGGTTAAGAGGTTCCTTGCCCTAGTGGCTCATCCCCTCCTATCTGCTGGCATCAGTGCATGTGTGGTTGCCTCCCTCACCCAGCTCTGTCAGAAGTGTCACAGGTTTGTGCAGGTTTTTAATGGCAGGGCTGTTTTGATGGATGTGTGTCAGGGAATGACACCTTGGCAGGTGCAGTGGAAGGAAGGGGAACAGGGCTGAGTCAGGAGGGAATGAACCAGCTCCCCCAGTTCAGCTGGGGCTGGAAGAGCATTTTACAGCATGTCTCTGCAGCAGCAAAGAACGTGTATTTTGGGGGCTAAGAGTGGCATTTGTGCTTGTGCTGAGGTTCCAGTGCTGCAAAAATTTTGCAGTCTGTCAGTGACTTGGAATTGGCAATTTCAGGTATGCTCTTACCCAAGGTCACTTTACATGCAGGGTCTTTTTAGAGAGTAAGGTTGTTGCTGGGGAGTTCAGCTCCTGAAATGCAACATTTAGAAATCTGGGAGCAGTGAAGAAGTTTGGTTTAAGAAGGTGGGGAGGGAATTCAAAAAGGTACACCAAATTCTCTCCTGAAAAAGCCTCCTTTTAAATTCAAAGTTTATTGCTTTATCTTGACTTTTAGAAAACTTGCATGAAACTTCCTTGCCTTTGAAAGCTTGATAGAAACTCTTGAAGTACTTTGACTGAAACAGAAAATTTAATAGTGAGGCATTTTGAACACTGAACGATGTTTGTGGGCAGGTAATTTAAACAGGTACTAATATGGAACAGTGTTGTACTTGAAAGGCTGCAACTGGTGTACACACATAAATGGGGGAAATATCACTGGGAGCAATAAAATCTGGGGATGCTTCATACTTCTTTCATTGCAAACAATTTTTATGGTATGGCCTGTGAAGCAATTGAAATGCAGAGAGCTGGCACATCACTAGATTGATAATTCCTCTTGCTTCTTACAGCTTATTCTCAGTACAGATGTCCCCAATTCTTTCTTTCTATCACATTAAAGTTTCTTGTCTGCTTCAATTTCATGCCTGTCTCAAACGTAGCATTTTTCAAAATTGTCCCTCCAATTTATTTTTTTTCCCCTCTTTAAAAGTTTATATCAGATGAAACCTAACTGCTAGCTTCTATCCCAAGGTTTACACTTAAATTTTTAACAAGCTCGTTTTTAAGATTGGTCTTCCTTGAGAGAGCACTTGGCTGATCCATCAATAATTATGTAGTAATAAAGCAACTGTGTAAAAATGGCACCTTCGTGCTGAACAGATTGGTTTGCAGAGCCACTGACAAAGATGAATGTTTATTACAATTTACTACTTTTGGTTCTGCAGATGCAATAGAGCTATTTTCTTTTTGGCTTAAGTGTCACGAAAAGTAATTTCCAATTGTGGAATCTTTATGATAATAAGGATGTATAACTAGGAGAGCTCAGACTAACTTTCAAATACCAGCATGAGTTTGCAATGCTGGTAATTTAGGTAAAAAAAAAATAAACAGAACATTTTTTACTTCATTTTGTTGCTGAAAATATTTTTTAAGCAATCACTTGCATAGAACCCTACAATATCATGTAGTTACTCTTCTGAATTAATTGCTGTAATATTAATTGTTGATTCTTCAAAAATTGGCAAGTTTCCTCATTTTCTTTGCTGCATCCAAAGATTTCTAATGTTGATTTTACTACAATGTGAAGGAAAATGTAACATCTAAAATTAACACAAAAGCCTGAAATTGTTGTTCTTGTTTCTTTTCCTTTTTTTTTTTTAAGTGCCTGCACAATTAAGGCTGTGATTTATATGACTTGTATTGTTCAAATCTGTCCTCTCCTATTGGGCAAAATGCAGAATAACATATTCTGTAAGTTTTTATGGCCGGTAGATGTGTTATTTCTGTCAGCCCAGCTGGTTGATTGCAGTGTCACTGCAGTGATGAAATTGTCTCTGGGTAGCAGCTGAGAAACACCTTGAGCATTAAACTTTAGTGGCTGCAGGTGTTGGGATCCGTGCCTCTGGCACAGCCTCTGGCTGCTCCTTTGCTGGATTTCCCTGGTGATGCCGGGGTACCAAGGTCCTGGCACAGCCTCTGGCTGCTCCTTTGCTGGATTTCCCTGGTGATGCCGGGGTACCAAGGTCCTGGCACAGCCTCTGGCTGCTCCTTTGCTGGATTTCCCGGGTGATGCCGGGGTACCAAGGTCCTGGCACAGCCTCTGGCTGCTCCTTTGCTGGATTTCCCGGGTGATGCCGGGGTACCAAGGTCCTGGCACAGCCCCACCGGTGCCTGTCAGGGGGTCAGAGCTACAAGGTCAGAGCTGTCATTGACCTGCAAAGGCCACAGCTCCTGGGATCTCTCCTTTTGCTGCCTGAAATAGTGACTTGGCCTGATGTTGGGTCTCTTACTCCCAGTTTGGAGGGAGGGCTGCAGGTGGTCCTGCTCCCAAAAGGCACTTGAGTGGCAAAGCTGCAGCTTCATCCCCTGGGTCCCTGGTTGGAGCTGTTCCACAAACCAGTTTGCTGCCGCAGCCCTCAAGCCTTTGTGGCAACTTGCAGCTACGTCAGCAAAGGCTTTCAACCCAGGTCATTCATTTCAGTTGGCAGCTGCTGACAGAAATGTTCCTTTGCTTGGCTTTATTTTAGCATTTAATGATTTTTATGTTGGTTTTGATGGCGTGAAGGGAATTGCATGGGAGTGTTTTGTCTGGACTTCAGTATTCTCTGCTTTATCTTGCTAGCAAGATTTAAAATCTTACTCCTTCAGGAGACAGGGCTTTTGTCTGTGCATCTTGCAAGCTCTTCCCTCATTGGTCCCTTCTGTCAGCTCATTATCCTGGGCTTATTTCACTGCACAACTCATGATGCTAAAGTTTGCTGTGGAAATAATTTGCCTAGTTAAAACTAGCATAAGGAACAATCCATCCATTCTTACCAAAAGAAATAATATATAAATAAATGTCTATTCCATAGAAGAGGATGGTAGATCTGAATTTGAAATAATGATCTGTCAGGATTTTGTAATGAAATTATAAAATGTAATTCAGAACTTATTTTCAAAAGACAACTCTGGTTTCATTAATTCAAAATAAACTTTCCTGATTTCAGAGAGATTAGTTACCCGTGGTGCTGAATGTGTTTAAATGAATTCATACAAGGAAAGAACATCACTTTCTCCTAGTGGGCTGTGGACATGTAGTCATGTTCCTGAAAATGGGTGCTAAAATGCTGTGTATTATGGAGGACCTGGATTGTGCTCCAGAAAGTATCATTATTCAGTTAAAGAAGAACAACTCTGAGATACTATGCCATATGCTGTACAATCAAATGGCTGCATGGCAGAAAGAGCCACAAGTCTTTCAGAATGAGACATGATTTGTTACTTTCTGCCCTTGCAACACCGTGTTAAGTAGAGGCCTAATACATTTAAATAAAGAATTAATTACATGTGGATGTGGGACCTATCTTTTCCAATAAGCTCCTTGAAATGCTTACTGAGTTTTTGAGATTTAGTAAAATCTTTCCAAAATCTTTGCTTTGCTGTACATCTAATCAACATTTAAGCAGGGTTCTTTGTGTGCCTGTAACCTGCAGAGGATGGCCAGATTGAGGAGAAACTGTAATCAGCAATGCAGAATTTAGCTAAAATGGCATATGAAGTATAGCCCTGTTAGTATATAAAGTTTATATACAAGTCAGATGTTGAGATTAATCATAAGGACAGGTTGCACAAGCAGATGGCTGGCCTCTCTGATAGCCATTAGCTTGAAAGGCTGGCTTTGAAACCAGCTCCATGCTTTATAGGTGAATCATGCTGCTGGGCTTTGTTGGGAAAAGGTTCTTTCTGCAGCTCCACCAAAACCTCCTGTGCACAAAAGTGCCTTTTTCCACTATTCCTAGAGGATAAGACAAATTATTCTTCAGGAACTTCTCCAGAACTTTCTTCTTTTGGTGAGTTGCAGTGTCAGAGGGCATTGCAGCGCTGTGATGGATGGATCTCAAGCATATGGAGTACACATGCTAATTGTGCTGTGCTTGTGGATCAGTCTGTCCAAATGCCAAGGCCTCAGAGCTGCTGCAGGCAAAATGTTAAAATCCTTCTCCTCTGTCTACTGTGCACTGGGGAAAAGGTTCATTGCAGTCACTAAAATGTAGAGGAGGAGGAGGAGGAGGTGAGGGGCAGAGCCCATGCCCGTCCTCACCAGGAGCTCCTGCAGGAGCTGAGCTTCCTGCTGCAGCCTGTGCTGTGCCCAGGTGGCCAAGGGACCTTGCTGTGCTCCAGTGGCACCTGGAGCCATGCAGGCAATGCCTAAACTTTGGATTGCAGACATCCTTATATGCTTCATGTATATAGATAATTCCCTGAATGGACACAAAACTGCTTTGGTCCCTGGGGAGGGGCTCCTACAAGAGCTCTCTTTGGTCCAGAGCAAGACAGAGAAGTACTTTATCACCTTCATGTTTCTCAGCCATTAGGCATGGTCAGAGACAAAAAGAGAGCACTTCATCTGACAAGAGACAGTGCAACTGCTGTAATTCTTATTTTAAAATATGGTCTGTGCTGGCTGCAGGTTTCTGCTGCATAATGGCTGATGCTCTCACCACAGATCTGCATTTCTGTAGCTGCCACCTTTTGAGAATTCAAACCAAGTGTCTCCTACTTCCATGTTTGTCAACCCCAACTGGTGATCCTGATCACCAAACCAGTCAAGATCTTAAGTGTCCTTTCTCTCTGTTCCATGTCTCTGATGGTCCTGGCAACATGGAACTCTGCCTGGTACCTGCTCTGAGTCCAGCCCTCATCCACCTCAGAGGATTTCCTGTGGGCCAGGTTCCCACCTTGCTTTTGATAGGGGAGCTTCTGCTCTTGTCTGTTGCTCTATTTAATAATAAGAATATTTTTTTATCTTCTCTTTCCTCTCTCCATCTCTGTAATTCCCTGCTTGCTATTTCTCATTAGCAATGAAGGAAGGAAGAAGCTGGGTAACAAAATGAGAAATTTCTTACCTAATAATTTTCTTTCAGTTAACAGCTTCTCACCATTCAGCCCACCCGGACAGTGTGGTAAATGGCCAGGCCACAAATTGATTTTTTTCCTCTAAATAAGGACTTGGGTATATAATTTCATACTCTATGTTTTAATGTTGTCTTAATGCTAATAATTTTCTGCTGAAATATTTCTGTGGTCTGGGTGGCTTGTGGCTGGTGCTGAGGTTGTCACAAGATAGACCATAGATGAGCTCTGAACCTCAAAGGAGGGGGTAGAAATCATCCCACCTTTGCTAAGAGATGGTAAGGGTGACTAGATGCAAGTTAAAAGTGGAAAGTTTAACTCATTTCACCTTGTTGCTCAGCTGGGCAAGTTATTTTGGTAGGCTGTTTTTGACCTGGAGCAGCTCTTTGGTGCAGTTTGTGTTGGAAGGGACCTTAAAGATCATCTAGTTCAACCTCCCTGCCATGGGCTGGGTTGCCACCCACTAGATCAAGTTGTGTATGTTCTATTGCTATATGGCTGTATACATTTAAATTTTTTTCCTGGTGGAACAGAAATTGATTCACAATTAAAAAAGAAAAAAAAAAAAACAACTATACTAGTCCAAGCAAAATTCTAGGATTTGCTTTGAAGTTCTCTGTAGTGCAGAGCTCACCATTGTTTTTTATTTTGTGGGGGGGGTTACAGGAGGAGATTTACTTCTCACTAACACATGTGCTGGGGTGGCTGAGTGCTGGCCAGCCAAGGACCCTGGGCTTGCAGGGACGGGCAGCAGAGCGTTTAGCGCCCGCAGCAAGACCTGGCGAGTTACAGAAACGATGCTTCAGCACTTAAACACGAAGCCAGCTGTTCCCTCCGTGGCTGGCTCGGGTGTAAAGTGCTCTTGCTGTTGTACACAGTGCTCTGTCAGGATGGGGAAAGCGAGCTGGAGTGGGATGTGAGCCTGGCTGCTTTTGCTGTCAGCTCTCCAGGGTGTTGGGCTGCCCTTGCCCTCTGCCAGAGATAGCGGCAGCGCTCTGCCCTTGTGGGGTTTGCAGAGAAGAGCTGATTCACATGCTGATCAGTTCTCCTCCTTGCTCTCTCCCTTTGTATAAACTGTTACTCTTGGATCCCCCTGCATAGATTTTTTAAAAAATGCAGAAAATACAGGCCAGAAGGCACCAAAAAAAATGAAGGCTGGGGGAAGGGAAAGGGGAGAAAAGATGCCAAGAACAGCATAAAAGGCAAAGGAGGAAAATACAGCAGGGAATTTGTGATTGGCTGGAAAAGCACAATAAGCAGGGGAAATCTGTCTTTATAGTTTTCATTTTAAAAAGTTTAAAGCCCATAACTGTTCAGGCAGGAGGAGGTGGATATGTGAATGTAGGCTGAGGTGTGAGTGTCTGGCACTTTTGGCACTAGTGCCATGGTCAGTCTTGGCGCTGCTGGGTGCAGAAATCACAGGCTGGAGAAGACTTGTGTCTGTGCATGGAAGCTCTTACAGTTTCCAGGGTTTGGCCCTGAAAAATGTCATTTGTGGTAGTTAGGTAGTCTGTTTCCTGTTGAGTATTGGTCAGTTTGCCTATTGGTTATTGGTTCCATCAGCACAAGATAACTCTTTTGATACTGTTCAGAACAGCCGTTCTCTGAGCACTCAGTCATGGCAGCGGGGTTGTGAGATCAGAAGAGAACGACAGGTTGCAACAAGTAGGTTGCATAAACTGTGCTCTTTTTCATTGTTTTCCAAAGGTGTTGGGGGAACATGAACGTTATTCCAGAAGAAGAACATCTGCTGCTGGTTTTGAGGACAGTGTCAAGAGGTTCTTCTGTTCAAAAGCCTAATTTTCAGCTGTATTTATTTTTTGGGAGGTTGAAAGGGTTTTTTTTCTTAAGGGCTTTTTATGTTGCTATGTAGTTCAATGAACATGAGCTTACCTTTTCAAAGAAAATTCTTCAGAATCAGAAGGGTTTTGTTTATTGCTGGACTGGTTTTGTACTACCTGCTTTGAAGAAATATATATTGCAGGGAGGATTTCTGGAAAGAATGGAGAGATTAACTGTTTCTATGAAGCATTAAGTTTAGGTTAACAAGTTTCCATGTCTGTTAGATGAGTGGTATAACCTCTAAGTGGATATAAAATACGAGGATGTGGTTTGGTTCATCCTCCATGGACTATGAGGTGAAACAATAGCATTTGTTTCAGTATGGATGTGCTCTCAGGAAAGCGGCAGGGTTGGTGGTTAGGTGCTTTTTTTTTCAAAATTGAAATTTAATTTATAAAAAATATGTTCACTATGTAATGAAAGTTCTGTGAGAGTGATTGACTGCAGGAAAAAGCTTTTTCATAATTTATTCCCATATATCATTAAGCGCAGAAATCTGAAATTCCGTTCCTGTGACGGGGTAATGGTTCTGAGACCACCATAGGAAGGTGGCTGATGGGGGAAGGCTGCTGGGTGTCACTCAGCTGTGCAGGACAGACAGAGCACATCTGCAGCTCGAGTCTCAGTGTGGGGAAATGGAAGCAGGCACTTAATAAGGATGGGTTTCTAGTTCTGTGCTGCATTAAGGCCCAGTGTTGTAGGAAAATCTTCTGCCTACAGCAGATGAGCCCGATGCAGTGCCCTGGCCCTGGCTGTTACACTGCTTTGCTTTGTGAGAAAGTCCTATTTTGAGTAGACAGGAGTGAGGAAATAGCTGATGAGCTTGTACATCCCAGCTTTTATACAGGCTGACCTTGCACAGCTGCAATAGCAGAGTAGGTGGAATTTCTTTTGTTTTTAATTTTAATTATGCCTTTTTAAAATTGTGCCTTTTCCCTCTTTGCCCTTCATTTGCACCATTTTGGGCTTTGCCTGTACACTTCTCACGGTGCCAGGGTGAGGAGCTGGCCCGTGGGCACCTTGCAGAGGCAAGGCTGTGTGCCCTGGCAGTGCTGGGCAGCCGGGTGCCAGCCGAGAGCGCTTCCCACCATCCCTCGGCAGGAATGAATGTTTCTGGGAAGATGGGGCCTCACTCTGGGTGTGATGTGTTTGCTTTCTCTGAGGAACTAGCAGGCTGGAAACTTGGCTTTGGCTGGAGACGACCCCTTAACCTTGCCTTGGCAGAAGGAAATAATAAAGTGACAGACTTCATTTATCTTTATGCTGTGTGCGTGGCCTCGTGTGCTCTGTACACCACCAGACCTAAATCCTGGCACTGTGATTTGGCACTGTGAAGGAGTAGGCTGTAATTTTCAAGGTGGCTCCAGGTACAATAAAGTAAAAAACATTTTCTCCTAAATACAAGCATACACATCGTGTTTTGTGACCTTATTTCGTTAGCAAATGCAATGAATTTTGTTCTGCCCTTACGTTTTGTTTTTGTGGAATACTTCTGTGACAGCACATGATTGCACTGCCGAAGGTGAGCTGGGGGAACTGGAGCCCTTGGCAGCTGCAGGGTGCCTGCTGTGGGATGGGAGCACGGCAGGGCCGGCTGGGATTGCACAAAGAGGCTCCTTACCTGGAGCAATGGGGTTGGCAACAGCTTAAACCAGCCAGGATTACCTCCCAGCCTGCTCTGGAGGGAGGCTCCTGCCCTGTGTTAGTGAAACTCACAGTGTTCTCTGCTCTTGGCTTGATGTGTGGTGTGTTCGTTTGCACACCCATCGATCCTTGTACTTCATCCTGTGCTGCTGCTGCTGCTGCTGCTGCTGCAGCATTTTCACATCCATTTCTCTTCCCTGCCTGGTCCCTGCAGCGCCATCACCACGGCACTTTGTCTGCCCGGCGCTGCTCCCCTCCCAGGTACCCACCCTCAATGCCTGCTCTCTTCACTCCCCCTGGTAAATCAGTTATCTCCCCCTCCAGATGGGTTTGTGTCCCCTCTGATCAGCCAATCAATTATATCCTGGCGTGCTTGTGCAGTGCCTCTTTTGACTCCAAGCCATTGCCTTCCCTTCGCACTCCCTGCAGCTCCCCAAAGTGGCACCGGCATCGCTCATCAATTTGAGATGTTAAAGCATTTCTGCCCATTGGGTCTCTCTGATGGTCTGTGGGAGCTTTTTGTGGCTCCCATTGGATTTAATCCCTCCCTGGAGAGCAGCAATCATTCCCAGTGTTTCTGCTGCCCTGGGCTCAGGTTGTTTGGTTTGTTGCATAAGGATTTTTGTCACTGAAAATGCATCTCCCAAGTCCTTTTAGATTTTGTTGTGCTCTAGCCCCAAAGTATTTCTTGAATACTGGAGGTGCTTAGTGTCTGGTTTTGTGCCAAATAGGTGGAAAGGTTCTTTGTTTAAACTCCTTGCTGTGAAACGTTGTGGTGAAGGATGAATTTGCTCCATAGTACCAGAGGACCAAGTGCCTTTCTATTATATCTGCTCTAGAGGATTTCCTGGGAAGTGTTCAGCCTCCATTTCTGTCTGTAAGGAAATCCTCTTATCTGGGCAGAGCAATAAATAGTGCTACCTCCTGTAATAGAAACAGAAAAAACATATTCTTCACGTGGCTGTTTTTAAAAATGTGGGGTTTAAAATATATCGGGTGGAATGATTCTTCTGTAATAAATCCCCATAATAGTGCACTATGTATACATTTAACTGGCTGCACAGAGGCAGGGAGAGGGGCAGAGTGTATGTTAAAAGATGATTTAGTGGGTATTTAGTAATGACAAGAACAGTAAATAATCCTACAGGTTTACAAACCTAATCCCCAGTGTCTGATTGTAGCCCTCATGTCTACTGGAATTGGTTGGAAAGATGTTAGAAGGCTGGAAAGGGAGGGCTTTGGGGGGAGTTTATTTTTAAATTTTTGGGGAGCTCGCTGGATGATTGATGGTTTTAGGTGGTATGAATGTACTGATTCAGTACCTTGATAGAAAGCTCTTGAAGTGCCTGTCCTCCTCCACTTGCTACAGAGCTGTTGGGTGAGGATGGACTAGGCTGGTCCTTGCTCTAAGCTCTTCCTGGTGATCCTTTCATTTAACAACTGGATTTGGAGGGAAGGGGTGTTGTTCTTAATGCCCAACTTATTTTTTGCCTGTGCCCTGCAGTAAAGCGGTTGTTTTTCTTAACAGCAGAAATCCATGATGTCTCAGAGCTGTGCCACGTGATGCTTCTGCTTTTAAATAAGCTCTTAAGAGGCTGGACCAGATGTTGGCCACATCTGTGTTGTTATTTCGTCGAACATTTCATTTCGACCCTTTTATTAAAAGAGAAAATGATAATTTAGAAATCATTTTGAAAAGTTTACCAGCTAGGAAGATCTTTCTGGTTTATAAAAAAGCAATGGGTTTGATTTCCATGCTCTGCAGTGAGCTGTGTAGCATCAAGCAGACAGATATTTGTGGCTGGTAGGGTCTACTCCTGTTGGAAATGATTGCCATGGAAATTTTCATGCCGAAATGGATGTGTTTTATTTCAAATTGGCATTCTGTAATGAAACGTGCATTTTTTTTTTCTCAGTGAAAGCATTAAAGTAGGGATTTGAAGGCACCTTGGCTTCTGAAAAACCCATTTAATGAATGCCTATCGCCATGGCAGGAAAAAGGAAGATTTGCAGGCAGAGGGATATCCTGCAATTACTCCCTCTGCTGCTGTTACGGGGGTCTAAGAAATGCTTATTATGTGTAACTTGCTTCTGGATTCTTCTCTGCAATTTAACAGTTGGAGAATGAGTTTTCTGTCCCTGTTGCTAATTGATCCAATGAGAAAAACTGGCACCTAATTCAGTAACAAGTTATATTTAAAATGACAAGTGAAATTGTTCATGGTGCCTGAAATTGCATCGTTTTCAGTCTGGCATGTTAGGGCTGTGTAAGAAAACAGGCACCTACTGTACTGTGACATATTAAATTTTAAACCTCTCATCCAAAAATATAGCAGGGCATAGGAGGAGCAAGGTGTATAATGATGAAAAGCAGTGGCAGCTTGATTTCAGTGGGACACTTCAGTGGGATACTACTCTTTTATTGTTTTTAAGATGCTTTGGCAGTTTTTACTACAATAAATATTGGGATCGATTTATGTAAAGTTGAACAGTGAGTATGTTCATCACCACTTCCAAGTTTTGGTTTTGTAATTTGTGATTTTCAGAACTTACTGGTGATTTTCAAGATTGGCTCCATTTTTCTCTGTCGATAATTCCAAGCCTTTATAGATAGCGGCCAATTTAGTTTATCTGGTACAATGAATAGTGAAGAAAAATAAATCCTTTATTTGTGCAGGTAAACCAAATTGAAAATTTGAGGGTTTTTTGGGAGGAAAAAAGGGGTAGATAATGTAATGAAGGTGGAGGCCATCCCTCCTTCTGTCCTACAAATTGGTGGTTAAAGTGCTACCCAGAATATGGGAGACCCAGTTGAAGTCCCATTTTTGTATGAACTCCTTCGAACCTACGAGCCAGGTTATCCTGGTCTGGACTCCCCTTGCACTCTGCTGTTGAGCTGTTTTATTTTGTGTGATGGAGCATTTCTTTCACCCAAGTAGACCAGCTCCTGGGAATGTTTCTCAGACAGTGGACTACAGTATTTGCTCCTTTCCTTGGTGAAAATTCAGCCACTCCAGCTCACTGGAAGTTTCTGTCTCTGTTCCAGCAGGAGAGATGTACAGTCCTGTCTTGAAGAATACCCTGCCCTCCCTTGGGTGACTCCTCTCCACGCTTTGAATGATTATGCTTTGCTAAAAAAAAATGTCCGTCAGTTGCATTAAAAAGGCAGCAAACCACCAGGATGTGTTTTGTCACCTCGTTTTTCCTCCCCATCCTAAAGCCAGGGAGTGCTTGGCCATGTCCTGGGGTGCATCCCTGCCTGGCTGGGAGCAGGGTGCCTGCATGAGGAGCTGCTGGCACTGGTGCAGAAAGTTTCTGCTCTTACTGCACTGTGCAGAGATCAGAGCAGAAGAAAAGCATATGTACTGATCAATTATGTAGTTATTATAAAATCTTCTGCACTTCTAAAGTATTTTGGGGAAAAAGGGTTGTGAAGTAAATCTGGTGCCTGGGACTAATGTGGTAGATTTATAAATGTGACGACAGTGAGAAATGTTCTTTAAAGCTTTTTTGGTCAAATTAGCACCACATTATCTGAGCTGGTAAACTTGATATTACTTTTATGAGACAATATCAGGAAAAAAATCAAACCATAGTGTTACAGAGGGCTGGAGCACCTCTGCTTGAGGAAGGGCTGAGAAAACTGAAATTGCTGAGCTCAGTAGGAGAAGAGAAGGCTTCAGGATGACCCAGCCTTCAGGATGATCCAGCCTTTCAGTACCTTAAAGAGCTACAAAAGAGCTGGAGAGAGACCTTTTACGAGGGCATGGAGTGACTGGACAATGGGGAACGGCTTCAAACTGATAGAAGGTTTAGACTGGATATTAAAAAGAAGAAATTGTTTACTGTGAGGATGGTGAGACACTGGAATATGCTGCCTGGAGAAACTGTGGATGCCCCGTTCCTGGAAGTGTTCAAAGCCAGGTTGGATGGGGCTTTGAGCAACCTGCTCTGGTGTCCCTGCCCTGACAGAGAATTGGAACAGGATGATCTTTAAGGTCCCTTCCACCTCAAACCATTCTGTGGTTCTATGCTGTTCCTTGTGATGGGACATTTTTGGGGGGTTAAAACCCCTTTTGCTTGTGGCTTGGGGTGGAAAGTATAAAACTTTCTGTTGGTTGTTTAAGGTGGATTTTGAAAAGACATTTGTGAGTGCTCAGTGGCTGATCCCAGGGGATGTCTGTTGATTTGAGCAGCCATACCCTTTGTACCACCTCAGGAAGCTCAGAGTTCATTCCTAACCTGGTGTTTTGGTTGGATACCCAGCCCTGTTATTTCACATACTTCAGGCTACTGGTTTAAACCCCTGACTTTTGCCAAGCAGATCATTGTTTTATCTTCTGGGTATGCTTTTAATTCCAAGCTTTGCTTGACTTTATCATTTGGTTGCCATGATCTGCCATTGGATCCTGGCATCACCCTCTGCTGGTCCAGCGCTGTGCAGGAGCACCAGGCTGGGGAATCAATCCAGCAAAGGTCTTGGTTTGTGGGGAGGCACATCCCCAGTATTGGGGAGTGGGAGCTGTGAACAAGCCAAGCTGTTTTGCACCACTTTGGTTTTAATTTGTTATTGTTGATTGTTGAAACTTAATTTGTTTATATTTTTTTCTGCAAGTGAACTGGTGAGGTCATCTGTTGTTTGATCTTTATTAGATGTAATGGAGATGACCAAGAAGATTGCTTCATTCCCCAGCATAAGTCTTTGTTAAATAATTTGTTTTCTTCTTTACCTGGACTACCCTAATAGTGTATTGCTATAGTTCTTTAATGTGATGTGGAAAATCAGGTTTTGCAGCTGTACACTGTTCCAGTCCCAAATTAAGCCTCAGTTCTGTGCTGTTATGCTTTTTAATGGATGGAATATTTGAAAATTTGTTTTCAGAAGTCTTAATAACTACCAAACTAGCAAAATTGCAGTGAAATTGTAATTATAGAAAGTCAAGAAGAAAGCCGTGGTGTAACTGTCAGCAGTCGTCTGTGCTGCTTCCCTGAAAATAGAAAACATTTCCTAAGTCATAATATACAGATAAATTACTGACCTATATGCTCTAACAGAGAAATTTTTGTTATGATGAAAGAAAAGTGGTCATCTTTTTGAAATGGTTTCCCCAGCTTCCTGCTGAACATTTGTGGCTGTAAATTAAAGTGGGTGAAAAAAAGGTGACTGGAAGTCTCTGGCAGATTTTTAGTACTGATGAAGACTGTGCTGGTTCCTGAATTTTAAATTAATCCAATGTGGTGAATTTCTGTGCATGAAGTTCTGCAGTGAAAATACTCAGCAACACATTAAACCTCCCAGATGAAAGCAGAAGGATGCAAATCTCTGAAGGACAGTCCTGAAGTGTTACATTACTGCAGAACTTAAGTTGCAATAGGTGTTGGACAAACATATGGGCTGATTAAAATGTGTTCTTTTCTCCAGGTGAGAACACAGGGGATGGAGAATTAGATCTGAGTGGCATCGACGACAATGAAATAGATCGGGTAAGGTGCCCTGCTGTCCCTGGTGTCTCTTATCCTGGTTGTCTGGATAACTGGGAAAGACAAAATGGTCCTTAAGCTGGTTTACCCTCTCTGCAACTGCCTCTTCTCTCTGATCTATAGAGAGGTTTGAGCAATTTCAGTGATGTGAAATCTAATGTTCATGCAAACCTGTGAATTTGGTGTTCCTTGCTCAAGTTATATATATATATATATATTTATGAGGCTGCTGCTGCTGCTTGCTTTTAACATGCTGGAATAATTATGTTTTAGAATGTCTTTTATTCCAAAGGAGAACTTTAAAAAGTTTGGTGGAGCTCTACATTCATTATTTAATTAAGATAGATTCAACATAGGAGGCTGCCATGGAAACCAAACTGTAAAACCAGTATGTGCAGCTCTTACGTACTTCCAAAGATCTCTGTGATGTTTCCTGGATTTATTTTTATTTGTGTGGCAGCAAAAAATACCATTTAACATACAGACTGAGTGGGACAGACAGATGGCTGTGGAAAAGGGCTTGTTGGAGGCCCCAGAGCTGGTCAGCACATGGACAGGCCACAGTCCAGCTCTCTGAGCCTGATGCCCTCTCCAGCTGCCATACTGGTTTACAGAGTCATCTGAACAGATAATGCCAGTGCTAAAAACTCACTTTGGGGTACAAAATCACTGAGACTGATGAGGTTGCACAGGAATTACTGATCTCCAAAATGTAGCTGTGAGGTGGGATTTGCTAGGCTGGGCATTAAGGTCTCACGGTCTGAGCAGACATTGAATGGAGGGAGCACAAAGGCTGAGGTTTTTCACTACAGCCAGTCCATAATTAAAACAATCACAGGGGAAGAACACATTTTCTGCTCTTCCTAGGCTCTGTGATGAGGTCATAACTCTGCTTTTATGACTTCATGTTCATTTCTGTGGCAATAGACTGTAATATTGTAAGTCCAAGATTATGAAATCTCTGAAAGCCTAAGAGGGATGAATAACTGAGCTAAGGAAAAGTGTATTTTACTGTTATGGCCCACTTTTAATAGAAGCAGATGAAAGAGTGAAAATACTGGTCTGATAAACCAGGACTTGCACAGCCATTTGCTCTCCTGTTTAGCCCTTGGAGGAAGGACTGCATTAGTTTCATTTGACTGGAATTATTTTTCTTATGAAATCCTAAATGTACATCTTACTTTGGAGAAAATCTTGAATGCTCAGACCCAAAAGTGGAGAAACCTCAGATTGCTTTTCTTGCACTTAAACATAATTTTGCAAGTCTCAGGTGCACTGCTTAAAACTGAAGTGTCTTGTTCATGATGGATTACCTCATTTGTCTTCTCCATTCTGCTGTTCTTCACTCCCAAACAGCATCACCTGTAGAGAACTTCAGTTTCATTGCTAATTGTGCTAAATACTGGTTGAATTTTTACATTTAGGTCATCTACAATTAAGTAATTGCTACCTATCTGTCTATTTATTTCTGTGATTCATCTGAATAGTCCTAGATGTATTTTACAGCTCCATTCCCACTAAAGATGTTACTGAGACTAGGTGGAGTTAACTGCAAAATGTCTACATGTGGTTACTGAACCCAGCTGTCTGAAATCTACAGGGCTGAAGCTCCAGCAGTCTGAGCTGGTTCCCTTCACACAGATGTGGCCTTTGAATTAATAATCTCAGTGTAAAGCTTCACAGAAACCTACCCAGAGGACACATGTTTTTGTTTTGGTCGCACAGGGCAATGGTTCCCATCCTGTTTTGAATTACAGACCACCATCAACACACAGAATTACTTGCAGACAACCACGTTGTCATGATAACCTCTTGTATCATCTGAAAAAGATCATAAAACCAGGATCATTTTTGTTTAATTAACAGACCATGTATAATGAGTCCTGGGTGGTTTTTGGTCACATCATCATAATTTGGAAACCAAGCACTGTTTTTTGAAAACAGGTTGTTGCTGCTTGTGCCAGCTTCAGATGTTACTAGAAATACTCTCTGATTGTCTTATATCACTCGTGTTTTCTTTTAATGTATTTTTAAAAATGGTCATGGAGTGACTTTGCCAGTGTTTCTTCAGTTCAGTTTTTTCTGTGATTTTCAGTTTGATTTCTGAAAGTACATAAATTTGTTTTCTCTTTTAGTATATACTTAATGAAGCTGAAGCTCAGATAAAAGCAGAGCTATGGATGAAAGAAAATGCAGATTATTTGAAGGAACAAAAAGGTAAATATGTAGGACTGAAATTTGCCTTTTGGCTGGTGTTGCTGAAATATGCAGTCTTGTGTAATTTTCATGCTGGTTACCCTTTTGTCATCTTTCAGAAAAGGAAGCAAGAATAGCAAAAGAGAAAGAACTTGGGATTTATAAGGAACACAAGGTATTAAATTATGTGTTAATTGTGTCTGTTTGAAAATGTCTTGGAAATATCTGCTGATCAGCTCCATGTAGATGTGTGGGCATAGTGGTACAGGTCACCACTAAAGGAGCAAAAGCTACAGTACATCCAGCTGTTACTGAATTGCAAGGCTGTATTTTTTTAGGTGATGAGTAAAACACTTTCTTGCCCAAACTTTTATTTTAAATCGCTATTATGAGAAAATTCTGAGCATGTCAAAGTCAGAGCTAGCTCTTTGCATTTATGACTGCTGTTCTAATTGCTTGCTTATTAAAATACAGGTTTTAAAACGTCTGATTTTTTTTTAATGTGTGCATGGGGAATTTGTTTGTACTTGCCATAACTTCAGTGGCTTTCTTTGCTCTTACAATAATGATTTCTTTATGAAGAACTGAACAGATCCTTGTTACAGTCACTTGAAGGGGTATTTTGTTCTACCTTTCATAAAGAATGCAACGGTTATGTTAACAAATGGCATGTCCTGTCTCCATGTTTAGCAGTTTAAAGCAGCCTAATTGGCCGTATATTCACGATTTACAGCATTAGTATTTTGTGTAATTGAGCAAGTGACAACTCCAATCTTCCACATGCAGCTAAACCCATGTTAGTTTTTAGCGTGTATATCCTCTATCTTTTTTTCTGACTAATGTGAAAGGCAGAGTTTCCTGCTTCCCCTAGGTATTTCAACAATAAAAACAAAACCAGACAATGAAACACTGTTTTAGACTTCAGAGTTTCTCATTCATCCTGCGTTTATGCAGACGTGGCAGTCTACCAGCAATTTTCAAAATTGTATAACTCCTTGGCACTGCCAAGTAGCCCAAACACCCACTTTTTTGTTCGGACAACACAGGAGTTTTTCTCTAACCTTTTATTGTTTCTGACAGCTCGAGTAGAACTTGATTAATATGGTGCTTTCCAATTTCAAGGTAGCACTTGACCCATGTAGGTAAACAGAGGGGCTATTATCCATTAAAAAATAAATCTCCTGCAGAGCTTGGTGTTAAAACCTTCCTTTGAATAGGAAAATGCCAAATGAGAAACAGTGCTTCTGGGTTGTTTTCTTTTTCCTACCTACCCAGGCATGGGACACGGCTGGAAGGGTTCTCTGCTGTCATTCCTGCTTGCCTGGCTCTGCACAGCATCAGCCTGTGCCTGGGAGAGGCAGCTGCAGGTGACAGAGCTCCCGTGCCTGCAGCCTCCTGCTCCCTGTCCCATGGCATCCCAGCCTTGGGAAGCTGCTGCTGCTCCTGCTCTGGGCCCTTGGCAGCGAGGAGGAGGAGTTGGGCAGAGCCTGTCCCACGCTGCCTTCAGATTTGGTCCGAAACACGGCCGCGGTTCCGTGGTGCTGTCAGTGCTCTGGGGAGTTGTGACCCAGCTCCACTCTCACTTTAAAGGCAGTTTTAGCAGGGGAGGTTCTTTATTTCCATGATGAGTGATGCTGTGAGGTCTCTATTCCTGTAACAGGAGATCACTCCCCCTTTTTTTTTCCATACATGAAAAATGGCCCATCCTTCTTCTCTCTTTTTATTAAGTAAAGAATTTCTAATAAACTCTCTGGGCATTTGGCAAAAAAGCAAACATTCATCTCTTGGAGAAAAGAGACCCTTTGATCTCACTGAGTGGCAGGAGAGGGAGCACTGGCTTAGCCTGGGCACATCACCTGCACCCCCCATCACATCAGCAGCACCTGAGCCAGGACTGCTGCACTCCAGCTTGCCCCTCTGCTACATGGAAACTTTGTTTGTACCTACATCACTAATTTTATATTTTAATTAAGCCAAAGAAATCTGCAAAGAAGCGGGAGCCAATTCAAGCCAGCACAGCAGGAGAGGCAATTGAAAAGATGTTAGAACAGAAGAAAATCTCAAGTAAAATTAATTATAATGTGCTAAGGGACCTGAACAGCAAAGGAAGTAACACACCAAAGAAAGAGGATGACAGCACTGATGACAGCACCAACACCAAGAAGCTGTCAAGAAGAAAATCTATTGCCAGTAGGAATATAGCCAACCCTGTAAACAGTGTGGGAAAAAGGTACTGCAATTGTTCATTTATATCTCTGTCTGTGAGACTGTCTATGTATCTTTCTGAGCCAGACAATGTAGGGACTGAAATATTTGTTTGAGGCTAAAATAATGTTGAGGCTCTGTTTTTATTTATTTTGCCTGCACTGTCATGGCGACACCTTATTTATAGTTCACATTTCAGAGGTTTGCTTTGGTGTGGGTTAATCATCCCAAAGCCAAAAAACCCACAACATCAATGGAAATTCATAAATGTGAATATATCAGTCAGGGGCACCTTTTCTTGATAAAATCCTGACATTTGCTGTCCTTCCTTTAAGTTGTCTGTGTGAGCTGACATGACACTAAATGTTCGAAAGCTTTTCCTTTTTGCTTGATTTGAAAACTGTAGTTCCCATCTGTTTTGACAGCTAGCTGCTTTGATTAGCTTTTATTTTAGTTTTATTCCAAACTTTTGTTGTTAATTAATGACACAAATACAAAGCTTTACAGTAAATATGCTTGTTGGTTTTCTGGTCTGCATTTGAAAATGTTTTATAGTGTGATGAAAGCTCCTGTTTTAATGAGAGAAATGCTGAACTTGCTGGGCAGATTTGTAGTGTGCAGTAAAACATATAAGGAGATTGATGTGTCCAATCTGCAATATTCTACTGTTTTATCTGTCTGGGGTTTATGAAGTCACGTTGGATCATCATTTGAATCATTTTGACATATAGTAATTTCTTACTTAGATGTTATTTATTTATTACTGCCAGAATTATAGGCCAAATGCCACAAGGATATCTCGGTATTTAATTTTTAAATATAAAATGTTGTCTCTGCACAGTTGTTCAGATTTAGGCATGTGTTGGAACTGGATAAGGGACCTGGGAGGGCAGGAGAGCAGCCACCTACAAGGTGTGAGAAAACATCTGTTTGTGAAAGAACAGGATACGTGGGGTACCTGAAAACATGATGCTGGGGAGGATACTAAGTGCAAATCTCTCAGAAGCTGAGGAAAATAAGGATGGCAAAACCTAACCCCTTATTTTAACTTCATTTGACAGTGAGGGCAGAGGCACAGGCGTCAGTTTGAGCTGAGAAGCCAAATGCCAAAGTCACTGGCCCCACTGTCACCAGATACAGGTTTTTACAGTGTATCAGACATATTTTCTTCTTTATTTTGTATTTTTTAGCTTCCATTCAGCTTCTCATTCTCAGTATCAAAAGCTTTGCTTTCCAGCTGTTGACTCACTGGGGATTTTAGGCTCCTCTGTAAGTTGCACGTAAATTTTACACTGGTAAAGGACAGGGAAGATGCATTGAGGATTAACTTAAGAGCATTTAGCTTGTGCTTTATTTGCAGTTAACAGGTATTAATGAGTCATATTTCTGGTATTTCAAGTGAAGTAGGACCAATTCAGTTGTCTGAAATGCATTGCTGGGTGGGAAGTAGGGGCTGGGCAGGATCCTGGTTGCATTTTAGAGCTCAGCAATGTCATCCAAGCTGAAGCTCCATCCCAGCATTGTCACCGCTGAGATTTGTAGAAATGTTGAGCCCTTGGAACTCCTGTTGAATTCAGCATGTAAAACTCTTAACAGGTGTTAAACCCTTTGGAAAATCATGCCATAAATATTTAATTTAACAGTGGTGCAACTTGAAAAGGTTTCTAAATAAATACAAATCAGTATTTTGCAAAAGCAGCTAATAAAACGTATTTATTTTTCCTCTTGAGAGCCTAAAGTACATCCTTAAGATGCATAACAGAGTTTCCTGATGATGATTAGCAGATCTCAGATACAATGAATTTTGCAGCAGAACACTTCAGAGGAGGTTGAGGATACATGCAGATAAGTGAGCTAAGAAGATTTTGCACTCCTGAAGTAGGCAGTGCTCTTGCTTAAATATTATCAAGGACTTGACAAACATTAGTTGGGGTTTTTTTTTTTCCCTTATAATTAAAGATTTATGACATACTTTTGATTTTTTTAAATGCCATGCCTTTTAAATGGCATGCATAAATTTCTGTGTTCTGCATTGTTCTTATATGCCTTGCATTCATTGCCTTTGTTCAGCACTGTTCCTTTGAGAGGTGAATGGCTAAATACTTTCCCAGGGATACAAAAATCATGATAATTTATATGCAATTAATAATAATAAAACTCCTGAACATTGCTCATTAGAAAATGAATGAAGCAGATAATCTGTCTTTTTCCAGGAGGCATTTGCAGAAATAGGATCATATGGTTTGGGTTGGAAGGGACCTTAAAAATCATCTCTTGTTTTGGTTTGTAGTGATTTACAGGCCTGCATATTTATCTTTATGTATTTTAAATATTTAGTAAGCTGCATCTGAGTGCAATATTACTGTGGATAACCAGGCTTTGATCCAGTCCTTTAGTTCATTGGAGTTGTGGTCAGATTTTAAAGAGCTGTTTCTTTAGTCCTGATCCCAATTAAAAGATGCCAGTATAGGCAGTACCAAGTTACAGGATGGGAAATGAATCCTCATTCTTGGCGATTAAAGCAGTGCTCCTGTAATGGTATAAAAATGGAAATTTTTTTATATTTATAGATAAATATCTTTCTTGCTTTCCTTTTAAGCCATTTTACTTACCACACCAGATTTGGACAGATGATGTAGCCAAGTTTGTCATGTGTTTTAGAAATCATCTTCATATACAGTCTGAAGCACTCTGAAAATAGGAAGTTGATATTAATTTCCATCTTTCTAATTGCTTTTTGCTCTAAAATAGTCTGTGCTGTTATTTCCACACAGAGACTTTAGATTATCCCCAAAGAATGGGTACCCCAACCAGACAGGGTGCAATGTCTGTGTGTTTTGTGGTTTTTTTCCTGTTTTTAATATCACATGAAGTAGCAGTTACTGTGATAATCAGTTAAAATACAGAAAAGCTTTTGTTTCCTGATGTGATAATGATAGGCAAATTTTACAGTCTTGTAAAAAGTTGTTGATTTGGAAGACATTTATAAAGAGCTGAAATGCTAAGCAGGTCCCAGGAATATGCTTGAAGTGGATAGTCTTTCAGTTGGTGGCCCTTTATTAGAGCTTTGTTGATGCTATAATCACTTAATGGTTACTTGGATTTCAAAGGCAATATAGTTTTATCCTAGTTTTGAAATCTCAGAAATGTTTGGTAAATTCTGCAATTTTGGTAGGAAGGTAGTTCAAAGAATTCTTCCAAAGATCATACAGGTTTCCCTTTGTTAGGTGGGCAGATATTATATACATCTGTATTTTCAGAAGGAAGCTGATGTTTTGAACAGGTTTCTTTACTGTGAACTTTTCAAGCTTTAGAAAGAGCCTGACTTTCCTCAGACACATGTCCCAGAATTGGACTGGGGGTTTACTTAATTTATCTGTAAAGATGGTAGAACACTAGTAATGACAATGTAAGTAATTTTAGGGAACTTTATATTCTGTAAATGTATTTTATTCTGTTTCTTATTGCATTTTTGTTCCAGTGAGTATCACAACTGGTGCTTCATATGCAAAATCCTTTTCATTCCCAGTGTGTGGAAGATGTGGCACAGTGGATGTTACCATAATAGATGTTGCAGCTCTAATTTCAATTACCAGTTGCACAATTTATCTTCACTAATGTTTTCTGTGCATATGAAACATAAGAATAATACATTGAACTCCAAGAAAAGAACAATTGCAGCTTCAAGCTCCTTAAAATCTGAACTCTAGTTAGAGCTGTGCTGTGCATTGGAGCACTTCTAGTTCAGTAAAGAGGGTTTTAGGACTGGAAGTATTTGGCTAGAAGCTTAATAATTTATTTTATATTTACTTGAGCTGAATTTTACAACATTACACGTAAAGTGAAATGTGTTGTACCAAGAAAATGTGGAAACAAGAAAGCTTTCAAGTCACTACTTTTAAAAAATTTTATGCCTATTTCTTGCTATGTGCTTGAAATTGGTAATGATATCAGAAAAGACAGGATCCATTATCAGGGGAGTAAATGTGTCAGGTTAATCTCCTGAAGAATTTGCCTTGGAAGAAATGAAGCAGGACTGTGAAGCACAGTGGAATCCGTGGTAATGAAACAAGGTTGTTCTGAATGAAACCATATGAATATATAATAGCAAAGCAAATCATGCCTGCTAAGAGTATGACAAAAACCCTTGGTAGTGATCTCAGATCTGATTAGATTTGAAAATTCACCTCCAGATTGTCTCCTCAGTCTCACTGGTATTTGCTGGCTGTCCATATTGCCAGTACAGCTTGGTGCATGGCTCCACCTGTGCTTTAGAGCCATGGGATTTGGGTATTGGGAATTGTGCCCTCTCAGTACCAGGGGCTTGTTCTGCTGCTCAAGTTCCTGCTCTAGTTAAATTTTTAGCTCCAGCTAAATTTTTGTTAGGTTTTCAATGGGTGTCACAACTCCAGAAAAATCTTCTTTATTAGAGAGAATGTATGAGATGCTTTTCTGCAGCCTTGCATGCGACATCTTGTTTACCCTGATAAATTGCTTGGTGCTTTCTTGGTCTCTAATTGGAATCATATTTCCCTGGAGAGTAAAATATGGGCAGAAGCCTAATTTTGATGCTTTGGAGGAGCCTGCAAGGAGCCACACTGCCAGGGAGCCTGGGGAAACAATGAGAGGCCCTCAGCTGCCTCCCCCAGCTTCCACCCTTGTTTTTAGTTGTCCCTTTTTGGTGTCCAGGATGGGGTTTTTGCTCTGTAAGGTTGAGTCCTACAAACTCAGCTGCAAGTATGAATGTTGCCCAGAGGAGCTGTGGATGCCCCATCCCTGGAGGTGTTCTAGGCCAGGTTGGATGGGGCTCTGAACAACCTGGTCTGGTGAAAGCTGTCCAGCCTTGGGCTGGACTAGGTGACCTTTGAAAGTCCTTTCCAAGGCAAAATACTCTGTGATTCCATGATTCTATGAATGCTTATTCTCCATTGGCCATGTCTTGTCACTGCTTTTATAAAACCAAAGGAAATGGCTTTTTCCATGTACAATGTTTTTAGTTCTGCATTATGAGACTGATATTTGTGGAGGGGAGGAGCATCAGCTCATGTTTCCCAAATGACTGAGGCCAATCCAAAACAGCACGAAACAAAGCTCAGCTTGAATAATCAAAGGGATTCCTAAGCATCTTAAAACCTTTGTATTAGTTAAACCAGGTGATTACAAAAGTTAGAGCTCAAGAAGGGAGTTGTTGGTTCAGAACCTTCTTTGTTAAGAAAAATGACATTGCAGTAATAATTTAAAAGTTTGGGAATGGGTATTTTAAAAGTTCCTTCTCTGCAAGTGGTGTAGTGGAGTCTGGTGGGTGTCTGCAACCAGTCCTTGCAGGTTGGCATTTGGTGATGAAGCAGAGCTCCTGAAGAGAGACAGATCCTATGTTCGATAGAAATGAAACTTTTGAGAGTCTTTTCTGTGCTGGCTTTGGTGGTCATTCTCTCTACAAATGGGCCCTTTCAGATGAGATCTTAATATGCTCTAATTTTCTACCATATATTTTTATTTTTCAGAATTGCCTTTAGTTCTTTGTCTAATTTAATTTGATATCCTGTTTTTCTCCCTCTGCTTTGAATTCTGTTACAGGGTTTGGAATTCATGTGTATTTACTCAAAGTGAGATATTAAATTTTATTTCTTTTCTTGTGCTACTTTAGACCTTCTTTTTATATGTGACTAAAGGGGTAACAGTGATTTCCCACTTGGAATAAAATTCCTTACAGAAGATACTGTGATTCCTTGCTGAGATGGTAGTTAGGAGTTTATTCTACAGCTTAGTTGTTATTTAATATTATTTAGTGTTCTGTATGGAAGCAGTCTCATGCTGGCTGCAGGATTCTGGCTAGACTGGGATTCCTGGGCACACATGGTGGGAGTGTGAGGAGTCAGCTTTTGGTTTGAATATTGTGTACATGGGGAATAAATTCTCTTAACCACTTGGACATAACTGTTTTCTTATGTGATCTAAACTTTGAGAGTTTCTTTGGAGTGTATTTTCATGTGTGTTTCTGCTTTGGTGTGGTATATAATTATTTAAATCAAAGGTTAATCAAAATGATTACTCGTTTTGAACAGGAAAACGGTGACATTTAATAAGTACCTCCACTTTAAATAAATCCTACCAGTATTTTCCAATCTTGTAACTTTTAGAGGGGCAAGCTTATACCAATTATGTTTAGTATTTTATTTACAAAAAGCTAAGCCAAGGGAAAAAAAAAATGAGTTCAAGGCTTCCAAGGTTCTGCCTTTTAAGTCATGCATCTCCTTATTGAAGTCAGCTCTTCGGGGGAGAGCCTCCTGAGTGACCTTGAAAGGAGCTGACACTGGAGTTTGCTTGTTCACAGTTGATTTGAGGAGTGGATCTGCTCGAGCCTGTAGTGTTGTAACCTGGCTAATGCTGCAGGTTACTGCTGTTGCTGTGAGCTAAGCAGCCTTTTGTAATAAAGAGATAAAGCAGAGGCAGGAATGGGAGAGAAACAGATCTGACCCAACATGTTTTAAAGGAGAGTGTGTGGTTTCGGTGTCTGAACGCTGAAATGTGATGACCAGCAGTCTTTCCTCCTTCAATAAGTGAGGACACAGGAGGAAAAAGGCATCATCTGCATGTGACACCACTCTCTGAGAGGATGCAGAGTTGGGCAAATGCCACTGAGAGACTGGGAGGCAGGAGCCAGCTTGGGGTCCAGGCAGTGATGCAGCAGGTTGTTACTTTACCTGAAATTCACATCTCTTGGCACTGAGCCACGACAGAAAGTGGGGAAAGAATTTTTTTTTTCTTTAAAAAATTCCCAAAACAAAACCAAAAAATGCCTCAACAAAGCAACCCCCTCCCCAACTCTCCCCAAACCTGTCCTTAGAGAAGCTGTCAGGTGTTTGTCAGGAATTGATGTTTATTCTTATTATTCAGACTATTTTGAGGATCAATTCCCTTATTCCCCCAATACAATAGCATTTTTATTTTACATCTGTCAGGTTCAGTACCTCTCAAAATGCAGCTGCAATAAACTCTGAAACATGTATGGATAGTGCATCACTGGGAAGGGAGCTCCCTCCCAGCCATTGCCTGGCATGGCTTGTGTCCCCAGCCTGCTGCAGGAGCTGCTGCTGACAGTCATTCCCTGCTCATTTCAGCATCTCTGAACTTTTTGTCATGTTTCTTAGGGTGAGGTTAGCAAAAAACTCATTCCTTCATCCCTTAGTTCTTTCCTTCCTTCTGTAGGAGGTGAATCATTTCCCCTTTCTTGCCTGTTCTGCCAGTGAGTCAAGAGAAATCAACTTTTAAAATATTTTCTAGCCTGTTATATTAGTAAAATGAGTATTCTTGTTAAGAAATCCCAGTTTGGGGTTCATTAGTTTCTGAATACTGGAATGAAATGCCAGAATTTCAGTATGGCAATTAACCCACCTATATCCTCACTCTGTAAAATAAAGTTGGAGAAAAAATAGCTTAGTGATAGGGGAAATAATGTAAAGAAGCCTCCTTGACGTGACCTGTACCAATTTATTTAAGTTCAGTGATGCTGCAAATCATCCATCCCTAGTTGTACATCATTCATTAAGAGCTTTCAAATTTTATAGTACAGACTTCTAATGCTGTCAGAATGTGGTTTAGTGTAAGGATAAGGATAAGGGAGCATTGTCTGCTGGGACTGCAGAGGAGTGTTCCTGAGCTGTCATTTACTGGGAGTTAGGAGAACCTTTGAGAAATATACATATATAAACCCTTCAAGATTGGTTGAGGACACATCTTGACTTGTGTGAGTGCTTCAGGAATAACAAGAATCTGCCAAATCCAGTGCTCTGTGCCATTTATCCCAGATTATTAGAATGCCTTCAATTTAGAACTAAAAAGGCATTGATCCAGCTCGACCTTGTGGCCCAGACCCAGGTCAGTCTCCTTATTTTTACAGCAGCCTTTTTGTTTGCTTAATATAAATTGGATATTTCTTTTCTGCCTCCCACTCAAGAAAGTCATCCCTGTGTTGAATTCCAGGGGAGGGTGGCTGGGCAGCGCAAAGATGCAGAGGAGTTTTTGGTGACTGTCTGAAATAATTTCTTCTTGCATTTTAAAACCAAATAGGAGCAATTTGAGCCCAGAAGATAATTTTGTGTGACAGTTGGATTGTGAGTGCCTTGTTTATCTATGTTCTCATTTTCAGGTTGGTTATAAGAAAAGACTCTGCGAGCTTTTTTCTTCCAAATTACACTCAGTGGGTCTAATGGAAGACAATATAAATATGTATGTGCAGTCTCTTGAACTTTATACTGTGTTAGCAAAAATAGTTATATGGTTATATGTGGTGCAGGGATGAGGAGAGTGGGAAGAAACAAAAAACTGGAAGTGTTATGTGTCTTGTTATCAAACCCTGGAGGTGCATGTCCTGTGGCTGAGAGGGCTTCAGCACTGTGAAATGCTTGTTCTCAGTCTGTAGATTTTTCTGATTTATTTTTTCTTTCTTTTTTTCATGGGTGGAAAATGATTTGTTTCTGAATTGATTTTTCTTTGACCCCTTTTCTAGCAGGGTCTGCTTGTTGATCTTTACAGTGTGTGTCTGCTCATTTTTCCGGTTTAAACCACGGGAAGTGAATGTCTGATGTGTCAGTGAAGTTGAGTCTTCAGTGAGTATTTGTAAAATGTTGAAGGGAAAGGAGCCAACCAAACAAAATATTAACTTTCCCTCATTGCAATATGGAATACATTATTCTACCAAGGCCAATACCCAAGCCAGGGGAGCAGTCACACAAAGCTTCTTGTTCCTTGCTGTGTGCAGGCATTTCCAGATGGGATGGCTGGCACCATTCTGTGCTTAGGAGTGCAGTTCTTTCCCCATGGCAGGGTAAAGGCTTGGAAAATTGCAGCAGTTTGTTACAAAACTTGAAGAACTATTTGCTCACGTGATATTTAACAGCATCCACATAATTAGTTTTAAATCAGCCAGTGTGCTGTAACTCAGTCATGTATGTAAGTGCTGTTCCATTGCCCAGTGATGCTGCTGGTGCACTCACTGAGTTCTATTTTACCTTGGCTGCAGTTGTTGCTAAATATAGGTTGAAACATTCTGAGATAACTTTACATGTGGTCTTGGAAGATATATGCAGCAAATTTAACTTTTTCTTCTGTCGTTGGATTTCCAATTTATTGTGAGTCAGAAATCTCTGCCCAGCATTTTCCCTTTCCTTCAGTGCTGCAAGACCATGGATTGAACAAACCCATTGCTGTGTTTGGGATATTCAGAGCCGAGGACACTTCCTGACCTGCTCTGGAGCAGCTCCTCTCCTCTTCTCTCATACAGGCCCCTTCCTTGTCACCTACAAAGTATGATGGAGGGAAACCACCAACTTCTTATAGATCTTTTGCTCTCCCCCAAAGTTTTGCCCATGAACAGAACACTTTTGCCGCCACAGAGATCAGATGAGAAGACACAGAGTAGAGTACAGCATGTGTGGACCTCAGGACCTGCTGTCCATGTGCAGTGGAGAACCTCTGGCCCTGAGCACTCTTCCCAGGCATTGCTTGGCTCAACAGCTGTCAAAACCCAGGCAATTTAAAGGATGCAGCAAGGCTGTAACAGCCCACAGCATGGCATGGTGTGATAGATTTTAAATCTTTATTTATACTCAGAGTTGAGTGTAACCTTCCTGCTGAATTGGAGCACTGAAAGATGTTGGACATTGAGAGCCCTCTCAGGCCACATGCAGAATAGAAGTATTCAGATATGTATTAAGTAGTCTGTCACCTCTTTATTCTGAAATGGTTTTAGATGTGGTATTTATGTGAAAGAAATACATGCTGTTACAGCATAGTGTTCTTTTAAGAAGTTATCAACATATTTAATCTGAGTGGTTTGAGATATTTAATCTGAAGTATGAAGGACACGCATACAGATTTGGAAGTGGAATGAAGTGG
Organism: Molothrus aeneus; assembly: GCF_037042795.1. Lineage (NCBI taxonomy): Eukaryota > Metazoa > Chordata > Aves > Passeriformes > Icteridae > Molothrus > Molothrus aeneus. Next base: position 55,650,865 of record NC_089651.1, on the reverse strand, counting down.
CTGGCATATTTATTTTGTGAGGTTATCTTTGCCTGTCTAGAGGGGCAACACAGTAGTTTTAGGAGAAAAATGGCTTTGCACACTTCTGTATGGATTTTATCGTGGAGCAGTAAAGAAACAAAATAATTGGGAATCCTGACTAAAGCTGTTGCTGAAGTTGAGCGAGATAATCATCAGATTAAAGCTGTAGTTGAATCAATCAATCATCTGATGAATTAATAACAGAGATGAAAGTCAACAATGAATCAAATTATTAGATGAAGAGAAGCAAGACAGAAATCAGGGTAGTTTAAAACATTGCAGCAGGTTATTATGGGGCAGTGTCACTTGCTGCCCTGTTCTGGGAGGCACAAGTGGGACTATCCACTCTGGGCTTAGTAAGTCAATGGAAGGGTTAATTCTGTGCCTGTGAAGGTGCTACTTAACTGGAGGTGGTTTAGAAGCTTGTTCTTTTTCCTGCCAGATAAACTGTGTGCAAGCAATATTGGCTTAAAATTTGATATGCAAATACAGCACGTCTTAGACATGTTTGCACTTTATTCATACCTATTGAAATATTACAGAGAAATATGGTGGGAACAGAGCAGCAGAACAGTGAGCTCCTTTGTGTGGATTGTTTGTGGAACAAGATGTCTGGGTGAGCAGCTTGGGTTGCTCATATCACTGATGGTGCCTACTGTGGGCTTTGTCTGGGTGTTCTCATGTCAGGCTGTGCCTTCTGAGCTTTCTCCTCCACCTCTGGACAGTGTCCAGGAGATTAGGATCATCAATGGCTCTCAGTGATGTGGCAGTGCAGAAAAATTGCTGTTTGCCAACATGTTCATTTGTTGCCCCACCTCTAAAGCCATCTAAAGGCACTGGTGAGTTAAGAGCTTGCTTTGCCTACAACCAACCTGGTCTAGTCCAAATGTGATTTGGAGCCCTGGGAAGTCTGGAATATAAAATATTATTGGGCCTTACTATCAGATTACATGTAATTTATTTTTCAAGTCAGAGTATAAATACTCTGACAGTACAAGAGAGAAGCTTGCTGAGAAAGCTTTAGTCTCATCATGGGAAAACTCCAGAGTATATATACCTTAAATTTCCATAAATCCCTGTAGGAATAGAGATACTTTCTATCCATTCTTATTTTCATTTTCCTGTTATTTCTTGAAACATTCTTGTTCCTTTTCAAGAGCAAAGCAGTGGGGTAATGAAATCATTTGGTTTAACTGGATTTCATGCATTGATCTTGCATGGCTCAGATAGACCTTGTCATAGATTTCATGAAAATAAACCTAATGCTGTACCAATTTAGGTTTGCTGTAGCAAACCTAAAAGCATGAGATGACAATAGTTACTTGTGTTCTATTAAAAAAAAAAAAAAAGAGGGTGGGGAAGCCGTGAAGGGCAGAAAGACAAAGAAAAAGGACTAATTAAGGATTTAAAGCCACTGAGGTTTGGACATTTTTGCAACCAGTGAACTGAGTCGAATGTAAAGTGTGGTGTGTGTAAGCTGTAAGGAATCATAAATTCTGTATAATGCAAAATAACTACATAGCAAATGACTGAGTAGCTCGAGAGATCTTGGATGGAAGGGAAAGGTTTCTGTAAAAATAAACCTCATCTCGCTGACCTTTGCCGACCCTGGCTGCCTCTGTCTTAATCTAACCTGAAGAGATTAGAACAACTCCAAACATCAAAAGGAGCCGTAGCCACCGTTGTGTCCCGGAGCCCCATTGTGTTCAGGAGGGATTTCTCAGGAAGCAGCAGCCTGGCCCTGCTCCGGAGCCTTCCCCTGCTGGCACCAACAATGCAGCCCTGGCTGCAGGTCAGCCTGGCCATCCTTGGAAAAACAACCCACCGCTCCTGACATGATGGATGGGAAACCCGACTCCGGGATTCATTTGCCCAAACTTGTTTGGAAGATTTGCTGGGTTTATTGAGCCAACATTTTTCAGGTGCTTCCTGTGTTTTATCCAGGAGTGGATAAAGAACTCCTGTGTTCAGCGGCAGAAAAGCAGAAAAGACAAATATAATTGCATCACATTGAAAGTTTGCCTTTCAACATGGTAATCCCCAGAGTCTGGATTTTTACAGAAATTATATTTTTACACATGCAGTTATACACACACACACACACACACACACACACACACACACACACACACACACAGAGCTTTTACAGAAAAAAAATTTCAGATACTCATTGGAGGCAAATGCAGGTTTCATGCATTTATTTCTATCTCGTGGGGAGAACTGACAACGTTTCTGAGATCCAGTGATTACTAGGCTGTAGTTTTCTGTTAGCTTTGGGTCACAGTTTAACATTACTCCTTAAAGCTTAAGGAAGTCTTAAATTATGAAGCAGTAGGAAATCCTGAGATCCAAGGCACTGAGTGAGCTTGCAGTATAGTATATATTCATTATTTTGTTACTACTTCAGTAGCTCATAGGTATTAAGCACAGCATTATATTAACTTTTTGGTGAAGTCCAGACACTAGAAAACTCAAGTTTATGGTTCAGCATTTGCTGATAGGATTTGCAACTGAGGGAAGTCCAGACTTCAGATGGCTTTTGCAGAGTGCTTGTAAGAGGCCAACCACAGGAACCGATGCATTTTTGTCTAAATTACTTTCCCTCTCTTTTCAATTTCAGTATCTGCTGATTTCATTTTAAAACCCATTTTAAACCAAATGAAATAGCTAAGGGTTTTTCTAGCACAGTAATCAAGACCTTTAATACCCTACCTCTCTACAGACCACAGTTTTAGGAGCTGATGTTTGTGCTGTGGTTGCCTGTGCTGGGCAGGGTGTTGCCATATGCTGTGGGGGACACAGTGGAGCAGAGGTGACCCATTTCAGGCTCTACTTCCAAGTAATTTTCAAAGTTGAGGAAGATTTTCAGGCTTTTATTGGAAGACTTATCTTTTCCTAAAGCACTCTGAACAGCAGAGCTCCTCTTGCCTGTGCACTCTGCTCCACATCACTGCTCCAGAGATATCTGGCCAGCTTCCAGTTTAAATTCACTTAATAGGGTAAATTTGAAATGATTTAAACACTCTCAATTTACCACCATAACCAAAGGGTTGAAGCCAGGAGCTGCAGAAGCACTGATACTCAAGAGAATTTTTGAGGAGGTATTTAGATGTAGCTGCTTTTAAAATGTCATTAAGATGAGATAAGGAATGCTTTAGGTAAGTGATTTGTGATTCCAATCTCCCAAATCTTCTGTTAATGGATCACCTGCAGATTTTCTGTACTTACCTCGGCCTGGAGTTTGTCTCACTGACCTTGGATTTAGGTTCATGCCGTCACCCCTGAGCAATGTGTATTTTGGAGTATTTTGGTATGTATATGAGATTTTTTGGTATGTATACAGGCACCACACAAAATGGTGAGGCTCTGTCCCTTACAAGGCAACCCTTTGACTGAGTAGAGGTACTCAGGCATTGTGCATGCTTTTGGGACAAAATGGTGAAACAACCTACTTTAAAACATCTGAATTTTTGCCAGTTTATGCTACAGCTTTCTCAGATAATTAAGTTACTGTAAATGCTGTCTATTCAATTGATGCAAATATTTCCTTTCTTATTTTGTGAGACTTTTTAGGATGGACATCACCTTTGTTTTTAATGATCTTTCTTCAGCTCTTACCAAATATATCTCAGTGTGATTTATTATTTTTCTGTCTAACAGGCTCCTAAACATGGTTTTTTTGACTGCAGTTCTTTCAAAATCTAGAAAAAGAACCTTTCATTTTGCATGAAGAGGAGAAAATAGCTGTGTTTTTCTTTCCCTTAGAACTTCAAAGGCATAAAAAAAATTAAATAGAAAAAATAGAGAAAAATAATTCAGAGATGCTGAAAGGGGCTCACTGATTTAACTGTAGGGAACATTCACGTATCTGCCATTTTGGTCTCCTGAGAATCAATACTGTGAAACTAATCTATGATGCTGCAGGAGTCTATAATAACTCCAACATATTATCTTTCAGAGTATTATTACTGGAATAAAAATTGTTGGGTTTAAATTTTGGAGATATCAGGATACTCATCCTGGCATTCATTATTTCATAAAATGGATCCACGCTGTTCTCTGTGTGCAGACACAGTTCGATATTCCTTCAAAATTATACTGAAGGATGGTCGTGCTGTTCCAGTGATCCTGTCCAGCACAGTTACTCTTGGATGGGGATGTAAAAAAAACCAAGAAACCCAAGCAAACTGTGACTGCTTCATTTCTGCTGCTCATCATTGCAAAGATGTCATCTCTCAGTTGGCTGATGAAGGGAAGGCAAAGGAGTGTCTGTGTCAGCCTGGTTTTTCCCAGTGAGAGCTGCAAATCCACCTTCACATTTTTTTCTGTTGACTTATGGTCTTTGTTTGTTAGATACTGTGAGTTTGTAATTGGTTGAGGAGGGAGAAGCATCTTTAGTGATGTATTTATTGCTGTACTGATAGACAAGTTATGAAGTTTGGGCTAATTATAATTTCCTGTGTCTCTGTAAATGGATTTGAAATGACTTGTTTGCTCCTGTGCTATAGTAACTTTGGTCATTTATTATTTTTTCTTTCAAGCAACTGAATCCCACATTGCCTCTAATCTGGGAAAATATTAGATTTCCTTCACCTAATCGTAGAGTCTTGGTTTTGCAATTACATTTGGAAACAGTGATAGACAATTGTCAGTGAAAGCAAAAAGACACAATTCGTACTGAGGCTGAATCTGGAAGTCTCTGTTAAAAATATGTCTGAAAAACAAGCAGTCAGCAATGGAAGTAGCAAAGTCTAATTTTCTAGACTTGGTTGGCATCTTTTTTCCCTTGGTCATTCCCTTCCTTTCCTGAAGCAAGATCCCCAGTTCCACAGCTGGTGGCTGTGTGGGATGTGGTTGATTCCTTCCTCTTTGGTGGGGTGGGAGCTCTGTTGAATCTCCCCTTTGTACTTCCAGTTTTCACAATAGAACTTGTTTATCTTGGTGACTTCTGCCTTTATAGTTTTTTGTGGTCAGCAGATGTTTGGAGGGTTGGAGCAGAGTGTAAGCGACATAGATGGAGTGTCACGATATTGCATAGTTATCTTTTCATAATTATATTTTATATTTTCATAATTATATTTTATTATATTTTGCATAATTATATTTTCAAAACAGTGGAGAGTGCACCCTGTTTGTGTGGGCAAAGACTTGGAAATAAGGAATGCATTTCTTTTTAAGTAGTAGCTGATTTTGGGGGATTGGACTAGATGGCCTTAAAGGTCACTTCCAACCTAAATTGTTTTATGATTCTATAATTTAATGGGACTTTCTGAGCTTGTAGTGGTGTGAGGTTTGGTTTTGTTGGTTTTTGTTCATTTTTTTTCCCCCAACTGATTTACTATCTAAATATCTTCTAACATTTAGAAACTGTTGTTTTTTCAGGATGAATCCAAAATCACTGCATTGCTAGGGGAAGAATAATCTCAAAAATAACCTTTAACCCTTAAAAACATCTATGTTAGAGTTGCCCAATATTGGTAATGAATACATAGGTGTGATGCATTTCATCAACTTCACTTGTAGAGAACCTAAGGGAGTTTGTCATAACACGAGTCCCTTATTGATGACACGGTTGTCTGTGATTGATTAAAAGTGGCAGATTTATTTCAGCTTCAACTCTTTCCATTAGCATTCCTATCGACCATCTGGCAGTGGAAAACCTCACTTGTGAGATAGACTAGGATCTTGTTAAAAAAATTACGAGATTTCTTGGGGCCTTTTTTTTGCCAGTGTCCTGATGAGCCAGAAAGTTGTCACTTCTAGTGACAGTTCTCATTGCCTGAAAGGATTGAGACTGATGCTAGGTCAGACTGTGGCTTGTTTTTAATGGCTTTTAATTATTGCCTTGATTGCAGCAAACATCCAGTTAATGGTCATGCAAGTATCATTTTGTGGGCTTTGTAGCTCTTCAGTAGCCTTCAGTTGTTGGTTAGGATGAGAAAGATCAACTTGCTGTTTAAGTGGGAGGAACAGAGAGAACAGCTTCTTTCAAAATGGTGCCTGCATAAAACTGGAACTTTCCCTGAATTGTTCAATTATGAGAACATCATATCATAATCAAAATCATTTGACTGTGCTTAAGATGCCCTAATCAAAATAATTTACAGATGATGTGCAGGGAGGGATGCTTAAGGGGCAAAAAGTGAATTCTAAATGGATTGTGATGTTGCACAGTGTGGAGCTGCCTATATGTCCCTTACATGGTAGATACATGCACTGATAGGAGAGAAATATGGAGCTGGCATGAAGGGATGATGACTCCTGAGGGCATTCAGGGAGGCTTTGCAGCAATACAGTGAGTTACATCACAGCCTGAAATGCAGCAGCTGCTCTGGCCCCACTGCCCCCTGATGAGTAATAGAGTAACAGGGCAGTCTTTGGTAAACAGCTTTATGGGGCTTTTCTGCTGCTGTGTTTGGCACTTGGAGTGTAATGCTGGCCCTGGCTTCCCACCTGCAGCATCCCCTGCTCCCCAGAAATACAGCCATTCAAAATAAAGGCATGAAATCTTATGGTTAGGACTGCTTCCTTCTAAATTTTATAGGGGGCATTCTAAAGATTAATGTTACCTGTGTTTTGCAGAGAGGTGAGTTATGAGAAAGAATATGTGAGTTTCCTTGTGTCTGCTGGGTTTGCTTAAAACAATTCTTTGACATTGTTGTTAACCATGCTTTTTTCAGGGAGGGAGGTTTGGCAGAAATGTTTCCATTTCTCAGAGTGTGATAGATTTCTGTCCAGGCACTCCAGAGCTTGACCTTGGGGGCTGTAAATATTTTAAATGGTTCCATGGGTATTTCAAGGTTGTGGCTTGCTGAGGCATAATGCCCAAGGGACTGCTCCCTAAATGGGCTCTTCATTGCACTCAGACTCACACAAACATTGCAGCAAGTGAAGGTGTTAAAAAATATGCGTGAAGGTCAAAGTGACAGGTCTTATTAGGAGCTAACTGGCAATAGTTTTCTTGAAGAGTAATCTCCTAACAATTTATTCTCAATTTTGTATTCTATTTTGGATATTGTGTTGATGCAGCATTAAGATTACAAAGATGGTAGTTACTTGTGCAATATTTAGCATTAGAAAGGGGATGGATCCCTTCTGATTCTGTTTTGCATCATTAGAAATGTTTATGCTGGGGAAGTATGCAATTTCTGAAAATGAAATGTTTTTGGAGTTAGCAGGAATTATCTGAAACCCATACATAATGTATAGTGTAATTCTTTTGAAGGTCTCCTGTGTTATCCTTTTTTTGGTCTGAAGTAAGGTAATATTGGAGTAAAAAAGGGGAGGAAATTTATTCAGCCACTTGAAGGCATTTGGTGGAGCATTAAGATTTGTTTGGTTTTAAGTGTTTCTCAAAAAGTGCTTCTCTTGTCCGCTATTTTAATTGTGCCATCACATCTGTGGAAGATCATTATCATATTCTTTTATGCAGGCACGTGTCAAAGCATTACTCACTTCCAACCATCTGTAGACTATTTGATACAAATTCAAAAATTGAGCTAATAGCCAAGGCACCATCCTTGTATCAGAAAGTTTCTTAAATTTCGTCACCTACAGGGTTTTTTTGTCCTACTTAATACGTTTTCTTTCCAAAACAATGCCTTTTGGCAGCTCCTGTTGTATTCATACCGTTGTTTTGGATAATGGGCCAGACTTTCACACACCACCATCTCAGTGCACTCTTCTGGATCCTTTGCCAGTTGTCTGCTTGAACACCATCTGTTCCTGGCAAGGAGTTACCTTCAAATACCTAACAAAACAGGTCATGGGAAAAACCAGAGTCTTCCAGGAGCTAATGGTGATAACACACCCAGATCCTCTGTTAGCATTTTCCTCCTAGCACTTTAGGAAAGTTGCTCTGTTTAGGCAGATTCTCTTACCCCAAAATCTTTCCTTTTGAGGAGCAGTTCCACAACTGCCAAAGTGAACAGCAAGGAGGGTGCTAACTTGCAAGAAGATGTTTTGTGGAAAGCTTGAACAATGCATCAAATTCAGTCCTACCCCATAATGACTTGGAGAACTTCACTAATGAAATCTGCAGGAGACAATAAAGTGAGTCATACAGCAAAGTCGACTGAAAATGGCTGTGCAAAGTAGAGCTGCTAAGGAAAAAAATATAACCGAGAGTAGGAGATAAAAAAGAGCATCTTGGAAAACATCCAGGCTAATGCATCCAAAGAAATACAATCTGAAATGCAGAGGAACATGGGAGCAGAAGCTGTAAAAGCCATAAGGCTGAAAAAGATAAAGAGATAGTGGACTGCAAATTAGATATGAGGCTCTACAAAAAGACCAATTTGGGCCACGCTTTGGAGGAACAGCATGTGACAGATTAGGGAGGCATTAGGCCTGTCTTGGAGAACCATTTGCCTCTGCAGATGAGAGAATGGGAGTCATTACTGTGGTTTCAGCAGGAGAGAAAATAGTGGTGTTGATCTGGAGGAAATGCTGAAGCCCCATCCAGAGTGCGGAGTGAGCAGCCCACAGACAGGGAAGTGTGCAAGCTTTTGGGATGTAGATGATGGAAACAGCAGCACATGGCATGATAGAGCTGGGATACAGCTGAGGAAAAGGCTGATTTCAGTGGGACAGCAGGAGTCTCAGTGGTGGTAAGTGGGGTGCTGTGTTGGAAGACAGTGTCGTCAAAATACAAGATCAGAAATACTGAAGTGAATTAAGGTCTTTGTCTCCTTTTGGAGCTGTATCTGATTAGACAAAGTCCAAATTTCTTCCTTAGTGCACTCATGAACTGGAAGAAAGAGATGAGTGGTGATGGTGAAGCATTTATTCACTTCCAAGGATGTTTTGTAGCTGGGGGTGAACCATCACTGTGTCAGTCAAAGGGTGCTGCATGTCCCAGCCACTAAGGGTGAGAGGGCAGGATGAGGATGCCAGGCTGGGCCAGTTTCATCTCCCTTCATTGAAGTCAGCACCTGAAAAGTTTCTTTTTTTCTGGCTACTCACACAAGTAGAGGTGCAAAAGGGATTTGAAAACATCTTAAAAGGAGTTTGTAAATCGCCAGGGCTGGTTTGTTTCTCCTGCATGAGTGGGGCTGTCACATGCTCTTTGGAATGGGGGCAGCTGAAAGCTCCTGCCTGCAACCCTGGGCTGTGCTGGTGTGAAGTGGAGCTGTCTTGACCTCTGTCCACCATTGCTCCTGTTGACCCTGTTAAAGTGGGTTTAGTCCTAAAGAAACAAATCATCAGCTAATTATTTCCCCAGTCTGGTGGCCCTTCTCACAGATGATTTACCATTTCAAGTAGGAGCAGTTGTTTTAAGGTTTTTGTTTGTTTGTTTGGGTTTTTTAGTGTAGCAAACAGAAGGGGGAAACTAAAATCTGATGCTGGGTGCAGGTCAGTTTTCATGTTGAAAGGGTTGTATGAAAACAGGTTATGTGGTAGCTTTGAACGTGGTCCAGCTTGCTGCTTAGTAGGCCTGCATTTTGCAAAGCCTGATTATTCAGATGAGTTTTTCTAATATTGGCATTAATTCACTTAGAGCAGTGTATGAAGTTGCTTATTTCACAGTCCTCTCAAACGTGGGAGCCTGGCTGTGAGCAGAGCAGACTGCTTATCAGCTCAGCAGCCTCTGCAGCATCCTGTGTTCAGTAAATGCTGGGAGTCAACCTTGAGAGTTTACAGACACTGGCTCGTGTTTCCTTTGCTCTGGATTTCACTGCACTCTTGAAATCAGGAGTTTTAAACCCAGGCTAAATTTAGAGAGAAGAGGGAATTCCAGTTGCTGGAATTGCATGGCCAGCAAAGCATCTCCTGGCCAGAGAGAGCTGGAGCTGGCCAGGGGGTGAGGGGGATGGAGTTTGGGAGGGCTCTGCAGACAAAGCCCAGCAGCAGCTCTGTGGTGTGAAGTGAGCCCAAAGGTAGTTCATGACTTTGTCAGACAAGTGCAGATGGAGGAAAAGAGCCTCCAAAACAGCACTTTTACTCTCTCCGGGCAGGTTTTGGGTTTTTTTCTCCTTTCAAATGGTTTTATTTTACTATATCTGACACCAGTCAAGGACAGAGGAAGCTCTTTAACCTCAATGCAAATAAAAGAGTAGTGTTTTAGAAAAAAAATCTGCTTGCTTTCTACCTCTAGGCCAATGGTTGTGACAGACCAGAGAATTTAACTATAAAATTACTCATTAGTTGGGGTTTTTTTTCTTAATCTGTTTAGCTGTAACAATCCATTTGAAGCCTAATTTTTGCTTAGGAGGAATAAAAAAATTACCTGTAGCAATAAATTCATCTGTCTGTCATGCTGTTTATCTGTCTATCTATCTGTCCCCTAAAGACTAGAAAATGTTGGTTTTTATTTCTATACCTCCCTGAAAATCAATTTTGACATTTTCTGTTTAGGCTGCTAAAGGTTTTGGCAGATAGAACATGGATTTTGTCTTTTGATGGTGAATTCAATTCAACATTTATTGCAGAGACCTCAAGTGTTTAAACGTGTGGTGATAGACAACTAAACCTCCCACTGTGCTAAACTCCACCACGTCTCGTCAGTAGTTTTGCTATTCAAAAAGAATTGGGACTTGTTTCATCTGTTTTTAATAAATATGAGGCTTGCATGCTGTTCATGTCAGAACTAAAGCCAACTTGAGTTGCAGTTTGACATGTAGAGTCTTCACTTTTTAGCTCTTGCTGCTAAAGATACCTACTCAGGGTGTTGTTATCCTTTAAAAAATGTAAGGGGCTTTCACATCTTCTCATCTGAACTGTGCTGTTGAAATGTGTGAGGGAAAGGAAAGCAAAAGCCAAGCTGCAAAAATGCTGGTTGTGTAAGAGGGCATACACTTGGACTTGCTTGCTGGCCAAGGTGGATACCAGCATTTGGGAGCAGTTGGGTTTGGTTGGGTCTGAGATGCTGTTGCTGATGCTGGGGTGAGTCTGATGGAGACCTCTCCTGAAAACTGGGAAAGGAGAGGAGGGCAGAGCTGGGTTTGGTGGGTCAGGCATCGGCATCAGCATCAGCCTGGCCTCTCCTGCATCACCCTGGAGGATTTGTTGAGGTGATATCTACAGGAGAGCGATTGGTGATCCCAGAGCCTGTGCCCTGGGAGCTTCCCAGGTTCCTGGGAGCTGGAACACCGCATGGATTTTGTGAACTAAAGTGCATTAAACACCAACAGCTGTTACTAAGACATGGGAGGAGGGCAGAGCTGGGTTTGGTTGGGTCTGAGATGCTGTTGCTGATGCTGGGGTGGATCTGATGGAGACCTCTCCTGAAAACTGGGAAATGGGAGGAGGGCAGAGCTGGGTTTGGTGAGTCAGGCATCGGCATCAGCATCAGCCTGGCCTCTCCTGCATCATCCTGGAGGATTTGTTCAGGTGATGTCTACAGGAGAGCGATTGGTGATCCCAGAGCCTGTGCCCTGAGCTTCCTGGGAGCTGGAACACCCCATGGATTTTGTGAAGTGCATTAAACACCAGCTGGGGGTTACTGGGGGCTGCGGGGATCGCAGGGAGCGGCGCATGGCAGGCGAGGGGAGCTGCTCCTGGCTGGATTTGCCAAACACAAACACACTCCCTGTGCTGCCAGCAGGGCTGGTGGGCCAGGAGCCCAGGGCACAACTGCAGTGACAGCACCTCCCCAGACTGCTTTTGTTGGGAGATGAGAGAAATCTGCTCCCAGGCTCTCTGCGTGGTGCTGCCATTTGGTGCAAACACCACATCACTCGTATGCCGTGTCTGAAGTGTATTTTTTCATGTTTATCATTTATCCTGTGAGATGGATGGGGAATTTGAAGGTTAGGACTGCTTGCATGGGCATCAGAATTCAATGGGAGGACGTAGAGGCAGTAAATGAATTCAGGATTGGATTGATCAACTTCTGCCAGTGTTGGCAATTGGTTTTAGCACCCTTGTGTGAAATGTGTTTATGGTAGAAACATGTATTTTGTTTAAGAGGTTAGGCTGCTTTCTTGTGCTCTTGTATTAAGATTTTCAAATAATTATTAATACTCAGAAGCCCAGACGTAACAAGAACCTTAGAACTGTAATTTCCCCATTGAAGCCAGGCAAAACATAGCACTTCTGAATTTATACATTCTTGCTCTAAGAATGACTGTGAAAATTCACACCAAAGGATGATAAATTGCTACCAAATTAATTTCTAATGTAATTCTATTGTGCATGCGTTAAATCTGATTCAGTTTCTTTAAAGCAGTTTACTCAATAAAACTTTTTCTATAAAAACATGCACAATAAAAAGTGTTTATGTTGCAATATAGCACTTAAATTGCATTTTTAAAAAAACCCACATGACAAAAAATCCCCTCTTTTATATGACTATTTATTTGCTGTAACATTTTACTAACCAAGGGAGCAAAGTAACCCAGAGATCTGTGATGTCATGCTAAAAGCCCAAGTGTTGGCTTGCCAAGTATTGATGTTCTCACGATACTTTGCAGACACAAAAAACTAAGGCAGAGTGGAGCGATGCTGTGGTGCTGATAAAGGAAATCCAGTGTATGGAGATTAAACAGCTGAAAGGCGGGCGTGTGTTACAGTGAGTCTGTGCAGACTGTTGTCTCCCTGGGGCCAAGCACTTCTTAGGCATTTGCTGCATATTTTGACCAAGTACAGAATGTAGGAGATCTAAACTAACTTTATGCATTGAAGTTTCTTTAAAAAGCAGAGGAAGGTGTCACTGTTTTTTTTTTTTTTAATCAATTTTTTTCTGAAACGGATGCTTCAGAAATGCCTTTAGAGAGGAAAATGAGTGTGGTGATGAAAAAAAATAAAAAAAGAACATAAACAGCTTGCTCATTAGGCTCAGTTAAAGCTAAGTTGATCATTGATACAAATTTGCATTATTTTCCCAGCGTGGCATTTTGGTAACAACTTTTCCTCGGTGTGCTTTTGTTTCAGTTGACATTTGCTTGAATGGCCAAGGGAGTTGGCAAATTCTGTGCTGCTGGTCTTTGAAGTTGTGACTTCAGCCCAAACAGCCTGGTCTTTGTGTGCAGCAGGGAGCCCCTTGCCTTTGGACAGGGTGCATGCAGCACAAAGCCTGGGAAGGGGCTGTGCATACCCAGCCTCACAATGCTGCTCAGCACTTCACTGCAAGTAGCCCAGGTCCTGCAGGAGTATTGGTGCCTTTGCTGGGGTTTTTTATTGCAAGGAGTTGAAGTTCAAAATATTAAAGAAAAAAAAAAGAGGCAGAAGATTAACCTGAAAGTACTTTTTTTTTTTAATTGATCTTCAAACATAGGTTAGTATTTAGAGGGGTTTGAACTACAGTGGGAATTTGCTGTCTTCTCTGTTCAATGCAATTATTTCATGACGGGGTTGGAGAGTAAGCTCTGCTAAGTACAAAGGAAAAAGCAGGGATTTTACTTGAGATGGATAGAATTTGTTTAAGATTTTACACATTGTCACTTGTTCTAAAATCTGTTGTATGTCCAAAAGTGTCTGAAAAACTAGACACAATACAGTGACAAAATATGAATGCTTGGATGGGAAGGAGGAAATCTGTATAAATAAGACAGTGTATAAATATCTATTTATTGTATTATTTGCACATTTCATGGTCAGTTGAACTTCTTTTAGTGTTCACAGCCCATATCTTAGCAATTGTGGTAGGAGTGTAGCTTACACAGCATTTATGTGACTCCCTCTCAGATGGAGCAGCACAATGCTGAAGGACAACTCCAGCCCCTCAGTATTTCTGTGTACACAGAGCTGAGGATGTGCATGAGCAGTTTTTGAATGGAGCCTTGTAGCTGCAGTAATTTTCTTTTTAATGCATCTTCCATAGCTACAGTGAAGTGGAGGAGAGGATGTTCAGCAAGAGGAATTGCTTGCCTGGCTTTTACATTGGCCCTTCTCAGAAGCTGGATTTTTGTTGGCTGAAAAACTACACACAAGGGGCCACAATTTCTTGGAAGGGCTCAGTAAAAAATTGAGGTGGAGTAAGGTTTTTAAATAGATCTCGTCACGTGGATTTTGCCATGTTTGCTTTGATGGGGAGTGGCTGATTCCCAGTTACAGAAATTTTGGCCATCTGAGTGTTGGAGATTGGGGTCAGCTTTCCCCCTCTCCAGGTGAGGGCTCGGTGCAGAGGAGGAGTTGGGAGCCTTGGCTGTAAGCCAAGGTCAGGAAAACATCTTCCCAGCTGAACTCAGCTTCTCCGTGCTCAGATCTGCTGCCTGACCTGCTTGTGCAAGTGCTCTTCAACTGATTGTGAAAACTCCAGCAATTTCAAAGGTAATAGCTAGCAGAGCTCTCCTCAGGCTGACCTGGCTTGTTTTGACTGAGCCAGATTAGGGACTGGTGGCCCAGAGCTGCCCCCTGTTCACCAGCCACGTGCAGCTGACTGTGTCTTCACCTGGACAGGTTTTCCAATGGATCCAGTTAAACCAGTGTGAGCAGCTGTGAGAGGCATCTCCCCTGCAGTTAGAGTGAGCTTTCTATTGGATAATTCTATCTGTTAACACTAGTATTAAGCTGTATTAAAGCAAAACACTATCAAGTAAGTCTGCTTTACCCATGGGTTCCCCTGCGAAGCTCACTTAAGTTCACCACAGATGTGCAACCTTACACACACTGGAGAAGATGGTGCTATCTGCTCCCCACATCAGCAGCAGTGTTCTCATCTCTCAAAAGCAGTTGCATTTATTGTACATAGATTTTAAAACAGCAATTATTATTATTTTCCTTCATAACATTTCCATTTGGAATTTTCTTTCTGTAAAAAAAAATGTGGCTGCATTTTTATACTCATTTCTTTATCTGTACCAAATGCATTGTGAAGGAGACAGGACTTCTGGATCATGAAGGGCTTCTGTGACCCAGTTCAGCAATTCATTGGTTCATAACAGAGTGTATGAGCAAGCACCCACAGTGTGTAGCAATGCATATTTTAAGCTTGTGTCATATTCAATGGTAAATAGCCATTTTCCCAGTGCTTTGTATTGGTTTTGCACTTCATTATCCATGCATAGTTATACCCAAGTAGAGATTGCCAGGCAAGCAGTTTCTGAGGTTGGAATAAAGAACAGTTTGCTTTCTGGTCCTTTCTTATGCCAGTAAAGGTTGGATCCAAAATTGTGAGAGAGCTGTATGAACTTGCAGGAATTTTGTATGTTAGAGGTCTATTCTTCCTGTTGACTGTCCTGTTGGGTTTTTGGGATGGGATGTGGGATCAACCTCATATTAACTTTGAACAAAGCTATGCAGGTTAATGTGCATGTATTCACAGTGTATGCTGATACCTGACCAGTTCATGCACTGGGTGCAGGCTGTTCTTGCCTGATGCTGAAATGGTGCAGTCTCATCTCTCTCTGTCAGGTTCCTTTTGCACAGCATCTCCAGGTGAGGTGAGAGCAAGTATCCCACAGGATTCTTGTGAGGAGCAGGGAGGCCAGATGCAGGCACTCAGGACAGCTCAGCACTGCTGCCAGCAAAGCCTGGCTTAGCCTGTGTGCCAGAGCAGGGAGGGAGACCTGACAGACCGGTCCTGCTCACTTGACACAGGACACAAAGGACTCAGGTGCTTCCACGGCAATCACATGCTGGCCTGACCTCAGCCATCAGCAGAGCATGGCTGTGGTTATTAGCTAAGTATTTCCATAATGTGTGCCTCTCCAAGCTGTAATTAAAGCCAAGCCTGCCCCTAGCTAATTACAAGCTTGCTTAGAAGTGTAGTTTATATAAAGCTTTTCAAACTTTGTATGGGGAAGATACACATCCACAGGCATAATAAGAATGACGCCTTATTTTCAAAATGAAATTTATAGGCTTTGGTGTCTGTTTCTCCCTCCCTTCAGATTTCTACAGGCTGTTTTTTGCATCCTTGTTCAAAGTTTTTGCCAGAAATACTACCCAAGTTTCACCAACATCAAGCCAGTGATTTTTTAGTTTGCTTCAGAGTGTTTTTGTTCTCACTGCTGAGAGAGTAAACCAGATGTTAAAATGCCTTTGAGCTTTGTGTGTGGAGAAGACTAACAAATAATACTTAGATCTCTCATAAAAAGATAAGGAAGATAAGGAATCCTGAAAGTGGTGAAACCTTTTGTTGAACACATCACTGCAAGGTCTCTGTGAATAATGATCCATCTATGGAGAGTTGCTGTGTGTTGCTTAGGTGGTGCTGCACCTGTACATCCTCAGCTCAGTGTGTAGCAATAAAGCAGTGCTGGCAGTGTAACCCCCTGGAGCAGCAATACAGGCAGGGCTTGGTGACAAGGCGGGTTGTGACTCTGACATGTGGTTGTAGGATGGGCTGGTGTGGCCATGGCTCTAACAAAACATTCCCCAGTGGATGTTGCAGCACCTCATCAGCCAAGGCCACCCTCTGGGGTGACTCTGTGGCAAAGACACAGCCAGGTGGTACTGACATGGTCACCACTGCCCTTCCAAAGCATTCTCTTTGGATTTTCTTATTCACTTGCTCTTTTCCATTCCCCATTTCCAGGTGTGTCGTTTAGATCATATGCAGCCTGGCAGGAAGGAATGCACCACCACGTTCTCTCATGAGTGGATGGTATCTCAAAAGGAAAGGGAGCACAGTGGAGCCTGCAGCACTTGTGCATTTGTCTTTGACACCTTTGGAACAAGGGGATGCTCCCATAGCCTCCATCACCATGGCTGTTTGGGAAAAGTGGAGTGCCTAACCCAGTGTATGGCTGAGGAGAGCGTGAGATAACTTCTGCAGCTGAAGAATTCCCGCTCCTCTCTCTTGTCTAGCCATTTTTGAATTTGGTATTTAGTTTGATTATTCAGGTCAGATCAGATTTAGGTCAGTTGTGATGGATTTTTTCCAAATCCAGTTCCCTAGATTCCTACTGTAAACGCTTACCAGATGACACAATGTGAAGCTGGAACAGACTCGGGCTGTGTGATGACCGAATAAAATCTCAGTGGGAACCACTTCCACGTTCCTGAGATCAGTTTCTCATGTAATAAATTCTGTATCCAGAATTGTATCAAATACTTTTCTGACAAGAGTGAGTTTTTTTTCCTAACGGACAAATCCCAGCAGAGCTATTTATAAGAAGCCTCTCTCTTGTGTTTGCACTCACATGCCTGTTACTCAGACCTACACTGAAGAACAAATATAACTAAATTTTTTTCTGTGTCCTTGCCTGTGCTTTTGGACTGACCCTGTTTGGTCTTATCTGACATCCTCCACAACATTTCTTTGCTGGTGTTCTGTTGGTAAAGGTTGCCATAGCAAACCACCATTAAAGGCTTCTCCCCGAAGGAAGAATCTGGATTTATTTGGTGACACTTTTTCTCTGCCTACTGTTTCTTTCCTTTGTTCTGCCTGATTCTCTCCTGGCTGGGAGGGATGGGGAGAAGTGATCTGAGTGAGTGCCTTGCTCATACTCCATGTTAACACCTACAAAACCTGTGTAACAGGGAGTAGGTGTGATGTTGAGCACCTGGGCAGTGCATGGGGGAGTCCTTTGGCTTGGGGGGAGGAGGCCAGCCCATTTCAAACACAAATCCAGGCATGGGAAAAGCTACTTGAGTTGTTTTTCTAAAATATTAAATTTAGAGCTGTGTTCTCTCACTATTAGTTCCTAAAATGAAACTAGACATTGCCCAGAAGTTCTTACTTAACCAACCTACAGCTTCTTGTGCCACAGCCTCTTTATTCATTTCCGGACATGTAAAGGGAATCCTTGACACCAGCCTTCTCTGAGTTGTGTTCTGGCTCTCTTATTGCTGCATGTAGTTCTCCTCTACATCAAGTCAGGCAGATGAGGCCTGTGCTTTCAGTTTTGAAAAGTTCTGGTGTGTACAGGTCACAGGGGAGGGTGGATTCTTCCACTTGTGCCTTCTTGGTGGTTGCAAAACCCACATTAAATCATCATTCTACCATTTGGCCTGATTAGATGTTCTGTGCATACCTCAAAATATGTGATGTTTTACAGTGAGATTTGCTATTTAAATAAGAGGTTTGCCATAATTGGCTGTTATAAATTACAAGCAAAAAGGAATGATTTATTGCTTATAATTAGAAATGAGCTACGAAGGGGAATGTTGGTAATCATAAAATAAAGCTTGTAATACATTGGTTTCCAGATGGCTGCCAGTGAAGTTGTTCTTTAATGTATAATAGACTAGACACAAGGAAAGAAAAAATCAGTCATCCATCTTTATTCCTTGATGGACTACTTGTATGAATCTATAGTTGCCTGAATTCTGAAGTATTAGTTTTGCCTCCATAATTGGATGAGAGAAGCTGAGTTTGCCCCATGGTATAGACTGCTAGAGGTGTGGAAGAAGTGAGTTCCTCTTTTGTTTGGCATGATTTTTGTCCTTGTAATGTCAACAGGGAAGATGCAGCGATCGATCTCGCATCACCTCTGGGTATAACAACCTCAATGAATTGTTCCCAGAGACTGCAGGTTACTAAGGTGTTTTCTTTTTATCTTTTGCCTCATTTGAAGCTTTCATGAGGTTAAGATTGATCAAAACACTTGTCCAAAAGCAAATATCTGTAATCCTCCTTGCTTGAGTCTAGAAAAATACGTTTGCACCAGAAACAGACGGCAGTGCTACTGCTGAGACTTTTTCAATAGCATAATCCTTCTGTTGAGATGATAATGTGTTCATTTAACTTTTTAAATTTCACTTCTTGTTACTATAGTTTCAAGCACCGTTTGAAATTTATTTTTATTTGTCTTATCTGCTAATAATGGCTCTTTCTGCCCTAGCAGTTGCATTCTGCACTGTTGCCATTTGAAAGACTGCACTACACGATAGTTAAGGCATATGGATTGTCACCACATGAGTTGTCTCACGCCCATGTTTTAAAAGTGACACTGCCATTAGACTTGCTTAACTGAGACCATTATGATTACTCATTTACCTTCATTAAAATGCTTCATAGCTTCCTTATTTTAAGTAGCTTTTCTCAGCAAGGTGCAGATTTGCCTTGCTGCCATCATTTCATCTGGAAAAATTTACATGGTGAAAGGGATAACATATTTTCAACTAATATTTTCCTGACCTGTGGAGAGATGAGCTCATCAGTGTCTTTATTGACAAACCCAGGAAGAAGGTGTGTCAACCAGAAATATTAGATCAGTCAGCTTGTCTTGTCCTGAAGCAATTGTAATTTCCCATGGTCTGCAGCAATTTCCTTTAGAAGCAGATATGTGGAGATATTGTTTGGGATCTGCTGCAGGAGCATAATTTCATTTGGTCCCAGTGAGGTGGCCTTAGATGTTATTCTTTTCATTTTTGCTGTTGAAAGGCTGGTTGGTTTAGTCAGTGGGAAGAATAGCAAGTTGCTGTTTTCCAGCATCTAACTGAGGAAAAAGTGTTGCAGCTATGCAGAAAAATATTGCCCACTCAGAGCTGGGTTATTGAAGACAGATGTTACAACCCCTGCCCCTCTCTGAAAAGCCTGGAGTAGGTGTTTAACTCACGACACACTAGCAAAGTTCCTGCTTTTCAAAAGCCTGCTGGTGACTGATGTAGGTGCTTAGTTCCTCAGTGGAAAATCTATTCCTTAGTGAATGATAGAGGTTCTTACTGTTTTTCCATTTTCCTCCTGTGAGTTTTGGTCCCTCAGTGCTCAGTTCCAGGCATTTGCTGGGAGAGGCTGCTCTCATTAGCACTGAAGATGTTCTCAGTGCCGTGTTGTCTGGTGCTGCACTGATGAAAGCCAAGCTCCTCTGATCCAGCATGAAAGAGGACTGAGTGGGAATCAGAAGTGGGAACAATTCCTCATTTCACTTTAGTTTTTGGTGTCAACTTCAGTTTGTTTTTTTCCTGCTTGAAATGGCTCTTTACATGGTGTTGCTTGCTCGGAAAGAGGATGAAGGCACTGACTGTTGGTGGAGTTGGAGTTCACACAGGGATGTTGGAGCAGAGTTAACAGGGACTGGCTCAGCTGTCTGCTGGTATCCAGGAGGGTTCGCACCCTGCCTGCTGCCCATCAGTCACATCTGTACAGCTGGCAGCACTGAGCCATCTCCAAAGGGACCAGCTGTGTGGGAGCTGAGCTCATTGCAGTTTGGACATGCTCTTTCTGCCATTAGTTGGGGTCTCTGCAGTTCTGGCACTTGGGGGAACAATTTAGGGAAACTCCTTGGGGCTTTCACAGTGATGGTGAGCTGGACAGAGCCTGGTCTTGAGAAAGCCAAAACCACCTGCCTACCTCACATTCAGGCACACATTGTTTCAAGGTGTGAGCATCACAGGTGCTTTGTCATTCTGCAGAGCATGATGGTGTCTGTGGTTACATCTGAACTTCTGAGGTGGTGCAGTGCACCCTGACCCCCAGCCCCTGTCTTCAGGGCATCATGCTGCTGTCCATGGGTGTCACAGCCAGCCCTGGCCTTGGCTGGGTGCCTCCACTTCCTCTCGAGCAGAGGGAATGGCTCTTGTGAGCATCTGGCTCTCAGGCAGAAGCAGAGGTAGAAGATGGTGGGATCCACAGCTGGATGTGCAAACCCTGAAGTGCTCCAGGGTTATGGTTATCATTGCAGCCTTTGTTTTGCCCTCTGGAAAACAGCAGTCATCCAAGTATGGGAGGGTCACCCCTTTGTCCTGACCCAATGTCAGGACAGCAGGCAATGTCTCCTGATGCTGTTGTGTTTCCAAGAGGAGATTTAAATCCTTGCAGAGAGGTAATTCCCAGCTTTCCGGTAAGGATAACATTGATGGTACCTAATTAAAGGGCACTCTTAGCCTGTGTAAACATTTGTATTAATTTCCTTCTCACACAGATGTCTAGTAAACTGACCTCCTGAGGCAAAACCATCTGGCCTCAGGTGGGAGGAGGATCTCGGCCAGCGTGAAGAACCTGACCTGTCTCTTGTTGAGTCATTTCTCAATAGTTTTTTCTGTCCCTGCACATGAAAGGCCTGTGCATGGATATATAGGTTTCATGGGCAGTTGTCTTGGATGACCTGCATAATTACACTGCAGGCTTGTGGCTGTGGGCTCTGCTCGATCTCTGCTTCCCATTGTGTATTCTGGGACCATCCGTGTATAAAATTAGTATGGGTGGTAAGCAGCAATAAGATGTTCCCTACATGGGTGGATTAAATTAAAATTCAGTAAGAAAAGAGCTTTGGGTGAGTTTCCAAATTACTTGTAGGATTGCACTGAGGAGATTGTTATGGTATTGTCAAACTTTTTGGTGGATGAACAGTCTGATGCAAGTGAGGTGGGTTTATTACCTCTCGCTGCTCTTTCTCTTTTATGTACTATGCTGTGTAATCTTTTGTTATTAAATAAGAAGCAAAATAAAAACTGTTGTTTGTCACAGCCAGCTTGTTTTGCAGAGAAAAACACTTTGAAAGTTCAGTCTGTGTGATCTCCAGCCCTGTCAGGAGCTATTATATTGAATCTTCTTTTAAATTGTTAAGCTGGAGGACAAACCCAGACGTTATCGTGCACATCTCAGCTGAGAGCGGAGCAGATTCGGCAGGGAGCAGCCTCTGATGCCTTGTACCATGCCATTAGTTTTTGTCACAAACATGTCAAGATAATCTGCTTCCAGTGTTATGTGTGTTGGCTGACATGAGCATTAGTAGATCTGCATAATTTTTGAAGTAGTTTGAAGTGTGGATGTAACACACTTGGGGCTGTGTGAAATTTTTTTATCCCCTTTTACGCATCACATTGCTGTTCAGAAAGTTGCTTGTTCTGTTTTTCCCTCCCACAAGGTACTGTGTTAATTTGCAAAGTTCAAAAGGAAAATACCCCAAACTAAAAGTCATCATAAATAGTGAACGACAACTGACACACTTTGGAAGACCAGGAGCCCCATTATTTCCCAGTCACAACATTACATTTTAAATGGATGCTGTTGTCACTTCAGGATATATGGAATTGTACTTTAATGCAGGCTGTTATTATTTATTGAGCTATTTATTGAATTAGTGAACCTCTAATTCAGTCTGGACTTTGATGGACAGGATCTTTCTTCTGTGCATGTGTGTCCCTTGGTAGCCTTCTATAGAGGTTGAGTCATGCCCAGTGAAAGTTGGATAAGATACTTTAATTACTTATTTTTTCAAGGTGCTTTTTGATCATTAATACTCAGACCTGTCTCAGCCTCAAAAGGGGTCGTGCTTCTCCATGAAGACACTTTTTTCCACCCTCTGAGGTGCAGCCAGACAGCAGAAGGAGCCTGTATCTGTAGCCATGGCAGCCAGTAATTTATTGCTCCATATGGCTGGTGTGGCAGCAGCTGCTCTGGTTTAAGGAGGTCAGGACATTGGGGCATTTAAGAAACAAAACAACACCCCCGACTATAAAACCTTCTTAAATGGTTTTGTACAGTAATAGTAAGGCTCTCCCTAGGCATAAGGAGAGCCAAGGGGGTTATGTATTTATAACTTTTATAGCTGTAGTTTGAATCAAAGCCATTATTTCAGCAGGGAAATAAGTTTTTGTGATGGTTTTACCTTTTTCCAGTGTCGTGGTTAGTGTTTTAGGAAGCAGGTAGTATGGAGGGGCAGTGGGCTGAGCCATTCCACCCAGGTGATGAGATCCACCCTTGGATCTGGCCTGCAGCAGGTGCTGACCATCCATGGCAGGAGCAGGATCCACACCACTGCTTCTGGATGCATTTTACACTATGCTGAGAGAGAAACTGTATTGTCAAATCAGATGACAGTGCTGTATTTGTAGTAAGGAAGTGAAGATGTGCACGTTGTGAGTGGCTCTCGTGGAACAGAAATACAGCTTTAATTTCAGTTTGGGTGTGAGGATCCCTTGCTGCTGAGAAATGGTATAGAAGGGCTCTTGGATGTAGCACTAAAGTTCTTCCAAATAGGCTTTTCATAAACGTGAATCTTTTTATTTTCATTAGGGGACCATTTTAATTAAAATGAAACTGGAATGTTTACTCTGCTTCCTGTAGCTGTGATTGTTTTCTTCACTGTGTGAGCACATGTATAATTTGCTCTAAAAGAAATGTCAGCAGTTTCTGATTACCTTGTGAGTCTTACTCAACAGCTTGATTTTAATTGGGGGGAGGAAATATTTTCAGGGTGCTCCAGGGAGGTCTGATGTCTTTGGGTAGCAGGAGGGAAAAGGTGCTATCTTTGGTACAATGTTAATTGCAATAATCATGACTATGAATTTAAAATAAAAGTCTTTCATTTCTTACCAATGTTGGGTGTTTTTCAGTCATGTCAATGAAACACAACCTGTTTGATAATTAGAATCCTTCAGCTATGCAACCTTTTGGCTTTGCTGCATCCATGAGTTTATAAGCATCCAAACAGGGTGATTTTTTGGAAAACAGTGATTGAAAGTAGGTAGGTACTCTCAAATCTTGGGAATTAAGGAAGAAACTTTTTTGTTATGAGGGTGGTGAGGCAATGGCACAGGCCCAGAGAGGTGGTGGATTCCCTGTCCCTGGAAACATTCAGGGTCAGGTTGGACAGGCTCTGAGCAACCTGGTGAGGTTGAAGGTATCCCTGCTCCTTGCAGCAGGTTGGACTTGACAGCATTTAAAGGTGAAAACTCTACAACTGGGGCTAGATAATGGAAAGAGGAGGCTGAGCACATAGGGAGGAGTGTGTCCATGTCTTCAAATATAATCTCTTTGAGCCCAGAAGTCGACCAGGATTTGTAAGTAATAGATATTTATGTAGGTCAAGTGAATCTCTTTCTTGAAATTCTTTGTAATTATGTAATATGACAAGAAGTATCTGTAGCAGAATAATGTGTTCTGGATTCTTCAGTGGCACTGCTCCTGAAACATTCCCTTAGCTTCTTTTTGTTTTGATCTGCTGGAAGGAGGCACCTTCAGCTACTTGAGTTGTTGAAATGCCTTTTGGGTCCTGCAAAGCATTTCAGAGATGACCAGTTTTTGAACCTTTCTGGAGCTTAGCTAATATCTTGTATTTTAATATTATCTCCACCATCAGAGATAATGATCTGAGTCTCCCCTGCTCATTCTCTGGGGTTTTGTTTCCTCCTGCTGATTATTTGAAATAAATAAATAAGTAGGAAAACAACGAGTTTCTGTGTGTTAACAAGGAGGAATGACTAAGAGAAAAATGAGAGTAAAATACTGCTTCTCATACAAGACTGTATCTCTGGAGGCATAAATTGGTATTCATTAAGTTGTTTGCCTAGACTTGGTTAAAAGACGTGCTTGAGGAGCTGTCTGAGCAGTGTTTCTGTGGAAAGCAAGTCATCCTCTTCGTGACTAGATCCATCTAGATGAGCAGGAGAGACCAGAAAGTAACACTAAATGATGGATTGAGAACAGCCTCCTTGGCAGTGTGGAGACAACAGACTATGAAATGCTTTTCAGAAGTAATAATATTTAACACTTAGCTGTAAAGTTACACTGATTCAGCTCTTCTCCCCCAAACATACAGGTCTCTTTCACATCTGATGCAGAGTTTTTAAAAATGTTTATGTTCAATTTCTGTCATTTCTCATTCAAGGTGTTCAGGGTCCCCAGGGTTTTTTTTTATGATTTCTGTAGCTGGATGTTCACTTCTTGCCTGTGATGGTTATGGTATCCTCCATGCATAATCTTACTGGTATCCTCTATGTGTCATCAGATGCAGAGAAGCAGTTGCAGACCAGTAATCAGAGCATGGCCCACTCTTGCCATGTTTGCATTCTTCCAAAAATCAGTTTTCTTTTGATTTTTGTAAAATGTGACAAACACAGCTATTTCAAAGACCTTGGGGAGAAGCTGGGGCTGCACTTTGAGATAAGGTTTTGCTACTGTTCTGGCATCTTTTATTATTACCTTGATCTGGGACAGACTCTTCCAAGGGAATGCGTGTGTTAATTATCGTGGCATTTGTGGCTCTCTGCTCTTTATCTTAAATCATTAAAAAAGTAATTGCACAACATAACACTAGCAAAGTGCTTTCACTGTTTGGAGAATGAATACTCTGTGTTAAACTCTTGTGCAACTTTTCTGATGTTCAGCATTTTTTCTTTCTTTCTTTGCAGATTGAGACCCTTGATTTCAACCCAGTTTGCTAAGAAGGCTGCCACTGAAGAGGTAAGAAAAGTCCAGCACTTCTCTAACCTGGTGCAAGAGGTTGAGTTTGGAAGTTCCCACAAGCTATTTTCAGCCTGGCTCTGGTCATGTGGTAGATAAGGGTAAAAAAAATGAGTCTTGTTTGTCTGATCAGGCCAGAAATTGGTTACTGTGAACACTGCAAAGCTGAGATTGCCTGTTTTCTAACCCAGACTTGCCTTACTTATCCATCAAGAACATTAGCACAGCCTCATGATGCTTCATTGGACAGCAAAAAAGAGAAAACTCCCTGCAAGCATCTAAAAAGGTCCACGTCAAATCAATGGTCAGGAGGAGTAGGAGAGGGCAGAGCTCATGGAGTCAGAGCACCTGGACTGTCCTCACAGAGAAGGACTTTGCAAACTCCACTTTTGTGCAGCCAGAGCTGACCCCAGGGATGGGCTGGGCTTCTGTCAGAGACCAGTGTGGAAAGAGCTTGCCCTATACAGCCTGACTTACTCTTTGTTTGTCTAGTTTGAAAATGTAATAATGCCACAGAAAAGTTGATGCTGGTACCTGGCCGCTGCCAGAAGCCCTCCTTGTGTGCCTTTGTGCACCTCCCAAAGGGATCATGATTATTTTCAGATCATTACTATTTTCAGTGAAACCAGGTGACAATGATGGCTGCTTTCTTTCACTATTAATTTCACACTATACAGAGTGTTCACAGGCATTTTGTATACAACAAAATGTCTACTGCATATCTAAAAATTCAGTATATCAAAGGTATTTGTCCCTCTTGCCCATGAATGTGTGACTGACACCCTTCTGAAAGTGAACCAGGTCCCTTAGGTAGTTTAACACCTTTGACAATTGCCCATCCATACATAAAGCTAAGTGCCAAACTCCAGTCCAGGATGTCTGGAAGTGAATTCAGGAAGTTCTATTTAAAGGTGTTGTTTGACTGCCTTTTTTTTTAACATGACTAAAAGTCATTGATTTTCAGAAACAGTTTGATATCCTGCCTAGGGAAATACATTTTCACTTTTTATTCTATGCTCATTAGAAAACTCTGCACATTTTTAGAAGTACAGCAGTCTGGAAGTGGACATGATAATTAGAAGAAGGTCACATTTTAATTAGCATGGAGCAATTTTAAAAAATAATGACTCAATTGTAGCTCCTTTATATTCACCCACTTTTTCAGAGCAGATGGATACTTTTAAACATATAAATTGATGTATATTATGATGCTGATTTATTTCAAACTCTTGTGTCTATTTCTGCTTATACCAAGATAGACTCAATTTGATCACAGAGGTAAAAGCAGTGGTAAGAAATATAAACTGGAGGGAAGTTCCTCTAAATAATATGATTAATTTGAGCATTAAAAAATAATGAAAACCTGTCTTTGACTGATCCGAATATCTAAATACTTGATTTTCTGTTAAAATTAATGGGTGTCTTTTGCCCCATTAATGAGCTGTTGGAGCAAACCCTGAGGTGACTTTGAAAAACTCAGGCAGATTCTTTAGGTTGA
This sequence comes from Molothrus aeneus, assembly GCF_037042795.1. Lineage (NCBI taxonomy): Eukaryota > Metazoa > Chordata > Aves > Passeriformes > Icteridae > Molothrus > Molothrus aeneus. Next base: position 55,624,388 of record NC_089651.1, on the reverse strand, counting down.
CTGTCATGGTGTATGACAAGTTCAGGAGCAGCTTTGATGTTTGAATAATTAGACTATCAACTTTCTGGTACAGGGATTTTCTCTTACGGTGTATCTCTGAAGTGCCTGCAGTTACAGGGATTCTGGGAGCTACTGCATCCCAAGTAAATACATTTGTAAATAAATAAATAAATAAAAATAAACTGCAGCATTTTATCAGAGCTTGCTGCCAGTGGAATTGGAGAACATGCAGCAGTACATAATTGTGTACTGTAATTTAAAACCTAGAGCACTGTGGCACTTTTCTCATGGTATGGACCAGAGGAGTTGAGGATTTTTGGTCTCCTTTGGACCATTCATTTTTAGAAGCACTTCACCACTGGTCCTTCCAAGGAAGAGGTCCCAGTCTTTTCCATCTTTCTTACTAGGGAAGATGACTTGGTGCTGGTAACAGCTGACTGGTGACAGGTACTGTCAATATTCCCTTCTCAGAATTCTTCACATGACAACACAGCATTCGTGGATAATCTTTAAGGTTCGTCCAGTTGCTAATTGGCTGGTTTTGTGTGCCATGGGCTCTAATGTATGAACCCCAACAGTCCCAAGTACAGAATGGGTGTGGAAAGTACCCTATTACAGAGCTGATGGAGGTAAAGCTCCTGTGATGTTTCTTCCCTGGATGAGAGAAGGAGGTGGAGCTCCAAACTGAGCACACCAGGAAAATGAGAAGAAAGCTTACACAGAAAGAGCAGAGCCTAAGCTGTGCTGGCACAGGCTTTGTTGCTGCTGCCTGCCCTGTTCCCATATCTCTCCTTAGTGAACCAAAGACAGCATTACCTACTCCAAATTCACCTCTATTCCCTTGTGGTGTTGCCCTTTCTCTCCCTCCATGCTGTGTCCTGCCTAACCTTGGAGCAGCTGGGGAGGACCACGTACAGAACAGGTCCCATCCATGATTGATGCCCAAGGTAGTGTTTGGAGATCATTATTCTGCTGAATTCCACAGGTAATGGCACAGGTGCCAGTGTGTATTATCAACTGAGTGCTCTGCCATCACATTAAGTGCTGTCTTCAGAGTGCTATTTGTTCCACAGCTCATTGCGCCGCCAAATAAATCCAACCAGAGCTGTCAAAACTAATACATGTTGGGCTTTTTTTGATTTGAAGGGTACATTTTTGCTACCATTAAATTGTCAATAACGTTGTTATTTTGTAATAGGCCTGATGTGAGTTGAGCACACCGTGGGAGAGGTTTAAGTTTTCCCACAGAGCTCTACTGTTTTCACACAAAACTCTACAGAGGAGCCTTCGCTCCCAAATTTCTCCTTCTCTTGGACTTGCCAGAGAATCCTTGTTCTGCTGTTACCATTACAGGATATTTCAGTTGCCTGGTTCTGGACTAAATGAAAACTGAGTGGTTTTGCCTGACTTTCATTCAGACTTCCATTAGAACAGCTGAAGCTGTAGCACTGGACATGAGCTTCCATCTCTCCTGTCCTTATTGTTTGGAAGCTGCTAAAGTTCTGTACAAATATTGGACCAAAGGAAGGGCTGCTCTACTGTTCTCTCTTCTTTTGTGCAGGTTACCTTTCCAAATGCACAGGCTGAAGCCTCTGATGTAGAAAAACCAGCAGCTGTGCTTGTGGAGAGTGGCCCAGTAGCTTACAACCCCGATGAAGAGGTGGAAGAGGAAGAGGTGGAAGAAGATGAAGATCACTGCATGAGCGCCTTGCAGTTAATGGGAGGAAATGGTGAGCTGGGGTTACCATCTCTGCTGCTGTGGGCTTTGTTCTTCCAGGGGTGGGGACACACAGGGTTCCCCTGCTTGTCCCTGTCCCAGAGCTCCTGCTGCCTTTTCAGCATTGCCTGTTCCTGTGGGAAGCCTGGAATCACCCTTGTCTGAAACCTGACCTTGGAGACTCCTCCTGAGCAACCTTTGCATCTCGAGCTTTAGGCTAAGAGATCTCAAGAGCAAACTGAAGTGTGGGGTGTTTTCCAGAGTTAGGTTTATTTAGGGGGATCTGAGGAGTTAGGAGGTCAGTAACCCCTCCATTAGCAGTGCCTGGGGCCCCCTGAGCCTCCCCTCCCTTCTCCTTGTGCCTCCTCAGTGGAGGCTGCAGTGATGTCCAGGTTGTCTGTGAGCCCTGGGGATGTGTCTGTCCAGCTCAAAACACAACAAATCATCACACTCTGTTTCTGGGGAAGGTGTTAGGAGGAAGCAGTTGTTCCCCAAGTGCAGGAATGGCATTGGTGGTGCATGTATGGTACACAGATGTGTGCTAATTTCTTTGGGTTACCCAGCAAAGCCACTGGTTTAATTAGATTTCTTTGCTGGCAGGAAAAGGCAGTCTCCTCTCCACTGTGGTTTTTCCTAGCTGGACACATCCACATTTATCCTTTATTAAAAATTTCCCTTTAGAAGTTAAGCTTTGAAAATACACAAAATTATTTTTAAAATGGGAGCTGCTAATTATGGGTTGTGAAGACTCAAGATGGGAATAAATTTCCTAGTGAAATGTTATTTACTGCAAAAATCTTTCCATCACTATTCATTTAGCTTTCATGGACAATTTGTATACATTTCACAAAAGTGTCTGTTGCTTTTAAATTTATTTCTCTGCTGGAAAATAATTGCTGAACTGTAGGAAAAACAGTTTGTTGCCTGCATTTATTATTAGAATAACGTTCCCAAGAAAAGGCATCCATGTGGGGGAGGGTGGGTCTATGTTTATTAATAAACCCCCCACAAAAATAGAATAAAGGTCACTGCGTTTTTTTTCTTTGTAAATGTTACTAATTTTGAACCATTCTGAGAACATTCCACTACTCCCTGTCTGGCCTGGACAACAGCTGAAAAATTAGAGTTAAAAAATAAAAATAAAAAGGAAAAGGAAAGGAGTATTCCCAGAATTCAGATGCAGGTGTACAGAGCTGCTCACCACAGCAAATAACTCTTTCCTGGTGCTTTCTCTGTGGATTTTAGACCTGCCTGCCTGGAATAACAACATGAATTACAGATGGTGAACTTCACCCATTCTACACAAATCATTATAGATTACACTTAATTCTGCTTCTGAGCATTTGCTTGTCTCTTTGGGTGAGATGTTGTCCTGTATTGGATTTGGAATATGAAGTTTAACTTTCCTCAGTGCTCATATGCAATAATTATCCATAGGTTCATCTACACAACAGAAAGTATCTGTGTCAGTGCATTCAGAAGCACACAGAAGAGAAAGAGGTGCATTAGAAGCATACAGACTTGCCTTCTGACACACAGCACACAGTCTTTGCACTCAGCATTGTTTAAGAAAACAAAACTGGATTGAGAAATCTGGGCAAAAATTTTAAGTCTAGAAGTTAGAAGATAAGGGAGATCTGAGTCAGATGCATTGGTCAGGATTCATTCCATGCCTCTTTTGATGTTGATGGGAACTCTGAGCTATCTCTGAACCCTTGCAATTTCAGCTCATAAATCCATGAATAATATAAACAAACCAGCTTTTTCCTTGGTGCCTATATCTAGTGAAAAATGTGCCTACTTGTAAATTAATGCTGCTGCTTATCAGCCACTGTGTGCCAAGTCACTTGTGACAATCAGGCTTGATCACCTTTGCCTCTAAATTAAACCAAGTATTTCACATATACATGTGCCAAGTATTCCTAAAGGAGAGTCTAGTGACAAGTGAGAGGAGATATTTACACATACATGCTTAAAAATAATTTTATTTCATTGAGGGAAGTACATGCAAGAACTTATTTAGGCCTAAGAAAATAGATGATTTTTAAAATGCTTGCCTAAGGCAAAACTTATCCTGTAGTTACATAGCAAGAAAACAACCTTAAAGAAGCAATACTTCTATTGTGTCTTCCATCTACCCAGAATATTTGCATTTTTATATGCCCTTGTCTTTGTGTGTTTCAGATTATGGCTGTGATATGGATGAAGATGATGGCTATTAGCTCCATTTACTTCCAGGGGACATGGACTGTGTCTTGTTCTCAGCAAATCTTCTGTCTTCAAGCTGTATGAATAGTGAAAGAAGCTGTCTATGGTCAGCAAATGTAATCGAACAATCCTTACTTTTGTAAAGTGAATTCAAGGTTGGCATTGGGTCTGGTCAGTTTACATTGACCCATAACCCAGCAATAACCAGTTTGGATTCCTACTTGAATTTATTTTTATTTTGGTGGATCACAGTTGGAGAATTAAATTAATGAGAGTAATGTTTCCAGAGAACAAAAGAGAAGAGACAAAACAGACTGTGCATGAAGCCTGTGTGGCTGAAAGCAGCACATCTCTTATTTATGTGACTGCTTTTAGGCATACTGCTGAAAGGGAGCAGGTTGAAGGACAGGGCCTGTTGATTATTTGAGTACAGGAAAATTAGTCAGTCTCATCATGCTACAACTGACAGAAAGAAATGTTTTCAACCTGGATTGTGAATGTGACCATGTTACTGTAAATGAGTTCCCTTACCCAACCCTGTCAAAAGTTAATGACAAGTTATATATTTGCAGAGCAGTACTGGTTTTCTGAAACAGAGTAAATACTTCTTTATATTAGTAAATTCATAGATTTCTTAAAATATCTGGCAGTAGAAGGCAATGAAGAATTGTCTTCCATTGTGAGTCCGGTGTGGTTTTTGTGGAAGGAGGCAGAACACCTGGGTTGGGTAGGAAGTGCAGGGAGCAAGGAGGCAAAGATGCTGTGCTCATGAGCTGTTGCTGGGCATCCTTAGGGAAAGCCAGGTCTTCTTTAGGCTGGTGTTGCTGCAGGAGAGTCACTCAGGCCATCTCTGTGGAGCTGCTCTTGCCTGACTTAGTTAGAGTGAGGGTCTGCTCCCAAGAGCTGCTGGTCTCTAAAACCAGTTGAAAGAAAGAGAAAGCTGAGCTTTTTAATAAATAAGCTAGCATCTGCTTTGACTGAATTTAATTTAATGTAATTTGCTTAGCATTCACTGGGTAAATTAAAGGTCACCATGCAGCAGCCTGACTTTCATGGCTCAAATCCCATCCTTGAACAGTCGTTGCTATGTGAATAAAGCTGGAGCTCCAGCCCTGTGTGCCCTGAAATGTCAGCAGGCAGGTCCTCTGTCACAGCTAGATCAGTTCTGGCAGTGCCATGAGAGCAGGGCTCAGGAGTGGAGCCCCTGTGGGCAGATCCCACCCTGGTGCCTCTGACCTGCCTTCCCCTGGCACTGCTGGGCCCGAGGCTCTCGGCTCCATGGGAAATGCACGGCACTCTGGATCACACTCTGGATGTTTCCATCTCTCTCCCTTATCTGGTGACAATCATGAAAACTGTAGTGCTGTAGGCTTCTCTTAACACCAGGGAAAGATGGATATTTATCTTACCAGCACAGTTTCTGTTCAGCTGTGTCTCCTGGTCCGGTCTTCCTTCCTACCTTTTTTCAGGAGCGCTGGTTACTAAAGCACCATCCATCCTCCTGCTACAGAGATTGGATTGTGACAGGAAGAGAAGCTGCTTCAGGATGCTCTGCCAGACAGGGTGATGATGGTGCTCACATCTGAGATCATCACTAAAGAGGGGAAGGGCCACACAGCCTTCCATACTTCCATTCTTCTCTGTCCCTCTTGGTGGCTTGGATCATGCAAGTTGAGCAAGAGTGAGTGATTTTTTAAGGAGCAGACTTGATACTATTTGGCTGGTAAATATGGCTTGGTGGGTTGTATCTGTGAGGGATTTTTGAGCCCTGTATAGGAGTATTTCTGTAATAACTTCTTAGAAGCAGAACTTGGTAACAAAATTGGTGTGGTAAGGCTACTGGAAAGAATAGCTCTTCTGAACCAGATTCCAGTTACTTAGTTTACAGCACTTAAGTGGAAAGAAGAGATTCCTTATAATTCTTAGGAGAAAAGCTGGCATTTTCACTGAAAAGCTATAGATTTTTTTTCTGACATTTTATAAATACTGCACAGAAACTGATACTGAGGAGATAAACCTTTCTACCTCTCTTTTATCTACACCATAAAATAGAAGTATGCTATAAGCAGACAGTTTTCTAAAAAGTGGTTTGTTTTATCAAAGTTTGTGCTCTGCAAGTCTTTGAGACTGTTGAGTTTGATTGTTTGGGTTTGAATTAATCTTCCATAGCACTGCTACAAATATACTCTCAGTATATTCTCAAGACTTGGGTTTTATTCCAAGGTACACAGTATTCTCTATGCAGGAAATAAACATACATAAATAAACATGTGTATGACTCATGTAGGTCGAGTGCTTTTCTCAAATGCAAGATGTTGGCTCTTAAAGAAACCTCTAGGATGGGCTAATTAGATGGATATTGCTGAGGGTCTTTCCTCCAGTCTCCTGCTTTGTTCTCCCAAAGGGTACCAAACCTGCTGCCAGGGTGGTGGTGGTGTGTGTGAGAGCTGAGAGCCCACCCCAATAACTGCAGCTAGGAAATCTGAATTTCAGTAGTACATTGTGTTGCTGAGAACATTGTTTTGTGCACTGCAAGTAGAGGGTTGCAGTTTTTGAATGCTCTCATATGATTTGATTAGGAAAGGCCATCAGGCAATCTGCTGGAAGAGCAAGGGGAAAAAAAAAAAGACCTACAATTCCATAGCATCTCAATATTGCTGGTGAAGTTAATGGCAGGGCTTCTGTACAGGATTCCTAAAGAAAGGATATTGGATAGGCAGACTTCACTCTGAGCTTCTTAAGCTGTAGTGTTTATGTACATTTTTAATTTATTGGTGACTTACCGGGATTTTTGTAACGTTCATTCCTTCTTCATTTAACTAAGCTCAGGAAATGTAAACAGATTTGAACATGCTAGTTTCTGGTTTTATAGCTAGTCATTAAAATGTAAAAGGATTAACACTGCATTAACTCTGTTTACTACTGTTGGTATATCTGGACAATTTTGTTGTGTGTAAGTAAGCCCGAATTCACTTGGAGTAATTTGGATCCTGCTTTTCTCAGGATTCTGATTATGATGTAAAGAGCTTATAAGGCTTCAACATTTGGTATTCTTAGATCTTCTTCCTTGAAGCCACACAAGCTGTGTATCATTGGGTTTGTTGCAGAAAGCACATCTCTTGCTGCAAGTCACTTTGCTTGACAGGCAAAATTCTCCAGCTGTTGCATCCAGCTTGTCTGCCATGCAGCCTTTTAACACTCTGGTACTGTGGGAGTAGAAAAAGAAATAAGGAAAATAATGGGCTTCTTCACTGTGCTGAGTGCATTTTCAGTGTCTTAATCATCTGTGACATTTCTTTAAAATCAGTGTGTTCAGTACAGCAGCTTTTAAATGGTGCCAGACAGCCTTGTCTTGAGGGTTCAACATGTTCATCAAAAAAGTTCATCTTTGCCATCCTGATGACTTGTTTGTGTTCTTTGGATTGCATTGAAACCCCAGTTGCAGATGTGTACAGTTAGAGTTTGCCTAATAAAAGTTCTGTTTCTTATTTTTGTGTTGAATCCTTGTATTCAGTTCAGTTAGTGCCAAGAAAATGAAACCTTTTTGATGTATGCATATGTACCATCCTTCCACAACCACGAGTCATGTTAACCTTTTTTACTGTAATATATTTGCTGTAAATAAAAAATAAAACCTTTACATAGCCCATCTGTTACTGTGATGCTCTCTTGATGATTTCTGATTTTTTCTGTCTTAGTTCTTAAAAATGTTCAGTTTTGATTGCTGCATGATTGGTTGGTCGTGGCCAAGATTTGTCATTTAGAGCTTTCTTTTGTCTCTAAAAGGGAAGACACAGCAATCAGGCAAGTGTTTTTTACAAGATACTGTTCCACTGATAGATGTAGATGCTTTCTGTAAAGTGCATAACATTAACGAGGCTTTTCCACTAAGCTGTGTAATTAACTGACTGTGGGAACAATATATGGTGTGTGTATTTAGTGGAACTGTTCCAGTGCTTGTTTCTCAAAGCTGTATCTTGATAAATAAGGTGTGTGCTGAGTTAAAAATCATGTTATTTTATCAACATCTGGCTGCCACAGTTTGGAGACAAAAATCCACATCTGCCCTTTGTACAGATGGGTGTTTGCTCCTTTTAGTTTTTGCTGGAAAAAGAGGTACTGCTGGATCCTCAGGAGTGTCTCCTGCAAAGTTTTAGCCTATAAAAGGATGATTAACAGTAGATTTGATAAGGCAGTATGTGTCATTCCAGCATTTCACTATGTTCCCATAGTGTGATCAAGGCACACTTCTGCTCTCTTTGACACTGTGATGTTTTTATCTGAATTTCTCTTCAGCTTTTCCAGCCATTTCCACTGGGAGCTGGGAACTTCTCCAGCAGTGTCCATCACAGCTGCCCTCTCCCTGCTAACATCTGAGCTGTTAATAAGTACTGACCACCTTGGCCCCATCTTTTCTGCTCTTCCAAGCTGTACAGCTCTTGGCTTTGTCCTCTCATTTTTCTCTTCTGTGCCACACCAGGCTTTCATAACCAAAACCATTCTGTCCCCAGAGCTGCATTCATCAAATATGCCTCCTTTAATGGTCTCAGAAGTTAAATAATGCTAATAAAGCTGAAATCTTACGAGGCTTTATATTACCTTCATTTGTCACCAGTAGGTCATAGCACATTTGTTCTTTTGTTCGTGTTTTGTAATACAGAAGAGGCTGTTGCTGTTTTCTACTCCTGTCTTGTCTATAAAAAGAGTTACAGCACATTATTCAGGGTTTTTTTGCCCACCCTGATACCTGGCAGTGATCTTGGTGAGTGGTAGTTGTTTAACAAAAGGAGTTAAGTACAGGAGAAAGGAGGCTCAGTGAGAATTCAGGACTTAGAGCATAACAAATTTACTTGGTGAGTTGCTTTGTTGTAATTATTTTTTTCTTACAAGACCTGTTGTGCATTCTCATGGAAATTAGGGAGGCACATACAGTTCATAAAAATGCAAAATGAAATTCCCTTCTTGCTGTGGGACTCCAGGAGCACAGGATTTAACAACTTGTAGCCTGAACTGTACATTTTTTATTGTGTGGGAGGGCAGTAAGTCACCCAGTACTGGGCACAGGGATGGCAATCACTGTGTTATCCATTTCTATTGCCAAATTGCAGCAAGAATGCTTTCTCAGTGCTCTCAGTGCTCCTAGTAAAGTTTCTCAATTCTTTAAAAGCAGAAAAATACAGCAAATTAAAGTAATTTGAACAGAGCAATGAAAAGAAACAGCACCAGCACTCTGATTTCCAGGTAATTTTTCTTCAGTACTCTTCTGTGGGAAAAGTAGAAGGGATTTGTACACAGAGACTAAGAGGGGCAAAAGCTGCATCTTGGCAGCAGCAGAGGTGAGGCAGTGTTGTTCCCTTTTCCACAAAAGAGTTCCAGACTCTTCTGTTTCATGGTGTATCCTGCGTGATATTCATCATTTATAGCCTGAGCAGTCCGCTGGAGGGTACTGAAAGAGGTAGGACACCAAGCCAGATGAGGAAGAAGAGATGGTGAGCTATCATTGTTTCTCAAGTGAAAAAAAAAAAGAATTAATTATTTAGAGTGAGTTTAAGGGTTGTAGTTTGATGTTAAGGAGAAAAGCTGCATTAAAACCAGAAAGATGAGGGAATATTCTTTGTTATGATGTGCACTGGGCTGTGCAATGAGCAGTGAGCAGGAGGCAGGAAGAGCTTTGCTCTTTTTGCTCCATCACTCCAGGATCTGTGCTGTTACCAGCAGTCTCTAGAAGTGGTAGCAGTAGTGAAGGAGGGGATAAAAGTGCTCTGGGGTAAAAGCAGAGTACTGTGGGTAAAACCAGTCCTGGTGTAAATCAGATACTGTGCTAAGTCTCCTTCTTACTCTGTCAAGCCATGCCTAAATAAACAGCAAAGAGAAGTTATCTGTTGTGCTGTTTTTAATATAAATGGGGATGGCTGAGGTCAGAACCTTCTAGGTGGTTCTGCCTTACTCTGAGGTGGATGTGCTGTAAATTGAACAAGAGTTCCTCAGCACAGCATCGTGGGAAAGAGATTAATCCTTGTTTTGGCTGTGATTCCTGCCACGCTCTGGGAGCTCAGCAGAGGAGAGTCCAACACACACCAGCACCATTCAGGTAAGATTCATGGCTTGGCATGGCATAAAATACAGCTAAAGCAAATGTTTTCAAAACTCTGCTCTCTGCTTTCAAACAAACTCTTACACAAGGCCACTGAGAAATTGTTAGTTACTGCTGCATGGTGCATTAAATCAGGAGGATCTCCCATAAGCTCTGAGGTCTCCAACAGCAAATCAGCGCAATGTGAATCACTGTGTTTCTTTCTGGGCCATCAGGCACCATGAGGAAGAGTCTGAGTGTGTTTTCTGCCTATGGTAAGATGAATGATCTTTCATCTTGTTCATCTTCCCCGTATAATTTATGTTGGTTCAGAGTTGCTGGCTGCATGAATAAGATGCCATCTGAAGAACTTTTGGCCAGGGCTCTTGGCACACGTGCAAGTGTGGACTTTGTGATCTCCCCTGGCCTCTTGGTGGGCAAATGGTCTCTGTCAGCAGGGGTAGTGCCAGCCCTGTAAAGCTGCCCAGCACAGCCCCAGGTATTGTCACTGCCTGTGGAGGTGGCACAGAGTGAAGGGGGCTGCACCAAAGGTGGGATGTGACAGTACCTCAGTTAGAAGATTACAAATTTTGTGTGAGTGGGGAGAACCATTGCACTACTCACTGTGTGGGGAGGTAGTTTGGGGGTCCCAAGGGCTGCATTCAGCCCATTGATCAGTTCCCATCTGTTAATCTACCACAGCAGGTATGAAGCTCAGAAGGAGATAAGCAATTAAGGCTATCTGTGACACTTCAAGTGAAGATCAGCAGTAGGCAGGATGAAGACTCAGCCATTACAGGACTTAGCAGAGCTTTGGGAGGCAGGCTGTAGCTCTGCCAGGTAATTTCAGGCCTACTTTCAGAGTCAGGCTTAGCTGTCATTAAATTCTTGGATATATTTTTGGTTGATAGGGCAATGGGGTAGCTTTCTATCCAAGAAAGTGCTTGGGGGGGTTTGGGGTGGGATGTATGTGTTTTTTTTAAGTTACTCCCTTTATTGCCATATTTTGCAAGGACCATGCTTAGGATTGCAACTTTCCTTCTGAGCAGAGTCCTTGGTGCTCAGCAGGAGTAAGCAATCACTGCTGAGGAGCAGAGATGTTAAAGGAGACAAAAAGCAGGGGAAAGCAGCACAGAGAATGATGGTGAGACATGAAGTGTGAAAGTATCAGTTGGTCCAGGTATCAGAGCCAGGGATGTCCCACACCAGAGGTGAAGAAGCGAGCAGCAAGTGGAGGAGACCTGGTCTGGTAGGCTGTGACCTGAAATTCCTCCTCATTTCAGCTCTGAGATGGGCTCTCTGTTCCCTAATATTGCTAAGGAGGGTGGTGGAACCATCTCAGATGGCTCCCCATGACTTCTCTTACTCCTTGCCATTAATTGCTCACAGGGCCATGAACCCAGTTTGTTCTCCTCCTACTGGTGATCACAGCCAGATCCTGGGAAGAGCAGTGCTGTCCCTTGGGTTTGGCCCAGCCTCTGCTCTGAGTCTGGCTGATCACTGTCCTTGATGATCTCACCAGGATTTCTCATCCCTCGTTCAGTTTCTGAGTAACTCAGGGAAGTGAATGGGAGGGCTGAGGGAATCCAGAAGCACCAAGGGATTTTGGCAAGGGCACGTAGACCCTGAGCAGAAATGTTGACTGCCCTTCTCTGTAATGTACCAGTCACTGGTATTTTTGGAAGAGAAGGATGCTGAGAAATAGTTCCTGGAAGTGCTGCTTTCAGTTGCTGTGTGTTAGGCAAGTATCCTGAGAATAGGAATTGCATTATTTGTTCAAGGAATATTCAAGGGGCTGAAGTGTTCAGTCACTTTAATTAGCCATGGGAGCGAACATCATCAGCTTTCTGTGGAAGAACAGCAGATTGTTGCCATTGTCTTTCTAAATACCTGTCCTGTTTTCCCCTTTGTATATTTCATTATAAAATAAAATATTAAAGCTTTAAAAACTCTTCATTAGCTAGCAGATGGTTTTGCAAGTCTCTTTAATGAGATGAAGAAAACTTTAATGGCAGGCATTTAAAGTTGTGTTTAGACAGACTATTGCCACTGGAAAAATCTAGTGAATGTTTTCTGTGTGTTTTTGACAGAACTTGGCACCAGATTATGTACTAGGAAATAGAAAGGGATGATTTACACGAACCAGTCCCCTCCCAAGTGTGGTTCTACATCAGTGTAACATTGCTGAGTCCCACAGTCACGTGCTGATTTACAGAGATGCAAGGGGGGAGGAAAATATCATTAACTTGATGCAATTCAGGAAAAACAGTACATTTCTTGTGTATTCACCTCATTCCCTTGCTGCAGTCAAGGCATTTTTTGGGAAGCTTAGAGGCAGCCCCCTGACAGGCAGTGCAGCAGTGTGCCAACTCCCTCTGGACATCTCTGGCTGTCAGCACCAGCAGCATGTGGGGATGAGATAAATGAGGCTGGAGAGCACTGAGACCCTGTCCATGAAAACCTGTCCTTCTTATCCCACTCTGGCTAAATTTCCTGAGGCATAAGATGCTTGTGCTGAAAGCAGGTAGGAACATGGCTGACAAAAAGCCCTTTCAAGGCCTTGATGGTTCTTCCAGTTCTGTATTTCCCTCTTGAGCAAGCAGGGCCACGTTCTTAGGATGTGCGAGCTGCCTCACAGGAATATGTTCACATCCACAACACCCAGTCCATGACAAGAGGGGTTTCTATCCCTTTAAACATGTGAATTCTTGTTTGTGGTGTTGTGAGCAGCTGCTGACTCTCAGACCTGCTTCTTCCCAGGGTTGGTTTGGGCTGTGCAGGGTCTCAGCCTCATGGGAGCAGGGAGAGGGGAGCGTGTGCTGATTCATTTGTGCAGCCAGAGGATCCACTGTCCATGCACATACTGAGAGATGAATCATGCTTCACAAAAGCAATTAAAAATGCCTCCTAAATGAGTAATTGCCTGGCTGCCTCCTTAGGCTGTCCAACCCTTTGTTCCTCCCCTGCACTGCTGACCGTGTCACATCTGGCCAAGCTTCAGTGTCAGCTTTTTGCACTGCTGGGGACCTTTGTCCTTCAGGTTTTTCTAGATCTGGCTGATCTGATCTCAAAGGCTTTATTTTCAGATTTGGAAGAGCCTCACAGTTAAGCACAGGTCCTCAAGGAAATCCTTCCACTTTCTCTCCAGATAGAGTGTGTAGGATCAACTATACACCAGCAAGAAATAACATCTCTAATGTTATTAGAGATGTTATTAATGTTATCTCTATGTGTGTAGGAGCTCTAGTGATAGACTTGTTAGATATGTCCTGACCAATGCATAGAAGGGAAAACAGGACAGTTTGCTGGGATATTAACACTCAGCAGAGGAGAATTTATCTACTTATGAGACCTGAGGAAAATAATAGTTGGTCTGAAAAGCCCTGTGATCTTCAAAGACTTGTCATGAAGTTTCCTTCCTCAAAAAGCAATGTTTCCCTGCCAGCTGCTCAGGAGGAGCTTGGGAAGTGGAGATCAGGGTGAGCTGCCCTTCAGGATCCCAGTAGTGAAGGGATGTATCAAGGGAAGCACCAGCTCTTCATCTTCTCCCCTGCTTTGTGATATTAATACCAAATAGGAAGCATCCTCTGTCATTTTGTCACCATCCCTGCAGTCATCCCCATTAGCTCCTGAGCAGCTCTTTGGTAACACAGACCAAAACTTGTCATGTTCTGCTGCTTTCTCTGTCCAACAGAGGGTGTTTCTGTGGAGCCCTGTCCTGAAAGAAGGGTCACTTGCCAAGAGAAACACAACCCCTCCCTTTGCCAGGGACAGGCAAGAAGCATCTCTGCCCCCTGCAGCAGAGGCCCTACATGATGAAGGCTTCTCTCAGCCCTGGCATACAGCCTTCAAGTGGCCACGGGGCTGATGAGCAGCAAATTGCCCCCCACAGCTCTGTGATTCCTGCAGAATTCCAGTCAACCCACTCCTGACAGCTCTGCCAGGCTTGGCACTGCAGAGGTTGCGGTTTCCAACTCTCAGATTGCAGTGCTGGCTTGTGTGGTGGGCAAGGGGACAAAGGGGCAGGAAGGAGCGCTGCATTCAGGTGAGTGAAGAAACACCTTTGCAGGTGGGAAGGCTTCCATGCCAGGGTGTTCTGGGAAGAAGCAGACCTGTGTCTCCATGGTCACACAAAAACATACAGGGACTCATGTTCTTGCTCTGTTTTGACTGTGCACCATTGATGTGGCCTTTTTATCTCACTGGCTTCCAAATTCACCATTCTGTGCTCTCAGGTGTGGCAGTGCCAGCCACACCCACAGATAGACATATGGCAGTCTACTCTCTAGGAACATTTTCCTTCATTTAAAGCCATCCATCTTAGCTTGGTGACTCCCTGCGCTGCCTGTTGCTCTCCACTGAATGTAAAGGAACTGCTGGTGAGTTGTTGGGACAGAGTGTCAATCTTGTAGGCACCAGGAATGAGGTGAGGAAATCCCATTCCCACCTGCCTCACCTTTCCGTTATGGTCCTAATAGTTCTGAGGAAAGGAAAGGCTGGAGTGCCTCCCTCCTGCTATTAACCAGCCACAAAACAAAACAAAAGAGCTTTTAATGTATAGCCAGGCTGACTAGTCATTGTAAAATGTTGCACCATAAATATCTCAGATTAATAATTTGTTTATTTTCCCCACCACAATAGGCAGGGGGAGCATTCACAAGGCTGCTAAGCAATGCTTATTGCAGCTAAATTTGGCATTTAGAACATGCTCATGAGACAGGCATCACAAAAACTTTGTGAGGAATGAAGACAATGTGAAATGTCTGAAGCACATGCAGAATAAATTGCAGCTGGCCCGTTTGCCCTGCACATTTATTGATGCTGCTGCTGGCTCCTTCCTCTGGCAGTTCCCACACTGAAGCTTTATTACTCAAGTTGTGTCACATCCTGGTGCCTGTGCTTGTTTAATGTGGGCTCCATCAGTGAAATCTGAAGTTCATGTGTGCCAAGTTAAGCCACATCCTGAATGCTGTGGGTCAGCATTCAGCCTGTCCCTTGGCTCTCTGCTGTGGTGCCTGGGTCCCTGTGCTGCAGCTTGGACTCATCAGGAGCCGTCCAGGGAGATCCCCAGGATGCTCTGATCCCTCCAGAAGCGACTGCTCCATCTGCCTCTGGAACTCTTTTTTTAAATGATGCTTCACCTGAAAGATCTCATTGTTTTCAGGCACACCAGAGTGATGGGGAAGGGAAAGGGGAGTCAGTGCCCTTCCCTGGGCCAGGGGGTCACTGAAGGGCGGGGCAGGTACCTGAGGCTCCAGGAAACACTTGATCCCACAGAGAACAAGCTGTCCTCATTTCAGTGGAGTAAAACAGCAGGATATCTCCTGGCAGCTGGAAGGGACTGAGTTTCTGAGTAAAAGACAAAGTTTTCAGGTCCCCTGGAAGGCTTCAAAGCTGTGCTATGGGCACATGTGGAGAGTTCTCCTTTCCACAGTGAGGTGTGTCATGGGGTCAGCTGGCAGGGGTGGCTTAAGGCACAGGGTAACCCCCAGGAATGAGGGAGATGGTTCCCATGGCAAGCTAGGGGTGCTAGATGGCAATATTTTTTTTAATTTAATTGCTCCCTGGATTTTACAAACAGATTTGTGATGGTGCTGCTTGAGTAAACAAGTGCTGTTATTGGCACTTGGTTTCACCCGGCTTGTGTGAGCCAAGCATGGTTGAAGGCACCTGTGTAACCCTACAGCTGATCTCTCCCTGGAGCTGGGCAAACCTGTGAGCAGGGCTCCAGGGCAGGAATCCCAGTGCAACACCTTCCCAGGGTGATGGGGAATTCCTGTGGCTTGTGGCACAGCTCCGACTGCAGGTTTGTGAGAGGCCATCAGCAAAGTCAAGGAAAACAAGAGAAGTTCATTTCCTCCCCAAGCAGCTCTCTGGAAGAGCTGTGCCTGTGATGGTGAGGATGAGTTCCCTGCCACGTTTGTGGCTGTGGAGAGCAGAGGAAGGCGTGAGCTGCCCTGGATGGAAAGTGGCAGGCAGGTGCAGGAGCCCTGGCTGGATGGGCAGCATCCAAGTTAACCAAAGGTGTGAAAATCTGTGGGGACACTCATCCCAGACCTTTGTGTCACATGGAAGCTCTCATCATCTTGTGCCTTCTTTTTACATGGCTGTTGGGATTTGAGACTTTTCCCTGTTTAGGACTATGGGGAAAACAGGACTCAGTTCTCTCAGGAAGGACAATTGGTCCCATTCAAGTTCTACAGTATGTTAATATTTCTTTTATAATTCATGCATGCATTTGTTTATGAAGCAAACACATTAGAGCCTTGTCAAGGCCATCATCTGGGTCTCCCTTGACACATAACCCCAAACTCTGCCCCTGCAGCCAATGACCCTCATTCCAATATCCCCTCTCCTCCTTCCTCTCCTCCCACATGGAGAACATTTTCTCCTTTGCTTCCCTCTGGGTATTTCAATTGCAGCATGCCTGGATTGACCCTGGGGTTCCTCACTGGTGCTGCAGAGCTGGGGCCTGGATGTGGGAGAGGAGTCCCAGTTTTCCAGCTCCTGTCCCAGGAGAGTTGGGCTGGGGAGGCTCCAGAGAGAGATGCAGAAGTCCCAGGATGTTTCCTGCTGCTGGAGTGTTCTCTTTTGTGCAGAAAGACAGCTGCTGTGTTTGCTGTCCCTAGCTAAAGCTGTTTGGAATAGATACAGGCTGCATTTCTAAACAGGCAGTTTTTATCCACTTTTTAACACTAAACTCAGGCCCAAGGCGAAGCTGCTGCAGAAATTCCCATGGGATTTCATGCAGAGTCAGAATGGGAGAGTCCTAAAGCTCCTTGCAGTGTTTTCTAGAGTAGCACTGGAAGGGGATGGCATGTCAGCCTTAAACTGAGATTTCCTGTAATTTGTTGGTTTTCACAATTATACAATTATTAAAATGACAATTTTCTCCATGTTTTTCCTTTGCATTTGCTGGATGCCATGAATCAGAAAGTGGCTGGAACAGTTATCTTGCTCCAATGTAATTTGATTCTCTTTCCCCAACCCCCTTAGTATTTGATGAGAAACCTTTGTATTTTCATGCTTTAATACAATCTGGCACATAATTACAAATGACTCATAGATAATCTTGGTCATGGAGCTCTCTGAAATTAGATGATAATTTAGACTGGAATTTCTGTAGAAAGAACGAAGGAAAAGACAATTATAATTATTCTAATCAAGATATCTTTTTCTTTGCCTGGGGTATTGCTCTATGAAGGGCCAGAAGCCTGAAAGTATTTAGACCATTTCTGCTGCTTGCTCTTTCCCAGGCAAACACTGCTGATCACCATGGAGCTGCCTCGCTGTGAAGTTCTCAAAAATGCTCCTGATAGAGAGAAGAAGATGAGATGCGTAGGGACTGGACCACAGAGCTGAGAGCTGCTGGGGTTTGAGTGGGGCAGCCACTAAAAGGTTCTGGGTGAGGAGTTTTGTGCAAACCCTGGGGCATCCTACTGGGAGGGACTGGATCCTGAGGGGCAGCAAGAGGGCATTTGGTGACATCCACCACTGATTGTCACAGCAGCTGGCAGAAAGGAGGGCTGGGTGTTCCTGGTTGCATCCCTGGATCTTCTGCATCTTCCCTTCCTCAGCTTTGGTGTTGGTTCAGGAGCTCCCAGTCACCTGCTGGGCTGTGGGCACAGTTCAACAAGGCCAAGTGCAAGGTCAGGAAAATCCCAGGGACAAATTCAGTCTGGGCAGAGAATGGACAGAGAGCAGCCCTGAGGAGAAGGATTTGGGGTCTTGGCTGACAAGAAGCTCACTGTGACCCAGCAATGTGTGCTCCCAGCCCAGAAGGGCAAACATGAACTGGGCTGGATCAAAAGCAGTGTGGGCAGCAGGTTGGGGGGGGTCTGCCCCTCTGCTCTGCCCACCTGCAGCACTGGGCCCAGCTCTGGAGTGCCCTGTCCTGGGTTGACTCTATGATGCTTTTAGCCCCAATTGTCTGTTCTGTTGATGCTGAATAATAAATTTTGCACCTTTAAGACTTGTTCCAGAGAGTGAAGGGGGGAGAGGAGAAGCTGCAGTTTGTTTTCAGACACTGCACTCACTCCTCCTCATTCCTGCTCCTGGACTGTGTTGTCTGTGGATGGACAGACAGTGGGACAGAGCTCTCCTTTGTTTTAGTTAGTTTAGCTAGCTGAGGCAAAGAAGTTCCCTGGACTGGGGTTTTTTTTCCCTTTTCTTTGGGCCTGTTCAAACCTGCTCTGGACTGAACACTCAGAGGAGCACCCACAGCTCCACCTGAGGCCCACTAGGCCAGGCCTGGGCCATGGCATTTCCATCATCAAGAGACTGAGTGAGCTCAGCTGCAACCTGGGGAGGGACTTTCTCAGTTTGTCACCTCTTTTGGAGCAGCAAGGGGTTTTATTGTTTAATATTGTTTAGGTTTTATTGTTTAATAAACAGGTTTTTTTCCACTTTTCTCCAAGGAGGTATTTTTCTCCCGGAGCAGCTGTGGAAAGGGGCCGATTGAATCTGCTTTCCTAGAGGAGCTCCTTTGGGGGGTTCTCTCCTAAATTTGCCCTGAACCAGGACAGTGCCCCAACACAGAAGGACATGGAGCTGTTGGAGCCAGTCTAGAGGAGGGCTGAGGCACCTCTGCTGATGGAGACAGGCTGGGAGAGCTGGGGCTGTCCAGCCTGCAGAAGAGAAGGCACTGAGCTGAGCTTACAGCACCCTAAAGGGGCTACAAGAGAACTGGAGAGGGACCTTCTACAAGGGCATCTTGATAGGACAAGAGGGAATGGATTTAAAATGAAAGAGGACAGATTTAAAGCAGATATTGGGAAGAAATTCCTTGCTGTGAGGGTGGTGAGGCCCTGGCACAGGGTGCCCACAGAAGCTGTGGGTGCCCCATCCCTGCAAGTGTTCTCAGCCAGGCTGGATGGGGCTTGGAGCAACCTGGACAAGTGGAAGGTGTCCTGTCCATGGCAGGGGGTTTGGAACTAAATGATCTTTATTGTCCCAGTCCAAACTATGCTGTGGCTCTGTGACAGGACCACATTGCAGAACAGAAATTGTGTCCTTATCCTCACTCCAGTGCCTGGGACCCTTTTGCAAAAGGAATGTCTGGCCCATGGGATGCTGAGCAAGGGAGAGTCACCATGAAGCGCAGCCCCAAAGGGGAAGGAGTTGGTTGTGTGAGACTGACCCTGGACTAGCAGATCTCATGTCCTGGTCACTCCTGAGATGTGGCTGTTAATGAGAGCAGACTGGTAGGAAAATAGAGCATTTATCTTAGGAGAGACTCAGAAGAATGTGTCTTGTCTTACCCAGCAAAGGCAAAGAGGGGATCTGAGTTCAGTCTAAAAATACTTCAAAGGGGCAGGCACCAGGGAAAATAGAAAGCAAAAAAACCCCAAGGTTGCATAAGAATAAATAAGAATAAATTAACCATGAAGTAATCTAGGCTGAAAACAGGAAGGTTTTTTGGTATTCTGGGGAGTTTCTCCTGGTTTTATGTTCTGTTTATTCAGGAGAGGGAGATAAAGGCTGCTCTCTCTGAATCCCAGAGAATGAGTCTGGAATGTAATGACCAACATGTTCATGCCAACATCTCTGACTGTCCTGCTGCTGATTGCTTCTGGCAGCAACATAAAATGAAAGTGCTTATGAACAATCCTGGGCCCTGCCCTGCACCCCTGATAGGCATCACCATCCCTCCATCCCACCTCCAGGGCTGCCTGGGGCTGGCTCCTGGAAGTGTCTTCAATAGGGTCAAGCACTGGTGATGCAAAACCTCTCCTGCCTAGAAGCCAAGATATGTTGGGCCAAGAGAAAAGCCAATTAAAGTGGATGCAGCAATGTCACAGGAAGAGGGACGTGATTGCACTGATTTTCATGATCACTCTTGGCATTAATTAGATCAAATACTGGTTTTGCTCTGTGGTGGGCACAGGTTTCTCAGCCAGCTGTCCTCCTGTGGAGCAGCATCCAGTCCCCACAGGGCCCATCCACCAGGGCAGTGGGACCCCAGATGGCTCCAGCCCCTGGGAGATGGAGGTCTCTGGCCTGCAGATCTCCTGCAGCACCCAATCCATGGGTTCTACATGGAGCTTTGCCTTGACTATACATGGAGTTTTGCCATGATTGTGGCCCCAGTGGAGGGGCAGGGCTGGTGGGGTGACCTGTGAAAGCAATGAGCACGACTCCCACCCCTCACACTGTGGGTGCCAAGTGCTGCTTGCACACATGAAACTGCGTGTTAACAGCTGAAATCTCACCTCCTTTTTTTCCCCCTGCACCTTTATAGCTCTTGGCTTTTTCCCTGCCAGCTCTTTTCCCACCTACCACTTGCTAGCACACATCATATTGCAGCCTCACACCAATCACTTGGTGAAGGAGCCACTGATGGGGCCTGAGCAAAAGCCTCCCTAAAAAGAACTTGACCTATTTTGCATTTATTTCTTTTTCAAGCAAAAACTTTTCCTTGCTTCCTCAGTTCTGATGGCATTTCCAGGTGTGTGCCAGGGTGCCATGGCAGCAGAGCT
This sequence comes from Molothrus aeneus, assembly GCF_037042795.1. Classification (NCBI taxonomy): domain Eukaryota; kingdom Metazoa; phylum Chordata; class Aves; order Passeriformes; family Icteridae; genus Molothrus; species Molothrus aeneus. Next base: position 55,603,912 of record NC_089651.1, on the reverse strand, counting down.
GGCAAACAAAGGCAAGGTGAGATGCTGTGGATGGGCAGGGATAAAACTCAGGAATGCTGATGTGCTGTGGAAGCCACTCTGAGGCCAGGAAGGTGATAACACTCAGTTAATTCTGTTTGCCAAGCCACCATCTGATTTTGCAGCTGTGTCCCCAGCTTTGGTTCAAACCCTGCCAGCAGTGATATCCCAGCCAGAACTCTCCCTCCCTGTGCTGCCACAGGCTCTGCAAGGGATGAGGGCAAAGGGACTTTGCTGGAATGAATGAAACAGGAGTTTCCCAACTTGCAATAAGATCCTCACACTAAATGAGGTTATCTTCCTTTTGTAGGAGCTCAGGTTCTTGGGGATAAGCCCTGCCACCTGCAGTCTTGATGCACTGGGGTAGCATCTTCCTGCTGTGCCAGCTCAGTTTGTGCCTGCAAAACAGTTAAGCCTGAATGTTTACTCCTGCTGTAGGATTATGCAGGCAGCACTGTTATTCTGATGGAGCTCATCCCTTTGCCCCCAGGAAAGCAGCCAGAGGAGCCTCAGATGGCTGGGGGAAGCATTTTATCCTTATTTTGCCATGATGCTGTTCTGCCAGCAAGTGGGACAGGACTGGCCTGGGGCTGGGCCAGCACAGAGGCTGGAGGAAACAAAACAGTGCTAGATTTCATGTTTCCTCCTGAATTTATGAACTGCACACTCAGGAAAGGCTGTGAAGATGGAGGGGCTATCAGCTCTGCCGTGAAGATGAGGTGTGGATGAGCTGGGATCCCCTCAGGACACTGCTCTGCTGCAGCACCATTCCTGTGAGGGAAGGCTGAGAGAGTTGGGATTGTTCAGCCTGGAGGAGAGAAGGGTTTGGAGAGACCTTACAGCACCTTCCAGTGCCTAAATAAGGGGAGCTGCAGAGGGACTTTTTACAAGGGCATGGAGTGACAGAACAAGGGGAAATGGCTTCAGTCTGAGAGAGGATAAGTTTAGATTGGCTAGCAGGAAGAAATTCTTTACTGTGAGGGTGGTGAGCCTGCAGAACAGGTTGCCCAGGAGAGCTGTGGATGCTGCATCTCTGGCAGTGCTGAAGGCCAGGCTGGATGTGACCCTGAGCAACCTGGTCTGGTGGAAGATGTCCCTGCACACAGCAGGAAGGTTGGCACTAGAAGAATCCTTAAGTTCCCTTCCAACACAAACCAATCTGTGATTCTCTGGTTCTGAGATGCACTGGTTTTTACATGCCTGCAAACCCTCATTAACTCAGCAACAGCACAAACAAACTGGAAAGCAGCTTGCAGGAGGAGGGCCTGCTCTGCCAGGGGTTTCTCAGGGCTGTCCTGCTTCCTGAAGCCTGTCAGAGCCAGGTTTAAGATCCTGTAGAAGTAGCAGGAGACTAAAGTCTCTGATAGAAGCAAAAATAGCAAGATCAGAGAAAAATGCAATTGGATTTGGAGCAGCTGCTGGGAAACAGATTCTTTGCAATAAACTGAAATGCTCTTAGCACTTGATGTTTGTGCACTACAGAGAAAACATCCCTGCTACAGAAGGTTTATTTTAACTACAGAGGACACAACCTGTCAAACGAATGCACAGCTCCTGATTTGATCTAGTTCATTTTCATGTGTGTGTTTTTTCTGCTCCTTGGCAGCTCTTGTGGGGCTTGTTGAGGCTGATTTACTTGTGCTTTTGGAAGGTGGGCTTTATGGGAAGCCACAGCTTCTGATCCCCATGTGGAGATGCATTATCAGACAGGACGGAAGAATAAGCAGGGCGATGATGGATGCTCAGATTTGCCAGCTGAGCTAAAACACTGAAGGGGAAAGAAAAAGAAAAGCTGTTCTAAACATTTCCTTTGATCTCAGTCCAGATATCTGATTTCACTTCAGAGAAACTGTGTAATTTTTAATATTTACTACACACACACACACCTGAAATGTAAGTTTCATTTAATGCACACTTGCTCTAGTATTTATAGTAAGGGATCATGTGTAAACTTTTAAAACACTGCTTCACAAAGAAAACTTAATTTAAAAAAATCGATTATACTGTAGTCAAACTCCCCTTTGTCAGCCAACCCTTCCAGCTCCCTTTTGCTTTAGCCAGCCTGACATGCATCTGTGAACTCTTTGGGTCTGTCTGAATCTGCATTTTCAATTGCATAAGCTCTGAACAAAGCATTTCCTTCCTGCACTGAGAAAGCTGCTCTGCATCCTCTGCCCCCAACACCACCAGATGCCCCTGCTCCTCTCCTGCCTTTTGTTCTTGTCTGGGAAGTTTTTGCTGCTCCTTTGGTGCAGCAGCAATATCAGAGTGTAAAATAAGAAATCACTGTTCTGTATCGAAGCTCTTGTGGTTTTGGGGTGCAGCTGGGGCCTTAAAGTGCTCTCTGCTCCTGGCTGAGCTCACATCTCTGCAGGGATAACTTCTGCCTGTCCTCCTGATTCAGAAATCTCCTGATTTCTGAAGGAGAAAATTAATAGGCAGGGAGCCAACAGTTTTATAGAGGTGGGACTTTGTGACAGAAAGGGACTTTGGCAGTGCTGTGAAAGGAGAATTATTTCTATACAATTTAACATGAATCAATGTCTTTATATCTTTTGAAGATGGAAAAAAAAAACCCACCACAACAAAACACCACCACCTGAGGACCCAAAAAAAAGAAAATGTGTTTGCTTTTAGCATGGTGGTGGTACTGCTGTTCAGCAGTGGATACTGGAGACTGATTTTGCTGCCCAGGCTGGAAGTGACCCACATCTTCTCTGGTGGAGGGATCTGAGCAGAAGCAGGGCTAGGGGGGTTCTGTAGACATGGCTGAGCTGGGTGTAAAGCCCACTTGGCCCCAGACTGGCTGCCCTGTGCTTTCATAGTTTGGTTTGAGATGCTTTCTAGAGGTGTGGGAAAGGGGGGTGGACAGATGATCATCTCTTTCCTCTTTGTCTGAAGGCAACACCACCTCTTCTTCAGGAAACCTCCTCCATGTGTAACTCTTCCCTCTGTGGGAAATGTAGGGGGATGTGCATGTGCTCAGCCCACCACACACAGATTTGGGAGTGAACTTCAGCAGCCTGGCAGCAGGGAATACATTTTGCCACTCTGTGGACCCAGCTCCATATTGTGCAGAAGACAAATCCACCTGGTGTGCATCTTGCTCAGCCCTTCTGTTACCCTCAAATTCCTGTGATTAATCAGCTTTTCTTATGAAAATCTTGCCCAGAACATGGAATGAGGAAGTGATTGCTCATAGATATGTATCTAAATTCCTGAACTGATACCAGGCCAATAACAAAAGTGATTTTGACTAATGCTCCTACCGCAGGCAGAAGCTCCAGCGCTTGGAGGAGCAGAACAGCTCAGCCAGCAGGTACCTGACTGCAAAATTAATGATTGATTCTCAGGTCTATATTTATTTTAAGGTGTCACCTTCATTTTGCTTTCCCTGTACCTACCAGCTCAGGGAAAACTGGGTGCAGAGGAGGTGACTCTCTCCTCTCACTCAGGGAACAAAACCATAAACAGCCTCTTGCAGCATCATCCATGGACCTTGGAAAGAACCATGGAGGCACCTGGTCCTCAGGCCCCAGGAGCAGATGCTGAGGGATGAATTTCAGAGGGAAGAGATGATGGCTGGGCAGATGCAGTATGTTCACAGGCAGAGAAAGATTTTCTTTTAAATTTGATTTATGATAAGTGGAGAAAGGGCGGGACTTCCCAAAGCAGCTAAGGGAATTAGGTGCCTGATTCCCATTGATTTCCCTCTGACAGAGATTAATGCACTGTTTTCCACTTTGCCATGTACCCAGATGTGTTGGCAGGGCAGGATAATATATCAATCAGTGAGTCATCTGTCTGTTGCTAACTCCCACGAATGGCAGGAGGATATTTTACATTAGGCTCTGGATAGGGCTTTTGTCTGCTAATCATATTTTGGGTCCTGTTGTGTTGGTTGTTTTTCTTTTTGGTGACTGCAAGGTGTGTTTGCAGGGGTTCCTGGGGCACTGCACCAACAGTGGGTAAGGCTGATCTGTGGAGTGGCTTTTTTCATGGGGTGAGGCAGCAGCAGGTTTCAGAGAAAGGAACATCTCGGGTTCATTTCATTTCCCCAAATTCACAAGAATTGCAGGAAGAATAATTGGACTAAACGGTATTTTCCAACCACCTTAGGCACTTTGCTGAGGCTGCATTTGCATGACAGAGCTTTTCATTTTCCACCTTCTGATACTCAGCTGGAGAGGGACATTATTGTCACTAGAATATTCCCAATTCAGTGAAATTTGAGTGGGCTAATTAAATAATGTAAAAACCTTGCCAAAGCCCAACACTTTTGTGTGAAAGGAAACGGCATGGCGTCCCCTCTCTTTATTTAAATGGGAGGAGAGGAAATATGGGAGTCTAATGAACTCTATAAGTTCCTGTGGCTTTTTCTGAGCAAAGCAACCTTTAGCACTATTTGCATTATTAATATTCCAGATGGGCAAACTGGCTGATACTTGACACCAAATAAAAATCACATGGAAAAACTTTATTAAATTCTTCCTGTTGTCTTTGTGAGATTTCTCCTCAATTTCAGGGAGTGAACACTGCTCTTTGAAAACATGCTGGAGATGGTGAGCACTTTCTGTCTGTATTTCATATTCTGTTTGCTTAAGGACTGGAACTTTTGGCCTTGGCAGTAAATACCCAGCTCCCATTCATGACAGTTGACTTTGGATGAGGCACACATTGCTCCAGGTCTTTCTGTAGAGGGATGTGAACTTCCATCTTGGCAGAAGGAAGCAACTAAACATATGTTCTCAGCAGGCTGAGCAGTGTTTTGATTTTTAGGGAAACCCAAAGTACTTTCATGCTCTTCAGTGTCTCTGCTAGCTCTGCAAACCGTTTCTGCTCACCAGGTGCCTTTGTGGGTTCTCCAGGGGGGAGCTCATCTGGCCAGGTCTAGATGGGGCAGAAACAGGGACATGTCAGGGTCAGATCACAATGCCCTGCTCTGCCCTGACAATGACTGAGCACTGAATCTCTGACCTGATCCAGGTTAAAGATATCCTTTTTGGATACATGTACTTTTAATCCTAAATTAAAACCAGATCAAACCTGGGGTAATTTCAGTGCCCTGTTTGCAGCTGGAGCTGTGGGGTCCGATGGGAAGGAGGAACTTTGGAAACTGGATTTCAAAACTGGGGGGTTAATCTTCACTCAGTCCTCACTTCTGCAATTTTCCTCACCCCTCCTTCATTGTCTGGGTGATGGAGACTGTAAATCCAGGGGACTGGATGAGATATCATAGGAGGGGCCTGTGGACTTGTGTGGAGCATTTAGAAACCCTGCTATGTCCAGGCAGGAACAATAAGAGAAAGCTCAGGCATGGATTTACAAATATCTAATGGGGATCCCAAGATTTCCCAGAGGATACATGTGGGATCATCCCACCCCCTGGTGTATTAGGTAACCCTATGGAGAAATTATGTCCCTGGCTGTCCAGAGCTCTGGATTAGAGGCTTGGCAAGTTAGATTTGCACTAAGAAGATGTCTCATGGTTTGGTGGTTTATTTTTTTTTCCCTGTACAACATGTGAGATGTGGTGAGAAGAAATGCTTGAATTGTTCAGTGCCCAGATTGCTATTACAAGTGAGTGCCTGAGGCTGAATGTTTCTGAGTGATTTCACTGTCCAGTCAGGACTGTTGATTCTGCTCCATCAGGTGCTGGCAGCTTGCTGGATGTGCTAAGAATTGCTGGGCTTTTAAAAGGCCTTTAATATATAGTCTGTCCTTGCCAGTGCTCTGAGAAACTTTGTGAGGTTCCCAGAAGGTCAGACAAAGCTTGGAAATGTCATGAAATATTTGTCCCAAAATCTTTGCTGGAATTAGAGCTGCTCCTCTGGTTCCAGGCCCTGTCCAAGAAGGCTCTGTAGCTGCCTGCCAGCCCCTCTGAGGTCCTTGGCTGGAAAGTGTGTGTGTGCTTGCTTTTAAATGAATGAATAACATTGTTAAAGCCAATAAGGACATCCATGTGCCTGGCACTCCGTTTGTTTTACGCTCTGCTTTCAGTTAGGGTTTGATGTTTTATCAGCCTCCCTTTGTGCTTCTGCAGACTCATCCCTGCTCCTGTGTCTGCACCAAGCCCTGATGTCCATGTGGGCATCCCTGGAGGGCTCTGCATCCCTCCCTGCCTCCCCCTCTCCATCAGCAGCAGGTCCCCCTCTGCCTTCCTTGCTGCAGGACATTTTGTGCAGTGCAAGGGAAGAGTGAGCATCACCCCTGCTGCTCCCCAGCTCCACTCAGTGACCACATTGCTGAGTTTGCTGGGGTGCCAAGGATGAAGGAGGAATTGAGAATCTGACTCCATGTTCTCAGAAGGCTGATATATTATATTATATTATATTATATTATATTATATTATATTATATTATATTATATTATATTATATTATATTATATTATATTATATTATATTATATTATATTATATTATATTATATTATATTATACTATATTGTTATATTTTAAAATGCTATACTAAAACTGTACTGAAGAAAGAGAAAGGATACATCAGAAGGTTTAACAAGAATGATAATGAAAGCTGTGACTGACTCCTCAGAGTCTGACACAGCTGATGGTGATTAGTCATTAAGCTAAAACAATTCACATGGAACCAATCAAACATGCACCTGTTGGTAAACAATCTCCAGACCACATTCCAAAGCAGCCAAACACAGGAGAAGCAAATCAGATACTTATTATTTACATTTTTCTCTGAGGCTTCTCAGCTTCCCAGGAGAAGAAATCCTGGAGAAGGGATTTTTCAAAAAATATGACAGTGACAACCACATCACTCAGAGAGCAGAGAAAGGATGATGGTGCAAACATGATCAGACAGGAGGTGATGAACTGAGGAGAAGCATTACGAAAACTGCAGCAGCTGCAGATTGAGCTGTGCATAAAAGTTTGCAGGGATCCTGCATCTGGCCTCTTCCTGAACCAGGCAGTCACCTTGAGGAGCCACATAATACCCTGCCATAGGTTACAGAAACTTCTTGACACCCTCCAGGACCCAGGACTTTTTTTTTTTAAAGAAGAGTAAATGCATCAGAAAAGGTGCAGAAGAGGTTGAGCAAATCAGCAATGCTGAAGTCCCTGCAACAGCAATTTCTTGTGTAACTCACCCTAGGAAGCTACCTGTGCTACAGAGGGAGCAACAAAGTCCTTGCAGTCCCTGCCAGTCTGGGCTCTGCAGACAAGTTGAACTCCAACAGACTTGGGGGCTGAAGGAAAACTTTGTGTCCTAAAGCTGCCTTCTCTGGGCCCTTTCTCATCCTCCCCTTTTATGTGCTTTCTGCTATTTTTATCTGGCACACAGGTTTGCTGAGTAAGAGTGCCCTCAGTCACTACTAATCAGCAGCCTCCCCAATCATGTCTGGATAAATAGAAGTGTAACATATGCCCCAAATGGCAGAAGAACTGGAAAACTTTGGTGACTAATCACTGTGAGAGGTGCAGCACAGCCACCAGAGCCATTTCTGCTAAGCTCAGGCAAAAATCCCAGGGCAGATGCTATTTATGTTGTACAGCACTTCAGAGGCAGCCCTGCAAGAAAGCAGATAGAGATGAAGGTCAGAGCAGGCCTTTTAAACACGACATTACTGAAATGGCTTTTCCTGCCTCAGCTGTCCTGCTCTGAGATTAGCCCAACTCCAAATGAGAAGGGTTTTTTTCCCTGTCACAGTAAATCCCATGCATATTTCTGTGCTGGTTCTGAGGCTGGGAGATGCAGAGCTATCCTGTACATTTCCAAACAATTCCTCAAGCTGAGCACTTGGCTGGGAGATCCCTTCTGAAATAGTAAACGATTACAACATCTCCCCAAATTGCATCAGTCCTTTGATCTGCTTGGGGTTTGAAAAAACCCAGCAACTCATTTTCTAAATTGCTGTCAAGTCTTTAATTTTTTAGATACCTAAAGCTGACATGTGAACACACCCATGTCTATAGCATAACCTTGGCTTCTCTGAATTTATGAGGAGCTTGGCGAAATTTGAATGATTGAGTTACTAAAATAACTTTCAGTGTAATTACCATGCATTGCCTTTCCAGGTACCAGGGAAATTGGATAATTGAAGTTCAGGTGATGAAGGTTGCACAGCTCTTTGTAAAAGTACAGTGTCCACTGCAGCTCTTTGAAGAAATCTCATTAAAATCAACCCAGCAGCAAATGAAAACACTGAGTGGTTCATGGTTTGGGAATACTTCTGCTCTTCTGTGGCCATTTTTTTCTGATAGGCTGGTTGGAAAATGGGCTGGGTGCTCATGAATGAGGATTGAGTTGCAGAGGATGCTGCATTCAGTGCAGTCCAGGGATGCTGCAGTGACTGTCTGAGTGTTTGCACCTCCTGACGCTCTGCAGGGGCAGAGACCAGACTCTGCATTTTCAAAGCAAGTGTAAACCCAGATTTAGCACCCTATGGGTTACAGATTTAATCCAGTCTAACAGAGAGCAGCATGTGGCCCATACTTCAGAGCTATCACTGGTTCTCATGTAATAAAGCAGTGGCACAGACCTGAATGCCTCAGAAACCATCTTTTCCTGACTTTGACCCCACCCTGACAACTGTGTGCCACAAGAATGCCTGCACCCTGGCTTAAAATTGCACTTACCAGCAGATAGGTTAACTCAGCACTTTCACAGCATTCAGAACTTGAGTGCCTTGTAAAGGCCTCCTTGTACCAAAACGAGCATGTCCTTGACCTACTGCTATTTACAGGGATTGCCAGATTATACATTTAGTTATTTTTTCCTATGCTGCCTTGATGAGCTGGAGAAAGAACCATCTCTCCATCAGCTGAGAGAGGCACCCCACAGATCTTTGTTCCAGCCTCTCAGCACACTCAAGGAAATATTTCTGCATCACCTGTGTTTGTTCCACACTTTAAACTTTTCTTTGGAAACAGAATTTCTAGAGGCTTTTTAAGACATTTGAGACACTTGCCTGTGCCCAGTTCCATATCCTGAGCAGAGCAAGGTGGGAGGCACAGGTGCTCCCTTTCACCAAGTATCAGAGGACTGAAAGATCTTTTTTGGGTCAGAACAAAATAGAACACCCACATGAACACAAGGGAACTGTACAAATACTGGATTTCTATTTTTTGTTCTTTGCCCAAAATGTGAAGGAAGCTCACGTTAGATCAGTTCAAAGTAGATTTTTAAAAGTATTTTTGCAAGGTGAAATATTAAGCAAAATATTTTGTTTTACTGAGAACATAAAGTCTGACTGCTCTGGTACTTGACTTTGTTATTTTTTCATTATGAAGCTTGAAACAAAGCCATGTATTTCATGCTTGAATTTCCAAGAATTCCACTCCCCTCATTTTTTTTTTTTTTAATTTGGAACATACCCAAGAAGTTCAGTCCAAGCTAATAAAATCTGGCCATCTTAAGAACTTCATTAAAAAAAAAAAAAATTTTTTTGCACCTTAATATTTCTGGCCGGTTTTCCTGTGTGGAGCTCCCAATCTTACGCCCCAAAGTCTTGCCCCTGGCACCATGCCCCATGTGAAAGCTGTGGGTGAGCTGACATTTGTGCTGTCAAGTGTGACTTTGGCTTGAAAAGCATCAGGTCCTTCAGGATGGTCTCCTGTGACAGCTCAGGGCTGCTTCCCAGAGACCAGGAATTTTCTGAACAACAGAAGGACTAAAAAAATGTTGGGAGGGACAAACTTTGAGGCTCTGATCTACATAACCATCAGAGTGACAAGCCTGTGTGTTGCTGTAGTACTGCATCTTATTTTGCCAGCCAAGCGTGATATCAGATCCAATTGGAAAAAAATAAAAATAAAAATAGAAGAGCTCAAGTCCCAGCTCAGATAACAGTCGTGAAGTTGAAAGAACTCAGCCCAAGCTAGGACAGCACTTAAATGTGTTCCCAGCCTTAGGAATGCACTTAAACTGGATCTAAGCATGGCCCTAAAAATGCCCATGTGTTTTCCAGAGCTCAGTTTGTTGCTATCCCAAAGGCTCCCATGAAAGCTGTTGCCTCCCTGGGTAAAGAGAATGAGCCTAGTGCACAGTTCCCAGAAATGTAAAAACTACAGTTAAATAAAATGGCAATAATTGGATTTATGTCATCTAAATACTCTTTGGTGTGAAATCTCCTGTCTGTATGTGGGTGAAACAATTTCTTTCATCTTTGCATAAAACCAAGAAGTTATAAAAATGAGAAGGTATAAACATATCCTTCAGCAGCAAGTGTTGTACTGAATTGGCAATCCTTCTGCAGCTGAAGGGAAAAAGATGTTGAATATTACTATATTGTAGTGTACACATTAGTAGAATATTATCCAAAAACAGCATTCACTGTTGTGCATTAAACAGAGGTATATATGCATTTAAATAGGCACATCATGGCTCGGGTTTATTGCACCAATATTTTATTTATCCATCACAAGCTTATTTTTACTGCTGACAAATATTTTCTGTGTAGTTTGGAATTCAAAAGAAATAGTCACACACAGTCATTAATGTTTAAAGTCAGAGGATATTATTTAGTGTAGTGCTAGTTGTATTATATTATACATTATGCATTAAATACTTTTTGGTGGTACACTTATTAAATACAAATTGAGGCAAACCAATCCCTCAGTGGAAACAGACCTGCCAAATAACTATTTTCTTTTTACTTTCAATCTCACATACAAATGAAGATCTTTTGGATTTCAAAGCTGATGCTGTTTTTACCCCCCTCTCTCAGTTTTCAGTGTGGATTTCCAGGGCTATAGGGACTTGTTAAGGAAAGATCAAACATAATATATATATGTATTAATGCATGAAACAGATATATTTACCTCACTGGGGCATTGAGAATTAATTAGTCACTGATTAAAAAGTGGTGGAACGTGAAAAGCACTATCTAAGCACTCGATGCTGTTTTTCCTTTGAGTGTGCAGCTGGAGATGGAGCCAGCCAGAGGTGGTGCCATGGGATGTGTCTGGGTGTGGGGGCAGCCCCAGCCCAGCCTGGCAGCCCTGGCTGTGCCCTGCTCAGTCCATCTGATGGATCTGTGCCTTTCCTGCTTCCTGTGGACACTCCTGAAGAACCAGCCCGTGCCTGCAGCCTCTGGTGCTGCGGTGTCTCAGAGCCTGCTCTGGAGGGGCTGCTCCAGCTCAGCCCGTGGAATGGCTGGGTCTGACACAGCAGCAGCCCCAGGGTCCCTCAGGGATGCCTGGATCCTGGTCACACCAGCAGAAGGGTAAGAGCAGAGCAAACGTGAGAGAGGGGCTCCCCTCAACAACCCCCAGCCCCTACCAGGCACTTCCCAAGCCTGATTACCCACCCCCAGATTTATTTGCTGTGGATGTGTTCATTCTTTCATTCTCTCCTTGAAGCCAGGTAAATCCTCAGCATCCCCAGGGCAGTGCTGCAAGGAACTCCCAGAGCTGGTTTAATTTTTTTGTTGTTGTTGTTTTTTTAAGCCCTCTTTTTTGTTTGTTTTTAACCTGCCATCCACTGGTTTGATGCCATCCTGTTCCTGTGCTGTGGAAGGCAATGAGACATCAGTCCCTGCTCAGCCTCTCCAGACTCCTGAGCTTTCAGAGCCTTATCACATCTCCCCTGTCATTCAACTCCCAACAAGAGCTGTGAGAGGCAAGACAAATCCTGCTTAGCTGTTTCCTGTGTGGGTTAATTTCCCTGAACTTTCCTCTAAGGACAAGGCCCATTGAGCCAGTGCTGAGGGATGAAGAGCTTGGTAAAAATGAATTTACAAACCGTGAGGTTTTCTGCAAAGCCTCTGGGAAGGTGAGAGCTCCCATCCCGCTGGGAGGGGAAGGGGAGGCACCAGGAGATGAGTGTGGAAAGGAGATTTTTGTAGCTAGCTCAGTGTCTTGAATTACTGCTCCTGGGTGAATTTTTGTTTCTGAATGCTGTGGCAGGTATTAGGATATTGGGATTGTAATTAGGAGGCAGGACAACCAGGGGTTTTATGTATGTGTCTTTTGTTATTTAAATCTTCTACATACAGTCATAGCAAGCTCTGGAACTGCCCGTGCTGGCTTTGCAGCTCTTGTCTGATCAGTGAAACCCATTTAAACCATGGAGACTCTTGGGTCTCCCAGCTGCCACAGCCCCCTGCTACCCCAGAGAACCAGAAAAGTCTCTCTACCACCTCTGGCTCAGTTCAGCTAATGTGATTTGGGTTTTTATATGGGCTGGAGGATGGGGTTGTGTTGGGTGGGGTCACAGATATCCAGTGCATCCCCAGGCATACAAGCAGCAAGTCTCAGACCATCTCTAGAGAGAAAAGAATGCTGCAAAACCTGGGGGGGAAAAAATCAAAGAAATTAAGTAAAACATTAAACTGAAGAAAAATAATAGCTTGTGATGGCTTTGTGGGATTAGAAATACACTTCTTAGGCAGCCTTTAACCCCTTAATTCACTACCAGTGAATTAATTTACTCAGAACTTGCACATGAGCAGAAAGAAGGACATGGACAAACATGGCACAAGGGGGTGAAATGCTGGGGTGTTGCCATCACCCCTCAGAGCAGCTGTAGCTGAGCAGGGGTGGTTTCAGCCCTTGCAGAAGCAGCTGAGCCCTGAGGTGATGGCCAGCCCTGGCCACAACCTGGCTTCTTCCTGCCTGTGTTATAGATGGATAATGAGATTATTGGCTCTTTCAATTAAAAGATAACTATTGTGTGAATATTAATAAAAGCTTTAGTGATATACAGTTATGTTATTGTAGTTTAGATGTCCTCTGTTCTCCCCATAGTTCCTTTCCCCCCCTGTGACCATCAGACAGCTGGGGCTGTCTAGGACAGGTACAAAGAAGCTGCACATGTGTCCCTGGCATGGGGCAGTGGGGAATGGAAAAGCTTGGGGGTGCTTAGGGGGTGCAGCATGGCAACACCTGACCTCCAACCCAGTTCCAAGAAAGCAGTCTCCACTGATAAATGGCACAGAAGAGCTGACTGACAGACTTTGGGAGGGGTCAGGCCTGGCTGATGCAACCCCCAGGGGTATAAAAGACTGAGCATCCATCTTGAAGATGAACCAGCCACTGTGGTATGCACGTGGGCAGTTCTCAGTGCTGCAGCTTTTTCCTTATGCAGTCCTTTGTTGTACTTTTGTTAAAATTTAACAAACCTTTTTAAATTTTCAAAGTGAGTGGTTGTTTCTCACACCTGTGTGAGGAAAACAGCACAGTAAAAGGCCACTCCACAGAGCCATGCTGAGGCCTGCCCTGAATTCCACTGGAGTTCCTTGACAGGATGTTTTCCCTTGGGGAACATATAGAATGATATATGGCATATGTCCCCCTTCCCTTGGGGACATGCAGAATCATTTATCCACCCAATCCACGAGGGCTGAGGGTTGCTGTGGGACAGTGTGTCCCTGTGTGTGGCTCCAGGCAGGGCTGTCAGGGACTCACAGGCAGTCACTGGCACAGGGCTCCACACATTTCAGTGCATTTCGGCTAGAACCCCTTGGACACACATCTTGAGCACACAAACAGCATTTTCTCAATATTGGTCTTTCTGCTTCAGCAGCAGACGGATTGAGCAGCGACTAATTCCTCTTTTCTTGAAAGCAGACCAAGCCTCAGCACCCGAATCTCTCATTAAACAAGCAGATTTACTGCCTTCTAATTTCCTATAGATTTTGCATTAGCCTCTTATCTGCTGTGCCTCCCACAGCAGGCTGGATGAGTCTGGTCCCCATCCGAGTGGCAAACAGTGTCAGGACTTTGAGCACATTTGCAGGGCGTGGTGGCTGCGGGCTGGCACTGACCTTAGGTGAGGGGACAAGCTGTAGCTGCCATAAAGGAAAACCTCCAGGCTTAGGCTCATTTTATCCAAATCTGTCAGAGATTTAACATCTTTGTCTGCATGTAATTAAAAAGAGGACATGAGAGGACAGGGAAGTAAGTGGATGGGCTGCAGCACAGACCGATGGGGTGACTGCTGAGACAACCAAGAGGAATATGAGAAAACCAGGAAGAAACATCAAAAATAGCTCCAGCTTTTAGGGCCACATAAGGCAAACTCTATAGAAATTGAAGGGAAGGTCATAAATCCATTAAAACTATTTACAACACTATGAGAACAGGGGCAGTGTAATATTTTCCCCTGCCACTTCAAAGGCCCTGTCATGAGAAAAAGCGATGGATGGTGGATGGGGTCTGCCAGACAGTGGGATGAGGTGTTGGGAGGGGACTCAGGAGAGAGGGTTTGCTGTGCTCTTGTATTTGTGGGGTTCCCAGACGAAGGAAGGAATGATGCATCTGACTCCATATTCATAGAAGGGTAATTTATTATTTTATGATACTATATTATATTAAAGAATACTAAACCAAACTCTACTAAAGAATACAGAAAGGATACTTACAGAAGGCTAAAAAGCTAATAATGAAAACTCCTGACTCCTTCCAGAGCCCCGACACAGCTTGGCCCCAATTGGCCAATGAGTGAAAACACTCACACCAGAATGCAATGAAACAATCACCTGTGGGTAAACGATCTCCAAACACATTCCACACAAGCAAAACAGAGGAGAAGCAATGAGATAATATTGTTTTCCTTTTTCTCTGAGGCTTCTCAGCTTCCCAGGAGAGAAATTCTGGGAAAGGGGATTTTTTCCAGAAAATATGATGGTGACACTGTGCTGACTGCAGCACTGCTGGGAGCAGAGCTCACACAGACCCTGCCATGGGCTGGGAGCTGGAGCAGTGCAGGCATTTTGGGCTGGCTCCACTTCTTTCCTGGGGATGGGGATGCACAGGGCAGTGGCTCCTCTCATCTGCCTGCTCTGCCTTCAGCCCCGTCTGACCCTGCCAGAGAGAGCTGAAATTCAGTGTCCTGCTGTCCACTGGGAAGAAACCATGAGAAAACAGCAGTGCTGCGAGTCAGAAAGGAGTCTGTTTACATCTTGGTAGAGTGGATGAAAGCACCCAACCAGGGCTGTTTATTTTAGCAAATGTTTTATGGATCGTCCGGAATTTTCATTAAAGTGTTATTTAAAAATTTGCTTCTCCTCTTTCTGAATCAGGAGATAGTGGAAAGCCAAGGAGACCCTCCTGAGACCTGGTGTGGAGTGTCTAACAGGGTAATTAACCCATGTTCTCTAAGAAACTCTACTTAAGTCTCACAACTTCAAAGAAAAACCCCACAGTATCCCTGGCTGCAGGGTGTCCGTGTCTTGTTGTCCGACATTTGATGCAAAGGGGATTCATTCTCCCACATCCAAGCTGAAATTCCCCAGATACTAATCAGTGATCTCACATTTTCAGCTTGAAATGATCTGTGTGAAGGCCATTAGACGGTAGGAAGTGGGGTGTATGAGAGAGTTCTCACTCAGCCTTTCCAAAGAGGAAGTAATTTTTTATTTGCATTCCTTGCCTGGTGACATATAGGATTTTTGCCCCCAAATTTTAAGCAGTAGAGGGAACTGCACCAGCCTGTGCTTCAGCAGTGTTAGAAACAAAATCTGGCTGTTGAGTGTTTGTGTGTTGTCTTAGACCTGAGGTTCCATGCTGAGATATGTTCTTTAGTGGAAATTAAATAACATACAGTTGCCCCTGTCTACAAGGCTCATTACTGTCTGTCAGTTCTGACCATTATATCCACTTAAAGTACCACAGGGAGAGCATATTGGGATTCTTCTGATATACTATTCCTCCAAAAGTCAATCAAAAACCAATCTAGTGCACTTAAGGCTTTTACTGCTTTGCTGAAGACAATCTCCCAGTATCGGCTGATCTGCACAGCCTGCTCCGATAGCACAAAGATTTTTGAAGCCGTGTGAGAAGTGATTACCTACCTGTTTGTAAATGAGAATAATGGCTCACTTTCCCCGGGCTCTGGGTGTGCCCTCAGAGGTGACAAACACAATTACTCCTCCTTCTGCAGCCGCAAGAGGGGAAAAACCCAAGTGCAACATGTTTGGAGTGTGCCATAAATTCAGCAGAAAGGGAACCACCAGTGGGATCAGCTGGTCAGGGAGGTGAGCAGCAGGCACTGGAGCTGAGTTATTTCCCCGAGGTGCTGGGATGTGAGGCAGACTCCAGCGTGGGAGGGGAAGGGTTTGTTTCCAGAGCAGCTCATAGTCCCAAAGGGAATCCTTTGCTCTGCAGTCAGGGCAGGGAAACAGGGAATTGGAAGTAGCAGAGGCACGGTAGGGTGCATGGAGAGAGACAGCCTGCCAGAGCAAGGGGACAGACCTGAGTGATGCCTCCTGCAGATGGAGGGATGGATGGACAGATGGACAGGCACAGCACTGTCTGGTTAGAGTGCCAGAAGAGTTCAGAAAACATCGTGTCCCTATTGAGGGTCTGTGAACTTCTAGGACACTTCTCAGGGGTGGAGGGGAAACCAAGGCACAAAACAATTCAGCAATTAGCACAGATGGTTTAGAGGAAACCAAAGAAGAGAGCAGAGGAATCCTTGCTCCCTGTCCTGCTCTAGTGAAAACAGCATCCCTTTGCTCCCTCAATTTTAAAGTCAGTTTCACATCTACATTTTCCAAGACATAAGTGTCCCTGAGGGTTGTGTACTGGAAGTTAGCATCAGTCTGGCTTCCAGATGACACAGAATGCCTCCATGGATCCTCTCACCACCAGGTATTCCAGGTATTCCAGCACTACTGGTGCTCTCACTCACCCTGAGAGGCCCAATGCCTTTGAGGAGAGACAGCCCATGCTCTGTTCCCTTGCTGGTCTAGCCCTCTCATAAAGCCAGGGCTCTCCTTCTGTGCCAAAACTCCCAACTGAAGCATCAATTTATGCACATTTCATGCATAACTGAGGTATCCTCTGCACAGCTGTTCAGAGCTGTACACAGTTGTACAGTTGTACCTCTGGACAAAGGCAGATTTCTCCAAGGAGAGCTGATACAGAGACAGAGGAGTGCAGTGCTGGGGCTCAGTACAGCCCAAACCCCAGCATTCTATGGGTGTACCAGCAGTGGGTGGTCTTTTGGTTGTTAGAAATGACTGGTGTCCTTCACAAACTCCTTGGGGTTCAGGTGTGCTCCTCCCTGCCAGAGAAAGACATTTCTTCCTTCCCTGAGCTCTGTTCTGACCATTTTCATGCCTAGGTGTGCATGTACTCTGTTAGTGGTGTTTGAATGTGTAAGGGAGCTGGACACTTGCTGTGATGTTCCAGGGCCCCATTTTTAATATCCAGGGCTTAATCTCCTAGTTTCTTTTTCTCTTTCCCTCAGGTGAACCTGGAAACCTCTATTAACTCAAGGTGGAGTTTCCTTGCCATAGGGATTTTTCTAGGGGACAGAATGGCACAGAACAAATGCAGTGTCACCTGAGGTTGAACTGCTCCAGACCTGCCTTCAGAGTCCTTCCCTCATTGCTGGCAGGGATGGGCTGCATGAGACTATGGAATACTTTGGGATCAGAGAGGGATGGACTCATCTCACCTGCTCCTTGCTTTCCTAAGAGATTTGTTGAGTAATAGTTCCTTTTTTCATGATTTAACTATCAGTCTGAACATTAGGCTACTTATTTCTCTAATTCCATTCTGGCCATACTCTTGTAAAACCTCACACTCTGCAATACAAAATACTAAACAAACAGACTTGTGACACTTCTGTGCAATGCTACTGTGGAAGCACAATAAAGAGATCAATGTATTCCAGGTGGTTCAATGATAAATGTGGCTCCTAATTTGAGTAACACCTCTCAGCCCCTGCAGAGGTTTTCCCTTCCAGCTGTGTGCCCTGGAAGCACCGGGGCAGCAGCAGCCCTGGCAGAGAGAGCAGGTGAACAGATGCAGCCCAGCCTGCACTCACAGTTCATCGCTGGGGCTCTGCTGCCTTCAGCAGAGGAAACAGAGCAACCAAGGTTCCTCCCTTCCTCCCCAGCCTGGAGGGAAGTGTCTGTGTCTGCAGCTAGCAGAGGGGGAGACTAATCACTCCTGTCCTGCTGATTACTCAAAAGCAGAGGCTGACTTTCTAAGCTGGTGATTTTGGATGTCCCCGCACAGACACCGCGCCTGACAGCACGGCAGAGTTTGATGTGTTTATCCACAGCTCCCTGGGACGTACAGGAGTGTGCTCCTCTCTTCTCCTTCTGTTTTATGGATGAGGAGTGGAGCAGAGATGCTAAAGCTCAGCCTGACTGTCTTGACAGCAGCCATCAAAGAATTCCACAGTGGAGGAAGGAGCCTGTCACTGAGCATTTCTGCTCCATGCAGAGAAGCCCTGCAGCACTGGCCAAAGGGCCTCAGTGAGCACCAGGAAAGGCTCCATCTGGCTCTGGGCAAGCATCTCCCTGCTCAGAGGTCACCCACTTGGAGTTCATGTCCCAGCTGTGTGACTATGTTCACAGGGGTCTCAGGTTGAGGGAAGAGATGAGGATCTGACTCCATTTTTCAGAACGCTTGATTTATTATTTTATGATATATATTACATTAAAACTATACTAAAAGAATAGAAGAAAGGATTTCATCAGAAAGCTGGCTTAGAATAGGAAAGAATGAGAACAAAGGCAGCAGTCTCGGACTCTCTGTCTGAGCCAGCTGGGCTGTGATTGGCCATTCATTAGAAACATCCAACATGGACCAATCAAAGATCTACGTGTTGCATTCCACAGCAGCAGATAATCATTGTTTATATTTTGTTCCTGAGGCCTCTCAGCTTCTCAGGAGGAAAAATCCTAAGGAAAGGATTTTTCATAAAAGATGTCTATGACACAGGGGATCCCATCCTGGTCCCTCCACCTGGGGTAGGCAATGACCTCCTTGGCTCCTTTCTACCACCTTCAGCACGTTCTGCAGGGGAGAGTGATGCCCCTGCTCTGTGCAGGATGCAGGTTCAGTGTGGTAAATGCTTAACAAGGCTGAACTGGGTGCTCACATGTTGGGTTTGAACTGCTAAAGCCTGCATTTGCAGTTGAAAACTCAAATAGTGTAAAAATTGTAAAGTGACTCATAGAATGACTAACATGACATCTGTGTAGACTTCAGGAGACATTTTCTACCCTTTTCATACCCAATCACAGATTAATTCATCAGTTTGATAAAATAAAAAGTAATTAATATATTTCTGTCATGTAATCCTTCCAGTCAGGATGATAAAATATTCACAAGAGAGGTGGCTTGGAAACATGAATTTGATGAAGATGATTTAAAAAGAAAGAAACTTTAATTAAAGTCTAGAAAGGTCATTGAGTCCTACCATCAGATAATGGTGAAATTATAGAACAGATGGCAAATGTCCCCAAGAAGAAGAGAAGCAGTGGTCTGGAAAAAAAGAAAGAGCTACTGCTAACAAAGTAAAACTCAACTCAGCACAGGCATTGCTTTAACAGCCTGGAGAACAGGAAGAGGTGGCCAGACAATCTGGACTTGCACTAGACTTTTTGACTGCTATTAAAAATATTTAACTTATGGAGAAGGATGCTGTATTTAGATTTGTCTCAGCCATTTCACTGATCTCTTTTTTCCTGATGCACTGTGGCAGAGGAGGGTCCTCTGGTGTCTGCAGAGAGAGCAAACCTGAGCTGATTTGAAACCTCATTCCAGAGGAAGGGTAAAGGTGAGGACTCACAGACCCAGATAGTCTTAGACAACTGTTCAGAGCTGAAGCTTGGAGTTGAAAGGTCCTATTGGCCACAGATACCTCTGGGTTTTAATCCCACTGCTGGATGAGCTGGGTGTGCTTGGGAAGGGCTGTGGACTGGGCCATGGCAGGGTTATCCCAGGGGGCACTAAGACCAGGGCATGACACCTCAAACTAACCTTCTCCTCTAAGCAGAAACCTTTACTTTTCTGGAAGACTATGGGCTGAGACAAGAATAGGAAAGTCAAGCAGATGAAGAAGCCCTAGGACAACAGTGAATGCATATTTTTTGGCTGAAAAAGCAGAGATATCCAGCTTGCCCCATGCCTTAGATGTTATCTGGCATGTTGTAGGACTATGTGACCTGGTGTAATGCAATATTTTTTGGGAGGAATTGTGTAATATATGTGGCAACATGGTGCTATGAAAGTCCTATATCCCTTCTGTCTTTGAGGAAAATAAGGAGGTTTCAAAAACCAGAAAATTTGGGTATTTTATTCACCATGTGATTACTCTTACACTAAGTGTGGGCTGCTGCTTCCCCAGAAATCCCACTGCTGCTCCCAGAGCCTTGCTCAGGTCTCAGAATTAGGGAGAGCCAGGTTCAGGGTTGCTCATGCAACCCTAATTGCCCATGATATCATCTCCACTTGCTCTGTCACAACCTATTTCTTCCACTGAAGCCTGTCTCAGCTGAGGAGAGGTGGTGCTCACTTACTGAGCAGCTATTGCAGACACTTGGCTCCTTATTGCTCCACACAGAGCCCCAGGCATGAGCTCCTGCTGGCTTTGACTCTCTTGGGTTTTTCTTGGGCCTGTTGCTGCCAGGTGAGCGATGGAGGGATGGAGAGATGTTGAGAGGTTTGCAAGGAGCCTCAGTTCCTCCCTGCAGGGCACCTGAACTGTCACAGGACTTCACCTGCCGCAGCTCCCGCTGTCCTGTGGTACCCAAGAGAGTTCAGCCCTCATCCCCAGCAGACCTCTGGGGACTGGGCTGTGCTGAGCACATCCCCAGTGGTGATCACACCACAATCCCAGCTAGAATAAATGGGTTTCTCTTCTCCTCCCAGCTTTCTAACCTTAGATAGACCTCTGGGGACTGGACTGTGCTGAGCACATCCCCAGTGGTGATCACACCACAATCCCAGCTGGAACAAATAGATTTCTCTTCTCCTCCCAGCTTTCTAACCTTGCAGACAGAGGAGGCAGTAAATGCTCTTCTTGGCTGGCTGGCATTGACTCAGTGCTCAGACACCTTTGTTCTGGTGAGCAATGCTGCTCTGGAGGAAATGTCAAGTGGCTACATAATGAAACATGCCAACAAAATATATATACCCCACAGTATTCCCAGGGTCTCATGCTTCACAAACAGAACTGTAGGGCACTTTGCAAAGGCATCTCATTGATTTCAGCAGAGGACAGGTTTCTCTCATCATCTGAGTCAGCCTTGATGTTGCTGACTATCAAACAGCATCCTTGGCACCTGTCTCAGGCTCTCAGCAGGGGTAAGTGCGATTTGAATGGTCTCAGACATTTAAATCACAAATCCTTCTCCCACATTGTAGATAAAAGCAGGTGAAGACAGGCAAAACCAAGCTGTGATACATGCAACCTGTCAGGGTGGGCTGAGGCAGGCAAACCAGGTTCTACCCACAGTTATCCACACAGCTCCTCTGCCTGGTGTGACCCTTCTGAATCAGGGCTAGCTGAACAGGTTGTTAATCCCTGAGCTACCATATTTCTCAGGGATTTCTTCAATAATGAAGACATTAACAAAGAGGAACAACAATTTTCTGGGATATCATGGGCTGTAACCTGGCAGACACAGAAACCTACACCCCACACAGGAGTTCTGCTAATTGTGGCTCAGTGGGCAGTACTGCAGTAAAATTGGTCTATGAAGTTCAGCTGTAGCCTGGTTCATAAAATGGTCTTTAAATCTCTCCAGGCGAGCTCTGCGTCCTCTGACCCAGCACCCTCTCTCCTTTCAGCCATCTCTGTGCTTCAGCATTGCCTCTCCATCACAGAAAATGGAAAGACCAAGCCAGTTTTAATGTGCAGTGTTTTATTTGTGTAAGTCACATATGAAAGATCAAAGGTGGGCCAGCAGGGCTGCTCTTTTCCCTGACATCCTCAGCATCCCCTTGGCTAGTCGAGATGCTAAAGATGGATGACAGCACAGACCAAACTCTCTTGGTTATCTTTTGGGCACACATTGGATGAACTGAGGCAGACAGAAACCAGATCTACATGCCTCTTTATTTTCTCTTTTTGAAGGAAAATCGTGCTCCCAGGGAACAGGGATCTAACACAACAGAGTTTGAATGTACTTTTTTTTGTTTTCTATAGCAATTAGTTGAGTTTCTTTTGGTTTGTCTTTTATCTGTTATCTCATGTCTACTACATTTTCCAGAAAGTTTCTTTGATTTACAGTGCATTACCGTTTCTAAGGGAAATAACTTCCCTTCCTTTTGCCTATTTAAATTGGTTAATGTGTTTAAACATTTTCTCCCCCTGCCAAAGGCAGTATAAAATAAGGGCTTTTGCAGTGCTGTCCTTGGGGCAACTCACTGCTTTCATGTACATACCCAAGTGTGCATTTTCCCTCCATCATTTATAATATTCCACTATCTGAAATGGGTTGGTTAGTTATACTTGCAAAAAAAGGAAATTTGAAAGCTGTTGCTTAAGGGATCTTTTTGTCATTTTAACCCCTGGCTAATGCTCTTAAAAGAAAACAAAACTTACTGTTATTGAATTCTAAACCAGAACACTTATTTCAGAATTACACCTAAGGAGAACGTGCCAGGAGTTTTGAGATTTTGAGGAAAGAAAGTTGAAAATGAGCACAGTTTTGCAAATTCCCCTTCATCCCCTTTGCAGATCCCCTTCTTGTGCCAGGAGGAATAAAACCACGATTTGCAGGAAATTTCGAGCGGACTTCAATTAAAAAAAAAAAAAGAAATCGTTTTTTCATTGTAAATGAATGATAAATGCTGTTTGAGATAGACTTCAGAGGAAAATACAGGCGGGCACCCTTCTGCAGGTGTTCACACCTGCAACACATTTCCCAGCACAAGCGATTCATCTCCAACAGAGCAGGAGAATTTGTCCCAGATAAGAATGGGGGTATCAGCCCCCTCCAAGGACCATTTGCATCCCAAAGGGACAGGTTCCCGGTGGGTCCAGCCCGGAGGAGAAGCATTTGGGAGCATTAGCATATGTGCATGCCCGGGGACAGAGCTGAGCCCGAGTTTGCTGTCCCGGGACAAAGGGCGGGGAAGGCTTCCCGCCGGATGGGAATGAGCAGCTTCTCCTCCAGCGCTTAAATCACCTGCTAAAGGCTTCCCAGCACAGGAGATGGCTGCACCTGGCCACCCAAGGGCGTATTTGCATTTCCAAAGAGAGCAGAGCACTCCCCAGCCCCGCGGGAAAATTGGCGGAATTGGCTCCTCTTGGTGGGGCATCACTGGTGCTGGGACCAAAGGGAGCTGGAGTTTAAGGAGGGGGAGCATCAGGCTGCACCAATTCTTGATTGTTCCCCTCACCCTTACTGTGTGAATGCACTTCTGCATTCTCAGTTTGCATCTTGTGACTATAAGAAGTGACTATTTATTTATTTATTTATTTAATTACTTTTAGGGGTGGTGGATGTTTCTATGGACTTCTGAAATGTTATGGTTAATTTTGGAACACGTTGTTTGTTTGCTTAATTTAACCTGGCTTGTGCTAAGTGTGATTGGAAAATGATGAGCTTAAATCAGGGTATTCATTTCCCTGATGTGGTGAACCCAGTCTGGCAGTGCTCTGAACCCAGCGTTTTTGGTGAGGTGTGCAGGTGAAATTTCCAGCAGTGGGAGCAGGGCATGTTTGAATCCTGAAGGTTTGAATAAGTCTGCAGTAGGGGTACAAGTACATGCATGCAAACAGAGAGAAATGGATGAAATGTGATCGTTGTCGCACACACACACGCGGTGAATGCCAAATAAATACCAAGTAAATGATAAATAAATAGTAAATAGAAAGTAAATTTATGTCCAGAAAGAGTACAGTGTGTTGCTAAAAGAAGCAATGCCTTTTAATCTGGTTATATGGGATGTAGAGTTTAGCCATCACAATGTACTTATCACCACCTGGACGTGAGAGATAGCCATATAAGCACATCTTGTTTATTAACTCATCCTTATGGTGTAAGGCCATATAAACACAACGCATTCATAGCCACGTGAAATCTCTCCTACTTATCAGCTCATCATCTCTC
Organism: Molothrus aeneus; assembly: GCF_037042795.1. Lineage (NCBI taxonomy): Eukaryota > Metazoa > Chordata > Aves > Passeriformes > Icteridae > Molothrus > Molothrus aeneus. Next base: position 55,580,122 of record NC_089651.1, on the reverse strand, counting down.
TTCCTATCTCAGCAGAAAACATCCTCTCTCTTACTTGAAACTTCTTGGCTTGCACTTCTTATTTAGGTGAATGATTTGGCCCTTTACTTATCAGATGTGATGTGGGGATGGAGCCTGTGTGAAAATGCCTGGCCCAAAACAGACCCGAGAAAACGAGTCTGGGAGGGTCTTTATGAAGTTTTGGTGTTGATTCCCAGGCTGTGAGCCAGGACTGGCAATTTCTGTGCCATGCCTGTGGAAATTTCATTACAACCCTGATAACTCTTCGGTAAGAGAAGAGGGACAGACCAAAGCCAAGCTTTGGATCCATCCCAACACCCTCAGAGAGGGATTAAGGCAGGCTGGGAATGATGCCCAGGGCATCAGGCACCTTCAAGTCTCCTACTGCAAGACAGCAGAGTTAAAGGAGGGGGTAGCAGCCCATTTTTGCTCTTTATTTTGATCTCTTCTTGCTTCTGGAAGTGCCCAGGGTGCCTAAAGGACAGGTTGTCAACACCTGTGTGTGGAGATGTACTGAATTGCTGTTTTTTTCATTGCAATAGCAAATTGTGGAACAATGAAGGCTATGTGACAGCAGGAGATTTGTCATGGTCACCTTTTAATATCAGCGTCTGTTTTCAAGCCCTCTCTGAAACTGTGTTGATGCTAATATCCCCATTTTATAGTGAGGAAACTGAGGCACAGGAGATTGGGCCAGGTCCAGTAACAGAATAGGAATTAAGCTTTCTGAGTCACAGAGGTATCAAATAAACAGAGCACACAGAGTAGCTGATTCAGATGAAAGATGCTTGTCTACTTTATAGATTTACACAATCATCTGTGACCCTGATGCTGCAGGACAGATGATGCTATTACTACCTCATAGTAGGGAGAAATTACAAAGGCTTTGTCAGGCTCATTTTGGTCTGATCCCTTACTCAGGAGCATCTGAGCCAGAAGTAATTCATAATTTGTTCCTCCGAGGCAAATTACCATTAAAATCTTTTCATCTTGCTCTTTGCTGTTAGGAGTTGTGGATATGCAGTATATTTCTTAGAAAAGCATGTTCTGAAGCATTTTCAGAGAATTTAATCCCTTCTACTCCATCTTTAACCTGCTTTCCTAAGGGAACAAGGCACACACAATTGCAGGAGTTATCTACCTACAGTCTTTCTTCTTGACCTTTAATGAGGGTGAGCCTCTCAGTTGATTCCAACTGCAGCTGACAGAGGCATGGAGGTCTCAAAGACACTCAGATCTTGGGAGTTTTGTGGAACTGGCAGCACGAGGAAGCCCTTGAGGGATCATCACCAGAGACTCCAGTGTCACCTTCCCAGGTGTGCCAAAGTTCGGTGCTAGAGAGGGGAGCACCTGAAATATCATGGGTGTGTTGCAAAGGAATATATCAAAATCACAGGCAAAATCAAGAAAAATAACCAGCAGTGATTCTGCTCTCCTGGACTGTTTTGTTGCCTCTCTACACTCTCCTTTTTAGAGGGATCTCTCTGGGAGTCATGGGCTCCAGTTGCCTGAGGAAGGGATTGGGGAGTTCCAAGCCAACCAAAGACATGCTCTGTGTTTCTGGCCCTCTTACTGAGACTTTGCTGGGCCACCTTGGAGGAATGTGAATGAGGACCAAAACCTGCATGCCTTGGGCACTTGGGGTTTTGCTTCCTCATGAGGTCATGTCCCTTCCCTGTTGCAAACCACTGGGGCTCAGCTGGCTCCAACAGAGCCACAGCAGCTTCCTCTGGGTGAGGAAACCTTCCCTCTCCAGCCCAGAGGGCTCCTGTGATACTGGCTGTTAATTCCTGGGCTGCCCCAGGACTGATGGCAGCTCCTGGGAGGATGAAGTAAGATGAAGTGACACATCAGCATGGTCCCACATGAAATGCTCTGGTGAAATGCAGAAATCTGTCTTATCCCACCTTGTGATCAGCACTGCATTCTCCTGGGAGGCACTGAGGTGTTACCAAACTTTGGAACAGACAAGTTATCAATTCCTGGATGGGGATGGACATCTGTGGGTCAACACACTGGCTTGATTTTATTTAAGAAATAGGAGGGGCAGAGGGAAAGACTCAGTTTGAGGCTTTTCCTTGAGAAGCATAAGAAGGGAGCTGTCTTTCCCTAAGGAAAGCCCCAGTGATGCCTGGAAGAGCAGGGTGCAGCTGAGATGATTTTTCAGCTGTCCTGTGGTGCTCCAGCAGATGCATGGTGCATTACTGGGTGTTGAGAAGTTAATGGCCTAGAGAGAAGCTGATATGCCTGCTGAGCAAAGATGCAGTGCTCTTAAGTGACTGGCAAGGCAGTGAGATGATGCTTGAATTACACCTACTTGGCCTCCCCTTTTTTTGATAATTTTTTTTACCCAGCTCACTTCCATGACATGAAAGCCCAAAAAGTGACACTCAGCAGCTATCAACAATTTAAATGTGGGCTTTTCTGAGGGAGCCAGAAAAATAAAAGCTTTTTCCAAGGTCATTAGCTGACAATTGCAGCCTGTTTGAAAATTGCTTGCACTCTCTGCTAATTGGTCTACCAGACCTGTTCATTTGTTAATTTGATGCCATTAGGTAACTGGCACATCTCTGCTGCAGACAGAGTAAGACAAGGACTGAGGGTGCTATTTTGGTCTTTTTCTTTGGATGTTTTGACACGACTTGATGCAGAGCAAAGGTGCTCCCTGTGGGGACCATCCTAAGGGGGGGGTAGGACCCTGCAGAGGCACTCTGGGCTGGGTGTCACCCCTGCTGGGTGCTGTAAAACCTGGAGTCTAGGTGAAGGGGAATGAACAAATTACTTTAGGTTGAGTGAATAGCTCAACATTAAACCAATTATTGTAATTACTTAGATTGGCCCCAAATTGACTGGTTTGGGATTTGCGGAGTAAAAGAAAAAAAAAGGTGTTTCAGGGTTAAATGGATGCTTTATTTGACCAAAATTGAGTCCTATAAATAAGAGTGAAAGGTTGGACATTCAGAACAGATACTAATACCTGTCATGACCCTCTCCTTTCTTACCATACCCTGGGAGGAGGGCTTGGGTCTCAGTCATTGCCCTCCATGAAGCATTGGGCTGATTTCCATCTCTTTTACCATTTGTGTGAAACATGAATGGGCAGAAGGGTGAAGAGGCAGACTATCTCTCTGTCTGGTGAGCCAAGCTCAGGAAAGAAACTCTGATTACCCTGTGTGGGAATACCCTGCTGTGCCCACCCCTGGACATGCCCTGTAGCTGCATGATCAGGCTATTTTTGGAGGAAAAAGACTTTGAATTCAACAGGGATGTGATTTGAACTGAGATTAATGCCTGAGATGCTGCAGCAGAAGAGACATCAGCTGTGTCTCTCAATCTGTGAAAGGTGCCAAATGCCCTGAAACTATTTATACATTTAAGAGTACTCAGTAAGTGCAACCCAAACTGTTTCAGGTTGGCTGAAGCAGGATATTTTAGTAGCTTCCCTGTATACTTGAAAAAAAAAATTGCTTTCTCACATATCAGGTCTCCCTCCTCCAGCCTGTTGCACTGCTGTGCCAAGCAGAAATCTTCAAACTCATTTTACTGGTTGATGGTATCTCTGTGTTAAGGACCTGCTTGTTTTGGAAAATGGCAGCCAGAATTTCTCTGGTCTAAAGAAAAACTAATTAGCCCAGACAGTGCACAGAGTTGCTGGGTTCTGCCAGGAAAGGGCTCAGCTAAGCTCCCTGAGCTGACCCCAGGGTTTGGGGAACTTGTGTCATGGTCAGGCTGGACTTTGTCCCTCGCTCTCCAGCAGCTCTGCCTTGCTCTGGTACCACTCTCTTACTTTTGTGCCCTATAAACAGCATCTGGACCAAGTACTGTGTTGATCATCCCATGGGACTGCTCATCCTTCACTTTTATCCATCATCCTCAGCCTTCCCTTGCATCCCTCATCCTGAAGAGATCAGAAACATCTCAGTCTCAGCAAGACAAAAGATAAGTCACAAATCCAAATTTTGAACAGTTTTTTTTGCTTTTGAATTAGGTAGGAACATTATTGCTCTTGTTACAAGGTCACTCTCGGGTCCTGGCTCTCACTGCCTGGACTTTGCAACTGAACACTTTTACCTAAAGGGTGCTTCTTTCACCCCACAGACCAAAGAAAACACTGGGTTTGTGTGTGATCTGGGGGCTGGGCACACCTCTTGGAGCAGATCCCAGGAAGGAGACAGGCTGCAAAGTGAAGAGGACTCTCAATCCTACCTTGGATCTGCCCCTGTTTGGAAAGCTGGGAGTGGGGAACTGGTCAAGCACCCCTGGAGAGCGATTTGGCTTTGAGCAGGTAACCTGTGTTTTGGTGGGGCTGGATGAAGGAAAACAAGGAAAAGCCTGTGTAATTCTCCCTGGATTGGAGCTGGTCAAGCACTCCTGGAGAAGAACTTGGCTTTGAGCAGGTAACCTGTGTTTTGGAGAGGGTGGATGAAGGAAAACAAGCAAAAGCCTGTGTAATTCTCCCAGGATTGGGGCTTTCACCAGCCCAGCTACACTGGTCACAAATCACACCTCATTGAGCCTGACAGTCACAGCTAGGCTGGAAAAACCTTGTCATCCTGACCCGGCCTCAGGAGCCAGAGGATTTAGTGAGCTCCTCTTTGCTGTGTTTTGAGAATTTCTTAAGAAAACACTTTCGTTCTGTGGGTGATTTCACAAGTTGGGAGAAAAGCAGCTGTTGGTGCTTCACAGCTCAGATTTCCCTGAGAAGTGTAAAGTCTCAGCTGGACACCACGATGATAGATTTTATAGATTTCCCCCTTTCCTCCACATCCAGCAGGCAGCTAAACCCAACAGTGAGCTACAGTGCATTTCTCTGTGTTTAACTTCTCCTTGAGATAATCCATTTGCCTCTGTTCTTTGAAAACTTACTGAATAAGCCACTTGTTTCACACTGGTGGGGAAATAACACTTTGGGGGCCCCTTTTGTGCCTGTCTTATGTACAACAGAAGCGTGGAGTTTTATAAAGTCTAATAAATACCCAGCTCTGCCAGATGTTAGCTTTTCCTTTTATTTTTTATTCCTTTTCTTTCCTTTCCTTTCCTTCTATTTTTTTCCTACTAGAAAGGAGGTCGGAATTTGAGTTCCAGACTTTGGCTGACTGCAAGTAAAATGGGACTGTTTCTAAGAGACATGTTGTGACAGTGTAAATTATCACATTTTAGATGGTGTTAAATATAGAAATGCCACTTAAGAGGGGATGCATTTTGTTCGGCGTCTGATATTTGTCTCGTCAAGACATCCCTGGGAGATGGTGTCTGTTTATTACCTCCCCACCTTTTCCCTGCTTTATTCTGCTCCCTGTGCTGACAATGGTTAATGGAGAAGTTGGAGCCTTTTTCTCTGTGTTTCATGGTGCTTGAGAGATGGGGGCAGGTCACTGCCTGGCTCGAGGGGGCTGGCTCCAGATGAGCCTGGGGTGGAGAAATTCCCACTTGCACTTTATCCTCCCCGAGATAAACCTCTGGATTAAATCAGGGAGCAGAGGGGGGTGAAAAGGCCATGCTCATACACAGCCCTGAGTCTCCATCCAGGGCTTAGGGGCTGGAGGGTCCACAGGAGGCAGGAGGAGAGACAGCCCAAGTCAGGAAAACCAGGGTGAGGAAGAAAAACATTTCCCTTAGACTGGAACCGGCATAATTCACTGGAGTGAATGGTTTTGAAGTTTATTCTGTTATTTTGGTTAAACCTGGCTCATTGATGGCTCTATTTCCTTCTCCCAATGGAAAAACATGTGTTTGGTCTCATTTATTAAATCAAAAAGTGACATTTTCTTTATGCTGTGTGCTCTCTGTGCTCCTCAAGAGTGGTAATTGTGTGGAAACTTTCCTAGTTTATACCTAGAGGAATCTTAATTTTAATACATACAAAATTATACCTATCTAAGCCTCATTTAGTTAGAAGCAGTGCAGTTTTCCATCAAACACCTCTCCAAACAGAAGCTGGCTTTGCACTTAAAGTGGATTCTCAGTTGTAACTTTATCTTCCCCACCTTGGACTCAGCTCCATTAAACTTAATCACCATCATATACCACCACCCGTTCAGTTAATGAAAAATAGTTTTCTCCAAAGGTAAAGTATTATAATTAAAGATGCTGTACATCAACAATAGCTTTTTTGCCTTCCACCTTTTTCCATTTTTGAAACTGGTTCATTCTGTGCAGAGTGAAATGCCAGAAATGCTTATGAGACAAAATAATTCTGCTCAGACAATGAGAAAAAATAATCACACAGGATTACATGGCCACAGATAAAATTTTGCAAGAGGTTCTTGTCCCTGCTATGGATCATCAGACAGATCTGATAAAACTCTTTAGTAGGCCAGTGTTGCCCAATAAGTTAATAGCCATGTTGCTTTTATTCAGAAATGATACCTGGCTGATTTTAAAGCACTAATGAAACTAGTGCATGACTGGGCATGTGGTCTGGCCAGAAATCCCAGCCCATGGCAGAGAATAAGTCCATCCCTCCATCCACAGCACCTGAGGCTATGCCAGCAGTTCTGAGAGGTAATGGTTCAGGCCAATTGTTATAAAGTGAAATAATTCCTTTGGTTAGTCACAATATCAATTTGCTTTGTCAAAATTGCTATTTTCCCCCCTATGCACAGAATTAATTTTGTCCTCTCTTCCTTACCCTCTAAATTAAAAAAGTTCTGCTTGGAAAATTTCTGATTTGTGCTAATAAAAAATATGTTCTTGTATATGTCCTTAGGATGCACATCCAGCTATTTAAATATAGATGATTTGCAGCTATTCAAAAATAAAGCGGGATTTTCAAAAGCAGTCTAACTACTCCCAGCCTAAACTAGTTGGAGCAAAAGCAGGGAGAGTTTATAATTAAATTCACTGGGAGCTGTGCTAGTCCCCTGCTGAGTGCTTTAAACATTCCTCTCCTTAGAATCTACTGGGAGAAAAATATACTGTATTTATACTGTATTTATAGCCATCTTGTTTCAATATAAACATGTCAAACTGTAAATCTCAGACACAGGGATGGGCTCAAGCTGAAAACCTCAAATCCAGATTTCCGACATTCTCTGTTTCAGATCAGCTCCATTGTGGGCTTTGGGTTTGAGGATTTGGGACTGGTTTTTCATTTAGGTCCAGCTTCCCTCCTTGCCTTCAGAGAGGATTGGCTCTCACACCCCATCTCCCACTGCACTCCAGTTAAACTTCATGGACTGGGTTAGCTCCTGATTTCTCTCAACTCAAACATGCTTTCCTGCAGTGAAACACCCTTTGTGTTTCAGCACCTCTGTCCCTGATAACCTTGGTCTCCTTCAGAAGATGATTATGCATTTCCTCTATCGTGGGAGCAACGTGTACCTGTCTTTGCTTTCACATTTTTGTTCTGTGTGTCCCTGTGTTTTTCTTTCCGTGCCCTGTGCTGGAGACAGCCTAATAATACAACAGCAACAACAAAAATAGCATTGTGGCTATTATTATCCTTGCACAGGTTTCTCACTGGGAGCAGATCCATCTGTGAAATGTCCGTGTGCTGCAGGACAGGCACCGCTCCTCTCTCCTTGGGTTGCGTTGGAGAAACGCAACCAGCTTTGGCTAATTTGGGATAAGACAACAGCTATTGGTGTGTTGACAACCCCAAGCTTGTTTAAACAGTGGATCCAAGGGAGGAAAGGGGGGAGAGGAGAATGTTTCCATAATGAGTGGCACGTGAAGGCTGTGCTGTTCCCGTGCGGTGTTCGCGGCTCTGAGAAGGGTGTGTGTGCTCTGCAGATGTTCTCTGGGAGCAGGAGATGTCCTAATAAGCAGGTACATTGTTCCACATGTTTAATCATGAACAGCAGTGAATGGCTGCTTCAATTCTCCTGACCCTTTTTTTCTTCCCTCTTGACCTTTTCCTTTCCTAGCTTGTCACAAATGAGGAATGGTTATTAACTGAAATAAAAATTAAAAATAAAAAAAAAACAAAGAAAAAGAAAGTAAGGAGATTAGGCTTGGGGAAGAAGGGGGGGTCTTGGGAACATAAAGGAGAGTGGAAGTGTGTTATGTAGTATTTGTTTTCTCTGCTGCCATTTTATTGCTTTTCTGGGAACGCTGCCAGAAAAATGGCGAGTAGCACTTTAATTAAAGAAGGCTCTGTGTGCACTCCAGCTGTTCCTCATGTGACCAGCCTGTCTATGGGTAAAGCAAAGGATGCTCCTGCCAGCCTGCCCCAATCAGTGCTAACCCAATTCCCGAGCCCAGCGCTGGTGCAAACGTGGCTGTGTCTGTGAGCCAGACGCTCGCTGGGCACCCTGTCCTGCTCCTGGTGTCCTCACAGATCTGGATCTGAAGGCACAGGCTGGCAGCAGCACTGCTGGGCGTGCAGGAGTGTGTGGAGGGAGGGGGAGCTACACTAAAAACATCTTCTCTGCCTGTAGTAGTATGCCTTACCCAAAAGCAGACTGTGCTGCCTGGAAGGAAGGGCAGTTTGGGGCTGGTGGTGGAAGACTCTTATTGAAGTATCTGGGAAAGCAGAAATTGAATGTATATGTGTGAATGAATATGACTGATTTTTCAGAAGCAACCTAGATCTGAAATGCCCTAAGCTCAGGGAAGTCTACTGCATTTATTTATATATGTGTATGTATATTTTATTTTTCTGAATTTGGAGGAAAGCAAGTTCAGCTGGAAGACTCCACCTATATTGATGCCCCTAAACTGAAATACCAAGCTGCACATCTGGAAGGTGCTCTATGGATTCATCAGCAATGTTAAAAACATGCTAACAAAGCAAAGCTGCACAAAGGGATGGAAATTTTTGTGATGACCCAATGAAAAAACTGACATAGCATCTTACAGCTTATACATACTAAAGTTTTGTCTCTTGTGAAACCATGCTCTGAACTAGTTTTTAATGGAAGAAAATATGTACTCTGGCGATTTAGGCTATATAATTCCTCGAGACAATAGGTTGGACTGAGGTCTTGTTTTTGCTACAGGGCCCCTTTGCAGCCCTCTGCCAGTGTGGAGGGCACAAGGATGAATGTGATGTTGTTTGCACCCACTGTAGGGCCATTCTCCAGTGCCAGACAGGCGTAAAGGGGCCTCTCTGTAAGCGAGAGCTCCATAAAACCCTGGGTAATAAAACCCTGAGCTTTTGCTGCAGCAGCTCAGTGGCATTAGTGCCATTGAAAATGTCACTTCTGACGTGTGCTAATTTAGGTGTGACATGAAACGTCCCAGTGTAACCTGAAGTGTCCCACAACTGAAGCATTTTATTGTTCTTTCACACACCTCACCTATCAGTAACATGAAGCTGCTTCCTCCCTCAATGGTGCAGAGCTGAGCCTCCTGTACTGACCTGCACGAGACCTTTTTTTGGGAGCTTTCCAAGCCTTTTCCTTTCATAGCCTGAGAATTGCTCCTTCTGTATTTGTCTGTCTCCCACACACCGAGGCCCATTCACAGGGTTTATGGCAGTGGAGGTGAATTGATACAACACATTGAGGAGATTTGAGACAAAACTATTGTATTTCTCAAAGTCAACTTGAGAGCAGTGGAGACAGACTTCCTCCCCTTTCCAGCAAAAAGGGGGAAACACTGGCAAAACCTGATTCAGGAGAGATCTTATCTGGATGTGGCAAAAAGCATTAGATGGAGTATTGGTGTGCAGGTGGGATGTTGGAGATCTACCTTGCATCATTTGTCCAGCCTTAATATGTTTGTGGAAGGCCTTGGGGATCTGATCAACTGTTGATGCACGTTGACAATATTTTATAAAAGGGCCATCTCAGACTGTCCTGGTGGAGAAGCTGTGGTGTCAGCTGTGGGTAATTTCCATGCAGTAGCTGGATGAAGGCTCTTGTGCAATATTTTCTTTGTGTGTTTACTGTGAAACCCAAAGGATAACCTGGTGCCCCTCTTTGCACACCCACCAGGTTGTCATTGTCAGATTTTGGGTGCCATTGATTAAAGCAGTGAGTTTTCCTCAGGTATGGAAATACACCTGTGTGTATATACATGGATGTGGGCTCTGCTCTGGTGTCCCTGGGTCTGGGCATGGTCATCTCCTCTGCCTGAGAGCTGGCTGCACAGTCTGGTCTTGTCTGAAAGCTGAGGAGTGCAGGGCCTTTTTCTTTCACACTCAGATGCTGATCTCCTTTCAGTGGCACTGCCTGTTTGTTTGCACCCCAGCTCGTTTCTCTGAGGTGATTTATCAGCCTTCTGCAGTCATTTCTCTTTGGGTGAAGTCTTTATGGGACTCTCTCATTTATCTGGTGCTGTCTTTCAGCTAAATGCCAAATTGTTTCCTCCATCCATGCAAGTTTCTTTTTACAAGAAAACTCATAAAATATTTTCCTTTCCCTGGACTTTACTTTTTGGCTTCCTAGGCAGTTTACCTTCTCTGCACGTACATTTGTGTGAACCTTGTTTGCCCTGGCTGCTTTGAAGTTCAGGCTCAGAAGCAGCAACAACTTCATGATCTAAAAATGGTCTGGGCAGAGTTGTTGCTTATACAGGAGGCCCTTTGCTGTTCTGTGCATCAGGTGCTGGGGAATAATATGACAGAGACTCTCTTGTACAATAACATGGGTTCTTTATTAGCAGAATTTTTTCCAAAATGTGTCTGGAGAAGGCATTTGTTCTGCCCTGCTTTGCTCCTAATGCTTCTCACAAGTTCTTTCCATTCTGCAACTCTCCCAATTAGAAGCAGGTTGAGGTGTCTTTTATTTATTTATTTATTTATTTATCTATCTATCTATCTATCTATCTATTTATTTATTTCTGGTACAAGTCTGTGTTGATTTGCTGGCTGCAGTGTTTGCTGGCCACTCTAAGGGCACAGCTTTTACTGTCATTCTGTTGTGGTCTAGCAGGCATCCCTATTAGAGCTAAGGCAAACTAGCCCTGCACAGGAAACAAACTTGGGTTTTGGACTTGTAAATCAATTTTCCAAGTCTGGATGGCTTTTTCTCGTGGAAACATGGATGTTGCAGGAAGTTGGATAAACAAGTTTCATTCCAACACAAGGTCAGGATGCAGCCAAGGTACATACCCAGCTTGGCAGCTCCAGCACTCCCTGTCCTGCTAAAACAACAAGGAGGGAGAGTCCTTGGGACTGAGAGAAGGAGAGAAGAAGGGCATTTGGAATGAGGAAAAAATACTACAGGCAGAGGTGACCCAAATTCATATTTGCTTGTCTGACTGATGGCATTGAAAGCCCTTCCAGGCAGGATCATGGCTGTGACTGGCTGAGAGCACGTCTGCATCAGACAAACTGATGTGAGTCAGAGCTCACCAGGTGCCTTTGGGCAGGATGACACAGCTGTTTGGCACAGGGCTGCACAGCAACTCAGCCTGGTCCTGGAAGGGGGATGGATGGGTCATGCTGAGGGCCAGGACCTGCTCAGTAGCAAAAATGTTCTGCCTGGTGCAGCTCTGCACTGCAGTTCCTGCTGGTTTGTTCCAATGAGGAGCAGAGAGCTTGGCACTGTGTAGCCATTGCAGCCACCCCAGTCATCCTCCAGACCAATTCCTGCCCCTGTGGGTCCCACAGAAGCCAAGCTGACAATGTCTGATGGTGAGTGGATGGAGCAGGGAGCAGCTGGGTTGGCCATGCAAAGCCAGAATGAACAGCTACCTCTGGCCTTCCTGGACACAAAATGGGGGACAGCTACTGGCCAGCCCTGAGCTTGGACAGCTTGGCAAGACCCAAATTGTGCCAACCCCAAAAAAATTCAGTTTAGAGCTTGGTCTCTGCTCAACTCTGTGTGCATTGAAAAATGCCTGGTGTTGTTGTACTAAGACACTGTGCATCATAAATATGAGCAACAGTGTTTTGGACACAGCCTAAAGCAGTGTCCAAATTATTTCCTGCCCAGGAATGACATTGCTGCAAGTGTGGTGACTCATGAAACTCCATGCCCAGCACACCATCAAAGCCCATAAAATGTTACTTTAGCTGTAGGACAATAACACTTTTCTCAAGCAGGCTGGATTCCCTTGTAGGACTTTCTTGGGTACTTGGGAACTGCTAACAGGGTACAGGAGCTTTGCCTCTCCCTGATTTGAGTGCAGTGCAGGTGGGCATGTCCACAGTTTCTGCTGTGATTCCACTGCTGATGGGCTCCAGGAAGCTGCCCTGGGACCAGAGTGGTGTGTTCAGGATAAAGTGCTTTAGGGAGGCCATGGAGCTGGTAAAATACAAGGTGTCTTAAAGCTTTTTCAAGAACTGAATTAAGCCCAGCAGTCAGAATAGGTGTATGATGATATTATTATCAGTTGATTTTCCTAACTCAGTCAGGACTTGCTGGTGTCAGGTTCAGAGTTTGCAGCCTAAATACAGCATTAGCAGCAGTGGGTGGGGACAGACAGATCAGGCAGCAGAAAGGATCAGTGCCATGATGCCAGCCAGCAGAAACCTTTGAAGGATCCAGCTTCTTGGAGGTGTTGTAGCAAAGAGGAACTTGAAAGATCAGCTCAGACATGTAAAGCACCAGGGTACCCATCTGAAAGAGTGGCTGTGGAAAGCTGTATCTCAGGCTGAGCTCTTAGGAGGTGGTGTCTTGGCCCAGGGATAATAGGTAGTGGGGGAGAGTGGGTGGAAAAGAAAGGAAAGTGGGCTCTGTTGGCGTTGGTGCTCTGGGGTGAGTTTTTGAGGGCACAGAGATGCAAATTGGGTGTCTCTGCAGCAGCCTTCAGAGTGGCTCTGGAGGGGAGAGGATTGCATTTGTGAGGGATGGAAGAGATGATGCTGCAGTAACTGAGAAGCTGAGAACTTGGCCAGGTTTTTGGCTGTAAAAATGGCAGAAAAGGCCATGCCTGTGTAGCAGTATTAGGACTAAACCTGGAAGGTTCAGCTTGGCAGTGATGATCCTGGGGGGAATCTATAGCTGGAAATGCCCTGTGAGGGTGACCTTGCTGGCTCTGGTGTGGAAAGAAGAGGCAGGCTGGAGCCTGTCTCAGTGGTGTGGTCTAAGCTTGCAGCTGGAGGACAGAGCATGGCTTTGTTTGAGCAGTCTGGGGTCAGGGCTGGACCAGGAGCCACCTGCATGGATGGGGTTGCTGAACTTGTGTCTGGGAAGGGAGTGGTCTTGGAAAAGGCAGTGTTGAGAGCAGGGTCCTCTCATCAGGAGACAAGGGAGGTGAGGAGGATCTTCAGACACATTGTGAGAGGTATGAGTAGAAACAGGACAGAAGAGTAGCATGGAAGCCAAAGGAAAATTAATCCTCAGGAAGGTGAGATGTCTGAGTGAGGATGCAGGGAATGCAAAGAGACTGGAGGCAGAGAGTTGGATCTGAGATTGTGAAGACAGTTGTCTGGAAACTAGGCTGTCTCTTTGGCCAGAAATGTTGGTTTCTGTATGTCTGCTTTTGATCTCACTATGAACATTAGTAAAATATTTCCATTTTTCTGGCAAGTGGATGTCCCTAGACCATGCAGCTGCTCAGTAAAGCAGCTTTGTTATCAGGATGGTGGCCAACATTGCAATGACATTATACAGCTGGCTGGGGCCCTGCACTTTTGCCTGCATCCATCACCTGCTTTTGAACTGGTCCCAGTTCTCATTGCTGACCTACTGGAAACCTCTGCCTTGCACCAAGCTAATGTTTATCAGACTGAAGAGGCTTTGAATAAAACAATTCCTGTTCCAGGGAACAAGAATGTTTTGACAAAACTTTATTCTCATCCCAAAATCTCCAAGCAGCTCCAGCCATTGATGACTTTGACATCTGTGCTCTGAGCTGAGCACAAGGAGAAGATGCTGTATTTCTTTGGTTGGTGCCAGGCTATTGTGATGGCTGATGCAATGTTTTGGCAGCTAAGCTGTAGCAATGAGGGTTTGTGCTGTAGGACCCAGTCCTAATAGTAGTTTTAAGGCTGTAATATTAAAAAAAAAAAAAAAGCCTCATGGAATTGGCAAATGGCCAAACCATAGTACATAACCTCTGAGCACTCCAGGAGTATTTTCCTAGCAGCTGGATGAGGAATGAGTTGACAGAGACAGAGCAGGGGGAGTTTGAAGTGCAGCCCCTCAGATCATTTTTCACTGTGCTGGATTGTCCCTGCACTCCCTTGGCAGGAGACCCAGCCCCTGCTGCACTGTCTCCTTGGCCACCTCCATGCTGGAGCTGCTGCTCTCCCTGTGCTGGGCACGGGCTGGGAGGGAGAGGTGTTTACACTTCTCATCCACTGGGAAAGCTGGGAGAGAGCACAGGCACTTCAGAGTGTAATGTGATAACAGCTTTGCCCCCATCACTCACTCCTACTGCTACTAATAGAGAGGGAGAGGGAAATTCCTCAGGCCTGTGGGATCTCTCAGCTGTGGAAAAAACACCACCCTGGTCTTCCCCACTTCTTCCAAGTCAGAGGCTGAACTGCTACTCCTAATACAGAGTAATGCCAGGCACCTAACATAGAGAGGATACACTGAATAAATCAGATCAAGGTTTCGCAGAGAGGGCTGCAAAGTCTCACCCCTCCGTAATCACTGCCTGGTGTGGCTGTGTGGCCTGGGGCAGCAGGGTGACAGGGAGAAAATCCCCATCCCAAGCACAGCCACATCTCCCCAGGAACAAGGAAATAACCTCCCAAACTCAAAGTGTACTGGCCAAAGTGAATTACTTTACCATCCTCTTACTTTTGTGGCTGTCAATAATTTTTTTTCCGTGTTGTTTAGATTTGGGTTTGGTAGGACATGTGATGCTGCAGTGGCCTGACAAAGGAGTTTGGATGACCTGAGAGTGTGGCAGCTTCTTCCTCAGCAAATTGGTGAATGAGTTTCCTGAACCAGTAAATTCATGTGAGCACCCACTCCAGCTGAGGTCACTCCCAGCTTCCAGCAGAACACATCCCTGCTAGAGCAGCCTGGGATGGAGCAGCCTGGGAACAGGAGTGCCTGCCTGGTACAGCAGTGCTGGAGCCATGGCAGAAACATTTGTCCCCAAGTGCTTCCCTGTCCTCTGCTCACCCACACTGCCTCCTGTGCTTGGCTTAGATGCAGATGTTCCAGTTATGTTCCAGTTTGTCATCCAAAAGCTTTGGGATTTTTTCTCTCCTCTGAGGCCAGCAGAGCTGGCTAATGGGTGAAGGCTGTTCTCTGACTGGCCATCTTGGCAATGTGAAGTTACTTGGGTCTTTCCTTGCTGTAAAAACAACCTAATGTGTTCCCCTTGTCCTTTTCTAGGTTTTTGATCTCATTGACACAGTCAAAGGGCTACTTGGGTGGGCTGGGAGGTGTTGCTGTGCTGGGGAGTGGAAACTGGAGATACAGTCTGACAGAGAGGGAGAGAGAGGGAGAGTGCTCATTTTGGTGAGACCCGCTTTCCTGTGTGCTTGGGGACCCAAACCAGCCCATCTGGGTGTGGGAACCATGCTGGGAGGGAGAGACACCCCTGTGTGGGCTTTGAGGCTGCAGTGCCCCAAGGAGCAGTGCTGAATAAATGGGCATGTCTATATGTGCATCCACTTTAATCACTCTTTAAATGTGCAGCTGTTCTCCATGGCAAAGTATTGTACAAGAGTAACGGGGTGACCCCAATTCCCCTTTTGCTCCTGCAAAACCTGTTCATATTCTCTCTCTGCCTGAGAAACTACTGCAGAAGGGATTTTCCCTCTCTCCCTCTCTTTTTCGCTTTGCAAGGAGAAGAACAGTCTTTCATTGTTAGATTTCAAAATAATCCTTTTCTGTCAGAGTCTGACTCCTACATCCAGCAGCAGGGCTGGACCCTGCACCAGAAAACTGTGAAGGAGGTGATGCATGTCTGGCCACCCATTGCTTTTCCTCTCAGTTTCCCAGGAATTGCTGTAGAGCCATTCCCTACTGCTGTGGCCAGTAGAGTAATGCAAAGGAGGGTCTGGCTCCAAGGCCATTGAATGGTGTGCAGAGGATTTTGGACAAAGTCTTAAAGGAAAAGGCTTGGTGGGGATTTTCAGGGGACAGTCTGCTGCCAAGGAGAGCGGCACCAGCCTGAAGCCGGGGCTGTCCCCCAGCCTTTGTTCCTGGGGGTGGTCGGCTTCCTCCGCCCGGCAGGGCACAAAGAGCCTTTGGGAACTGGCCCAAAACTGAGGAGTGGCAAAATGCACTTAGTTCCCCTGCCTTTGTAAAAGGCATGTCTGGATGCCAAGGGAAGTTTCCATATCCTGCTGCCTTGTGTTCTCTGGGGCTCGTCTGGGACCTGCTGTGCCTCCAAGTCCCCCGGCTGTGACCGGAGTCTGGGAGCTCTGCTCCTTCCTTTATACAGGGTGGAGAAGACAACGGTCAAGTGTTCTCAGCTTTTCTGGCTGATTTGTGCTCATTACAAAGCTGGCTGCCTGGGCCAGTTTTCTGACGTGGGTTGGGTGTCCTGGGGACATTTGCTTTGCTTCTGCTGTGGCTGAGCTTGTTCTGGAGACAGAAGGCTTGGTCAGAAATGTGGGGAAGGTTTTGGAAAGATGGCTCTGAGCTTGAGGATGCCCTCCAAGAAAGACCCAGTCCAGGGTGAGGGGGTGAGTGAGCTGCCTTGCTTAGAAAGCAAATGTAGTGTGGGGAAACACTAAATCCTAAAGACACTAGAGTGTGTTTTAGCTTGAATAAATTGTGAATATTGTCCATAAATTACCTTTTTATCAGGCAAGATGGGTTCTTTGGTCCAGATCCTTTCCTTGTGATTAATCTTGTGGTGAAGGGGTTTTGCCAACACTCAGGGCACAGTATTGGGACAAAAGATAGCACAGGTTTTGTAAAAGGGAACTAAAGAAAATGATACAGATACAGATGATCAAATGACTGTTTATTGGGAATTACTGTTGTGTGGGGAAACTTTTCACAGATTGGTGCAATTACCTGATGTCAAGATGGTGCTTAAGCTGTAAAAACCATCCATAGTGGTACGATGGGCAGCAGATTATGAGGATGAAAGCAGGCTGTCATTAAAATAAAGATGCAATTACAGGAGGTGTTTTAATTTGAGTTTATGCAGCATGAGAATTTGTATGTAAAAAATTCCTACTTTGGGAAAATGTGGGGGTATGTCTTTTGTTAATTTTCTGTTAAGACTTTGCCTTTGGTGTGAGTTCATGTACTGGACCACTTAGGCTGCCTTCTACAAGCACACCTTTCAGGCCACCCAGACAGGGCTTGGGTCCATTAGACTGGAGCAGCTGCAGGCAGCTATCATACTGGATCAGCCAAAAAGCATACTTAATCTTAATCTAATATGAAAATAGCAGTAAGTGAAAATCTGCCATTTGTTTGACAAGAGCATCTCCCAGTCTGCGGAGCACTCCCCTTGATGGCCACGTTTCGTGCAGAAGAAAAGCCAGAGCAGGCAGAGAAACTCTGAAATGTGCTATGTGCTTGATATGAAAAGCATGTGAGGATTTTTTTTCTGTCTCCTGGAAGGAATTAATATAATAGAGCTGCCACCTTTCATCAGTCAGATTTGGTGGCAGCTGAGCTCAGGGACGGTAGCGGAGAGGAGGGCGTGTGAAAGGTGTGGAGAGAACTGGAATTTGCATTGCAGAGGAAGGGATTTTTCTGTGCATCTCCAGGAGAAGTGAAGGGCTGTTCTTTGGTGTTTGCTTCTGTCAGAGACTCTGACAGATTTTGGGCTGGGCTGAGCCTGCTGGGGTGGGCACAGAAAGCATCTGGGTGTGCAGCAGACGTTGCTGCCAAAGAAAACCAAATCCTTTTTTTCTGAGAGCCTGTCAGGGTTATTTAGAGGTGGGTTTGAAATGCACTGCTGTTTTCCCTGCAGTGAGGAATACCTCTCTCTGAACTCTTCCCTGAGGATAGGCTACACTGCCGAGTAGGAGGGAAACATCCCAGCCTGAGCTCACATCTGAGTGTGTCTGAAACACAGTGGAGCTGACACATTTCAGCAATCTAAGGGGAACTCTAGTGCAGAATTTGGTATTCTACGTATATAATGTCCTACATACAGTTTTACAACCTATATATTCAGATTTTTTTTTATTGGAGATGTTTATGTACAGTGTCTAGCACACTAACATTTGCTCTTACTTGCTACAGCCATAACTGTGCTGGATACTGAGTGCCCCTGCTCCTGCTTGCCCAAGTCTTGACCTTACCAGTATACAAGAACCCCCTGGGCAGGGATGAGGATCAGGGGGTCTCACTAGGGGCCACACAAGCAGAGGACTCTCAGCAACTCACCAGAGATTACACATCCTCAGGTCCTGTCCCAGCAGGACATTTGGATAGGTCCTGCAGGGGATTTTGGATTTGGTGGCTGCCCTGCTTGCCCCTGTGGAGCACTGGAGCTGCTGCTCTGAGACACATTTCTATTGAGCTGATTTTTATATTGGCTCAGTCTTGGCATGTCTGAGGCTCCTGTGATGGAGCTGCCACAGCTTGCTGTAGGCATAAACCTGCTGTTCTCCTATGGCTGCCCCCAGGATTTTTGGCTGCATAGTAACTACCTGCAGTTCTCAGGACACATCAAGCCTCTTTCTGTCCCTTTACAAGAGTTTCTCTTACCCACAGAGAAGCAGAGCTGAGCCACCTCAAGAAAAAATGTGACTGATTTGAATTAAGGAGAAAGTGGAGAAAGCAAGTGTTTGGTTTTCTTCCTGAAGTTTTTTGGAAGATGTCTGGGACATTGGGACATTCCACCAGTGAGTGATAAAATTAACAAGCATTGAACTCATCTCTTGTTGTCAGTGTACACCTTGAGAAGGAGCTTGAACAATTCTGTTAAAACTGCACCACTGCAGATAGAGCTAAAGACAGGGAACTGGATCTGCCCACTTGTTTGTGCCACAGGTTTCTGTCATCCCTATGACATATCCTGAGGTCCTTGGCTTTTTTTTAGGAAGCATTTACCTATGCCAAATCCCAAGGTTTTTTCTCCAGAGGGGGTTGTACAGGGAGAATCAGAAATCAGGTGCAGACCTGGGGATGTGTTTTCTCTCTCCCAAGCACTTTGAGTGATCTGATATGATGGGGAAAGGGTCTCTGTCAGCCTCAAACAGGATAACTGGTGTCACCTGGCATATGAGGCTAAAGAAAGGGGAGAGGTGGGAGACAAAGGTTTTGGTGTGAGGGTGACTGGGTGGGGCTGTCTCACTCCAGATAGCAAACCCAAGGTACTGACCCCTGTTTGCCTTTCCCCTTCTTGCTACTCAATGACAGCATCTTAAAAACATTCTGCAAGTGTTTTGGGGTATGGGCTGGTTTTATGTATGCTATTGTAATCTGCACAGTGCCTGGCACAGAGGGCTCAGATCCTGATAAATCCTGGGGCCCCCAGGGTGGATGTCCAAGATTTCCTCCTTTGGCGTGGGGACTGTCAGATGGAAGGTGCTACCTGATTTTTCACTGTTGAATCTCTTGTCCCTGCATTTTTGATTGTTCCTTTGCCTGGACAGTATAAAAATGAGAAGAAGCTCTGTTCCCTCCTCCCAGTGTAAAGCATTATTCAGAAGCTTCCATTCCCTCCTCCCAGTGCAAGGCATCATCCACAAAGGGGTGAGCATTACAATCATCCAATTTCCCACCTCTAAACCAACCAGTTTTGACTGAGTATTTGCTTGGCATTCACACACTGAACAAGAAAATATGGTCTCTGAGCCTCTTGTTTGAATGAATCACCTTGTGAGTAAGGGCCACTGGGTCTCAGACTGCAACTGGCAATTCTCCTGATAGAAAATCTTATTTTAGTGAAAAACCTCAAACATGGGGATCTTTTTATTTGAAGCCTATCAGCATCCCATCCTTCCACCCCTTGCAATTTTAGCTGAGATAAGCCAGGTCTCTGGAGTATATTGTGTTCAGAGTGACCTTCAGGGAGCTGGCGCCACGACCTCGGTGCCGTGCCCCGAGCAGATCTCTCTGCACCTGCCAATATCACCAGGAGTCTGCTGTGCACAGCAGAAGGTGTTGCTTCTTGGTGGACCTGGCAATTGGTTTGAAACCTCCTGTTCAATCTGAATTTCAATCTGGCATTGAATGTGGGGGTTTTTTTTTTGCCTGGTTTCTAAATGGATCAAATCCTTCATTTTCTTATTTTGTCTGGTAGGCATTTTTGTACTGTGTACATTTGTGAAGACTGGCTTTCTTATAGATTGCCCTTCTCTTGCTATCTCATCACTGCAGTTACTGCAGACCTAGTCAGTATTTTTGATTCATGGTTGCATAAAAAAAAAAAAAAGTTATTCAGGACAGGACACTGGCAGAACTTTGACATGATTTAGGAGCATTTGATGATTTCTTAGTTATTTAACCTGAAGAAAGTGTTAAGCCTGTCCTCCCACCACTGTACATGACATAAATGAAAAACTGGGGGGAAAAAAGCAGCTAGAGAGCCACTCTTCTGCAGATGGCTAACATACATGAAAAGGATTTTCTATTATGTCTTTGCTTAATTTAAGTAAAGGTAACATTACTAGCAGGTAGTACCTGGCTGGCATTTACATCTGTCAAGCCTAAATGAGAGTAGGGTGTTTGTGAAGTTGAGTGATTTAACATACCAGTCTTTTCTCAGCTGTCATCTATTTCAGGAATTTCAAATCTTTCTAAATTCAACTTTTCTTCTTCTTGTTTGGCTTCAGAGTGGGGGAAATTTTTACTGGAATAAACAAGTAAGTAATTTTAGTAAAATCATACTGGTGGCAGGGGGGAAAAGGTGAAGGAGAATAGAGTAACTAACTCAATGAAATATTGACATGGATAAGTGAAAGAAGGAATAAAAGGGAGAGAGAATATGTGATTATCCAGCATCCCAAATGTGCAGTGTTAACAAAACTTTTCATGTCAAGAGAGATGGTTAGCAATTGGCTTGGTATGTCAGGATTAAGAGCAATTGCTCAGCCTGCTGGGAAGCCTCACTGCTCAGGTGATGGAGCGAGAATTTCCTATTTATTCAGCAGCTTCCCTGTGAGCCAGGGAATCAGGTCCTAGTGTCAGGCTCGGGCAGAGAGAGTGGCAAGTTCTCTTTCCAAAGTCTGAAAGAGAATTTTTTCTAAAAGCTGATTCTGCATGGTGGAAGCCAGGGTGAGTGCTGCCCTTGCACACAGTTCCTTTTTCATGGGTCCCTTAGGAGGGAATGACAACTCACAGCCATTTGGAAGAATGTTCTCATGACTATTCCAGATGTTTCCCTCTCACATTGAGCTCTTACCAGTTTCCACGACTCTCTCCTTGTTTTCTCCTTTTCCTCTTCCCTTTTCTGCCTTGTCCTGAACATTAAGCAGCAATTAGTGTGATCTGAGCTCTTGCAGTGGCACAATACCAGGAAACTGGATAGTGTGCAATTCCCACTGGTGGATTTACTGCAGTCACTTGGTGTGGGCGAGGATAGGATGAGCTGTTGGTGACTAATCACATTTCCTCAAGGGCCTGGACTTTTCTTGAAGGTCTTTCTCAAGGCTAGGCTCATCTAAGGAACTCCTGATAGCTTCTTGACAGATCACCTGTCTGGCTGCTTATCTGCTGCTGAGCTGGGAATCCCAGGTGGGATTAAGCACCCTACAAGGCAGAGTCACCAAAATTCAAAGACATTGATTCACACTTGTGGATTGCAATGTGCTTTTCAGAGGTACAGGCCTTTGAAGAAGCAACAACAATGGATTTTGAACTGTTTTCAAGGAATAGGTGAGAGAGGAACCATGCCAGTTTTAATCCACAGCAGCTACGGTTTTACTGTTGGGTGCCAGACTAGCAGCTGGAGAATGCTGGGGAGCATGTTGAGCTTTGATGTTTCCAAATTGTGGTCCTGGGGGATTTCACTGTAACCAAAAATGTTTGAAGTGCTGGCCTCTTGCCACAGTTTAGGATGAGGAATGTTTCTGAAAACCTTCACAGATCTGTGTGGAACTGGAGTGCATTTTTCCCATGCAATCCCAGGCAGGACTGAGACGGATGTACCATGGAATTGTATTACTGTCTTAGGACATCTCTAATTCACAACCCCAGGGCAACAGCAAAATACTAAGCACCAGATTTTCAGGATGTAACTCTAACTGAATATCTCATTCTTATTGTCTTGGGAAAAAGGAATATCCAATAGTTCATATTTCTAAACTGTAACATGATTTCCAATCCCTAGATTTTTATAAAGTGTAAGAGTGACATGAATTTGGTGTGTGTATATACATCTCTGCATCTTTACATGCAAAAAGTACTGCAGAAATGTGGGGTTTTTTTTCCTTTTTTTAAATTTGTTTGTTTTGTTTTGGTTTTGTTTTGTTTTGGTTTTGTTTTTAATAAGGCAGTGATGTGTCTCCTGTTAAGGTGGCTGTAAAAGTAAAACACAGAATACAAGCCATTAGATTAGCTGTAATTAACATGATTCTAATTTTGGCCTGAAAGAAATTAGTGTAACAGCTGAGGGAAAAACAGGGGTCCTGTTTTGTTGTTCTTCAGTGATGATTAGAAATAAATTGCTCACTGATATCCATTAGGAAACTGTGAGTTCTGGAACTCATGAAATATTATCAGAGAAGAAACTCTGTCACCCATTGATGTTGGAATGCCTTTATTCAGAAGGTTCAGTCGGACATTGCCCCTCTCTCTCTTCACAGCCCTTCACCATGCTTTTCCCTTCTCAGCTTCATTTCAGGTCTGTGCCTGCATTTGGCTTGCAGAGCTCTCACCCAGGTCTCTGGGAAGCTTTTCAGCCAAGAAACGGGTTAAAGAGCCAGTTTTGCAGTAGACAATTAGTCTCTTCTGGCAATATCCTAATTAATCCTGTTATTAGGCTTTGCCACTAATTGCTGTAGGAGAGGTCTGGCCCCGATATAAGCCACCCCCTTTGGCGGGGTGCCCCCAGCGCAGCCTGACCCGGCGCTCCCATGGAATTCTGTGCAGGAATTCGCCAGGGCGGATGGCAAGGGGAAATGTGCTGTGACCCTTCCTGGGTTACAAGGGGAAATGTGGTGTGGAACCCCTTCCTGCATGTCTGGGCAGTCCAATTTGGGGGCCATCACCACGCTGTGTGTGCTCGGTGGTGTGTTCCAGCCTCCAGGTGCAGGATGCGCCACCGAAGCCTGCTGTGGATAAAAGGCTTTAGATTAAAAGCCTTGATCACCTCCCGTTAATGCTTCACGCCAACGGGGCTTTTAAAAGATTGTCTCGATGATAAAATGAGTGACCTTCAGATCAGAGGGTTTCAGAAGTGCCAGCTATGCCCTCCTATTAGATTGTTATTACCGGTTAAAATGTCCTGCTATAAATTGGATGAGACTGGGTGTAACAGTGAGGCTGGGTTCATTCCTTCTCCCCAGTCCCCATCTCACCCGGACCACGTTTCTCTTTGTGCTCGCTGCACAACAGCTCACACCTTCACAGTTTCCTGCACTTCTCTCTGAATTTTGCTCCTCGGCGTTTTTAATGTTGTGTAGAGTGCTCCACCATCCAAGGAGCCCGCTTGGGTGTTCACTAAAAGCAACACTCCAGCCTTGTGTGGGTGATGCCGGGTGCCCCTGGCCCATCAGCCAGGTGCAGTGCTTCCCCTGATGAGGCAAAAAACGGGAGAGCATTCTCTAAACAAGGGCAGGAGGCAGGGAAGACGACAAACAAGTGTAACAGTGCTCTTGTGCTGCAAACTGCATGCCAAACAGGAACCTCTTGTTTTTCAGGAGCTGCGTGTCCTTGAATTGACTGTGCTCACCTCTCTTGCTGAGCCCTTCCTGCTGAATCACACAACCTCACCTGGATGTGCTGTGTGTGTGATGCAGCAGGGAGGAACAATGCTGGGTTCAAGGGGGTCTCTGAAACTGCACTGAAACTATTCTGAACTAAGCAGAGTGACAGGCAAGTCTGAAAACCCTGTTTGTTGCTTCTGATACGGGAACGTTTGGACGACAAGTTGTTATCAATAATTTTAATAAGGTGCCTGTGAACAGTAACAGAATTGATGCACAGATGGTGAAAATCCTCCCAGAAATGGCTTTTCAGTTCAAGGGAGTGACTCTTCCTACTCCTACTCACTGATTAACACTGGGTTGGTGAGTGTGCTACAGACCAGGGGAGAGAAACTCCTCATGAGATGAGGCTGGCAGGGTTTGGTCCAGCTTGTGCATCCCATCTCTCTGCTGGCCTTTGCAGCTCACCTTTCTGCATTTACTGCTGAGCTTTATGGGCTTGCAGAATGATTTCTGGAGCTCTTTCAGATCAATACACAGTAGAGGTCCCTCTCTGGAGGGCATGTTCTGACATGATATTACCCTGTCATCGGTTCTTTTCTCAGTTTATAGCTTGCCTTAATATTTAAATGGGTTTCTTGCTGCAGTGCTTGTGCCCCGTTTACCCAAATAATCTATAACTCAATGACTTCTAAATCCACTTCACAAGTTGTTATATTCATTATAAATGAGTTGTAGTGCAACCTGCATCTCAAGTAGACATTCTCATCTGGAGGTCTGTGCTGAGATCCAGCAGGAGCAGCGAATATATTAAACCCATAAAACCCCCAAGACATCCCATACCATACAAAATGAGCTCTAACTACAGACTTTATTCTTCCTTATCACTTCTATTTGCCAGCCATTCAATGGAAATGTATCAAACACACACACACACACACTCTCACCCCAGGCAGCTGTTCCTGCAGCCACAGCACCTCGCCAAGGTTTTGCAAGTGGCTGCACTTCCAGCAAGGCTGTGTGGAGGTGGCTGAGACTGCAGATCCCTGCAGTTACCTGTGTGAGCCTTCAGAGCCTGTGCAGCAAGGAGCCAGCCCAGCAGCATCTCCTGTTGGGCTCCAAGCCTGCTCTCACTGATTTCAGTGGCACCAGGCTCCCTGGCTGCTTTTTCCCAGTTGAAGAGAGGCAGCTTGGTGTTGACTGGCCAAGGATTCAGACATGCCTCTGTGTCTTTGGGGGCTTTATTATTGTCACAGTCAGCTTTATCTGTGCAAAGGCTTTGTCTGGTAGGGTCTTAGCTACTTTTTAATCTCAAATCCTGGCTGATTGCTGTGCTAAAGCCAGCTTCACTCCCAAAACATTGTTTATCTGAGAATCCTCCATAGATGTTGCTTTCAAGATTTAACTTCCCTTTTAACTCTGGTTTTGTGCTGCTGTGGTTTTTTTTTTTGTTTTCTTTGTTTTTTGGTTGGTTGGTTTTTTTGTTGTTGTAGTTTTTGGGTTTTTTTAAACACCATGGAGTAGTAGATTTAAAAAGGATTTTTAAAAGAGGAAATCTGGAGTTTGGAAGAGACTCCATACCCCATTCTGACATTGAACACAGGAGAAATATTAGAACTTGGCAATATTCCTTTGCTTGTAAAATCTGATAGATTTGGATTTGACTGGTTTGCCTTGGATTGAGTAAGAATGTTAATAGTGTATGAAATTCAATGAGCTCTAATGCTATTTAAAAAGTCCTAATGAGAAGGGTGCTTTTGTGTCAAATTCTATTGGTTTTTTTATTTCCTTTTCTGCCTTCCGTATTTGAAGAGCACTAAAAATATTTTTAACAACTAAGGAGGAAAATAGACTTTTGTCTGAAGGACCTATGGGAGTAGAGGACTCTGGGGGAAGGCAATGGAATTTATTTGGTTGGTAGCTTTTACTGTATAGATTTATTCCTCTGTGAACCATTAAACTGGGGAGTTTGCTTGGCTTAAAGCTGGGGCTAATTGGGATCTGAGTTACTGACTGGCTTCCTTCTCTTCCCAATCAAGAGTCATTGTCTTTCCTGCCTGTTGAGACTTTTGTGTGATTTACTGGAAAGTATCAGCTTAAAGGACAAAGAATTGAGATTATAATTTTGTACAGTGGTGGGTTTTTAAGTGATCCTTAGATTAAATGCAATATTCCTGTGTATAACAAATGGTAAAATCTTGTGCATTTTGGTTTTGGTTGGACACACAGTTTCTTAAAAAAAAAAATCCATGAGGGGAAAAAGAAAATCCCTAAAGTGGTATTTTTTAATCCAAGTAAAAATATTTAGTTTGTTGAACTGAACTGAAGCTTCTTGTTTTGAACATTATTAGATTGGGTCTGTCTGTGTCCTAAAATCACTGCCCACAGCACAGACTTGGCTCCTTTACTGATCTTTCTGCTTTGACTGGGTTTTGCTCCTACAGAGGCATCATAGGAGATATATGCTTGGTATGGAGCCCAACTCACAGAAAGGATAAGAGCAATGAACTCTCAAACATCCATTTGTAGTAGGCACCAAGGACCATAAGCTGATGCAGTTGTGCCAAGCAGCCTTGAAGCAAGCTGTTTCTAATGATGTTAAAATAAGATCTTTCATAATTTAAATAATCTTTGAACTTAAATTCTGAAAAGAACTTTGATACTTTAGCTTTTTCTCCAGCCTGGAGAGGAAAACAAACATCCAGTGATCAGAATTCACTATGGAATATTAAATCTGATTTTATTGTTTTGTTTTAATACTACACATACAAGCAAAATTGATCAAGACCTGATGCTCCTGAGTTATATCTTATACAATTTTATGACTTTTCAAAAAATATTTTCAAACATTTCTGCTCCAAAAGCTTGACAGGTCCCTGCACAGAAAGCCTTAGGACATGGAACTCCAAATATACTGTTTCATTCATTCTCACTAGCCTCTTAAAAACTAGTACTCATTTTATGCCAACAGACAGAAGAGCCTTTTTCTAACTGCAATAAATCTGATGACAATTTACTTTTTATTAAGTCTTATGTAATGCACTGTTTATCTCCTGGATAGAATTTCTTTTTGACTTCTGACTTAGTTGGAAGCAGAAACAATTACTCCTGCAGCAGGGAAAGCTGCTCCTTCTGCAAGTGCTCCCAGCCCTGTGCTTGCCTCTGCTGCTCTGTGTGGATGGGAGGTAAGCACTGGTCTCAAAGGCTTCTACACCAGCCAAAAGCTGGGCTTTAAGTTGTGCTAGGTCTGGTGTGCAGATTTAGCCAAACCACCCAGAAATTCCAGTTTGCATCTTCCCAAAGGCTGCCTGGGCTGAGTCCCAGGGCAAGGAGATGCTCTGCTTCAGCTGCAGCTGAAAACTTCACCTTGTGGTCCTGAAGATGTTTGCTCAGCTAAATCTTTCCTAGAATAAAGCAAAAATGGATCTGAGTCACAAAGCCTGGCTGGTGCAGAGCCCAGCCAGGTCACTGGTGGGACTGGTGTGGCCTCCACTGTTATCTCCAGAAGGGAAGGAGGCTCAGCATCTTGCACAGGGCAGCCTCAAAAACCTCCTGTGACACTGCTCATAGCATCATACAAAGTACCAGCCATCAGCAAATAATCTTTGCCAGTTGTGTCCAATAGTGGTTTCAAATCCATTGCTTGTTTTCTCTTTTCAGAGTTTCTGCTCTGGTTTCCCGAAGGAGAAGTTGTAAAAAACCTTGCAAAAGGCAGATCTTGCAGTATAATGTCTCTTCCTCTTTGAAAAGGATCAAGTCCCATAAATCCTGCACAAGAGCTTGGTCTTTGCAATCATCTAGTCCAGGCTACAGACCTAAGAAACAAAAAATAATCAGCTCAGGCTGTGGATGCCTCATCCCCAGAATTAATTGTTCAGGTTTTTGTCATTATCTCTTGGCTCTTTTGCAGATATTTTTTTCCAAGTTCATTTAAGAGAAATCTAAAAAAAGAAGCCTTCATTGCAGTATCAAACATATTTCTGTATACATTACAAAAATACCTCTCTGTATAGTTCAAGGATGTATCACTGTTCTATTAACTGTGTGACATCTGCATATTGGCACAGGTTTCATGCCCTGGCTGCTCTCGAGGGACTGTACCCCTGTTCTATTGCTGGTACAGCCATTATTCCAGGGTAACTGGTGCACAAGGGCAGTGTTATATTAAGTGCAACATATGCTAGAAATCAGAAATGGAAATGCCTCATCATTGCAGTAAGAGCACTAAGCCAAGGCTTAGTTAGCAGCTGGGACTCAATATAAAAATAGTAAACCTGGGTGAGAAGGGCTCATAGGAGAAAAAAAAAAGGCAATAAAAGAAGAAGGAACTTCTAATTTTAATTTTTAAAACCCACTGGGGAAAGCATTCTTGCTTGATTTTTCATCAACATAGAAACAATGATAATAAGAGTCCTGAAATCTTCAATGAAAAATCTCAAGGGTTTTGGCTGAATGGTCTTGTTCTCTTCTGAAGTGGTTTTTAATTTCTGCCTTTCATCAAACCTCAAGTTTGAGCAAAAAAGGGAAAACTTCTGAGATGAAACTTCTACAACTTTTCAAGTTTTGTTTGTATTTTGTTTGTTGTTGTTGTTTTTTTTTTTTTAATTTTTGCCACAGTTGTTTGTAGAGCGTATCAATATTACTGTTAGCTTTTTTTTTTTCCTCCTGGAAGAAAAAGGTAAATATATTCCAGAAGAATATGTTATAAATCTGTGTTACATCACAAAGGAAAACATCTTCACTAAAAAAAGTAAATACATTCCAGAAGAATATCTTATAAATCAGTATCATCTCACAAAGGAAAATATATCTTCATTGGTCTTGAAATAACTCAGGAAACCTAGAGGCAGGGACCCAACTGCACTGCCACCAGACTGGATGTGGAGCAGGGCTCTGGCATGGTGAGCACAGCAATAATCTCCTTTGCTCTGTAGGGAGACACCCAGCCTCATAACTTGGTGATATTCAAGGTGTTTTCCAACCTTAATGATTCCATGATTCCCAAAAGGCTCTAGAGGCAGAGTGCTGTGTGCTGTGCTGCTCCACCTGGGGCCCCTTTCTGTGAGTCTTCATCCAGACTGGATGAACTTCTGACCTTAAATCCTTGAAGGTATCTAGGTGGTTTTTGTGTAGACAATTTGGAGAAAATTGTGGGTTTTATTAAACTGTTCAGTCAAGGGACCAAAGTAGGGCAGTGGTTCTTTGCTTGAGTTTTAGGTATTTCTTGAATCTCTGTCCTTCTGTGCTTCTCAGATGTGCCCCCTCCTTTTCAATACTTGAATCTACTCACAAATCCTCTCCCAGAGCTTTGATGCTTTATGGGAAATACAACACATTTGAGGACATGGCACTGTAGATGAATGAACAGGAAAAAAAAAGAAAAGGGAACTAGACTTCCTATCAGGATCTACAGCTTCTATTTTTTTTTCCCAAATACTTTTTAAAAAGAAGTTTTTAGGGGAAAAATTGTCATTGACTGTAAAATTCGAATGAGTGGTAGTGCCATTAACATTTTCCAGTTGAAATTCTGTTTATCTGTTTCTGCCGGCCTGCTGGCTCTCTGTTCACTGATTTAAAGGATATGCCATGGCTGGTGAGCAAACTCAGATGCCTGACTCTAGTGCTGGCCCTTTCCATTGGGCTCAGGAGTCCCTGGTGTTTCCATGTTGGGATATTTGTCTGCCTGTTCATTCAAGTGTGATCAACAGTGCAACTTCTCTGATAGATTTGGAAGTGATGCTTCACTGCAGCACCAGTTTGTGGGCCCAGACTTTATTGCTATAGCTGTTCTTGTGCAAGCTGAATGGGCTGATGATATTGTTTGGTTTCCTTTCCTTCCTTGTGTCTACAGCATTCACACTCGTTTCACAGCACTACTGCTTCTTCCAATACATATCTAACAAAAAAAGTCCATAGACTTGCTGGATCTGACCAGAGCTGTGTGGACAGTGTTGGTCTGGCTCCTGCTGATCAGTGTCACTGTAAGAAACCAGGTGTTAATTGAGGGTAGGGAAGAAAATCTTTCCTAAGCACGCTGGAAAAGCTGCCTTGACAAATTTCTGTTCAGAAATGTGGCTGGAAACACAGATTTACTGTTCTAGATGGTACCTGCAGCCCACACACCTCACCTGGAACCTCCTCAGCCAGGTCTGTCCTGTGTCACACGGGACCTGTAGCCCGAGGAAGGCTGAGAGCACAAACACCCCTGCAGGTCTTGTAAGCCTCCTTGCAGCCTCTGAGAGAGGCACTGGTGCAGCAGTGGCTTCTGCTGCTGGTGGGGCTGTCACAGATGTGCACTGCTCTGGATCCTTCTACTACAGCTTTCACAGAATCACAGAATCACAGAATAATGAGGTTGGAAGAGACCTCTAAGATCATCAGGTCCAACCTGTGCCCTAACACCTCAACCAGACTATAGCACCAAGTGCCATGTCCAGACATTTTTAAACACATCCAGAGATGGTGATTCTACCACCCCCCTGGGAAGAGCATTCCAGTACTTTATTATTCTTTTGGGGAAAAATTTCTCCCTAATATCCAACCTATACCTTCCCTGATGTAGTCTGAGACTGTGTCCTCTGGTTCTTTGCTGTGGGGATCCTATAAAAGCACTCCTTGAGGGAGCTCCTGTAGCAGCAGAGGGCAGTAACTTTGGGAATTACTTCAAGGATGCCCTAAAAAACTTCCACCATCCTGCTGTGTGGCATCAGCACAAAGAGCAGCCAATGATTTGTCTTGCTCCATCCTGAATTTGCAGAAAACTCTGTTTTACCAGCCCAACTCTGTTTCATCAGCCCAGCCTGCCAGGCCTTTGAGAAGCTGATGGCTGAGGGAGGAAATGAGGCACACCAAGACTGTGCTATTGTGGTGGAGTCATGACCTTGCTGACCTCTGGCCCCCAGCTCACACAAACAATATTGTGACCAAATCAGGCTACAGCCTTCAACAGATGGAGAATCAATACAACAGCACTGAAGGATAATATATTGATTTCGTTTAAACAGCCAGGAAAACCCAGAATACACCAGTTATAAAAAACATGTTCTGCCCTCTAAGTTGACCTCTTAGAAAATTTGAACAGAGCTATGTAAAAAGTGAGAGAGAGACAGAGGAGATGCTCATCAAATTAGGAGAAGAAATTGCCTGAAAATGGTATTTGGGAGACAGAGTTAGACAATTTTTAAATAATAGAGTTGGAAACACAATGAAAATAGCCCTATCAAAATAGAATATATGTGACAGAATTTTTATAAAGCTTCACAAGGCTTCTGCAAATATAATATGCAAGCTGGGAATATTGGATTCCAAATAATGAAAAGCTCCCAGTCAAGCTCCATCTCATTGCAATGAGCTGTAGTGGCTTTGGGCAGATGCTAAGAGGTTGCAAGAAAGTGCTTAAGCAGTCTTACATAAGAGATAAATGTGATGGATCCACGTGTAATAGAAACACTTTTGGGATAAAAAGAATCTCCCATAAAATCACAGTAGAGGCAAAGGTGGAAGCTGTGATGGATTCATCTGTGTCTGCTGCAAGAACTACAGCATAAGAAAACAATCTCAGGCTAGGTAGTGAGTAGATTAGAGGATCAAGGATGTTTTGCATTTGAAAACCAAATGCAAGGTTAGAACTGAAAAGTTAGAACTGAAAAAGGAAGATTCTTGCAGAAAATATCCTGTGGGCTTAGGATCCAGCTGCTCTCCACAGCTGCACCTGTGACCTTTCCACGTGCTGAAGGGGCATTTGCAGGTGCACTCCTACCAAAAGGTGAGATTCTGCTGCACACACAAGGCCTGACCCTCATCCTGGGTATGCAGGCATGGGCTGCTGTGCACCCATGAGAGGTCTGGATTTTCACATCACACACAGTTTGCTGCAAGGAGAATTTTAGGCAGAGAGCAGCAGCAGAGCACCTCTGTAATGGTCCTCCTGGTGTGTGCACACACACAAGCACACTTAGACACTCCTGTGATGAACTGAGACCTGCACAGGCTGCCCCTCCCTCTGACTGCACAGTTACCCATTCCTAGCCCAACACAACATGTGGTGCACTCTACTTTTTCATAGAATACTTCCCAAAAATAAAATGGAAAGTTTAATCCTCCCTCTCAACACTTTTTTTTTTTAAACCTTTGCAAATGATGTTTCTTTCTGCTGTAATTTAGGATCTGTATAAATATATTCTGCTGCAAAGGGTGATAATTACCACACCCACACAATTTTATAATACACACATCTAATTGTAGTACAGTTATTTGTGGCAGCCAGGCACTGAAAATATACTTTTAGTGTATGCCTCTAAGCAATGACAAAAAGTCTTTTTACTGCTACCTGAATCTATACTTTCAGGGCATTTCTCTTTCACCTCACTAATCTGCTTTTAGATTTTGCTCTTTGTGTGGCTTTCAAAACTTCCCCTCTGCAATTAAAAATATAGGTAATTAGTAGGGACATAAAAAGACTCTTTAGGAATGTCTTGTCAGTGTGTCACAGTGCCTTGTGCAGATGCCCAAGCTGAATCCAAAAAAGGTGAAGGACTTTCCCATTGGTACAGCAGAAGGAAATATAGAAATTGCTCTTTCTTGTGGGTCAGTCTGGTCAGGGCACGACTTTGGCCAAGGCAGGGGGGATGGTCACGGTCTATTTCTATCCTTTTATAGATGTCTTGCCAAAGGAGAAGCCAGGTCCTCCACTCCCTCTCTTTTCTAAGAAGCAACAGCATTTTCCACAAGTCACCCTACTCCCAGAGGTTTTATCTGCATTGTCCAACAAACCAGTGCCATGGTTTGCTCTCACATCCTGATCTCTTGATTGCCAGCACCCCATGAATGTCAAAAAGGCCGTCGGAGGCAATCAGCTATTTCTCTTCGAATGTAAATCCCAGTATTGTTCGGGAACCCTTGCTGCAGGGGCTGTTCCCTACAGGCAGTCCCTGCACTTACCTTGTCTCTGAATTCACTCCTGATCTACCCAGCCTCTCCCTGCATGTGCCCTTGAGGGGCAGCTCATTCCTAAATCGCTTCCCTAAGCCTGGATTTCTCAGAACTTGAACCGGGATTTGCTGGAGAGAGAAGCCTGAGCCTGAAGTGCTCACTTCCTCGTGTAGTTGTAGCTCCCCAGATTTAGGATGCCTGAAAGGATTATGTGCTGTTGCCAGAGGCCTTCATCATCCAAAAAGTGAGATATCCTTACTGCTCACCTTTTGCAAGGGAAGAGGACATCCAGTGCAGTCAGAGAGAGCTTTGGGTCCGATCTCCAGGGGTCCTGCCTCTGGAAATTTTGAAGTCCAGACAGAAAACCAATCCCAGACATAATTAGACAGAGTCCTTAATGAGTCACAGAGTCAGAACTTGCCTCTGCTTGATGGAGGAGACAGAAGGAAATGTTTGTGACACCTAGGGTGAGACATCTGGGGGATGTGAGCTGTGTGCAGTGTCAGGGATGCTGTGGGGTGACTCAGGCTGGGTTTAGCAGGCAGAGCAGTGCCTCTCTGCTTCTTTGGGACATTCACCCTCTTGAGGTTAAGCTGCAGAAATTTCGACTGCAGAGCGGAAAAAACACAGTGCAAAGGCAGAGTTTCAGAGTTGGGCACAAATGTGGGATTATGGCAGAAGGAGTAGGGCTGGGGCAGAGGCTAGAAGGGGGCAGGGACAAAGCTGGCAGGGAAACTGTTTGCGGCAGCAGGCAGCAGCACAGGCTCCACATGGTGCCAGGATGTCAGAGCATGCCCTGAGCCTTATCTGTGGATCTCTGCATCTCAGCTTTGTGGGTTGGAGCAGGCCTTGGCCAGTCTGCAGCTCCTTCTGTCCTTGGGGTGTTCCCTTTCACCCTGTGGAAAGAACTCTCCTTGAAAACAATGCAAAGGCCCTTAGTTCTCAAAGGTAGTGAAATGGTTTGAATGTACCCTGCTCCCTCTGAGTGGACTCCTGTGGCATTACAGAGGTGATTACACCCTCTGGCAGTGCAGAAACTCTCTCTCCTCTGCCCTGCAGCACCTGTGGGACCTGCAGGAGCCCTGGAACTTTCCAGCCTGGTGGCACTGTCAGGAGCCCCCTGCCCTTGTGGCACCGTGCTGTTCCCTGAAGGGCAGCCTGCACCTCTCCAAGGCTAAAGCAGGGGCAGGACCAGGCTGCCAAGGTTCCAGGGGCACAGCTGCAGCCTCCTGTCACAGCTTGTTGTCGGGAGGCAATTAGTCTAATTGTCTAATTTGAGGGACCGGGTGCAGATGCCCCTTGGGACCTGACTCCACTCTGGGCCCTCTGACCCTCTCTAGACTGGATTTCACCCTGAATTGTCCATGTCCTCCTGTCCTCATTTCTTCTCTTCCTCATTTCTCCTCTCTCTGGGTTTCTGGAACATATCCAGCATCAGCCCCTCCAGTCCCTTCACCCTTTCATTCTTCCAGCACTTCCTGAAACCAATTTTCAAATCAGCTCTAAATGTGAATCTTTTCTCATGGATCTCCACTGCCTATCTTATCTATCCCATGACTGTGAGCATTAGGAATTTATGGAGGTATCACTAAAACCCAGCCCTGAGGACTTTTGTTGCACAGTCACACAACAAACTCCCAAAACCACCAGCCTGGCCCAGCATCCCCCACTGTCTCTCCAATACAATGACAGTAATAACTTTGTAGTCTAGCTGTCTTCATTGATTCATTTGGATCATTTTTAAATAATCTTGCTCAGCACCTTTTTCAAGTCCTGGCTGATATTGATTAGAAAATCTGGAAAACATTAGTTCATTGGAGGTAAACAAATATGAGAGAAGTCTTGAAGAGAAATATGTCAGAGACATAGAAAGATAGGTCAGGTATTGATTTTTGTCTGTCTCCATGCCAAGGTGAGCCAGGCTACACTGAATGAACAGCTGGAGACGTGAGGAGACTGCAGAGAGTCCCTGCTTTAGGGGCTGTTACCCTGGGAGCAGTGTCACAGCACAGATTGCAGCAGGGTCTGGACTCTGGGATGCTGTGGCTGTTGCTCAGTCAGAAAGGTGGCACAGCCCTTGGGGAATACAAGCAGATGTCTTCAAGGCAACTTTCCTACAAAGCTCGGATGGATTTTTTTTTTTTTTCTCTTTGAGAAGATGCTGTTCCTCCTTCTTTGGGTCTGATCTGACAGATGAATTTGGGGAATGCCAGTTACCCAAATGTGGTGCCAAGTACCACTGAGCCTTGTGCAGTGCAAGTGCAGAGCTGCCCGGTGCTGGGAGGGTTTAATCTCAGCAAGGATAAGTCTGAAGCAGGCTGGAAAATCTTCCTGGGCAGATATGCAGTGCATTCACTTGGAGTTACATTGCTGTGCTTGTGCTCCAAGACACAGGACCCCAGGTGTCCTGGCTTTCGTGCCTGCTCTGCATTCCTTATAAGTTATTGAGTGATTGGGAATTAAAAATATCCCTGTGAATATTCTGGTTTGACAAGTACAACTACGTGCACAGATAATAACAGAAAGCTTTTATAATGGAAATAGAGATAAAGTTAAAAATCCAGAGCCCTGTTTATTAAAGCTTGGGTTGCACTGTGATGTGTTACTCTTGGTGACTCACCCTGGTGTCACTGGGACCTGCATACTAATGCTGCAGGGCAGGAGGCTGGGCCATGAGCAGGCAAAGATCATTCCAGTTAGGAAGATGACCAAAACCAGCTCTGCTCATGCACTACCTGCAGCTCTGCCATGAATAATGTGCAGAGCACCTAATCTGTATCTCTAATCAGTTTAAAGGCATGACTCACACATCAGGCCCGTGCCAAAAGATGATGAAGGCAGATCTGAATGCTGGGCTGAGAAGTCCCCTCTGAGCAATGGTGGCCCCTGGTCCTGGGGCTGAGCCTCTGAGCCAGTGATGATGCTGCAGCCCCAGTGCTTGGGGCATCTCTGCTGCTATGGCAGGGCAGCACTGTGGTGAGGTCACTGTCACTGTCACTGTCTCCTGCTGGGGCTCTGCTCCTGGCTCCTGGTGGGTGACTGGGAGCCCTGGAGCCTGGAGGGAGCATTTCAGCTGCCAGCTGCAGTGTGCTTTGGAAATGCAACTGCATTAAGAGCGTGTAAGGTCTGAGAGATCCCTTCCTTCTCCAGGTTGAGCTTTGTTAATTTGAAGGAGCAGGTCCAAGCAGCTGAGAGGCTCCCAGTGAATGCAATCTGTACCAGAGCCATTTCTGTGTGCACAGCCCTGGCTATTGCAAGGTGCAAGGATTTGCTCCTCATCATCTTCAGGAGTGGGGAATTGCTGCAACTCTCTTCTGGCTCCTTTCAAAACAGTTCAAACCTGCCAAATCACTAGGGAGGCCTAGGGCTACTGAGCTCCTGTAAGAAATCAAATGAACACTCTCTCTTGAAATGGCAAAGTACCAAAGCTGGTCACTGATAGGGGGGTTCAGGGATCCTTCACTCAGGCAGTTGCATGGGGAAGATGGAGTGGAAGAGATGACAGGAACAAGGGAGACAAGTGGATTCACAGACTGGGACCTGTTATTGAACTGCTGTATACCCACAGGAGTATACTCAGACATCTTCAGGTGGTGCAGGCTCACTGTGGAATATCTTGGCTCCCTCCCTTGTGAGTGCTGCTGCTTTTAACTCTGAAGCTTGCCTCTCTGAGGGGTGTCTGTGTGGATCAGGGCTGGGTGATGCTGATGGAGTGTTGCAATATCTTTCCCACTGAGTGACAGGCAGCATATGAATCATCAACTGGTACTGAAGTGAGGTGGGGAGGGGTATGTGGGGTGGGCAACCATCTCTTTCAGTCTCATTTCTCTTTTGACAGGTCTCCCAGGGCTTGTCACACAAGGCTTGTATAGCCAGGGCCTCACTCTTTGTTTTATCCTGGGAGCAGTAACAGAATAATTGCCTATATAGGATAAGGAAATAAACACCTTGATGTCTCTTGGGAAAAGATTCAAAGAAGACCCCTAAAAAAATATAAAAAAAGAGCTTGTAAAAGCCAGGCATTGCAGCATCTAAATAAGAAGAGCTTGGCCTCTGTTGCCATTCAGCATTTGGTGAGAGCAGGCTGTGGGGCCTGAGGCAGGTCAGCCCCTGGGGCTTAGCCAGGAGATGTCTCCCACCTGCTGTCAGAGCCTGCAAGGGAAATACTGAGGGCTTTGGTGCCTAAGTGGTTTTCTGGATCTGCCTCTTGGCAAAACTTCTGCTTATTTTAGAGCACTTGGGAATTCATCTGCCCTTTTCATTAGTTTCCATTTTGGGCTCCTGCCTTCACCCTGCAATGGGCAGAGGCAGCCAGGTGAAATGGCTGAACTGAATCCATCTGGACCAGGATTTTGTAGGGGTCTCTCATGAAACAAATTGGTTCTCCCATGCTGTTCAGACCTTCCAGCAGTGCTGTATTGAACACATCTTCTGACACACGAGTTCTTACAGGGCTGCTGTGCCACTGGTCTAGAAACTCCCCAGGAGCTGCTGTACCCTCAGCAGCTTCACCCACCAGGGGTGAGAGCAAAGATTGTGACTGCCATTGCCTGAGCAGAAATGATAAATACACAGCCCTCTCCCACTCCTCTGTAGTGACTGATCCTCTCCCCCCACTGTCAACAGGGGGTGGGCCAGGGCAGGGTTGGAAGCGCTGCTGCTGCTGCAGGGCTTGTCCTTGTTTATTCCTCAAATAAACCCTTTCATTTGTCAGCTGGCATTTTGGCCCAGCTGTCTTTCCTTGGAGCTTGGCAGGAACTGAGATAGAAACTTTAGCTTGAAGAAGGGCTCTGCAGGAAGAGAAGTTTGGTGCTGCTGAAGGGTGCTGGGGATTCCCTTTGCAGGCAAAGAAACCCTCACAATACATCAGCCTGCTCCTAATGTTGGAAAACACACCTGCTTAAAAATTTTTGTATAACTTTAGTCAAGGGGTTTTGTTTGCCTTTGCCCCGGGGAAAAAGAATTTTAAGTTTCTTTCCAGAGCCTTGTTCCACCAGGTGGGGTCTGATGAATTCAACACATCAACAGACTGGGAGCAGCCCAAAAGACAAAGGGACACCAGTGGCCATCTATGAACATCTAGCCCAGACTCTGCTACTGGCAGAGTTGGACACATCTCCTCTGGAAGTGACTGATAAGAAAATCAAGGAATGAAGATCCAACTAACATCAGAAGCAAAGAAATCCAGATCTAATAGGGGACCAAATACTAAGAACTACACAACTTGGGACCAACAAACACTGACCCAATTAGTTTCTATGAGTGTTGACTGTATAAAAGATCTGAAAAATCTAGTAAAAGTCATGTGTCATGGAATGATTCTCTCTGCATACCCAGGTTATATATGGATGAGATTATTTCTGTGGTATATCCTGGCCCAGATAATAAAGCAATGCCTTGGCTCTCTAACTTTAAAAAATGTTGTTGGAGGGTTTTTGTTTTTCCTGCAGTTTTGGTGACACTAACAGTTACCTCCTGATGTTCATCTGCTTAGACTTCAGCCTCTTCAGTGGTCAAATGGGAGTAATTTAGTCATTATTTCCAGCAGCAAATTGGCTCCATTAGAGTTCAGCTGACCGATGCTCCAGCTGCTAAAGGGGTGGGAGTGGTGCTGCCTGGCTGCTGTAAATGCGACATCATCTGGGGTCCTGGTTTGCCTTTACATCTCTGCTTTCCCTCTCTGCATCCCTTCCAACTCATCCCTTGGTCTGCTGTGTTTTTAACCTTTTCTCTACCCGTGGTGTCCCTTTCATTGCCATGGGCACTGCCAGGCTGGCAGGTTTGTCAGCTTTGCTGTGTGCCCCTGAGCCCTCTGTCTTTGGGATGTTCTCCTTACAGGCAGTGTGACGTGGGTGCTGCAGATATGTAATTCCCTGTGGCCCCTTTGACTTGTACCCTGCAGCTCCCCTTTGTGTTCACAGCAAGTGGTGAGCCTGGGGGAAGGGGAAAACCCCCCTGCCTTCATGGCAAATTCATGCATGGGCACAGCTACCACCAGGGCTTTGTGTCCAGGAGCAGAAACTCCAGCAACCCTACTGTGTTTTACTGACCATTTGTTAAATCTTTAAACTCCATCTGTTTAGGCTGAAATCCTTTTGATGGCTGGGCATGAACAATTTAGTGTTGATGTTCTGGGATAAAATTGGCTCATTTTGAACTTTGCTGCCCACTGTTCCAGCTGGTAAAGCTTGGACACTGGGTTAGTGACATGTACACAGCTTTGCTAGGGATCATTAAGGGCTGGTGGCCAACACCATCAGGAGAGTCCAACAGATGTGATTTTCTTATCTCTGGCACCCCAAGGCTCTCCCTCTCCATTTGCCTCTCCCTGTGCTGGGAGAGAAGCTCTTTGTTCTGCTGATTGTTTCATTAGGAAATTACAATTCTGTTGTTAAACACTTGTATTTTTCCATTCCCCCTCTACATTTATCTGTGTTTAGTGTTCAAGTTTTTTCCATCCATTTTTTGTCCAAACTGCTCTCCTCTATGGCATATGTTGATGCACAGAAGGGTCAGAGCCACAGGGATCTGATCTTTGAGATGAAACAGTTCAAACAGAATGGCCTCAAACACCTCTGCTCTGAGTGGTTCTGAACAACCTGTGGGTTCAGGGGTGGAAAAGAAACCACCCAGGGGACAAGAAATCGCACTAAGCAAAAAACCAAAACAACCAAAAGTCCTGCTAGAGCTAAACATTTTATAGAGGTTATTTGGGAGATAAAAGCCATTTCACTGTGTATTTGCAAGGTACAAGTGCCAGCAAGCAGGAATGTGGCAGAAGGTGACCTGATTTTGATAACAGCTTTTTCTCAAGCATTTGATGTTTTCACTAGTTATGCTGGGTTTTTTTGTTTGTTTGTTTGTTTGGTTTTGGGTTTTAGTTTGTTAGTTTTTTGTCTTTTCCCTGTAACTCAGGAGGGCAAAAATGAAGCACAGAAATTGGAGATCTGGAGTTTGTGGCAGATCTGGTACTGATCTGGGACTTGACTGTTTTAGCAGAAGGATTAGGTCTTTGAGACCCTCACTGTATCCTCACTGAGGCATGGGGCCAAAATAAACTGGAAAGCATTAAACAGTGAAAATTGGCATTTTACAAGCAAAGAGAGTTATCAAGCTTAAAATGAAATACATAAAGCACACAGATATCCAGAACTCTCTGGGAAAGGAGACTGAGAAAGAAAAGGGATGTTCAAAGTGATGCACCACAAAAAGTGACACACTAAGCTGAATGTGCTGCAGATCATAACACTGTCCTACTAGAAGATCAGCAAAGTCTGAGATGAGTCCTGTCACATCTACTTCCAATAGTCATATTAGCTCTGACAGTGATCCAGAATTTCATGGCATAAATTTAAGCAGTTTGCAGTGAGTGCATATTGCCACTAATTTCAATTATCTGTAATTCAGTGGAGTGGAAAGGACCAATGCCAGTCCTGTGAATGATCTGCTAAGGAGGTTTACAGAATGGGTTTCTGGCCTGGTTGTAGTTTGGTGAAGCACCACTAGAGCAGCACAAGCTGTCACCTGCTGAAAACAGGAATATTAGGCACTGAAAGTCAGTGGCATCTGTGTGAAGTGCCAGGTATAGCAAGGGAGATAAGCTCTGCATTACACTCAGTGCAGTGCAGAGCCATGCTCATGGAGTACTTTATAAGAATTAGGCTTTAAGTGACTCAAATTGGAAACAACAACTGCAAACAACAGCAGTGTTATAAAACTGTCCCTGTATCTGGGTGTTATTGCCATTTAGAAAGGCACACATTCAGAGTAATGGGAAACATCTCCAAATCCCAGGAAGAGTGGTGAAAAGGAGCACTGAGAAAGTGTCAAATCCAACAGCCGTAGCAAGCTGGAGTGGCTGGAGCTCAGCCATGGCATGGGCAGAACTGATGGATTTACTGCTGCTGGGAAGCACTTGTGCTGACAGTACAGGGTGATCTGTGGGCACATGCTAGAGGGGCCAGAGAGAATAATTTAATGTAGTCTGAGGAAGGCAGAGTTGGAGGTGTGTTCTGAGTGCCTCCCTGCCCTCCAGAGCTGCTTACAAACCTGCATTGTGCTCTGCCTCTGGTGACATAGAGCTGATGAGTCTGTGAGGCTGAGGATGCCATGGTCAGCAGCTGGCACAGCTTTCAGTGACTCCCTCCCTCTTCTGTGCTGCATCACTTCCCACCAATGGTACAGACACCAGCACTTGAGAAAACACCTCAGAAATAGCACTTCAGGAAAGAATTTGGACTTCAAGTGATGGCAGATCTCCCGTGTTGCTGGTAGGTGTTATTTTTGTAAAACAGCAGCAGCAAAGGACTATTCAGTGCTTATTTTCTGGCAGAGCTTATGTATCACTAGCTCTCCTCGTGTTGGAGTCTTCTCAGCTGGATGAAAAGAAATCTTTGTATCACATGAAGATATTCAGGTCTTTGAAGGCAGCCTTCAGTTGCATTGGTTGTTGCATTTCTCTGTCAAGCATTCTTACTGCAGTGGCATCCTGGCAATTTGAGATGGGGTGGGCTTTTTCCTGAATTTGTTTTAAATGAAAAACTGAGGGAAGATCTCCCAATAGTTCAGGTGTAGACCTCTGGAAAGATGCATTCAGTCACCATCTCTGCTTTGGATGCAGCCTCTGGAGGGAAATGGCAATTTCTTTATTTCTTCTTTATACTTGACTTTGGCTGTTTAGGGCTTCTGATATGTCAGCAGAGGAGAGGTAATACCTGTGGATTTGGAGCCTGTTATGCTTTTCAGCAGACCCTCCTGTTTGTGCACAAACCAGGGTGCTTTGGGGTTTTCCCTGGGGAAATCAGGGCTGGGTGACCCTGAAATCAAATGAGACCTTTCTCTGTGTCAGAAATTGGTTAAATGCTGGCCAGCAATTTCTGATTTTCTCATCATGGGTTTCATGCCACAAAATAAAGGCCCTCACAGACTGTTCTGATCTGACCACCCCCTACACTTTTCTTCTGCACTTCCTCAGCTTTCATTAAACTTCTTTAAGGAAATCAAACTTTCAGTACTCCTATAAATAGGCACCTTTTCATTACTGATTAAGAGGGTGAAATGCAACCATTTGCTGCAATTCACACTTCTAGGGATGTGGCATACACAACTTCTCCTGAGCAACCTGTTCCACTGTCTCACCACACACATAATCAAGAAAATAATTTAGGTATAGGAAGATGCTTGATGAAAAAAGTACTGGGCAAGAATATATTTCCTTTCTTCTCACTGTATCCCATACATCCTCATGCTGCTTTTGATCCTCTCTGTATCCTCTGTTCTGTCACATCCATCTCCCTCAGCCTGGCGTCTCCTCTTCCCTGCTGCAAGCACCACTCTCACCTTGTACTTGCCACTCCAG
The DNA here is from genome assembly GCF_037042795.1 of Molothrus aeneus. Classification (NCBI taxonomy): domain Eukaryota; kingdom Metazoa; phylum Chordata; class Aves; order Passeriformes; family Icteridae; genus Molothrus; species Molothrus aeneus. The sequence goes on along the minus strand of NC_089651.1, from coordinate 55,538,303 downwards.
AAGGAATGAGTTTATCCCTGAGTTCTCTTTGCTCCTGGCCTTTGGCAGCTCTTCCTCACTTTCAGGCTTTGCTCTCACGTTTCAAGTGAGAGACCTCTGCTTTTTTTAAGTGTGAAGGCACTGGCCAAGTTAGACACATCAATCCTCTGTTTATTTACAGGTCAGGTACAGGACAGGCAACAGCAATCTCAGATTTCCTGTGCTGCTTTACACATCCCTGACCTCTGCAATGACCCAAACTTCCATGAAGGGTAAGAGTTAGTTCAAACTCTGCATCACATCAGCTCTTCCCACAGAATATCATGTGGGATGGCTCAAATATGCCAAATTTTGTGTTGTGATTAAGTGGAATTGTCCATGATCTATTAAGATCTGAGCAAATTACAGCCACATTAATTAAACATAGGCACTCTGGTTGAGCCTAAGCCACAGATGGCATCCCACAGATGGAATGCCACTCTTGATATTCACAGAGCCACTCAGCCCTTTAACTTCAGCTTGTGCTGATTAGTAGAGCAATTTATTTTAGGTGCAGCTATTGGCCTTTGCTGAGGAGAGTGCTGTTAAATGGATATCACTGACAAGGGCCCAGTATACACAAAAAAGGGGCAATGGAGAGCAGGGATAATGGAAACTCTAAGAGCTCTCAGCTGTTCTTCCACCCCAGCCTTTCAGAGCAGCAGGAAGGGAATTGGACACTGAGTTCCAACTGATATTCAGCAGCATTTGGCTATTTTACTACTTTAGGTGCTGTTTTTTAACTGATTGTAGCAGTGATCTGTTGGAGGATCTTATGATTAGGTCTTCTAGTACTCAGCGTGGAGCTCTTTTATAAGAGAAAAACCCTTTGAAACTGAGTCCTAAAATCATCCTTGTCTCTCCCTCCAGAAGGCTCAAGTTATGGCTCACTTGGTTTTGTGTTGGCTTTTTGGCAGTGCTTGTGGGGAAGGTGCACAGCAGGGTTTATTTGGCAGGAATGGCCATTGGTGATAACCTAGAGTGGGGCCCCATTCTCTTAAGCACTGTGCATCTTCTGTGCCAAAGAGGGGAAGGATTAGACAAAATAAAACTTCTTACATCCATCCACGTGGAAGCCAATGCATGGATATGAAATGACTTTTCATACAAAAAAATCATACAAAAATCTGTGGCAAAGATAAGACCTAGCACAAGACAGCCTGAGTTCTAGGCCAGCACAATAATGTCAATTATAGTCATTAATGTCAAAGGAGGAGGAGGGAAGAATACAGGGAAGATATTTCTGCAAGGAAGAGGATGGTGGGGAAGTATTTAACACTTTAGGGCATCCTAACACTGTGTGTAAAGATGTGTGGGATTCTAAAATCAAAAGAGATTTCAAATGCACCATTTGTTTCAAACAATAATTTTTAGTTAGAGAGGTGGGAGGGAATTTGCTATTACTGTCTTTAAAAGAAGCCAGCCTGTTAAATTGGTATTAATGGTGCTGGAAAGGCTTGTGAGCTTTTACTTCATCTGCTACAGGGCCTCTGCTTTTACTCTAAGTGACCAGATTTTCCTGAAAATACAGTGTTTGTCCTGATAAACATTCATCTTCAGAAATAAGCTGAAGGTAGTTTGGAGGTTCTGGTGTGGGTTCTGTCAAGCTAGATCAGAGCTGGCTCATGTCTTTCAGGCCCTTCTTGCTAAAGGTAGCACTGGCCAACAACCACCACCATGTAATGGCACAGCTCCTGGAAGAGTGGGGAGCACGTTACTGCCAGGCCCTGGAAAAGCTGGAAGCTCACCTTTTGGGAGAACAAGGAGAAGACCAACCCAGTGCTTTGGCAGCTGATGATGTACATATCTCCCTTCAGAGAGCAGTGAGGCAAGAAATACCTGGGAACCAGGTACCCTCATCTCATGAGAGAGGCATGGAGTGAATGTTGGGGGCAAGGCATGGACTACAGAGTTTGGAGGGCAGAACACTGGAAAGACAATGTTTGCCACCTTCTCAGCAGTCCCTTCTCTCCACTGACATCTCCAGAGGACCATCTGCACCCTGTAACAGAAGGTCAGGACCCACCAGTTTGGAGCTGTGACGACACAAGGGCGATTCGCTCTGGACTCTCTCTCCTCTGCAGCTGAAGGACATTTAGGTTCTTTCATGTGGGCTGTGGCTGTCCTGAGAGTGCTTTCTCTGCAAACAGCTGCGGGGAGCACGAGCTTTCTTTAGTGCAGCATCTGCAGCTGCTCCTTGCTTGGCCAGCAATAGAAGGCTGTGGCTGTGTGTCTGTCCGTCGTCGTGTGTGCTGGCTCCAAGCCCAGACCTTTGGCCAGGACTGCTCCCACTTTGCTCCTCAGCACTAAAGTCTGTGATGAACCTCCTGCCCTTTCCATGTTTCAGTGGACTTGACTGAAACAGAGGTGAAGTTGTCTTGGGCAGGGGCTTCTCGTGCACCTAGAGGGACTCACCCAGAGCAGTCAATATCAACAGCACCAGTGTGCAGAGCTGCACTGGGGCCAGAGGCTGCAGGCCTGACTGCGGGGCTGAAAGAAAGACTCTCTAGTTTCATGGTGGGATGTAGGTTACACAGTTTGTGGTGATTGGGAGTGGGGCTGTGCCCAGCCTCATCCCCAGTGGGTGCAGCTGTGAGCAGCAGGTGAGCAGCAGTGACAGCAATGAGCCATGGAGTGCCCAAGGGCACTGAGCAACCACCCAAGGGAACAGAGGGCACACAGGTGCAATGCATCAACATGAGGGGGATAAATGGTTGGGCTAAAGAACAAGAAGAGCAGATGCTTGAAGCCTTCTGAAGTGTTTTGGTGTTTTTCTGTATGGTTTGAAGCTTTCTGAAGTTGTATGATGATACTCTGTGTATTGTGGCCATCCCAGCTGTGACAGTGAGAGATGTCTTGATAGCAGTGGGCAATTTTGTTCTCTCTCAGTTTTCTGGCTGTTTGGAGGATCTTTGGGAGTCAGTGCAACAAACTTTTTCATCTGATTTGGAGAAAAAAATTATGAAAAATATGTTTCATAAAAAAAATAGCTAGAATATTTTATTTCCTACAGGGAACTAAGATGTCAAATTTTCATTTATACTCTGAATAAAAACTGTGAAATGTTGGGCTTTTCAGTAGGAGAAAAATTCTAAGTTATGAACAGTTCTGATTGGAATTATGCTTTTCTTTTCCACTTTGGCCTTGTCTTCTAGATAATTCTCATTTCCATCCTGAATTTTTTAGGTCAGAATTAGCTGAACTTAACCAGGTGATTTTGCCTGCTTTACAAGACACCTACAGCCTTCTGGGAATCCATTAATCTCATGACTTTTGAAAGATCTATTTTCCTGTCAGTTTGTTTCTTTGATAAGATGTTGGGGTCTCTGCTGGACTTAATGTTCTCAGTGAATCCTTGATCTTGGTCAGCCTGAAGCTCTGCCACTGTTATTTAGCTTCCAGAGTTTTGCCCAGAGACATATTGAAGCCTTTGGAAGGCTTCTCCTGATTTTATTGTTTATGTAATTAGAACTAAATTACTTGGTTTTGGACTAAGGAACACCCCTATTTTTTTTGCTCTCCATCATATCTGAATGTACAGTTTTCAATACAAACATCAGCAAAAATTTATTCCAGACTGTAATTAGTTTTACCTTTAGGAATGTTTTATATAAATTCCCATAATATAGATTCCAATATAAGGCTTAGTTATCTTTTCCTTTGGAAAACATGTTTTTGTGCTTTCTTCCCTAGCTTGATAATGTTGGGTGATCTATACCTTCCCAAAAGTGTGCTGTTGGTATATGTGGCTGTTACTGGTATTTACAGACTTCTTTGGGTTGTGCTCTACAAAAAATCACTGCATAGAGAGTGGTGAAATGGAGAATGCTGAAAATTATCCTTTAAAAATAGTGTTGAAAATTTTTAGTATCTGCTAACCTTGATATGGGCCAATATAAGGACAATAGGGAAAAACCACGTTATTCAGAAAGAGATAAAGGTATTAGAGTTCCAGAATTTAATCAGAAAGCTCCTGAACACTGAGAAAACCAAAGTCCTTTTCATTTTGAAGTAACTGTTTCATAAAATATTGACCAGTCTGTCCCATCTGTGTTGGTAGCACAGCTTATTGATTATCTCCCTGTATCCATGTTGCCCTTCTTGATCCTATTTAATTTAGCTCCTGTGTGGGCACTTATCTTTGTGGTCACTGTGGTTTAATGTTAGTGACTGGAAATTGATACACAGAGCTGGAGTCTTCAGCACTGGCTCTCAGCCTCAGAAGCCATTAGGCCCTGTCACCTTTGGTCACCATCTCTCCTGTCCTGCCTCAGGATTGATAAGCTTCCTGTTGATATGATGATATCCAACAGAATATCATTATGCTGTTGGGAAGAGGCTTTCTGTCATTTCTTATCTGGCTGTTTAAATTGTTGTGCCCATGGGCACAGAGTGATAGGAAAAGTGGGAATGGCTTTAAACTAGAAGAGGTTTGGGATAGATATCAGGAAGAAAGTGTTCAAGGCCAAGTTGGATGGGGCCCTGAGCAACTTGATCCAGTGGGTGGCAACTTCATCTAGTGGGGGGGTTGGAAACAGATGCTTTTTAAGGTCCTTTCCGGCCCAAACCATTCTAGGATTTTGTGTTCCTATGATGTGATGAAAACACAGGGGGCCTTCATCACTGGAGCCTCACACCCAATGTCTGTGGGGTGTTCTCCTCTCTTCCAGTGTGCTGCTGCACAGCCACGTTTACTTTAGGGACTGGAGCGAGTAAACTCAGCTCCACACACACAAAGTCCCATGCATCCAGCTCTGGGCTGGGGAGGATAAAGCCCTGGATTGTGCTGTCCATGCCCAGAAGCACTGAGGTGCAGCCAGGCATCCAGGGGAGCTCCAGATTCCTTTAAGGCAGTGGGTTTGGCCAGCAGTGGCAGGAAGCAATCCTGAGGTGCAGGACAGTGCCAGGAGAACAAGGAGCCTGTTATAAAACAGGCCCCAGCACAGAAAAAGTAGTGCTGGGAGACTCCAGAGGAGAGGTTGTTTCATGGAAAAGCCAGCCTGTGGGAGGTGAATGCATCATCAGAGAAGTAGGGATGAAGAGAGCTGTGAATGAAGCGAGGCTACGTGGTTACTGGTTTGGAGGTGTCCCCTACCTGTGGGTCTCCTGAGGAGTGTGTACCCATGGGGGCTACACAGCCCTTAGCAATGCCTTGTCTGGATGCTGTTAAATAAGGTTTGAAGAGTCAGAAGACAAAGCATTATAGGCTGGAGGGGCTGGGACTGCAAGGCTGCAGCAAAGGACTCTTTCCTCCCCTGCCTGCAGGCTGCTGAGCGCAGCAGGGCCCCAGTCTGTCATTAGAGCTCATTCAGAGCCACTTCAGCCCCAATCACCAATATGATGGTTGACTGGCAGGGGCTTTGGAGGGGGAAAACGGCAATTACAAACTAAATGGAAAGGAGGAAATAATGGAAAAATGGAAGTTACAGAACAGAACTGACCACAGAGTGGAAAGGGACTTTGTGGAAACTAATAAAGCATCATTACCTTTGCTAGAAGTACGTGGAGCACTGCAGCTGTAGAATGTGAATCATAAAAATCATCATGCCTGCCCCATGCTGGCCATAGACCTTGGACCAGATCATGCTGGCCTTTTCTAGCAGCCTTTTCTCTGTTCTGCCACAAAAAAAGAGAGGGGAGCTCGTTGCTGTTCCCATATTCTGCCCATTCCTCTCCTTCCACTCAATAGCATCGTCATGCAAATACATCTAATTCAATTTTTCTACCATTTGCTGAAGAAAGGTAGTCTCTATAAACTCTGAATCCCCATGGCTCTCAGAGAGTTGAGGACAGGGGACAAAGTTAATGCATTTTCACTTCTCTCTAGGTAGTTTTTTTTATTTCATTTTTACTTAACAATATGTATTCTGTGACCCTTCTTGCTTTTCCACCAGGGATCTGATTACCTTGTAGCAGTCCAACATAGTTTTCTATGGGTATAAACCAAGCCATAAGAACTAGAGATAGAAATAAATCTACTTTTAACTACTTCAGCTGTAAGAATGTACAGAAGCCCTTATTTACTGTGAAATTAAACAAGGACAGATACCTGTTTACAATCCTTGGTGTGAAGCCAGCAAATGTGTTTCATTACTATGGCTAGAAAGAAAAACATCCTCTATAGATATTTTTTTTTACCTAAGTAAAAGAATTAAAAGAAGTGGAATGACCTGACTTCTTGTGTTAGACTAAAAACTTGAAGCAGGGAAAATAGGATGACTTGGTTAAAAAAAAGGTCTTGAATCGTGTTCAGAAACAAATTTCTCAACAAACACTGACTCGTTCTATATACCTGCATTTTTACTGAATGTTTGGGAAGAAAAGCTTGAAATGCCAACAATCATCCCTTTAAAAGAGGGAAAAGAAAGAAGAAATAAAAAAGCCATTAGCTAACTGCTGCGTGTCAGCTGGTGAGCTTGATCAGTGGTGCATTTTACAGGGTTGTGCACTGTCATTATAGTAGTTGATTGTCCCTCAGAAATAAAATATTAGTATGCATCTGACTGCAGAAGCTTAATAATAATAATAATAATAGCAGATAGTGGTAATACATTGCAACCAGGGACAGTCAGCAGCAGCAGCAAAGTACTGACTAATTGTCTGTTTGAGGCCCATTTTGTCCCTCTTAATTTAGCCAGCTGCCAAGAATTGCTTTTACTTTCTGTTCCAGATATCTGGGTTGGGATGGATGCTCTGACTTCTTCCACTCTGTCCCTGTCTTCCTTGGCATAGATAATTGTGACCTTTAATTCCAACCCAAGGAAGTCTTGCCCACTATGCAAACCACTTACTCAAAAGCAGATGGTAAGCCAAGGGTATTGTTTTAGGGTGCTGCTAGTGGGGTGACCCAAAGCCCTGAAGGTCTGATGCACATCTATACTCTAAACTCAGAGATGGTTTTGTGGTTGTGTGCTCATTTTTGTGAGACATGGGATTTCTGTATGGAAAAAACCCCAGATGAGCAGTGATAGCGCAGGGTGTGCCAGCAAACAATTAGTGTCCTGAAACCACAGAATCGTGGAGTGTTTGGAAGGGACCTTAAAGATTTAATTCCAACCTCACTGCTGTGGGGAGGGACACCTTGCACCAGTCCAGGTTGCTCAGGACATTGAATCCTGCATTTCTGATTGACATCCTGCTTACCTTTCCTTCCACTTGCCTGTACATTCTTGGTCTCTCTAGCCCCTGTCATTTTCTGCTTTGGTCTCCTGGGGGCTGGCAGTGCAGCTGGGCTCAGGGATGCAGGTTAGCTCTGTCCCTCTCAGCCACACAGGCATCAGCTGCCTCCTGCTTAAACCCCTGTAACTGGGGGAGCCCTGCTGCAGGACAGGGCTCATTATCACCGGAACACTGTGTGCTGATGACTCTAAATAGCTTCTGGAGGGAGCTCGTGCCTTTCCAGCTCACAGGGGGGGTGGAGTGCTGTATCGCAGGGTATCAGTGTCCCCTTTGCTGGGCTGGGCTTGCTGAAGTGCACATTTCAGTGGGAAAGGGAAGACAAATAGATAGATTTCTAATTTCTTGCCTCTTCCTTCCACAAACAACCCTTCCCTCGAGCCTGCAGATTTATCACAGCTGAGAGGGAATTCTGTGGCAGCTTCTTATTAAAATATTGGCAGCCCATTACTGCTCCTTACAAATGATGCAGATGGATCACTGACTGAAGCAGTGCTGAAAGGCAGCTCTGTCTGAGGTGAAGTGCTCTTTGTCCATCATGGCTACCTGCGCTTTTCCTTGCTGCAAAGCAGATTTTATTTTTTTTTTTTTTAGATACTTTTCCTACCTCAGCAAATCAAGATCTTAAAAGTTATTCCAGAGGCTCCCTTATCTTTTAACAAATATCTATGGTCTGTGGCTCTCCTGACCTTGAATTGGTTACCCATGCATTTCTCACATCAAGATTAGATTATTGCCACTGCCTCCTGACAGCCTGGCCTGATAAGACCCTGCACAATTTCCAGCTGGTGCTGAATGCTGCTGCCAGGCTCCTGTAATAGAGAGATGAGCTCCACATTTCACCTCTGTCCAAGGCTCTGTGTTATTTGCCAGTTAAGCAATATATTGACTTGAAGAATTCCCCATTAAAGACAAACTGCCCTTTTTATCCACATTTACACACGTGACTGCTTTGAGAAGTGAGGTGGAAGCACGGGCAGGTGCTGGGAAGGGCACCTGACACATGGCCTCACATCACCTGCATTAGTGACAGATGATTTGTGGCTTACCTCTAAACTGGATGGCATGAGTCCAGCCTGTTTTCTCCTATATCTTTTTAATTTCCTCACCTAAAATTGGTACCAACGATGTCTGTAGTGTCCTGGCTGCCCTGCCCTGCCCTGCCCAGTGGTGTCTCCTGTGTTTTCCAGAAGGGGTTGCAGGAGGTGCTCTGTGGCCAGAGGCAGCAGCTCTGAGCCCTGCACTCCAGAGCTCAGCTCGCTCCCAGCCTGCTGGAGGTGGATCAGGGAGCATCACACACCCTGCACCACGGAGTGTTACTGCAGAGCCTGCAGGAAACAGCGTGGTGCCAGCTGAAAATGAGTGGCAGGGGGCTTAACAGGAGAAAGGGGTGCAGGGAATGGTTGAAATGAGTTAAAGTGCATCAACTAATGAAAACCAAGGTGGGTGAATGACTTTTTGACTTCTTAGCTGGAGATGTTCCTTTTTTATTCTGTATTTAAAAATATTTTCAGTTTCAGTGATTGGTTATAAAAAGGAAACTAGGTTTGGCATTAAAGCTGTTGATGTTCTTTCTTGTGATTGGTTATAAAAAGGAAACTAGGTTTGGCATTAAAGCTGTTGATGCTCTTTCTTGTTTCTTTTTTTTTTTAGAACTATAAAGTTTTACATCCTTGATATCTGGGACATACTGAGAGAGAGGAGGAACTGTAAGTTTTAACAAATAATTATCCTCCCTACTTCCCCTGGGCTGACCTCTTTCCTTCCTGCTCCAAATAGGCAAAATGAGCCTCTTTCCCCCAAAAAGGGATTAACCCCACTTCCAGTCTCCAAGGGGCTGGTGGATTTGCCATCACCAGAAACTTTCAAATCTTTTCCTAAAAGACAAGTTATGGATTAAATAAATGTTTGTTTGTTTTCTGTGTGTTTTTTCCCCCAGTGGTCAGACTTACAGGAAAAAGTGGATGCTCCAGGCCTTTTAATCTTTGATAACAATAAAATACGAGTGATTGAGACAAGGTGGATGCTTCTCCTCTGTCCCTTGCTGCATCCTGAGGACACTCAGCCTTCATAACACTGAGCTTGAGGCTGTGTAAGATTCAGTTCTGCTACTCCAGGATTGTGCAGATACAGGTAGAATGGGTCTTCACAGAAAGTGAATTTTGCTGTTGTATCCAAGTGGGGTTTTGTGTTGTTAACTAATTTTGTATTGACTGGGAACTTTTTACCTGCCATTACCTGCACAGGCAAAAGTGAAATACCACAGACTTGGTAGAGTTACTTCTGCCTCTTCAAGGTCAAAATTCTGCAAGGGAAGAAGGATTTTGTGTTACTTTTGTTATTTGAACCTGAAGAGGGGAGAAGGTGGTCAATGAAATACAAATGTGTGTCACTGGTGAGAACCCTTTGGGATTGTATTAGTGAGCAAGAGGGTAGGGAGAAGTTAGTAAAAATTATGTGGAGGTGCTTTGCTTTAACTTCCTCTGCACATCTTTTGCCAGTTTTTGTAGCTTTCCAAATCTCAATCCAAAGACTTCTCTTAAATATTACAAAGCAAAAAAAAAAAAAAAAAAAAAAAAAAAAAAAAAAAAAAAAAAGGGAAATGCTTCTAAGCAGAGGAGCTCAGTCTGTTTCAAGAAATATCATGTTCACCAAGCATATGCACAGTACTCAAATTAGCTAATTACTTTTAAGCAATGATAGCTCTAGAATGCCCTTGACCTTCCAAGGAGGAGAAATTTGTACTACTGCAGTATATAGAATTTTAATATTAAAAGAGGTTAAATAGCAAAAAAGTCAAAAGCTCTTTGCTTCCTCTTTGGTAAGAAGTGAGCTAATGCCAGCAATTTCCATGGCAACTGCAAACAGACTGTCCTGTTCACTTCCATGTTATAAATAAAACAAAAATATTCTCAAAATTACATGCTGTGCCTACATGTATTTGCTATCACCATGTTCAGCAGACACTGGGAAATATTTCTGTACACATTTGTAAGAAAAAAATTACAAGATTTATGGGTACTGCGTAGCCTTGGTGGGCTGTGTTCCTTTGACGAAATAATAAAAATAACCTCAAAACAATGCCACCCTTTTTATTGCTGATATTCTCTGAGTTTCACAAATAATTACAAGTCCAAAACCTATATCTTTCCAGCAGCTAGTATACACAATAGTAAACTTGCACAGTTTTAAACAGGAGTCAAAAATAATTTTAAAAAGGGCAGGTGATGATTGGGACTTCTGCCTTTTTATTTCTGCTGGGGTGCACACAATGGAAGGACAGTTGGTTTGTGTTCTAATTTTGTACATATTCCAGTAGACCAGTCCTACATTGTGTGCTTTCACTGCACCTTGTATTCTGTTCTGTTTCCCATAAAATAGCTCTATTTGAGTTCACAGTGACTCTTTAGGTGTGGACAAACCTTCATCCTGCTCTTCTTTATGTCCAGGTGTCCTTCCCACGTGTGCAGCTACAGGGCTCTGATAAAGCTTTGGAGTGAGGGATAAAGCACATGAGCTTCTTGTGCAAGAGCAGCTCTAGAACTTTTCTGGAGACTCCTCAGCCCCAGAGGGTGTTCAGGCAGAGGGCAGGGCCTGCAGAACACCCTGGTATGCTCACTGCCTGCCTTGGGAAGGGAGGTCCATTTGTTGTGGGGTGACCATGCCAAATGCCACTTCCCAGCCGTAAGAGAAGGACTGGGGCGTGTGAGACAAGCTCTGAGACAGCTGCTGCTGTTAACCCAAGGCTGAGGTGACCCTGGTGGAATCACCAGTGCTGCTAAAAGCAGAGAGGTGCATTAGGCTGAACCTGTCACTCGCCATAAGGTCTTGGCTGGGACTGCCCTGCCCATTTGCTGCTCGTTGGGAATTCAGCAGGGCAATTGCTCACTGGCCAGAGATGCTGACACCTTACTGTGCTTCCAGGCTGCTGGCTGAGCCTGCCTGAGCAGATCACTTGACATTATGGGTTTTTGAAGCACTTTTGAACACTGACCTTGTCTCTTTTCACATGCAGGTTCTTAGGCTTTACTTCATCATCAAATATGTGTGCTCACATATTGAGTTACTGTGAGATGTAAATGCAGCAGAGCAGACCTGTTTCCACTAGTACCATTGAATTGTTTCTATCTCCTAACTTAAACTAGAAAATTCTGGCCTGTCCTATTGCTTTCAGGGAGAAATGTCCAAAAATGTATTCTTCTTCCCATGCAAGCAAATGCTTCTTGGCTTTTCACCCTCTTTATTACAAGAAGATATTAAGTCAGGTTTGGTTGCTGAGGTTAGTTGCATTTTACTGTGCTTGTGTGTGTGTAAAGAAGAACACGAGTAGATATGGATTTATTTTTGTCTCATGTATTTTCACTCTTGTTAAAGCTTCCACGGGTTGAAGAGAGATAGCAAATACAGCATAACAAAACCTTGGCACAGCAGTGAGGATATAATAGATTCTGTTTATTAGATATGAATTTTTTTTTCAATTAGAATTGCAGGCAAGGTTTCTAATTAGAGTACAAATTATTTCAAGTGTATTTTGCACCATTAAAAATCTCTGTAGAGGACAGTGCTACACTTGAGTCAGAGCTGGGAATCCCGCCAGGAATGTGACCCCCTTGATCCCTTCACTCTGGGATATTTAAAAGCACAATTGAGGGTGAGGCAGAGGAGGAAATGTCTCCATTTTCTGTTATTCAGTGTTGAATCCTGCCTCATGCCAGGCTTGACTCAGCTGCCTCAGGTTCCACCTTCCCCTTGCTTGCATTGGAGATCCCTGCTATTTACACTAAAGATCCCTGCAAAGCTCTTGAAATTATGCTGACAAATTTAACTGTTTTTGTGGTGTCAGACACACCATATGCTAGTCTGTGAGTTTACACTGATTTTTAGCTTTAAGGGAATAGGGAGATGGTGAGGGCCTCTGCTAGTGCTGTACCTGCAGCAGAAAGGAGCTTCCCATGTTGCTACTTGGGCCATATGAAGTGAAGGCTGGTGAGGATGCTCATGGTTTGGCCAAACTGGGGTTATTTTGGGGGTCAATTTGGGATTCCAGTCCCATGACTCAGTGCAGAAGATGCTCTGTGGCACAAATCTCAGTCATTTGTGTGAGGTGGGTACTCTCCTGATGCCACAAGCTGCCTGTGAAGAAGAAGGAACAACATGACCTGGATGGTGCTGCAGGGTGTTATTTAGCAGAGAGGCATTCATGGAGGAAGAAATTTCAAATATTGTCCATAGCTGATTTCTGCTGTCCATACCCCAGTGCTTCCAGACACGTTGTCAGGGCTCTGAGGGCAGAAATGAATCTTAATGGCTCTGCCAGAGACTCTGCTTGAGCTCAAGCCTATGCCTTCAGTCTCTGCATGAACTCTGCTGTAGGTGAACCCACCTCCTTGGTGCTGGGCTGTAGGGATCTGCTTTTGGATTTGGACATCCTGAATGTTCCTTGTAGGCTGTTTCTAGGCTTGTATTTCACCTCTGTTTCCAGATGGGCTTTGGACCCATGTTGTAGCCTGTCACAGACATGTTTTATGAAAAATCCTTTCCTTAGGATTTTTCCTCCTGAGAAGCTGAGAGACCTCAGGAACAAAATGTAAACAATGGTTATCTGCTGCTGTGGAATGCAACAGGTGGAGCTGTGATTGGTCCATGTTGATTGTTTCTAATTAATGGCCAATCACAATCCAGCTGTCCAGACTGTCTCGGTCAGTCACAAACCTTTGTAATTCATTCTTTTTCTATTCTTAGCTATCCTTCTGATGAAATCCTTTCTACTATTCTTTTAGTATAGTTTTAATATAATATATATAATAAAATAATAAATCAAGCCTTCTGAAACATGGAGTCAACATTCTCATCTCTTCCCTCATCCTGGGACACCTGTGAACACCAGCACAGTAGCTCTGTTTCCAGTCCTCCCTTTGGCTTTATTCCATTTATTCCTCATTAGACTCCCTGGTTTTCCCCTGGATGTGCTGCACCAGCTGCCTGGGCTTGGACCATGGAGAGACACCAGGATCCATCTCTGCTCACCATGTCCAGACTCTCTGGGGCTGTGCCAGCTGGTGAGAGCACTGCCAGGGCTGGGTCCCCCTTGCTCCTGGGTGTTCCTGCCTGGGGAGCAGCCATCCCTGCTCTGCAGAGCTCCCTGCTCCTGTGACCTTCCCAGCTGCCTCCCCGCGTGCCATAACCACCAGTGGGGCTGTGACAGCTGCATCCAGCTTACTCTGGAGCTCCGGGGGGATGGAGGGCAATGTGGGAACCAAGGACTGGCTGGAATGGTGAACCACATTTCTTGCTGTTTGTCAATATCTCTATAATTTAACCTTCTTACTCCATGAATAGCTGACAGCCCAGGGCCTCTTGAGCTCTCCTGCACAGCAGTAGGCTGCACACCAGATCTCTTCTTGAGGGGACACCTCTCTCCTTGAGGATGAGAGGTTTCTTGCCACGGCAGATTCTTGGTAAGTGATTATTAGCATGATAAACTTTGAAATCTTAGCTAAATTATATAAAGGATTGATTGTGCACATATAATCCCTTAGTCTTAAATTATTGACCAAGTCCAGGACTGAGTCTGGATCCAGCTGCACCTGAACTGTCCTTTGAAAAGATGTTTAGGACACATTGGGGGGGGTCTTTTCTGAACCTCATGACTTTTCCTATCTCATAACAGGAGGGTCTCCCTGACAGTTTTGTTTCCCCTATGAAGGAAATACTTGCCATCAAATCTTGTTAAACAACCGCCTCATTTGCTATCACACTTCATTAAATTGGTGATTTATATCAATGAATATATTGCTGCTCCTCCCCAGTGGGTATTGTGGCACTTCCCAGTGCCCATGCCCTCACCAAAGTGCTGTTCCTGCCAGCCTTGAGCTGTCCCCTGAGGAACACCTACCACAGAGCAGGACCTCTGTGCTTTAGTGCCCAGACCATGTCCATCAGATTTAGAGGGAGTGTGAGTCTCAGATCTCAGCACATGGTTTGTCCCTTCTCTCCTGGCATTGCCACTTCTCCAATAGACCAAGCACCTGTGGGAATCACTTGCCCTGGCCTCTGCCACCCAACAGAAGGATACAGACTGGGTTTTTCCTTCTTTTCTAGGTAATGGTGTTTTGTTAACCCCTTCATGGAGTTCTCTTCTTTGCATTATGTTGTTGGGATGGGGAGTGTGATGAGGACATCTGGTCCTTTATCTTTATTTGGGAAGATTTAAATAATTGACATATCTCAGTGGGGATCAAGGGAAAGGGAAAAAAGAAAGATCCTTCAAGCCTCTCCAGTTGCTAAGAGACGAATGCTTCAACTTTGAAAGCCTCCATCCATGCAGGGGACATTATCCTGGCAAATTGGACTTTCAAATCTGGCAGCAAGGGAAAAAAGGTGATGCCCAAAAAATACAGGTTGCTGAGGTGATCTCATTTCAGAGACATCTGTTCTCCTGCTCTAGGAGGGCATGGGGCTGCTCTGGCTGGTGACATATGTGACCACATTATGTGTAATAAGTTTGCTTGTGAGTGTTTTGCTCCTGTGCTCACAGCTTGGCCAGGTGACCTCCTTTCTTTCCTTCTTTCCGGCGCAGTTAATTTTTAACTCCTCTTTTGTGTACAAAGCCTGGTTGTGTAGTCAGGCCGTGTGTAGCCCTTGCTTTGAAGCCTGGAGCAGGTTTGTATGCAGATGGAGTAGCAGTTTAAAGTTTAAATCCTGCAAGCCTCCCTTGCACGGTCCCTCCCCTGGCTGGCACAGGAGGGTGAAGCCCAGAGCCTGCTCATCTGTGACGTTTGTGTCTGCAATGGAATAGCAGCTGCCTCGCTTCATAACTTCTCTGGCCCTGCAGCTCTCTTCAAAAGCACTGCTGTTGATTGCCCATCAAGTGAAGCTTTAGGGAGGATGATTTAAAGGCTATGACCTCTTCTCTTTTTGATGTTCAGACTCTCTGCATCGCACGATGGCTGGGGAGTAAATACTCACACTATTGCACTGCTCCTCTCTCCAGCCCTGGGATGCTCACAGCATGTTTTGCAGAGGGTTGCAAGCAAACCTCCAAGCCCCCTGTGCTCTCCCCAGCCTGTAAAATGGGCTGGGAGGTTGGTGTGTGCCCAGATTGATGCTGGTCATGGTGCTCTCATTGCCATTTCTGTGCTGCAGGGTGTCCTACTTACAACACTGCTCTGCTGGGCCACAGTCAACCAGCCACAAAGTTTGTGTTTGCAGAGTGGGGCAGGGTTGGGATCTGGGGCTTCTGAGTCCTGCACTGCCCTGGGGGCAAAGCTTTTGCTGCCCTGGGGCTTTTGTGGTCTTTGACAAATGATGCCCCTGCAGACACAAACATCTAGAGCCCTATCTGCTCCTGCTTGGACACAAAGGGTTGGCAGGAGCAGCTTTATTTTGTGAACATAGCTTTCAGTCTCAGCCACAGTTCACCGAGAGGTGCACTTGCACATGCTTGATTTTAAGGTATGGAAAGGACTCAGAGTCTTAGAATGTAGATTCTGCCACTTGTGCCACATTAAACACCTCCATCAGGTATGGGTTTGAGTGTAAGGCTTCACCTTGCTCAGTTCACTTTCAGACTTTTTCTTAAAGGCAGAGGAAATGACAAAACCAAATGTATTTGCAATATAAAATATACAGAATATAAAAGACCACAGAATCCTAAAATTTTTAAGGTTAGAAAAGACCTTTAAGATGACCAAGTCCAAGTATCAACCCACAACCATTAAATCACTATTAAATCATGTCTTCAAGTGCTATGTCCAGATGTTGCCTGCATCTCCCAAACTCACAGTAGCTTTGGAGAATGACCAGTAGTGGCCATCTAAACTAGATGCTTTTTATTTTATTTGCTAAAGAGAACATAAAAGAAAAGCTAGAAAACACATTAAAAGTGAAAAGGAGAAGATGCATGGAAAAAGGGAATAAAAAGGGGGGGGGGTTTGATCTTTAGCTCTGTGTCAACTTTATTCACAAACACCAGCTAATGTCAGAGGCTCTTCCTGAGACAGTTTCTTTTCAAGAACAGGACAAAGGGTCAGCCTTGCCATGGTGGCTTAGAGACTAAAGGAGGAGACAAGTATCATAGGCTGTGTGCTAGAGTTCATGCTGTCCAGGTCACCTGTCCTCTGGGACTTGTGTTGGATGAGGTATCCTGCAAAGCAGTGACAGACCCATCCTGTTGCTATTTTGCTCTCTGGTTTCAGCATACCCAGTCTGGGCTTGTCACACTGGTCCCTGCCCTTCCTGTTTACCAGGTGTGATCCAAACTCAGCCATCCTCGAGCAGAGTCCCTGACCTTCCTGTTTGGGTGAAGTAAATCAGTCAATAAGTTTCATTGACTTTTCTGTGCAAAGTCACACGAGAGGCTGATTTTTATTTCTCTTGGACAATAGTGCATGGCCACGTGGCCAGCCTCATTCTTGTTGCTTTTTTTACTGTACAGAGAGCTCTGCATTTTCATCTGGAGAAGAACCAGCCCAAAGCATTGTAGTTTTCCAGGAAATTAAGACTCAAAGCTAAACTTTTGCAGTCTTTTTTCCAGCTTTTCCCCCCCTTTCCTCTGCTGCTTAATTGGAATCTCCTGACAGTGTGCATTCTTAATAGACTTTTGTGAACACAGGTCCTGAACCCTACATGGTAATGTAAAACCATTGCTCTGTGCTTTCTGTAACAGATGGGAAATGTAATCTTCTGGGTCCTGTGACAGGGTCTGCTCATTATTATATGAACAATGAGAGGAGAAACATAAAAGGTGCAATGTACATTTATTTCCTGACACCTTGTTTAAAAAAGGCAATGGGCCCAATTCTTACTCCCTGTAAGAGCTGCTGAGAATACTTAACTGTAAGAGACCTCCAGCTCAAAAGGAGGATTGCTTAATATGACTGAGATGTATTTTTCTTAGTACACTAAATTTTTCTCACCTTCCACCTTTTAATACACCTTGTTATTCAGGCAGCTTTGAGTACTGTTGTGCATTTATCAAAAGTGGGTGGCAAGGCAATTCGTACAATTAAGTGAATCTTGGGATATTTGTCTCAGAATCTTCTTAGCCTGAAGTTTTTTGCTTCTGTCTCAGACCTGAAGATGATCTGCAGGGCCTTTTCCAGCTGCTTTTCTGTGTGTGACATTTATTAATTTAATTTTATTTTTTTAAAGACATCTCTTCCTGAAAATCTGCCTCATTCTCGCACCTCTGAGGCTGTAAGAGAAGACCTCTACAGGATACTTTTACTGGGGGGAATATCTTCAGAATCCATCTTTTGACTGAGAATCTGGAATCTGCTGGGATGCAAACAATCTTCTAATGAAAGTCAGTGGTGTATGGTTTCTTTGATACAGTTTGTGTGCAGCTATCAGAAATCACAGAATTGTCAAGGCTGGAAGAGACCTTCAAGATCATCTAGTCCAACCATATCAGGTCTATCATGTTAAAAGCACTGAGGATTCAGACCAGACTTACTAAATATCAGGCAAAGGAGCCTTAACTATAGCTAGACCAACCAAACAACCAAAACACTGGTGACACCTTTTCTTTTGCATTCTGCAGGTATTGAAGCAGCTTGAATGACAGCCTCCAGAGAACAGAAAGAACCCAATAATGCATTTTCCTGCTGGACAATGCCTTCCCTCTTCTCCTTTACTGTGTCGTTTTCTGCCTCTGACCCGTCTGCTGGCAGCAGGCCAGCTATAAAGTCCCTGGTATCTGATCCTCTGCTATCCTCTTACCTTTCCTGCCCCAGCCTGCAGATCCCTGTGCTATCTGACCCTGTTTGAAGTCTCAGTGTGATGGACTCCATTTCCCCTATCAGCCCTGCCAGTCTAGCTGGTTTCAGCATTTCAGCAATCTTCTATGTGGGTTGGTGCATTACCTGTAAGGAGTGCAGTTTCATGCTGGAATTGTTATGCCCTACTTATTTTTAATCCCTCTCCACCATCAGCAC
Organism: Molothrus aeneus; assembly: GCF_037042795.1. Lineage (NCBI taxonomy): Eukaryota > Metazoa > Chordata > Aves > Passeriformes > Icteridae > Molothrus > Molothrus aeneus. Next base: position 55,520,172 of record NC_089651.1, on the reverse strand, counting down.
CTTTCCCAAAAAGAGGAGTCAGGTTTTGCAAGCATTGCTTTGATCTGGCTTGTACCTCAGGTAACATCTGTATCAGGGTTTGCATATTGATTCCTGGTGGAAGGGTTCACAAGTCAGATTGCCTTTAAAAAGCAAGAGCTGTTTTCCAATAATAATTCCTTGGTCTACTAATAAACACACAGACACACAAACAGGCATACCTGGGTTTTGGACGTGCTTACAGCAGTTCCCTCCAATCCTGCTGATTCTCTTTGTTTTAAGGGAAAATAAATGACACTGGATTCTGCTCAGGAGAAGGTAATTCATCCCAGTTTTATTTGAAGATCTTTCTAAAACAAACATGGCTAATTTGAAAGTCTAAGCGCTTCAGCTATCAGAAGTGTTTAGCTCATCATATTTCATAAGTCCTAGCTAAATCCCACATAATAAAGGTGCTGTGTAGGTATTACCCTTTCCCTGCCTTCACCCAGGATGAAGCCAAAACCATTGTTCCTTTGAATCCTATTTCCAGAGGGAGGTAACATCTATTGTGAAAACTGCTCTTGTAGGGTGGTGCTGGCTGGAGACAGATGTATATTACAGTGCCACCACAGCTGTGCTGTGACATGTCACATCCTGTACTGGTAATTAAGGAGTAGCGTGTTGGGTCACCTTGGTGCAGTAAATCCACTTAGCAAGTTTTCCCTGACAGGGTTTGGTACTACCCTAACCACCCCCTCCATGCAGAAATCAGTTGATCATTTTTAAAGCCTGCCCTTCCGCCTTTTTCCTCATGTTGCTGTGTATTTATTTCTAGTTACTAGTGTAGGAGTGTTGGGGAGGAAGAACACTATAAAACCCTGGCTGTTTGTATTTCACAGATCTAATTACTGCATCTTTACATGGGAATGTATACAGGCACGTGAATGTATATTAGAATTGTCAAATACAGCACAAATATATCCATGTGTGTCCTTCCAAATGAGCTAAACCAACTGAAATGTCAGTGATTGATTTTCTAGTGGCTGCAATTGCAGCCTTGCTTATTGGTTTGTTTGTGAACAGATGAGAAAGTGAGATTTCATCCCTCCGTAATTTCTGCAGAAAGCAGAAATATATAGTAAATAATTATCCATGAGAGTGTTTGTACAACAAATGGTGCCATGTCCTTTCTGAAATTTACTTGTAATGTGGGGAACTCGCAAGGAAAATGTAAGAGCAGGGATCTACCCATGGGCAGTGACAAAGCTGGGATCATGCAGTGTCCCTCACCTTTGACAGTGTGTTATTTCCACTGCTCTGGCAAAGAAACAATAACCTTTTCTATTCAAAAGTCTGAAATATTTCCTTAGATTTTTTTAAGGCCTTGTCTGTTCACATCCTGTGTGGGTGGTGGTGTAGCAAAAGTCAGTGTCTTTTGTGTCATGGCATGAAGCTGAGGAACTCCTTGATGCAGGATATTCTGGTTGTTGGGAGTCCATATATGATTATGGGGAGTTAATGGACAAGTTATTGGAGAAGAATTCATGCAGATTTAGTAAACACCAACAAAGCACCTCAAGCCCCTCTGCTGCTGGAAGTCTGAGCCTCAGGCTGCTGGTGATGAGGGGAGTGTTCTTGAAGTGTTTCAATGCCCTGTTTTAGAGCCCTCCCCTATATATCTGCTGTAGTCCATTGATGGAGACAAGTTACCACTCTTCCCTGTACAACCTTTCCATTCTTGGATCCTGTGAGGGAACTGTGAGGTCTGTTAGTGAAGCTGGGATGAGTGAATTGTTGTGGCCAGCCAGCACACACAGGTCACTATGCAAGGAAATATTTTAAATCTTATGTAACCCCTTCTGGGGACAGGTTCAAGTTCTCTCTTGGATCAAGGCAGACATGAGCAGGCTATTTGTGAGCTAGTTACAAAATGCAGCTTGCATTCCTAAACTGATCCATTGCACGTTTAGGAAAAATAGAGTAAAAGTGATGAAAACCACTGCCTTGGCTGGTAATTTGTGATCAGACAAAAAGTTAGGATCCTGGAATGATGACTTCTTCATCCAGCTGCAGTGCATATGCAGACACACATAAAAAATGTCACTGAATATTTTATTCCTATTAAGTTATCAACAAACTCCATGTGTTGCACAGATAACAGGAGAGACCAACGTGCTGAACAGAGGTGCCTTGTCGTCACTCTCTAGGTTTGATTCTACCCCATTCAAATCAGTAAGAATTTTGCTACTGACTTTGGCAAAACCAGGATTTTCATCCTGAATTATCAAACTGCAGGAATTTAAGCCCATGAATTATTTTCACATGCTCCAGATTGGAACCAGAATGTTTCTTTCAGTCATAAAAAGAGGTGATACATTCCTCCTGGCTCATCAGCTTAAATTTCCTCTCACATATTCTAACAGCTAGGAAAGGAAAGAAAAAAAAAAAGAACAATGAAGCAAAAGTAGTATGTTGAATTAATAATAAAATTTATACACTTAAAGGAATTTAAAAAATATATTTCCATAGAAATTGCTTCAGAAATACATCAGAGGCACAAATTAGGCCCTCTGAGGTATGAGTAAATGTGAGGATGTAACACATGGTAATCAAATCATGTCATTTCATAGACACAGAGGTGATCAAAGCATTAATAAAAACTGCAGGTCACCTTGAACCAAGGATTCAGTTTTGAGTGTCAAACATTTCTTTCGAACATTTATTTTTGGCTTGTGGGGCTTGCAATGACTCGGGAAAATTTTGTCCCTGTGCATGAGTCACCAGCAGTTCAGAGAAACACAAGGCTGAGGATGTGACTGCACATCCCACTTGGTGGAGCTGACCTGGCCCACACGAGGCTCTGAGCAGCCCCAGACAGAAGGATAATAAGGCACAGCAAAGGGATGGGTCAGGCTGATCCTGCAGGATTCTCAGCCCAATTCTATTCCTTCATCAGACATAAACTGTGCCAAATATAGACAGCTAAACCCCCAGGGTTTCCAGGTGGCAGAAAACTGTGGCGGGTTTTTTTCCCTCTCAGTCTAAAACAAGCCTTCCTCTTTACTTCACATGAACCAGAAAACCCAAGGAAAGACTGCTTTTGTCACATCAACACACAGCGTTTCTGTAATGAAATCTGCTCCCCAGATGCTGCAGCTTCTCAGAGAAATCGATGATCTTGTCAGTTTTGCTGCTGGTAGCAGCTGCTCTGTGTCTCAGGAATTGTGGCTGGGCTGGTGCCAGTGCCAGCCAGGCTCTCACAGCCCCAGCTCTCTGTCAGAGACCAATCCCCTGGGGCTGCTGCTCTGCTGTCCCAGGACCACTGACCTGGGGCAACCTGCAGAGGGGATCTAGCCCAGGGCTGGGCCAGCAGCCTGTGAGGCTGTTTGGAACCTCCAAAGGTCCCGGATCCCATCCCATGGCCAAGAGTTGGAGACCAAGGCTCTTCTGCCCTGGAGTGATGTGCTGGGTGCTGTGCCCCAGATCCAGAGACCCAGGAAATCCCATCCTCAGCCTTGACACCACCCATCTCATGGGTCCTTCCCAAACCTGGAACTCCACAGTTCTCCAAACCGTTCAGTTCCCCAAACTGCAGTTCCCCAAACTCAGGTGTATTTCCTCAGTTCTTGGGCCACAGGGTTTCCATTGCATCAGATTCCTTGGTTTCTGCAGAGGATATTTTTGGCAAAGTGTGAAGGGTTTCCTGAGATGTAGTTACAGCCTCTTGGCTGTGGTGTGGCTCCTGATTTATGTGGGGAAGAGTGAGAAAAACCAGGCCCTGAAAATGCTTCAGTAGAACTACTTAGGAGATGCCTTATTTTCATGTTGCAAGAATTAAGGAAAGTAGTAAAGTAATTTTTATAGACAGAATTTAGTGAAGAACTTTTCCTGGGAAGTTGCAAGGACTTTTTTTGTTTTGAAGCTCTGGGTTTTTTGATGAGAACCCCTTGAAAATATTGAATCAAAATCTGTTCTGGGAAAACTGATTTAGAATCAGAAGACTTTCTGAAACAATCTGGTTTCCTTGAAGAGATTTTAAGCTTAGTAGAAAATCCAATTTTCTGTTGAGAAGAAAATATTGTCAATTGTTCTCGATTCTGGTGCAGCTCGCTCTTCAGTTCCCCTGGGGTGGAATAGTATAAAGTAATCTTAATGGTTATCTGAAAACTGAATTGAGTCTTTCCCAAGGACCAGGAGGTCACCTGGCCAAGGAATGAAGGAGAGAGGGCTGGAGTAGGAGACTGCTGAATCCTGCCCGGAAAGATGGTGTCTCCATGACTGTAGCTTGTGTTACACTCTGTGTGGTAGAACTCCAGGCTGAAGAATTACAACTTAAATATGCCCCCAGTGGACCATTACTAAGTGTGAAAACATTATTTATATTTTCCAAATAATTTAAAACAAAACAACTCCTACCTAATGAAAAAGACAAATTCGTCACCAAATCCCCTCAGTGCTATTAAGTGTTCCTGCTCGAGGAATAGCATGAGCTGCACAAGAACATGGTCCTTGTAAGAAACAGAATAAAGTGCCTTCATGCTGCTAGTGACCTCAGCTGGAATTCCTGGTTGCTGGAGAAATATTGGTCTGTGCCTCCAGGGGAGGCTGTTATGTGCCCAGGCTGCTCCCCTGACACAGCACTAATGGTTGTTTGTAAACACCTCCAGCCTTAGCGGCACAGAGGATGCAGGATCATGTCAGGTATTAATTACCCTGTGAATAAATACAGAGGTAGAAACTCTGGCTTTATCACTAGCTAGGTAGTGGATGTTTACTCTGCTTTCCTCAGTGCTGCTTCTCATCTTGGCATCATTGCATCAATGAGTGCATTCAATGAGTGCTTCTGCAACCTCCTTGCAGGCTGAGCTCTATTCCATGATTCAATCACTGGTGTAGCTTATAAACAAAGCAATTAAAGTAGATATTACCAATAGAAGAACATTTGGGGCATTCCTTCATTTCCAAAGACTTTCCAGAATTCATCTTTGCCCTCACATGGATTATGTGTGTGGATGAAATGAAATGTGCTGCTGTACTGCTGTGCATATAGAATGCATATTCACTCCTCCTTTATGCCATAGATTTTTATAGTTGTTAAATTTCCTTTTCATTATATTTGATTTGCTAAAATGAAGGCTTGTTTTATCAAAACTAATTACATGGTATGTATTTAATGTTCTGTCCCTAAGGTTTTTGTAGTAATAAAATTGATTGTTACTGATTAAAATGGTTCTATTACATCAGCTTAATGTCACTTGAGGTGAATGCAGTATTAGAAAAAAGGCCATTAAAATGTTGAATAGGGAACACAGAGGTAAGGATTAAAGAAAGAAAAAAGATTTTTTTGAATGGGCAGTCTTTAAAAAAAAAGATCAAGAATTTTAAAACATTTGACATGGTAAAAAGAGATATTTGAGATGTGTACAAAATCTTAGTGTTGTTATTGGTTTCATGTAATTCATTGGATTACCACTCTCCAGCTCCTAGGTAAATCTTCAATATATAACCTTAAAAACAGAGTTTATATTAATTTCTTGTGTATTTACAGGCCTGCCAAATACACATAAAGCTGTCAATAGGACAAAGCCAATATTTGGAAATTATTTATAATGATGGGGATCCCTTATTTCTCTGTCAAAGTAAACTCAAAAGGTCATTAAATTGTATTACATGGAGAGGAAGGTTAAGGACACAGCCCCAGTCTGTACCAGGGTTGTTGGGAATGTCTGCTGATGGCAGCAGGAGTTGTCCTTGGCTCCCTGGGATGGGCCCTGGGGCAGAGGGAGAACAGGAAAAGCATCACATTTGAACTTGGAGTGAGATCACTGAGAAAAGAGGAAGAAACAGAAATTAAGAAAGGAGGAGTCAAAAGAGGGGAGATGCAAGATTGAGAAAGAGAGAACAGCTTAAAGAACGAGTCATTTTTAAGGGGAGAAGCTCTGGGGCTTCTTCCACTCCTTTTCAGGTTAGAAAACATGAAGAGCAGAATATTTTTCTTTGCTTAATTGCTGTTAGAGTGTAGCTCTTCCAGAGCTTTGCTTGGCTGCACTTCCAGTGAGTCATGGTATCACAGAATCATAGAATGGTTGGGCCGTCAGTCCTGTAGATCCAGGCTTTCCCCACCATGGCCAGGAACATCTCCATCACCCACTAGATCAGGCTGCTCAGGGCACCATTGAACCTGTACTTGAGCCATTATCCACATGATTTGTCAAAAGATCGAATGTTTTTTATTGAATCCCAGCTTCCTGGGGTCGTGTGACCAGCCAAGAGTCTGATTTCTTTCTCTGTCTCAAAACCTGGAAATAGAATCTGTATTTAGCTACTCAAAGGCAAGTAAGAGGAACTAGAACTGTAAGGACAAGTAAGAGGAACTAGAATTACAAAATCTGCATGATTTTTAAGCTGCTCCTGTAGGTCAGTATCTCACTTCAGAGCAGCTGCCCAGAACATTTCCTATCCTCTCCTGTGATTTTTAACAAACTGGGGACTCTCTATCACCCATGCCTCCTCTCTCTCTGATCTCTGGCAATTTTAGTCATAATTCCATATTCTTTTTTTTTCAGATGCAGCTGCTGAATGGCAGTTCCTGATGTCATTTGCAGCTGTCTTGCAAGAAGGTCAAAATGTCCCACTTCCATTGGATCAAACTAGAGACCTTCAGAAGAGCTAAATTCAATTGTATGGTTCAAATTAAAATTACTTTAGTTTGAGGCTGAGAAACACAGCAGAGTAGGAATGTGTTATGCAAACCAGGACTGGAAAGTGGCATGATGCAAAACCAGAGGAAAAATCTGTGAGCTCTGTGGGAGGAGGAGGAGGGAAGGAGGAAAAGTCCTGAAAATGGGAAGCTTCCAGGGGAAATAAAAAACCAGAAACAATGAGATAATAACAACCAAAGTGGGCAGCATGTCTGATATTTCTGTGACATTTTCCTAGAAAAGTAAATTCATCCTCCCATCAACTACCCAGGAAACACTCCAGACAAAAGTTATTCTTGACACAAAAAGGCATTTTCTTGGGCTTAACCTCTCTGCAGGAGATGATGACCAATAACTGGGGAGAGAGTCTTAAACTCCAATATTGTGAGATGACAACTGCTGTACAAATACATAAGGAAGGAATAAACTTCATCTGAGGGAAAATGAACCTTTTCATACAGAACTATGCTTTAAAAAGTTCTAAGTAGTGTGTGCACTTTTATTTCCTTCTGCAGTCAGTTTTAATCCATCCTTCACATTCCATTAAATTGAAAATATGTTTAACTACCAGAAAGGAGAGCTTTGTATCCATGGAGAGTATGATTTTTGTTATTTTCCAGGAATGAGTGGCTGGGTATTAGGCCCTCGAAGGCAGGAAGATAGAAGAGGAAACGAGGAAACAGGAGAATCTGAGGCATCATAGCTTGCAAAGTGTGTGTGCAAGGAGAAATTATTGCACCTTTCCTGTAGCCAAGTCTCAGCCTGTCCCAGTCAGGGAAGTATTTTTATACTAGATCCTACATGTGACTTTGTTCCATACTTAGACAGTCAAGAATATATAAAAGGTATGAAAAGGTGACAGATTATGAATTTTGCCATTCTCTGTGAAATCGACTCTTCTTCAGAGGGGCATTTGCCTGGGTCATAGAGAAACTTTGTTCTTCAAAGAAGTCCTTAGAGGACCAGTAGCTGGTAGGAAATCATCCCTATTTGTGCACACATTAAGGATAAGATTTTGGTACTTTTATGTGTGTATTTTTCACTGATACACAAATCAGAGTGGCATGTTTTTCTTTTAAACATCCTGTTTATTTACTGAAAATGAATTTTTGAGAAAACTAGACATGTTAGAGCTGGGTTGAGTCTCATCGTTTCAGATTAAAAATGAGTCATAAGAGAACTCTTTTTAAGTTAAAATGCTGCATTTTTGAGTTAAACCTTGGAACATTGTGACAAATTGTAGCAAAATGTAAATTCAAAACAACATTGAAGAGAAATCCTTTGTTTCAGGCTGAAAAAAGTATTTAAAATAGCCAATTTCACTGAGACATTCAAACTTCCATTTTAGATCAGTCTGAAACCACTGCAATTTGCCTGGGAAATGTGAAGTCCATGATTTATGCAATTCCACCCAAAATAAAGTTTTGGTGCTGGGCAGCAGGACCTGATGCTGAACAGCTGTGCAAATCTCAAGGAGTTCATATTTTAAGAGAATCCTGGACTGAGCAAAGCTCCTCACTTTGTCTGATTCGTGTTGTCAGGCGATAAAAAGAGTTCAGGGGGAAATGGATCTTACAGGTATTTTGAGAATATTCATGCCATCTTAAGGCTTTCTAATAAAGGCACCTAATTTATGAGCTTAGGCATGTTATGTGTTCCATGGGGAGAGGTAAACTCCTGGTTTAGCTCTTAAATTGTCTCTGAAGTCTCCACTGGATGTAAAGCAGCCTAAGCACACCGCTGAGATTGGGTACCTAGGAGTCATGGATGCCTTCCCTGGATTCCTCAAAAGGCCACATTTGTGTGTTTCAGATAATATTTTCAATGTTTAACGAGCAATGGCTCATCTAGAATCTGGGAGGAACCAGCATGTTGTTTTCCAGCAACATCTGGCACTGCAGCCTGTGGGAGGACCACGGTGCCTTGCTGCACGTTTCACAGTGTACTGGATTTAAGTATCTTGTAGAACTCAAACCTGAATATCACATGTGTGATATCCAGCAAAATTATAGTTATTCCTGTGTTTACAGGTTTAGGGAAAACAGGCAGGAAGATGGAGCTGGGAAGTGGGAAGGCTGGCTGCTAGCAATAATTGCCAGCTGTGCACGCACAGGAAAGGGCAAGAACCTTGTGCCTTTATGAAAACCTGCTTTTAGAGCTGTTAAATAAAGGGGAGAGGCAGGAAGAGGAAGGAGTGGCTCCAGCAATTCTTAGCTGGATCTTTATAGCAAAGAAAGGGTAATTGTAACCACAGACTGAACTGCAACAAAACAGGGCTAATTATGGTCGGCTGCCAGCCTATGTCTTGCATTTGTGATATACCCATTACAGGAGGTAGTTGGAGATGTTGGAACAGAGAATGGCTCCTTTTCTTCTCTTTATATGGAATTTCCACTAATGAAGATGCTACAGAAGAGTCTGCCTCAAAGTGAAATGCTAGCTCCTCAGCTGATGTAAATCACTGTAATCCCACTGAAGTCAACACTGGAGATTTAACATCACACTAATTGAAGTCAATGGAGCCAGGCTGATATTCACCAGCTGAGGTAAATTCCCCAGTGCATTCTTTCTAGCTCTAAGGAGTGTTTGGAGCCTGCTCTCTGGTTTGAGTCACAGAGAGACCCCAGCTGTGCAGTTCAAACCAGGCTCCTTATTTAGAGCTGACCTTTCCTAAATTTCAGTTATAGTGTTGAGGCTGGTGGTTTCAATCCAGGTTCATCCCATCACTTAATTTGCAGGGTTTCTTTCATCTCCCTGGCCCTTGTGGTTGCATTCCCTTGTGTTTGAAGATTTTTGCTTTTTGGCCTGTGTTATCTAATTAGGCCTGATATATTTAGCTGTCACAGAGTACAACAATCTGTAGCTAGGCTTCTGTTATTATTGATGGTAATATTGTATGGAAGGATCCCCAGATGGTGTTAAACATAGTCTTATGAGCTCCTTTTCTGGTGTGTAAGCAAATGCTCAGTTTATGGAAGACCTGCTGTCTGATTTGGTCTCTCTCTTCATTATGCAGTGATCTTTGAGCAAAAGATGTAACAAATTGTGGATGGTCTTTTCTCACTCTCTATAGCAGAATACAACTCATAGGGCAAGTATTTTTGGAGGAGGCAGAACTGGTGGGTTGAATTTTTGAAGGAGAAACTTTGCTTCAGGATGCTTGTGCTCCCTTCTAAGAGGAATGTCTCATATGTCCAGAGAACTCAAGCTATTTAACCTTCTGACTTTTCTACCAATGAGAGACCAGTGCCAGAGAACCTTCTTCTCCTGTGTACTGGGGAAAATGCTGAAGCAAAAGCCAGATTACACACATTTTCTTCAATGGATCCTTTAGAGTGTGTGCAATTGTACAGATGAATTGGTTTGAAATGACAGAAAAGACATCTTCTAGTGCTGAAGAGGTGTAATCTGAGCATCAAGGGGTTTCTTTGCTACTGGTATGAATGATGTCTGGGATGGCAAGGCTTCTCTGTCACAGCTCTTTGTGCTTCCTGGCTTGTAGGTTGGCCCTATTTGTTATTCTTGTGGGTTCTGGCAAGACAGGTAAGATGTATAGCCAGGAAGAAACACCAGCTTAATGGAGAAGAGACTCACTTAGAGTAAAGAGAGGAACTGAGCTTGTAGTCTCAGGCTGTAGAGGACCTCAAACCTAGAAGTCCTGTTCTGAAGTGAATATTTTAATAAATAGTTTTTGTTTGAAAAACATATGATTTGTAATGTATCCATTTTTGTCTCTCTTCAAAGGAGACAGCATGAAGAACAGAGGGTCCAATGAAACTTTGGCTAAGATAAGGAGGTGACAAATGACTTCTGACTGGGTGGGAAGGACACCCAAGTCACAGTTTTGGACACATGCAGAAATTAGCCACCTGATGTAGACATTTGAAGTCTCTCTTATATTTGGCTTTTCATAGAATCATAGAATGGTTTGGGTGGAAAGGGACCTTTAAGATGATCTAGTTTCAACCCCCCTCGTCCCCTTTCACTAGAAAAAAGATTTTTAATCTTTTGCTGTGGAAACAGTCAAACTTTGCACCTTCTGTGCAGAGATAGGTGCATTAAGAACAGTTCTGAGGGTTGCATTAAATGTGCTGACAAAAACATAGACATGCACTCAAACACAGGAGAGATTTGGGGTTCTTCCTTTTTGTGCAGTAGGTGAGACTGTTGCTGTAGATTTTAGAGTCACGTGCAAGAAGTGTTCTGTGTCACCACTGCCTGTATTTCTGCACTTTCTTTCAGGACATAAATGCTAAGGACATCACTGCAACTGATGCACAGGGCCCCCGCTGTGCAGTGCCTTGTGCTGCTAATGAGACCCTGTGTGATCTCTTATGGCTGGAGGGGCTGCCAGATGCCACTAGGAAGAGTCCCAGGGAACTGGTGATGAACATAAGGCTTGTGAGAAGCAGTTTGCTCAGAGCAGCAGCTCCACAAGAAACTTTGGGTTTAGCAGCCACTGCCTTCCAGATGGACAATACCTCTGTGAGCAGCTGCAGATGAAATCTTCAGGCTGCAGATGAGGGGAAGGGAGGAGAAAATTCTGCAAGCTGCTGAGACAATGAGAAGCCAGTCATTAAAGTCATAAAATGGTTGAAAGAATGGTGAGAGTGCTCCTGCCTAAAATCATGACAAATGTTTTCTTCCTTGCTCCTTGGGAGAATTCCTGCTCTGCTGCATCCTGATATTTTTTTCTCTCCTCAGGGGATGGTAGTCATCCTGCAATTACATTCTGGTCTTTGTGCTACCAGAGGGACAGATTTTATCTGCTGAAAGCCTTGGGAAAGGTCTTACAGCCTCTCATCAGCACAGGATCAACTCCTGAAAATGATATGCTGAAGTAGAAGTTCTGGTTGGTGTCCTCCTAACTAGTTAGGAATGGAGTTTTGCTAGGCTGAGCACAAGTTATCTGAAAGCCAAAGGATTTACCTGGGCAGTTATTCCTGATGTTGGGAATGGGAATGTAGATGGGTTTTAGATATTTCATTTTATGTGGGAGAATTTTACCAGCAGCAAAGGCTGCCTCGGTTGTCCCCAGAGAGAGCCAGCCACGGGTGACTGCAAGAGGACTGCATTGCATAAAACCCTGTGTGAGTGAGGGGAAACTATTTTCCCAGGAAGACTTGTAGTTAGCTTTGCCTCTGGCAGGGTAAAATGAGGAGAAATCATCTGCTCTGTGCACTGCAGGCCCTTTGGAGCCATTAGGGTCCCCCTTTGTCACAGCACTGCCTGTGAAGGAGGGGACAGCACAGTGCAGCTCAGGGATGCCGTGTGTCATTGTGCCAGGCCAGCCAGCCTGGCCAACAGCTCATTGATGCAAATAGGTGCTGATAAATAGTGTGCAGCTGATCACCAGGTTTATCTGATCATTGCTTTCGTGTACTGAACTCTGGAGCCTTCTCTGTTGGAGTATGATTTTATTAAGCCCACTGCACGATGCTGCAGGCCAACAGTGTGTGTCTAAATGGGCAAATTTGCAGACATCTCAGGACATTTGAGGTGAGCTGGTACCAGATGAAGGAGATCTTGGGTCTCTGCTCCTGGGCTGGCAGATAACACCTGCCAGAAAGGGAGTCTGCCAATGTTTGTTTGTACACTGCTTTCTTGGCTGTATAAAGCCCCTCATAGGGACTGTACAGCCCTTAAAGGCAAGGAGAGAGTTCTGAGATTTACCCAGCAAGGCTAAGAGCTAGAGTTGGAAAGAGAATTTGCCTCACTGGCACATCTGGTGCCTGACAAAACCCTGATTTAGCTGATTTAGCACTTTGCAATGTGAAAGTTTCCACTCTGTTGGCCTATTTGGAGAAGCTCTGGGAAGAGGGACAGGATTCAGTCTCTTCCTTTGTAACTATGTATATTGTGGGCAAAGAGAAGTGCCTGCAAAGTCTGCTCTGTTCACTATGGGTTTGTCCTCCCACTGTGTTGTGACAGCCTGGCTTGGAGACAGATTTTTTATTACGTGGATTCTAAAATTTTCTTTAACAGACTGGAATATAGTTCTGCATTTAAGCAATTCAAAGCTTCCAGCTGGAAGAAGTGTGTCCAAGGCTGTGCTTTGCTGCAGACCTTTCTGCTCCTGTCCCTGCCTTTACAGTCACAAATGCACATGGGTCTGCAAGTTATGTCCATGGTCTAACTCAGAGAGCTGTCTGAAATGGTTGGCCTTGTTCTCTTCAGCAGAAGCTAAATAAAATATATGAATGTCTGCTGTCCTATTGTAAAATTTTCACATTGACTGTGATTTTACTCTGATTCACGCTGTGCTAAGAACCTTGGCTAGTTACAGAACACCTGAGTGAGTGGATGTCAAGTGCCCATTACCCACCAAACCTGAACATTTCTCTCAGTTTCTTCTTTAGCTGATTTGAAAGTAAAAGAAAGTCTGTCTGATTGCTGGAGCAGCAGTTAGCAAAAATGAATGTTGCAAACATCAATCTCCAGTACAGAGCAAACCTTCATGCTCTTCCCCTTCCTGGTGTGGCAAGACATGGATTTCCTGGAATTGCTGAGCCCCTCAGATGAGCAAACAGGCAGTATTTGACCCAACATGGGCCTTGCTTTCAGGACAGATTCATTTTGTGGATGGTGCTCTGCTCACTCACATCACTGGAGAAACCTTTAGCATTTTGAGTGTTCAGGTCTTCCACATCTTCTTGCTGAGGCTCTGGAAGTGCTTGGGCAGCACAAGGGCTGTCTGTGGCCCAGCAGCACTGGACTGTGCACAACAGTCCTTTTGGGTAACGTGTCCTTTTTGGCAGAGACAAAAGCTCTCGAGGTTCATATGGGCTCTGTTGGAGGGGCTCCCCTCATGCAGGTGAGCACTGTCATGCCCTGAAAACATCTCCTTGTCCATCTTGGCTGGTCCAGAGAGCTGCCACGTGTCCCTAGGGATGGAGGCACCCCAAAGTCCCTGCCCCTGTTCCCACACAGGCTGGGTAGGGCGGATCAGAGACAAGCAAAAATCACCCCGAGTTCCCTCTTGTGCATTCAGTCCCATGCTCAGGCACAGCTCAAATCTGTGCCAAGAGGCAGTTCAGGTTAGGAAAGGGGATATGCCATTTTTCTCTACCTCTGCTTCTTGTCACATTTTGTTAAACGCGGTCATGTAGCATGTAATGAAGACATCTGTTCGTTTTGTAGGAAACTGTGAAAAAGTGCCTGCGTTTGCCTTGTGCCATCTGTTGCCATTCTGATAAACAGTCAAAAACTCTGGCAAACATAAACAAAAACAGTGTGCTCTGGTGCTATAACTGCACCATTTTCTGTCTTGGTGTTCTGTGTTTGAACCTTCCCTTGTGATGCATTGAGTATTTGGGCCTCTGGTCTGCTGCAAGGAGATGTGATGCTCAGCAAACGCTGCAGTTCTGCTTCTGTCTGTGTCCCTCCCCTGAACCTGAGACAGTGAGGGGAAGCAGGAGTGCCTGAGCTGCTGGAATGATGTGAAATGCTGTCTGTGCCACCTGGACGGCTCAACTTTCTCCCCTCCAGATTTTGTGCCTCTGAGTGGAAACTTGGCTGAATCAAGGAAATTATTCCAGAATATGCTACTGATCAGGAGGGATTTAGATGTATTATACAGGATTATTATTTTTCCAGAAGTCTGTCTTGTGAGCAAAGGTTCTGTGCTACAGAATGTGTTGAAATTAAGTAGCTTATATTGGATTTCTGTGATGATGAACTATTACTGTATGGAAAGACAAAATAAAGGGCACTTTTATTTTGGCTCATGCTGTCAGAGAAACATGAATAAGACAATGCTGGAGAGGAGAGTATGGTGGCCAGCTAAAAGCAGACAGTGGAGAAAGAACACATGCAAACTTTTCATTGTGGCTTTCAATGCAAGACCATACAGAAGATCTCAAATATTACTATATAAACAAATTTTTCAAAAAAACGGCCAGAAGTACTCGCACAGGAGTCTTTAGCATGTGTTACTTTGCATTTACCAGATCCAATCTACAGAAATAGTTTCCATGAAGGGGAAAAAAGACATCTTTTTAACTCCTTCTGCTACATAGTTACTAAATATAGTGTTTTCTTGTGACAGCGCATTTTTGCTGGCATATATAGACTGTGCCAGTTAACAGCTAAATTACCTTTTGTAGATTTCTGCCTGAGTTGCATATAAAGTGAGCTACATTGCAGGTTAAAAATAAAATGTACTGTTCTAACAATTATTAAAATTCATGTCTTATAACATACTTTAAGCAAAGAAGTTGAATGCAGAATGCCTAAGCCTATATTGCAGTCTAGGGACTGCTCTGACACAGAAAACAATATGAATACAGAGTGGTAAAAATATAAAGAAGCTAGGAAAAGATCACAGGAGAAATACCAGGCTTTCTTTTGAGACAAGCCACGGAAATGTGAAATTAAGAAGTGCTGTAATGCATACTGACAGGGAGCAGAGGCACAGCTCACATTGCAGCTACAGCTGGTTATTTTTAGGCTGGTTTCCTTAGGAAGGCTCTTGTGAGCATGGGGGGATGTTTGTGTGTGTACATGCATGCACCTGCCTGTCATGACTTCTAAACCTGCTGGTCTCTTGTAGCTGAGTTTGACAGAAAAGGTAATTTGCATCCTGATGGTTTCCTGAGAGTGGATGGGGGGGGAAGGTCGACTCCATCTCTTGTTGGGTGGGAAGGAATTCAGGTGGGTAGAGACTGGAATAACACCCCAGATACGGGAAAACCTTGAGAAGGAAGCTCTAGCACCTTGTTAGGCACAGGAGAATCTGGCTGCAGGGCACCAAATCATAGGAAAACAGGTTTCAAGAGTTCCACTGCTTATGGAACAACTTTTGAGGAGGTGGGACTTCTGGCAAAAGCTTCTCTTTGGCAACTTTAGCAGACTCTCCTCCTCTGTGGACCAGACAGGGCAGAGAGCATGAAGCACAGACACAGCAGGGGGTTACAGCAGCTCTTGGAAATAGAGCTGCCAGGGGCTGCAATTTCTGTTTCTGAGAAGATGCTGTAACCTTTTAAATTTAACTTTACCGCGTAAGTGTAGTGTAAGCATATGAAAAAAAATGCTGAACTTTCATTCTGACTAACATTTTGACAGTCAGAATGCTATTGAAATTGTTTTCTTCAGAAAATTTTTCAGTAGAAATGTGTGCTCCTCCAAAAGATTAACTTTGTGAAACAACATACTTTTTTGTTAAAAAAAGAAAAAAAAAGAACCCTGTCAGAAAGAGTTTATTGCTTGGAGTCTAACCAATTTCAGTATCAAATGATAAATCAATCTGTACAATTACAGCTCTAATGGGGATTAGGTCACAGTAAAGCTCATGAGTGCTCAAGACTTAATTAGCTCACTGAAATCAGTGTGACTCTACATTGACTTGGTAAGTCCTGAATCAGACTAGGAAAGCTTGATGAGCAGAACTCAGTGCTGTGGTGCCTAAATTTCCATGGTCTCCCCAGCAGGGGCTCACTGTCATCACTCTGTCCTGGGGTCTGAGGAGGGTCAGCTGCTCTTCTCTCTAAGTAGAGATCAGATGTGTAATTCACTTCTGTTTTCCCCTTCTCCCATCCCCCATTTTGTAAAAATCTTAGGACCTTGGACTGAGGTATTATTCACATCTTCTCTCTACCTGGGGGATGGAGAATGGCCACAGCCAGCTCAGAGAGTGAGAAAATGGGCTTTGTTTTCTCACAGGGGACTTGTGAGAATTTTTAGGGAGTTGTAGAAACCATGATAACATGTTAGTATAAACAACCTGCAGGTGGTGTTTTCCTACTCTCTTTTTCTGTTCTTCTCAAGGACTGTTTGTGAGAAAGATGTTTTTCTTAATCAGCCAATCAAGTAGAATGTGTCAAACCTTTCTATAAAAAAGAGGATTTTCATAGAAAATTCCATTCTCCTGCAAACCAGCCTTTGAGTGAATTTGTGTCATTTCTGGCTCAACAGGGAGAGGAGAACCCTCATTTCCCACTTGAACCCCACTGGGTTTGGAGATTCTTCTAAGACAGGAGGTACTGGGCTCCTTTTCTTAGAGCTCTTTGTTTTGCATGGAGGATAATTACATTGCTACAGACAGTAACTCTTGAAATTTGTGGTCAGGGTGCTTGTAGGACTGACCATCTTTTAGAGTCCTTGACAAACTGGTTTGCAATACCTTTATGTGAGGCAGGAGCTCTTGGCTTTGGCTGAATTCCAGCCTTGTCCCCTCTCTTCTGTCATGATCCTACTTGAGGGTCCAAGCAAGGGTATGTGAGGTTTCTGTGCTTCCAGCTGGGTCCAAGAGATGTTTTTCTTTCTTGTTGTTTGACCTTGTCCATGGACAGATGGCCCTGCTGCATGTCTGCACATTTAGATGAAGGAGATATGAGTTGCAAGCTGTTTTGGTTGTTTTTGTAACTGAGCTCTGATAAGAGATTCTTTGATATGAGACAGAAGAAGTTCAGCCTCTGGGATAGAAGAGGAATTCAAATCCTGTCTTCCTGCATTCCAGCTAAACACATTTATCCCTAGGCTAGAAGTTAAAACTTGAGAGCTTGGACCTTCATGTTTTGGTCAGGGCCTGCTGCAGGTCTGTTCTTTGCTTTATTTCTCAAATGCTTTCTTAATTGAAGAATTCTTTCATACTATGAAAAACCCTAAAAATAAATTCACAAGTTGTTTTTTACACCACTGCCTAACTGGGTTTTTATTTGCCCCGTTTTTGTTGTGTTCCTGTCCCCATGTGTGGGACTCCCTGGTTTTGTTCAGTGACTTTTCAAGTCCTCTTCTGATGCGTTGGGTGTGGTGCTATCAATCTTTGTCTGTCTGTCTGAGAAACACAGCTGAAGGGGCACTGGGCTCTGCAGGTGTGAGTTAGGCTGGGAAACATCTGGTTTGGGAATCACAGTAGGGCAAATGAGATGGTGTCCCTCTGCTCCACAACATAAAGACTTGGACAGCTCCAGTAGAGCCCCAAGCTGCTAACTTCATATCCCTAAAGTTTAGCTAACTTTATCATCACCATATAGAGGAACTTTGTGTCTTGAGGTGCCCAAGGGTTAAGTTGCAGCACTCTGGGAGTGTTTCACCTAAACTATTTTTATAAAAATAAAAATGACAGCTCGAGGCTTTAGACAAGAACAAGCTCCTAATCATGTTGGCAGTGAGAGACAATCACTACCTTGAAGTGATGACTGTCTTGCTAGGCAGCAAATGAAAAAAGAATGAGTACAGGGAGTGAGGTGAAGTAATTGGTGTATCACATTTATCAGCGGAGATGGGATTCTTGAAGCCACTGCATTGTGCTCTTGCCTGTACTCCTTAAAAGCCATTTCACTTTTGGATCAATGTCTAGATGTGCTGGTAACTGCTGTTTGTCTCTGGGATCAAATGAGGTTCTCAGATGAGTTTACCCCATTTATAACTTGCTGTTAATCATACAGCAGCTCTACAGGAGTGGTCAGTAAGTGAGGGGCTGTGTAAACAGGATAATTTTTCTCCTCATCTCTTTATTATGTCTTATGTTGTTGGTGAGGAGATATTTGTCTTCTAGTCTGCCTTATATATAAAGAGGACAAGTCTGTAGAAATAACCATCTGTCCCCTTAATAAAGACCTTGAGGCACAGATTGCTTACAAAAAGAGGCACTGCAAGTAAGACAAGGTCATCATCTGAGATAGTGGGATCACTTACGATCTCCCAGTCCAATCACTATTCAGATAAAGAGTTTACAGGTGATTACAACTGACTTTGAACTCAGAAATTTTGGACTTATAAATTATCTTCATTTTTTCTTTATTTCACTTATACTTGTATTTCCTTATTTTGCCCATAATTAGTGGATCCTCACTGTGTTTTGATCCTTGAGTGTGTTTTGATCCTTGATGAAGTATGTTTACTTGTTGTAGAAAGATACTTGTACATTCTGTGGAAATATATCTTACTTCACATAAGAAAAAAAAAAAGTAAGCTGCTTGCTTATCTCCTGATTCTGGCTAAGGTGGTCACACCTCAGGTTAGGAAAACAAAATGCATGTTGGCTGTATTAGTGGCTTTGTTGGAATGGAAGGGAGCCCATGGGACATAGTATCTGCTATTTGTGGAAGTGAAACCTTTTGAGATGGTGGTAGAAGAGAGCAGGAGCTCACAACACTTTGAGACCAGCAGCTCAGGCAGTTTTCTGTCCACCTCACAGCACGTTTATGGAGTCTGTACTTCATCAATTTGTCCAGAAAGATGTTATGGCAGACAAGTTAAGGCAAAAGCCTTAGTGAAGTCAAAATAAACAACATCTGCTGCTCTTCCCTCATCCATCAAGCCTATCATTTCATTGCAAAAGGCTGTCAGCTTGGTCAGGCATGATTTATCCTTCTAAAATCCATTCCAGCCACTCCAAATCACCCTCTTGTCCTTCATATACTTGGAAATGGTTTCCAGGAGGATTTGCTGCAGGGATCAGGGAAGACTGATGGGCCTATTGTTTCCTGGAACCTCTTCCTTGCCCTCCTTGAAGGTAGGAGCAACATTTGCTTCCACCCAGTCTGCAGGAACCTCCCATCTCCCCATGATTACTGAGAGTGTCCTCATAGTGACATTGGCCGCCAGTGTTCGTGGATGCACCCATCAATTCCCAAGGACTTTGTTGTCCAGTTTGTTTGAATATTCCCATAACTGATCATCCTCTACAGTGAGTAAGTCTTGCTCCAGGCTTTCCCACTGGCCTCAGGGGATTCCTCAGTCTTTGCAGTAAGACCCAAGTGAAGAAGGCATCAATGGTCCCAGGCTAGGATTCCATGTTCCCGCTGCTGGGATCTTCTGTTCCCACCTATGTGAGCTGTGTCTTGTTGCTGACAGGAAACAGAGTGGAGCTTAGTTCTGTACCTTAGAAGGTGTTTAACTGCAGGAAAATAGGCCATGCTCTTTTGATCTTTTTTTTTTGTAAATGTGAAATCTTTTATGTTGTGTTGCCGACACCTGTGAGCGCAAGTGACAGAAGACCAAAATGTCTGTGAGCCTAGTTATGTCCTACATCCAGAAAAGCAGCTATTAACACAAAAGAAAAACAGGACCCCCCATGGCCTGTCTTTTGCATTCAGTTCTTCATCCCCACAAACAGCATGGGAAAGTTGCACCAGGTAACTTTGTTTCTGAGGCAACAAATCACAGCAAGCAGATTGATTGTGAGTTAGCAGCTAGGGAGAGGGGGGGAGAAAAACAACACCCTTCAGCTATAATGTTTTCCAAAGTTAACACATCACATAGGAGGTGTAAATGATATGAGGACTGAGGGCTGCTGAATTTCCAAATGCCTTCCTGCAATATCTTGGTCTGGCAATTAATCAATTTTCTGTGCCTTTCAGAGTTTTCCTCTGAACAATGTTCTTCCTATGAAGCTCATTAGCCATCAAAACCTGTCATGTCTACACATGTTTTTCTTGCACCTCATTAAGAGATTATTGATTGTTGGCTTCTGCCTCTTTCAGGTTTTGCATCAGAAAATTAATTTCAACCACGAGTGCAATTTAGCTGAATGCTTTTGCCAATGCTTGATAATGACTTCCTTTGTTTAAAACTGTTTAAAAATTTTCATCATGTTTATTTTGTCCCCAGCAAAATGCGAATCATCTTCAGCTGAAGCAAAAAAGGGAGAAAATGTACCTTGATAAAAATGTATGATATTGTCTTAAGATAGATTGAAGCCTGAAGCAGTTTCAGAAATGCAAGAAAACTTCATAATTGCTATTGATCCATTTGTAACAAGTGTATCTTGTGGCCACCAGATTTTTCTTCCTGTATGAGGTTTGTCAATATAGTCATTCCATTGAGGGAGGAACATAGGCCAAGCAATTAACATTTTTTTTGGGGGATTGCTTTGGTAATTAGACCAATTTTTCACTGGTAGGTTATTAATTATTCAGGTCTCATGAGGTTTTTTTTTTTTAATAGGAAACATTGGCAAGTTCTTTCTGCACTCATGAACAAACTTCTCCTGAGTCATCAGCCAGCAGAGTCAGTCAGATACACTTTTGCTCAGGAAGAAGGAATGAGAAAAAAGGCTTTTTACACGTAATATTTCCTGATGCTACATCCATTCTGGCTAGTGCAAAGGATAGGCTCTTCTTTTAAAGCTGCTGGGGCAGGCAAAGCAACAGCACACATTTTGCAGGGAAACAGCTGAATAGAGAGAGTTGGAGGACCAGATTTGTCCAAGGTTTCTAGCTGCTCTTGAGGCTAATGAGAGTCTCAGAAGGGCCCTCATAACGGAGGCATCAAGTTGCTGTTGTTGCCATGCTGAAATCAAGCAGAAGTGGGGTATCAAATCTTTCTGTGCTCTTTTGACATTGCAGTGAGATGATTACAGCAGCTCAACCTGGAAGATGAAGCACTAAGGGTCTCCCTTCCTTGGGATTCTCTCTTGACTGACAAAACTGTGTTCAGAGGTGTTCCTTGTTTACCCAGCCTCAGTCCCTGTGTGCTCCTGCCTCCTGCTTTTATCACACAGGTTTCACAGACTCCTTCATGTCAAAATGGTCTATTTTGACAACAGTGGAAAATGGACAGATGAACCACTATGACACAAAATCAGCCCAAAAGAACTGTGCTGTACAGCTAGACAGCAGTAGTGTATGGAAGAGAATTTTAGGATCATAGAGGTTGGAAGGCAGCTCTGGAAATTGTCTCGTTCAAGCCCCTTGCACACAGCAGTTTCAGCTAGAGAAGCTTTCTCAGTGCCATATCCAGTTGGGTTTGAATATCATAAAGAATGGGGACTCCACAACTATGCTGTGCAACCAGTTCTCCCATTCAACTCCCTTTGCAATTAATTCTTGGTTTGGGGTGTTTCTTGTGCTTAATTTGTGCCTGTTGCCTCTTTTCTGGGTACCACTGAGGTTTATCAGTCATCTCTATTTTTCCCGGACAAGTATTTACACACATTGACAAGATTCTCCTTTCCCCTGAGTATTTTTTTTTTTCATCTAGGCTAAGCAGTCTTGCCTTTCTCAACCTCACCTCAAATGTAGGTAAGCAGCAGTGACATTTGGATCTGGCTTTACTGTCAGGAGTAAGCTTGTGATTGTCACTCTAAGGATATCTGTTAACAGGAGCATTGGCTTCTGGCTTCCCAGAGCATTCTGTTCAAGCCTTGCTGGTAGTTTTTGACCTTTGATGCCTCTAGGTAGAAAGACTAAGAGTGGACTTGTTGTGCCTTCTGGTCTTCAAATCCTCCAATGGAGAAGTTTTCCTCTCCATTATGTTGGTTGAGATGCACTCCATGCTTTATGTGGTTTCCTCCTCCCATCCTCCCACAGTTAATGATACCTTTCCACTCCCCTGGCAAGAATGACTGGGTTGACCCATCTGTCTCACTTAAATAATTAGGGATTGGTTGGGTGTGATTCAGACTTTCAGTTTATTTCAAACCAGGCAGGTTAACTTGCAATCTGTGGTCTCCCATAGTATACTGAAAAACAACATTTTAAATTTCAAGTAAACAATACAAATCCAAATTCAACCACCAGTAATAAGAAAACAAAACCTACAGATGCGTGTGCTCTGATAATTGTTCTGCATATCATAGGAGAGGCATTTAAATGGCTTTCTGTTAGGGAGTATGTTATCTATACAGTTTTAAAGACATTTAAAATGAAAATAAATTTAAAAAAATAACATGGGAAAATGTTTTGTTTCATGGAACAGACGGGCCACTTAGTCACCTGATGTTGTATTCTAACTCCTTGCACAATGAGCTTCTCAACTAATTCCTGCACACAAGTCTTTTGTCATGTGGCTGGTCACTCAGGGAGTCACAGCCCATTGCCAAATCCTATGTCCATTTGCCTGAGGATAACAAATCTTCTGTTGTGGTCCCATGGTGGTCTTTGACTTGACAGAGTGCTCTCCAAGCAGGATCAGCAGCCATCAGCTGCTCTCTCCTGTTGGCTCTGTTCTAGCTGTCCTGGCTCCTGCTCAGCTCATACCAGTGCTCTTAATCAAATTGCCACCTGTCATTTCTCTGTTTCTGGGCTGCACAAGCCAGCAGGAGACAGCCAAGGTCAATCCCAGCCCTGCTGCAGCTGATGACAAAGCTGCCATCAGCCTGGGGGAGATGAGGTATTCCCTCGGTGTTCCATGAGATCCTACATGGTTATGGAGATCCCTGTCTGCAAGGGGCTGGGTAGGCAGTGCCCTGTGCCACAAGGAAAGTCAGGAAAGCTTCTCTCAGAGGCCTTGAAGGATGACAATGACTGGACTTTTAATGCTACTGAATTGAGTGAAACAGGTAGATAAGGACTTTGGGTGAAATCCCCTTTCTTTGTACAAGTGCCAGGCTTGAAAAGCATTCAGGGTACACAATTCTTACTGCAGCTGGGGGGATTCTGGTACCATAAACACCTGGATGGACCAAGGCCACTGCTAACAGTCTTGTGCAGAGTAAAACAGACTTTGTGTCTATGGGCAGGCTGGACATAAAGTACCCACTGCTATGACCATGAATAGTCATGGACCAATGTGCTTTGCCTTGAGAGCTCTGTTCCCAAGTCCAGGCACCACTCTCTAAGCTCTTCAGAAGGTGTTCAGTTTTGTCTTAAAAGCAGCTGAATTCATTATGCTCTGCTGTTCCCACTGGCAGGCTGTTTCAGACCCTAATTGCTGTAGTGATTAGGAAACCTCTTTTAATTTCCAACCTAAATGTATCCATGGCCAATCTCTATTCATTTGTTCTGGTGCCAGTATTGGCCATTAAGTCAAATAGCTCTTTTGTCTTCTGGTGTTTATCCCCAAGATAGATTTGTAGAGAGAAATCTTTCCCCTTTCACCAGCTATTTTGCTAGTCTAAACAAGCTTAGCCCCTTCAGTCTCCTCTTGTAAAACTGATTCTTCATCCTGAGTGATCTCTCTTCTCCAATTTGAAGTCAGCAGTAGTCACAGAGGCAGAAACCCAGAAATCTTTTCTACCTTTAGTGATTATATCTTAAGTAAGTGCATTTACTCTATGGATTAATTGGCCAAGCATTACCATTCTCCTCATGTATCCAGTTCTTCATATGTCTCTTTGTAGAAGATACCTGAATAATCAGGTTACATCATTAAAAGATTTGTGAAGGACACCAGAAGTATGTCCTGCTCTAGTAAAACTGCTGTATTTCATCTGTGTTGGACAATGGATACTGCTGAGACTTTAGGCTGTTTTTTTCTCTCTTGATCTCTCCCTCCTGTCTCCTCTCCTGTTTTTTTGGCAGGGGAAGACCCTTAAGAGGGTAGTCCATGGGGTGATGGGTAAGAGCAAGCCCTGCTTTCTTCCTGAGTTTTCTTCCTGTCTGCCAGCACAGTTGTGTTCAGCTGGAGGATCATACTGAGTATTTCCAGCTGCTCAGACATCTCTTTGCTTTTCAGAAGTCTGAATTTCCTCTTCTCTGGCACAGATTTAAATGTCTTTCATTAGGCCTTGGTCTTCATTACACAAAGTATCAGCGGTACAATCAGTTTTCATGGTGAAGAGTGATCCTACTGGGAGAACATCAGTGAACTTCTGAGCCGAAACTGGTAAGCTTTGAGGGTTTTGTTCACTGGGGTTGGCAAGACTCTGGAACAGTTCCCTGCAGGTCTAATTATTTTTACTAGACAATCTCCCATTGCAATGAATGGGAAATTTGGACTGTATCATGATTTCAATGGACTTCATGTTGCCAGGCTGTCATGTTGGATAACACAACGTGCCATGAGAAGGGACTGCACTGGGAGAGGAACATGCTTGCTGCTGTGCCTCATGCAAGCAGGGCTATGATCTAGCAATAGTTCAAGGTCACATTTTGACTGTGTATATTGTTTTAATTTGCAGCGTCTTGGCAGTGCAAGCAGTCACATTTGTTAGTGTTTGAAAAGAACAAGGGAAACTAAATATGCAAGAGCATTAGAGTACGTTTCAGCATTTGACATAAACCCACAAAATTAAAGCAATCCAGACATATGCCTGTTTCTCTGCTGCTTTGCATCAACATGCCCTCAGCTTCAGCTCTGTGACACCTACCCCTTCGAAGGGACAGTTCTGTGAGTTTGTGATGACTAAGAGTAATTTAAAAGTGGTACAAGAAGGAACTGTGGTGACAGTCTTTTGCTTCAACACTGTTTCTTCCATTTTCTTTTTTTTTTTTCTTTTGAAATCCCTCATGGCATCAGAGCCATGTGTAGGACTGGCTTTATTCACAGAGCCTGACTTACAGGAGATCCATGTGTCTGTTGGCTTCAGGGTTAAAACTGTATAGACTAGGAAAGAGCTTATTCTTGGTTCTGACAGTGGTTTTTCTTGATTAGCCTTAAGTTCCTTCACACTTTCTTTGTTTTCCTGTGCTTTTTGACCTGGTAGGGGTGTGTGGGAGTGGGGTGCTCCCAAAATATTGCCTGCCATTTGGTAGCCCATGCAACAGTTGGCATGTTTGTGTCACAAGTACTGCTGCTTCCTTACGTATTCCTGGAGCTTATGTATTCCTGGACCTCATCTTCAGAAAGGTGTTTTTTTTTCTCATCCTGCCAAAATGTAGGATAAGATGAGTTAGGGTTGTTTGTTATTTTCTGAGAGCTGATACAGAAGGGAATTTCAATTTCTATGCTGCTGCTAACTTTTCATCGAAACCTAAATTTTTGCGTTCACAAAGAAGTTCTTTGTGAATTTGTTCAAACTCAAAATGCTTTTCACCTCAAAAACTTACTGAAGAAGATGTTTAACCAGCTCTCCAATATGTTTTTCTTGGAGCCAGTACAAGAAAACCTCTTCATATCTGTGATTTGTATTCCTGGAGCTGGTATACTCCCTCCTTGGAGATAAGTCCTGAGGTTGTTGAAGCAGCACAGTGTTCTCCTGTTATATGTGCCACACCTGAGCTGTGGGTCAAGGAGGACATTTGATCTTCAGAGCTCAGATCTGCTCTGTCTCATCTGCTGTCAATGAAGGCTGGAGTATCTTGAGTCTTGAGAAAAAAGCCTAAGTGAAACTCTGCAAGTCAGGGCTGGCCACAACACCTTTTCCTGCTTTAAACTCCCAATTTAGAGAAATAGGCAGCATAGCACTCCCTTTTTTTCTGCCTGAGTCT
Source organism: Molothrus aeneus (assembly GCF_037042795.1). Lineage (NCBI taxonomy): Eukaryota > Metazoa > Chordata > Aves > Passeriformes > Icteridae > Molothrus > Molothrus aeneus. Next base: position 55,494,476 of record NC_089651.1, on the reverse strand, counting down.
GTCCTATCAGTCTGGATTGCTGGATCTTTGGGACCCCAGTAATACTTGTGCACAGACTGGCATCATGGGAACACAAAAATTGCAGGGTGGCCCAGACATGATGACAATAAAATATTGAATGGTGATAGTAGGGAGATTGTTTGTTAAAGTCAGAGCCCTTAGACTACAATTTGATCCAGGCTGTAGAGATGCAGCTGGACATTACCATTCAGATACAATGTTGGTAGTCCCAGCACTACATTGCCCCAATTCTGATGATTGGTGGAAGATCCACAAACAGAATAACAAAACACAGAACCTTGGAGGTTGTATCAGGGGAGTGCTCTGGAGAAGTAAAAAGGTGCTCTATGCTTTTGTTTCTGTGGAAACCCTCCAGTTATTGTTATGAAGCTGAACTTATTGGCTCAATAATTAATTAATTGATTTACAAATAAAGGGTGAAAAGCATCAGGGGGCATTTTTTTGTGTGTGAGAAAATGCTACATTATAACTTTCAGATTATTTCGTGCTAAGTGTACAAAGTTAAGGTATTTTCACTTTGGTCTGTCAGTCAATAACTTCAATGAGCAGAGGCTGTGGAGAGGAGAAAGAGAACTAAAAGAAAACTTCCTAATGACTGATCCTCTGCTTAGGAGTTGCACTTGAAAAAGCCAAAGGAGAATAGTCTGCTTACAGAGAGAGCATCTAACAGGGCTGTTGACAACCAGGATCGTGAGAAAATAGCAACGGGTTGTTTTAATCAATTCAGAAGGAGAGGCAATCGATTTTAGGGATAGCAAGGAGTTGCTCAGCCAATAATTAACCACCTTATCAAAGTTTTCTGGTAAAACCATGGATTATGCTGAACTCAGAGTCCTGGCTCTTTGAGGAGAGTTCAGATCTGGATTTTCCTCTTCCCCAGTGCTCTTTGCTGCTGACATGCTGCCACTGTCAGGGCCCTTTGTTCTTTTTCACAGGCAAAGGGATTCATTTCTGATACAGCATCTGCACAGAGGATCTGGGGAGAGCTGCCACGTCAGTGTGGGGTGGGAGACAGAGTCAGAGCTGCCCAGGAAATGCTTCTGTTGAGTCTCTTTTACGCTGAGTTTCTCTACATTAAAAGGGAGCAGGGGAATTGCAATATCCTTCAGTCCCCAGTCCTTCAGAAATATTTAAAGGGCCCTTGTTGTTAATGGTGCCCCTTCTCAAGGCACAGATATTCAGTGGTGCAATTGTGACTGATGCAGTTGGTGAGATGAAGCAGGTGGAAATCCTGTTGCCAGAGTTTGAGGGTTCTGGAGTGCTGTCTTTATTCCTGTGATTAACCTTCTCTGCAGACACTTGACCATTCAGCTCAGAGCACAAAATAATTCGTGGGATGTCCTTTCTTTATCATTTCTGCCACTGCCATTTCTGACTCATTACTGTGCCAAACAAAGGACTGTGTTTAGAAAGAATATTTTGTTTCTTAAGGTAATGAGTTCATTCCATTCCACTGATGCTCTGAATGAGATTAATATGTACTCTTCTAGGATCACAGTTTATTTCTGCTACAGTACTGTGCAGAGCCTCAGAAAAGACCAAGACCCTTTCAGACTTTGATAAACCCAGATAATGAGAAAGTTTCTTCCCCATTTATGGCTGGCTGAACATTTTTGATCAGTCTTTTTCAGCAGAAAGTGTTTTTGCCAAATGAAATATATATGGGGAAAAACCTGGAGAGGCAGAGGGATACTCTGCATTTGGGAGAAAGAAAATGTATTTAATCTTGTTTTACAATAAGTGGGCTCAAATATGACAGGGCTAAATGAAACACTCAGTATCTCTTAGTAAGTCTGTGACAGAACTAGGATCTCAATTTTGCTGCTCTAAACCCTAATTCCAGAGTTTTAAACACAGAATCATCTTGTTTCTTCTTTATGCCTTTAAACATAGCTTGATCTTCTATTGCCATGGACTCTGTGTAATGGGTGAGCAGCCACAAAAATGTTAATTGTATGCCTGGCTTTCCTGTTGCTGATGAATATCACTCAAGCCTTGTGCCTTGGTTTCTTTAATTATAACATAAAGTTAATGATGCCACCTCACTTTTGCATAATTCTGGAAGTATTTAATGTTGTTATTTTTCTTGCTGAGCACTCAGGACCAAGACCTGTGGTTGTTACTTGTTAAAATCAAAGGATTGTTTGCAAGTTAATGCATTACCTTTGTGGGGACAAGCCAGTGCCATCTGTGAAGGTCTGTAGGAGCTGTGCTTAGGTCCTGCCCTAGCACAGTTTTCACATGCTGCTTCTCCTGCCTTCAGAGTTCTTCTTTTTCACAGTGTTTGGCATGCACTGGAATGTCTCCATGAATTGGAAGGTAAGAACAGAGGTTGTGACACCAACCTTTTGTTGTGTGCCTTGCAATACTCTCTTTGAGGGTTGTACAAGAAATTGTGGGCATTAACATTCAGATACAAGGAAGATGTGTTTGGAATTCCAATGCTGTTGTTTATGCTCAGACAAGTCAAACTGTTCTCTGGATATTTCAGGATAAAGCATAAAAGTTTCTAATTAAACTTATAAATCAAGAACACATGCATTGAAAATATTTCCCACTACTGTATGCAAAGAATATTTATGGGATTTGCCAAGAGCAAAAGGTGCTGTATAAGATGCCAGTAGCTGTTGCAGATTGCATATTGAAATGCTGAAGGCATACAATGCAGTTGGTAAAATAATCTTGTCCATATTGATAAGCCTGGTCACAGACGTGTATTTATTTTTACATTAGAGTGCATGTGTGTCTTTGCCTAATGTAAGGAAGAGAACTCTTTATATCTGGTATCTCTCCTCAATTATTAGGTGTCCCTCTATTGGGAAAAACATTGCCATTGAGCTGAAATTCAAAGTCACCATTCTCAGACAAAAAACAGGGAAAGAATAGTCAGACTAACTTGTCTCAATGTGTGTGTAATCCCCAGTTGCCTTCTTTGATTCAGATCAAAATATAGGCTGTCAGGCTTTGTTATGCTGTATTAAAACATTTTATTGGACATCAGACTAGAATCAGTACCATGAGGATGGCACATAAACTTGTAATTTTCTGTTGCTGAACTTGAGAAAGAGACAGTATTGTAAACAGATCTGTCTGAATATCTGTGTGTTTCCTTAGAGGACCAATCCATGCACCCAGAAGGATCAGATATTAAGCATTTGGGATTTGTGTGTTGGTATGTTTTTGTTATTTGGTTTGTTTCTTTTGTTTGTTTTTAAGTGTTTGTGTGTGGAGGGGGTGGGTTCGTTGCTGTTTGTGGTTTTTTTGGTGGTGTTTTTTTTGTGTTTTGTTTTTTTTTCTACATCAGGAGGGTGTCATTGGACCTGCTGGTTGGTGGATCCTGTTGCTAGGAGTAAACCTGACCCTCAACAATTGGTGCTAGAGAGCTTCTTTTGGCCTCCAGCTCTGTGAGGAAAGGTTAAAGTGCTGTGATGCTGCTCAAAATCCATTAACCAAACAAAGTCTTAAGGAGCCTTTGGACTTCCTGACCTTGTGCAATCTCTAACAAACAAATTCTCGAAGCTAATCAATGAAACAGAATAACTTTGCGGTCTTTACATCCACCTACTCTTTAGTGGCTCTAATCCAAGGCCTAACAGGAGGGATTTCCTTGTATTATTAACACAGAGGCTGATAACCCTCTGAGCTGTGTTTTGACCACCTTGCCAGGAACCCCTGCCCCCAGGTATTATTTTTAAGACCCCAGGGATATGAAGTCCTGCCAGCAGCACTGACAAACACATTCAGCCTTTTGGAGCCTAAAAGTGCTTGCCTGGCCTGGCAGTAGGTGAGGTTTTCACAAGCTCAGCTGCAGCAACCCAAAACCTCCGTGTGAACAGCACATGGCATCTTCCTGCAAATGCATGAGCAAAAGGCACATGAATTCTGTGTAAATACTGATGGGCTTGAAGCCCAGGAGGAGGGGTGAGTGCATCCTGTCTCTGCCATTGATGCAGACATAATGAAAAATCTCAGGTTTCTTGGGGACACACAGAAGATCCCAGTGGTCTTGGCATTACGAGGAGGCCCATCAAACAGCATTAGCAGACTAATTAAATGTGCAGCTTAAACTTAATTTTCCTGGTAGCATTAAGACGGATTAAACATTATTCATTTGGTGATGTCCTTGGTTCTCAGTATTTTTCACTCCCCTTCCCACCTTGTCACTTTGTTTCAATCAGTGATATTACTGGGTTTAGTTTGGGAAATGCGCCTGAGCAGGATTTGAAAATAGGATTTTCTAAGCAAATCTTCATAACTTACAGCACCTGGGTTCCTGTTTTGCATAAGAAAAATACTCCTTCTTTTAATGAAAAAGGTTAATTATGCAAAGTGTGAACATAGTGGCTAAGTGGAGAAAATTTGCTAATCTGTAAATGAGGAGGAGAATCTGCTCTATAAATTGCACTTTCTGTATTTCTCTGTTTCTTTTCCTGCCATGTGAACTTGGTGAGACTCTGTATCTGCACCAATATGAAAACCTCAGGGTGCCAAGTGTTTAGATTAAAGGAAGAAAATCATCATTAGGTGGGTGGTGAGACACTGAGATCAGTTTCCCAGAGAAGCTGTGGCTGCCCCATCCCTGGGAGCATTCAAGGAGGACAGGAAAGGGCTTGGAGCAACCTGGTCTGTCGGAAGGTGTCCCTGTCCATGTGAGGGGAGGGGTGGAACAAGATAATCTTTAAGGTCCCCTTCCAACTAAAACCATTCAATGGTTCTATGAAAAATATTCTGATTTGTTTCTTTGCTTTGTTTTCTGACACATCTTGCTCTACAGACAAATCCAGCTCCTACAAATCAATGCCCAGCTGCTGAAAGCACATGTGGTGAGAGCTTGACAGACATGGTTGTTAATTGATTTTCTGGGATCTGTTCTTTTGGACTTGAATTCTAGCATTCTGTCCCAAGGATTTGGTAGTGTCTTCAGCCTATCAGGAGGTGAAACTATAGGCATCACATTAAAACCTGTATGTTCAGTGACAGAAAGAGTTCAGACTTTGACTCCTGGGCATCTGCATGCTGACATGATCTTTAATCACATAATTATGTACTGCCTTTCCACCTGAGTCTCTAGGTAGATTAGCAACTATAAAATCTCTGAAAGAGAACAAATTATAGAGTGACCTGAAAAAGATGGTTGTGATTATTTCCATTTTGTGAAATGAAGGCTCTGATACAGGGTAGGATACTGGGGCACCTCCAAGCTAGGTAATAGGCTACCTTTTAATTCCTTTTACATGACCTTGAAATCTGCCATTAGTCTTTACTGCATGCATCAGGAATCCCCAAACATGTCATTCTCTGACCTACTGAATATAGCCAGCAAAATCTTCTGGAATGTGATGAAAACCAGCATGCATGGGAGGACTTTCTCCATAGATTTTTTTTAAAATGTCTATTGTTGACTTATTTTTCTGAGTGGACACTTGTATATTTTATTTTCCATACCCAGCTCAGCCTGCTGGATCTGAAAGGCTGCTCTCCTGCTTCTACTGCTTCTTCACTGCTGTAATCACACTGTAATAATACAGAGGGAGATGGTCAAGAGAGGCAATTTCTGTGATTGCTGCTTTTGCCTTATTTGCATTGAACTTTTATTTCTTAGTGGAAGCTCTCAGAAGTGTTTTGTGCTTCACAGTTGTAGAGGAAGGGACAGCTCCACCTTGAATAAACACACAGGCTGCTAGGTGAAGCAGGAAAAAGGGAGAAAATAGAAGTGTTTTTCTGTCCAAATCAACAAAATTCATGAAGATCATCAGAACAAGAGGGCATTTTAACCATGCTTCAGCATGGGATAGGTGCAGGCTCACAGCTGTGGTCACACAAGGGGCATGGAGTGAATTGGAGGGGTTGGAAGGTCTTCTCCATGAGTTTGGTTGGAGCAGCCTCTCTCCAGTCACCTCTCCAGGGTGCTGTTCAAAACTTTCCTTTGTAACTTGAGGGACTGTGAACAGGGGGAAAATGAATGCTTGCAGAGAGGTGGTGATTGATGCAGGTGTGTGGCTGGACTTGCAGGAGTCTTGTACAGCTCTTGGATTGTTTCTGCCTTTGAAACCTTGCTCCTGTAATGACAGTGTGAAAAATGAAAACTTTCCTGGTACCTCTGCCTTTCAGTGCTCACAAATGCCATTCACAAGCCTGAGAGTAGTAAGGTAATATGTCTGATTTCAAAGAGATGGACAACTTAATTGGTATATAAATTTAGCTCTAATAATGCATATTTTTCTTTGTAATATATTCTGTATACTTTGTGTGTTAGCTGGGTAATTTGTTTCTGCCTTCTACCTTAGGAAGCGGTGGGATGGTGCTATTTATCTTATTTCTTGTGGGAGATTTTTGTAAAATGTTTGTTGGGCTGTTAACTGAGTGCATAAGAAAACAGTCATTGCAATTTTTACTAATCTAAAGCCATTTGCCTTTAGAAGCACAGAATGCAGAACATCCCTTGAACAGACAAAGTGCATTTAGTTTGGGACTGGTGTATGAATTTTCCAAAGAGAAGAGCTAATCAAAGAGTGATGTTTATGGAATAATAATGTGATTAGAACTGTCTGATTTATTTACTGATAGAGGTAATGTTGAAAATGAGATTTTGAAAAGCAAATTGTGTGTGAAATTCTGCTTCCACATCTCCAAAGTATAACTTGTATACCAGGTATTGTAAGGACTCTGAAGGGGCTTAACAGGTGAAAAATAATTGTAGGGCCCATTAGATGAAGAAAATTGTGATCTTAGGAGGAAGGAACAGAGAAGATGTGAGGGCTGACATGAAGTTGTGGTTTGAATCCCTCTCCTTCCCACCTAAACAGAGGCACTGCTATGAAACTCATCTTTCCCTACCCAAGTGTCAAACATGTTCCTTTGGTTTTGCCTCCTCATGCATGCACATGTACTTGCATATGTTTATATGTAAATAAACCCAAATTGCTTATCACCAGGAGACTCTGCTGTGCCTGCTGAGAGCACAGTTTATCTGAGTGACAAGTACAAGTCAGGCCATTTGAAGTGCTGCTGGAACATGCTCATTTTTCTTCAGCAAGGAGCAAGGTACAAAATGTGTTAAACTCGGAATGAAGTGTCAGCGTCATGCTTTGCCACAGAGACAACTTTTCAATTTTTTTTTTTTTTAAGTTAGGAAGTAATCAAACAACCTTACCTCCCCAGCACCCTTTGTTCAGCACGTGCCCATGAGCCACAGATGGAGGACAGGTCTGTGTCTGACAGAGCTCTGCTTTCCTGCAGTGTTTTCTATCTTGTTGAACAAACAAAAGGTTTTGTTGTGTTACCATCATTGGCTTTTTACTTCATTTAATGGATTCCCAGTGTCCTCCTCTCTGCAACACAGCCTGTGTCAGCACTGTTAACTATTAAGTTGTTTATTATTTATTATGTGTTAAATGCTGACAATGTGACGTGCAAAGGATGTAGGCTGAAAGAGAGGCATTTATGCAGATGTGATTTATGCTTTCTGCAAGCTGTCTTTGTAAGAATTCTGAGGTTTCATATTTGCAAATCTCAGGTTGGTGGGTTTTACAGGCTATTCAGCTAATTCAGTCCCATCTTTCAAACATCTGTCGCCTCTGAAAAGTTCTCAGTGTAAAGAGGAAACTGTTATTTATAAGAAGAAGCTGTCAAAGATCAGCTATGTTCAACAATCTAAAGCATCACTTACGTACATCAGCACTAAACTATGCTCATTTGGATAGCATGAATGACTAATTTTAGCTTAAAATTGGAAGCAATTATGGGTTCAGGAAGAAAAGTAGGGCTGTATGTCATTAGTAATTGATTTCTTTTGTGGAAGAGCTTGAAACGAACATTAAAAAAGAAAAACATTCTTAAGTGATGTAACCTGTGGCATACAATACACAGATGTTTCACAGATTTGTGTGTGTGTGTCTCAGGTGGATGGATATTTCTGTTGTCATTCTTCCTCATCCCTACAGCTCCCTAAAAATTCTGCTTTCCCTCCCTGTGCCTTTCAGCTTTTGTGAGACTCAAGCTGATGATAGCTCACACTGGGAACATTGTGCAACTGCTGTACAAAGAGGAGAGGGTGCAGGAAGCTCTGATATGCTTGGAAAGATGCTGGGGGTAGTTTTCAATATTTGAAGGTCTTATAAGTAAATAATTGTTCCACCTGTGCATCTTGTGGTGAACTGCAGCAGGGGAGTCCCACAGAGCAGTGGTGCTCTGGACACTGATGAAGGACAGGGAGAAGCTTGAGCACAATGTCTGTAGGACAAGAACTGACTGTGGCAATGCACTCCTTCTGCTTCTTCCCTTCCCTGCTTCCTGGAACAGCATTTGCTCGTCCAAGGGAGTCGTCCTTGGCAATCTGGGGAACAGCTACTGGGTCAGGAATCTTGACCTCTCCCAAATGAGTCAGGTCAAAGAAATTGCCCTGAACTTGTTTCTCACTGAGGCTTGCCTTCTATGGCAAGGAGTCAGCAGAATGGTCAGGCCAGATGCTGGGACCAAGCTGTCATTCTTTCTGCTGCCAGTGCTGCAGTCCCTCCTAGGGAATTTAAGGGCCAGGAAAAGCAAGTAAGAACATTGTCCACTGGACTGATGCTATGAAGGATGCCTTAGTTGGTGACCAGCTCTAGGAATGTTTTGGGCTAGTAAAATAAATCATATTTTCCTGAGTCGAGCCATCAAGTGGGGAGAGGAATGATGAAGTGATTTATGTGTCTGGAAACCAGAATCTCAAGGATTTTGTTGGATCTCCTCTCTGTGAGAAGTTACATTTACACGGTCTTTTGCAAACAGATGTGATCTGTGAGTCTGGGTTGATGACTTTAGTAGGATGATGTGGCTTTTGGATTAGTCTAGATCATGTCCAGTTACTTTGGAGTGTGGATGAGGTGAGTTTCTGTCTGCACAAAATCACATCAGCCTGCTGGGTGGGATCCAGCTCCTCGAGCATGATACAATTTGAGGCCTTTTGAGATGTGTGAGGGTATCCAAGACAGGCAGTAAGGGTCTGGCAGCATTAACCCAGGACCTGCATCTGACCCATGCTGCAGCAGCCAGGCAGGGCTGGATGAGCAGACCTGCAATAAATGCCCAACTTCTCATATGTCTGCCTGGGAGAGATGGCCTGCCTTCTGAGGGGCCAGGCTGAAATAGAATTTGCTGTCCCATTCTCTAAGGGAAATCCGTATAGAAAACAACAGGCCTGCATGTGGCCAGGAAACTGAAAAGTCAGAGGTGTTCTGTGGAGTTCTAGTTTATAAGATAAATACATGCAGAGAAGTTGGCTAAAAAAGGAAGGATTTCTAGTTTTCTGAATACTTTTTATTAGGTTTGGCTTCAAAGCTGGAAGGATTGCTAATTTCATGAGCAGCTGAAGGATGAAAAGACCCTTACTTCAAACCTTGGAGGATATCTGCCAAGTACATCTGCCTTGGGACTAGCACACCTTGCTAGCCAAGGCAGCAGAACTGTGAGGAGTCCAGGGTTCACTCAAGAGTCTTTTGTGGATTAGATCAACATTTGTCAAGACATTTTTTAATATTTTTTTTTTTTTTTTTTACTCAGCAAGCTATTTTTGATGACCTTGTTTCAGCCAAAAATTTCTAAGAATCTCTGCTTGCAGAATCTGACCCACACACAGGAGACATTTGCCATGACTTTTTCTTTCCTTAGGACTCTTTATAGCAAGAAAAATTACACAAATATTCCATTTATCTCATTTTTGAAATTCATAGGTAAGATTTATGAATGCCTCTGACAGGTTGTGGGCTGGTGTCCAATCACTATACCTCACTTTCCCAAAGACAGAAAAGATCTGTGCAAAATTCTTATGGAAGAACAAAATACATGTTTGTATTCAGGCACTCAACTTTCTCTGGCTATGTTAAAACTTAGTCTAAAGACTCAGTTGTATCAGAATTAACTTGTTTGGTGTCTCAGTCTCTTACAACTTTCTGGCTATCTCATGGTGTTTGCTTTCTATTTCTACAACTGTTTATGTGGTGTACAGCTTCTGACCATACCTAATCAGGCCAAAATTTAGATCTAGTTTTAAAAAATAATACCTCTGCATATTAAAAATTTTTGTATGATATTTAATATAAAAAAATTGAAAATATAATCTCGTTTACTACTGTTTCCCCCCTCCCAGGACCCCACACCTGAATTGTAGGCACTTCTTATTTTCAACCTTGCTGGATTAAAAAATCTCCAATTCCTTCTATTTTTGTTTCCCAAAGGAATGAGACTTGTGATCCTATTCTGCCTGCCTGTCAGTCATTCTCTTAATAACTTTTGAGTCCATTGGCTGGTCTCAGCCACCTTTGACACAGGACAGCCACCTCTCAGATATTACATTCCTACACATTTGGTGCAAATCAAGACCTGGGTCAAGGAGAAAGACTTTATTAGAAATTTATCCCTCCCACAGGTCAGCAGCCTGTGGGAGAGATAAATTTCAAGCAGTCATCAAGCTGGTGTGGGCCTAGGTTGGCTGTCCCAGCTGGCTGTGACATGGGGGACTTGGAGATGTGAATCCAGGGTGGATGTGGCAAAGTCTGGAATTGTGGGAAAGGGAGAGGGTTAGAATCACGTGGGGTAGAAAACACAGAACCATGGAATGGTTTGTGTTGGAAGGGACCTGAAAGCTCACCTTGTTCCATCCCCCCTGCCCTGGGCAGGGACTTCTCCCACCAGTCCAGGTTGTTCAGCATCCCAGGGGAGACTGGATGAAGGGACAGCAAGGAAGGTGACTTTATTGCAGGCGTGTGCCTGAAATGAGGATGTTAAAACCAAATCGATAAGGATATATTGCTCAATATTAATAAGGATTCAGGCTTCTACCAGCTCACAGAGGGGAAGGTGAGATGCATTTACAATTCTGTTTGCGTGTTTTGCATCCCAGCTACCTTGGTGGGTGACAATGAATAGTCAGACAACTGATTATTGAGTGTTTGATGATGATCTGTTTAATCTCAGTCCAGAGTGAATATATTTAATGTCTTGATTTTTCTATTGAATATGTTGTGGCATTGGTTACATACAATGCTTTCTAACATCTTATTAATGAAACAAAATCACAGAGTACTTTTAACAATGAGTAGTTTGTTTGGCTGCATTAATATAAATTCAAATTCTTTTTACTGTCACTGCATGCATATGAACTATCTCTTTCAGAAAAAGAGATTGATTCTCTTCATGAAAAAAATTTAACAGACACTCCCATTACCCAACATACTCCTCTACCTGAGAAAATTTCTAAATTTCAGCAGCTTTTGCAGTAAATAAATGCAGCTCTTGGAATATTTCATAGTGTGTTATGGACCTGACTTGCCAGGTTTTCAAACCCTCTACAGCAATTCAAAGAAATAATTTGATATTTTGCTTATGTTCTTAGTGTTTTGGGAGAGGAATATTTGCAAGGATTCACTGAAAGAGAGCACCAAGCTGGGTGTCATTTTGGTTTGGAAAATGCTACAATTATGCTCTGTTTGTTAATCTGTTTTATGGTGTGGTGTGTTTTCATCAGGAGGATTCTGCAGGCAGAATAAAATTGAGAGTATGAGACAGATCAACCAGCAACTGCTATTTGACACGCTCTGTCCACTGGCCTAGTTTATTATACCTGGAGTGAAACAACTAAAGCACTAGGGATGAATATGTCTCAGTTTTCTGTAAAACGAACTCCTGGGTTTTGCTGGTAGTGGCTGTTGGTTTTCATATGAAATTAGTAGTGTCTCATTAAATGAAAGGCAATTATATGTATTAGCAATAATGATAGAATCATGCACAAAAAAAAAGTCAACCAAAAAAATATCCCCTATGGATGCAATTTTAGAAATGCATTATGCAAGGGTTAATTTGTGAGCTGGGTTTTTTTTTTTCTTCCCCCACGTTTTGAAAGCTTTGCTGTAATTTTGTATGAAATTTGAGATCAGTGAGTCTATAATATCTAATGAATAATTTACTACGCCAACAGTCTTTCTGTGGAAGAATACTAAATTAATTAAGGCCTGGAGGAATTTCCATGTGTTTAAGCCACATTATATCTTCAAGGTTTTACTGCTTCAAAGTCACTGAGATGAACTCTTGGCTTTTCAGGTGTTAACAGTCCCAGGAAAACAAGATTGATGCCCTTGCTTTAGCCTAAGAAAACTAAAGGTCTTCAGCATGTGTTTTGTGCGAATCTACTAAAAGGATAGTTCCTTGTACTCACTTTGCTCCCTTATTTTTTTTGGATATTGTATTTATAAGAAGTGCCCTACCATCTCCCAGACCCAGAGGCATTTTGCTGGGTTGGATGGCACACTCTGAGCCAGCTTGTTAGGGTGGGTCATTTCTCTGGGTTAAAGGAGGAGGGGACCCTCTCCCAACAAGACAAGCTGTAGCTGAGCTTACCCCTTCCCTGAAAAGAACAAAACTTACTTCTAACCACTTGCGCAGAAAGGGATTGTTTTTGGACCTGTTGGTCAACCTTGAGAGAATCAGTCAAAAGCATTTCAATTTTCTGAGTCTCAAGCCGTAAGAATCTCTCACAGCTGATGGTACAGTGAAGGCTGGATACGGTGAGAATGCCAACCTGCCACACACACAAATTGTTTATTTAAACAGGACAAAATAGCTGCTTTCCAGCTGCTCTTGATGCCCTTGAGTTGAAATGCAAATACAGGAAGAACATGTGCCACTGTAACCAGATGACAGCCGTTCCCCTTCCCTGGAAACCAGTCAAGCACAGAAAAGAGGAAGTCAGTCCCTCTCTCCCATGGCTAACCACACTCATCATTCTCTCCTTGCTTCCAGCTGTTGACCAGCTACCCCAGGCAGGATAATTTGGCTCTCTGTAAGAAACCCTTCAGAGGTCCCTCATTTAGGCTTTCATCTGGTACACAATTTATTGAACCAGTCTAGTGCTTACATGTGTCCTGGTCTGGGCTCACAGGTACTGTGTTCTTCTTGCACCACTTCTGTGCTATCCCCACTTTAAGGTTAGTGAAGTGGAGTGCAGAGGCTGCTTGGACAAAGGTTCATTAGGACATCTGTGACACATTGTCATGGGTTATTCTTGCTGAGGTGCTGTAACACACCATGTGTCTGTCCCAAGAGGGGTGGCATGATGGCACTTGAAGTGAAGGGGAAACAGCCCTGGCAAGGACAGCAGATGCTCAGCTGCATTCTCACAGATAAGCTTAGACCTGAGCTCCCTTCAAGACCAGGTTTTAAACTTGGCTCCTTCCAAACACTGGGTGGACTGTTTGGACCTGGAATGCTGCTGCTGCAGAGCCCCTGGGCCAAAAAGAGTGTTGGGCCTAAACCCTCTCCTGGCTTTGCAGGGGGTTTGGGGAGTCTGGTCCCTCCTCAGCACAGAGCTCTGTCCCTTTCTTAAAGCCACGTGCCAAAACACTTTGCTGCATCAGGACCTCTTTGGCACCATGACCAATTCGTACATCCAGTAAATCAGAAGGGAATCAGGGCAAAGACTTGGGATACAGAAAGCTGCAGTGTCTGATTAAACGTGGTCAAATTACTGACTATGTATGTTCAGGCTACTTCAAGAAATTAAAAGTGGGGGTTGGGGGAAATATAGTCAATGAGGCCTGTATGATTGTAGAAGGTGGGGGGAAGTCAGGCTAGGGGTGCTCAGCAATACCCAAATTGTCCTGTTTGCCAATATCCAGGGATAATTTACACATCAAAAGGAGAGGGCGGAAATGGACATGAAAAGTGACAGCGATTGCCAAGTTAAATAAAAGCCCCTCAGTGAACATGAAGAGCAATAAGAGCCGTTTGGAAAGTTGGCTGGAGAAGAAGAGGTTATGTGAGAGCTTATACCCGACCGCCTTCTTCGCCCCTTGGGAACCAATACAGACATGGAATTCACTTGACCTGCAGGGCTGAGCAAAATATGGCCACACATCAGTAAAGCCTGATGCTTAAGTCATAGGAAACAAAAGCAGGACTGTGCCAGATGCCAGACGAGTGGGATCAGGTAGCAGGAGCCACAGCCTGACTTCAAAACGCCTGAGTAAATCTGGGCTGCTAAATTTCCACTGGACTGAATCTGAAGAAAATAAAGGAGAAGGAGAATGCTGTTTTTTTCTTCTCTTGCTGGATACTAGAGGAAGAATATAGGTTGAATTTGAATAAGCAAGAAGCAGTATTTCTACGACAGGGTGTTTTTTGAAATATGAGGCTTTATAGGTTTAGTGTTAAAGCAATTTCTCTTCTTGTCATGAATCACTGAAGGACGGACACTGTGTTTAGGTGGGATAAGAACACCCAAATGCTTCCTTGCCTCTCTGTCCTTGATTATATATTTTTTTAATCTCCTTTGCTTTGAGCAAATTCAGAAACACTCTTGATTTTGCCCATCACATCCCAGTCTCACTTTTTACTGCTGAATAGCTGCTTCAGATACCTTGTCAAACAGTGTCGTCCTGGCTCACTTTGCTAAGAGATGGTGTGAATGATCTGGGCTTTCCAGAGCAAGCACAAGGAGAGCAAAACTAATTGCTGCCCCAAGCAAGAATCTTCCGATGAAAAGCTGATCTATTTTACACAAGTCCAAACCTGAAATAACTCCGCAGACGTCAGTGCAATCACTCTAGATGTGCAAGAGAGGCGAATCTGCCCTCGAGCCCTCTGCCTTCTTTCCCGGGGGAGGGCAGCCTGGCTCAGGAGCCGGGGAAGGGGGAGAGCGACTGCAAGGATTGCTGCCTTTTTACACAATCTGCATCAGTTTTGTGATCAAAGGCTAGAAGTGACCAGAATAGGCAGAGTCCCGGGCTTTCCCATTCACACGGCTCAGGCAGGCTTAACCCTGCCCGCTTAAGGCCGGGCTTTGATGCAGGGAGTCATGTGCGGTCGCACCGCTGGGACTCTGTTCCAGGCAGCGCTGTGCCTTTGGAGGGGAGAAACAGAGTGGGCTTAAAACCTTGGCTTTTTGGGTTCATTAAGGCTCGAATCAGTCCAGTGTGCGGGGGTCTGTGCCTGTACACCCCTGATCTGAGGAGGGGGCAAGCCTCCAGCTGCCTTCCTCTGCTCTCCAGGGAAGCGCCAAATACCTCTCAGGGGTGGCTCTATCTTTGGCTGCCGTACGGCAGGGATTGGATTACAAGCAGCTTCATGCTGACAAGGCTTTGGAGGAATAATAATATCTTGAATATTATGGAATTTGAGGAATAATAATATTGGGGAGATAATAACATCCTCTAGGGAACGAGGTTGTCTTTCTCCCTTACAGCCCTTGGCACAGAGAGGCTACAGATTCTTACATGTACTGGGAATTAGCCATTTCTTTAAGACATATTTGCCAGTTCCAGTTAAAATGTTCCCAGCATGTGTGCTGGCACAGCTGGGATGGGAATCTCCCTGCAAAATAAAACAACTGGGGCTTCCAGAGCTGCTGGAAATCACTCTGCTTCCTCTGCCTGCAAGGCAATAGCATTTCCCTTGGCACCTGCTCTTCCTTTCTTCTTCCAGTGAATTAAGGGCCAGGTAGAGTTTTGCTCCATTGTATTATCTTTAAGACCCAGACTCCCATTTGCTGTGCTTGTGCATTGCTCCATCAATTCAAAGGAGCTATGCCAGTGTAATCCAGCTGAGCAAGCTGGGCACCATACAGATGGTTTGGGATACTGAACTCCTGAATTCAGGACAATGAAGCTGAAAAGAAATAACCTGTTTTTTCTTGCTAGAATACAGTGCATTTCTGATGTAACTGGTTTGCACTGTCTTCACAAACCCTCTTTACTAGGACCAGATTTAATACCTGAGGCAAAAGGAGAAAGGTTATTTTTAACAGCAAAAGGACATTGCAGCAACACGTCTGTAGGATGGAGGGTTCTGAAGCTTTGTCACAGGGCAAGGAAAGTCCCTGGGATGAAATCCCTCCTGCGTACAGAGGGATGAGTGTGTGTTTCGGCATTTGTCCTGGCTGGGGAGCCCTCCGTGACTGGGAGGGGTGACCAGGCTGCCGAGCCCTGGGGCAGTGTGAGAGCACCGTGCGCTGTGGGGCCAAAGACCTGCACCCCCGGGAGGGCCGGGACGGCGTGGCTGCTGTCACTGCTGTCACCGCCAGCTCCAGACAGGGAGATGCCACCAACTCAAGAGGCAGAAAAACTCAGCGAAGCATCACACAGCTCTGTCCCTGCAGAGCACCAGGGGGATTTGCTGCATAATCCAGAGGGATCGCGGGCTCAGAGCGCTGCTGAGCTTGGGACTGAACCTGGGACTGAGCCTGGGACTGAGCCTGGGGCTAGGTGGAGGGAAGCGCAGGGCAGGCTGGCGGGGGCACATCGAGCTCTCCGAGGCAGCGCACAGCGCGCACTGTGCCTCCGTGCTGCCTGCGTCAGCCTCTCGCCCGCCTGCCCCGGGCCCAGCGAGGCGCGGCGGCGGCTCCGCGCTCCGCACGGCAGCTCCGAGCCGGGGCGGCCGCACCGCAAGGACCCGCTCCGGGCAGGGCCGGGGCAGCCGCACCGCCGGGACCCGCTCGGGCAGGGCGGGGCACCGCCGGGACCCGCTCCGGGCAGGGCCGGGGCACCGCCGGGACCCGCTCCGGGCAGGGCCGGGGCACCGCCGGGACCCGCTCGGGCAAGGCCGGGGCACCGCCGGGACCCGCTCCGGGCAGGGCCGGGGCACCGCCGGGACCCGCTCCGGGCAGGGCCGGGGCACCGCCGGGACCCGCTCCGGGCAGGGCCGGGGCACCGCCGGGACCCGCTCCGGGCAGGGCCGGGGCACCGCCGCGACCCGCTCGGGCAGGGCCGGGGCAGCCGCACCGCCGGGACCCGCTCGGGCAAGGCCGGGGCACCGCCAGGATCCGCTCTGGGCAGGGCCGGGGCACCGCCGGGACCCGCTCCGGGCAGGGCCGGGGCACCGCCGGGACCCGTTCCGGGCAGGGCCGGGGCACCGCCGGGATCCGCTCCGGGCAGGGCCGGGGCAGCCGCACCGCCGGGACCCGCTCGGGCAGGGCCCGCCCCAGTGCGCTCACAGCCGGTCCGCACGGGCAAAGCACCATCCCTGAAAGGGGAGCGCTGCGGAGCAGGAAGAACAAGAGTGGCTCCTCAGAGATCAGGCATTGTTGGTTGGGGGTTGTATACAAATCACCAACGGGTTGGGACTGCTAGGAACGTGCCTTGAGCTGTTTTCTTTTCCAGCATCAGTCTCATTACATGGTTATGACAATGGGAAGATGCCATCAGCTCACGTCCCAGGCAGCAGACCGAGAACTTAATGTTACAACTTACTTTAAAAGTTTTTTTAATTACAATTATAATTTTTTTAATTTAGTAATTACACAAAGCAAAAGCATATTGACAGTAGTTCCATTCAACCACTATAAGCACACGTACCTTCAGTTTAAACAATGCTTGCTCATTTCGAATACAATACGTACTTGTAAGCCTTAAAACACAATACACTAATCTCCGTTATTAAGCTTAGAACTTCCTAATATCTTATTAAATATACTTTTTTTACAACTTAGGAGTTATTCTAGGGAAGCATTCATACACAGACCATTGTTCTATTTGTCCTTTTCTACTTCTTACACAATTTTCCTGCTAACTAATCTTATAGCTACTGCTTAACTCTAATCACAATTCTATCTCTAAAGCCTGTCCTTTACAACCTTCCCCAAACCCTCTAATTCTAAAAATTCCCACAAGACAGACTGGCAGTTAGTTAGTTTTCCTAGTTCAGTTGGATTATTAAGGAAAAGAAACCATAAATAGGCTGTACAAAATCACATTGTTAGCTACAGATGTGCACATCTAATGTACAAAGCTAATGGGGAACAGCGACCAAACTAATCTGAAAATCTTCTGAGCTGTTCCTGAAAAAGAAACAACCCCATAAGGGAGCAACCAAGCCATGCTGCCCAGATCTCTTTGTCACAGGTCTCAGGAGAGGGTAGAGAAATTAAATCAAGCTCAGTGGGCTTTTAGCTGCCTTTGGAAGAAGTTTCTGCCTGGCATGAAAGCCACATCCATGGCAGGAGCTCGGAGGTGCCTTTCAGATGATTGCATTAGCTGTTGCTCCAGGTGTCCAAGGCAGACAGCTGACAATTACACCTTTTGTTTTCTTTTTCATGTTTGACAGCCAGCTGCCTTTTGATCTGCAGTGTGCATGTGTGTGTACGTGTATATTTATATATAACCTCGGTTCTATCACTCTGACAGAGTCCCAAATTACTTATCTGAGCATTTTAACAAATACAGGGCTGATTTACACACTAGACCATCAAATGAAAGGGTCCCTTTTGGCACTTGTCTTCCCCTGCAGTTTTACAAAACATGTTCTTTCTCATGACACTAAAATTATAAGGCTGTAGTGTGGATTTCACTGAATAAAAGCTGATCCAGTAGCTGGTTTCCCAAATAATTGAAGAGTTATATGGCAAAATTTTATATCTGGACTCTGGGTTTTAGAATCCCACAAGAAGGCCTGCTGTGACTGCATGCATGTTGTACAGGATGCCTGTCAGGAAGGGAGAGATGGCTCAGGAGCTGAGGGATCTCAGGGATGGAAAAGAAAAACCTGAGCAAAATCACAGAGCAGGAGATTTTTCTGCAGCTCTGAAAGTCAGAAAAACCAAGTAATTCCTACTGACTGCATGTTGTACAGCTCTTGCCAGAAACATGAGGAAAATATTTGTATTAGTTCAGGTACTGTGAATTACTTCTCCTGCCAAAGAAGAGTTAAAAATCAAAACCCCCAAGCCCTTCTCTTCCCTGAGTGTTTACTACTGGTCACTGCAGGAGACAGAGTATTACCTTGGAAGGCCTCTTATTGACCTTATTACAATCTTATAAAAAGCAACTTGTTTTCTGGTTTAGAGTAGAGATTTTCTGCTCAGAGAAAAAAAAATCTTTGCTGGTTATTTCTGGCTCTGGAGCCAAGGCCACTGCAGGAGCTCTGTCCTCACAGGTAATGGTGTAGCCTGTGGGAGACCATTAAGTGGTGCTCTGAGGGCGCTTCCAGGCTGGAGTTACAACAGAGGAGTTTAAAACCACCGTGCTCACCACAGCACTCACAGCCTGCCACCAGAATTGCTTCAGAATAAGGCAGCAAAAACATTTGAGCAAACAGTTGTTGTGAACAAGAAAAAGTCTGGCTGAAGAAGGGGATTGGGCTAATTAATGAGTGACCTTATGGTTCAAGCCAAAACCAAGACTTGCTCAGACTGCAAAATTATGGACTGTCATTATGTAAAAGAAGGCTTGTTCCAGCAATTCCTTCTCTTTCCAGGGACTACTGGCTGGCTAACGAGAAACCTGGGGTGAAAAAATTTATTTGCCTCTTGGGTTGATATGGGCAGTGAGGGAGGGTGTTGCAAAACAAAATTTTTCAATCTTTTTTTTCTTTTCAACTGATGAATTGGAGGAGAAAAGAGTACAATTAGCAATAAAATGCTGTCCCTGCAATGGAAGGTAAATCTTAGATGCTTTAGAGGTAACAAGTGGTACAGAGCTCTTCTGGTAACAAAACCTCTGAGAACACCTGGTCCTACAGAAGAGCCAAAGTAAAAGCCAGGAGCTTATATTTCATAGTATATATGATATTACTTATATTTATTATATTAATTATATTCATTATATTATATGAATTATATTTCAGCTCTGAGAGCTGAGCTAGCCTTGGAGGGAAGTTAACAGTGGCAGTGCTCAGGGTGCCATTTATCCCTGCTCACCTTCCTGAGTCTGCCTCTGCACTCTCTGCCTGGGCAGGATGTGAGCAGAGTGATGTGGAGAGCAGCGTGAAGTCTCTGAGGAAGACCAAAGTAAGGCTCCTGCCTAAGTCCATTGTGCTATTAAATAAGTTCCTCATTTAATATTTATCACATTCAGAATTCACAGGAAATCACTGTAAGTTGTAGTTTTAATAGAAGTTGACCCTGTAAACCAACTGATCAAATCTTGGGTCAAGATGACCTGACATATGCAAATCATATGCAAAGCTCATGTACAGCTGCATGTACAAAGATCACACTCCACCACGAGCAAGCCTCCACTGACTTCAATTAAAGTTTTGACCAAGTCAGCTTGAGCTTTGTACATAGAGCTGTATGTGGGCTTTGCATATGATTTGCATATGTCATGTAATGTACAATGTGGTATTGTGTACTGGCTGTCTCCTCCTAATTAATACATGATAGAAAAACTCTTAGAGAATAATGATTAAGAAAAAATTTGTGCATAAGGAAATTGCTTGCAAATGACCACACTGGTAAAATTATAACCCAGTAATACTGCAGTCCCATTTATTTTCTGTTAGGTTTAATCACCACTAATAATTCAGTCGAGGGTAATTAATCTTTGCTGATCAAAGTACAGGAAAGGGCTGAAGGACTGTAGCTGCATCATAATGACATGTAGTGCTGATGGCACACAATTGCCTGTTTGCAGAGAGATGTGAAGATGTCCTCATCGGCACACAGTCAATGAATGGGAGTTCATTATCACTCAGCACAGGAGAGAGGCTCAAATAATAAAGGAAAAAGCCCAAAAGTACATACAGAGGCAGATGCTTGCAACTGGAGCTCAGCCTGTTCCCTGGGCTGGAGGGGTGTGGGCAGGGAAGCTGTGCTAGAGACCAGTGAGGGAAAGGACATTCAGTATTGATCTTTAAAAATCAGTTTATCAGGATAAGGTTCAGCTAATGCTGCACTGAAGGAAAAAGGGAGTTTCAATTCCCAAACACTCCAGTTTCCCAGCAGAGAGTGACTTTCTCCAAGTTCTTTGTATCAGTCATTATCAACATGGAACTTGTTACCTTCATGGGACTAGGTGGTACTTTCTTGGGAAGGACACCTTCTCTCGTTACTTGCTGAGGCCTAAATGACTTGTGCTTCTTCCCTTGAGCGAGGTGGTTGATGAGCAAAGGGAGATGGACTGTGGGCAAAAGATCCTGCAATGGAAATAACACATAGCTGAGAGCCTGAGAGAGTGGATAGCTAAGGTTAATCTTTGTTTTTCCTCTACCAGTTTTTGAAGAGCATTTTCAGATCATGATTGTGCTGCTGTCCTGGGCCAGGCAAAAATCCAGCAGGACGATTTCCATCTGTATGGCCAGAGAAAATTCAGGGGCAGGTTGCCTCCTGAATTGCTTCATGAATATATAACATGCTTGAACTTAGAAGGCTTGAAGTCAATGCTGTGCTATGTTGAGTTTTGCAGATGCCATTTAAAAATCCCAACACCTAATTTATTTAGTCAGGGTTCATTTATTTTAATCTTCCAGCCAAACCCTTGTTTGGGAACTTTGATCTGAAAGCAGTGTTTCTTTTCAAAGTCACAAACCCCCCCTCCTTCCATGCTTGAATATTCTATTTAAAATTCTTTTGATATTCCCTTCTATTGAAACTGCTACCAAACATCAGTGGTGTTAAAAAAACCAACACCTATTACCAAAAAGACAGACAGTATTTAGAGCTACAATAGTCCTGAAGTACAGTGAAACAAAACTGGAAATCCATCAGTTCTTTGGCTGCTAAATGATTTCCATGCTGGGCTGGCATTTATCTTCTAGAATAGAGAAGCCTTTCAGAGAACAGCAAATATCTGGCAGGGGGCCAGAGGCCTTGGATATAAGACAATTAGCACAACAGGGGAAAAGAAGGGCTTCCGGAATTAGAGATGAATAAGAAATATTTGTAAAGTGCACTTTAAGTTATTGGTTTGATCACAGCAAATGTTTGTCACTTATTCCTCATGGCTGCAAATGTGCTGTATTAGTTGTCTGGTTCTGCTTTCTTCTGTAATTAGTTTCACCACTGAGTGGTAGGACTGGTACAAACCACACTTGTTTTCCTCTACTTCATCTTTAAAAGACCACTTTGTTTGTTTCAAAAATAGGGAAAACAGCAAGTTGCTAGTTGTTGCAAAGATGGACTGCTCCCTCCTAGTCTGCTGGCTTCCTCTCCATGCACAGCTTTAATTAGATGTGGGGATTTAAGCCTTTACATTCTGAGGCATGTAACAGTCAGACTAATAATTAAGAGGATATATTTAGATGGTTTAAAAAACCCACTCTACTTCCAAGAGTAAACCTCGACGATTAAAAGTGCCAAAGGGTTTCCAGGCTCCTCTCAGTATCGTGAGCTGTAAATTTGCTCATCTTATTGACAAAGAAAAATATTCCAATCACAGAACATAAACAGACTGTCAAGTCTTGAATATTAAGAGGTTTTAGCCATCTTGTGCTACTCTGTTAGAAAGACAAAGTGCATTTTCATTGATTAAGGTCACACCATCTGAGCTCCTGGAATTTCTTGAGGATTTATCTTATAAAGATGAAGAATTAATGATAATATCATAATCTTGGCTAGTGTTAGGGGCTGAAACAAGAACTTACTTGAAAACTAACAGAGATGAGACCTTCTTCTTCATAAGAAAGCCCACTTTGAGCCTCAGGTGGGATATCATATCTGGTTTTGGACACTACGCTCCATGAAAAATGTAGATCAACAGAAGCAAGGTAAGTCAGAAAACTGAAAACATGACTCTGAAAAAATTTGGGTATGCTTAGTTCAGAGAAGAGCAGATTGGTGTGTGATTCAGTGATCTTCAGGTGTGCAACAAGAAGGTGCAGAGCAGAACAGGCAGTCTGTTCTCCATAGAAGACAGAAAAGGAGGTGATGGGCTTAAAGTTTAGCAAGGGAAATTTCATTAAGGCATTAGGAAAAACTTCCTGATGTAAAGGTAGTTAAGGACTGGGTTAGACTGCCTGGGTTAACTGTGAAGGCTCATTGAAGGTTTTTCATTGCAAACTAAAGCAGTATCTGTTCAAAACTGTTGAAGTTGCTGTCCTTGCTGACATGAATGGCTCTTGATGTGGCTTTAAGTATTGAAAGACTGAATTAAAGTCTCCCTGAGCCTTTTCTTCTCCAGACTGAACAACCCCATCCCTCTCAGCCTTTCCTTACAGAAGAGGTGATCCACCCCTTGATCATTTTTTGGGCCTTCTCTGGACCAGCTCCAACAGGTCCAAACCCTTACTGTGCTGAGGATGCAGTGCCCCGTGTGAGGTCTCATGGGTGCAGAGCAGGAGGGCAGAATCACCTCCCTACCCCTGCCCCTGCTGCTCTGGATGATGCCCAGGGTATGTCTGGCTTTCTGGGCTATGAGTACACACTCTTGACTATGTCCAGCTTTCATCCACCAGCAGCCCAAAGCCACTCTCTGCAGGGCTCTTTTCAACCCCTCCATCCCCAAATCCTGTATTGATACAGGAGCTTCCCTGTCCCAGTGCAGCACCTTGCACTTGGTCTGGTTCAACCTGATGAGATTCCCATGCAATTCTCAAGCTTGTCCAGGTCCCTCTGGATGGTATCCTGTTGTTCAGGTGTGCCAACAGCACCCCTCAGCTTGGTGCCACCTGTAAACTTGCTGAGGGTGTCCTCAATCCCACTGTCTGTGTCTTTTAGGATGTTGGGTGGTACTGGTCCCAGTATGGAACCCCGAGGGACATCACTTGTCACTGGTCTGCACGTGGACATTGAGCTGTTGACCATGACTCTCTGAATGGCACCTTCTGACCAATTCCTTGTCCACCAAACAGTCCATCCATCAAATCCATGTCTCTTCAATATCGAGATGTGAGTATGTGTGGGACCATGTCAAAGGCTTTACAGAAGTCCAGATAAATGACATCTGTAACTCTTCTCTGTAGGAATGTGCCCCCAGGTGACGGAGGGACAAAACTATCCTTTGTCCCCTTAAAAAGGAAATAAGCCCAGAAGTTTCTCTCCTAGATTAGGTGAAAAAGGCATCTCATAGACCTGGGGGACTTCACCCCAAACTTAAGGATAGGACAGGAGCCAAAAAGTCCCACCTGGGCAATTTACTAGAAAAAGAAGAGAACAAAGAAACTAATGACTTTTGTGAGGTGTTTTACCGGGAGCAAGAACCTCTTGCACCTGGCTCAGTTTTTCTCTGCAAAGAGTTTGTTATTTTGGCTTTTATTAAAACTTTTCCATTTCCAGCACTGCAACAGAAGCCATCCTGCTGATTTTATGCCTCCAAAGGTAGCTGAGCTATCTTGGGTGTGAAATAGAGCTTATGAGACCCGGCTCGAGGAGGCTCCTATTTCACTTCCCATCCTAGAAGGCCCCAGGGTTGGTGGGACCTGCCCTTGGTGCAGCTGTGCTGGCAGCCCCAGGTCACCCCCCAGTTCTCCATGTCCTTAGCAGAGCTTTGGGGAGGATCTGTTCCATGGCCTTCCCAGGCACAGAGGTGAGGCTGACAGGTCAGAGTTCCCAGAGCCTTCCTTTCCACCCTTTTTTTTTTTTTGAGATGAGTTCAATGTTCTCCCCTTTCCCAGTCACCAGGAATTTCACCTGAGTGCTGTGACTTTTCAAATATCACAGAGACTGTCTTGGTAACTACATCAGCCAATTCCTCCAGGACTTTGGGATTCATCCCATCAGATCCCATGGGCTTATGTGTGTTTATATTCCTCAGGTGGCCTTGAACCTGATTTTCTCCTGCAGTGGGAGGGACTTTGCTCCCTGAGGCCCTGCCCTGAGGTCCATTCCCTTGAAAGGTGTGGAAAGACAGGTTGCCAGTGTATCTGTTTATTTATCACGATGAAAATGTAAATGAGAATGAAAATATTTTTCTCTTTAAAGGTTGCCATGGGATACTATTGACTATTGAAAACCTTAAAAGTATTTTTTTTTCAGAAAATCAATGTTCCCTAAGAACCAAAACCAAAATATTTCATTTGGAGTTGAGCCAAACCAAGCCAAAAGTTGTGCTTTGGCAACTCAGTGGAGATTGCCTGCTCACATGGGGGCTTATAAGAGTTACAGCTTTGTCTCAGGCCATGCCATGGTCTCTGTTCTTTGGCCTTTTCCTGATGCCTCATTGAGATTCCTCAATGGGAAGCTTCAAGGCCTCCAGGAGGAGACAGTGTAGCCTGGTTTATGGACACCTCTGTGGATCTGAGGAGCTCACACTACAATTCCCATGGGCACAGCAGTGGCTTGAGGTGGGTTATTCTTGTTTCCAAACTCTGAGATATTTCACTTTGAAATGCCAGAATATGTTGAATGTTGCTGTTTCCAGCCAAAAGAACACCTCTTTTTATTGTTTTTCAGGAGATGTTTTTGGAGAGTTTCTATTTCTGACAAAAAGCAACATTTTGCTCTGAGGAGAGTAATTTTTCATACTAGAAAACACAGGAAGACAGAACATTCCACAGAAAATTAGGCTTTCAATGAAAATAAGCAAATAACCACCCCTCTCTTGCCCCTTTGCTGACTCTCAGTCCGACTGCACACAGGGAGTTCCTAAAATTAAAACTCTTTTTAGGGTGCCCACCAGAGGATGAAGTTCTGGGATGTAGCTAGGAGCTGCAGCAGTATTCACCCCTCCATGGAAGCACCCTGGGGAGACAAGTTCCTAACTGGAGTGTGAACAGTGGCAATGGGAATGACCTGGGGGTCGTGATCCCAATTACTGTGGGGGAGGACAGGGCAAAGCTCTTTCCCGAGTGACTGTTCCCTTGCAAACCTCTCTAAGAGGGAGGTCTCTGTGCAGGTCCCTTGGTCAGGGTGTTATCAGATCCTCCTGCACTGTTCTGTCAGGTGAGCTGGCTCCATCCTCTTCAGGGGACACCTTCCTTGTGGTCATTCTGCTCCTCTGCTCTGTTAGGAGCCCAAGGCCAGGATTCCCAGAGGAGTTTTGCTCCTTGGGCTTCATTCATGGCTGCTTTTTTTATTTTTTGCACCAGTTAATTTTACCTCCTTAATTTTTGCATCAGTTAATTTTAGTCTCTTTGCCTTCTCTGAGACTTTGACCTACCCTTTTCCCCTTGTTCAAATGACCCCAAAGTGCTTTGAAGCTCTGGATTAAAGGGCTTCCTTCCCTGCACTGCTAGTAGTCCAGAATAACTGCACCACAGGACACCCCCCATTTTCTTCCACGTCAAGAAAAACAAAATAGCTCAGAGCTGTGCAAGAAAAGTCTCCCCCTGATGATGTTTTAAGCCCAGCTGGATATGAAATACCACACAGCTTTTTGCTCAACCTCCCCCTTCTCCTCTCCCCCACCCCACTGAAATGGAGGGGAGAATCAAAGTAAAACATGCATGTTGAGATAAGAACATTGAAAATAAAATAACAATGGCAAATGATAATAATATGGGAAAAAACAAGTGACATACAATGCAGTTGCTCACCACCCACTGGCCAGTGTCAGATCCCCCTTCATGAACCCAGGTTGGCTCTGTCAGGGTAACTCCCCTCAGTTTATATACTGGGTATGGTGTTCTGGGGTGTGGAATGTCCCTCTGGTCAGTTCAGATCACCTGCCTCTCCCAGGTTCCCTCTCAGTTTTTTTGGGAACCTCCTCACTGGCAGAGCATGGGAAAGGAAAAAGAAAAGAGTCCTTGACTTGAGATAAACTTGACTTAGCAAAAACCAAAACATTGGTGTGTTATCAGCACCATTCTCATTCTGACTCCAAAACATAGCACTGTATCCACTACTGACAAAAATTAACTCTGCCCTCCCTGAAATCAGGACTTTTCCCTTTTCCCATCCTGGTATTTCTTTTGGCTATTTCCTGGCCCTTTACAGGTGTCATGTAGGAACTCTGTGCAGGGCTGGAGCACCAGCTCCTGGATTTTCATTGCAATAAAGCCTTGTGACATTAATGCAGCTGCTGGAGCATAACTGAAGCCTTTAAACTGCACTTTCCTTTGAATGGAGACAGGTAATTAACAGGGTCTGCTATTTGATTACTCGTAAATGTAAAGCTATATGGAAACCAGCTGCCTGTGCCCAGAGTAGTTCCACTAGGAAGAAAAGTGGTGTTAGAATAAAATCCCTGCTGAACTGACACTCTGTTCCAGAGCTCTGGAGTGAGCAGTGTCCCAGCCCTGTTCCTTACAGAGACCTGGTGTGGGACATTCTGGGGATCTGACAAAAGTTTCTTCCCTCCTGGCTGTAACGTTAGTTAGCATTTTTGTGTCACTCCTCTGGAAGCTGCTTGAGGCAACAGGCAAATCCATGGGGAACTGTGCTGAGCCAAACCTTCACCCATCCAAACCAGCTGCAGGTTGGTGACAAATGCCAGCTCCAGGCTGAGCCTGGTGTCCTCAGTTTGGGTGGAACCATCCCTGTGTTTTCTGGCACGCACAGACCGTGCCTGGCCCCATGAGGGCAGCTTGAAAAACCAGCACACACCAGGGTGCTCTTTACAATGCCATGGGCTGGGAGGGGAGGCCAGGCAGCCCAGCCTGCTGGGAATTTCAGTGGGGGGGAGCCCTCTTGGGCATGACTCAGTCTGTTGTTCTGGGTTGTAGTTCTGGGGAAGATCTGTCATGTCAGAACATGCAGGGTGGTGGCATCCTTGTCATTCCTTGGAAAAAATAAAGAGAAGCTCAAGCCAAAGGCTTCCAAAGGCTTTAACTGAGCTTCTTACTACTGTGCTGTATATTGGTACATCTTAAGCAATGCAATAAAGAATGAATTAATCCAAATAAATGACAAAATAAAGAGAGATGCATGTTAGATACAAGGAGGAACATTTTCCCATCTGTGTGCCTTGATCACCAGTTGTGCATGAGTGTCCTCCTCCTGTCTCTCCAGTCCCTTGTCCTCTCTCTACTCCTAGCCCTGGCATCAGCATTGTACTCTGACACCAGAACTCTGAAAGAAAAGGGAAAAAGAATACAGGAAATTTGTCTCCTTCCTTCTTGTACATTGAAAAGCACTGCATTCATGTTCTGGCTGTCAGCATTTCTAGGAATGGCTCCTTTTCAGAAAAGGGAATCAGGACCCTGCAGTGCCCCTTCCCTGGATGTGACCCTGTGCCTGCTGTTCCTGTGGAACACAGGCAGATTTCCAGCCCAGAAGTGGGGAGCTGCTTGGGCAAGGAGTTTCTGTCTGGTCAAAGTGACACACATTCCTGCCATTCCTGCGATTCTTGTCACTCTAACCAGAGCTCTTTTCACCAGAAATGGAATCCTTTGCCTGCTACAGCTGATCTGAACTGCTGCTGAGCTCAAACTTGCATGACTGGAAATCAGCTGCTCTCCATCCTTCTCACAGCATTTTGACTGCATGTGGGATATTAATTACAGGTTGTCATTTTCTGACCTATGCTTCTGCATTACTTGTTGCTTTAGGAGCTGAAAAATGCCACAAGAGACAATGGCTCTACAGTGGCTTTTAGCCTCTGAGGACAAATCCCAGAGCTGACATCATCTGCAATTATGGTGCACAGATTCAAGCACTCTGACATAAGGTGGTAAATTATTCATGATTTGGCAGCCACCATAACTGGAGAGTGTGCTTTAAGTAACCCCACAGCTGCAAGCCTGGTTTGTCACCACAGTCATGTTAGGCCAGTGGCCCAGCTCTAAAAACAGTATTTGGGTGACAGTGGTAGAACCTTGGTGTAGATGTATGTGGGATAAATAATTTCCTCTTGATTTCATGTGAGTTTCTTGGCTAATATAGGCAGAAGGATTAAAATCCTTCCTGGATGGGGCCACGTGGCTTCTGCCCCAAAGACTTTGCAGTTGAAACCAAAAGAATGCTAAGTGTGGGTTGAGCACACAATTGCAGCAGATTTGGTGGGCTAGTGCAAGGCAAAAGGGAGTGAATTAACAACCTAGGACAGGCAAATTTCCCATCTTGTTTGAACAACCTTGTGATCACTTCTGTCCTGGCCAGAGATGAGGGACAGAGACCTGGGCCCCTTGGACTGAGAGGAAAAACAGCAACCATGACAGAAACAGGTGGGGACTGCAATTAAGACTTGCAAGCTTTTAAGAATTAAAGAACTCAGGTGACCAATGAAAATATACATAATTCCAGCTATGGTTTTATACTAAGGACAATCCTCTCCCTACACATTGGTATCAGAGTCCTAGCATGGAAAGTTAAAGCTGCTGTAAGGAACCAGTGTGACTCTTGTAGGTGATTCTGCACCATTCCACAGAGAATTCAGCTAAGACTGAGGCCACCATGGGGGACAGAAGGGGAGGAAATACTCTTTGTCATCAGAGTTTTGCCCCTGTGGAGACTGGGGACGAGCAGGAGGTGACATCCTGGATGGTTGTCAGGACAGGAGAATGGCTGGAGAGGAAACCCAGCACTGCAGCCTGCTGTGGCCCCTGGAGGCTTTCTTTTCTTCCAGGAGAGAGACACCAGCAATTTGTGTCTCACTTCAGCACATCACTGCTGAGGGCCACAAACCACTGTCCAATCCTAAGAGGCAATTCCTGATGTCTGATAAAGTGCATTTTCTTCTTGCTGTTTGTCCTGATACTTATACAGCTTTGCCATACAGCACTGTCATCATCACTGTAATAAGAACACATTAACTAATGCAGGAACCCTGGGGAAAAGCAGCCATGCTCTTGTTTCCTTTGTGAGAAATGTATCTTGTTACTCCCAGAAAACCTTTGCATCAACTACTCTATTGATTACTCTGTTCATTGAAGACTTTTTTCACTCATAATCAGTCATGTTACCTAGATGTAACGTAGAGGCTGGAATAAATTTTTCAGAGAATGCTGAAAACTGCAAATGACCATATACTCACAGATTTTCACAGCCACTGGGGACTATTATGTTCTTTACCTTGACCTCTTGTAAAGCTGAGGCCAGAGAATATGACCAAATAACTTATTTATATGGCTTTAGACAAAACATGTTCTTTTTAAACAGCATTTTAACTAGTTATTTCTCAAGGAATGTGTGTATGTTAGAGTGCTTTTATGTTGTGCTGAAAATATAGTTTCTTCCCATTCTCATTTAAAATTTCAGTGTCTGCATTTCCTGCAGATCCATGGAGCTGGCTGTGCTGGTACCTGACAATGCCACAGACCCCAGCAGTTTCTGTGGTGCTGATGCAATGGCCTGGGGTCAGGCATCTGTTTGGAGTGTACCCAACTTCTCCTCATGAAGGGGACAGAAAGAGAAATTGCATGGACAAGAATTAAATGTCCTTTCCTGAGCTGAATACTGAAAAAAGGGTGTGGTGCCCATTTTGAAATGATTTCTTCCTGCTAGTGGATGAAATGTGTGGTAGTTTCCTAGGAAAAAAAAACAAAACAACAAACTTTGATTTTTTGGAGGTAATGTAGAATCCTATTCCTAATCCAAGAGGAGATAATGGAGGAGGATCTGTTATAGTTTCTGCAGGATATCGCCCTGCACTGCTGAACTGCAACAACAGCTGGAGTCTGCTTGGACACTGCTGTGTTCATGACCAAAAACTCCTCTTTGAACTGAAATGTCCTTTTTACACCTGTGATGTGTCTGGTTGATTGCACTGATAGTGCCTGACTGGGGGCAATGGGAGAACCCTTGGAGAAAAAGGTGACTGCTTGGGAAAGGGGGCTTGGCAGATTTTCCTTAATGAGTCCTGTCTCTTTTGGGAAAAATCTCTCCCACAGAAAATAAATTGCAAGAAGGTAAAAGTGACTGATTTTAGAAGCTGGAGGAGTAAAATCTGACAAGGCAAGGTTTAAAGTGCTGTTTGGCACATTAAAATGATTGTTGCAGCTATACTTGGAATGGGTGCACAGGCTGACTTCAAAGGAAAATGGTGCTATAGTTAATATCTCCTGAGATGCTGAGGAGAAGAGTGTCCATCAAAGGACAGATATTGGCCTCAGAGAATGAGAGTTACATATATTAAAATACATCTGGGTAATAACTTGAATGCACAATGTCTTAATGAAGGATAAATAAAGGCCAAACACTAATGCCCTTTCCTATTACACAAGATGCACCAGCAACAGCTGAAAATAGAGCCCTTTGCAGGCAGGCCCTTTGAATTTCTGCACCTTTGGAGAAAAGGCTGCACAGACATTGGCTAGTGCATTGCCCCTTTTCAGCTGTCCAGGAGAACCAAAACATAGCAGCACTGCTAACTGCCGTCTGCCAAACCCAAATCCCTTCGCAAAACAAAATCCCAATAAAACACCAAATTGCAGGAAGTCAATAATTTTATCCAATTAGGCAGGATAAGTCAGCTGAGCCAATCTGATCTCTCACACTTGAGCAGGGTAGACACAAGTGTAGTGGGATGCTGACAATTTTTCCTCCAGCAGTATGTGATGAACATAATTCTTCTTATAAGTGTGACATTTCCATGGAAGTTGGTAGTCCCTTACCCTGAAATTCAAAAGAAGTGGCTTTGAATATTTTTTTTTTTATCTCCTCACACCTGAGTGGGTGTGATTGCTCAAAGGTGGGAGGCTTGGATATGAAGCAAGCAGATTCCTCTCCTCCTGCTGGAGCCATAAATCAGCATTAGCATGTTCCTGGCCTGAAGCCTGTGTCCTGCCCCCACCTCCTGCACCAGAGGAGCTGGGAATGTCACATCCACAGGTCCTGTACCAGAGCAATTCTCCAGAATCTTGTCACCCCTTTGACTTTCTCATCCAAGCATGCTGCCAGGAGATGGCCACTGAAAGAGACCTGTTCTCTGCAGCTCACAGCCTGTCCTGGAGAGCAGAAACATGTTCAGTGCTGAGCACTGCAGAAGGGCAACACATTTTCTGAGCTTGCTGGTGATGCAAGCAGAGCCAGTAGTGTTTGCAGATATATGGGTTATTTTGCCTTAAAAAAAAGTCCTTCAACCAAAAAGCCACCCAAAATTCTAAAAAAAGCAGAAGACCAAATTTGATGTTTAAGCCTTTATAAGCTCCTGCTAGATTTAGAGCTAATCAGTGCCAGGGAGTGGCACCCTTGGAGAAAGAGCCAGTGCCTGCAGCAAAAATCTGTTTGGAGGAAGCTGTAGTGATGCCTGTCACTGGTAAAGAATCTGATTTATGGAAGAGAGTCACAAGCTTTATGGAAGGGAATTGTGAGACGGGGCAGACAGCATGGAGAAGATGTGGGGATCTAACAATACTCAGCAGTGCTTCTTAAGAGACTGAAATAACAACATGCATCAGCAGCAGGTAATCAGCAAATTGCCCAATTTGTAAGGCCCCCATCACCTTTTTCCATTTGCCCCTTTATACTTTGGAGGCCTGGTGTGTCTGAAAGCCAGCACACAGCCAGCCCAGAGTTCCTTCTGACCAATACTGGAGTGAGTTTTAATGAGAACTGGGGTGGTGCTGGTGGCAGAAATGTGTGCTGCCAGAGTGACATTGACTCCTGAGCCTTGCTTGTGGTAAGAGGGGTGCCTGCTTCAGCTTACATTCCTGAATATTTTAAACCTGACATTCATACCCTGTGTTTTACTACCTGCAGCTTTGGCATGCTTAATGTACTTTGAAAAAAGCACACCACTGCACAGAAACCCCTGCACCAAGTGTTGTGTATTAGCCATGTATATATGACAGAAAAATGTGTATCCAACTAAAGCCTCTGTTACATACACACACGTGCCAGCAACACCTTTAAAGTTCTCACCATTTGGTTTCAGTGCTTAAAATTCAACGATGCTCATGCTTCAAAAACTGGAAGGATAACAAGAAGACATGAGGTGCCTCAGGGCAATGAAAGTTACTTCTTAGAGGTATTTGTGACACATGATTTAAAATAGGATGCTGAGCTTTTATTACTCCAAATCATTTCTGTTAGCCATAGATATACAGGAATAGAGTAAATCCATTCCTAGTCTGGTTACTTCTTCTCCCTCACTTCCAAGAAATCAAATTTTTGTTTTAAAAAAATGTACATGTAATTAAAGGACATGTAATTCAGCAGAAAGTCTTTAAAATGCATAACTGATTATCTACTTCCTGTAATTGCTGGTTTGTATATTGAAACTTAGATTGAGTTGGCAGACAATAAAAGATTATTTTTTAATTAGATATACTCATCCCTATCATTTGGGAATAGGGGATATTTTCCTCCACTGCCATTCTTCCTATCCGGGAACACGCACTAATCTCTTGCTTGCTATCAAAGTCATTTTTTTCCTAAATGAGAAATAAACAGAAGCTGCCTCTCTTGCAGAAACAGCACAGCTAGGCTGTGTTTTCAGTCTGATAGGATGGTGGTAGCAGGATAGTTTATATGTATAATATGACAAATAGCAAGAATATGTACCCTGCTCAGTTCAAAGATCTGAGATTCATTTACAATCCCCAAGAAATATTTATATTCATTCTTAATTAGAAATTCTGCTATTGCATCAGAGGATTGTCAGCACAAAATTATCACCCCCAAACTATTCTATTATAGGCTCCCAATAACTAAATTTTTTCCTTGTGACAAATGAAGCTATTGTTAGCTGTGTTAAAAGAGATCTCATGTAACCTCTTGCCCTGCAAGCTCCATCTAAAATGACAACACCTCTAGAGATCTTTCTTTCCTTGATAATGGACTCTCAATTTATAAATCTTTTCCCACATGGGGACAACATTCCAAAGCCATCAGTAGGGTCCCCACAGCTCTCCCACACAGCCTGCCCTGCTCCATCTGCAGTGCTTTCATGTGGAGACCAGAACAGTGGATTTCATGGCAGTGATGGGTGGGTTTGGCTTTATTTTTAATTGTCCTTTTCATGTAATTCAGAAGCCAGAAGATGAGGTGATGGAAGCACTGGCCACCCTTTCCAAGCCTTCCAAAGAAGCTGCCATGAACCCACGTGTGAGGCACAGCCAGCCCTGGGCTCACATTTCTAGACAGAAAAGGATGTTTTGTGATTTGGGGGATGTGGCAAAGCTGTCCCTCTAACTGAAGCTACACCAAATTTTGCTTGCCCCTAATTTTTTATTAATCTTCTTTGCACATCTGCTTCCTCTTCCTCTTGCTGTGCCTTGCCACAGCACTGCCTGTGCAATTCCTGCCATCCCTGATAGCTTTCCCTCTGGACTACTGTAAATCTCCTTCTATTGCATTTTTTTTCCCTGCAGGCCTCTCTCTCTAAACAAAAAGGATGTGATTCTTCTCTCACTCCCACTGGCTTTAACCTGTTGTAGTTTTCCGTGTCATTATTCATGGTTTAAACGAGGCTAAGTGAGAGAAGAATGGTGCACAGCGATTTTCATTATGCCAAAGCCATGCTATTCTCTGCACGCAGCCTATGGTGTTATATGCCCCTGTCCCTTTACCACTTTCAAAGGCTTCCTTTTCTCCTGATCAAGCTCAATAGAATGCTGAGGACTTCCAGAGCCTGCTTTTTGAGCTTGCCTGACCCTGCTCCTCTGATCTCATATCCACTCCCACACACATTTACTTAGATTTTCTAATCTGGCTATCTCCTGTGGCTGCCCAGCTCTGAGCATCTGGGTGTTTGTGGTTATTTATGCTTGCCATTTGTCTGATGTGTCAAACCTGTGAGTCATTTTCCCTCTCAGACTCACCTTTGCAGCTTCTCTCACCCTCCCAGCTGCCGAGCAGGCGCCGCTGCCGCCCTCCCTCTGCACCTCCTCAGGGCTGCACTGTGATGCCTCACTGCACAGCTCTGCTGGGGCTGACCTGACTCTTCTTTCTCTTTATGATTTCACAGGACCTGATGGCTTTTCTTTCTTGCACCAGGTATCCAGAGACCCCTCATCTGGCTGGTGTGTGTACACACAATCACTGGGACATGATGCTCTTCCCTCCATGTGTTCCTCCATCAGGGCTGCCACACTGCCCTGTCAGACACTTCACAACAGACTCCTTGCTCCAGCACCCTCCATCCAGCTGATTGCCACCTCTTCTCTGCCCCAAAGGTGTCTGAGGAAGGTGATGGGTGTCCCCTGAAGGCTCATGTCCCCTGGGTGCAGCAGGATCCTGGGGTGTCTCTAACTGTGGGTCCAGGGTGTGATTTACCTACTGGTGGCACCACACAGGTTTTCCCAGTCAGGTGTGCACCCAGGCACCTTCCTGTGATTAAATACTGCTAATAAAGTAAGCTTTGTCAAAGTTGGTGTTTTTCAGGCTGCATTTTAATGACATTGACTGAGGATTTATGTTCCTATAATAGGATCCTCACATGTGCAGGCTTAGGCTGCTCCTTCCTTTCCTTCAGTAATTGCTCTGCTGCCCTTTATGTGGAAAGAGAAAGTGAGAGGTGGAGAGCAGCTGAGTAACCTCTAGCTGCTACTGCATCTTCAGGAGGCCTTTCAGGCTGGCAGGTGTAACCTTTGGAGAAGACATATGCTATCATCACTCTTCCTCTCCACCCAGAGAGCTACAGCTGAGGTGATTTGTGATCAGATGATTCAGAGAAGCACCCCAGGGTAGGACTGCCTGAAATATCCAGGTGTCAAGTATACTATCATCTCTATATAGCTTCCTTTCTATCAGGGAACATACAGAATCATGTGGAAGCCCTGCTGCCCAGAGCAGCAATTTCCATGTGCATACATAACACTTGAGAGGTTTGTGCATCTTCCCAAGACTGGAGCAGGTTCTGTGCAACCTTTTTTTTCCCTTTGCAATAGGTCCAGCAATGTCTTTTCTCTCAATATGACAAAAGCATTTGAGATTACCTAGACAAAAAGGAAGAAAATATTTACATTTCTGCATAAGTGGCAGCATCACTGCTAGAAATTATCTTAGAGATCTTTCAGTATCCCAGAAGGTTTGATCTCAGTGACTTGGAGTGACAGCAGAGAAGCTGAGCCTTCTTCTGAGCTTCACCTGCATTTTAAGGCTGGCTGGTCAGCAGGTACCATCCTCTGATCATACATCCCCCACCCAGCACCTGTTTTGCAAAAAGTTTGTGAGAGAGCTGTGGAAAGTGGAGTTTTTGTGGAGTTTACCATAGGGAAACTGTGTCAGATCTTTTATACATTCTTAGGCAGAGAACAATTGAGGGAAATGTGAGGCAGTCGCCCCAATTGTCTTTGATGGGAGTGAGTATGGCTGGGAAGAAACAGGGTGGTATTCCTGAAATCTCAAGGCACTGCTCTGGAGCTGCCAAGTTTTCTTACAAAATCAGTTTATCACAACTCTCATCCAGCATTTCTGGCTCTTTAGACTGTGATTCATTGTGCTGACTGTTTGATTAGAGGGTTCAGACCCATTCTGGGGGGTGGAGAGGTCCTGGTTCCCTTCCAGTGGGATCCTTTAACCAGTGTTCTGCACACTACAGAGCAGGCAGCAATGTAAGATCCTTCCTATCCAGTGAAAATGAGTCTTTTGAACTGTTGTACACTGAGAACATACACTTTCTTCCCCTACAGTATTTTAAGTAAAGCTATTCATTATTTCTATCCAGGATTTCAGAGACTGTTCAAGCAGAGTAAAAAATTCAGAATGTGCATTTTCTGCACGTGCCCAGATTTGCTCTGGAGCACATATGATGTGTCCAGCATTTCCAGGGGCCTTTGGTCTGTACCCTGGACAGATGGTCTGTACATGCACAATAAATGCCATGTGTTTCCAAGCACAGACCATCTGCAAAACATGGGCAGAGGATGACTGATGCTTCCTGAAAACCTGGGACAGAAATATGGCAGCCCTGTGGCTGATGCTCTGCAGTGGGACTGAGACCAGGATTTCCAAAGGGCTTTAGTCTTTCTGCTGCTGATTTCAGCAAATATTTCAGGACAGATGCTGAGCAGGGCTTGGGCTGCACGAGGGGGTGATTTGGTGGGGCAGATGTTGCACATGCTGGATGTGTGAGTGCAGCAAGGAAGGGCAAGGAGATGCTTCACTGGGAGGCTGCTTGAAAGCTGTGGTGCAGTGTGGAAGGCTGCAGAGTGCAGCTGAGGTCAGGAAGATATTTTAACATTAATTCAGGATGATGAAAGGGCCGTGTGGCTCTTTTAATGGAGTTCTACAGATTAAAAAAAAATGCACCTACTCGTATAGAAAGCTGGTTTTTTTATTCACTTATTAATCACCCTTGAAATTACACTTTATTGTAAAAGTATCACTATTTTCTTCTCCAATGGATACCTGATTAATGTCTTGTAAGCCATATATGCCCTGGCAAATGACAGTGATGGGTTTCCCAGCTGATAGCTAAATAATTCTCTAAATTAGTTATTGTCTCAGTACCTCTGGTAGACTATACTGCCCACTTGATGAGCCCTCACCAAGCAGAACCAAATTTACTTTATTTTACACTAATTTAGAATGGTGTAAACCTAAACATTCAGCAGTGAGAAATTTCCCAAAAGCTTTTCTGTTGAGTTTTCCCGGATGGTACAACTCATATTTTAAACTCTCCCAAATGAAAAGGTCACCCCATTTATTCCAAGCCTTACTTGAGACTTTCCCATAGCCAATATTTATATATAGGAGAACACTCTCATTAGCCCAGTACTGCTGCCTCTCAAGAGTATTTTGTAGATTTTTCAAATTTGCAGCTCTCCCATATTAAGGAAGGAAGAGAAGATAGATAGCATTTGGGGTAGGCAGCCTGTTCTCAGAGGAGCAAAACACAAGTTTTGGGAATGAAAATTCCCATCATCCCACTGTGGCCTTGACTGTCTCTGGAGTTTCTGGCTCCTGGGGATAATTCAATATCACAAGAAGTTAATTTTAACCTCTTGTCTTGGCTTACCTCATTACTCTCATTTCCCATTCCCTTTCCCTTTCTCTCCCCTTTCTCCAAACCCTCCCCTATACCAACTCTCTGTTTGGATGTGCTGGGTCAGTGTAGTCTCCAACACCAAGAAAATGGAGATTCTTCTGAAGGCATTACACTTTTTGAGCTTAGCTTTTCTCTCAGATGTGGTCCTTGCCATACTTTTGAGATTGTCAGCCATCCTGCCATTCTTTAGCACTATTTGCTGAAAAATCAGTGTGTATAAAGTAACCATCTAAGTTTGCAGCTGGAACCATCAAGTCTTTCTGCTGTTGCCTGTCTGCTCCACTCCTTTTCGCTGTTTATTTTATTAATAGGGCTGAACAGCCTATTTCTATTTACTTCTGTATCCTTTGCAACGTCTCACTCAGTTTGAGTTTTGGCATTTCAGTCTCAAGTTCTTGGCCTCTGAAGTACTGTTCTCTTCCCTGATCGTCTTTTTTCCATTCTTTGCTGGCCCTTTGTTGATTGCCATTACACTTTGTTGAGGTAGTTTACCCATTCACTTACATTAACTGTAATTTTTACAGGCTTTGTTTTTCCCTGGCTTGGGACATGTACTGGAGGTAGTTTCTGTACTTTTCACTGAAAGGAATCACAGGCCTTTCCCACATTCATGCTTTTCAGCTTTTTAGTCCAGCTGAGTTCACTAATTAGTCCCCTTAATTTCTCAAATTTTGCCCATTCAAAATGTAGAACCTTAATTACAGACCTATTTTTGTTTACCCTTCATTTAATTTAAGCTGAATCAACTTGTGATCTCTCAGTCAAAGGTTATTTTCTTTGATCACTTCTTCTGTAATGTGCTTTCTATTTACCAAAATGAAGCCTAAAATAGCATCAGTGGTTCAGTTCTCTTTGGTGAATTAATTTGTTGGCAATTACATCTAACACTGTCTGGGCCACGCTGCCTGTAGGAGCTTCTGTGTCCATGAAAATGTATTTATTTTCCTCAAATCTCATTCCTTAATGACATGGTGCATCATCTGTGATATTGATAAAGAAGTAAATAAAATGCTAAAAAATCTAGAGAGGAATAGAGAACACAACAGGGAGCATTTTTATGTCTCTCTGTAATTTTTTAATGCTGCATGCATTTCTGGTACATCCCATCTCATAAAGGATATAGAATACATGGAAAAGGTTGAGAGATGGGCAGCAAGAATGCAATATGGAAGAGCTTCTGTCTGAGGAACAACTGACTGAGATAACAGGCTTCAAGCTGGAGATAATTGGAGATATCAATACTGACCGCTGGGATGCCATAAAAATAGTAAATAAACAGGGATTGGTCACTGTACTCCCCTAGATAAGGGAATATAAGAGGTATGAGGGAAACCTAGCAGATGGTTAGTTCAAAGGAGGAAGAAATAAATGTTTCTTCTTATGGTGTGCAGTTCTGTGAAACTTCTTCTTGCCACAGGTTGCTGTGCTTGTTTTATAGGGGTTCAAAACAAACAAAAAAGCAAACCATCCCTAGGTAGATTAATGGAAGAAAAAAAAAATATCAAGTGAAGACTTTTGCCAGTACCTCTGACTCAGAAAGACTGTGTAGGCAAGGTGTTTATCCTGAGGAAGTATCACCACAGACTTTCTGTCTTATATTCTACCCTGGACATCTGTCTTGGACCATTTTTTGGAATCAGATGGATTTCTAATGTGTAGGAATGCTTCTATAACCCCACAGACAGCGATGAGCAAAGGACTTTAGCGCACTGAGATTTTAACAACTCCAAAATGATTCCCACTTTGTGACTAGGGATAACACAGGAAGATTATAGGTGCCATGGGGCATCCAATCCATATCTCTGGGCAACCTGTTCAAGTTCCTATAATCACCTTATAACACAGGTGATTATAGGCACTTGAACAGGTTTCCCAGAGACATGGATGCCCCATCCATCCCTGGAAGTGTTCAAGAACAGTTTGGATTGGGCTCTGAGCAATCTGGTCTAGCAGGGAGGTTGGAATAGATGGTCTTTGAGGTCCCTTTGAACCAAAATCATTCTATGATTATTAGCAATTTATTTTTGATTTTCCTCTCTCTGGTAATTGGTACAGGCCTGGGTTGTGCTCAGTTCTGTGTGGTATGTTCTTGCCATTTCTGCTTAATTTCCAGTCACCTTTTTAGTTGGAAATTATCTCAGTGCTTTCTTCATGGCCTGGTAGGCAGCGTGTTACTGAGCAAAATGCCAGGGAAGCACGGAATTCTGCTCCAGGTCTTCTAAGGAATAAAGGCAGGTGAGGCCAAACAATTAAGAAAATGTGATTGACTAATAATTATGACCAAGTTAATGGCCTCATGTATTGCATACCTGTGCCACAGTGTTCTTAGATGTCAGAAATTCTGCGAGTCCACTGAGACCACTCTGCTACCAACACTTATCCTGCTCTGCCTCACCTTTCTGTTTGCAGAAAATCCTGCCAAAACTGAGTTCATATCATGCAAACCTTTAACAGCTGCCTGATGTTCCTTTAATCTTTAACATATGCTGCATTCAGCCTCCTTCCAGTAAAAAGCACATGTTTTTTAAATGCTGCAGCCTCCTATAGGAGGTCCAAGTTTTGACTTATGACCTGCAAACCAAAGGTAACCAGGAGTGTGCAGTTGTTGTACGAACTTTGGAGTTGCTCAGACAATGGGATTGTGTTCAAAGGACTGGGATCCTCCACCCTGCTTTTGGTAACTGGCTCTTGCTTACACAAAGACATAGATCTGTCTTGGCACATGTGGGGAGAATAGTCTGTCTTTCCTGGATTGTTTCCTTCTTCAACTTTTGTCTTGTCTGTTAAGGTCATTAGTTCCTCGGGCAAACTCTCTGCACTGTTTGTTCAGAGCTTAGAACAAAGAGATCATAGCCGGGCCCCCAGACACCACCGTGAGGCTGCTGTGAATGATCCCTTTTCAAACTGCACAGATCATACCAGGGAACTCCCACTTGGATGTTTCCAGACTGGTCATATGCACATCATTCTGACGATTGATTTTTTGTGGTTGCTTTGAAAATCAACAGTTTACTATGGGTTCAATACGAACAGAAAAATAAAGAAGCACTGTTCTTACCATGTCTCTCATGAGATAATCCTCTTTGGATATTTTCCAAGCTTTCTTCTTCCTGAGGATTTTTTTTTAGAGTTTTTGTCCCTAAAAATCTTTGATCATTGTGCCTACATTAGTCTACTTTTGGAGCATCTTAAATTAGAGCTCATCAAAAGTTACTAATTTTTAAAATTCACAGATGCATTTAAAAATTCTTTTGAATACCTTCCTACTCCTTCACCTCCCAGAGTTCCTATTTTTCATTAACACATTCTTTTAAAAAACCTTTTAATCTTCTTCACCTTCACTGTATGTCAGTCTATGGCTGATTGATTCAGCTTGTCCTCAAAGCTAGGACTGGAATCCTTCCTGTTTTCTCCAGCACTTCCACCTACCTTCCTGGCAGTGTTCTACCCTTGTTCTGACTCTTTGTCATAGGTATTTTGTCCTTTCCTTTGTACTTGCAACTTCAGGAAGCACTCCCTTAATTTTTTTTTTCTGTGAGACGCCCACCAGGAGCTTGCTGTGTTCATGTAGCCTCCCAGTTCCTGTCTCATTTAGTGGCTTCTGAGCCTGGTTAATAGAGAGACTCACCAAAATATTTTGCATCTCGCTGTATCGGTTGAAGGAGCACTTTTGCATCAGCATGAATTTCTATATAAATATGGATGTGCCATCCTGCTAACTTAGGGTTCTATTTACCTGCTCATGTGTCTGTCTATCAAGGCACTGCTCTCGATGGAAATTACATCAATGTCTCTTCGTTACTCTGAAGTGATTTCTAGACAGCCACTTATCAAGGAATATTAACATTGATGGCATATCTATTTCCCTATTCCTGGAATTAAAAATTTTATCCATTGAAACAGTTTTTATGGGCCCATGACTGAAGCAAAAAAATGAGGAAATTCTGCCTGGGAATGCAGTAATACTTTGTGTAGCAGAGGGCAGTAGGACCAAATACAATGAATGTGGTATTCCAAGAAGCACACAGGGAGAGGGGAATTGAGCTCCATTGATTTCAGCTAGCTATTAACTTCAGTGAGGAAAAGAGGCCTCCCCCCACTTCTCCCTTGCACAACTCTCACATAAGCAGAGACCCTGAGAGCTGGTCCTGACAAAAGGTACTGTGTAAGCTGTGGTAGACCTAAATACAAGGGGTTTTTTCCTTCTGTTCCCCTTTTCTTTGATGTGTTACCGCTTTATACATTCTGAAGTTTAGGAACTATCAGGATTTCTGGACCTGATGCTTTTACTTTGTCGATCAGGAGTATTATGGGGTGCTGTCAGACAGGCTGATTTCAGCAGACCTGTTATTTGACAAGGGCTATTTACTCTCTCTGGTTTGGGGCATAAAATATAGATAGCTGAATAAAGCATCAAGGCCCACTGTTCAGTCACAGGACTTAATCTGGCCTGTTTCACATGAAAGCTCATCCAAATATCATTCTTGAACTATGTTGGAAAATTATGGGATGCACCTCCTGGAAAATTACACAGAGACCTAGTTTGCATGGGGCAAATAGTATAGTATTTTTCCTTTCTCATGATTCCCAGAATAGGCAGGCACTAAATCAAGCTCTGCACAGCAGGGCTCACTGCTGCAGCTGGTATCAGTGTGACTGTCACTGTGCTCTCACCACAGCAATCCTTTCATATGATACATGAGATGTTCCTGGCCAGGATTCAAAGGGCAAAGGAGAGAAGGATAACAGTATAGGCCCTGGCTTTTGTGCATTTTGTTTGTTGGAACATCCTTTTAACCATTCAACAGTGTACACTGCTGGGCTAGGCAAAAGTCATTAATGTTGTCCTTGGTAAGAGGATCAAGTAATAGTGCCATATGCTCCCATGCAGTGGCATGCAATCACTGTCTAGAGGAATTTCAAAACTGAAAACCAGATTAGACTCATTTATGCTTATTTTGCTTTACTCTAAGAGTATACACCATCACTTCACCAGTGTCACTGAAGCATTTTCTGGGCAAAGCAGAGATGTAGAAGAACCAGCAAATCAGTTTTTTTTCCTCAAATAACTATTTTTCTGTAGCTTGAATTTGTTTTAAAGGAAAGTCTACTTGTCCCCTTATTCATGGAGTCACATCTCTGCGCCATCACTCCTTGCTCTGGAGAACTGCTTATCATGACTTCATCTCTGTGAGCTGAGATGTTCCCTAAAGACCACTGCCAGCCTGGGTCCTCACAGCCATCTGAAGAGGTGCAGAGCTCCTTGGATAGGTATTATGAAGCCTTTTCAGCTCTGTGAAGTCATTAGAAAAAAAAAAAAAAGGAAAAAAATTAAACAATGAGCAAATTGGTAACATCGAACGTGGTGTATTCTGTGCAAGACACTCAGATCTGTGTTGGCTCCCACCTTAATCCACCCCTGCTGACATGCATCAAGACTAAATCAGCACAGAGCCTGGCCCCTGTACTGTGTAAACATTAACTAATTAATCCTCCTTACAGCCTTCAGAGGCTGCAAAGGGGTTATTATTATACTTCTCTTCATAGACTGTGTAACTGCAGCAGTGTGGATAAAAGATTAAAGGACACAGACATAATGATTGCTGAACTTGGGTGCAGAAGAACTCTTGGACCTCTCCTGAGCACTTTTCATGTAATTTTTTAGCAGTCCCAATTGAATAATAAACAGGTGGGGCTGTATAATCTATTTCAAAACAAGCTTCAGGGCCTTATCTTCATCTGTGTTACACCTACAAATCCACAGAAATTCTGTTTGCTCCTTGGAGGGGTTTACAGCAGTGCTGAAAATCAGAATCTTTCCGATCATATTAATATAAAATGTGAGGAAAAAGATACCCAACAACAAACAAAGGGCAATGCTGAATATAAGTTTGTTACAAGCAAACTGGTTA
The DNA here is from genome assembly GCF_037042795.1 of Molothrus aeneus. Classification (NCBI taxonomy): domain Eukaryota; kingdom Metazoa; phylum Chordata; class Aves; order Passeriformes; family Icteridae; genus Molothrus; species Molothrus aeneus. The sequence continues at coordinate 55,451,116 of NC_089651.1, read as the reverse complement.
TGTTTGTTTTTTTCTACATTAATGCTGTCCAGTAGTAGTCCTCTGTGTATTCTCAAGGAAATGACTTCGTTATATCAGTGAAGTATATTGGAAATGAAATCAGTGGCAACACCAAATGTGCCCAGACATGACAAGACTTTTAAATAACAACAGAAGAATTCTCTCTCCTTTCCTGTTTGTTCCATGTTAACTTAAGGAGATTGGTGCTGGCTTTCTGGAATGGGTGCAGCAAGCTGTAAATGATGTATGAAAATTAAATGAAAAGTCTCTGCCCAGGACACTGTGCACAGCAATCACTGCTGAGGCAAGTTAATAGCTCTTTGCTTCTGTACACTCTGACATGAGACAGAGCCAGAGAAGCCAGCAAAGCAGAAATTGGAACAACTACCCAAAAATATCCTGGACAGGACGTCTGCTGATTCTTCACTCAACCTCATTTTGGGTGGTAATGTCCTTCAACAGGGTTGAAAGGAAAGAGACCCAAAAGTTTATAACCCTCCCTGTACAAGCCAGGTGGTTTGCTCACAGGTAAGGAACAAGTCAGACCACGATGCCAACTTCTCAGGTCCTGTTTCTTCCTGTCTCTCTTTCACAACTTTGTTTACTGTCCTCCTGTGTTGCAACATCAGGCCCCTGGGGCTGCGCAGCTGAAAGAGACAAATGGGCATCAAATGGGCAGAATGAAGCTGCTCCATGAGTGTGGGTGCAGTTGGCACCTGGTGGTTGTGTCAGCAGGGCTGGGCACGGTGACAGAGGGCAGCTCTGTGGCCCAGTTACTGGAAGGCTCCCTGGTGGTCCCCCTGCAGTGCAGCACCACAGACTGTGATTATTAATTATTAAAAATTCATGCAAGCCCAGGTCCTGCAAAGGCTCTGCCATGTGAACAGCCTCTGTGGAGGTAAAGAGGGCACTGCAGCAAGAGTAACAAGCTGATATCTGGGTACTGATACACTGGTTAGGAGTTGCCCTTCAGAGCTTTGGGCTTGACCTACTCTGTGTCCTCAGGTGAGGGACTGACCACATGTTTGAGCAAACAGCCCTCATCTGGCATCATCTTTTGGACATTTGCTATGTAGCTCTCTGCACCACTCCCTTTTTGCATAAGTAACTGGTGCAAGTGCAAACAAAATCCAACAGAAATTAAAAAATAATACAAATTAAGCAAGACACCATTTGTGTGCTACTCCTTCACAGCTCAGAAGCAGAGGGAGATGGGATTTAATTTAGGCCAGTCCTCTGCTGCATTTCAGATAAAGGATTTTTAATCTAGTTGTAGGTTGATAAAAATACCCCTCTCTGATCCTGCAGGCAACTTTTTCTGCCAATTTTCTTTGCACAGAGGAAGAGAGGGGAAGAAATAATTGAAAGAACACTGCCGCATAGAAAATGACACTGACGGAGTAATGCACTTTAGAACTGCGTGCTCTGCCAAATCCTTGTTTTCTACTCTTTTTTCCTTCTTTTTTCCTCAGGAATTTAAAGCTATTGGTATTCATCAGCATGATTAGGTGCTGGTTTTTTTTTTTTTCCCTGAGCACTAGCCAGGTAGCAGTCTTTTAAATACAAAATTATTTGATTCCTCTATTCTGGAGTGTTATTTCAACTTTCAGAGTACAAGTTGTTCCCTTCCACCTCAAGCAGAAAATTTTCAGGGTTAATTTATTCATCTAATTGCTGGATGCACATGTGGTATTGCAGTCCACAGTTATTTTATGGACTTAGGGCTATGGTAATGACTTAATAAACATGCATGTGTACATGATTTGAAGGCAATGTATTCTCTTGAATGTAACATTTCTGAAAACACGGCATGAAAAATAAAAGGGTAGCCAGAGGCATATTTCAATGGAGGCGTGAAATGCTGAGCTTTTAGTATTTTTTCCAAATTAAAGACTCTGTTTAGAAAAGGTACTACCTGTCCAGATTTCTGACAATTCATGGGCATTTGAATGATCAAAAACCCCTCACAATTCAACACTTTTTTTTTTTTTGGCCTCATTTGCCTCAATGCTTTTTAAAACCCTGGTCTAGGGTCTTGAAATTAGTGTGCAAGTATCCACAGAAAAGCAAAGCTCAGCTGAGTGGGGAAAAGGCACAGGACAAGTTTGATGGACAGCTTTCAGGAAGGGCATGTTAGAAAATCTCTGTTGTGGTCTATGAAAGGGTGAGAGAGGCCAGGAGGGAGGGGCAAATTTCAGGAGCTGTTGATTGAGGGGCCGGTTAATTATGCCAAACCAGCTTAAACAAAACCCAACACAAATGCACCTCTGTTAAAGTGTATGAATTCACTCTGCTGGACTGTTGAAAGGAGGAAAGGTTGGGCTCTGTAAATATTGGCCAATTTATTATGCTTGAAATTAAAAACTATTTTTGACTCTCCCATTGTCAGTTATTAAACCTGATGGTCTGGATGCAAATTCCCACTTGGGAATGAACCCAGCACGTGCCTGGGGTGCTCACCCTCTGCATGGCTCCTTCTGTTCTCCTCCCCTGCTGCCTGCCCAAACCAGGATGGGGCTTTGACTGACCCCATATGGCAGCTCCTTTGCTCTTCTCCAGTCTAACAGAGCCATGATATGTGCTGGCAGGGCTGCATGAAGTGCTAAGAGTTTTTTGGGTTTTTTTATTTCCGATGAGGCCAATTTCCACTGGCAAGCAAGGATCTTCTTGAGTGGTCCCTTAATAAATGCCTGGTGAAAAGGTTGTTTCTCTGAAAACTGGGGGAAAGGAGCTGCTTACAATGAGAGTTGTTTGTGTACTCAGTTATATAGGGTGGGAGGACTGTAGTTCTTTAAACTTTGCTTTCCCAAATATGTACTCTTTTGCTTCATATATCTAGTGGAATGGTTTATAATGACATCCAGATCATTAAAACTTGAGACCAGGTGCCAAGTAGTTGGCCAATAGCAGATGTAAAAATCTTTGAGTCTTGGAAAGGTCTGGATAAGTGTTTTAGCCATTGCCTAGGCCTGATACCTGCAATATTTCAGGATATTTTTTTCCTGGAACTGGACAGGTCACAAAGTTTCCAAATATTTTAGCTCAGTTTTGAACAGCATTTGGCTCACATTTTAGTATAGCTCTGGTTTGGATGCCAGAGGCTCACCTGCACTTAGCATCTCTGCTTCCTTTAAGCTGTGACCAGAAAATGTCTCACTGGCAGCCCTTAGCTGTCACTTGAGATGGAAAAGCCCTCCTTAAACAGTCACAGTGAATAAAGCTCCTGCCTCAATGGCTACTTTTGGCCTTGACCAGATGAGTCCCCTGGGGATACCTGTAAGCATTTCAGCATGCTGTGGATTTGGATGCCACCTCAGCCTGCTCTGCTCAGGAGGCTGTTCTGAGACATGACTAGTTTGGGGTCTGAAGGCAGGTGTAAGGAGGGCCCAGAACCTTCAGAGAAACCTGTGGTTGATGGGAAGGAGCATCCTGTATCCCACTGTCCTTGACTTTCTAATATGTATTTGCCCATCCAACCCTGCCTCTGAAAATTGTCTTTCTACTGGAACTGATTTTCAGGTTTTGTGGAGGTAAATGGTGATGAATTGTTCTGCTTGAGCCACGGCATTTCTCCTCCAAAAAAGTCACACTTTTTGGAGAAAGATCTGGTGAAGGACATGACTTTGTGTCTTGCCCTGCTGTGACTCTGAGGCATAGCTGAGGTTTTCTCTTGCTGCTTCCCTGCTCCCAAGAAGCCAAGTTTAAGTCATCTTTCTATTAAAGGAAGGAGCTAATGTTGAAAAATGAGCCACAGAAGTGCAAGTCTTGAAGCCTGTGGTGGTTACAGCTGCTGGCTGCCTTGGTAAGAGCCACATCTCCCTGCCCTGTGCTTGATGCAAAAGCAACAAGAGAGTTACTATGGATTTCAGCTGGGTTGATTCAGTCTGGCAGAAGATGTGATGAAATGGTCTCCCACCTTCACATTTGCTGTCCTGGATATTTAAAAGCAGGAGAACTGTCTGTGCATCTGTCCATCCCTGAAACTGCTGTAGGTCCTTGCTCATGGTGCTCAGGGTCTACTCAACCACAACAGCCAATGACACCCAAAAGGGCCACGAGTTCCCTCTGCCTTTGGTGTCCAGCACTGTGCCTTCATTCTGACTGCAGTTCTTGTGCTCCCTGCTGCTCCTTACACCCATTATTTTTCATTTTGCCACTGCTGCTTTTCTAGTGAGGTGCCATTTGTCACAACTGCTTTATTGGAGCAGGGGAGAGATTGGGCTGTGGGTTGAACATGCACAGCTTCACAAGTCACTGCCACAGCACCAGATCCCATCAGCAAAGAGCTGAAGGTGACTGCAAGCACATCCTGGAGAGTGTCATTCATTACCCCCATGTACAAGCAAGACAAAGCTATTCCTCTTGGGAGGTGCTATTTAAAGGAGAAAAGGAGAAAAAGGCAGGTCTCTCTTCAAAGAGCATACAAGCTAACCAAACTAGGCAAGGGTGGGAGAAAATAAATATTACCCTGACTACTGAGATCAAAATCAAGGCTTGGAGGTACTAAATGATTTGCCTGAGTTGGTATAAGCAGTCTGTAAAAGAGCAGAGGTGGGAAGTGAAGCCAGAGCTCTTGCCCAGCAAGCAGTGTCCTCTGAAATACAATGTGACCAAGAAAGTGGCAGTTTCATCAAAAGCCAGCAGTTGCCTGTGAACTCTAACACTTTAAAACAAGTGACATAATTAAAACAAAGAACTTATTCTTGTTTATTTTTCTGATAGTATTTTTCTTGCAAAAAAAAGTGTTTTTTTCCCCCACTCTTTTAATTGTTATTTATGTTATTACTGTATTTAATAACTAATCATTAATTATTTTTCATAGCAACATACATCAAAATTCCTAAGTCTAAATGTTCCAGAATTCCTGCTTTCAGAAATATTTACGAGTTAAATCCTGCCTCTGGCTTTGAACTAAAAGGTGTTGGAATATGTTGGCGTTTGTCAAAAGACAAGTCTCATTCTGGTGAAGGATGAAGAGCAATGTGTTTTGTACTATTTTTTAAAGATTGCCCCTTGATCATCATATTTTACCAGGTTAAAAATAGGAATGATGTTCATTGCATTGGGAAATACACTTGCAATACACTTGTGTTGTTTTCAGAAAGACTGAGCTCTTAATTACCTATAAAAAAATTTTGCCTCATACACTCAGACACTATGAATATAACCCCTTAATTTACCATTTAATTCCTCTAAATTAAAGAAATATCATTTAGAATATTAGCATAAAGACATTTGGGCCATTAACACCAGCTTTATCTTCTGCATCACAAACAAGAAAAATATTTTATTCTTTCCTTGAGCTGGGGTGTCAGGTTTTATTTTCCTGGATGAGCAAAGGAGAGCTTGGTTCCTAACTCTTAATTCTGTATTTCTGGTCAAAAAAAAGCACACCCTGGATTCATTTTTCCCCTTGTTGTCACAGGCTGCCTGGCTGTTCAGTTCAGGAGAAGGAAGTTGAGTTACTGCCCCTGACAGACCTCTCTGTCAACTCTTCAGGATGTCAGTGCTGGTTTGTTTGGTGGGAAAACACCAAAAGTCAACACTGGGAGGGACTGGAAATAGCACTCAGATGGTCAGGGGACACACCGTGGGTTGGGTGGAAGCCCATGAGAGAGCTGAGCACAGTAAGGAACCATTTAATGGAACCATTTAATGACTGAGTAACCCCTGCTCCTCTTGGGCTACCAGGATCCCCCTGGAGCACTTGCCCACCACCCAGTAGTGAACACATCTGTTCTTGGTAGAGATTTTTCTGTTGACTTCTCCCAGGCTCATGTGTGAAACCCCTGCTTTGAGGTTGAGGCTAATTACTGCTGCATAGCACAGACATGTGGGGCTGATTAGTTCCAGGCCAGATAGGGAGAGGGTGCTGATGGTTCCCAGGTAGAAATGGAAACAGGACAGATGCTTTGCTCCTGGCAAGAGTGTGTTTAGGTTGAGGCTCGTTCCAGAGGAAGATTTGCGTTCCCAAAGAAGAACAGAGGTAAGGTTAGGTCTCACAGACAAAACTGTAACGTGAATCTGCTGCTGCCTAACCCCCAGAGTGTCTGGGTTCAAAATCTGTTTAAGCATCTGCAACAGCACTTCTGTGTGCCCAGGGCTGCCCTGCCTTATTGTCATCTGGGGACTTCACTTGAAAGTGCATTGAGCACCACTCAAAAATGCTCCTGAGCAGTGCAGGTGACTGTTTCAGCTGCCTGAAGAGAGGCAAAGGCCATGTTGGTCAAATCCAAGGAGAAGTTGCATCCACAAAGGTTTTTTGAGGACTGTGGCTCTGAGCTGAGGTAACCAAGTTCTGCCTCTCTCCTGCTTTTGTGCCTGAGGCTGATCTGGGTCTCATCTTCAGCCCAGGAGTGAGGAGCAACTGTCTGTGATGGTGGCAGGTGATTGAAGAGGGACCAAGGACCACAGTTACCAAAGATATTCCTGTCACAAAGAATTGGGAAATTTTTAGTGATAAGAGGGAAGCACACTGGGTTCCTTGGTGATGCTAAGCTGCTGCTAGGCTGCAGCTCTACCTGTGCATTAATGAAACACTAGTGAAGTTAAAGCTGAACTGAGTCTCACTGCAGAAGAGCTGGTTGACTTTTATTTTTTGTTGGTTTTTGTTTGAGAGTTTTTTTGTTTGCTTTTTTTGTTATTATTCTCTCTTTTCTTCTTTTTGGTTCACAGAGCTGTGCTTTTATGCTTTTCCATTACACAGTTTTATGCCACTACTGTGGATGAATTAATCTTCCGAGAATGGCTGTGGCTGTCCTTTACTGATGGGGGAGGAGGGCAGCAGGAATGACTTCAGTGCTTCTTTAATTACTGATCTCATTAATTACCCTCCAAACCAAGTGGGTTTTTGCTCAGGGCTGTTTCCACAAGCCAGAATGTCCTTCTGGAACTGGTTTACACCTGAAAGGGTAATTGCTTCCTGACTCTGTGCTTAAATATTTCCAAAACCCAACAGCATCTCATACAGCTTCATGACACACCTCCTCCCTCTACAGCACTGGGCTTACCCCAGTTAGAAAAGTTCCTTATTTAGGCCCATCTTAAGACACCTGCCTGATAATAATCCAGACACAGCCTGTAACAGTTTGAATTGTTTTTCCTCTGCATGCCTGATATGGTCAGGACCAGAATTTCCACCCTGTGGTTTATATCTTGAGATAAATGGGATTAGCAAAAACCACGTGGGCAGACTCAAAATGGACAATGCTGTGCCTGAGCAGCCTCTCAGCAAACTCTCCCCCTGCAGCTCCTTCTGCTGAAATTGCTGAGCGCTGCTGTGCCTTGGCCCACAGGATACACTGGGACAGTGCCAGAGAAGCAGTCAGAAAAGGAAAAAAACCCAACCCAACCTACCAGAAATCCGTTTTCCTCTGGAGGTCCCTGAGCAAATGTGGTTCTGGCAAGGAAGGAGGATAAAAATGATCCTCTTTGTGGGTGCACTGCACCAGCTCGGTGCTGCCGTGTTGCTGCTCTACAGGCACTTCATGAGTGATGTGACAGCTTCCCTGACTGAAGTAATTCCAAGTACTGTAACATGAAGTGTCAAGGCAGACAGTAGAAAACATTTCAATCCTTTTCATTAGAACAAAGCACTATTCTCTTGACGGCTTTCAAATGCATATTGTTTAGCTATTATGTGCTAACCTTGACTGTTATATTCCAAGCACAATAGCAGTGGGAGCTTTCTGCTTTTTTTTGTTCATTTCTGATCACGGTAAGAGGATTTCTCTTTTTTGCAGGGTCAGTAAAATATTCAGTTATAAAGGGAAAAAAAAAGTAAAAAGAAATATTTATGTTGCAGAAGGAACTTTGAGGTCTCTTCTTGTGTTTCAGTTTCCAGGTGGGTCAGATGGGTCCCAGTATGGATTTTTACCCCAGAGTGGCTTGTACTTCTCTTGACAGAAATCAAAGACTGCAAGTGCATCCTACCTAGACTGCTCAAGTGACAAGTGACAGGCTGATGCTAAAGTGACTGCAGTGTCAGCTGCTGAAAGCCTCAGGCAATGTGCAGCAGGTAAACGGTTAATTAAAATAATTCTTCAAGGATACCTTTAAGGGAACATGGAGCCTTTCCAAATCTCCACAGGGAGTTATTGATGGAAATTGCTGCTCCACTTTTTCTCTCAGGGATACACAGGGTGGGTTACCTTAACAGTTTCTGACATTTCATCTGCCTGACCATGAGGCTGCTGAGATTGGAAGATTAAATTGCTCCTGAAAGAATGAGATGTGACACAGGTGAAAGCCAAAGATAAAGATACCAAAATGTGTAAGCAACACATGAAAACCCCTGATAAAGCCTGAGCTCCTTTTTAGGACCAGGTGGGCCATGAATGCTGGAGGACAGAAGTTCTCCTGGTTCTCTCAAAGAGCTTTGTAGCCTCTGCTTGCCCAAGGGTCTGATTGATTTTTTTTGTCCCATTCTCTGGAGTTAACCTTTTCCAGTTTCTACAATCTCATCTATTCCTCATACTTTTTTCTCTTATCTCATTCTTTATTTTTAACAACCTCTTCTTCTCAAAGTAAAGCATTTCCCATCCACATCCAAATCCTTCTTCCTGACCTCTTTATCTCTTCCCATCTATTCCTACCTTCTCCCTTGCACCAACTCCCACTCTCATTTTTTCCTGCCCCAAACTGGAACTCTAAAATTACCCTCTTCTGCTGCCATCCCTTCCCCTCCAGAGGATTCAGTGCTTCCCTTTCCGCTGTTTCATTTTTCCTCTCTCCTCAGTGCCAATGCCTGACAGAGGAGTCCCTGATTATATGTCTTCATTGTAATTAAACTGGGCCAGAGCCCATTTGCTGGCACTAGGAGCAAGTGGCACAGCCTGGCTCACATCCATACAGCTAAACTCTCTTCCTCCCATAACAGGATGGCTTTATCCTTTCTGCCTATTGGGAACAGCCCTTGGCAAGGGCTGCTCTCTGAACCCTGCCCAGACACAGTCTCTCAGAGTACTCCCTAGGACAAGCCAAAACTGTGCCAGGGAGCATGCTAATCATTAAACATTATAGACTGTGCTACAGGCCTTGGTGCTGTTTAATTTACTTGTAAAAGTGCAGCTGAGAGAGTGGGAGAGGCAGTGTCCTTGCCTTCAGCCCAGGTATATCCATCCTCTCACAGCCAACATGGTTGGTTTGGCCCCTGTGAAGACAGAGGTCCCTGAAGATTGAGCAAGAGCATCTGGAAGCAGAAACCTTTTCCAAGCATGAAGTTGGCTAAACATGGGCAGGGTTTTTTAATCTAATGGGGGTGTGGGAAGCATGTCCTTGGTTAAACTTCTGTCCTCCAGCCACCACTGTCAGGTTCCTGCCCCCAGATATAATCATCCAGCCAAAGATTTCCTTGTGTTTTTGTAAGTATGAGGTAAAACCGAGTTTTTTCCTGCTCTGCCCCTGAGGTGAGGATAGTAAAATTCAGCTAAAGGGGACACCCACATGGGAAATTCTAATCCTTTAGTTAACATTTAGCAAAATTTGTATCAGCTGAAAGCAGGGTCTTATTGTGTGTAGGTAGTGTAAAGCATTTTTGTAGTGAGTGATAACAGCTTTATCTGCCACAGGTGAGTGTGGGTATGCACACAGGCTGGGAAGGTGCTGCTGCCACAACCCATTTGACAAATCACATTTATCTGAGACCAAACACATGCCAAATCAAAAGGAATCTCCTAAGATCTAAGGATGGGTTTGGGAATAATGTTCTGAACAGGGTTAGGGTGAAATTGTGCTAAGGCAGAGATAGTGCAGGTCCACCAGCTGCAAACCTGGGATTTTGCTCTGACCCAGGGGTAAATGCCATGTGGAAATCCTCTGTAACCAAATAGTCACCGCTCATGTTTTTATACCCTGAAAGGGTTTGAGACCATTAGCACATTCACATCCAGGTGTGTTACACACCTGGTGCCTGTATATATGTGTGCATATTTATAGCCAGCCAAAATCTAACACCACTACATATTGAAATGGTCAAAGTAGAGAGGTGGGTTATTGCTGTTTCCATGGCTTTGAAAGCCTCATAAGCAGCCAGGAATAAAAACAATAAAGAAATACTGTGTTACTGAATGCTAATGTTATTTCTGAAATAACCATGTATATTTTCTGAAAGTTTTGCTTGTCTTTTAAGCCTGAAATAGCAGGCAAGCAATGTCTGTAAGCCACTTTTTTCCTTTTTTCAAATATATATTTATTTGTAGATTGGATCACTGGTGGGTTCTCTGCATCAACAATGACTAAAAGGCTTGAAAGCAGCTTTTCAGTCAGTGAGTGCTGCCTGGAATTTGTCTTGGACTGTGATTTCAGGTTTGGCCCAGCAGACAGTAATATGTCCATCATCTCATTCTTCATGGAACCATCTCCTTGTGTACAGCATGAGCGAGGATGACTGAAACTCAGGGGTTGCCAAAGAGCTCTGTATGCCATTCTGTCCTGGGTTCTCCTTGTTTCTTCTCCCCAGGCTGCCACCCTGGCAGTCTGTCCTTTCCCAATGCAATGAGGGCTCTGTGGGAGGTTGGAGCTGGGTTCTCAGCCCTGTGTCTGGTTGTGTGGTCTGAGGCAGAACATTTACCTCCTGCACTGCAGCCCATGTGCTAGGCTGCACACCTTGCTCATCCTGTCTAGTTCAATGATGTTGTTTCCTACTATTCCTTTTATTTTTTTACTCCCCAAAATCCTACTGTCTTTGTTTGAAACTGCAACAGATGTTCACATTACATGCACATTAGCACACAGTAAATCCATCCAAGGCAATGGAAAAAATGCTGGTGGGACTGTCTTGTGTTAGAGAATAAGTAACAGTGACTTTGTGTGCTCTGTGGGAACTGACAGGACTCTCTTGCTGAGCAGAATGGCAGCAGAAGACCATTAGTGCACTGATAAAGGAATTGTGCTATCTCCTGGTGTTGTTCAAGTCGTCGGGAATTTCCCTTTGACTCCAGCAGAGACGGGAGCTGAGCTGAGACACTTTTCTTTTTATGGACACATTTTTCTTTTCAGCTCAGAGATAAAGATTTTTTGGAGGAGAAAGGCAGTGACTATCAAGACAGAAGATGGCTGTGAAAGCAGCAATTGCCTTGGCAGATCTGAGTGCTGTGGAACCCAAACAATAAATGCTTGAACAGGAGGGGAGAGATCTTGAAACTGGGACCTTCCTAGGAGAGAAATAGTGCAGAGCAAGTGAAGGGGAACACAGGGCAGCAGAGCAGAGGTGAGGGAAGGGAAAGCCAGGCAGGCCATGGGGCTCAGCACAGCACAGGGAGCACCCAAATCTCAGCCCTTTGGTCTCCCCTTGGTGTGGTGTCAGAACTCAGTACATCCCTCTGGGTGTCCAGAGTTGCTGAGGACCCCTCCGGGGGACTCAGAGACCCTGGCACGCAGCCCAGAACACCTGCGGGTTTGATTTTGACCCCTGGAGCAAGTTACCAGCTTTGTATGAGGACCTGAAAGTCACAGAGGTTTGAATAGTGTAATAATTAAATTATCACGGGGTGAAAATGTAGATTTTAGGATTTTTTGGTATGGGGGTTGTGGGGACAAGATGGAGGAACTTGGGCGTGTCTAGCCTTTCTTCTTCTTCTTCTTGTTCTCCATTTTCTGCAGTGATGTTGGCACTTTGGGATTGGTTTAGAATAGAAGTGCACTGTCTAACATAGGTGATAGGTATTGGGAATTAAGTGTAAATATGTTACAAGTAGTTTTTAGTATAAAAAGACAACACCGCCTCGGGGGCGGTCAGAGCGCCGTTGGCTGCCTTGCTGAGCAGACCTCGGCTGGGCAGAAAGAAAATTTGATAGATAAGAATTAATAAACAACTTCAAGACCGGGAACTGAAGAGCTCAGACTCTTTCTTCAGATGCATGGGCCGAAACAGAGACATCCTACGCATGTCGGGGCAGCAATTATCAATTATCAACCATCTACCCAAGAGTGTGGCACTTGGGTGGCTCAGCAGGCTTGGGGAAGAATGGTTGTCAAAAGCCTCTCTGAAAGAGGGATAGAAAAGAAGCTAAAAAACAGAGTGTATAATTAAAAACAGTCAATCTGGAATCTTGCTCAAACAGATCTAATGTCTTCTGCTGATTTGCCACCCTTCACACCTTTCTAAGCTGCCCGTGTGAGCACTGCAAGGCTGCAATTTGGTTCTGAGAGAAGCTGTGTTTTCTGCAACTTCAGAGCTGCTCTGGGCTTTGTGACTTTGCAGTTTTTGGCAGAATCCATCCCATTTTCTTTCTCCTCCTGCCCTGTGTGGGTGGAAGCCCTGTGGGGAGGGGAACAAGGTAAACAGAGCTGAGCAGAAGAAGTTCAGGGAGGTTTTCCACTGGGGAAATGGAGATCTTGTGTTGGGAGCCAAGTGTCCTCAGCTGGAGCCATTCCAGCTCCTTCTCCCCTCTTCTGCACTCAGGGAGGATTTAAGCCTTTCCAATAGAAGCTAGTGGTAATAGCTGGGAGAGATCTTGGATTTCTGTGGATTTTGGCTCAGACCAGACTTCTTTCCACTTCCCAAGGAAAGTGCACTGATAGCCTGATTTATGCACCCACCTTTTGCTGGGACTTAATGAACAATTTTATGACACACAGCTTTTCCAGCAGTGTGTGCTGGCCTCACTGCACAGCAATAATTGCACAGCAGATGTGCATGGCCATGGGACATCCAGCTGATGACAAAAGGTGTGGTGACAGGAGTGACTCTGCATTTCTCTCCTTTCTCTTCTTCCCAGATTCTCCCAGGCAGGAAACACTGCCAATGACAGGGTGGAAGTTCACACACCTCCTCTGTGAATTGAACCTTCTTTCTGACTGTGTTCTTACATTTCAGGGAGGTAAATCAGCCCATGAGGGGCATTGCAGCTGGCACAAGGCTGTGGCTCTGGGGGAACTGTATCCTTGGGAAGCTCACTCATTTTGCTTGCTCTTGAGACAGCCCACCATGTCTCAAGTGTCTGTGTTGACTGCAAAACCTCTGACCAACACTCCAACAGGGCAAGTAAAAAGAAGCTGCAGCATTTTCTGGCTTTATTTCGGCAGTTTAATATGGTACTTAACCTCTCTAGCATCCTTCTGTGAGCTTTGCTTGTGTGGGTGTTGGGGAGCCTGCTTTCTGCTGTGTTCTGCCTTTTGCCTGTGTTTCTTACCTCAATTTGAGAAAGTTGCTATTTCCCCAGGAGGATCTGGAAATCCTGGCACACTGAGCACTCAGTACCTGTCTTTGCTGGTCACCCTGGGGTACTGAAGGCTTCAGCCCCCCTCTCAGTGCTAAGGTTTGTTGAGCCAGGGCCTATGAGGTCTCAGAAGTAATTTGTGAATAGCTCTACTTAAGGGATAGGGATGTTGTGTAGGAAATGCCTCAGTTCTGCTGGAGAACACTTTACCTTGGATATCCCCAACCAGCCAGCCCCATTCAATCAAGAGGAATTCCCTTCAGGTTTTTTAATTAACCATCTTCCATATCTGGTGTTTCCTTTTTTAGAGGATGTGAAGAAGGTACAAACCTAAATTTTCTGAAGCTATTTCTCTGTGCAGACTCAGCAGCAGAATGCTACACTTGCATTTGGAATAGATACCTGGATTCTCTGCAGGGAGATCACCGATTTCCCCTCATTTACTGTAGATCCTTGTTCTTGTCAGGAACATGAGATGCATGTCCCACCACACCAAAAGGATCCTCAAGCATGTACCTGTGATGGAAGCCACTGCAGGCTGAAAAAATGGGTGTGGTGGAAAGGAGAGGGATAATTCTGGCAACATATTCCTAGGGATGCTGGAAGGAGGGAACTGAGCACACCGAGGTGACAGAACAGCTCATTGTCCTGGGCAGAGAGGGACAGCCTCTCCCTGAGGGAGGACAGCTGGGGATGAGGGTGACCCCAGCCTGGGCAGGGAGGGGTGCAGCCCTGCAGGGTCTGAGCTCGATGGGTCCCTCAGCATTGCAAGGAAGGCAGGAGCTGCACCAGACCCACCCAAAGGGTGCAGTCAGGAGGAAATGGATCCATGAGTCAGAGCTGGACACAAGGCTCCAACATGGATCCAAAGTCCATCCAAGATGTGTCAGGGCCTCTTGCTGGTCAGAGTGACCCCGAGAAGAGTTAGAAAGTCTCTTTTCCCAGCCTGGCACTTGAAGAAAGAGTCAGGGCTCTTCATTTCTCAGTCTCAAGGTTGTTTCTTGTTCCTTATCTATAAAATTCTTTCTCCTGCCCTGCCGAGGTCCATCCAGCAGGGCAATTCCAGGCACTCTGCCTGCCCCAGGGGCAGTGTTATGTCTTTATACTAAAAACTACGTGTGCAATGTTTACAATTACTTTCCAATACCTATCACCTATGTTAGACAGTGAGCTTCTACTCTAAACCAATCCAAAAGTGCCAAACATCACAGCAGAAGATGGAGGCCAAGAAGGAGAAAGGCTGGACATGCCCACTTCTCTCCATCTTGCCTCCTGAACCCCCATACCAAAAACCCTAAAATCTTTTTTTCCACCCTCTGATAACTTCACTAATATTCTACCTAAACTGTTGTGGCTTGCTGATCTTCATATAAGGTTGTTAACTTGCTCCATGGGTCATAAACAAACCCACAGGTGTTTTGGGCTTCGTGCCAGGGCTTCTGAGCCCCCTTGCAGGGGTTCTGGCCATCCTGGACAGCCACAGGGATGTTCTGGGTTCCCACAAAGATGGGACTGGAGGCATGCAGTGGAGCGGTGCCATGCCTATACAAGCCAACAATTTGTACTCATTTTGTAACCAGAATGCCCTATGATTTTAATCTCTCCAGGGCACTCTTGAATCTCACTTTGTTTTGGATGCTGTATGACAGGAAAACAATGTGAGCTGAGGACAACAGCATGGGGTCTTCCCTAATATTCATTTCTGATTAAAAGAGAGATTGAAATTTTAAAATGGAATTTCATAAAGCTTTTCGAATCTGTGTGTCCTAATTTAAAATAATTGATAACCATGCTGGAATTAGTAGGTTATGGATTTTATTCAGTGCACTACACAGGTCTTTGAGACAAACAGTTATACAATCTTTTTCAGATAAATGGTATTATTAGAACAAATTTTTTATCTAGGCAGAGATGATCTGTTTCAAGTACTATCCAATACTTTTAAGACAAAAGTTGATATTCTTATTATGATATGTATTTTCTGAAAAACTCAGATTTATCCAGCAATAACAGACCAGCCTATGTTGAGCTGTCTTAAGGACTGAAGCACGTGCATTTTTTTTTATTACAGCGTCCTTTTTATGATCATTTTTCATATTTATTTTGGTCTGGTGCTTAGGGGAGCAGCATGCACCATGAGCACTTTAGAGATACTACTGAATATAACAGGATGAGAAATAAAAATCAACTATTCACGAAGCTCAGCACATTTCCATAGTCACAGGTAGCATTCCCCCTTTTGCAAAACACTAAAAAGGCAGCTTTGCAAGAGAAAGGCATAGTTATTACTGCTTATTCTCATGTTATCTCTGTTCCACACCACTAATCATGTTTGATTTATTAGTCAAATTTTCCATTATTAATGGAGAATAAAATTCAAGGCTTAATTTCAGAAGAACAAACCCTCTCCTCTTAGCACAGCCATTAGATTGTCCCTCTAATTGTCTTGTTCACCTTTCCCCTTTGCATGGTAAATCACTTTGTCTAGGCTAACGTTTTCTTCATAAATATTTGAATTTTTTGGTTTTTAAATGGACAAAATTACCTAAAAAAGGACTCAGTGCCAGCTCTCCAGCTTGTGTAAGAGCAAGGAGAATGCCTGCCTTCTGAAGCTGGCACCTGGGAGGGAGGGAGTCCCCTTGGTGAAAAGCAAGTAATGAAGTTGCTCTGCGAAGCAAAGATCATCTGAGAGCAGAAAGTAGGGCAATCTTTTGAATATGAAGTTGTGAGCCTCCAAGGAGAACCTGTGAGTTAATTATTGTTAGGTTTTCAGTCTCTGGGGCCTCTTGACCGTGTCTTCCTTGCCTTCCTCCTTGACCTGCCTGGGCCTGCCCACATGGAATTCTTTGTCCTGCAGGTCCCTCAGTTTCTCACTACAACTTTTCACCTGCAGATTTTCACCTGCCTGCCCTCAGCTTGGCAGGGATGAGCAGGCTTGTGATATGGCTTACACTAAATTAGCTTGCTTGCTCCCTGCTCCCTTGGCTCTTCCATTAGAAGGCAGTGCAGACATCCCCTGGAGATGAGAGAGAGAGAGCTCTGGAAGACATCCCTGGAAATATGAGCTTAAAAACCAGACTGGATTTTAGAATAAGAGTTTAAGATGTTTAAGTGATCAGCTCCTCTCCAGTGCTATGCAGATTCAGTTAAGAGTTTCAGGTGTGTGAAATCAGGGCATCTAACCAGTGGCTGGTGACTCCAGGTGTTTTAATACTGCAGTGCAGAAAAATGCTATACAGGGAATAAAGAGATTAGATGTAATATATGGAAATTAGGCAGCTTTGACATGTCTTTAGGCACCTGACATGGGAGCAGCCAACCCTCTAATGACCCAAAATTTTGGCTCCACAAGTACATAGGGAAGCTGAGAGTTGGGCTCTCCTTTTAGAATAAAAATGATATATATACTGTGACTCAACTGTATTTATATATATAAAATCAAGAGAAAATTTCCATCTGCTTTTAGATTTTGCATACAGAGAAACTTCAAAGGCTTCCTCACTGTTTATTTTTGTGAATGAACATGTAAAAACATATATACAACTGCACAAATACACAATCTTGAACAGAGGAGGGGTGTGTGCACATGCACAGTTTGACGGTGGATCCAAAACCGTAGTTTTTGCAGCAAACAAGCCCCATGTTTTAGCCTTGACAAAGGGCACAGTCCCTCAGAAAGCACCATTGTGCTAAGGAATTATACTTTTGAATAATGTGGGAAACTTCCCATGTTGGAAGGATGGGACAGGTCCCCTCCTGGTGAGTCACAGAGGTGGAAATCAGCTCTGGCCCCATGGGGCAGCAGCCATCGCCCTGCAAACCTCCCTGGGAGTCCTGCACACACTGCACGCTGCCTGTGTGCGTCTGCCGGCAGCAGCTTTCTGATTCCAAGCACCACATCCCTGCCTGGCACACATACTTCCCTTGGATGAACCAGTCAGTGCCTTGCTGAGTGTTTGAAAAAGCTGTGCAAAGCCTGGCTGAACACAGAATCTTCTGCACCTTGTCTGTCTTGTGTGCAGGATGAACCACAGCAAATCCCAAGTCATCTCGTTGCACTTGGAGTAGTGACAACTCTCTGGCACATGGAAAGGGGCCAGCTACCAGACCAGCTCAGTTTTCCTTGTTTAATCTCTTAAGCACATTTTCAGGCTTAACTGCTTGAGTGGCAGAACCCCCATCAGCAATTTAAAAAAGCAATTATTTTGAATCTCTTCAGAAAATATTTTTATCTGCATGATTCTGCTCAGTAGCTGCATATTAGAAATGGTATGAATCACTCCAAAATATTAATTGATAAGATTCAAGACCTTAAAAACATTATTAAGAGCAGGATGTAAGGCATGCACAGTTCCGTTCTGGCCAGGGGGGACACAACATTTTAATGAAAGAGTGTTAATTATCACAAAGATGAGAGAAAAATCTTTAGTTGAAAAGTTCCCTATATGATTGGTTGTGCCTTATGCCCTCCACTTTACACAAAGAGACATGTGAGGTGAGTTATAACTCTGCAAATCCCTACTGAAAAAGTCACTTCTCCAGAAAAGTATTCTTTTCATACCACTGTGCTCTTCTGAGCCACCATAGAAAAGGCATGAGTGGCAGCTCTGTTCCCTCTGATCTTCCTGCTCCTAACAGTTCTGTTTCTGTGAGAACCATCTATTGTCTGCAGTTATTGAATGACATTTAGGAAAATTTCCATTTGTGTTTTCCTGTGCATGCAGTGAGTCTTCCAACATCCTCCACTGGTTATCATGGAGTCAGAGATAAAAGAGACCCACTGGCTCGCTTAATTTGCTGTGCCTGCCTTTCTCCTGCTCAAGCTTGTCCTCTTTTTCAGAAGTGTTTACCTGATTAGCACGTACAGTCACTGATGTGTGCACAGGGCTCAGTCCAGGTTTCCAATGTTCCCTGAACCTTTCCCTCCAGATCAAAGCTCCCACGTCCTCCCTTGCCAGATCAGCCTCCTGCTGAAGCCAGTGTGACTTTGGCTGTTAACTTTGGCCCATGAGCACATTCCTGGAGTGCAGAATTAGGGGAGGGCTCCAGGATTGTGCTGCACCAGGACCTTTGCTGGAAGCAGAATCCGAGCCTCCGTGTTTTCACATTATCAGTCATTTGTGAATTCCTTATAATTTTTTTAATGACTTTTGCAGTGAGCAGTCAGATGCTATTAAAGTTTTACTGAATTAAATTGGAGAAACTAATTTTGCTCTTAGTATTTTATTTCAGTGTGTAACTTGATTTTTAAGGAGCGCTTTGTATCGCATGGCCGTTTGCGTTTGCTTTATAAGCAGAACATAAAGGTTTCCCTGGAGTCATGGAAAAATTGCCTTCCACGTCCCCTATCTAATTAACACCATGTATGTTGCCTAACTCCTTATAATTCACTCCTGAGCACAGTATATAGAATATGATTGGAAAAATAATTTGGAGCAATGAGAAAAAAAAATGCCTTTTGTAATATATGTGATATGGCCAAATGCACTTCCAATCAAATTATATTAAGAAAAAGAAAGGACAGCACACTGAGATATCTGATGTTGAAAAGAAACACCAAAGGCTTAATTAAAAAGTATGCCTATGTTTTTAAAGGGCACTGTGTTTAAAGCATAGTAATGAAACCCTGCTTGCTGAATAGCTCCGTGAGCTGTGTGTGTCTGGGCTGAGGCTGCTCAGCTCCCTGGTGGGAGCTCTGATCCTCCACCCCGTGGGTCACAGAGGAGCTGCTGAGCCCCCAGTGTGTTCTGGTGGGTCACAGGTTTCCAGGAGGGAGAGCAGTCAGCCAGTGCACAGTTAATTGCAGGGCTGGGCTCTGTGTTGAGGACACAGCAGATGAGCCTCTGCAGTCGAGTAAATCCAAGTATTGCCTTGCAGCTGATGGGGGGGGTAAGACTTTAAACCATCCTAACCAGATTGTAAGCACTCTCTGACCAGGCTCTGGGGGTTTTTCATTCTTTTTTTATTTTTTTTTTCTCCCTGTGGAGCATGGAAAGCTAATATGATTTTGGAGAGAGAGCAAGTGTCAGTGGACTCAATTCTTGCTGGTGCATCAGCAGTGGAACCAAATTCCAAAGGAAGGAGTTAACCCCGTCCCCTCCACAGATTTATTGAGGTTAATCAGACCATGCATGCATAAGCCAGGGCACTGCTGAAGGCAGGAGGGTGGATATGCATCCTGCATCAATTAAATGTGGAGGCAGAGCTGGGGCATGTGCAAAGGACTGAATCCATCCACAGTCATGCAGTAACAGTGCTTGTCACATCAACCAAAGGCAGCCTGTGCTCATGCAGCAAATTTGGCACCTTTCCTCACAGCAGGACTTGGTTCTGACCTGCTCCCTTCGTGTGAGGTGAACACTCCCTCCTCCACCTTTGCTGTGGAGAAGGAGCTCATGTGAGACCCCACAATCCTTTTGTTTTCAGATGTTTCCCACTGCTGGGCTCTCTGCTGAGCTTGTCACCAGTGGTTGGATCTGGGTGTTTTAAGGTCATGTTGGAAAAAGAGATAAATATATATTCATATTTTCTATACATTCACTCAAAAAACCCCATTCCCTTCTAAAGCTTTTTAGCAGATATGGTACCATTTCCTGAAGGAGAAGCAGGGGCAGAAGAGGATTGAGAAGAAAGGCAAATAGGAAAAAAGTGTTTTTTATTTTAACAGAATTAATGTAATATAAATACAGACTTAAGTGTTTATTTTGTCAGAAAAAGGAAAATGTCCAGCCTGATTTGGTCCAGGACAGGGGATGTCCATGAGCACCAAAATGGGTAGAACTATTGCAGACTATGAAGAAACACCAAGTCTGCTAGGCTTATAATTTCACTTGGAAAAGTGGACTTTGGAGGTGTGTGATAGATGTCTCACATCTAGATGGGGTGAGAAGAGAAGACACAGCATTTGACAAATTGGTAAGAGCTTTAAAAAGAAAGGTGTCAGGTGTACACTGGTGTCACACTCATAGTGGTCTAAGGGTTACAAATCAGGCATTTTGGGAGGAAGCATTTTGCATCAGAAGTCACTAACCTGGCTTTAGCAAAAGACAGCTACAACAAATGCACCTACTTTAGCCAAAATTCCTCCTCCCTGTATAAACCCAGACAGCCCCACAATGTATATTGCATGTAGGGCCTAAGATGACTTGACATCAAACTTAAAGTAGTCCCCTCCCTTTCAGAAATTTTGATTTCTTTCCCTTCAGGAGGAAACAGTCCTGCCTCCCCTTTTGCTTTCTTATTTTCAGATGTGTAGGATTCAAGAGCTCCCTGTTCCCTTTCCAGCCCTGGCATTTTTGCTGCATGGATTTCAAGGCGTCTGCATGGAGTGAGTTGGTCACTCTGCCACTCACTTGTGAGGTCCTGGAGGACTCTGCTTTCAACTCAGAAATGCTGCAGACACTTGACACACCAAAGGAGTCAAGTGAGCAGTATGAGATGTTTATTAATTGGGAAATGCAGATCTCATATGCTGAAATGGAGTGTAGAGAGTAATTGGTTTAGGAAGCAAATGTTTCGCTGAAACACAGGCACCGCTGCCTTTTGCTAAGGGAAAGGATCACTTGCAAACCAAATTCTTTCCTACATTAACCCAATTGCCTATTGCACAGGATAGATCTCTTATTAAATCAAATCTCTTACAGCTCTAAACTGCAGCTGTCAGTTCCTGAATCAAATATATTAACTATTAAACATGTCACCTGCAAAATGGCATCAATATTCTCTTTCAAATTTATAGCGGTTGTTTACAGATCCCTGAGCTGATGAAGAAGGTACAAAAAAAAAAGACTACAATTTGGGATAACATAAAATGCACCAAGCACCTTCTCAGGTGAATTGAGATCTGCTTTTCTGGTCACTGCAAATGGAGCTTTATGCCTGCACAGCTCTTCCTTTCAACTTCTCTTTTAGGACCACTGGTATATGCTCACCTAGGGTGGCACTAAAACTGTTTAAATGAGCTTTGCTTTTGAGGATGACAAAAAAAGGGCTGATAAGCAGAGCTCACTAGAAATTGAAGCTTCACGGGAAAAATCATGTAAAAATGGGGCCAAGTTAGATTTTGAGGTTTCCCATAGAGTGGAAGTAGAAGGTAAAAGAAAGTGGGACTGGGATCTTGAAATATGTTCAAGATTTTCTTCTTTTTTGAGGCCCATTTATATTCTGTACTTAAGAACATCCCTTGACCCTGGTTTTCTAATCTTCTAGATCAGGTGTGTATCTTGGCCTCAGTCCTGGATTTTCCTACCATGGAAAGAGGCATCTGGTAAGGATGTCTGTGTGTGTCCAAGCTGCTTTTTGGGACAAGGTAAGAAGTTGGGTGCTTGAATAGAGAAGTGCTCCCTTCTCACTCTACAAACAGCCTAAATTCCTGGGCTGCCCCAGAGCTTCAGAGTTTAGGGACTTTCAGGCTCCCTGTGTCCTGTAAGCCCAGTGAATCAAAGAGGCTTAGAAAGTACGCCGAGCCTCTGTGGGTGAGTTCTGTTTTCAAAAAATAACTTTTTTTTTTTTTTTTAACTTTTCAAAGGACCTCTCTTTTTATATGGAAAGGTTAAAACCCAAATGCTTAAACTCAGGTTAGTGTGCTGGAGAGTTCCAAATATTTTAACTCGATCTCCTTTCTGGTTAAGATCCATGGACAGCTTCTGAACTCTGCACTCTCAGCAGGAACCATTGCTGCAGGAACAGTCAGGAGCTGGGCTCAGGCACACAGTCAGGCTGGGGCTCAGCAGAATGTGGTTTAATTCCTTGAGCTGACATGGCTTTCCTGTGTGATTCTTGGCACATCACCAAATCCTCATGGGCCTCATTCCCTGTCTGCAAAATCACACCTCTTGGACCTGCTGCCTCGAGAGAGAGCTGGGGAGATGCCATTTATTGTTGTGTGTTTATAAATTGGGGGCTTTCCTCTTGGACAAGGCCCCCAGACAATCTCCTAACACCAATCCTGAGATAAAGCAGGCAGATTATCTGCAATAGTCTGGCAGATGCTGGAGAGGCTCCAGCTATGGGGTGGTGGGGAGGTACAGCACAAGCTGCTAGCACGGCGTTGAAAAGACTCACTGTCCTTTTGTAGCTCACCCCTTGTGAGCAGCCCATGATTTATTTATTGAGGAGCAGTTTCTGAGTCACCTTCTTCTCCACATTATGAAAACACTGTGAAAGTGAGTCATTTTGAGGAACACAGCCTGCAGCGCTCAGTTCTCACCCGGCAGCCTGGAATAGGAGGAGGAGAGCCCAGTGGGTAGGTTTGGAAGGGAGAGAGAGAGTGGGAGATGCAGCTTCCTTCTCTTCAAGCCTTGTCATCTGACCCTGGGAAAGTCAGATGGATTCAGGATTTAGACCACAAACAGAATGGTGGCCTGGCTTTGGCTTTCTCAGAAGGGTGTTTTTTATGGAGTGACACTGTTAGAGATGTGAGACTGTCAGCTTCTGTGGTAACAGGGTCCTTTCACAAGCCTTGGATAGGGAGAGTGATAAAAGTGGAGATGCAATAACTGACTCTGTAAGTGTAAAAGGTGACTGCAGAGACAGCCAGGGTCAGCTGTTCCCTGTTTGCAGGGGATTGGAGAAGAGTCTTGAAATTATGGCAAGGAAAAACAGAGCTTAAATGTTAGAAAAAGCCTCCTCGAAGTGATGTGTGGAATGCTGAAATGGATTGTCTAGGGAGAGGGTGGACTCTCCAGCCCTGGGATTTTAACCCTGGTTAGATGCACATCTGTTTGGGATGGTTCAGGTGGAGCTGCTTCAGGCTGCTTTTTTCTGGCTCTATGCAGAAAGGAGTTGACTGCTTTCCCTGAGCAGGCTGACCTTTAGTGAGATCTCTACTGCTAACTGCCTCAGCATATCATAATGCAAAGAAGACAAATATTTAATTTGCCTAATTATTTGCTTTGCTCCTTTCTGTCCTGCTGTTCTTTGATATCTTCCCTTCCACTACTGGCACAGCTAAGAAAGTTCTGCTCTTTCCTGTCTGTGTAAAATTTGCCTCTTCATCCATCAAACTCTCCTGTGATTGTGATGTTGTTCCTTGCTGCCCCCCAGTCCATCTCCAGCTGTGGAACTGCCTCCACCCTACAGGCATCAGGCAGCTGTTTTCAGCTGCACACATTTTCTAATTAAGGTACTTGATAAAGACTGGCCTTTAGAGTTTTCAGGCTTTCTGGATACTGCTGCCTGCTCTTTGGAAGAGGCATTAGCAGGCCTGGGACCCTGAAATCTTCTGAAGATTTAATTTCACAAATGGGAGCTTCCTGCTAACGCAGAGCAAAGAACACAGCACCAAGATGAAATCCCTACTCAGTAGCTGGCATTCTTTCACTATCCTCATGATGTGAGCTGGAGCAAGTGTCCCTTCTGTGTCCCTCTGGCAGAGCTGTCCCTGCTCATTTCCAGCCCATTTCTGCAGCAAAGCATCTGTGCAGGCAGTTCCCTTCTCCCTTCTCTCACCTCTCCTCTGAGAGGTGGCTGCAGTCTGGGTTTTGCTCTGCTCAGGCATTCTGTTCCTATGCAGCAAACTTCCCCTCTGCCACACCTAAAGCTCCCTGTCCTGCTCTGTCCATGGCAGACCCATCCCTTCCCTCTCCTTCAGCCCATGGGCTGGGGCTGCACGTCCCAAGAGACCTGAGAGACTCTCAGGGAGCAGTGTGAGTAACTCTGGTCTGATAAGTCCCCTCTGAGGATTTTGGCTTTTCCAGTCTTGCCTCTGACAGTGAGATGGTATCTCCAGTCAGCCTTGTCCCTTGTGATGGTCTCTCCATCCCTCTCCTTTCTGCTGGCTGGCTTAGCAGGAGGACCACTGGAGCATTAGAAATCAGCATGTCAGTGAGTTGGAGCTGATGGAAACCATCAGCCTTTCATAAGCAAAGGAGCTGAAGCCTCACTCACGTGCTGGAAAACTTTTATCCATGGTGCCCTCTGGGGAACAAACTGCTCCCCAGGCAGGTGCTGGCAGCATCAGACTGCTTGAAACCCCAGGAGGTGAAGGTACCATGTGTGTTGTGTCCATGCCCCTGACACAAGTTGAGACATCAATCCCAATCTGGATTGGGTCTGTTTGTGAAGGCACTTGATAAATTTGGGTTCAGAACATTTCCTCACTCTGCTCTATGCATGGTCAGCTGTCACTGCCTGGGAAGACACTTGTGAGAGTCTGTGTGGTATTTGCTGCATACTGGGCAAGGTTGGTTAGGAAAGCAAATAAAACTCAAGGATGTATAAACACTGGGACAAAAGGTCCTTGGGATGCCACCTTGTGAGTGTTTCAGCATTTCACAGACATCTTCTTTCAGCAAGAGAGGAGAAAAGCATCCCTTTCTTAGATTTTCAGAGTGTCTGAAGGATGCTGAGTGCCCTCTGCATCAGCCACACGCAGAGCTGGGGGCTGGAAAACCTCTTGGATGATCACAAGGACACAAAGGCGTGAGCTGGCCCATGGTGAACGGGCACCAACCACACTGCAGCTGGGGCTTTCCACCCATCAGAGGTGTGAGTGTCTGCAGCTGTGAGACAGTGAGAGCTGCAGACTAGTTTTACACACAGGTTGATGGATTTTTGAATAGTCTCCTGAGTCCTTCCAATCCTACATTTCTAAAAAATATACCAGAGAAAAAGAAGAACCTCAGAGGGGATAAGAGAAATGCAAGCCGTCTTTGAAAAGAGACTGTGAAAAATTAGAAGTGTGGGATGGAGAAATAAAAGATAACATGCTAAGAGTAAAAAAAGAAGAAAAAAGATCCTCTGAAAAGCACCCACACCCTCTATCAAATGGTGCAGGGAAGGTAAATCAAGCTTTGCTGCTCCTCCTGATTGTCAGACAGGAGCTTCCAGTAACTCTGAAAGGTGATACATGGCAAATTTATCCACTGAGCCCCACAGAGATGCAGAGCACAAGGAACCTGTGGGGAATGGCTGCCATAGGCATCCCCGAGCCAGAGAGCCCAGCAGGAAGGAGAAGTGGATAGAGCTGGCAAGGCTGTCTGTGGTTATATGTGCAAGGATAAAAATAAGCATTATAAACTTGCATGCTTCCAGGCACAGGCAACCTCAAAGTCTTCAGGGCGAAGAAACTTCCCTTATAAATAAGTTATTCCATAACTGTTCGTGGCATTAGCTACTGTCAGAGACAGGATACTGGACTAGATGGGCCCCTGGCAATTCCTCTGGAGAAGCTCTTTCCAAAATAAAGACCCTAAAAAAATTCCCTGTTACAAAGGAGAAATTATTGAGTTGTTTATTAAATAAATTAATTTGAATAGGGAGAACAGCAGTTCCTTTGTTCCCCCTCAGTTTGAACTGTGGGTCTCAGAAGGGAAAATGAAACCACTGCTCCGAGAAGCAGAATAGCATCCTCAGCTCCTGCTTCTTCCAGAATAAAAGGCCTATATTTAGAGGATGCCAAGTATTAGAGATATACTAAGCTGGCAACTGGTTTTGGCAAATTTCCAAACCCATCTGATTTTCCACTTAAGTTAGACATTTCAGTAACACAAGAAGTTGCAAAGAGAGCTGAAAATAGTGCACTGCTATCTTTGCAGCCCATCCTGCTGCAGTTAACACAGTTTGGGGAGGAAATGGGTAATAGCTTTTGTGTCAATCAATATTAAGCAGCGTCTGATTTTAGTATGGGTGTGTTTTCATGCACAATTAAGTGCATCACACATTTAGTGTGCATATATAGAGTGTATACAGGGTATACACCCTATATATAGGTATACAGGCTTCTCCATCAGGTTCACTGCTTTCTTAATTAAGCATTCATTTGTTGTCTTTTGACATCTATCTATCTATCTATCTATCTATCTATCTATCTATCTATCTATCTATCTATCTATCTATCTATCTATCCATCCATCCATCCATCCATCCTGGGGCTTACCTAGCACAAGCCTATTAGAACAAAAGGCTCTAAGTTTGTGCAGACTTCAGCCTTTTGATAAGAAAGGTCAAACAGCTGTTTTAAAGGACAAATACAGATGCCTGAGACCATGATAAAGGATAGAAAATGCTGTATCTGAATCTCTGTAACAGTTGCAGAGTTCTCTGGTCAATATTTTGCAGATCCCTCACCCTGACACGACAACCATGCAAGGTACAAATTGCATCTTTCTTGAAGAGAAGTAAGTGGGGTTTATAGCCACCTTCCCAAGTATCACAGAGGAAATAACAGCAATTTCTGTAGTGAGCCTTCCATCACTGTGTAATCCCCTGTTCCTTCTCTCTATTTTAAATTGATCATACATTTTGCATAGACTGTTTGGGGTAGTGATTCCTATTCTTGTTCTCTATCTGAGAATCAATCTTTTCACAGAGGAAAGTTACAGCTTAAGCTTTTATTTCTGCATTGGTCTGATGTGGTTCAGACATATTTATCCTACCTCTTTAGCTCTCTTTAGGGGTGCCTTTATTATGATGTGGTCCTCCAGGTGAAACTGCAGCCAGATTCATATCCTTCAGTATTTGTCCCTATGCCTTGTGTTTCATAATGGCTGTTTCAAATGTGTTTCAAAGGCTTAAAATCAGCAATGGAAAATTTTAAGCACAGAAACTCAAGTAGAGTTTAGAATAAATCAGGGCTGCAGTAGTTTCAATCTGCAATGAGAGGAACTCAGTGTACCTCGGATACTGCCTCATATCAATAAACATTTAAGGCTGGAAAAAGAGAATCCAAGCAGACACAAACTCAGAAACATCTAAGTGCAGTTCAAAATGCATCACAATGATTCATGTAAAAACCATGGCCTTCCTGGGTGGATTGCAGGTGGTATGACTTTATTTTGGTCACGCTGGAGTTTTCCTGATTGCACACTTCCATCCTGGGCTGCTATCGGCCACCTCACCTGCATGTCAGGGCATGCGTGGGTGGCCTTCACTGCAAACCTGTTGTTAGGTGTGGGTGGAGAGACCTGAGCATAAGTCAGATAGTCTGTCATCAGATATGATGCCATGAGTGCCTCAAAGTCACTCATTGCTGAGTGGCAGGGCCCCCTGACAGAGCCCTTGTCTGATCTGACAGCTCTGACAGCTCCAGGAGCGGCTCGGGGAGGAGCCGACCTGTCAGACCTGGGGAAACACAAAATCCAGCAGTGCTCACTAGTCCAGGATGCCACAAAGTCAAAAGGGAGAGGGGGGTGATGTGTTTGAGAGATGTGGGTTTTTACTGTGTGATCTCTGAACACCAGGGCATCTTGGGTCTTCACCAAGGGGTTTTGAAAAAGAAACATCCAGAAAAGCAAGTCTATTACCATGGCTCATGTGTAAGGCAGCTGTTATTGTTAATGTGCATGTGACAAAGATTTTACCCTCTCATTTAGTAGAGAACAATTATGAGGTCATTGTTAGCTAAATATTATCCTCATTTTATCTTCCTCTTGGATATACAATTTGACATTTCTAAACCATTTATCAATTTTAGTGCAGTTCGTGAGCACAGCATAAGAAGTATAGAAATGCTTCTTTTCTCCAAGCATTAATAAAAAGATTTGTTTCAGCCTATTTTTAAACATTTTTGTGGTGGTTTTTTAATATCATATATTAAAAAACCCTGGCAAATTGCTAGAAATGTCAGCTTAGATCAAAGCTGTATGGCCAAGTGATTTGAGCAAATATATAAATGAAGGCTTCTCTTTCAGACACGTCAGAGATTAAGATGTGACCTTCAAAACTGTTCAGTGGCAACTAGTTCAGCAGACTGAGGCTGTTAAAGCTAAGCAATTGCCTGTATATTGACTCCTGTTTGAAGGGGATAGATAGAAGCCAGGATAACTCCATCTCCCATTTAATCCTTCCTTTGGAAATTCCTTGCCCTATTCATCTTTGCTAGGGTTTGTTTTGTTGAATGTGTTCCTCTGAAATAAGGCCTTTTTGGCTCAGGAGAGGGTCCCCCAGTACAGCCATCTGCAGCATTGCTTTTAGAGTCTTTTGTGTTGTTTTATTTTCCTGTTTTCTGCTTCATTATCTTTCAGTTTTACTCCTATTATTTTTCTTAGGAAGGCACACATTCTCATTCAAGTACTTCACATCCCTTGATATAAAATGACCATTCATTTAAAGACCTAGTTCTGTCATCTTAAGCCATTCCATGAAAATTGTGTTCTTGTATGCCCTGTTTGCTGTTGAGTGATGTTGGAAACAAGTTATACTGGCCACCAAATGAAGCACTTGGTGTTGGTTTCTTTTTTTAAAATTAATACCTGAAATTTCAGTCTCACAAAATCAATCAGTGCTTGGAAAACTGGACTGTGATCTCTCTTTATTTTGCCACCAATTAAGAAATCTGCTGTCATGACAATGATATTGAAGAGGCACGAATTGAGCAGAAAGGCTCTTGCTATCTCACTGCAGAGCTGGGAGGAGTAAACATGTACTGGAGGCTGTAAATTGAACAGATGCTGTGCAGGGAGTGTGCACATGGGTCACAATTCTGGCTTTATAGAATCACAGCATGGTTGGGGTTGGAAGGGACCTTTAAAAGCCATCTAGCCCAGCCCCCCTGCCATGGACAGAGACACCTTCAACGAGTCCACGTTGCTCAGAGCCCTGTCCAACCTGACCTTGAATGTTTCTGGGGATGAGGCATCTACAACCTTTTGTGCTGCAATTAAACTCAGGGGGAGGATCCCATCATGTGTCCCACACGGTGTTACTGTGAGGGAATTCAGCATACAGAACACAAAAATTAAACTTGGGAAAGGTATGTTGAGTCAGAAAGTGTTATTTTTCACAGATGAGGGGTTTTTTTGGTTAGTTTCTTTATTTAACATTACACTTTGGCAACCCAAAGCACAATGTTCCTTTTGAAGTTCTGACTTGCTCTTACTGCCTTATGACAAGGCAGGATTTTGGGATAGGCAGGAGCCCCAGGATGTAAACAACATGCTAGAAAACACACTGCTCAGGGCTTGCTACTGAAAGGACTTTCTGTCTTCTTGCAGGGCTGAAAAAAAGAATAACTTCCAAAGGAACCACAGCACAGCATGGAAAAACATGTCAGTAATTGCACAGGATGCAGTCGGGTCGATGCTGTATCTTTATGTGCTTGCCTGCCTGTTCAGTACGGGCACATTTCTTCATGCTGCACCAATTCCTGTGCATCTGTACCTCCTGAAGGGGACTGCCAGCAGGAATTCTCCTCCTTCAGTCCTTTTGCCTGCCTGCTCAGATCCTCTCACACACAGTTGCTGCCAAGCCCTATCTGTGACCTCAGCCCAGCGAACGCCTGCGTGGGCACAGCTTTGCACTTCTGGTGCTTCAGTGGCGTGTGATGCTCACTGCCTTATGCTCCAATGGCTGAGATTTGATCTCTGATATCCCCAGTCAGACTTGAAAAGAAGACAGTTTCCAGAAAGGGCTGCAGAGCACCAGGGAGCTGCGTCACAGCCGTTTCCCACAGGAAGGGAGGTGTCTGCACTGACCTTGTGCTGATGAAATCCTTGGCTGATCCTGACAAGGTTCAGCTCCTGGAATATTAGTGACAAAGCTGACATCCTCAGGACTCTGTGGAGCATGACTGGGAACAGCATGAACTGCAGAGCCCAGGACTGGGAAGCACAATTAAATAAATACCCCCTTTTCCTGTGCACAAAGGGAGAATTGATACCCTGGTCAAAAAGCCAAGTGCTGTTACAGCAGTTCTTCATTATAGGCATGTGCTTATTGGCTGTAATAAAGTGTCAGAGAGGATGTCTATGCAGGTTTGTGGAACAGATATTAAAACATCCTTTAAAATGATTTATGGTTTAGGGTTGAGGTAGCACGAGAAGTCCAGCGCTCAAATAACAAATAGGAGCAAAGATGTGAAATGCATCTTTGGTGTTTTATATCACAGCAGATGACTTTGCTCCCTGTAAAAGGAGGATGTAATCACTTGGCAGATCTGGAAGATCTCTAAAAGGCACTGTAGACTGCATCCTTAAGGGAGGAGAGCTCTTTTACAGGGACACACTTAATCCTTTGACCTGATGAGTGCTCAAACCATCACCTCTATTTATCTCAGGCCTCCAAAGGAATTTTTGGGATCTAGTTGGTGAACATGCCATTGCAAACACCTGGCCTGAACCCGAGGAGAGATTGTGAGCTTGTGATCTCTCTCTGAGAGCAGCAACATCAGACTTTCTCCAAGCTGATTGCAAGAATAGACTTCCCCTGACAAAATGAGAAACGCAGGCCCTTGTGACTGCAATGTGAGACTGTGTGCTTGGGTTCACTCAGAACTCAAGGGAAGGAGTGATGGAAAACATCACCTCTGCTTCTCTGCTGACCTGGCTGCTTTTCTGGGCTGTATTTGATGGATCAATCAGAATGGTGCTGCTGCAAACATCAGTGGAAACAGCAAGTGTGGAAAATATTTTCTAATGACAAAAGAGCTAAGCTAATTTTACAGCTGAAATCTTTGTGGCTGCTGGGATGTAGGCACCAATCCTTTCCATTTTACTGTTTCAAGTACCTTGCATCTCATAGTGCATTTGATGAGCAAGGCTGAATTGGGATCTTTGAGCAGGAAACCTCCCCAGCCTGAATGGTGGAGCAGTCAGTGTTTGCAGGACACAACTTTTTGTCTTGTGAAATTTGGTGCACAAAGCCACAGGCTCCCAGGGTCCTGTGCATCCTCCCTGCAGAATCTGCAATAAACTCAGAGATCAGTCATGGGTCAGACCCCTCCTGGCTTGTCAGATTTATCTCAGACTTCGCAGCTACTGAAAGGGGAATCAAAGAATTCCCATAGAATTAGAGAATGGTTTGGGTTGGAAGGGAGCATAATCCTGCTGCAAGCCCCCACCTCCATGGACAGGATTCAGTTGCTCAGGACCTCATCCATCTTGGCCTTGAACACATCCAGGGATGGAAATGGGATCCTACTTCATCCCTTCATCCCCCTGCAGCCATGCACTCACACCACCTAAATGACCCCACTGACACAATAACATGGCTGCTTCTTGGATGTCTCAGGCCTGTGAGCCAGCTCACCATCTGCTGAGTGCAGGGGAGGAGGCAGGAATGTGCAGCTGGAGGTGAAAAGGAAGGCAGAACCAGCCTTGGTGGCAGCTGTGCAGATGAAATAATTTCAAAGTAAACTGTGACCATCCTAAACGAGCAGTGTGAGCTGCAGGGTCTGGTACCTCTCAGCTCAGGCTCAGTGCTCTGCAGTGTGAGGTGAGGGCTGCTGCTTGCTCTTCAGCCAGCAGATGCTGACTGGCTGTGCCTGCTTTGAGAGCAGCACTCTGCTGCTCCAGCCATCCTGTCAGCTTTAGAGCCACACTAATTTCTCCATGGCACGCAAAGGCAGCCCTCAGTGAGGGATGTGGTCGTGTCATGCTTCAAGCATAAGCCAATTTTGCTCTGGAAGAGAGATACTGCATCCTCTGGCACCCACACACTGAATGTCCTCTCCTCTGTGCTCACACACTGCCAGCTTTCTGCTTTGAATCCTCTGTGCTGAGAATAGTGACAGTCTAGTATTTTTTTCCCAAGATTTGTTCTCTGTAGGGGATCAGCCATTTCCAGTTTTTTCAGAGACAAAACCTCTCCTTCCTTTAACTCTTTAGGGCTTATCGCTCCCATTTGTGGAAGTGACAAATCAGTGGAAGATGGGAGCAAAAACCTGTGCTGGCTTTGGTGCAATAATTAAACTCTGGTTCCAGAAACCTTTCCCCAAAATGTACAGAGAAGGCACAAACAGCATTTGACTAGAGAGTATCTGTTCCACCTGGATCAGGAGAGGGGTCCTGATGCACAGGCCAAAAAGGCTTGGCTTTGAGCCAGGCTGGAGTTTCAGAGGTTGTACCTGAAATCTCATTTCTCTGCAGGAGGGAGGAGCTGGTACCTGAAATCTCATTTCTCCTTGCATGGAAAAAGGAGATCTGGTGCAGGCTGAGCACGGGTGTTCCCTGCACTCTCACATGGAACTGCAGCTGCCCTGAAAAATTATGGAGAGGATGTTTGTCTGCATGGCCTGAGCAGAACATTTTCAGAGTAGAGGCAACTCTTACAGTAATGGACAGTAAGGCTAAAATGGTGACTGCTCCAGGACATAGCTGCTGTGTGAAGCAAAGCGGTGGTAATGAAAATTGTTTTGCTACTAATTAGAGCAGTCACTACTGGCAACCACTCCAGTCTTATCTAAGGAATTTTCAGGCAGTAACTGCATCTTGGTGAAAAGCAGCTCCTCACTTTCTGTCGCTCTCTTTCTGAGCTATTTTGAGTGGAACTGTTTTTCTCCCAACAGAGGGGTGGGAGTGTACCAATCCAAAACCATTCCTCAAGCTACACTTGCCTGGAAGGCATTTTGGTAAATGGAGTTTTCCACCATGATTTCTACTGCATCAGGCTGAGCTGTTTTTCACTGATGGAGTGATTTTGGCTGGTATATTTTATAGGGAAGACAGAAGAATGGTGAAAAGTGTGCCCATAGCTTTGGTTCTTATGACACTGGTTGGGATGAAGGAACTCTTGGTCCCTGATCTATCACTGTGGAGGTAAAGGAGAGTTGTCCATGGTAATTTACCTCTCTAGAAGCAGCTCTGTTCAGGCTAATTTACCAACTCTGTACTACCTGGTAACTTCTGGGACTTACATGAGCCATGGTATGTGGCACATATTCCACAGGAGAAAAAAAATACATTTTTTTCTTTGTCTCAGGTATAACTGAGTGACTTGACCTTGGATTTTCCGCATCATAGTGACATACAGTATCTGAACTCCATTCTAAAAAAACCTCACCAAACAATGATACTGTTCTCTGCTAGAAGCTAAATGTTTAAAGGCATCCCCTGGTCAGCAATCATACTAAATCAATATTGAAAGAGAGAAGTAATTCATTGAAAACACCATTTATTAATTAGAGTGTGGCCTGGACCACAACAGCGTGTTCTCTGAAGACACAGATTTATTTATGTTTAGTTACTGAAGGATATGTGAAAAGACTAGTGACAATTGTTGATGATGGTTCATAGGGGAGGCTGCTTGCTGGTGCAAATGCATAAATTATTGAGACAAATTTAGCTGGCTGGAACACTGCATAAACCAGCAAATGATCTGAAACTTATGTGGAATTAATTGCATTTGCCTTTGCAGATGTCTGGTTTCTGAGCAGCAGAGCTTTGGAGCTAGCAAACATGCAGGCAGCCCTGAGAAGGCCTGACTGCCCTCAGGTTCCTGCTCAGCCAGATTAGGAGAGTTAATTCCTCCTGCAACAAGTAAAATTCAGCAGGATGCCACTGTTAGAATTACCTGTTTCCCATATATTATTATTTTGTGAAGCTGTATTGCAGATACTTATAGAACCAGGTCAAGCTTACCCTAACCTAAGCTGTATGACCAGCCTGACAAGAACTGAAAATCATTGTGTGATATCTACTGATGCTTTATTACCATTGCAAAGTGGCTCCATCTCTCATGATCTCACATTCCTCAGCTTTGTCAGGATCAAAGTAGAGCACTCCTGCTCTGGAAAGTTTTCTGAGGCAGTTTCATGGCATTGTAGATGAAGTCTTCCATGATTTTTTAACCCGATTCTGAATACTGTGTTTAGTTATGAACCTTCTTGTAAAATAACTTGGGGTAGAAAAGTGAGGGCTAACTTATGGTCTGATGTGAAATCAAAGAGATAAACATGTCCAGTCCTAAGTCTTATTTTTTTGGGCTGGTGTGAAGATGAAATAGGGTTCTCTTGTGGCAATACTGTATTTGCACTTACCATTTTGGAAATCAAGCACAGGAATTAACTCTACTGTTACTGACTGACTGATGATTTAATGTTTCCTGTGCTGTCCAAATCCTTTAACTAATGTGGCTTCAGCTAGTTAAGGAAGGCAAACATGGGTGTTTGAGCTCAGTTCAGCAAAGTACTTTAGCATTCATCAAACATCCAGAGCACAGGCACGCAGAATTTCAAGGGTCACATCTAAACACCCTCCAGAAAAGGAGATGGATATCTCTGTATTGATCTAAACAGCTCCCTCCTTTACAGACAGTTTTTAATTCAGGTCATTTTCTGTCAGATTCTTAATGAGATTTCCTGAGATTTCAGCTAAAGAGACACCCACATAACCCACAGGGGAACATGCCCATCTGGCAGAGGACCTGTGTGAGGCTGCCTCAGCTGCTCCTTAGCACAAACAGGCAGCTAAAGCTTTGGTTGAGGAAGTTCTCAATTAAATTGAGATTGCCTGGGGAGGTCGGGGACTCTGCCATGTGGGGTCCTTAGGAATGACCTCCAGGAATGGTTCAGGTCAAGCTGATCCTGTGTCAGAGCAGCATGATGGACCAGATGACTGCCAGAGGTCCTTTCCCAGGGATTTCATGTTCCCACCAGAGCTGTAATTGCACAAATGAAAGGTCAAACATTTTATACCTCATTGTGTGTGCCCCATAATGTATCAGTACTAGGTAACTGTTAAATCAGTTTCTATTGATAAAACACCAACTATCACTTAATGGGCTTCTCCTCATAAGACTTACACTCCAGACCCTTCACCAGCTCTGTTCCCTTCTCTGGACTCACTCCAACCTCTCAATGTCTTGTTGTGAAGGGCACAAAACTGAGCACAGGGTTTGAGGTGTGCCCAGCACAAGGGACAATCCCTGCCCTGTCCTGCTGCCACACTATTGCTGACACAGGCCAGCTGCCATTGGCCTACTTGGCCACCTGGCCACAGGCTGAGTGCTCAGCCACTGCCAACCAGCACCTCCAGGTCCTTTTCCAGCAGGCAGCTTTCCAGCTGCTCTGTCACAAGCTGGGAGTGCTGCCAGAGATTGCTGTGACCCAAGAGCAGAGCTCAGCACCTGGCCTTACTGAACCTCATACAATTGGCCTCAGCCTGTCTGCTGGGCCTTCCCACCTTCCAGCAGATCGATATTCCCACCCAACTTGGTGTTTGCAAACTGGCTGAGGGGACACTTGGTGCCCTCATCTGAATCATTGATGGAGATGTTAAGCTGAGCCCTGCAGATCATCACTTGTGACCAGCCACCAACTGGACTTAACCCCATCCACCACCACCCCAGTTAATGATCTTATGTCTCTTCCTGTGTTTTCCCTCATCATTCCCTGCATCTGGAAGGGTAGAGAAGAGCACTGCTTGTGCTCCTGATTCCTCAACCAGTCATCCCAATGATATATGGTCTCCTTGAGCCAGGTCTCACAAGTTCTTGGAGATCTATGTCACACCCTAGATAGCTCAGCTACCTTGGAAGGCATAAAATCAGCAGGATGGCTTCTGTGGTAGTGTTGGAAACGGAAAAGTTTTAATAAAAGCCAAAATAACAAAACTCTTTACAGAGAAAAACTGAGCCAGATGCAAGAGGTTCTTGCTCCTGGTAAAACATCTCACAAAAGCCATTAGTTTCTTTGTTCTCTTCTTTTTCTAGTAAATTGCTCAGGCAGAACTTTTTGGCTCCTGTCCAATTGGCTATCCTTAAGTTTGAGGTGAAGTCCCCCAGGTTCTATGAGGTGTCTTTTTTGCTAATTGAGGAGAGAAACTTGTGGGCTTTTTTCCTTTTTAAGGAGACAAAGGATAGTTTTGCCACTCCATCAACAGGGGGCACGTTCCTATATCCCAAGTCTCTGAAAACTCTCTTGATCGCCTTTGGATGTTTTGTTGCAACTTCATTGCTGTCTACCTGAAAAATCAATAATAGAGAATAATCTGAGAGCTGTGACAGGTTAGGGAACTTTCCCTTCACATCTGTAACCCAGGCTCTAGGGAGGCAGCAAGCTTCCCTAGGAGGTGGTTTGGTCTGCAGTTTCTTTCTCACTCTGTCTCAGATACTCAACCACCTCAGAGAGCTTTATCACTAGATGAAGTTCCTCTACCTGGGTGCATGTAAAATAATGGAACTGAACTCTCACATGGGTGAAAGCTGCAGGTGGGCTCTGCAGCACAGCTGTGAATAAAGCAGAGCTTACCTGGTCCATGAGGGCATGGCTGGGAATGGCTCATTGCCATGGTGTTGTGGGATCCATGAAGGGCAGGAAATCTGTCCCTGAGCACGAAGAGGATGCCTCAGCTCAGTCTGCTTGCAGAGCTGCTGTGAAAATGGTGTTGGAGACATCACACCAAGAGACACACAGGGCGTGAAGTTTGTCTCAGCCACATCCTTGGCAGCCTCCTGGTGGGTGAGGGACATCTCCTGAGGAAAGGCAAGGTGAGGTCATTAGGTGAATCAGGGAAAGGCAGTGACCAAGTGTGTGAGCACAAAGCATCATTGTCTGTGACTGGTGAGCTTCCTTCTTTCTTGGAATAGGATCTGAGAAACTAGTGAAGTGATTTCCACCCCCTCTCACTTCTGGTGGTCTGACCTCAGAAGGGAGTGGTAGAGAAACCAGCTGGGAGTAACTAGCTATTTAAAATTGATCAAGATTGTAGCTGGGAAACTTCCAGAAAGGACTACTGGGGAGGGACCATGGAAACACCCAGGACATTCAGAACCAGCTAGCCAGTGAACTTGGAAAAGAAACAGTGAAGCAAAACGGTCTCTCCTCTGCTAATCAAGAGAAATAAAGAATTGAAATACCCCCTGGAACTGATGGAAAATCAGGTCAGGAACAGAAATATTCATGCATTCACTCTAGTGGAGGGTAAAGGATTTCCAAACCCTATTTCTTTTGTGAAAACCTGGCTCCCTAAGGCTCTGAACGAGATGCAGAGAATGTCCCACTGCATGTGGTGTGCTGGTTCAGGATCCCTGCCAGGGCAATCACTCCCAATAACAAGCAAAGCAAAACTGAGCTGCCAAGTTTGAAATGTTCATGGGAGAGGGAGGCTCATGACTGTAGAGAGAGCAATGAGGAAGCACGAGTTCATTTACTTCCAAATCAGAGTGAGTGTCCTCACTTGTTGTGCTGCTGCCTCAGATAACACGGGTTCAAGATAAGTTTCTCATTGTTCTTGGAGCTGTACTGATTCACAGCCTAAGGAAAGTACAACTAAAATTGAAGATACAAGGAAGCAGACAGATATGGATGGTGGGTGAACCTCATGGAAACAGGACACCATCTGGGGCATGGAGGGGTGTGATGTCCAGAGTTTGTAGACTCCAGAAGCAGACATGAGGCCCTTCCATGGAGGAAAGCCTTCAAGTCTATGCCCTACATGTCATGGAAACAGATCTATATGTGTCTGTATTTGGATTAGAAGGCACCTTTAAAGGTCACCCAGTCTAAACTCCACACTTATTGCACATTGTCATCTAGGCCAGGTTTCTCATGTTCTTTTTCCCAAATTCTCTCTCTTTCTGATTCTTCACTTTCCAGGGCTTCCCTCCCCTTATTCCATCTTTTTTTTTTAATGATTACCTTTTTCCTGACAGTGTCTAGGCTAAAGCCATCTTATATTGGCAATAATGTTGGTTCAAATGGAAGGTGGTGCTAGAGATCTCCACAGTCCCTTCCAAGCAGCATTGCTGTGATTTTGGGGGAATGCCAAACTCTACCCAGCCCTGGTTTCCCTCTAGATGTGCAATCTCCTGATGGTTTCAGTGACTTTCTGCAGAGACTGCTGCTGTCCTTCAACTGCTCTCTGCCTCTAACTCATTGCAATGTATCACAACAGGCACCCAAACTGCCTGGTGCCACTCCCCAACAAATTTTTGGGTCATATTGGCACTTCCTCCATATCTTTGCCTCATTGCCATGTCAGGTACGCCTGAAGAAAAGAGAAGAAAGCTTTCTTATTTGTCTTGTTTGTCAGCCTGCAAGGTGAGTCCAGGATTATTCACAAAGTTGTATAAAATACCTGCAAATTGTTCAGGTGCACTATCTGCTTTCTAAATGAAAAAAAAAAAAAAAATCTAAAAAAATATATGCAGGAAAAAAAACCCAAGAAAAATTTAGCTGACTTTGTATTTTCTGCAGGCTTTTTGCAAAGCAGCCTCTGTGTCAGGGACATCTGAGCTGCTGGGGCACCCAGAGTGGTGTCTCTGGTGTGTCAGCATGTGAGTACCTCAGACCTCGTTAAACCTGAGGGAACATTGTGCTTTCCCAGCCAAGGCTCTCATTGCAGCACCAAGCACTGCTCCAGCTCCCCTTCAGGGTGAGACTCTCCCTGCCTGGGTGTCCTCCTGCTGCTGGGATGAGTCACTGTGAAGGTGCCAGCCCCTTCTGGTGAGTGCAGGGGCACTGGGGCCTCTGAGCTGGGAAAGGTTGTGAACTGGGA
This sequence comes from Molothrus aeneus, assembly GCF_037042795.1. Taxonomy (NCBI): domain Eukaryota; kingdom Metazoa; phylum Chordata; class Aves; order Passeriformes; family Icteridae; genus Molothrus; species Molothrus aeneus. The sequence continues at coordinate 55,412,805 of NC_089651.1, read as the reverse complement.
GGGGAGAATTTATGAACACCAACATGGGCTTCCATGCCCCAGGACATAAAAAGGGATAGCAGCAAGCAGCAGCCTTGTCACCAGCTTGGCAAACATGGCTTGTTTACAGCTCAGGGGCTCACACAGGGCATATTCCAAGGAGGCAGGCTGGGGCAGGAGCTGGGAGAGGTCTCCTCAGCCCCACTGCACCCAAGCCAGACCAAGCTGTGACTCAGTGAGCAAACACAGCTGAGCACTGGAGCCTTGACTGGGCTTGCTGCAGTAATCCTGGAACTTCTGTTTGCTTTCCAAGGGGATTTAGCACTGAGGGAACAGCCTACACAGGAAGGAGAATGGCAGATAATGTTTGCTTCCTTTTGATATAAATATACTTCCAGAACAGGGTCCCTCAGTGCAAGCATTCCTACAAGAGGAAAAAAACAAACCAAGTTATCACAGGACAGCCAGTAAATGGTAACAGTAATAACAACAACAGGAGCAACAACCACTCTTTCAACTAATTCTTTATTTTCTTTTGTAAAAAGGGTTACTTTGACCTGACAGAAGAATGCACCAGAAAATGATGTTGCATCATCTAAGGAAATGACACCTCTTGCATTTCCCCCCTTCTCCTTTCTCTGGTGTTCCATCAGGATTTTGTGAGGCTATTGCAGGACACAAGAGGGGCAGGCTCTGAAGAAATCACTCTGATCTCATGGTGCAACTTATTATTCTGGAAATCAATCCAGCCCCTGGGAACTGAGAGTGCTTTCTCTGAAAAGTAATTTCTACTTTGTTGCTCAAGACATGCCATAAAAACTTAGTATGCTCCTCTGGCACAAACTTTAAAATGCACATCATGTGGGCAAAGATACACAGAAATGACCCCTTGGTCCAGCTTATGTCAGTATTGTCATACAGAGGCAAAAACTCCCTGCCCTTCAAAAAAGCACTGCTTGAAAAATGCAGTCCTTGAGGTTGACATTATTTTATCTAAGTTTCTGTTACTGCTCTTTGTGCATTAATTGCTACATGATGTGAAAACAAAATACAAGGACAAAAGGAAAATCTTGTACCATTTCATTTCTCACTTTAGACATTTAGCATAATTTCTTATTACTTTGTGCAGAAGTTCAGCCTAAAATTGCTTAGCCTCCAGAGACTGAGCATTACAGGTGTTGTAAATGTTAGAGGGTCCACCTGAGAGCCCTGACTATTTTTGCGGGGATAAATACAGGTGAAAGAATCATTTGTAATGAATATCATTCAACAAATCATATCTTGCATTTGTGAATTGTCCGTGAAGAGATTGTAATTTTCTTGAGCTGCTTGGTGAATCACTTCTGGAAATCATTCTTCACTAGCAGCTTCTTGGAGGGCAATTTGCTGGGAGCATTTCATATTCAAAGTTTGCAACTTGAGCTATTTTTGTGAGGTGTGTCACTTCCCTGGAAGGATCCATTCCCTAGTTAGATGAGTGTAACTCCTGAAGTTTGACTTTGTGTTCTCAGTTACGAATATGAATTTTGAAACTTTACAAAGTTCAAAGCCTCCCACACCTTTACAAAGGTGTCCTGAATTATTTGTTTGATATCTATTTGAAATAGATTTGCTTTTTGCAAATCTTGGTAAAACATGGAAAACAAAACCAGCAAGGTTGAGACAAATTCATTACAGCATTCAAATGAACATCTTGGCTGCTCTAAACTCCCGAGGTCAGGCTCTGTGCTTTTGGTGTGGTGGCTGGTTTGCAATGAGTGATATGTCATCTTGGGTCCAACAGTTTTTTGGTAAATGGTGTTATTGAAAAGGCAGAGATAAAAAAAAAACCCATCAGAGGTCAGGCATAAACAGAAAATGTTAACACTGGTGAGGAGTGGGTGCTTCACGTGACTTATTCAGAATTACTGCCCCTGACATTGCTCAAACACAGCCACCCTGCTGACCTGGGAAGAGTCTTTCCTGGTGTCCTTTATCTCTGCCACAGCAAAACTAATTTCCCAATTTTCCTCAGCTGAAACAGTTGACAGGCAGAAGATTAGCTGGAAATTAGGTCATCTGGGAAGAACACCCCTCTCCTAAATACTCCCAGAAATATTGTTCAAACCTGGAGCTGCAGTAGAGGCCTTAATGGTGGATAAAAAGAGCAGAAAGCTCTTTAGACAAGGTTCATGTTTCTGTTGGCAGTGCTGTACGGAGCTGTTCCAAAACATGTGATGGTGCCAAGGGTTGTGCTCCTTCAGCCCAGGCTTGGCTTTTCCTCCTCACGTCCCCGCAATGACAGCTCGCGTTGAAGGTGAGGGAGGGTGGGGTGTGTGGGAACCTGCTGGAGGATTGTTTTCTGCTCACAGCTCCTTGGAGCTGCTCCAGGCTGTGCAGTGCCTTGGAGCAGAGATGTGCCCAAGGAGCTGAGGCATGAACTCGAGGACCAAGACAGTGCCCAGACAACGTGCCCCTCTCCTCCCTCCCTCCCAACCTCAGACACAAGTGGCTGCCTATAAAAATTTGCCTTTTACATCAAGACAGCTGCAGGAAGGCAACTGGAAATGAGGCTTATGGGTTTGTTGATCTGGAAAGGAAACTAAGCCTTTTAATATTTGCCTCTGCACTCTTCCAATCACACACAGAGAGAGAAGGCCTTATCTTTTGGTCACAAAAGAAGTATTGGCAAGGCCTCAAGTAATCCCAGCAAGACCTGCTCAAATAAAAGTTTGCAGAGCACAAAGCTGTGAAAATTAAGGGGTTCAGAGAGTCTATCACTCAGTCAGGAGGATGTGCTTCCTGAGAGCCCAGAGCCACTCTAATGAACCTGACAGAGACAAGGTGCCTCTGGCATCTCCCATCCACCTGGAGACAGACAGAAATGAGACAGGCACCTTCCCAGAGGGAACATGGAGTGGTTAACAGAAAATCCTTAATTATAAATGATCAGGATTCAGGGCTCCTACTTGTGGATGCACTGTTGGCCTTCCCCAGCCCAAAGGTTTTAGTTAAGAAGGCAGACAAATGAACTGCTTTAGCCCAGTAATGATTTCATAAATGCACGTGTCTAAGTAATGATTCCCTGAATTATGCCTTCCTCCCACTCCTATTAAGCCATCATGCCTGGATAATCTAACACTTTTAATTAAGCCCTCCTAGTTTACCCATTCTGTGCTGAGAAATTCAGCAAATTGCTGACCCCTATCAAGTCCCTACAAGTGCAAAATCATTCTTTTTATTTATACAAGTCATCCCACAGGCCAGATTTATAGGGCAGGAAAAGTAAATGCACCTGTGTTGATGCTGCAGTAATTTCATCCTGTTCTGTTGGGGAGTCTGCTTAAAGATGACACTTTCATGGTGCAGCTTGATGGGGTTTGGCTACAGAACAGCCCAGCTGGCCAGCAAGCAGGGGTGAGCAGAACAGGGCTGGAGTTGAAGGTGGCTTTTGTGGCTCTTCTATTCCTAATAATGTGTATTTAAAAAAAAAATTAGAAAAATAGAAAAAAAAAGAATTTATTATTAAGAAGAGGGGAAAATTACTCATTGGCTGCAGAGGATTAACAAGGTAGTTTACCATAATATTAGAGGGGAGGAAGTCTTTTTATGGAAAATAGTGTGGGGAAGATGATTATTTTTACTTGCAGTTGTTTTCCTTGCCTCCCTGTTGTTCTTTTTTTCAGTTCTGTAGAACAGGCTCAGAAAGTGGTACAAATCATATTATTTGCTAATGTGCCAGCCTGGTGAGTGGAGAATTTTTAGTGGTCTGCAAAGAGAACAAGCACAATTCCTGTTATTTGTTAATCACCTCTGTGTGCTTAACTTTCAAAGGCTGTTTTAAATATTTATCTTCCTTTTTCTCCAAGGATTAGTGTTTTCTTCTAAGAAGAACATTAACTCTATCCCAGCCAAAACCAGGCCAGTAATGTTTCATTTCTTCCTGAGCCCAAACCTGATGGTTACAGAGAAGATAACACTCACAAGGAATGGCTTAGGGTCTTTATCTTTGCATTTGAAATCTGAAAACAAAACTCAAGGAGTTCTCTATCATGGCAAAGAAAAAAACCCAAACCAATCAAACAAAACCCACAGAAAAACAACAACCAAAAGCCACCCCAAAATTTTGTTTAAGTGAGTAGCTTCACACAAACTCACCTTTTAGCATTTCTAAGAAGTGTGGCAAGTTACAACTGCTGGAAATGGATCCATCACAGAATAAGCCCTGGCTTGTCACAAACTTTTGGTGAACCAATAAATGGCCAGTCTCAACCCATTGTATTGCAGATATTGTGCAAGTCTACCAGTAAATAGACAGCCCCAGCTTGCCTGGCTCTTACTCACCTCATTTGTCTGCCCAGAAAATGGGAAACAGCTTAATGACATTATGTACAGTCAGACCAGTCAGACTTCAACTCCTTTTTTTTCTGATATGTGACCTTAACTGCCTGCAATGTTGGCGAGTTCTTTTCAGTTTTTATGTGGTGTAAAGGGCCATTAAGTGACTCATTCTGCAGAGATAAGGGAAGACAGCAAAGCCCTAGTGAGGTTTGGGGTCCTGCTGGACCCCGGGTGGAAATCCCAGGATGGAATAGGATTGCATGGGATGTTTCACTGTGGAATGAATCACAAACAGCACCACAATGATAACTTTTTTTTTTTTTTAATTGAAAGCATTTCTTTCAGCTTGATAAATTGGTTACTCTTTCCCATGCAAACAACTCTGATTATTCATCATGGTATTTGTGTGTTCTTAATTTCCCACAAGAGTTATATGCAGGATGGAAGTTTCCTTTTAGTATTTGATAAGACATTGTTTTAAAATGCCCATCATCCAATCAGGGAGGATAAGCCTAGTGATTGAAGTCAGCAATTATAAAATCTGTATACTGAATACCTAAAGGTTACAAACAGTCAGATGACAAGAAAATACTGTGTGATACTAATCACTAATCATAGCTTGCTTAAGAATGACATTTCCAGGAATCAGGATCAATCTGCCAATGATTCACTAACTGTAGAAAGAATTAAATTCCTAGCATGCATTATTTGAAGTGAGTGTTTTGATCAGTTCACTATCAAAACCTGATTCCCATTGGCTACAGAGGAAGGAGGCAATCAAAGTCACCTCTGTTTTTCACATAACTTGTTTTTTTCAGTTAAATACTGACATCAAAAGTTTGTCATAAAAAGGCAGAGCCTTGTCTCTAGCCCTGTGTTACACACAGTGAAATGCCAGCCCCACTGATTTTGGTGACAAAATTCTCATTCATTTAGCCTCATGTCAGAGGATTGATTTTTATTGACACACTGGGGAGTAATTAATTATTTACCCATCAGCCTGAGAGACCATTTCAAAAGGATTTATTTAAGGTGCTGTTCTTTAAGAATCAGTTATCTTGGGGCATGTGATACCTCGTACAGTTCACTCTGCCTAAATACCTTCCACTCAATTAGCTCATGTTTTTATTCAGGAGAGGAGATGGATAGGTCTCTACAGCTGGCAATGCTTTCAGAGTGTGTCAGGCCAAAGGGAAGCTAATTACAGAGAGGAGAGAAAAATGTGGAAAATACTGTTTGCAGAGGGCACCATAGAGAGGAAACTTTGTTGTGAACAGCCCTCTCTCACATTACACATGCTGAAGCTGTACTCTACTGACCATAAGATTAATGGTGCCAAGCCAAACACTATACCCACGTCTCAAGGGTCACCAGAAAACTTTTTTTTTATCATCTGTTTCTCATTTTGCTAGCCACAAAGGTATTTACTAAGGAATTAGTATATATCTAGATTTAAGTAGATTAAAATAGAAACATGCCACTGTTTACTGGATACATCTGCTCTCATTAGGATAACTTGTTGCTGTTGGCACGAAGCGGTTCAATTAAAATGACAGCATAGTTTTCTGTGGAATCAGAGCCTGGTCCCAGTGGGGCTCCTCAGACAGATGTGAACAAGTAGTGCCTGCAGTGGTGGCTGCAGAGAGAACCCAGGACAGCCCCTCTCTCACCCCTTCAGACAATCCCTCCAGGAAGAAGCAAGGGCAGAGCAGTTCTTCCACTTACATTAAACCTTTTGTATTTTTTTCCTCTTTCCCAGATATTCTTTATTTACTTTAGTCCAACTTTTTCCATTGATGCCCACAAATGTTGTATATCTATTGGTGACTTGGGTGTAGGGTGCATTGGTTGGTGAGGTCCTGAGAGCAGATACAGTGCCTGGGATGACGCAGCTACCAGTTCTACAAGAAATAAAGTTGCATCTGCCAAATACTGAAGGGAAGTCTGGAGGCACCATCTCCTCTGTTGCCCCTGTGGCTGTCACAGGGGAGGACATTTTCTCAGTACTGCTCTGCCCCAGGACACAGATGGGTTCCAGGAAATCCTGTGATGCCTTGGAAGTTATGAAAAAGTCAATTAACAGGGTCATTTGCCTTGTGTTGCTGTGTTTTGAGATGATATTCAGCAAATTATGGGACTTAAATTATGGTACTTAGGGATCTTTTTCTGCAATGGTGGAGGTTAGAAACTGTGCTGGATCAGAAAATTGCTCTGGCATGTGAAAAAGGTGAGAGTTTGCAAAGTGCATGGTCAAAGAATACTCCCACTGAAGTCAAAACTGGTGGCCAGGCCACTTTTCTGGGATTTTGAGCTGGAATGTGGTTTGGAAATGCCCATCCTAACCAGTTTCCTTAGCCAGGAGCTAGATTTTTCTTGTTCTCCTTGGGGAATCCACCCCAGGACTGAAATATAAACATCTGAATCACAGGTGTGGGTGCCCAAAGCTTCCTGGGGTAGTCACCAGAGAGAGGAAGGTTTCTTCAGGGAGTCATTGAAAGACCTTGGAGATCACTTCCCCAGCATCTTTTCCTGCTCTAGTTTACTAAATAATATAAATCCTACATTTCAACAAGAGGATGACTCAGTTTTCTAATGGGATGGGAGGAACTGGAAGATCCAAGTCCTGCCACGTCTGCCTGACAAGATAATTCCTGCATCTCTCTCTCAGCTCCACCTTGGACCAGCCACTTGCTGAAATGACACTGTTTTGAAGGGAAGGATGCTGTCATCTCCCAGCCACTTTTGTTAGGAGAGAAAATCAGCCACCTACTCCTCACCCAGCAAGCAGAGCAGTGTGGTTAAAACATTTAACAATATGAAGCTTCTGGTGAAATCTGAGGCCTCTGCTTTCTTTTCTTTCTGAGGCAAGAGCACAATTATGAAGTTGGGTGTTTTCCGAGGTGGTTCCAGGAAAGTGCCCATCCTGCCCTCTCTCTGGGCAGGTGCCAGCAAGCACAGAGACCTGTGCTGTCCAAACACCTGGATGCAGCTCCTCCCCCAGAAGACTTCAGTGCACATCTGGCATGGGGAAACCTTCTGCTCCAGGGTGGCCCAACAGCTGTTGAAGCACTTTGGGCTGGGTGGCCATTGAAGTGCAGTAGGGTGGACCTAGAAAGAGGGGAAGGAAGATGTCCTGGTGCTGATGAGCTCTGTGAAGCAGTGGGGCTGAAGGTGCCTCTTCTCCCATCCAAATAGCCAAAACCAGGAAAACAGACGTTGACAGACATATGGACTCCTGCTTGGGGTCTCAAGGGTGGGCACTGGCAGACCTGGACATAAAACCAGCAGCCCCTGGACTTAAAACCAGCAGCCCCAGAGGCCATGGCATGGAGCTTCACTTGCCTGTTCTACCCTGCTCTGTCTCCTTTTTGTTTCAAAGTAGCTCCTCACTGCCTGCCCCTTGGTTAGCAGCATGGAGAAGCAGTGAAGGGGAGCCAAGAGTCTGCAGTGAGGATGTGTTTGTGTGGCTGAACACACTTTCCACATATAAAAGTAATAAAGGGAAAATACTACATAAGTTCGCTTGCTGACTGTTTTGCTCCAGAGCCATGGCCCAAGAACAATCACCCAAACTCATCCATGTGTGAAAATTGTAATATTGGAAAAGGCTCCTGTGTTTGCTATTAGTCATATTTCTTTATAATAACTTTCCTCTGTAAGTGGATACAGAAATAACTCTTCAGATTATGGATTGGAGCGGGGAGCTGTATTTGCTTCGTGGTGTAGCTGCATTGATTGGCATCCCCCTGCTAAGGAGAAATGTTTTTAACCAGCCAGAACAACAAATACTGTTGAAAAGCCTCCATGGGTTTCACTGACAGCATTCAAATGTAAAAGCAACTAGGTGTTTCAGGAGCCAAAACATGATTATTTTTAATTCACCGTGCTTAGGAATGGTTATTACTTATTGTTTGAACACAGCAGCACCTACTGGCTCCAGCCAGAAATCTGGACTTCACAACAGTAGGTGTAAAAGGGAGTAAAAAAGAGGTTTCCACCCCCCTGAGTTGTCTGAGTCTGAGCAGTGTTTGGGTAGAACCAGCACAAGGGAGGAGCAGAGGGAATGGGGACTGGTCTGACTGCCCTGGTTGTGCTGGGCTGGCTGAGCAAGGAGATTTATGGAGGGTGGGAGCTGCTGAGGATGAGCTGAGCTGGAAGGAAAATGAGATCTGGAGGTGTGGCAGGAGCTGGAGAGGTGTCAGTGCCTCAGTGGCACGCTGCAGTTTGTAAGAGAGGAAGGTGAAGATGACACAGGGTTTGCAGGGGAGAAAGAACTCAGCAGCCGGCAGTACAGTGTGGGTTAGTGGCGTGGGCAGAGGTGGCAGGAGAGTGATGTACTGAATTGGAGGAAAAACCCCCATATTATTCACTTCTTTATGATTTTTTTTCTTTTTTTCCATCTTTTTTTTTTTTTTTACCTTTTTTTTTCCTTTAATGGGAAGTTTTTTTCCAGAAAACCCACCTTTGGAAAAGCTAAAGCTAAACTTTTTGGCTTGGCAGTTACCAAGCTGGGATGGTTGTGCCAATGTCACATCCTGCCTGCAGGATGCAGGATACCCTGACAGCACCTTTCCCAGCCAACCCTGCTGGCAAAAGACACTCAGGGCAAGTGGGCATTGCTGTCTCTCCTCTTTTCTCCCCATCCTCACATCCCAAAATCCAGACCTCTACCTCTGCTGAACTTGGCTGCAAATCTTTCCATTCTCTGGAAAGCTGTTGTCCATTTTCTTTCCCCTTCAAGAATAACATTAAACCTTCCACAATTGTTTTGATAGTCTGATTTTTTTTTTCTACCACAGAAAATGGAAATTATCTACAAAAGTGATTTTCTTCCACAAATATTTCGTTTTTTCCCTAAAAAGATTTTTTGCTTAGAACATCATTCTCATGGAAAACTTTGTGGCCTTAGTGGTAAAACTGCAGTGAAGAAAATGATTTTTGCAAAATTATTTCAAATATATATGGTTAGGAAGAGTTTTGTCTTGGCCAGGAACTGGGAAAAAAAAGTAGTTAAAGCCTATATTCAATTCCACTTTAAGATCTTTCTTCTAGAGCTGTCTCCATATAATGGCTCAGAAATGTCCAGGGAAGTTCTGTCATTTCTGGTTTCCATCTCAGACTGAAACTAAAACAAGCAAGAAGCCTTATAAAAAACCTTGTTCTTATGAAGGGTTTTCCAATTTCCTATGTTTTTATTCTCAAGAGGTTTAGATAAAACATCCATATTTTTTTTCTTTTTTAAACAGAAGCCAGACTCTAAATCTATTGAGGTTTCCCCATCACTAATTATAGCATGTATGTGAAATTATTTGCTGTGAAGGTGAAGGGTAGTGTGAAATTAAAATTAGATGCATCAAGAATAATGCTTTCCTGTCCTGACAAGTGTATGGGCTTGGTGCTCTGAAAGACAGTTTTTGTTTTATCACATTATTTTCCTAAGTAATCCAGAAGGATGCAACTGAAGGGGGGTTGTGGGTTTTTTAGAACAAACAAACAAACAAACAAAACAATATTGCTTGGGGAAAATAATTTTCTGTTTCATCATTTCATTTAATTCTCCTTGAATCTACTGGGAAACATACACAGTATTTTTCCTCTCTCCTCAAAGGAAAATTCCAGCTAAGGACAGGTCTGGTTAGCCCACCGGAGGCAGGATTCAGCTCCACTGATGTCCAGGGAGTGAAGGATTTGTGTGTGTGAGCTGGGCTCCCGCCCTGCTGCCCTGGCCAGGCCTCCCTGGGCAGCAGAAGGGGTTTTGGGCAGCAGCAGTGGCCACAACACTTTCCCCAGCTGGACTAAACCTGTTTCCCTCCCAGGCACCTCGAGCAAAGGTCTGTGCTGCTGGGAGAGGAAGAGAGAGATGCTCCGGAGATGAAACACCGCGGTCCTGGCTCGACAGCAGCCTTGTCTATTAAAAACCACATCCTGCATGTGTGGCTTGCCTGAGGCAAAGCCCAGCATCCAGGCAGAGAGTCCACCCTGAAAGCAGCTCCTTGCAGCTCCGGGTGGGTGCTTTGTTCCCTGGCAGCTCCCTGAAACGCAGGCAACGCTGCTGAGCTCCTCCTGACACCCTGATGTCACATTCCTGTGCTGAGGGCTGGGTTGGCTGGTCCCTCCACCGCTGTGAGCCACATAAAACTTACTATTGTGCAACAGCACATCTTTTTCAAAGTTATAGGTGATGGTTTGCTATGTTGGTGATTTTTTTTTTAACTGTGCAAAAAGTGGTGATTTGAGTTTTTTTACTTCTTCATGCCATGAAAGCTTCTTGAATAGAAATATCTGGTGGCTGTGAGTTCAAGCTAAACTGCTTCAAATTATAAACAAGAGTCTCAAAACACAGAAAAATCTTACAAATTGAAAGACATTTCAACTCTCACTTTTTAAAAATTGCTACTGGATGGGGTCAGGTAGATTTCCTGAAGTGTTTGACATGGAATAAACAAAAATGAAATTTTGGAAAGCTGAAGAATTTGTATTTTTAAAATCTATGAGTGTTACACAGAAAAAGATAATACCTGGTTTTTCTATGTGTTACCAACAAGATTATCTTCTGAAAATGGCAAAATGAATGCAGTTCCCTTTGCCTAGTCTAATAAAAACTGTAATAGAAGTAAACCCAAATAAATTCATGATTGTTAATTTCAAGGTGGCAATTGAAAAAAAGAAACACAAAAAGCAAAACAAACCACAACCAAACCAAGCCACCCCCTCCCCTGTACAATCTGTGAGCTAAATTCCCCTGAAATTGCCCAACATTTGATCCCAGTGACACAAATTATTGTGAGCTTGGAATGATATCAATTACTCTCCATTACTACCCGAGGGCTTGCTGTGATAGTGGTTAATAAGCCAAATCCTAAGGTGCCCTTTCCATTTGTGGGTAAGGTCAAAAGCAATTAAGGAATGGAGGATCTCTGGTGAAAGCTGCACAAGTGCAATATTGGTGGGGTTTTCTTTTTTTGTAAATCAAAGTCACATGGTTCAAGCAGTGCTGGGTGTGATCAGCAGATGGGCTCTTCACAGTGCTATCCACACTCAGAGGTCTGTGGAAAATCAGCTTTCCCTTGATTCCACTTGTGCTGTGGAGCTGTAACTCGTGGCTGTGCCTTACCAAAGATAGTGCATTTAGGGTGTAGCTAAAGCAAGCAGGTGGCAGAAAGAATCCAAATGATGTCACATCTTTTGAAAATTTGAGATATTTTATACAAGACAGATAAATCATCATGTAAGTGGACAAACTGTTCTCTTACATAGATATCTGTCATATTGAAAGCACATTTCCTGTGTCTGACTCTACCTTTAATTTCAGTTTAGCTCCATTATTGGGCCAATGTACTCTCTGGGCACCTGAATATAGAATCCTTCTCAATAGAATGGGAAAAAATATTCTCTTACTGTGACCAGGCCTTCTTGAGGTTCCTCTTGCAAACCTCACTGGGTTTTTTCCTAAATTCAGAGTAATTTTACAATTCAGCATGGGTTTCAACTTCTCACTGGAATATCCAGAGGTGGTATCTGATGGTAGCAAAGTTTACTTCCTCAGATACACTTGTCCTAAGGAAGACAGCATTATGACCGGACTTATTTTCCATAAACTCATCTTGATTGCATTAATTATGCTGCTATCTGTTAATTATTTCCTGATTTCCCCCCTATCAGATTTTGCGTGCAGTCAATTCCAGATGAACCAACTGAGAGTTATGCAAGGGTTTGCCAGTGACCTCTTCTTACACTGCTACAATAGTGTCTCCCAGGCTATGTGATTCCTCTAATTTTCCAAGATCTATTACAAATTGAAGTCTGTGGCTCAGAAATTTGCTCCATGATTTTTCTTAGAGAGCAGTGATCTACATTATCTTGGCCTGCAGACAAGCTTGGGGTAATAAAGTCTTAATGTATAAAACTGCTCCACACAAGGGTCCCTGTAACAAACTTTGGCTATCTGAAAGCCAGCATCCAGCAAATGATTGTCAGGTGGGTTCTCCAACATCAGAGGAGAGCAGGGAGCATTGTCAGAGGTGGTTCCTGCCATCCCAAGGGAGCAGGAGCCTCTGCAGATTTCTATCTGTTCCTTTTGATGAAAGAAAATCCACTTCATTCAGAGTATGTGGCTGCTTCTTGAATTGTTTGTGTGTGAGGGGTAGGTCATACACTGACCTCGTGCTCCCCACCCCAGAGGATTTGAGATCCCCAGCCTGTGACTGAGACATGTCCAGATCAAGACCCTTTCCTGGAGATCTCTTTCTCAGATATGTTCTTACATGTCTCACCATGTCTTGCCAGCTATCTGCAGCACTCCTCATTGGCATTAGCATCTTCCAGCACTGGTTTTAGTCCCTAAAGCTAGATTTTGCTGCATCCCTGTTTTTCTTTATTTCTTTTATAAACCAAATTTGCTTAAACCCGGGGCTTTTCAATCTGTAGAGGCTTCTGTATGGGTTTCTGGCTGGTAGCACACCCACAAGTGCCTAGACAGAGGTGTGTTTGATGGTTGTGGAGATGTCCAATTTAGAGAAATAACAGAAAATAGTCATTCTCAGCACATTTCCTATGAGCAGAGTATTGTTCCCCTGTAAACAAGCACACTAAGAAGGCAGCACTGTGGTCAGACAAGGTCCCCCTTGCCCATCTCAGCCTGTTGTTGCCAGTCCCAAAGGAAGTTCTCCAGAGAAAGTGGCCTTTTGTCTCCTCCCAGACCGGGTAGTTTGCATAATCTGGTTAAATAAAATGAATACACACAGGCACAAAGAATTGTGGGGGGAAACTGTAGTATAAGTAAGGCTAAGTGGTCCATCTAATCTGACATCAATATAATAAAATCGTTTATTTGTGTACACTGGAACAACTCCTTGGGACTGTGGCCTATTCCTGTTTCCCAACAACACTGTCATTAAAACAATGGGCACTGTAATTACTGTGATAAAAAGGCATTATTGCTTCAGTTCTTCATCTGGCCCATGTGCAGAAGGAAGAGGTTTTCTTTATAATCTCCCTGCAGAAGGAGCCCAGGGACCAGAAGGCTCCTTCTCCCACTGGCTCTGCCGTACAAAGGATTTCTCCACACCGGAGGCTGCAGTGTGAGAGCCTTTGTCTCCACTGAAAGGCCATAATGCAGGCCTTCTGCCAGCACTGGCCACCAATGAAAGCAGAGCCTTTATGCACCAGCTAACTGCTGAACTGCAGACAATACTGTAAAATCTGTGCTCCTCCATTACCTCAGCTGCCTTCACGTTGCTGGAGTGCTGCTGAGCCTTGAAGAGTGGCTGCAGGCGCCAGGCTGGAGCTTCACAAAGTCCCTGTCAGTGGGAGAGCAGAAAACCTGCTTGCCCAGCACAGGCACCCTGGTGGGAATGAGGAGAGGGTCAGGATGGAGATATGATTAATACCTCCTGAACTGTTGCTCCAGCTATCTCTGCAGTTGGGCCATTGCATTCTGGCAAACTGCACTGGAGCTTCTGCTCAGCTCAGTTCCATGTGAAACCTGCTTGTTTGGCAGATTGCTCCCTTGCTGTGAGCTCACTGCCCAGCTCCTGTAACACCAGACTCTGCAGGAAACAGCCCAGAGGTGAGCATTTTTCCACTGCCCTTCATGAAAAGCTCTTTTGAGTGAGTCCAAGAGCTCACAGAGAATCTGTGAACACAGCCTGGAGAGCCAAGCTACCCCCTGGTTTGTGCCAGTGCCTCTCCTTGCCTTCATCAGATTTGCATTGCCTGCCACCCCTGAGGAGCGTGGGCTGCAGTCCTTTCTGGGCTTCAGAGTGTTCAAGTGGTCTCTTAAATCCTTCAGGTTGCTTAAGCTGGAACAGTCTGCAATTCCAGCTTCCAAAAATCCCCTGCCTTGGGGCTCTGAGAGTGAAGTACTGACCTGGCTAGGGACACAGGAACTGCTCTCCCTGGCTGCAATGAGAATCCCAGAATTGTTAAGGGTGGAAAAGACCTCTAAGTTTGAATCCAACCATTAGCCAGCACCACTGTTAGCACTGGGGACAGGCTGGCAGCAAAATCCTTCCTGGCTGTCTGATGTGAGTGACTACAGGCTGGTGGTGGGGCAAAATAATATCAATGAGGTGCTGAGATGACCACTGCTAACAGCCTCTTTTAGAAAATGTTTAGCCCACTGCAAGCATAACTGATGTAAATTGAATGTGTCAGGCCGAGTAGAAGCACCTACCCCCTTCCCTGAGCTGCTCTCCCCTTGTTTGACAAGGTACAAACAGAAAGCCCATTCACATGTGAGTGGAGAGCACCAAACATGGCATCAAAAAGCAGGAGCCATCCTGTTACAATCTGCTGCTTGTCAGGATTTGACAGGGCTGTGAAATATAAATGATCTCTGCGATAGCAACGCCTGCCTCAGCCACTGGTAAACAACTCCCCTCATTAAAGAGATGCTTTAGAAATGACAGCACCAAATGATGTTAATATTTTTGAGAAGTGCTCTTTAGCCAGAGATCCTAAAATGAGGTTTTGCCATTTGTTTGCCAAAATACCATTTCTTTGCAAGCAGAGGCAAGTGGCCTCACAATTGAAAAACTGATGCCATGAAACAGGCTGCAATCAGTATGAAAATGGAGCTGTTTGGATGTATGAGAAAGGACTGTGAGGGAGGAGATGAACTTTTCCTAAAGCTCCTTTTTTTTTTTTAGAATATCCTCTGTAACCTTTTTAGCCCCACAGATTGTCTTCAGGTCTGAGTTTGTTCAATGCCTAATTCAATACCCTTAGCCATGACAGTAACTCACAGGTCCAATCCTGCAATACCATCTTGCTAATGGTTATAAATGGCTAGATCTGAAACTTGCTTGATCTGAGACTGTTCAGTGCCCTCTGAAACCTTGTTAAAGGAACAGATTCAGATGTAGCCCTTGGGAAAGAGTCCTGAGTCATTCTGCTTCCATTCTTAGCATTGGCATTTTCCTAGGAGACTTTTTGGTTAGGTTTTTGCCTTGATTTTGCTTATCCTTCAGATCTGGTGAGATTAGAGTCCAGGACAGAATGGCTGCAATAAAATCATTACAGATTCCACCTGCATCCTTGTCTGAGTCAGAGAGAAATTAACAGAATAATAGAGGCTGCATGTATTTCTCAAGTGAGAGATCACTGAGATCAGTCCTTGTCAGAAATATCACTGGTAAGAACAAGCTATATGCAGTGACAGATAATATTTCATAAGATTTCCAAGCTTCTTTTTTGGAGGATGAAAATATTTGATCCTCTTCTCGTCAGCAGGCTTGCTCTGAGCTACTTTTATAGTAACATTCTCCACTAAAGGTTCAGTTTCTCTCATGCTGTCTGCTGCTACCCTTCAAAAAAAAGGATCTGGGCTCCTCTTCTGCAGAGTTCTGGCTGCACCTGCCTGTGCACAGGAGCTGCACAGAGATGAGACCCTCCACTCATCATCCTCTGTACGGGGGATCCAGAGCAGGAAACTCTTCTGTGTCTTTAATGTGGCAGTGAGAGTCATTTGTGCTGTGGACGGGTCCTGCCAATGCTGCATGTCACATCTTCATTACATTGTTCAGCTGTACATTTTCTGAACATTTTTAGCACAGTTTAACCAGTTGGTTAAGTTCTTGCAGGAGCTGATTTTCTTCTCTTCTTTTTCCTTTTACCTCTCAGAATCCCACAAGATGGTTATATTGTATATACTCTATTTAGCTGGCTATAAACTCCATATAGCTCTACATACTCCATATAGCTGGCTGCAGCAATGTTAATACAAGTAAAAAAAAAGGTGATATTTTCTACTATAGGATCTGAAAAGAGCTGAAGAGACTCTTTTACCTTTTCTAATTTGCATGTGAGTTCATACAAGAATTTCATACTAATCCTGTGTCTCAGTTTTCTACACATCAAGGAAAAAACCACTTGAGTTTTCTTAAAACACAAATATTCCAAATAACCCAGCTTTCATATTTACAAGTATAGCATATGGATGTCAAGTGTAGGAGTAATCATGGTGTTGTGCAGCAAAAGAAGACCCTGCTTGATTCCATAACCACCAAAGCCTGGTATATGATGCTGTTCATAACTCCCCCTCTAACCCTCCTTTTGGAAATGTTTGCTTTTTATCACACCCAGGATTTTTGAAGAGTTAATGATAAATTATATGTGTTGTTTCTATAAATGGTAGGTGTTCATTTGTGTTAAATAGCTTTCCATTTTTGAAATGGTCTCTGCCAACCTTTCGGTGAGACAAAATAATTTCCCTTGCAGTGGTGTAGAGCTAAGTAAGACTTTCAAGTGGACAGAGAATTTTGATTTGCTCCATGTGACACCCATGTCTGTTTTGATGGAGGCCACACACTGCCCTTGCTGTGTTACAATTGGTATCCTCAGTGAGGTGAGTGAATCATTTGGTTGACACTGTGGCAAGGCTTGAATATGGAGGAAATGTCTATTTGAGGACATTGTCACTCCAAGGTTGAGACTTTCAGGAGTGATTTTCACCCACAGGAATTGTGCAAGTGTCCTGTCAGCTTTTTAGGCAGATGAGACAAAGGAGGAGTACCCATAGCTGAAGATGTTTCTGCACACCTGCACAACCTGCATTTTAACAATGGCTTTGGGTTTCACCTTGGCATTTTGCTGGCACCAGGAGAGGCTGCAGGTTCCCCCTGGACACGGGCAGCCTGTTTGCCTCCAGGGCATGGAGCTGTCAGGGGCTGCTCTGCAGCACATCTCTGAGCCAAAGGAGAGTTTGGAAGGGATTTCTTTGCCTGCCTGCACTGGCCAGGCTGTCCCTGGCTTGCCATGGGCTGGGAAGGAGGTACCCACATCTTCAGCATCCTAATGCATCCCCTTTGGGTTTGCCTTTCTCACAGGGTGAAGGTGTTTGTTTGGAAAGCACCGGGACTGTGTTAGACACCTCCGCAAACAAGTAACAACTGCTGCTACACATGATGGATTTCTTTGTGCTCCTAGGGCACAGGATTGCTTCCTTTGCTTGGTGTTCCTGATTGTCCACCTTCCCACCTTTCTCTCAGCATTAATGACATGCAATTAGGACTGTTAAATCAGTACAACTATTCTGGCCTTTCCTGCAACAGGCATGTTTTCTAATAAGCTTTTTTTTTTCTTTTATTTAAACTTGCTTTGAAAACACGCAATCCTGATACATTTAATCTGACAAGGAAGCTGCAGCTGTCAGGAACTGTTGTAAGGTGTGAATGAAAAGCTTATGCTGACAGAGGGATCTGGGCTCATAGCTCTGATTTCCTTGGGCAGGTTCAACCGTGGCCTGCTGACAACAGTTAGAGATTACACAAGAGCACAGCTCCTTGCCAGGTTGCTTTTCATAACCCTGTGTGGTTGTTCTTTCCTTTCCTCTGCCCTTAAGATGAGGGAAACAACCATCCAGAAGAAAGATGGTGAGAGAAAATCCAACCTGCCTGACCTGAAGAATCTTTCTCTGTGGAAAGGCAGGACTTGGAGGGCTTGGATCACATTAAGTGAAGTTCCCAGGGAAGGACCCTGACATTATTCACTGCAATGCATGTTGAAAACCTTATTAAGCCAAAATAACAGGTATAACAATGCCCTTCTTGCAACAGTTTCTTTAGATTACGTCATGTTGGTCAGTTCATGCGTTATAACAACTGGGATTGAGCCAGTATGAAGCAGAAGATATTTATCCTGTTTAGGAAAAGACTATAAGAGAGGACTTGGTAAGCTATCAGCTTGAAAGTGATTTAGTTTAACAATGAAGGAGCTCCCCCTTGACTCTGGAGTAGATGGAAGATGAAGTGCTGTGTGTCTGAATGAAACCATAGGTTCCAGGCTTACTCTCCAATTCCACACTGCTGATGTTATTACAGAGGAATGGGAATCAGTCTGCCTCTCCTGATCTGAAAGCCCTTGGTGTTCATCCTGTGTTTGTGCAAGAAATCCAAGCCAGATTCTTGGTGTCAGTGGTTGTGAGGGATATGGACTGGAACTTGAGCTTTCTGCTTGCCAAGAGCACCTCAGAGCCCTGCATTTTGGAATCACAGAAGCAGAAGGTGGATTTCCTTCGTACCAGCCACAGGCAGTGGGAGCTGCCTGTGCAAGAGAGCTGTCATTCCCCAGCTGCAGGGCACACATGCAGAGAGAGAGAGGGGATTGCTCAGCCTGCAGATGAGAAGGCTTCAGGGACACCTTAGAGCACCTTCCAGCACCTGAAGTGGCTACAAGAGAGCTGGAGAGGGATTTTCTACAAGGCAGGCAGTGATAGGACAAGAGGGAATGACTCGAAGTGACAGAGAGTGGGTTTAGATGAGGCTTCTCTGCTCAGCCTGGAGAAGAGGCACTGAGGGGAAACCTCACTGGGGTCTTCAGCATCCTCCTAAGGGGCAGCAGAGGGGCAGGTGCTGATCTCTTCACTCTCATGGCCAGTGACAGGAGCTGAGGAAATGCCTGGAGCTGTGTCAGGTGAGGTTGAGGTTGGATATCAGGAAAAGGGTTCTCACCCAGAGAGTGGCTGGCCAATGGAACGGGCTCCCCAGGGAAGTGGTCACAGCACCAGCCTGGCAGAGTTGAAGGAGTGTTTGGACAAAGCTCTCAGGCACAGGGTGTGATTCTTGGGGTGCCCTGAGCAGTTCCAGGACATGGACTCGATGATCCATGTGTGTCCCTCCCAGCTCAGCATATTCTAAGGTTCTATGAGCCAGGATGGTAAAAACTGGAAAGAGCTGGGAAAGGGGAGTGTGGGAGAATTTTAAGTCCTTGGTTGAATCCTGGCTTGCTGTGATGTGGTAAAAATCTTCCTTGCAGCTGCCCAGACTGCAGTCTCTGTCAAAGAGAACAAATGCTGGTATTCTGACTGAATTGTTACATCTGTGTTACAGTAATGCTCATGTATATTTTTAAAATACCCAAATACTGTTTATACACATCACAGAAAATTATAAATATGTGTAACATTAACTCTGCAACAGACTTCTAATACACCAGTGACAGAGTGTATAAAAATATACCCACACTCTTATCATTGCTCCTTTAAAATAACATTATTTTTTCAACAAAGCCCAATTAAACCAACAAGAATTCCACCAAGAATAGAAAGTTCTCTGTCCTCAGACAGCTAATATATCTTGCTTAGTCTTTTGAGAGCCCTAAAAGCAAAATTTAGTATTTTGTTTTCAGCAACACTCTTCCACAAAGAGGAAAAGAATAATTTCTTTTTGATTCATAGGAGAAGTGGCTGAGCAGGGGATCACCAGCTGTTTTTTTGATTACTATCTTTGTGGAATATATTATGGACTCTAATTAAGTCAACCATCTCACATGTCTATAAAGTTTAGGGTTCAGTGGTGGAACCTCTTGCCTGTGGATAGAGTTGGATAGAGCATGTATCAAAGACAGTTATGTCTGTAATAATTCTAACCAGAGCTCTTACAGCAAATGCCAGATAAGGTTTGAAATGTGTTCAAGGGAGGGATTCAAGATGAATCTATTCTCTTCTGGTTTTGATTGGTGTTGTTTAACAGAAACACACACCAATGTTCAGCTAACTGCAGTCATTGGTAGCAGTCCCTGGAACAAGTGCTTGGTCCTGATCAGAACTGGGGAGGAAAGATTCTAGAGGGAAAAGATTTAATTCCCACCAGGACTTTTCCTTCCTTCCTTCCTTCCTTCCTTCCTTCCTTCCTTCCTTCCTTCCTTCCTTCCTTCCTTCCTTCCTTCCTTCCTTCCTTCCTTCCTTCCTTCCTTCCTTCCTTCCTTCCTTCCTTCCTTCCTTCCTTCCTTCCTTCCTTCCTTCCTTCCTTCCTTCCTTCCTTCCTTCCCACGGTTTTTCCCTCTTTCTCTCCCTTCCCCAATAGTCCATCTTTCACATCAATACTACAAGAACCACCCAATTAATCTCAGTGCGTCACTGACAGCTTGTCTTACGTGTCACAGCTATCTGGGATTTTGACACATGGTGAAATGAAGATTATATGATCTTTCTTTAGCCTTTTTTCTTGGCCTGGACAACCCTGTCATAACGTTCAGTTGCATTAAATCAGAACATTTGGGCTATCACCATAAATAAGATGCACTGTACATGTCAAAACAAGTTCTTATGCAATCCAGATCTCTGTGGCTTCATTTGCCACTTACACCCTTCAGAAGTCATAGCAGGAAATGAAGCAACCTCTGTGATATGGAAATTTCTTCTCAAGTGCATAAATTATGTCTTAATGCTTCAATTGCTTGAAAAGTGGGATGGTCTCACAGGTCACCATTTCCATTCCTGTGATGAGATTTGCAAATATTAACAATGATTTCTGGTTTATGGGCAGGATTAACTTTACAGGTGTCATGGTTTAACGCCAGTCAGCAACGAAGCCCGACACAGACACTTGCTCACCCCCAACTCTGTAGTGGAATGGGGGAGAGAATTATGAGAGCAAAAGAAGCAAGTAAAAGTGACTCCTGGGTTGAGATAAAGGGACAGAAAAGGAAGAAAATAATAATAATGATGGTAATGATAATGACAAAAGAATTGTGTATACAAAATTGCTCGCCACACGTTGATCAACACCCAACCAGTTCCTGCCCAGTGGCCTCCAGCCATTTCCCCCCACAGTTCATGTACTGAGCATGGCCCCATGTGATATGGAACATCTCTCTGGTCAGCTGGGGTCATCTGTCCTGGCTGTGTCCCCTCCCATCTTCTTGTGCTCCTCCACTTTTAGCTGAAAAGCCCTTGACTCAGGGTGAGCACCACTTAGCAGCAGAGAAAGCATCAGTGTGAAACCAATGTTTTTCTCACACTAAATCCAAAACAACACACAGTACCAGCTACTGGGGTGAAAATTAACTCTTTCCTGGACAAAACCAGGACAACAGGCATGGGGGCTCCAGTTTAGTTGGAAAGAAAAGCCTTAAACGATAAATTAGCTGAATCAATAATGGTAGAGCTTTACTTGGTTTTTAGGGGTTCTATAAACTCTCCCAGCTCTGAAAAGCTAAATCATGCACTCAGCTCCAATGTCAGAACTTTGTGTCTGTATCTTCAGCCTGATGCTCACAATGGGAATAAAAGGGATATGGACTCATCAAGGGAAGGATGCTGCACTGGGACCTGCCCTCTCATCCATGAGTGCCACAAGTTTACCATGTGCTCTCTGACCAGCTGCCTCTCCTAAAACTTGTGGACATGGTCCTTGATTGCAAGCTCCTTTGGTTTTTGAAAGTCAGCACTCCTATAGATCCTATAGGTGTTTTCATGATTGATTCCCCCTGGAATTGTGGTGGTTCAGCATCTCTCGCCACTGAGATGAGTGTAGTTCATCAGGAACATTTCTGAACCTCCAAAAATACGTGCAGATTTGCTTTGGTGTAGTCATTTCTCCTTGTTTGAGCACTAAAAATGCATTCAGGCAGCCTCTTAAAGTCATACAAATAAGAGTCATTGAAATGGAAAGCAGCAAAATTATGAATATTGTATAATGCAATGTTAAATTACAAATAAATAAAACATCTGGGGCCAGATGTTGTTGTTGGATTCCTGTGTGGAAATGCCATTCCTTTCAGCAATGTTGTATGTGCACTTCTGTGATTGGAGTTTGGCCCTTGATGTAGAGAAGCAGTGTTTTAATGCAATATTAATGGAAGATGATTTCTCCACTAAAAACAAGGTAACTTGGTAGATGGAGAGATTAACATATTTTAGAAAAACAGTTGAGGGTTTCTCTTGAACAACAGTGTGGGGGATTGTATTTTGGTTTTTTTAAGGCTAAAAGGACAGAAAAGAAGACTGAAAGAAATTAGAGAAACCTCTACAGAGTACCTATGGTGAGAATAGGGAACAGACAGTATAAGCAATTTACTTGAAGCAAATCTGAGTGTTCAAACATCACTCAAGAGTTTTAAAATATAGAAGAATGGTGAAAATATGCGTAGGAAGAAAAAGACATCTCAAACTTTCCAGCCTCAGGTGGGCTTGTCAAGTACTGAACTCTCATTTTTCCTTTTTAAGAGTCTGTTGAATCTTTCACCAATGCAGAATTTACTAGTACCCCAGGGGCAATTACAGGAGAAAAATGGCCATTTAATCAGGGAAAAAAATCCTCTTCAGAGGTTTGCATAGTTGGTTGTGGGTAGATTTGTAGAATTTGACCTGTAGTAAGATCTGGAAGATCCTTTTGCACCATTTGGTGATTTCTCTGTAGGTTCCAGTGGGATGCCTGTGGTTGCAGGTGCTGCTTTGTCCCTGTTTCTCCTGCTCCCCTCCACGCCCCTGCCTGGGCTGGTTTTCCATGTGCTTTTCAGAGCTGGCAGGAAGTGCTTGAGAGTGGTGGCTGTTTATTTTGAAATGTCCTAGAAGGAGTTAACTTTTCAAGAGACACATTCCAGTTTCCAGCCTGCATCCTTGCTCCAGCCCAGCTGGGTCTGCAGAGTGCTGGTGTCGAACTTTGGTGGATGACCACTGAAAGAAATTAAAGATCAGCCAGCAATTCACAGCTTTCTGCACATCTTTTTGAAAATTTTATTAAGGTGCTCTTAGCCTCCATAAAAAGTTGTCCACTTGTTCCTGCCAATTCCCTGCTCTGCATCACAGGGAAAAGAGGATTTTGCATCATCCAGCCCTCGAGCCGTGCCAGCAGCCTGGTGCCCAGTGCTCCAGCCAGGGGAACCTGGCAGCTCCAATCAGACTGGGAGTCCCAAGCTTCAAAATAAAGGCTCAAGTGTGTGAAACTACATGTGAAAGCAACAACAGCATGCATCTGACCCTGGACAGCATCAGCAGTCTGTGCCTTTGGAGAGGAATTGAAGGAAAGATGAATAAAAGTCATCTAGCTTTGCTAGAAGTTATTTATTGAAATAAAACCAAAGAAATCAGTGACCAAGGGAAGACTACAGAGTATTTTATTTATTGGCAACAGAGGAAGAGAAAATTCACTTTTTGACAGTGTTCTTAAAGTTTTACAGTCCTTTCTTCATGATGCTTACTCTTTTCTCTTCTTAACCCATACCAGCTTCTGCAAATTCAGTCTTCTGCTCAATGTCCTCTCTCCATAAAGTCCTTTAAAGAAGCTGAATGTTCTTGTCCTGTGGTTTTAATTCCTCACTGCACCTACCTACAGATGACAATTTCCTAGGTCAGGGCAAAAAGCCTTCCCTTCCATACAGTCTTTCAACCTGGAAATCCTTTTCTGGCACAGGAGGTGCTATTTGCTCCTTTGCATTTCCTTCAAGTGAATGAGGAGATATGAAAAAAATCTGCTCACAACTAGTGTTTTGGTCACTGCTGTGAGAAATGACATCATCAGTAACCCAGCCAGATGGGGCTGAGCTGTGTCTGTGAAAATGTTCACAGGAGCGGTGAGCACCTTCAGACAGACACTTTCCATTAGACTAAACACAGGTACTGCTTTTAAAAGTGTACAAGGAAATGGAGCAGGAGACCAAAGCCAACAGTTAAACACAGCTGTTCTTTAGCCTTCCTGGCCCACCCCAGTTATTTTCCTTTTCAAGGCATGGACTCAATCAGGAAAAAGGAAAAAATGGTGGAGAAGTTCTATGTATGTCCCTTCCACACTCTGGATATTATAAGGTAAGCTTGAAGTTTCTCCTCCAGTTTTTCTTATCCAAATGTTATCTATACAAAATCCAAGCGCTAAAGCTGGAGGGGGAAAATTGGATATGCCACTTTTTGCATGTAAGAAAATTGTGCCAGAGCTTTTATAGGGCCTTTAAAAATGGTGTCTCTAAATAGCACCTGCACTGTACATTTTATATGCCAGTGTTTCAATTTATGAAGTTTCCTTTGGCTATGGCTGAATGCTATTCTGCTTTTTATATCTGACAAGAACTTCTCTGCCATGTCTCTGGAGTTTTTGGACTTCAGGGTGTTAATAATGAACATCCTATGCCTGTTTCTGTGCCCATGTCTGACAAGAACAGCACTGGCTCTTAAAAGCCCTTTATCTGAGCTGAGTGGAAAATGATGTTCCCATGCAATGGGACTTCTCTGCATCTTCAGTATTTTCTCTCCCCATGCAGAAATAAAATGCATTCTAAGTTTGTGACAGATTGGTGTGCTGCAACATAATTTTGGTTTTTGGTGATATCTGTTCCTTCACACAGAATTAGCTGGCCAAAAGGAAATGAAAAACTCCCTCTCCAGTGGGTGACACCGGCCAGGCAGACACAGCAGCAGCAGGTGCTGGTCCATGGGTGCATCTCTCTCTTTTTTAGTGTCTCTAACACTACAAAAACTCTTTTAGTGCAAGAGCAGTGCCTTTCTTGCAGTTCCAAGGCATTTCCCTAAAGGTCTCTCACAAGCCATGAGTTTCTGCCAGAAGAGTTTGTTTCCTTGAGTCAGCATTTTCAGACTGGGAAGAAGAAATTTCAATGGCTTCTTCTTGCTACAGATGGACAGATGAGAGTCCCTGGGAGAGGGACTTTACCCATCACATCCAGTTCAGGGCATGAGAAATACACAGTAACCAATTAGCTTAGTGGAAATCTCCTGATATCTCAGCGTGGAGAAGAGCTGATACTTTTAAAACAATGGCATGTTTAAAAATACATGTTTCAGTCATCTCCAGAAGCCTCATGCTAACAGGATAGAGCTGTTCCAGCAGCATAAAAAAGAGAAGGTTCCATTATCAGACACTTCAGCTATTTCCCCTGGCTAGTCTAGAAAGAGAATATCAAAATCACTGAAGTGCCCTGGGCAGACATTTTATAGCAGTACAGGCTATTTCATTGCTGGAAGCAAGTCTATAATAGCCTTTTAAGCATCATTCAGCCTGAATTATCTGCTTAAGACATGTACATAAATCTTGCTATATTACACAACATTTTTTGCCCCCTTTCTTGAATTTTAGTCCTCCAGCTCAAGTTTTAGAAAAGGAGCAAATTAGTTTTCCTTCAGTTACTCATCAAAGGCAGTGGGACGACTGAATTATGCCAGGAATTTTTGGCCCAGTTTATCATATTCAGAGGAGTGAAATTCTATCTAATGAAGTGGGAGAGGTGTTACAGAATGAGGAGGCAGTAACTGACTTATTATTACTCATTTCACCTTGCTTGATTTTATGTCATTTATCTGCATGTGCTCTACACTGTTGCAGTACCTGGATGATCCATTGAGACTCATCTTCTCACTTCCCTTCTGAAGGAGGTTCATCTCCTAATGATGGGCCATTAGGAAAAGGATTTTAACCACGTTAATTCCTAATTCCAGCTCCAATTTCCAGCTGTTTCACATAGGGATGGTGCTTGAAAGGGGATCAAACCCCACCATGCCTGCTGGGGCACCTCCCACTGTGAGTGCTGCAGCTCCAGTGTTTGCATAGCAAAACCAGGAAGAAATATGGAAAACATGCCCAACGCAGGGAACAGAGCTGAAACCCACCTGCCTGTATGAATGCCCCAAGCATCAGCCTGCAGGATTTACCTTGAATGCCTGTCCTCTCTTGCTTTGTGAAATCTCTCATTCTCCTCTCGTGAGGACAGTGACTCAGGAAAAGGCATAGTCTCACCTGAAATTTCAAAAATAGCTGAATTCTTAGAAGTTGAGTGAAAATTGGCAGCTGTTGGAGGAGAGACCTCTGAATTATAGCCCCACATAAAGACAGGAGGTGCCAGTTCCTAGCATGCACCTGGAGGGCACCAGTCACCTGGCCAGACAGTTCATGGCAGCTCGGAATTGCTGAGGATGGAGATTATGAGGAAGAAGTTGTCACTGTGTGTGCTAGAGGGCAGAAGACACAAACCCAAGGAAAACTGGGTTTTTTTAGTTCTGCTACACCAAAACCTTTTTAATGTTTTCTTTCTGGCTGCTGCCTGTAGGTTTTAGTTTCATTATAGCTGCTGCTGGTGTCAGTTTTTCCAGGAGTTCTCTGTGTGTCCCTGTGCTGCTGCTAAGCTGCAGCAGGAGCCATCTATACTCACATACATGTAGGCAGAACTGTCCAGATTTGCTGTAGGACAGTCTGGTGGATCTATTCCTAGAGAATTGGGGAGTATGAGAAGTGATATCTTGGGAAATTTTGGCGTTGAGGCTGCGAGGCAGTGATGCTTACAGCCCCATTCCTGCTTCAGCTGGTGCCTGTTTGTAGGAATGTGGTCCCCTAATCTATTGCAGGAAAAAAGAGGCCTCTTTTTGGAGCAGAGAAGAAATCTAAGTCCATTGGCTGCCTGCTGATCTGTGACCTGACCATGCACTAATTGGATCACAACAGCCTAAGTGGGTTCAAGTCCTACACGAGGGCCCTCGGGGCATGGACGTGTCCACAATGGCTCTGTGGCCAAGAGCTGCCCATGGTTAGTGTGTCAGCTACTGAAGTAATCTTCCTCCCTGGAGTCAGCACACCTGAAGGTGTTCAGGTGACATCTCTGGAGCCTGAAGGTCACTGCTGATGTCCTGCAGCACCAATGTTGAAAGGACACACTCTTCTAGTAATCCAACACCACCATCAACACTGGAAGGACATGCTCTTCAGCCACCCATCCTTTCCTTTTAGATGTGAAGAGCAGCAGATCCTGCTGCTAGGGGCGAGAAGACAAGTTTCTTTCCATAAATGATCAGACTGCCAGCAGAAATCCCAGGCAATCTGTAGCAGGGTTTGCATGATGCTGACAAATGCCCACTGGGAGCATGGCTGCCACCACCACCTCATTCTGCAGAGGCCACTGACAGCTGACAGATAATAACAACTTGGGATAATTAGTGTCCTGAAGGGCTTGAACTGAGGGCTCAGAAATGAAAAACAGCATTAGAGAGCAGCTATTGCCTCCTCACCCCTCGAGACCGGTTGTGTACGTTGAGCTCAACAATAACATTAATAAAAAGCAATCCTAAGAAAAGCAATATAGCAGGCTAAATTGCCTCTGCTGCGTCTTGGGCTTACAATTCATTACAAATACCTTCTTACTCAGGGCATGGTCTTTTTAAGTCATCAAGACAATTCCTGAAGTCCTTTCTCAGTTTTCACTCATACCCCGGATCCTTTCTCATTAACTTCAGTGGATGGCTCTCTGTCTGACTGGAAAGTGAAAGGGGGTCTCGGGATTTGAACTGCTGGGAATTTTGCTTGAGTAAGCAGCAAGAAACTTGGCCATGATAATAACCTTTTTCTTTTTTTTTTCTTTTTTCCCCAATTTTTTCATGTTGCTTTTCTGACAGCTCTGAAAGAGTGGGAGGAAAGCCGTTAGGACTCGCCACCTTTTTGGCTTGTTTTTGAGGACTTGTGAAATGTTTTTCTTTTGAATTTCTAAGCAGAAAGTAATTTCAACTGAAAAGCCAACATATCTCATTTAGAAAATGTCAATTAACACTGGTAGGGGCATTTTTCAACTAAACCAACACGAAGATACCAGGGTAACTACCAAAACAATTTAGGTCAACAAAAATCTAGCCTTTGTTTTTGATTATAAAGGCCACAGAAGTTTTAACTGAAATTTTTGCCCTGCTTTAAATTGAAAGTTTGGCTAAATCATTCCCATAGAGACTGTGTTCAAACAAGGATGTGTTTGCATAACTGCCTCTGATCATACAAGATAGTGATGGATTATGGGATGTTCTGGCTTTCCAGCCCCTGAGAGTGGCGTGTCCTCCCCACAATCCTGTCCCTCACCAGAAACCTGGACTACTTAGATAAGAACAGCTTCGCTCCTTTCCTGACCTGAGGAAAAAAAGGTTTTGCCCTTGGTCTCACTTTCTCCTTTTTTTTCTCAAGGAGAAAGTGAGACCAAGGGCAAAACTGTATTTCAGCACTTCTGGACACTGCAGAGAGGCTGCCCCAGTTTTATCAACAGAAGGGGAAATGTTGCATGGAAAAACTTTATAATCGGAAAAGGTTTACTTTAGTCTATTTTGAATTTGGTTTAGAAATCACCAAGAGGTTACTAGAAGTCAGAAAAACTGTGGACAGATTTATCTAAGATGAAATAAAGAGTGGTCAGCTCTGGAAATGGATTATGCAGGTGTAGGGAAGGCAGTCAGCAATCACAGGTGTCTGGGACAGGAGAGCTCATGGGAGTGCCACATTGTCTGGGGAAATGCAGAAAGGTGACAAAAAGCTGTTGCAGGGCAATAACAGCATAAAACTAACACAGCCATGTCTGCAATTAGCATCTGAATATGCTTAATGTTTCCTCTCCTTTACTTGTGGTTTTAACCTCAAACCTCTTTTATCCTATTCTGTGCTGCTGCTTCAGAACCCCTCTGCTCGGCCAAAGGGGCTCAGAAGAAGCTGTGGCAGAAATGACCAGGCATCCTGAGATGATGCCCACACCAATCTTCACAAAGTAAGTCCCTTTACATACACCACAATGTAATAATGTGTAATAATGGACATCAGACCTCGCTCAGCCTCATTTAATGACCCATAACTGAGTGAATAATTCATTCAGCGCCTAGAGATCTCTCGTGGAGACTTGTTTTACCACAGGGCCCTAGGGAATGAAAACAGCAATAAAGTTCCAGCTTTTAACCCATCCATTTACCAAGCCTCCTGATATTATTGCATCCATGATCAATTTAAATGAACTTGTTGGAGGTTTACTAGTGCCCTTCCTGTATTTCATGCCTCAGTGCATCTTTTTTCAGAGCATTTACAGCTTTTACTTATTGTTAGTTTGAAGGGAATAGAGAATTCTCACCACAAAGTCATAGTTTTATTTAAAGCTTTAATTGTCTCGAAGAAGAGCCTGTCTGAAACCCAGCCCTCTCGGAGTCACTGATGTCGTTTATTATCCAGTAAACTCTTTTAGGCTTTGGGACAGGTTAATACTCCTCAGTATCAGTATAATTTCTCTTAGGCTTGTGTTACTGTGTTTATATGAGGATCTTCATTTTGCTTTGGCAGCAGAATTTCTTTTCTGCGTTTGCAAATTACAAAAAAAAAAAAAAAAGCAAAAAAAAAAAAGCCTTCCTAAGCTGGATCGCTTTGCAGCTGTGAAAACCTATAATAACTTCAGTCGGATTACAACTACATCAAAGGTATTATATATCCCTGAGTAACATATTTACTGGGCTTTTCAACAGCTGTATAATTAGCTCTGGATGACTTCTTTTTTCCCCCACATCTTTAAATATCCATATTCCTAATTCACAGATATTCAAAGGGGAGGTGGTTTTCCCTTTCACAGAAGGTGTGCAGCCCACCACATTTTTTCCTTAGCTTTTTTTTTCCCCTCAGAAGCAAAAATAGGCTTCAGCTTCCCTGTCCCCTGGCAACCAGACCCACCGTGTCCATCACCCCTCCTGGCTCACTGTGGCTGCCTGATTGATGAGAGGAGTGGTTCAAGCAGGGGACCAGGACAGGATCCTTTGTGGCATCCCCCAGGGAGGCAGCTCAGAGGCAGCAGCTGTCCCCAGAGCCAGTCACAGCCCCCTCGGACAATGGGGGGTGGCAGAAGGTGAGGAGAGCGCTCGTGCCTGCACAAGGAGGAATAAAAGCTCCATATGTGCCGGGCCCAGCAGATGCTCCTGCGGGGTGACCCCTCCGCCATCCCCTCCCTCCGCCTTCCACCGGCAGCATCTCCATCAGCGGCACCGACGGCTCCCGCTCACAGGGACATTCAAGGGACATTCCCAAGGACATTCCCAGGGACATTCCCAGGGCATTCCCAGCCCCTCGGGTTTCTGTGGTTGAGATGAGCCACGAGGTGTTAGAAAGTCTCTTTTTTTCCCAGCCCCGCGACTGAAGAAGAAGTCGAGATTCGTCGGTTCTGCTTTTCAGGGTTGTTTATTTTTTCTTATCTATTACATTCTTTCTCTGACCTGCTGATGTCTGTCCAGCAGGTTGGGTTGTGGCACAATGCCTGCCCTGGGGTGTTAGCTTTTATACTAAGAACTACATGTACTTTATTTACAATAATTTTCTAATACTTATCACCTATGTTAGGCAGCCTGTCTCTACTCTAAACCAATTTAAAAGTGTCACCATCCCAGCAGAAGATGGAGGACAAGAAAAAGGAGAAGAAGGACAGAACACACCCAGATTTCTCCATCTTGCCTCTTGAACCCCTATTCTAAAACCCCCAAAATTCTAGTTTTTCACCCTGTGACAAATTCACTATCATCCTACTTAAACTCTTGTGGCTTGTAAATCTTCACACAAAGTTGGTAATTTTTTTCCATGGTCTAAAATGGAAGGCACAGGTGGTTTTGACTCCATGCCAAGGTCTCTGAGCCCCTTGCCAGGGTCTCAAATCACCCAGGGCAGCCAGAGGAATGTCCTGGGTCCTGACACCAGCCAGGGTTGGGAGCTCTGGGGAAGGGACAGCTCATGGTGCCAAACCCCTTCTCCCACCCCACACCTCCACTGTCATTCCCTTGCAGACACTTTTTTAGTTATGCAATTATCTTTATTCTGGGAACAGGTGGGAAAAGAGGCTTTAAAATTCTCTTTAAGGCTAGCTGAGTTTTCTTTCTAGAGTTTTTTTTTTTCCTTTGCCCTGTGATGAGTAGCAGAAGGCAGTGCTTGAGTGTTGATGTGGAGGGAAGTTTCTTCCCCCCATGAGAATACATCACAACCTGCTGGTTTATGTTGTGCTGATTGCTCATTCCCATGGCCACCACGGCAAGGGAAGGAGTGAGAAATGCTTTTACACATCCTCAGTAGAAATGATGATTTCCTCTTTTAATTTTTTTTCTCAGCTAATGGGACTTTGAACTCAGTTTTCTCCTTAGAAACATTTCCTAATGTGAGCTCCTAGCCTGGAATTGTCTGTTCCCAGTGGCCTTTCGATGTGTTGGCTGGCTGGCTCTGATGTGCAGGAAAGACCCAGCTGGCTGAGCACTTTCAGGACAAACAGATAAGACAATTTACTATCTGATTTTATGAGAGCCATTTACACTTTGCAGAATTTTTAAAGCAGCAAGCCCTTAAGAAGCATATTCTGAGCATGATACCTGGGAGAATTGCACACACATTTCCTGTCAGCAGCCAGAGAATAGTGTCTAACACCTGCTATGAAGAGCTTGAAATATATTCTTAAATGGCTTGATTGCTCTGCATTTCCCCTGAGATGAGATGAGATGTTATGGAGCAGTTTCTTTGCAGACACTTCTCCAGTGGAGCTCCCTTGCAGCCTGGCTGAGCCTGGGCTCTCTCATGCTTATCCCCCTGGAATTGGAGCCTGTGCTTGCAATCCAGCTCCTGCTCACAGGGACCCTCAAGACCAGCGACTGGGAGGCAGAGGTCATGAGCTAAAGGCCATTTAGGGCAGGATCCTGCCATGCAAGGGCTTACAGAGCAGGGATAAATATCAGTGGAGAACTCCCTCAAAGTGTCCTTGCTGTAAGCACACACCTGTGGCTCTGCAGAGTCTGCTCCTCCTCTGCATCACTCTTGGAAAGCCAGCAGCAATAGAGACCTGTTTTGCAAGAGAAATGCAAACACCCACCTTGGTTTCCTGGCTCAATCTGCTTTTTCAGAGCATCCTGCTGCTCCTGTCCAGGTGTACTGCAGTGTCATCAGGAGGAAATCCTCCCACCCCTGGCCAGGTGAGAGCCAGCAGCCATTGGGGGGTGGCTGAACACACCTTCCCCAGCCTCTGACACTCTACCAAAGCTGCTATGACACTGTAAATATTCAGCCAAGCACTGGATGGGTAACCCAGAGAGCCTCCTAGGCTGCACCTCCCAAGAACTCAAGCCTCAGCCTCTTTGGTGCGCAGCAGGTGTGAAGGAAGGGTGCTGAGTGTGAGACACACCTTTATAGGGGACCTTTTTATTTCAGCATCTTGGATGGGAGCACATTTCCAGCCATTACCTTGCAGTCCTTGCACTCCTCTGTGCCAGCTCACCCCACCACACATCCACCCTGTGGGCTGGTTTGTGGTGTTCCCAGAGGTTTCAGCTGGACTTGGGAGCTGGGAGCTTTCTGCCCCTTAGAAAAGACAGCACAATCCAACATCAATTTTATATGAAAAGAATACCTCAGTGATTTTCTACTGCAGAGTGTTTGTGGTTTGAGACACCTGAATATATACTCTGCAAAGGATAGAAGGAATCTATTAGGTATGTAAATATTAATATTTATGAAATAAATCCTGAAGTTTCAGCTCTTCTTTGGTTGTGGATGTCTTGAAGCTTATTCCATGGAGGATAATGTTTTTCTGCTAATAGGTAAAATGGTGGAAAAACCAGGACAGGCAGAAACTCATTTAGCATTTCAATTAACAGGGAAAAGGCCCTGGAATTTGAGTAGCAATTTCTTGTAGCTTTCAATGAATATTTTCAAAGCTTTCTCAAATAATGTACTTTTCTTTGAACTTCCATTGCTGGAAGTTGCCCAGGAATTTCACACAGATAACAAGCCTCTCTGCTCACTGCCACTCCTGCACCTGCAGGAGGGTTCAGCTGCAATTCCTCATCCCTGTCTCATGTTCCCTGAGATTTTGTGTGGACCCTTCCTCCTTGCAAAGGCAGCTGGACCTGGGTGCTGCAGTGAGGCTGCTGGGATGCCAAGTTCCACAAACTCCAGGCTTAGGGAGTGTATCTTGCTCTGGCAAATTAAAAATTGCAAACAAAAAAATGAAAAAGGGCAGGTGTAAATATGTGTTTATGGGACAGCTACAGACCTTCTCTAATTATTTTTTGGACTGTGGAGGAGTACAAACTGATCCTTGCATAAGATTTTTTGCAAAATGGAATTGAGCCAAAATGTCCTTACTTAGAGGTCCCTCCATCTGGCAACAACAGGAAAATTTATCCTGGATTCTGTCAGTCGTCATGAGAAGGCTCTGTCAAACATATGTGATGAAGACAAAACTGCACATTTCAGTTTTACCCACGCTTCCGGGTCAAATGCAGTAAATTTTATTGTCCCTGTGCAAAATTTCCTAGCTCTTGGAAAGAGAACAGCGTTATTTGTAAATTAAGGTGGAAAAACCCAGCTTGGGAACCAACTCTGGTTGATCACAGAGAGCCCCCTTGCTGTCAGGCTTCCCTGACCACACCACATATCCTGCATTTCAGAGCTGGGCAGAGGGGATGTGGCTGATGGAATTCAATGCCCATGATTTCTGATTTACACCTCCTCATTGCCCCTAAGATATCTCATCAACAGGCATAGACCAGGAGTTTCCAGGGTGGTGTGAAGCCAGCTGTGTCCCAGCAGAGCACAGCCCTTGGATCAGGGAAACCAATCCCTCTTCCTCATGCTGGTGATGCTGTGATCTTCAGAAGCTGTACAGAACTGAGATGCCTGTAGTTAGTGCTGAAACATTAGGTGGATGCATCTGCTTTAAAGGAAGAGTCTAATTTTAAGCCTTTGAATTAATGGTCAACTTCTCTGTTGTGGTTTGGCAGGCAGGGGAGAGGAACAGGGCTGTCCTGTGGCATGGTATCCCCAGGAAAAGGGCCTGCACATCAAAGCAGCCCTCATGTGCTGAGTCCTGGGGTTCTTCTTCATGCTTCTTCTTCCTTCTTCTTCATGAGTTTGAGTAACATTTTGTAATTGAACAAGAAAGTCTGCATTGCAGACTCTATAGGATCAGTTATTAGGTTAAAAAGAAAAATAATCTGTGTCAGTTCTTAATTAGATAGTTTAGTCTTAAAAGACCTTGTAACAAAAGATTGTTAGCCATTTTATGCCTTCTAATAAAAAGCTGCCAAACTCACAGTGATGAGACTGAAGAAGAAACCCAGGACAATACCCTGTGCTCTCCATCCTCCTTCCATCCACAGCATACTAAAAATCTTAAAACCTAAATTTTTCACTAAGTGATACACCTACACTACTCTCTATAATCTATTTCACACTCTTGTGGATTCTGATCTGTCTTGAAGTTTAGGAAACTTTTTCCATGAATGGGGGTCAAAGTCAGTGCTCCCCTGGGGCTCAGGGCACCCCAGAGCAGACAGAGAAATATTCCTGGTGCCCTGGGTTTCTGCAGTTTGGCAGGCAGGGGAGAGGAGCAGACCTGTCCCTCCCTGCATGTGGCATGGTATCCCCAGGAAAAGGGCCACACATCAAAGCAGCCCTGGTGTGCTGAGCTGCTGGGATGCTCATCCTGGGGAAGGGCTGTGTCCCCCTCACTGCCAGCACTGCACAAGTGGCCACAGCACAGCCTGGCCTCTCTGGGTTCTGCTCCACACATCCCACGGCAGATGTGCCACAGCTGGGCTGGGAGGCAGCCAAAAGGACATCCAGAGGGAAATCTGCAGCAGGCACCCACTGGGCTTGTGCTTCTTCAGCTGCTGTGGATTGGTGTTGATGCCTGTGAAGGCTGACCTGGAGCAGAGACTGGATGGAGCTAAAGAATAAAGTAGGGATTTATTAAAAGGCCTCAATGGCTCCACCTTGGGCAGCGCAAGAGCCCAGCCAGGGCTGCACCCCTGGTGAACCCAAAATGGTCCCAAAATGCACAACCAGTTATGAGGTCTCTCACTTTTATAAGTTTTGGTCCATTTGCATATTGGAGCTAATTGTCCAATTACAGCTCCAGCCCATGCAGTCCCATCCTTCTTGTTTTTCTCTCTTCAGTCCATGTTGTTTATGCTCTTGGGCCTGAGATTTGGATCATTTGTCCTTGGTCCCCAGATGGAGAAGGAATTGTTTTGTCTCCCTACTCTTTGAAGGGAGCTCACTATCCCCTTATATGAAGCCCAGACCCACACACTAAAGCAGCACAGAATCTGAAAAATATAAAAGCTAAAACCTGAGGCATCAGTGTCATCCCACCGCTTATCCCAGGGTGATGCCACCCTGCACCAGGTGAGGGAATGGCCCAGCATGGTCTGATTTACAGCTGTGCATTGACCCACAGACTGATAGAATGGCTTGGGAGGGACCTCACTGATCATCTCATTCCAACCACATTGCCATGGGCAGGGACACTTTCCACCAGACCAGGTTACTCCACACCCCATCCAACCTGGCTTTGAACACTTCCAAGGATGGGGCATCCACTTCCAAGGATGGGGCTTCTCTGGACAATGTGTGCCAGGGCCTCCCCACCCACACAGGGAATAATTTCTTCCTAATATCTAATCGAAACTGTCCTCAGCTTAAGCCATTATCCCTTGTCCTATCACACTTTTAAAACATCCCTCTCCAGCTCTCCTTGCAGGCACTGGGAGCTGCTGTAAGAGCTCCCCAGGACAGACAATATAGTCTTGTGGCTCTCTGACCATGGCCCATGTTGGAGTCCCTGAGTCACCCTGATTTCCATCAAGCAGCGTATTCAGAGCGAGAAGCTCTGAGCTTTATCTTCTGTGTCACAGTGACATTTTCAGCTTCAGGCTTCTGTAGGGTGAGGCAACCAGGAGGTCCCCAGTTACTTGCAGAGTGCTTACCTTTTAATGGAAACATACTGCACCTCCCAGTCAAGGGATTCAATCCCCTTATCCATATGAAAGTATAAATGACCGTATAGAAAGGTAAGAATAAGGGCAACCATGCTAATTCCATGTCCTCAAGATGTTTAAAAGACATGAGCTTTGAGTTGGTACCCCTACATAAAAATAGATTATAATATCATGCAATCAATAAAAAAAGAAAGGAAAAAAAAACTATTAGAGGAAAAAAGAAAACAATTCAGAAACTCTACATGGTGGTTTGTAATGGATCTGACAATCCAGTGGCTACTTCAGCAGCATAAACACATTCCAGGATGCATTATGTTTTATATTGTATGTGTTAAAATATTTAGTAACTACATTGCAATAAACATTGTTTTGATCTCAAAGTGCACCATATTTTAAAGTCTGTTGTACTCCAGAAAGAATTATATTCTCCAGCCTCCTTAATAAAAGCCACAATCTATGATGTTCTTGATGTGCACGGGCTACACAGTATGATGACATTCTTCAAGATGCCTTTAATGAATTAATGCCTCTCCAAATGGTTTTAAGCTTACAAAAGAAGATGTGTGCATGGTCCTAAACCATTTGGAGCCATTTTATTCAGTGCCTATTGATTTTAGTGCCAGTAAACCTCCCTGCTGCCTGCCTCTGATGAGTATTAGATTATATCCTCTGCAGCACACAATGGGATTTAGCGGCGCCAAAAATGTAATTTCAGCACAAAATACAGAAGTCATTATAACATCAACTCTCTTTTTTCTTCCAAATTTTAGGTACCTGAAGATCTAACTTCTGCAGAAACTGGCGCTATTTCTCTGAAGTGATTTCAGAGAACTTACTCCTCCATCTTTAAACTTATCAGTGGGGCTGAAATGGGCTTAAAAATAAGGAACTGAAAAGTAGGTGGTTTTTTTTTTCTTTCAAACAGCCTTTATATGGAGTCATTAATACTGGTAGTGGCACACAAGGATGTTTGTCTCTGTGCTTCCTATATGTTTTTAGTAAGAAATTCTTTCTCTTCTCCCCTCAAGGAGAAGCTGCTCTGGTCAACTGAGACAGAAATGCCATGCCATGCCTTGCCGAACCCGCAGAGATATTTATGCTATTCTAGAACTTCCCCAATGCATGCCAGCAGAAGCTTTTTCCCTTCCCTTTAGTTGCTGCTAAAGGTGAAGATGCACCTCATTTCCTCAATTAATGCTGCATCTTCTTCAGCTGTGGCTGAGCAGAAGGACACAGCCAGAATCCAACCTCCCAAAAAGTGCTGCTGTGGGGCTGAGGTGTCCCCAGCTCTAAAGTTCCATGGTTTTCCCACTGTGTCAACCCTCATGGATACAACTTTGATCATTTCCAGCAGTAAGAAGAGATAAAAAGAAGGATCTCAGAAAGAGAAGCCACAGGCAAAGTAGTTCTGTACCATGGGAATAGACATGGATGTAAGACCCATGGAGATAAGGGGTCTGTGGGAAATGGAAATATCATCCCTTTGATCTGCTCTCCTAATGCAGTACCTGACCAGGAAGGAAAGCTGGTGTGAATTCACCAGCCAAAGAGCCTCCCCAGTGACAGACTGGTCTCTGTGGGCGAGTTTCATCCCCACTCAGCATCCCAGGATGGAGGTGAGGAGGGGATTTGCCCACCACCTGCCTCGCTGGGCTCCTGCCTTGCAGTGATGCAAAGCTGAGAGAGGCTGGTGTAAGAGCCTTTCAGCAGGCAATTAAAGCAGAATGCTTTCTGTAATATATAAACAAGCCCATTAAGCCTGACTTTAATGGGGCTGAGAATCTATGATAAATAATTGAAAAGAAAGCTTAAAGTGAATTTCAAAGATCTTTTTTCCCCCCTTAAAATGTATTTACAATGCTACAGTGCTTTATATAGCTTGAATGTTTAATCAATTGTCATTTATAGAGAGTTCAGTTCCTGGGGTTTTGTGATATATATGTGCAAAACAAGCCACTTGAATGTCAAAGCCATGGAGCAGCAGCTCTTGGGTTGAGACAGATTTGACACAGTTTGTAGAGGGCTGTGCAGGGGGAAAGCTTCTTCTCATCTCTGCTGCTCTCTGTAGTTTAAAAGGTTCTTGAACCAGCTTGAATTCCTCCTGCTGTAGCACATAGAGGACGACTGGAGAGGGACCTGCTGACTGCTCACCTGGTCCCCAGGTCCAGCCAGCAGCTGGCAAAAGCTCAGGTTTCTTTATCTGCACTGAGGCAAAACCCCAGCCCTGCTTCAACAAGACCAGAGGAGCAGGGAGGCAGAACAAATGGATGCATGAAAGGAGCAGCTGATGTTTATTGTGCACTAAACATCCTTGTCAGGTGCCTCGTTCAGGTATTTTTCCAGGGCT
Organism: Molothrus aeneus; assembly: GCF_037042795.1. NCBI lineage: Eukaryota > Metazoa > Chordata > Aves > Passeriformes > Icteridae > Molothrus > Molothrus aeneus. Next base: position 55,374,913 of record NC_089651.1, on the reverse strand, counting down.
GGTGGTGATTAAGGATGTCAGGGATGATGTGCTATTCCCTTCTCAGGGAGGGAGCATCTATCCAGCTTCCACTAACACAGGGCCTGACAAGATGGGAATGTCTCTCAGTGCCTTTCAACACACACATTTAAAATGTCTTGCAAATTAGACTCTGGACTAATCCCATCCACTGTGCAGCTGCCCTCACTGAGCCTAAACTGGCACTGCCTCAGGGACATCACTGGAGTTTCACTGCAGCCCCCAGCCCCTCTTCTTGGTGCTTATTGGTCCCTCCTGACCTGTACTCAGATCAAAAAGACTCAGATCTTTATTTTGCAGAGAAAAAGCTGGCTCTCTCTAAAGCCCAGAGGTCAAGAGCACCTTTAAGCCCTAGAAGTTCTTTTATTAGGAGATGTTTTGTGGAAGCTTTCACACATGTTTTAAGGTGCTGTCAAAGTGCTTTGGGAATTCAGGCATTCAGGAGTTTATTGATGTCCTTCCCCCAAGCTTCACCTCCCACTGAAATGGGGCTCAGTGGAGAGATTTCACAGCTTTTTTACCATCACATGTCCTTTAAATTATTCTGTTTCTGTCCTTTAGTGTTTTTGCTGACTGGGAGAATGCTTGTTCCCTGACTTTACTGGGCTGTAAGCAGCAGTGCTCTGCCCATGACATAGTGGGAATTGAATTGGCACTAGAAGAGTTAATCAGGAAGAGAGGCTCTCTGAGATGTGACCAGACTGGCACAGAAATCTCCCTGCTCAGAAACACAGTAATAAACACCCAGATGGCTTTTAAAATAATATACACGGATATTTAAAATTATAAAAACAAGCAAAGTAGGATTCAAATAACTAGATACTCGTGGCAAAAGGGATTAAATCCTGCTCTGAGCAGCTGTGCTGGAAATGGTGCAGTGTAGTCCCAGCTTTGCACCAGTGTGCATGAAATCACAGCTCGTTCCCACAGAATCCCCTAATCATCCTTCCATTAACTCATATAACTGTGTGGGACTAGAGCAGATTTCTCAATAAAAATGATGGATAAGTAAATTGGGAGAAGCACTCTATCACTTAGCAGGTGTGAGAAGATTGACAGTCCCAGCACTGCTGAGGGAGGATTGTGTGCACTGACTCAAGGGTGTCGCTGTGTGGAAACGCTCGTGTGTGGCTGGGGAAAAGCTGCCATAGCTCTTCCATGAATGAGAAATGCTGGTGCTGCAGGAGGTGATGCTGGAACAGGATGCAGGAGAGCTGCAAACACCCCGAGAGCAAATTGTGCAGAACAGCATAGGCAGCAGGTGTGCAAGGAAGGACCAGGAGCCTCCAGAGGTTGAGAAGAGAGAAGTTGCTGGAACAGGTTTCACAGAAAAGCTGTGGATGCCCCATGCCTGGCAATGTTCAAGGTGAGGCTGGATGGGTCTTTGAGCAGCCTGGTCTGGTGGAAGGTGTCCCTGACCATGGCAGGGGATTGTGATGAGATAATCTATGAAATCCCTTCCAGCCCAAAAGCCCATAATCTATAAGGTCCCTTCTATTCTGTGATTCTCCGTGTCCCAGAGGATGAGTGGGAATGCTGGGGTGCAGGCAGTGCAGCAGTGTGGAAAGTGGCATTGGGGAGGACACTCTTGTCTGTGGCTGTGAGATACAGGCCCTTGGAGTACCTGCAGGAACTCTGCAGCAGCAGGCTCAATTGAATGGATAATGTAGTAGATTAATGGGAGAAACACAAAGGCCTGCTCCTCTCTCCTGGTTAAAACCTAGCCTGAGTTCCTGCTTCCCCTCAGAGTGGGAACTGGGGAGAAGGCACAGCTTCTCTGCTTCTCCCAAGGACTGGCAATAGGAATGGGAGGAGATTCCCAAGCTCCCACAGCATGCCTGGGTTTGGCTCTGCTCACACGTGGCTCCTGCTAAAAGCATGGTTTGACACACAGGTCCCTGTGGCTCACAGGATCCCCCCGCACTGGTATTGCAGCCTGCATCTCCTCTTCATGCAGCGCTTTTCAGAGAGCCACCAAATCCTCCTTGCACTGAAATTCCCACCATGGCTCTCCCATTCAGCATTTCTGAGCATTCACAACGTGCTCAGCAGTGAATTAGCAAACGTCAGTGACATCACTCAGAGATGAAAACAGCCTTGCCATCTTCTTGATGAATCCAGAGAGGCAGAGATGGCAAGTCCTGGGTCTCTGGAGGGGCACTGTCACTGTGGCCTGGCTGTCCCCACCAGCCCAGCTCTCTGAACTCCCCTTCCCTGTGCCTGCAGCCTCGGGCAGGGGGAGTGGTGGCAGGGAAATACCCCGGCTGATGGGAAAAAGGAGTGGGGGATCGGGATTAATTTTCATACACGGTGCCTGGAGAATGAAGCGTTTGTTGTAGAGATTTACTGAGTGAGAAACAATGCTCTGCCTGATCCCTTGGCAGGGGGAGCAGCTCTGGCTAAGGACTGCTGGATAACCAGCGCTAGGAAATTCCCAGCTCCGTGCTCTGCGCTGCCTCCCAGGTAGCTCAGGAGCTATCAGACCTTACACCGAACCGTACCCCAGCGTGCTGAGCAGGTCTCATCATCCTGCAATCCTGTCAGAGCATGCTGCCAGCTCCAGAAATAGGGATTTGGGGCAGGGAAGTTGGATATTGTCTGTCTGTCCCCTAGGCCACCCTTCAGCTGCGCTGTCTGACAGTGGCAGAGGAGTGCTGGCAGCCCCAGGACACACGGACAGGCTGGCTGGGATGCCACAGACTTCCCTGAGCCTCTCTCCCCTGGCTTTTGCTGAGTTTTGATGTCTGGAATGCCTGTTACCTTGTTATAAGCACAAATATGGGATTGTTCACCACAGGCACTCCATGGATGGGGGCACCTCCCCCTGGGCAGGGTGGAAAAGGGAAAAAGAATTACCCAAGTCCAAGCAGTGAAAAAAAGGACAAACTGCCTGTCAGATGGCTCTGCTCTCATCCTGTGAGTGATAAAGGTGTCAAACAGGGAGTGTCTCCCTCTTTGATGGCCAGGACATTGCTGGAGCCACATCTTCTGGGAGGGAGTGACACTCCTGTCACAAGCCAGTACTGAGTGCCATAATATGCAGGGAAAGGCAGTGGCCAGACCAAAAAAAAAACCAGGTGGAAGGACTGTGAGTGTCAGGCAAGGCAGGCAGCTGGAAACCGCTGTGATCACACCGTATCATCTGCTGGGTCTCCATGAGTGTCACTCATCTGCTGCAGTGAGCAGCTCCCTTACAGATCCCGAGGCAAGAGGCAGCAGAGAAAGCCAAGATGTGCTCTGGGGTTGCACAAGAATCAGGCAGAGTCCTGCTGGAAAACACCCTGAGGCTGGGCTCCGTGTCAGGGCTGGTGTGCAGCAGGAGGAGCAGTGATGGCCATATGGTGTGTCAGCACCACACACTTCCCTCTGCAGGTGTCCAGGAGCAGCCAGCCAGCAAGGTACTAAAGGAAATTGGCATTTCCAGAGTAATTCTCCAGTGCTGGTCCTCAGTGAAAAGCACTAATCACTTGGAGAAGTGAGGGTTACACCTGACTCTGGGAATTTGTCCTCCTCCTTTTGCTTTTTGAGCCTCAGCAGTTCTTACCACAGAGCAGCACAGATTATCCCAGAGATGCATCACCCCATCAGTCTTACTTAAGACTAAGGTGGGTGTCTATAAGCTATTCCCAAAATACATTTTTACAGATTTTTCTCCTTCTCTGTCTTTTTAAATGGCAATGCTCTGACAAAACCTTCTCCACGAGCCAAGATTTTCAGAAGTGGTTTGGATGGCACTGGCTGAGTATTTGTGAGCTGTGGAGGGTATTACTGTTCAGATCTTGTGAGACACCTCACACTTGGGAGAGGCCTTGGCCATAACCTCAGTATTCTCTTGGTTTAAAGGTCACACAGCCAGGCCAAGCACAAGAGACTACCCTCCCAGAGAAAGAATGAACCTGGAGAAGGATTCAAGAGAGGAGATGTGTCTTGGGACAAGTTTCATGAGCACCTAGACATGGATCCTACCATCTGACCCTCATTTTCTTCTGACATAAAAATGTCCCCATGCTTTGCAAATGAGGCAAAGCAGCTCCCCTGGACCCCACTGTGCAGCTCACCAGATGCATGGCAGGGATTGATCAGATGGACACTTACAGCACAGTTTTTCAGTCAGACTGCCTGCTTATAACATTTCCCATGCACTTCCTAGTGTTTCTGGCGAGCTTTTCAGCTCACTTGATATATTATTAAGAGTAGCTATGAAACTAATTAACTGAGGAGAATGCTATTTAACTGTCAATAAACCTTTGGATCTCTGCCCTCTTTCCTCCAAATTTAGACATTAATTCTGCAAAGCCTTCTCTGTTCCCTACCCCACAGCTTCTCTCCCCTCCCTTTTCACAGCTCCTTGGTGGCACCTTTTTACTTCATCTGGCCCAAGCTGTTTGTCCTCTGCAGTGCTCCAGGGCCTGGTGGCTGCCTGCTCTCCATCACAGTTTGTCAGGATATGATGTCTCACTGCTGCTGTGCCTCCTCCAGCCTCCCATCGCCCAAATCCTCCATGGGGATTTCTCCCAGGCTGGAGTCTGTCCCTGCTGCACCCTCAGGCTTGTTCCTAGTAGGAATGCTGGGGATTGCAGTGGTGGCACAACTGACAGATGCAGATGGAAAGAGTAGAGGGCTGAATTTACCATCCAAGCAGCATTGAGCTCCCTACAGCTGCTCTTGCTGGGCTGTATAAGTTTAAGCCCCTTTAAAATACAATTGCCTTGATTCTCTGGACTCAGAGAGCACAGAGAGCAACGGTTCTCATTCCTCCTTAGAACATGTCTGCCAGCAAAGCTCATCACTGCTGATTCTGATTCCCCCTCCCCCTGGAAAAGCGCTCCTGGACCCGCTGCTGTGGTGGTGCCACAGCTGAAGGAGCCCCAAGGACTCTGTGGTTCCCTGGAATCGTGCAGAAATCGCTCCTGACACACAAATAATGCCCCATTTCTCTGCACAATGGCCCCATGCATACAGTGGCCTCCCAGAGAACAACAGATGACTGTAGCTCCAGAGCAGATGTGCATGCTGTCCATGTCAGGGGTTTTGAGATGGAGATCTGCAAAGGGAGGGGGAAAGGCAGAGCTTTTGTGAGAAAGTATGAGGAGACTGGTAAAAAAAAAACCACAATGTAGAGAAAAAAATAGCTCTGGTATCTTCATGTGGCAGGCTTTGAGAACGTTGCTGATTCAGGGCTGTCTTGAAATCTGTTAGAAAATAACCCTTTCTATATTTGAAAGGCAGAGCAGAGCCTGACTTTCAAGGTACAAAATTGCTCCTGGATTTGCAAAGAAGACAGTAAGGAACAATTTCTATTGCCTCTGGGAAAAAGTATCAAGGGCTTTGCTCCCCTTGCACAGCTCCTCAAAGCCTGGAAAATGAGATAGTGACCTGAACTTTTTTGGTTTAGTTCTGCATGAACTATATTAAATCATGGCACTGTGAATCTGGACTGTCCTGAATGACAGAAACCAAAGTAGGTACCTGGGAATGGACTTTTGTCACACTTGAACCTTGTGCTGGTGTTTCCCTGCTGGGTTTTGATGTTGGTACACCTGAGTTTAGGATGGATAGCCTGGCTTTCTTGGACACACTGCAAGAGACAATATGGAAGAAGCAGCAGCCAAAATAGCAACAACAGAAGTTGCAGCAGGCAGATTAGTGGCTGCAGCAGGCTCTGATCAAGCTGTTCTCCTTCTGTCACCATTTTGAGTGTTTATTGTTCAACACTCCAAACTGCTGCTGGTTACAGGGCTGTACCAGTGAGAAGGGATAAAGGAGAGTACAAAATCCCTGTAGGAATGCACAGGCTGCCCTGTTCCAGAGCTGGATGCCTCCCCTCCCTTTCATTCACAGCCCACCTGACTCCTGTCCAAGTCACACATCCTGAGGAAACAGTTGATTTTTCTCCTCAATAATTTGGTTATAAGCCCAGGGCCTGGAGACAAGAAAGGTTCTGTCACTGAACCCCCCTCTGCCCCTGCCCCCTGCCTGTCTCAATCTGTTGGCCAATGTCAACAAACTTTGTCAGGGAGCTATGAAATTCCTGCAAGTTTCATAAAAACAGGAGACTGCATTGAGGGTGGTGAGCTGAATCAATGCCCACACAAAGCTCCTGGCTGCTCCTGTCCTGAGCTTCATCCAAAAGGCAGAGGCAGAGCACACGATCAGAGCATCACCGGGGAATGCTGAAGGGGGAAGAGTACAGAGGACATGAAGGTGATCATGAGAGACCCCTGGGAAGGAGGTTCTGTGTAGAAGGTGCTGTAGGAGGAGATCTGATGGCTTGCTGTGGGAGGCTCCAGAGGCAAAGCTGTAGGAATCCAGGTTTAATTGTTTTTGCTGCTGACAGAACAGCTTAATTATGCACCGAGGGTCTCATTTGGTTTGGCCTCCCTGTGCAGGTCCAGATAAGGAGGCACACAGCTGAATGCCCTTTAGCTCCCCAGTTATCTTCAGACAGATTTCACTCTGATGTGCTGATAGGGGATCTGGGGAGGAGCTGCAATTCCCGTTTGGGGATGATCCTGCCCCAGAGCAGCCTAAAGCAAGGCAGAGATGCAGAGTCCCAGGGTACTCAGCTGTGCTGCAGTGCTGTGAGCCCCTTGTGCTCCCTCCTCACTGACAGAGGAACTGATCCCCCCCTCCTCCTCCCTGTTGGAGCTCCTGTGGCCTGGAGTGCTGCCTTCCTATTTTCAATAAAAATCTGCATTTGTGAGAGCTGATAAGTCTTTTCAGGGTCTGCAGCTGGACTGTGAATAGGCTATGAAGGCCTAATTTGAGCTCAGATGAGAGCTGTGTTGGGCTTTTCCCCTGAGCTGGCTCTGGTGCCTCAGGGACACCCCAGCAGGCTCTGCAGGAGCTCAGCTGAGTTTGGAATGGAGTGCAGGTCTGAAAGGGAAGATTTATTTTTTTTTTCTTTTTCTCAACTTTGGAAAACAAAATAAAAAGACTAAAAGGCTGTAAAACATCCAGTCTGCTACCAAACTGCTTTTTTAAATGTCTCCAGCTTTACAAAAGTTGCACATTACCATTAGACATCCCTTTCTCTGTTACCTACTTACACCTCTTCAATGTTGAATGGAAAAATTAATGCTGAGGCTCCTTCCCCTCCTAATCAAACATTACAACACTGAGAAATCAGAGTGAAGATTATACAGAATAGTCATTCCATAACAATACAATTATGATGAAATCACTTTAGCATCTTTGGTCTGAGATGAGATTAAATCTATTTTAATGAGACATTAGATGGGCTTGTTTCTCCTATGTTTTTTTCCTCATGGCGCCACTACAATGCAGAGGAATTATTTTTTTTTTCTTTAGTTGCCTCAGTTTGTGATTTTTTATTTGCAAGAAATCAATATTCTGTGCAGGGAAAATAAATGGAGAGTATTGCGAAACTTCTTTTTGTACCTAAATTACCGATACGCTCCCTCCATTTCAGCTTCATGCTGACAGTTTCTTTTCCCTGAGAATTTCTCCTTTTCAGGTTACTTCCCCAAAAAAACTATTTAATATTTCCTGCATCAGCAAGGTTGCTGAAGAGTTGATTTGCCAGGTTTCTGAAACTGCCAGGGAGCTCCATCTTGCTGAGCTGTGCTCACAGCAGCTCTGAGTCACAGAGGCAGCACGGGGTGGCTGAGAGCCCTGGCAGTGCTGGCCCTGACCCTGCTGCCTTGGAGGGCTCTGCAGGGTCTGGGAATGGCACTGCCTGTGCCTCCAGCCTTGCCTCAGTTTCCCAGGACTCAGTGTGACACCTGGGGGTGCAGCACCCTGGTTTTCAGGGTGGCCATCACAAGGCCACATATCCACAGGGTGTCCGTTCAAAAGGTCTTGGGCCATGTAATAGTCACAAATTATTTGCTCTCAAGTGAGCAAGAAGGTTTGGTTGTTTTTTCTTTTTCTTTCTTTTTTTTTAAACAAGCCTGATTTTGATGGCAAAGTCTGTGCCGTTCTCAGATATCAAAGTGAACCTAAGGCTCTTTAGGGAATGATATAGTTTAAAAAAGTGTGGGCTGTCTCCATCTCTCAGCTGGGGAGGGCTTTGCTGTTTTGCTTCATTTACCACAGCTTCTTCCCAAAGGCAACCTCCTTCCCTTGGTCCAAAATAAACTCTGGGAAACTGTTCACTCATGGATCACCTTCTGTGGCACCCTCCATGATTTATCTGGCCAGCATCTCTTTGGGGGGGTGACCAGCTGCCTGCTCTTCCTTCTTCTGTTTTGAAGAATCAGGTGGACAGATGGAAAAGATCTTCCCAGGGAGCAAATTGGTTCCTTCAATAAACTGCTCAACTGTGAGGGCAGCTGGAAGCTTTATCTCAGGTACCTCTGTTAGAGATGGATGGAGACTCCTCTTGTCATCTCTTCAACTACCAGCGCAAGGTGCTCCCAAGGCAACACATTTGTTGATAGTTTGCTGTGCAAGAAAACAAAAAAATATTAGATAAAAGAGAGCTGCATTCATTGATCAAAGCAATGGGAAAAAGAATGGAGCTGGTGTTATGGATCATCAGCCAGCTGTGCGAGTTGGAAAAAGGGATGTCGCGCTTTTGCCTTTAGAGAAAGGTCTAATCAAACACCTGCCAAAGGAAGGGAAAGCCCCAGTCTCCATCTGAAGGCAGAAAGGAGTTCCATGGAATTGCTTGGAGCCCTTGAGTTAAATGCATGTTGAGAGGAAAGTGATAAAGATGAAACACAGCAATGGAAACCTGTCTCAGGAAAAGCAGGTAGGTCCCAACTGTCAACAGTAATCTGAACCTATAACAAGCACTCCTGTTTGAAAATGAATCCAACTGAAAATGAAAGATTAAACAAGTACAACAACGTAAGAATAAATTGCTCATAAATCTCTCTGGTATTCAGGATCAAAGGAAGATTAAAGAACAAGTTATGGAAATGTGGTAGAGGCAAAGAGAACCTATTAAGTGATATCATTTAGTGAATATACGAGTAATAGAGAGTTCACATCTAAGTTTAGAGAAAAGGGAATGAACCTGTAGCAGCTGAAAGAGAATTTAAATTATATGTGGCATGAATGATAAATGATGAAGAAAGTTCTGTAGCCCAAACCCAACAAAAATATGACCCAGGATCACAGCTGCTCTGAGAAAACTCACTTAAAGTTGTGCTTTAAGGATGATGGAGAAGGACCAAATTATCCCAGTCCACCTTGCAATTTTGAGAATGTGAGGGTGGACACCAGCTACATGAATTCCTGTTACAGGAATGACATCCAAGTAAAGTTACAGGGGAGTCACCAGAGCAGGGAGAACTCCTGGGATCAGCAGGGCCCATCATCTTCCCCCAGAAGCTCTTCTTTTCCTATTTTCCTCTGTGCTGGGCTGAGGTCACAGCCCATTCTCCAGTGATGATGCTTAGGGACTTCTTTTTCTTCAGAAAACCACACTAAAGTACTTGTCTGTGTGTGTAAGACTACACATTTATACAAGCATGCTCTTTTACAGGGACAATATTAACATCAAAAGGCCCCATGTCAGGCACTTTGCCCCCATATTTAGTAAGCCTTCTGACTCTATGATATAAATAAATCAAAATGGGAAAAGAAGAGACCCTCTTCTCCCTGCTAAGACAAGTTGAGAGTGTTTAGAAGAAGCATCTTGTGCCAGCTCATGCAGAATCTGCAGCAAAATCAAACTTGAACCCATCACAGAATCACGAGTGCTTTTTTACTGTAGGAAACACTGTCTGTGTCTCTGGGGAAAGAGGAAGCTATATTCAGGACAGGGGGCAAGAGGTGCTGGGTTAGCTGGGGAGGTTAAGGGACTTCACCTTCATCCCACGTAGATACTATATGCTTATCATCATGCAATCAATAAATACATTAATAATCCTATGTTTGTGCTAATTTCAACCATTTCATTCAATACAATTTTTTTTTTTCAAGACTGATTTTTTTATGTGTAGTCTGTAATTTTCTTTATAAGAATTTGTCAGGAGTGTTTAGGAAAGGAAGAAAATGCAGCAAGCCTTTGTCAATATTTTCCTGTAGTGAAACCAGTTGGAAATTGAAAGAGACCAAGGTGGGGAAGGTATTTGCATGTGCAAAAGATGATATAAGTGCAGCTGAGATTATATCAAAGTAAAGTCAGCGCGAGGCAGTCAGAAAGAAGGTTTTGCCTTCACTTGGCCTCCCAACCCAAGCAAACAGCAGCCTTTGATAGCTTTGAAGGTTATTTCTTGCTCACACCTCAGATGGGTGTGCATTCACTAAGTGCATTGCCTGTGGGCAATCTGATTTATGTTCAAATGTTTGTGGTACATGAGGTGCACGCAAATCTATTTTTATGTATGTATTTATTATCAAGGCATGCACAGCACAGACTTTTCAGCCTACACTACACAAAACAGCTCAAAGCTGTGCCTGACAGCAAAACAGCTTTGTGGAGGCCCTGACCCAAGGCATTGTGTAAGTCACCCTACACAAGCCCAAACCCGAACAACGAATGCCTGGATGTGGATGCTCACATCAGCGTCTCCACCTGTTGAATCAGGGAGTCAGGGGAGGGAGCAGGAGCTGGGTGAGCTCCGAGTCTGGGGGCATGGGTGAAGTGTGAGCATCTCACATCACACACAGAGGGAGGCAAGGCCATGTCCCAGGGCAGAGCTTGGAGCTGTCATTGCCCCTGGGCCCTGACCCATGGCCAGCATCAACCCTGCCAGGCTTAACCCATCCTGAGGCACTGAACACTGCTCCCAGAGAGGAAAGCTGGTCATTTAGTGGACTCAGGGCGAGTCTCATGAGACAAATTCTCCATTGCAGTGTTTGTCTCTTCATCCTCATTTGGACTTGCATTTTTTTGGCTGTTATGTAGTCAAAGAGCATAAATAAAATATATCCAGCGTTTTTCATCAATACCAGACTTCTCACAGCACTTTGCATTTTTAGACACTTCACCTTTTCAAATCACTCATTAAATATTAATAAATTAATCCCTCTCACAGTCTTTTGACGCATGCAAGACATTTTCATGATGATCGTCTTCTGCTCTGTTTTTTATTTGAATATGAAATACATCATGTAGATGTATCATTTAATACAATTAGCTGGCAGTTATAAACAGTGCCAGAAACCAAGCATGGCAGGCTGATTTTTCCTACATGTGTTCAATTGGCACTTAAATATACAGGAAGTGAAAAAATGAAGAGCTAATGGCATGAATGACTTTTTGAAAGTTTGTGTTCTTCAGCACATTGTTTACTTGCTTCCTTTCATTTCCATGAGTGCTTTTTATGGAAGTTATTAAAACCACCAGTAAGATCAGCAATTTTTGCTGGGCTGAATGCTTGTATTGGGATTGCATGGAAAGGTTTTGGTACAGGGGGGCTACAGGGGTTGCTTCTGTGAGAAGCTGCTGGAAGCTTCCCCCATGTCCAACAGAGCCAATGCCAGCTGGCTCCAGGAGGGAACCAGGACAAAGCTGAGCCCATCAGTGACTGTGATAGCACCTCTGGGATAATATATTTATATGGCAAAAAAACCCCAAACAACAAATGGAAATGCAGCTCGAGAGAGGCCTGAGAACAAGAGAAACAACTCTGCAGGTCCCCAAGGTCAGAGCAGGAGGAGAGGAGGAGGTGCCGGAGCAGAGATTCCCCTGCAGCCCATGGTGAGGCAGCTGAGCCCTGCAGAGATCCAAGGGGATGCAGAGATCCACCCACAGCCCCTGGAGGAGACCCACACTGGAGCAGGAGGATGCCCAAAGAAGGTTGTGACCCCGTGGCAAACCCATGCTGAAGCAGGTTTGCTGGTAGGACTCACGACCCCATGGAAGGATCCCACACTGGAGCAGTTTGTGAGCAACTGCAGCCTGTGGGAAGGACTCACCTTGGAGAAGTTCATGGAGGATTGTCTCCTGTGGGAGAGACCCCCACCCTGGTGCTAGGAAGAGGAGGAGGAAGGAGCACCAGAGAAAGTGTGTGATCAGCTGAGTGCAGCCCCCATTCCCCCTCCGCCTGCACTGCTGTGGGGGAGGAGGTAGAGAATGTGGGGGTAAAGTTGAGCTTGGATTAAGAAGGAGAGGGGAAGAAAAGTGTTTTAAATTTAGTTTTTATTTCTCATTATCCTACACTGATTTGACTGGCACTAATTTATACTAATTTTTCCCCAAGTCGGGTCTGTTTTGCCCCTGATGGTAGCTGGTGAGTGATTTCCTTGCCCTCATTTCTCTCTGTCTTTTGCTATATTTCCTCTCCCCTAATGAGTAGGGGAGGGACAGAGCAGCTTTGATGGGCACCTGGCCTCCAGCCAGGCTCAACCCATCACAGTGCTCACCTTCATGTGGATAAGATGCTGCAGCCACAGCAGCATCTCTGGGCTAAGCAAATGTCTGTGTGATGTCCCTGGAAAAGGGACACTGCCACCACCCCCTGCACTTGGGAGCAGAGCCTCTGAGCAGAAAACTCCTTTAGACCTCATCATACATGGTATTTGTAATGCCCAGTGTAGAAAACCATGCTATCCAGAGCCATTTGCAGGAGTTACAGAGAAAATGTACTTCCAGGCTCTACTCCAGGGACTGGTGGCCAAGGTTGGGATGCTGAGAAGGTGAGGACACTGCTGGTCCAGGAGCCCAGCTCACAGTGCTGTCTCTGCTCTCAGGAGACTGATTCCTGCAGGACAGGAGCAGTGACTGGCTTCAGACCAGCCTGATCTCGTTAGCTCTAATGTACATCTCAGGAATTCCAAATGGGGCAGCAATAATGGGGAAAAGATGCCCCATTCTGAAAGCTGGGATATCCAGCAGGGGTTCAAACCAGCTCACATGGAGCACAGCCTTCCCTGACCCTGATGTCTCACTCTCTAACCATGACAAAACCTGCTTGTGTGTCCTGGCAAAACCCTGGCTTGTGAGAAAACGCTGAATATGTGGAGTGACAGGCCAGCAGTGGCTTCCCAGGGAAGTGTCAGCACTGCTGCCCATCCGACCCTTCAGATCCACACAGCAGCCTGAGGCTCGTGATTCAGCTGCAAGCCAGGCAAGCCCTGTTTCTACTCTTTCTGCTTTCTGTTGGTTTTTTTCTTTTTTGCCACACCATTTAGCCTTTCCTTGGGAAGGTGATGTCCCTCTGGTGGTGCTCAGCAGGCTGCTGGGCAGGCAGGATTTCAGCAGTGACAAAAATCCCAGACAGCCCTATGGCAGGGTGATTCCACTGGCATCACACAGTCAGCCACTGTCCTGCCACCAGGGACCCAGTGTAGCATACAAGTAGAGATATTATAGAAGAAAGGCCTTATAAAATATGGTTTAGGCCCTGTTACTCTAGCTAAGCTGGCAGTTTGGAACTTCCCATGTGAAAAATCATAAAAATGGAAGCAGTTAGCACAACAAACTATTCTGGTAAGAGAACTGCTTGTACCTGTAATAAACAAGAAATCTGTCCCATGGGAACCAGTGAACAAAATATGTAAACTAACCAAAAATAGAGAGATTTGACAGAGGTACACCCTGGCCATTTACCCACCAATAAACTGAGTGTCAGTGTATTGTTAGCCAATTAGGTCTAACACAGTGCCTTCTGGTATTTCCTATAAATATGAGCTTTGTGAATAAAGAATTAGCTTCCCTGAATGAAGAAACTGAGTTCTGTCTGCTTTACTGCAACAACCCAGGACTCCCTCAGCAGAGAGTGGAGGGTGCCACTGCTGCAGGCACTTTGGTGGGCTAGAAGTCTCTGTGCATTGCTCAGGCTGGGTCCTGCCATTTTCCCTTCTCCCCTTGCCCTGTTGGACTTTGGTAAGACTTGTCCCTGATCCCTGAGGGCAGAATGCTGCTGGGAACAGGAGCAGGCACATGCTAATGTGACCCGATGGGAGGATATTGATTCTTCCATAGCAGAGATCAGGGACCTGGGCTGCCTGTGGGAGCCCCTGGGTCAGGCTGAGCCACCTGGCTCCAAGCCTCTCACTGGGGTGAGCTGTCATGTTCCTTCCACACTGAATGGAAATCAGGCACGTCCAAGGTGTGATACACCTGATCTCCTTCTGACATCTGCTCTGGAGCGAGACGGATTAGCCTCTGCTGGCCTCCCTTGACTCACCACGGGGGGAGGAGAGGGGGTTGCTCCAGGTTAGGTGAGGTGAATCCCAAATTAGGTGGGCAACACCTCCTTTGTCCTGTTTTGGTTATCCTGCTGCACCAGAGCCCTGCTGGCCATGTCAGCTGTGTCAGGGTTGGCAGAAAGGTGCTGCTCTGGAAAGCACAGCTGAAAGGATGGATACACGTGAGGATGCAGGGAATGGGAGTAAAAGCTTTGTTAAAGCTGCAACCAGGCCCCATCTCATGCTCTTTGGAAGGACCAGCTCTTTTAGAATTTTATTTTGGTAAGGCAAAATATGGGATAAACATGCTAAGATTGCTCTCTCAGCAATGTGGTGTTCAGGAATCACTCACAGCCAAAAAATACTCTTTGAGAATGAGTCTATTCTCAAAGAGAATATAGAATACATACTCATATAGAATGAGTCTATAAGCATCATCTATTGTCTGAGTTTCTACCTGGTCAGCATCATGCAAGATCATGTCTGCATAATGCAGCAGCTTTATGCAGCCAGTTTTTGGAGAAGTCGCTCTGTGTGCAGCTCCTCTCATCTCCATCTCCAGCCAGGCACACCACCACTCACAAGCACTTTGCATGAGCAGAATATATGAAGTTCTTACATGTTTTACCACTCATTGGGCACCCCCTCTCACTACTGTCAGACAGTCCTGTTGGTGTCCTTTGGGTATCACCACTTCAGACCACCACCCCATTGCCTCTCCAGCTTTTGTGTGTAGTGCCACCATGGCTCTTGCACCAGTGGCCACCTGTAATCACCTTCAGGCTGATAATTGTTCTCCTGCAGCATCCCCCCTTTCATGCCCATTCTGAACAACACTCCAGCACAAGGCAAGTTTTTGCTCTAGCACTCTGAAGCTGGGAAGCACAGACCAAAGCCAAAAGGGAAAGCACTTAAATGGGAGGAGCTTTGCCAAGCTGTGATGTTACAAACAGCTGCTTTGTTGACAGCTCTGTCACAAGGAAATTTCCTCCCTGCCCATGCTCAGTTCTTCTGGAAATGGTGGTGTTGGAGCAGATTGTGTCTTTTTGCTTTTGAAAAGCTGTTGGGTGCTATACTTTAGGAGAATACGAACTGGAAAAATCTTGAAACCCTACCAATATTGTAAGGGAAAGGAGAGATCTGTGCTTGCTTTGTGCTTCTTGCCCCTTTCCCCCTCCTTCAGCACTCTCACACAGACACTTGGTTCCTATTAGAGCCAAATGCTGTTTCCTCATATAGGGACTTACTCTGCTTTGCAATTATTAATATAATCCTGAGCCAGAGAAACAACATGAAACAGTATCTGCCCTTGGTGGAAGCACTGGTGGGCAGAGCACGGAGACAAAGAGGAGGCTGGAGACTTAAAAGTTTGCAACATTGCTAAAAAAAGTCATGATGATGCAATTCATCTGCTTGGAGCAGATGTTTGACCTGCCCACTGCTTGAAAGGGAGGTGCAGCTTGAAGAGGGCACAATCTTGGTCGCAGATGATTAACACAGAAAGAAATAGCCTTAAGTATCTAAACATTTACAGTGAAACAAAGGGATCAAAGGCTCTGTCCTTCAGCCTGCACCATCCTGCAGTGCCTGCCCTGGCTACACATCAGGTGTACACAGGTGGGATGTACCCAATTTTGGCATCAGGCTGTTAGGAGGGGGAGTTCAGAATGACTTGGTGAATTTAGGTCTCCAAACCTATGGGTATTTTACTGCCCTAAATCACCTGCTTACCTGGCTCTGTCCAGAAACCATTCTACCCAGGCCTCGAGGAGTTGAGAGAGGCAGGAGGAGCTTTTCTTCATCTCCTGTTTGATCTGCAGTCACCTGACACCACCATCAGCCTTTCACTGCTCTTCTTTGCTGCAGCTGCTGGAAGGAGCCCAGGTGTGGAGAGGGGTGAGAAACCAGCTGAGCTGCCCTGGGCAGGCTGAGGGCTTGTGAGGTGCTGAGGGTTACAGCTTGGCTGAGCAAGGAGCCAGGTCTGCTCCTGTGCAAGGGGAAGTTAAGGGAAAGGATGTTGACACAAACCTAATTACAGGTGTTGGGAAGTTTTAAGTGTCTCTGTATTGGAAACACTTTTACAGCTCAGCTCTTATGTAGTAGTTCTGGATCATTTAATTAGTGTGTCTCTCACTCATGAGGATAATTTGAGTTGCAAAATAGCTGTTGCCACAGCAGCTTTCTGTTTCATGGATTTTACTTCCTAGATCCCAGTAGGTTTTGTATTCCTCATATAGCTGTTCTCCTGTATACATGTGTACATATTTATATCTATATCTGTAGCTATAAAAGGAGGAGAGGCCAGGAGTCTGTGAGGAGATGTGCTGCAATAACCCCAGTCATGGGTACAGACTGTGACATGTCCCCCTGGCCAGCAGCTCAGCCAAAAATGACTGAGGTTGCCACATCAGACTCCAGCCAGCCCCTTGCTGCCACCTCAGACAAGGCAAACCTTGCACCAGGCTATGTGAGCTGGAATCTGGCCACCAATGTGTGAAGCTTCCTCCCTCCTCTCCTATGGAATTAATACAGAATATTATGCCCAGTTAAGGTGTCCTGGTTCAAGGTGATGTAGAGAAGCTTGGCAGGGTTCTGTGGAGATGGACCTTGGTCCCCATGAGGAGAGAAGGCAGCTGGACTTGGTTTTCCTGACCAAGAAGAGGCTGAGGACTAAGCTGACAGCAGCCTACAGAAAACATGGTCACAGCAACAAAGGGGCCAAGCTATTCTCAAGTGCAGGGCAATGGCCTTGGCTGTGGTTTGGGAAGTTCAGGGTGGGCAGAGGGAGAAAATGCTTTGCAAGGAGGGTTCTGCAGCCCTGGAGCAGCTTTCTCCAGCCTCTGTCCCTGGAGATTTTCACAGCTCTGCTAGAAGAAGCCATAGCTTGATCCAGTGCTGGCCACAGTCCTGTTCCAGGTGGGAGGTGGGACTAGAGACCTTGAGAGGTCCCTTCTGGCCAAGACCACTGTGAAGACACACAGAGTGCCAGCACAGCCACACCACACTGGCTGTCTCTTCCCGAATTGCTACCAACACCTGGCTGTAAATATTTTTCTCTGTTTTTCCTTGCCAGGCTATGATCCTGTCTGTGTGGATGAGGAGATCTCTGGGATACAGGCCATTTTTAGGTTGGTATCTGCCATGATCCATAGCATAGTGAGGTACTGTGTATCATTCAAAACCAGATTAATCATGCAAAGGAACATGGCTGCAGTTACTTTCCACTGCATGAGTAACTCAGCAAAAACCAGAATTAGGACTTCACCTCGGGCAAGATTTGCTGTAACCACTCATCAGCTGTGTTTTCAGGTGTGCTTTCCCTGCAGCAGGGCACCTGCAGCCATTTCCCCATCAGTGAAAGTCTTTTCCAGCCAATCAATCTTCTATTTATCCACCAAATAATGAATGTGTGTTGACTCTTTAGCAGAGCCTGCCCCTTAAATATGTTTGCAATGAGAGGCTAACTCATGTGGGCAGGTGTGTACGTGTGTGCATCTTTGGATGTGTGTGTGGTGGAAGGGAGAGGTCTGACCAGAACCAAACAAAAATAGAATCCTAATCTTTTTTCTGTGTAGAGCAAATTGGAGCAGATAGTTTCCAAATGAAATCTGAGATGATGCCAGCTGCTTGCAAACTGTACCCACTTTAAAAATAAAATCCCACTGCCTTCAAGTCATCCTCATCTGTCTTCTCAAGTACAATCTTCTTTCACCCAGACTGTCCCATAAGATGTGAGTATTAAAAACCACCATTCTGAATTGAACAGGGCTAATTGTAACCACGGGCTGGGGGCTGTGTCCCATTCCTGTCCTGATTCCTTCAAGGATGATCCCATTCTTCCCCAGGAAAATTGCTCTCCTGCAAAGAGAAATTAGACGAGTAACAAATAAGGACTGCTTTTCACACATCTTGAAAAAGCCCCTATGTGTCACCAAAAGACCCTGAGCAGCAGAAGAAACGAACAAGCCATGAAGCTCAAGCATATTGAATAAATGCTTTGCACATTGTTGTAATGAGATTCAGCTGACCGAGACATTTATATGGGGAAGAAATCACAACCTCATTGCAATCAATAGACAAGTTGCCACCGACTAATGGAGCTCTGCTTTCACCATGTTTGTATTGCAACATAAGCCAAGATGCCTGTGAGCTGTCAAAACCCTTTAGAGCCATTTGTCCCAACAACCCTACAGTATCATCCCCTAATACTCTATTATGCAAAGAGACCCCTTTTATTTTTATTAGAGCTAATTCACCAGATGGCTTCTCCCCCCCTCCCCTCCCTGCTTTGATGTAGCAAATGCAAGCAAATGATTTTGCTGACTGCAGATCAAGGCACAGATCAGTGCTATTTGCCATGCACAGAACATGAAAAGCGGAGCAGGGACTGTCGGGCAAATCCAACGTGTTTGTAAACAGCAAAGAAACCTTTGCAGACACGTGGGAGGTGAAGCAGCCCTGCTCCCCTGGCATGGGTGGGCTGCAGGTACTGCTCCTATGGCCCTGCAGGGAGTCAGGTGGGGAAGGGGCTGAATTTCTGCATTTTGATGAGAGATTAGACCTGCTGGCGACACTGAACGAAAATTAATGAGGGAGCAGAGAGGAGCCATCAAAGAGGAAGGAGTAGAAATAAGGCAAATGGGCCTTAGAGAAATGCTGATGGGCATGGACAGACTGATGGATGTGTTCCAGTGACCCAGCCCAGGTTACAGTGCTGGTATCATGGCTTTCTTTTCCCATAGCAAGGCTCTTAATTGCAAGTTTTAACAGGAACAATAACAGAAAGCAAATAACAGAGCCAGGAAGTCCAGCAGCCAGAAAGAATGTCATTAAGAAATAAAAATTCAAACTCCCTACCTCTGTGAACATAGCCTCAGCAATCCTCACAGAAACTGTGTCCTTTGCTGCAAAAACCTGTTAAAAACAGAAGAGTAAGAACAACAGTCCCCAAACCTCGTGTAGGTTGTATGCAAAAGAAAGCCCCCAAAAGCAAGTAAATTTAACTCAAAATAAGCCACAGCTTTCTCCAGGTTGCAATGCCATGCACTGAGGTGAGAATCTGTCGGAACCCAGGACATCCCTCTGGCTGTCCTGAGCAGCCAAGACCCCTGCCAGGGGGCTCAGAGACCCTGGCACAGAGCCCAAGATGCCCCTGTGGGTTTGATTATGACCCCTGGAGCAAGTTACCAACCTTAGATGAAGATCTGCAGGCCATGACAGTTAAGTAGAATAACAGTGAATTTATCATGGGGTGAAAAAGTAGATTTTGGGGTTTTCTAGAATGGGGGTTCAAGAGGCAAGATGGAGGGAACTGGGCATGTCCAGCCTTCCTCCTTCTCCTTCTTGGCCTCCATCTTCTGCTGTGATGTTGGCACTTACAGATTGGTTTAGAGTAGAAGCTCACTGTCTAACATAGGTGATAGGTATTGGGAAGTAATTGTAAACATTGTACAGGTAGTTCTTAGTATAAAGACCTAACACTGCCCTTGGGGCAGGCAGAGTGCCTGGAACTGTCCTGCTGGATGGACCTCGGCAGGGCAGGAGAAAATATTTTATAGATAAAGAACAACAACCTTGAGATCGAGAAATGAAGAGCTCTGACTCCTTCAAGCACTGGGCTGGGAAAAGAGACTTTGCAACATTTTCTCAGGGTCACTCTGACCAGCGAGAGGCCCCAGGACAAGAATCCTCTCTGGGAACTGTGTGCTCCATTAGTGATGGTGCAGCCAAACTTCCCAGCCCTGTATGAGGAGCTGCATGGGCTGGGGGTGAAGCCCAGCTGCCTGCAGCCATCAGGGAGTGCTGTATCTCCAGAGTTATTTTCCCTGCCTGCAGCAAAGGGTGCTCCAAGCACAGCTGGAGTCAGGTGTGGGACCTGTGTGTTACCTCCATTTAGTGTCTGCCACCAGGAATGGTGCACATCACCATGTGCCACACACGTGGTGTGACAAATCCCCCAGTAAAGGATGGGCACATGTTTTTACAGAGTGTTACAATGATCAATATGATTTTAAAAATATATATCTGTGCTTTTATTCCAAGACCTTAATTTTATGCAGTGCTGAAGGCAGCTGGGCTGGGCTGTAGAATCAGCAGTTGCATGAGCAGAACACAACAGCATCCTGCCTCCAGCATGGGCTCTCTGCTGTCTAACAAGGCTGCAAGCCAGGAGAGAAGGTTTTCCAGCTGTTGGGACATGTTTGCTGCTACAAACTCCCCTGTGTCTAATTAAGCTCATGGCTCATACTCCCCTTTGGTGATGGTGCTAACAGGTTCTCCTCTCCTGCAGTGGCTGCTTATTTTCATGAGAAATGGAGTGTAAAATCACTGGGACCTCTGCTGCTCTGGGAGATCTGATTAAAATCCTGGGTTTCAGGATTTATTAGGAAGAGGGAACTGGCTGGCAGACATAATAAGTAAGGCATTGACTTTGCCCATAATCACGTTGCTCTTGCCAGGTATCAGGCTGGGGGAACCCTAATGCAGCCCAGCTCAGGAGAAGAGCCAGAGCCAAGAGCACAACCATCTCAAACACAGCCTCAAAGAACAGAAAGAAGTCCTTGGCTTTAAACAGGGTGAAACCATCCCTAAACATGCATGCCTTGTTTACTGCCTTGCTCTGGAACTGTCTGCCACATAGTAAAGTCTATTTCAGTGAATCCCCTGAAGACTGGATTCCCTGACAAACAGTTTTATGTGCACCTTGTAAATTGAGGCAAATGGGTAACATTTTCCAGTGTGCTCCTTCCTGGTGAAGGAGATGTGTAAGATCTCAGGACAAAGATACATGGTACATGAAGCAGGGAGATCTGATGCTGCCCAGAGCATTTGGCTTGATTTTATTTTAGGCAGTATTTGCACTGCCATAGAGGATAAAGGGATTTGTGGGCCTGAGAACCTGCTTAAGGTCTGTAGGAGGATACAATTCTTGCTCTTCATGTTGCATCACTCTATAAGGCAGCACAGGAGTGGGAGTTCAGAGCACTCTTTTGGAAGGCAGGAGGGCCTCTCCACCACTGTCCATATCTGGGCAGTCAAGGAGAAGCCACTGAAACCCATAAGTCCACACTGAAGAGACCAGGGACTCTCATTTAATCAGTACAAATTCTCTTTCATTCCCAACAGACAAAACTGTGTAAAACTTTTCTACACTGCTCTTGAACTTGCCCCATCAAAAGGCCCCAAGTTCTTTCTCCCAGTAACACCAACAGATTTGAAAGGGAGTTGCTGTTTTTCCTGTTTCTCTCTCACAGATTTTTTTTTTCCCTGGCAACATCTTTCCAGATCAGCATGTTTTCACAAAGTTAAACTGCTTGGTTTCCATTAGTAACATGAGCAGTAAAAATAGAGGACAGGTGTTTCTTAGGAGGTGTGAAAGATTAACGGGATTTTCTTGGATTGGGGATGATGCTGTCACTGTAGGCTATCTGCTTTTTCTTTCCTTCACCAAAGAATATAGGAAAATTTTCAATAACATTTACTGGTGCTTAGTGAAGCTCAGGCAGGTTTGTGCCTGCTGTGCCTGCACTCCCTGCAGGCAAAGAGGAATTGCAGCAAATAACCCTCTCCTTTGCCCATGTGGATCCAGTTTCTCCTTTCAGAGACGTTTTGCAAACTCTCAGGAGCAATTAGCACAGGACCTCTGTGGAGGAATTGCATGGGGGATGAAGGACCTCAGCACGAGCAATTGAGCCCTGGTAGAACAAATAAACAGGAAAATATCCAGACTCCTGTGTGAGTTCTGCCCTTCATCTGGGATCCCCAAAAGAGTTTTTAGTTATCTTTAAGAAAAGATGATGCTCTATGTGGCAAAACATGCCTGTAAGACATGTTAAAGATGCATTTTCCCAATTCCCAGCCTCAAGGTTCCCTGCACTAGGAGTCTGGAAGACTTTTCCATGCACCTCTCTCTGAGGATCCTCTCCCAGTAACTTTTACTGAGGGTTTGCCCCAGTGGCTAACAAGTGGGAAGGGCAAGGAGACTGTGATTTCAGCCCTTGTAAGTTTACCTTTCCCTCTGTGCCAGAAGAGCTGTGCCTGTGCATTCCATGGGCTCTGCAGAAGGGCATTTCCATAATGTGAACCAGCACCAGCAAATGCCATTAAATACCCCCCCAACATCAAATGCACAGTCTGAATGAAGCTACTGGGCCCTATAGTTGTGTACAAATCTTAAATATCCTGCTGAACTAGCTGAAAACACCACTCACTGTGTGCTAAAGCCAGCCAGGCGTTTCCCCCTCTCCCTAGCTTTGTTTACCTCCTGCTCATGTCAAATGGTGTCTTAGGGCTGTAGTGCAATATACAGCATTTGAACTTCTCCTGTGTAGTGAACAGTGTCAACAGACTGCTTTTCCTGAGGAAAAGATCCCGAGCCCATAAATATCACCCTGGTGTGCTGTACGTTGCCCCCATTGTATAAATCTCCCCGCAGTGCTCACCTCTGCTCCTGTATCATAGCGAGATAAATGTGGTGCTTAAGGCCTGATTTATTTCAGTCAAAGGACAAATAGTTTGATATCAAAAGGAGCCTCACAACAATTAGCATGACAGGCAAGGAGGATTAGCTGTTGTGATTTTCGGTGTGGCATAAGCAGGCAGGTGCTGTTATTTGGGCTGCATCCCTCCCCCACACCCCTTCTCATTAAAGAGATAGTTATTGTACTGCTGTGAAAAGAGCAGCTGCTGTGCCTGAATTTCCCTATCAGCCACTGTTTCTAGTGTTGGTATGAATTGGGGACACATTGTTGGGCTTTAATTAGCCCTGAGTCCCACCACCACAGGACTGCCCTGCTCTGACACACACTCCATGATGCTTGTGTTGAATGTGCATTAATCTCCTTGCTCCTGATGGCTGGGACACAACCTCTCTAAGAAAAAAAGAGGAAAAAAAGAAGAAATAAAAAAGAAAAGATACCTTTATAGAATTTGCAAAATGCTTGGCTTTATGCTAAGCAGCCAAATTAAATATAACCTTCACTCTTGACTTCTCCAAGTCCCATTGTAATTTTTGAGATCCTTGCTGTTGGTGCTGACTCTAAGGTTTCAACAGATGAAAACCTACTTTTAAACAGATGAAAACCAGTTTTCAAACCTGAGCCTAAACTTCATGGGGGAGCAACATCTGATAGGCATTATTTGGCACTGACTTCTCCCAGGGATTTGTGTGAAGTTGGCTTGTGAGGCAGAGTGGGCACATTAAGGCAAGGCGGGTTGCCAACAAAACTAAGAATGACAGATCCCACATAATTACTGTGTTTTCAATGTTATCACTAAAGGTTAGTTTAAAAACAAAGAAAACCCCAGAAACTGTGGACTATCCAGAGGATCCAAACAGTTGAGGCACATTTATTGGCAAGATGCAAGAGTTTCTCAGCACCTTCCCTGATCACACCCCTCTTTGTTTGCTCAGATGAGAAGAGCAGCCCCTGTTTCCAGACCTGGGGTATTGCCAGCTGCCTTTTGTTGTGATCCTCGTACCTCTGCTAAACTGAACATTTGGGCCAGCTCAGGGTAGGGACAGGGCATTTCTGTGACACAGGAGAGTGCTTGTGCAAAGCCTTCCTGGTGGCCTGCTTCTGATCATGGCCAAAAATCAGTGCCTGCATAAAACTGCAAGAGCTGGAGCCAGTTGCTCCAGTAAAGCCACACTGGAATGACTTTCCAAAGCAATTATGCTGGCTGTCTATATCCAGATGAGGATTTGACAGTGTTTTCTGTAGCCTAACTCCAAAAACACTCTTCAAACTCCTAGGTACATTGTGCCTACTGAAAACTCCCAACTAATGCTCTTTTTTTCCAGCCTTTACCTCAGACTGCCCCTGAAAACATAAAGCACCTGAGGAAAAACAGAATTCTTGCTGAGCCCTGAAGAGTTAATCCCTCTGTAAATTGTCTGCCAGCTGGTAGGAAGACCTTTGCAGCACAGCAATGTTTTCACCTGCTGTTTATGTAGCCTGTAGCAAAGATGTGAACTGGAGTATTTTTGTGGGGAAGTTTTGCCAGCCTGGACTCTCCCACCAGGAGTGCTCTCTGGCTGAGAGAGGGTGTGCACGTGCATACAGGGAGACCACAGAAAAATATGTCTTGCTAGAAAAAATATTGCAGGTTTTCTCAGGTTGAGAGTGCAGAAATGTCCCAAACAGCCTTGAACTTCAACGAAAATCCTGATGTTCGCTGCTGGGTTTTTTTAATCACTTGTGTCTCCCTTTTGCTTGGGGAAATTCAAATTTATTGTCTCCCATCTGAGGTCTGTTCAGACCAAAAGTGGTGCTGGTATGGATTCAGTCAAACCTGGTTCGTGGGAGATGAATTTGGCTCAGAGTTGGTACAATGTCAGTTATTGATATTCTGTTATGCTTCAGCTTGAAGGTGCATGGATGTTATTTTGCTACTTCTTTCGAGGAGATCGATTCTAAATCTATGGTTTTTGTTTTGCCCAGACCATACCTGCAAAAATAATAACAGCAGAGTTAGTGTCTTCCCAGTGACTGCTGAACTCCCTAACTCAGCCTCTACAGCCCTGTAACAGTAGCTGGCATCAGATCACAGCACTTGATTTAAACTCCACTCCTTGTTCAATAGACCAAAAATAAAAATAATGCTGAGAGATGAATCAAACCCGAGTTTGTGGGTTTTGTGTGGTTTTTTTTTTTCCTTTCCCTGAACATAAAGAACAAAATGTGTTTTTTAGTCTAGATGACTTGTCTTCCAAAGAGATGAAAACAATAAGAAACTAGTACCAGGTCCCCCAGGAACAGATGAGAACACTGACTCACTTTGTAACATTTGTCTTGTGCACTGAAACGTCCACTGTGGGGTCTTGCTGAGCAGGAGGCAATTTCCCCACCCTGCAAATATTTATATTTTTTTTAGATTAAAAAATAATCCAGACCTAAAGAGGGTAAAAACATCAAAAACAAAACATTTATAAGAAATTAAAACCTGAAAAAGTCAGTACCCATTTCAGAAATATTTCCCTTTGACTTGAAGCATCCCTAGTTTTAAAATAACTTTAGTCTCACTAGAGTAATTAATTTTCTAGACAGAAAGAGCAACCAATATTTTTTGTTTTAATATGCTGCTGGTAATTCACTGTTTCAAAACCTCCTTCTCTAAAAGGGGAAAAAAAAAGGGAGGGGAGAATATAAAAGCTGAAAAATGCATCAAAACTGACCATTTCCCACAAAGCCAGTTTTCATTTCTGCATATCAGCGTTTTCGAGCAAAACAAAGCACTACACAACTTTCTTGAGCAGCTCTATTCAAGCAGGACCCGAGGCCAGCAGGGACACTGCTTTAATGTCATGATGTAGCTGCAGAGAACAAAATGATTCTCTTTCCCCCAGCCTGTATAGCAGAGAAATTATAAAGGGGGGGGAATTACTATGGTAATGACCACATAGCTGCTGCGTGTTTATGCAGATTGATGACTGACGAGCCAAATCCCAGGGTCTTTACATCAGTAAAGCTCTGCCTGCCTCCTAAAAATTGCAATTCAAGGAATTTGCCCAAGAAATTGGGGGAGAGGTATTTTTTTCAGTGGATTTGAAAATATTTCAGTGGCTTATAGGAATAAGCCTCATTCTTTTTACACAGGGAGATGTTATTTTTAACAAGTCAGGACTGCTTTTCCTAAATGTGGAAGGGGAAACTACCCCAGTCCCCTGGAAATGGCCATTGCTTAGCCTGGGATTAAACAATACCCATTCAAGCATCAGGAATTTCAGGGTTAATATGACAGGGAAGAAAATGGGATCTTGCCTGTTCCCATTCCCAGTAATGTCTAGCCAAGCTGACAGGAAAGATAAAGTTCACTCTTGCCTCCACTTAGCTGGTGCTGGGAAAGAGATTCACACCCAGGAGAAAAGAAGACATGGCACCAGTCGTGACTTCTTGGCATAAATGAAAGGAAATTTTGACAGGCATAAAAATGTTATTTTCTCATGAAAAGCTGCTGCTTCAATACACAAATGGGGATGTTTCTTGGGAAAGCAAAAGAAAAGGGAAAAGAAAAGAGCAGTCTTGGTCTGGTGCCAGTTTATAATAATTCACAGTGTTGCCCATTTCTCACTGCATAATGATCTCGGGCAAAGGAAATGATGAACTCTTATTTCTGGATCCACATTTTAAATATCAAAATAATTGGGCCAAGGAAAGGTCATCCCTTCCCACTGCTGTTAGCCATCCTCCTTCCCTGGCAGCCCAGGGCTCTTGCAATAGCTTTTAGCACTATGGAAGGATTCACATTGTTGGTAAGACCAGAATCATCCTGGGAAAGGGGCTGGGAGACTGCTGGAAACTAGAAAATGTGGGCTGCCCCATGGCACTGGACATCGTTCATGCACCCAGCTGGGAGCTCCCTGTTGTGTGCTGGGCTGTGGTGCAGCCAGCAAGGCTCGGTCACTTGTGTCAAAAGCTGATCTCAGCATCTCACTCAGCTATTTATGACCTCAGCTCAGTCAAACATTTGATCTTCAGCTTTGTCCCCTTCTGGAGACCCTCCAAGCCAAACCTGAAGAGCAAGGTGAGTGCAGCTGCTCTGACCTTGTTCTGGCTGGCTCTGCATTCCTCATCACAAACTCCAAACGAGCTCCTGTCACCTTCGTTCTGCTTTATGCCCCTCTGCATGTCTCAGCACTCACACAGTTTGACTCTGAAGAACCCCACATACCACTGCATGATCTTTATCCCATCAAACCCACCTTTTCAGCTCTGTACACCTATGGACCTTAAAACTAAATCTTCCTAGTAAAGACCAAAATATGTTCCAAACCCAGGACAATGAGAAGTCCTACTCTAACCCTAGGCCAGGGATCACTAAACACCCACTCCCAACTTTAATAATTTAGATGTTTCCCTTATTCCTGCCTGACTCCAAAGGAACCCATCTTTAGTTGTTTTCTCACCCTTTTTCCAAGCCCTACAAGCCCCAAACTGGGGCTCAGCAGAACATCCATAGATCAGCCACAGAAAGAATCACTGCTTCCATGACTGAAGCTCTTTGTGAGTTTGCAGGGCAT